>NW_026988450.1:46737142-47976071 GCF_030222135.1 Aotus nancymaae
GCCTGGGCCTGCAACATGGAGTTGGGTTTAAAGCTAGGGATGGGGCTGGGCTTGGGTTTTGGCCTGAGACTGGGAATGGGACAAAGAGTTGGGGGTAAATCTGGGGATAGGGCAGCAGCTGGGGCTGAGGCTGAGGCTGGGGCTAGGCCTTAGCCTGAGCCTGGGACATGGAGTTGGGGGTAAAGCTAGGGCAGGGGCTGGGGCCTGGGCCTTGGCCTGGCCCTGGGTCTGAGACGTGGAGTTGGGGGTAAAGCTGGGCTTGGGGATGGGGCTGGGCCTGAGCCTGGGCCTGAGCCTGGGCATGGGGTTGGGGGTAAAGCTGGGGCTCTCACTGGGCCTGGGCCTGGACCTGGGCCTGGGACATGGAGTTGGGGTAAAGCTAGGCCTGCAGCTGGGCCTGGGCCTGGGCCTAGGACATAGAGTTGGGGGTAAAGCTGGCACTGGTGCTGGGGCTGGGCCTGAGCCTGTGACATGGATTTAGGGGTAAAGGTAGGCTAGGGGTGGGGCTGGGGCTGGGACTGGGTCTGCGCCTCCACCATGGAGTTGAGTGTAAAATGTAGGACTGAGGCTGGGGCTGGGACATGGAGTTTGGGGTAAAGATTGGGCCGGGCCTGGGCCTGGGCCTGGGCCTGGGCCTGGAGATTGAGGGCAGCGTATTACATCCAGGTGAGTAAAAACACATGGACAATGGAAGGAAATTATTTCCAGTCTGGTAAGGCCAGGATTTTAGGCAAAGTCATAAAGACTGGGCAAGTAGGGCAAATAGGTTAATAAGGCCAGATGGGTAATGGCAAGTTCCTCATACCATGAGGATGCAATAAGGTGATGAATGCCAACAGGTTATAAAGGTTGGCTGAGTTTGGCCAGGTAGTTGAAACCAGGTATCTAAATCCAGCTCAATAAGGGACTATTTCATTAACCCCAGGCTGTGAAATCAACAGAGAAACCACCCAGTAGGATTAAGGGCCTGGGCCTGGGAGGTGGAGACTAGGTTAAAGCTAGGGCTGGGCCTGGGCCTGGGGCTGGGGCTGGGCCTGGGGCTGGGCCTGGGGCTGGGCCTGGGGCTGGGCCTAGGTCTGGGGCTGGGCAATGGAGTTGGGGTAAAGTTAGAGCTGGGGCAGGGCCTGGACCTTGGCCTGGGCCTGGGACATGGAGTTGGGGGTAAAGCTGAGACTGGGGCTGGGGCTGGGGTGGAGGCTGGGGCTGGGCAATGGAGTTGGGGGTAAAGCTAGGGCTGGGGCTAGGGCTGGGACATAGAGTTGGGGAAATAGGTTGGCCTGGGCCTGGGCCTGGGCCTGGGTCATGGAGTTGGGCGTAGAGCTAGGGCTGAGGCAGGGCCTTAGCCTTGCCCTGGGCCTGTGCCTTGATCTGGGACATGGAGGTGGGGGTAAAGTTGGGGCCGGGACTGGACTGGGGCCCGGGCCTGGGACATGGATTTTGGGGTAAAGCTGGGCCTGGGCCTGGGACATAAAGTTAGGGTAAAGCTAGGGCTGGTGCTGGGCTTGGTCCTTGGCCTTGGCCTGGTCCTGTGCCTGGGACATAGAGTTGGGGGTAAATCTGGCGCTGGGCCTAGGTTTGGACCTGGGCCCAGGCCATGGAGGTGGAATTAGGCTAGGTCTGGGGCTGAGCTCAGGCCTTGGCCCGGGCCTGGGCCTGCAACATGCAGTTGGGGATAAACCTTGGGCTGCCGCTGGGCCTGAGTTTTGGCCTGGGCCTAGGACTGGGACACAGAGTTGGGGGTAAAGGTGGGGCTGGGGTTGGGGCCAGGGCTGGGCTTGGGGCCCAGCCTAGGCCTGAGACTCGGCCTAGGCCTGAGACATGGAGTTCGGGGTAAATCTACAGCTGAGGCTGGGGCTCAGCCTGGGCCTCGGACATAGAGTTGAGGGTAAAGCTGGGGCTTGGGCAGGGGCTGGGTTTGAGGCTGAGGCTGAGGCTGAGGCTGAAGCTGGGGCTGGGCCTGGGCCTGGGCCTGGGACATGGAGTTGGGGGTAAAGCTGGGCTTGGGGATGGGGCTGGGCCTGAGCCTGGGCTTGGGGATGGGAGTAAAGCTGGGGCTCTCGCTGGGCCTGGGCTTGGGCCTGGACCTGGTCCTGGGCCATGGAGTTGTGGGTAGAGCTAGGGCTGAGGCAGGGCCTTAGCCTTGCCCTAGGCCTGGGCCTGGATCTGGGACATGGATTTTGTGGTAAAGCTGGGGCTCGGCCTGGGCCTGGGACATAACGTTGGAATAAAGCTAGGGCTGGGGCTGTGCCTGGGCCTTGGCCTGGGCCTGGGGCATGGAGGTGGGGGTAAATCTGGAGCTGGGGCTGGGGTTCAGCCTGGGCCTCAGATATGGAGTTAGGGGTAAAGCTGGGGCGAGGGCAGGGTCTGGGGCTGAGTCTGGGGCTGGGCCTTAGCCTGGGCCTGGGACATGGAGTTGGGGGTAAAGCTGGGGCTTCGGCTAGACCTTGGCCTTGGCCTGGGACATGGAGTTGGGGGTAAAGCTAGGGCAGGGGCTGGGGCCAGGCCTGGGCCTGGGACATGGAGTTGGGGGTAAACCTGGGGCTGTGGATGGGGCTGGGCCTTAGCCTGGGCATGGGGTTGAGGGTTGGGGCTCTCGCTGGGCCTGGGTTTGGACCTGGGCCTGGGACATGGAGTTGGGGGTAAAGCTGGCAGTAGGGCTGGGGCTGGGGCCTGCACCTGCACCTGCATCAGAGTTCCTGGTAAAGCTAGGACTGAGGTTGGGGCTGGGACATGGACTTTGGGTTAAAGATGGGCCTGGAGATTGAGGCCTGCCAATTACATCCAGGTAAGAGTAAGAACATGTGGACAATGGCAGGAAGTTATGGCCAGTCTGGTGAGGCCAGGATTTCTAGTCAAAGTCATGAAGACTGGGCGAGTAGGGCAAAGAGGTTAATAAGGCCAGATGGGTAATGTCAAGTTCATCATACCATGAGGATAAAATAAGGTCATGAAGGCAAACATGTTAATAAGGTTGGCTGACTTTGGCCAGGTTGTTAAAACCAGGTATCTAAACCCAGCTCAGTAAAGGACTATTTCAGTAACCCCAGGCTGGGAAATCAAGAGGAAAACCACCCAGTAGGATTAAGGTCCTGGGCATGGGACATGGAGCTGAGGGTAAAGCTAGGGCTGGGCCTGGGGCTGGGGCTGGGGCTAGGACATGGAGTTGGGGATAAAGCTAGGGCTGGGGCTGGGGCTGGGGCTGGGGCATGGGTTTGGGAGTAAACCAAGGGTTGGGGCTGTAGCTGGGACATGGAGTTTGAGGTAAATATGGGAATTGGGCTGGGGCTGGGACATGGAGTTTGGGGTAAACATGGGAATTGGGCTGGGGCTGGGACATGGAGTTTGGGGTAAACATGGGGCTGGGGCTGGGACTGGGACATGGAGTTTGGGGTAAAGATGGGGCTGGGGCTGGGGCTGGGACATGGAGTTTGAAGTAAATATGGGAAATGGGCTGGGGCTGGGACATGGAGTTTGGGGTAAAGATGGGGCTGGGGCTGGGGCTGAGGCTGGGCCTGGGCCTGGGCCTGGAGATTGAGGCCAGTGCATTACATCCAGGTGAGTAAGAACACGTGGACAATGGCAGGAAGTTATGGCCAGTCAGCTAAAGCCAGGATTCTAGGCAAAGTCACGAAAACTGGGTGAGTAGGGCAAATTGGTTCATAAGGCCAGATGGATAATGTCAAGTTCATCATACCATGAGAATATAATAAGGTGATGAATGCCAACAGGTTATAAAGGTTGGCTGAGTTTGGCCAGGTAGTTGAAACCAGGTATCTAAATCCAGCTCAATAAGGGACTATTTCATTAACCCCAGGCTGTGAAATCAACAGAGAAATCACTCAGTAGGATTAATGGCGTGGGCCTGCGACGTGGAAATGAGGTTAAAGCCAGGGCTGGGCCTGGGCAATGGAGTTGGGGGTAAAGCTGAGGCTGGGGCTGGGGTGGGGGATGGGCCTGGGCCATGGAGCTGGGGGTAGAGCTGGGCTGAGGCGGGCCTTAGCCTTGCCCTGGGCCTGGACCTGGGACATGGAGTTGGGAGTAAATCTGGGGCTCAGCCTAGGTTTGGGCCTGGGTCAGGGCCATGGAGGTGGGATTAGGCTAGGTCTGGGGCTGAGTCAGGGCCTTGGCCTGCAACATGGAGTTGGGGTTAAAGCTAGGAATGGTGCTGGGCCTGGGTATTGGGCTGGGCCTGGGACTGGGACATGCAGTTGTGGGTAAAGCTGGGGCTGGGCCTGGGCCCGGTCCTAGGCCTGAGACATGGAGTTGGGGGTAAATTTGGAGCTGGGGCTGGGGCTCAGCCGGGGCCTCAGACACAGAGTTGGGGGTAAAGCTGGGGCTAGGGCTGAGGCTGGGGCTGGTCCTTAGCCTAGGCCTGGGACATGGAGTTGGGGGTAAATCTGGAGCTGGGGCTGGGGCTCAGCCTGGGCTTCGGACACAGAGTTGGGGGTAAAGCTGGGGCTAGGGGTAAGGCTGAGGCTGGGCCTTAGCCTGGGCCTGGGACATGGAGTTGGGGATAAAGCTGGGGCTTCGGCTAGACATTGATCTTGGCCTTGGCCTGGGACATGGAGTTGGGGGTAAAGCTGGGCTTGGGGATGGGGCTGGGCCTGAGTCTGGGCATGGGGTTGGGGCTAAAGGTGGGGCTCTCGCTGGGCCTGGGACATGGGGCTGAGGCTGGGCCTGGGCCTGGGCCTGGGACATGGAGTTTGGCGTAAAGATGGGGATGGGGCTGGGGCTGGGCCTGGGCCTGGAGATTGAAGCCAGCCAATTACATCCAGGTAAGAGTAAGAACATGTGGACAAAGGCTGGAAGTTATGGCCAGTCTGGTGAGGCCAGGATTTTTAGTCAAAGTCACGAAGACTGGGCAAGTAGGGCAAGGAGGTTAATAAGGCCAGATGGATAATGTCAAGTTTGTCATACCATGAGGATAAAATAAGGTGATGAATATAAACAGGTTAATAAGTTGGCTGAGTTTGGTCAGGTTGTTAAAACCAGGCATGTAAATCCAGCTCAATAAAGGACTATTTCAGTAACCCCAGATTGTCAAATCAACAGGGAAACCATCCAGCCGGATTAATGGCCTGGGCCTGCGAAGTGGAGATGGAGGTAAAGCTAGGGCTGGGCCCGGGGCTGGGGCTGGGGCTGGGACATGGAGTTGGGGGTGAAGCTGTGCCTGCGGCTCCGGATGGGGCTGGGACTGGGACGTGGAGCTGGGGGTAAAGGTGGGGCTTGGCCTTGGACTGGGCAATGAAGTTGGGGTAAAGCTCGGGATGGGGGTAAAGCTGGGGATGGGGCTATGACTGGGATATGGAGGTGGGGGTAAATCTGGGGCTGGGGCTTGGCCTGAGCCTGCTC
This sequence comes from Aotus nancymaae, assembly GCF_030222135.1. Lineage (NCBI taxonomy): Eukaryota > Metazoa > Chordata > Mammalia > Primates > Aotidae > Aotus > Aotus nancymaae. Next base: position 46,742,495 of record NW_026988450.1, read on the forward strand.
CTTCGCCTCAGACATGGAGTTGGGGGTAAAGCTGAGGATGGGGATCGGGCTGGGCCTGGGCCTGAGCCTGGGACATGGAGTTGGGGTAAAGCTGGGGCTGGGGCTGGAGCTGGGGTTGGGTCTGGGCCTGGAGATTGAGGCCAGCAAATTACATCCAGGTGAGTAAGAACACGTGGACAATGGCAGGAAATCATGGCCAGTCCGGTAAGGCCAGGATTTTTAGGCAAAGTCATGAAGACTGGGTGAGTAGGGCAAGCAGGTTAATAAGGCCAGATGGGTAATGTCAAGTTTGTCATACTATGAGGATAAAATAAGGTGATGAATGCAAACAGGTTAATAAGGTTGGCTGACTTTGGTCAGGTTTTTAAAACCAGGTATCTAAATCCAGCTCAATAAAGACTATTTCAGTAACCCCATGCTGTGAAATCAACAGAGAAATCACCCAGTAGGATGAAGGGCCTGGGCCTGGGAAATAGAGATGGTGGTAAAGTTAGGGCTGGGCCTGGGCCTGGGCCTGTGGCTGGGACATGGAGTTGGGGGTAAATCTGTGGCTGCGGCTGGGGCTGGGGCTGGGACTGGGACATGGAGTTGAGGGTAAAGCTAGGGATGGGAGTAAAGCTGAGGATGGGGCTTGGCCTGGGATATGGAGTTGAATCTGGGGATAGGCCTGGACCTGGGCCTGGGCCTTTGCCGGGGCCATGGAGTTGGGGGTAAAGCTGAGGATGGGGATAGGGCTAGAGCTGGGCCTGGGCCTGGGACATGGAGTTTAGGTAAAGCTTGGGCTGGGGCTGGGGCCTAAGCCTGAGCCTGGGACATGGAGTTTGGGTAAAGCTGGGGCTCGGATGGGTCTGGGGCTGAACCTGGAGTTGTGGGTAACCTGGGGCTATTGCTGGGCCTTGGCCTGGGCCATGGAATTGGGGGTAAAGCTTGTGATGTGGTGGGGCCTGGCCCCAGCCTGGGACCAGACCTGAGCCTGGGCCTTAGCCTTGGATATGGAGTTGGGGGTAAAGCTAGGGCTCGAGGTGGCTTGGGCCTGGGCCATGTAGTTTTGGGTAAAGCTAGCACTGGGACTGGGGCTGGGACATGAAGTTTGGGGTAAACATGGGGATGGGTATGGGGATGGGGCTGGGCCTGGGCCTGGGCCTGGGCCTGGGCCTGGACCTAGAGATTGAGGCCAGCAAATTACATTCAGGTCAGTAAGAACACGTGGACAATGGCAGGAAGTTACGGCCAGTCTGATAGGGTCAGGATTTTTGAGCAAAGTCATGAAGACTGGGCGAGTAGGGCAAGGGATACGGTCAGAAGGATAATGTCATTTGTCATACCGTGGGGATAAATCAGGTGATTAATGCAAACAGGTAAATAAGGTTGGCTGACTTTGGCCAGGTTGTTAAAACCAGGTATCTAAATCCAGCTCAATAAAGGACTATTTCAGTAACCCCAGGCTGTGAAATCAACAGAAAAAACACCCAGTAGGATTAAGGGCCTGGGCCTGGGAGTTGGGGGTAAAGCTAGGGCTGGGCCTGGGGCTGGGGCTGGGGCTAGGACATGGAGTTGCAGATAAAGCACGAGCTGGGGCTGTGGCTGGGACAGGGAGTTGGGGGTAAATCTTGGGCTGGGCCTGGGTGAATCTAAGTTGGTTAAAAATTGAGGTTAAGACCAGGCCAGGAAGCCAAGCGATTGAATAGGCTTGGTGGGTAATGCTAATAAGTTAAGGCCCCCTTAACAGAGCTCCTAGGTGGCTGCCTTCACTGGACGTATCCCCCTGATAAGAGGTCAAAGCTAGGCAGATTAGGTCAGGCTGTTAAGGCCATGTGAGTTAGAATGAAAGGTTAAGGCTAGGTGGGAATGCCAGGTTAGTAAGCTATCTTGGTCATCCAGGTTGGTGAGGCCATGAGGTTAAGGCCGGGTGAGTAAGTTCAGGTGGCTCATGCAAGGTGTCTTAAGTCCAAGGGTTGGGGAGCAATGGGAAATCCAGAGAATAGAAGCAAGGGGATACGTCCAGAGAAGTACACCTAGGGAGGTAAATCCAGTGGTTTAAGTCCCGGTAGATGAAACCAGAAGGCCAGGGGCAATTGTGTTAACCAAGTGTGAAGGCCGTGTGGGTCAGGTGTGGTTGGTAAGACTAGGTGGAAAAGCTAGGTGGTGAATCTAGGTTATTAAGGCCATGAGGTTAAGGCCCATAAGGATTAGGCCAGGTGGGGAAGCTGATGGGGTATGTCCAGGGCCCTAAAATGAGGTGGGTAAGACCATGGATTAACAGCAGTGCAGTAAGACCTCACAGGCAAGATCATATGGGTCTTGACCAGAGATCGAGGCCAGAAAATTCAAGCCAGGTGGGCAAGAACAGGTGGATAATGGTGAGTGGGAAATAATAGCCAGGTGGGTAAGGGAAAGAGTTTTAGACCAGGAAATTAAGACTTCTCAGTATGTCCAGGAGGTTAATAAAGCAAGATAGATAAACACCAGATTCCTAAGTATCAGGAAGAGGAGATACGGTGATGAAGCCAATGAGCTTGCAGAATTCTACTGAGTGCAGTCAGGTTGTTAAAACCAGGTGTTGAGATCCAGCGGAATAGAAGACTATTCCCAGGCCGGGAAATCAATGAGAAAAACACCCAGTTGGATTAAGTACAATTCTCCAAGCCAGACAAATGATGATCCAAGGCTAACATTAGGTGGGCAAGAAGTGTGGGGAAGGCAATAAGGAAGGTGAAGGCCAGCAGAATAAAACTAGGTGGTAAACACCAGGTAAGTATGAGGCCAGTAGATTACATCTTGCTGGCTAATGCCACGCATGTGAAGAGGGCAGGTGAGTATGGCCCTAAGGTTAATGAGGTCGGGTGGGGAAGGCCTACTGGGTAAGGTTAGGCAAATGCAGCCACTCAGAGTGCCGCCAGGTGAAAACCCCAGGAAAGGAAAGTTGAAGGCTGAGACAGAGCATAATGACACCACGTTAAGGCCAGTAGGGCTGGGACAGTTGAGGAAGACTAGAAGCTTGAGAGTAATCGTGAAGGCCAACTGGGTAAGCTAGAGAGGTAAGATCAGCTGGGTGATTCGGGTTGGTAAGGATGGGTCATTAATGGCACAAGGGTAAGGGCAGGTGGGTATGCTAGGTGCATGAGACCAGGAGATTCATAGTGGATGAGTGAGGCCAGGGGGTTCCTAAAACAGGTGGGTAAATCTAAGTTGCCAAAACTGTGAGGTTAGGACCGGGTCAAAAAGCCAAGTGACTAAAAAGTCTGGGTGACTTAGGCCAGTAAGTTAAGGTCCTCCTGAATAGAGCTAGGTGGCTAACTCCACCTGGGTAATGCCAAGACATTAATACTAGGCAAACTAGGTGAGAAGGTTAAGGCCATGTGAGTTGGAATGAAAGGCTGAGGAGAGGTGGCAAGGCCAGGTGGGTAAGCTGTGGTGGTCATCCAGATTGTGAAGGTCGTGAGGTTAAGGCCAGGTCGGTAATGCAAGATGTCTAATTATGGGGCTGGGGCTGGGGCATGGAGTTGGGGGTAAAATGTGGGGAAAAAGGGCAGGGAGATGATGAAACCAGGGGAAGAAACCTAGGGAGGTAAATCCAGGTCCTTAAGGCTTGTTAGATTACAAAATAAATGAGTATGGCATAGGATAATTGCATAAACCAAGGCTGGGGGCCATGTGGGTCACATATGATCGGTAAGACTAGTCGGGAAAACTAGCAGGCTAATCCAGGTTGTTTAGGTCATGAGGTTAAGGCCCACAGTGTTAAGCCAGGTGGGAAAGGCTGATGGGAGCTGGCCAAGGTTGTACCATGAGGTGGACAAGGCCAGGGAGCAAGGGCAGAAGAGCCTGGCAGGAGCTTCATAAGGCGGTGGATCAATCTTAGTGGTTAAAATCAGCTGGGTTTTGAAGGGAGATTGAGGCCAGCAAATTACAACCAGGTGAGTAAGAACAGGTAGACATGGCAGGAAGTTATGGCCAGTTGGGTAGGGGCAGGATTTTTAGGCAGAGTCATGAAGACTAGGTGAGAAAGGCCAGGGTGTTAATAAGGCCAGATGGATAATGTCAACCCTTAGAACACATTTCAGAGGATAAGAGGGGACTACTGTACCTGTGAGGGGATCAGCTCCTCATCTTCAGCTTCCTCTACTTCTCATGGGGATGCTCCCTGACTCTGAACATTGGTCTGGATGAGTATCTGTCAAGTTCTTAGTTCAGCACACGGCTGCTTTTTCAATTAGTGCCCCTCATCATGGTCTACTTGAGTAACTTACCTTCACGGCACTAACTTACCTGCATGCTGGACAAACAAAATAGTAGCTGTCAAAGGACAGCTGCCTTCTCACTTGCTCAGCGTCAAGGCCATGCCAGACCCCAGGTCCCCTGCAGATCATTGTTCCCCATGACAACGCCATTTTATAACTCTGTAAGAGGGTCATTTTGCTACTGACTTCTTTCATCATGACAACTTATGAATAAAGGAACACTTTGTAAACTGCACACAGTCAGGGATTGCAGGTGGGAGGTGTTCCCTGCCTTGGGTAGGGAATTGGCTTTACTCACTGGTGGAGACAGGTGGAGCCGAGGCTGCTCCTCATCCCTGTGGCAGCAGAACATGTAGGACATTCAGAAGACACCTCAGAAACGGGATCTGCTCACTGCCTGGTGCCGAGTCCTGCCTCAATGGAACCCCACAAGTTGGGCCCCATCATAGAGGGACAATGCCTGAAGATGCAGTGCACCCACACACAGCCCAGGCACGAATATAGTGATGCCTGCTGTTGTACTCACGTTTATAAATCCCATTATGTTGTTGCTCACAGCAATCAGTCGCAGCCCTGGAAGGAGGTCCTATTACTGCCATTTTTTTAAATAAAAAAATGCACAAGTGACCACAATTCTCATAACCCTGAAGTCGCATTGGTTGCCCACACAACAGGTGCAAACTCTTAAGCAAGAGAGAGACTGTGCAGAAAGGAGATGGTGCCATGCCGACCCTGCCTCCACTGCTCCCACTCCAGCTTCCCCTCCCAGCCACTCAACCCCTGGCCACATGGCCCTGTGGTGACTGTGCCTGTGTGCTCAGTTCAGAAGACTCTTCCTCTGGGGATCCATAGGCCCCCAAGGAGGGCACTGATGAGAAAAGGTGTGAAGACAGTCCATTACTCTGGAAGGTCCCTGTGTGAAAGGAAAGGTGGGGTCAGCACACAGGTGGAAGAGCAGCCAGGCTGGGCACAAACCCGGAACACCTCAGTGCCAGCCTCCCACTCCCACTCACCACTCCCGGCATGACTCTTCTCACATTTTCTTATTTACTGTACACTTTACTTACTCTTTATTGCCTATATCCCTCACCTAAGTATAAACTCTGTAAGGGCAGGAATGTTGCCTAAAAGTGCTGAAGCAAGTGCCTTTCAGTCTAGACTAAAGGGCCCGGGGGTAGGGGCTGGGAGTGGTGAGGGAGAGGCAAGCAGAGGGTGGAAAAAACTTCTCCTTAAAGGGCTGCTCCGTAAATATTTCAGGCTTGAGGGGCCTCCGGTCCTCATCACAAGTTCTCAGCTAGGCCACTTTGGCAAGAAAGTAGCCAAAGATGATCCTAAACATATCAATGAGGTTGAGTTTTAACATGAAATTAATATTCCAATAAAAAACTATACATAAGAACAGGAGGTGGGGGGATCTGGCCCCCAGGCAGGGGCTTCCTAGCTGAAATGCAGGTGATGCTGCAGCACAGAAGTAAGAAAACACCAAGATGGGGGCCAAATAACATTGTGGAAGAGGAGAGTAGTAAGTGTAATAATGACACAAAAATCTGAAAATGAGGCCACAGAACAAGAACATTACAACCAACCTCATTTGTAGATATTTGTTACCAGGCAAATTGAAAACACCTACTAATGGTGGACTGGAGACAAAGTCACACATGGACATGATAGAAATCTGCACGTATTACTGGCCACACTGCCTCAGCAACAGACTTGATAAGGTTAACACCCACGCTAACAGAACAAGTTTTTACCTATGCGTACATCTCAGCTCCATAACCAGCACCACGATTAACTAGTGAAAGGGCGGAAGCACTGAGACAGGCAGGAATGCTGAAGCCACCTGGTGACGGCTGAACCCAGTTCGACAAGGGAACAGAAAGACACAAATTCACCACTCTTTGCCCCCATGAACATCAATAGAAAAAACAGTGCATCAATAGCTTTTCTGTATATGACCAATAACATGGTAGATAAATCATTTTCACAATAGCCATTCAAATGCAAAATACCCAGGAATAATTGTAATACTAAAAAAGTATGCAAAGCCAAGAGGAAAGCTACCTACCTTCACTGAGGGATACCCTTAATGACTAGAAGAAACATCCCATGTTATAAAGCAGAAAACAATAATACTGCAAATTAAAATGCATAATACATACACTTTAATCAATACACAAGTTTTGGGTGTGATTTTAAGCTGAGAAACAGATTTGGGGCATAAAGCAGAGAACACTAATATTGTAAATTAAAATGCATAATACATGCACTGTTTATCAATACAAGTTTTGGGTGTGATTTTAAGGAGCTGAGAAACAGATTTGGGGCTGAGTGCAGTGGCTTGCACCTTTAATTGCAGCACTTTGGGAGGCTGAGGCGGGCAGATCATTTGAGGTCAGGAGTTTGAGAGCAGCCTGATCAACATGGCAAAACCCCGTCTCTACTAAAATACAAACATTAGCCAGGTGTGGTGATGCACGCCTGTAGTTTCAGCTACTTGGGAGGCTGAGGCAGGAGAATTGCTGAAACCCAGGAGACGGAGGTGGCAGTAAGCTGAGATTGTGCCGCTGCCCTCCAGCCTGGGCCAGAGTGAGACTCCATGTCAACAAAAGGAAAAAAAAAACAAAACAGATTCTGGAGAGCCCTGGAAAGGAGACCGACCAACCCTACAAATACAACTGCCTCATCGATGGGAACCTGATGCCAGTGCCTCAGCTGTTTGTGCCCCACTGGAGCCCCTGGCCCCCCTTCCACAGCAGTCAGATTCTCCTGGTGAGAACGGTCTCTGCTTAACCCATTCTTGCAGCTCCCATGTAGGCACTTAAGACACTCGCTCAGACTTCAGAATGAATACAGCCCACAGACAAGAAGCATCTTTCTATCTGGCCATGGACCCAGGCAGTTCCAACATGAGGCTCTTGGAGGGGAGGTTTGCTGTGGGGCTCAGCTGTGAGAGCCCCAGCCTAGAGTGGCCAGTAGCTCTCTTGGCACCTGAGGAAAGCAGTCCTCAAAGAAATCCCACTCCTGCAGGTAAGGTGTGGAGACCTCCAAGATGGCCCAACTGTCCTGCCATCAGAATTCATGGCCTCATCTAAAGCCCTCCCTTTGTGAGAGCTGATCTACTGATGGGCTGATCTACTGACTTGCTTCTAACTATGGGGTCTGGCAGAAGTGAGATCAGGTCTCAAGAAACAGACCATCACTTCTGTCTTACTGGTGTATGCTCACATTATCTGAGGAAGCCAGCTACCATAATGTGAGCCCCCCATGGGGGCACCCACGTGGCAAGGAACCGAGGGAGATGCCCACTGCACATTGAATCCTGCGAGGAAACCTGGGGAGCTTAGAGGAGAAGCCCCACATAGACCAAAGGAACAGAATCAAGGACCAGAAATAAGGCCACACATTTATAGCCATCTAAGTTTGGATAAAGGTGGCAAAAGCACACAATGGGGAAAGGACAGTCTCATCATAAGTGGTGTTGGGAAAAGTGGACATTCACATGCAGAATGAAATTAGACCCTTATCGCACACCACACACAGAAACGGAATCAAAATATATTCAATACTTAAAAGTAAGACCTGTTTGTGACCAGCTTGGCCAACATGGTGAAACCTCATCTCTACTAAAAATACAAAAATTAGCTGGGCATGGTGGCACACGCCTGTAATCCCATCTACTTGGGAGGCTGAGGCAGGAGAATCTCTTGAACCCAGGAGGCAGAGGGTGCAGTGAGCCGAGATCACACCACTGCACTCCAGCCTGGGTGACAGAGCAAGACTCTGCCTCAATAAAATAAAATATCCATCTGGGCATGGTGGCTCATGCCTATAATCTCAGCACTTTGGGAGGCCAAGGCGGGTGGATCACAAGGTCAAGAGATCAAGACCATCATGGTCAACATGGTGAAACCCCATCTCTACTAAAAATACAAAAATTAGCTGGGCATGGTGGCACAGCCTGTAGTCCCAGCTACTCGGGAGGCTGAGGCAGGAGAATTACTTGAACCCAGGAGGCAGAGGTTGTGGTGAGCCACGATTGCGCCATTGCACTCCAGCCTGGGTAAGGAGCGAAACTCTGTCTCAAAAAATAAATAAATAAATAAAATAAAATATCCAACAATGAAAAACTTCCTAAGCAGACAGGAATGAAAAGTCATAACCAAAAAGCACAACCACAGAAACAGACACATGGGGTTTCCAGGAGTAACCAAAAAAAAATCTATCATTAATATGTCCAAGTTATTAAAGCTCAAGGTTGAGAATTTCAAGAAAGGAACTAAGACCATAAAAGCCATCTAAAGGAAATACCAGAGGAAAACAAAAATACATTAACTGTACAGCAAATCCTCACTTAATAGAAACTGTGTCTTTATGCAAGCCTATAAATAACAAAGGAATCTTAACATAGGCTAATTAATATAAACCAGAGTTAAATTCCTCCAGTATATTTCTGATCACAAAATGTCAGCAAACTTCCAAAGACAGATTCAAAATATTTCTAACATTATACATTGAAATAATATGAGCTATATATCCACTGACTATTAATAGAAACAAGGCAGTTACTGAAGTTGTGATGAATGAGTGTGTGACAGAGATTGTAGTGGTGGTAGGCTGGGCGAGGTGGCTCAGGCCTGTAATCCCGGCATTTTGGGAGGCTGAGGTGGGTGGATCACCTGAGGTCAGGAGTTCAAGACCAGCATGACCTATATGGTGAAACTCCATTTCTATTAAAAATACAAAATTAAGCCAGGCGCGGTGACTCACGCCTGTAATCCCAGCACTTTGGGAGGCCAAGGCAGGTGGATCACGAGGTCAAGAGATTGAGACCATCCTGGTCAACATGGTGAAACCCCGTCTCTACTAAAAATACAAAAAATTAGCTGGGCATGGTGGCGTGTGCCTGTAATCCCAGCTACTCAGGAGGCTGAGGCAGGAGAATTGCCTGAACCCAGGAGGTAGAGGTTGCGGTGAGCCAAGATCGCAGCATTGCACTCCAGCCTGGGTAACAAGAGCAAAAGTCCATCTCAAAAAAAGAAAAAAAAATGCAAAATTAGCCAGGCATGGTGGCGTGCACTTATTGTTCCAGCTACTGGGGAGGCTGATACAGGAGAATTGCTTGAACCCAGGAGGCAGAGGCTGCAGTGATCCAAGATTGTGCCACTGCACTGCAGCCTGGGTAACAGAGCAAGACTCCATCTCAAAGAATATATACATAAATATAAAATAAATGTTTGTAAAGCCACAATTGGAGGGAGCACCTCCTACCGCACCATACAGTCAAGATCACAAATATGATGACTGGATGTTTTCAAACTACATCGTTTATTGTCATGCAATTGTATAATTATCTTATGTTTTAGGAATTTTTATTTGATGGTAGTTTGTTTTTATTGGTTTTCCAACTTGCTTATTCCACTTCAGGGTCTCAGGTAGCCAGAGCCTATCCTTGCGGCTCGCGGCACAGGACGCAAACCAATCCCGGCCAACACACCATCCCATAGCAGGGCGCTCTCACATATGCCCACCCTCACTGAGACTGTGTCCACAGACCCACCAATTCACCTCAGGAGTGCAGCGTAGGATGTGGAAGGAAACTTGAGTACCAAAAGAAAACTCAGACAAGAGGAGAACATGCAAACAAAACCCAGACAGTGGCTGTGGCCCTGGTGACAGCGGATTTGTTTTCTCATCAGTGTTATAACAAAATTATTTGAGGACCTGCTGTACATGAGACAAAGCTAGAGAAAATATCCAGGTTTCAGGAGTTCAAGATCAGCCTAGGCAACAGAATGAGATGCAGTCTCTGTAAAAATAATTTTTTAGGCCAGCCACAGTGGCTCATGCCTGTAATTCCAGCACTTTGGGAGGCCAAGGTGGGCAAATCACCTGAGGTCAGGAGTTCAAGACCAGCCTGGCCAACACGGTGTAACCCTGTCTCTACTAAAAAGTACCAAAATTAGCCAGACGTGGTTGTGGGTGCCTGTTATCCCAGATACTTGGGAGGCTGAGGGAGAATTGCTTGAACCCAGGAGGTGGAGGTTGCAGTGTGTCACTGCACTCCAGCCTGGGCGACAAAGGAAGACTTTGTCTCCTTTTTTTTTTTGAGGCGGAGTTTCACTCTTGTTACCCAGGCTGGAGTGCAATGGCGCGATCACGGCTCACTGCAGCCTCCGCCTCCTGGGTTCAGGCAATTCTCCTGCCTCAGCCTCCTGAGTGGCTGGGATTACAGGCATGCACCACCATGCCCAGCTAATTTTTTGTATTTTTAGTAGAGACGGGGTTTCACCATGTTGACCAGGATGGTCTCGATCTCTTGACCTCGTGATCCACCCACCTCGGCCTCCCAAAGTGCTGGGATTACAGGCATGAGCCACCGCGCCTGGCCCAAGACTTTGTCTCAAAACAAAAAACCAAAAAACCAAGAAAACAAAACAAAAAATCTAAGGTACACAGAACAATATAAAAAGCCCTAACAAATGTGTAATTTGAATGGAAGAAAAAAGAAGACACTAGTGCAGAAGCAATATTCCAATAGAAATAGGCAGATCAATAACCTCTTCATCAAAAGAAACCCTGAAAAATTAAAAAAAAAACAAGCCAGAGACTGGGAGGACATACTTGCAATACGTAGACATGACCCAGATGTATGTCCAAAATAAGACAAAGAAGCCCTACAAATCACCACATCAAGACAAATAGCCCCCCCTTTTTAAAGAGATGAGACCTGTTGCCCAGGCTATAGAGACAACATGGGGTCTATGCAGTGTTGACCAGCTGGTCGTGAACTCCTGACCTCAAGCTATCACACCTCAAGGCGTGAGCCACTGAGCCCCTCCAAACAACCCATTCTTTTAAGTGGACAAGAGCCTCTAACAGGCATCTGACAACAAAGGATATTTGAAAACCAGCAAGCACAAGAAAAAGTGCTCAACATGCTTATCACCATGAAAGACAAATCGAAACCCCAATGTAACCAATGTGCACCAAATAAAATGGCTAAAAGCAGTTATACAGTGACGTGACACCACATGCAGGTAACCAAGGAGGAGGAAAAGGCTCCCACATGCTGCGTGCTCTGGAAAACTGCTGAGCATGAGAGGGAGACCCCATGGACTCACTACTTGCCCTACCACCCTGCTGTGCCGCCCTGTTAAACACTCAACAGGAGCACAAACAGATGTACGTCAAAGCCTGTGGCAAGGTGTTCAAAACTAGTTTGTCCTCATTGCTAAAAATCGAAAATAATCAAACTCAACTTTAACAATATAAGAACAAAGCCGGGCGCAGTGGCTCACGCCTGTAATCCCAGCACTTTGGGAGGCCTAGGCGGGTGGATCACGAGGTCAAGAAATCGAGACCATCGTGGTCAACATGTTGAAACCCTGTTTCTACTAAAAATACAAAAAATTAGCTGGGCATGGTGGCATGTGCCTGTAATCCCAGCTGCTCAGGAGGCTGAGGCAGGAGAATTGCCTGAACCCAGGAGGCGGAGGCTGCGGTGAGCCGAGATCATGCCATTGCACTCCAGCCTGGGTAACAAGAGTGAAACTCCGTATCAAACAAACAAACAAACGAACAAAAACAATAGAAGAACAGGCCAGGCACAGTGGCTCATGCCTGTAATCCCAGCACTTTGGGAGGCACCACTGCACACCAGCCTGGTGGTAGAGTGAGACTCTGCCTCAAACAAACAAACAAAAAACAGTAGAACAGATAAAGGAGGCATGTTCAGTGAGCAAAGTATTGCTGTTGTAAGCATAGTTGACTACTTATAGGTTTGACATTGAGCCTGAGAATCCGAGGGAGGGTACTGCCCGGGAGGATCTTGTATGGTTTATAGCATCACCTGGGTGGTAGAGACACAAGTGTGCAAGGTTTTTATTTATTTTATTTTATTTATTTATTTATTTTGAGACAGAGTCTCGCTCTGTTGCCAGACGCCAGATTGGAGTGCAGTGGCGCGATCTCGGCTCACTGCAACCTCCCCTTCCCGGATCCAAGCAATTCTCCTGCCTCAGCCTCCCTAGTAGCTGGGACCACAGGTGCGCACCACCATGCCCAGCTAATTTTGGTATTTTTTAGTAGAGACAGGGCTTCACCATGGTCTCGATCTCTTGACCTCGTGATCGGCCCGCCTCGGCCTCCCAAAGTACTGGGATTACAGGCTTGAGCTACCGCGCCCGGCCAGTGTGAAGGTTTTTAAAAATCACTGAGCGCTATACTTAATAGCTGTGCATTCTGTAGTATATGATCATTCACATTTAGGTTTTAACAGTCATAAGAATCCTTGAGAAAAATAGACAAATATCCACAAAAGCAATAATAACCAATGCAAAAATACAATGGGGAAAAACTCACTGATAACAGCACTCAAATATATATATATATATAATAACCTATAAACTTACATACAAGGTCAACATTTACAAAATGTTAAAACTTTCCTGAATGTCATTGTTTTTAGAACTAAAGAAAAACTGTACATGAATGGACAGTCAGACCAGGCTTTGGATAAGAACCGTTAAGTCAATTAAAACACAAATGTCTCCTAGGATAATACCTATTTTATAAAACACCCTAAGTTGTGAACCCATAAGCCACTGCATTCCATCCCTTTCATACTGAGAGAAATACAAAGGAAAACCTCCACTGCTGGACCTGCAGAGATGTGAGCAGAGACAATCCCGGCTCTGATGCCCAGCTCCAACCCAACCCTGCCCAACCCTCCCAGTCCTTCCTCCTTCGTGACCCTGTAACTCCACCTCCTAGAAGCCGGCAAGAGGAGCTGTGATGTCCCCCAGTTCTCCCACTTTCTCTCCCGTCCTGACCAAGAAACACCAGGTGCTTTGACTGCTCTGTGACCTGGGCAGCTCATTTCTCGTGCAGGCTTGAACCCAAGCTGGGACCGTGAATATTCCCAGGCACTAAACAAAGACATTAGAATTGTTACCCAAAATGCGGAAAGAAACTGGCACCGGCCCTGAGCCAAATACCTGAATCTTTCCTATAAACTCCATACCATGACACCCTTGACAGGGATATACCCAAGCACAACATCCTTTTCTCTCGGTGGCTATCCAAGCATAGGCTACACCACCATAAGTTCCCCTAATGAACACTGGACCAACCACCCTGGAGCTTGGTGCTTCCTTCTTTGGAGTCCCAACAAGTCCCATTTTCACGAGACTAAGGCACTCCCATGTGGGAATTCCTCTGCCAACAATTTTAGGGCAACACGAGCTGGAGGTTCAACCTCAGGAAATGAGAGCCAAACCCAATTCTAGTATTTTCATCACAGATATGATTAAATAAAGGCAAACAGGCCGGGCGCGGTGGCTCATGCCTGTAATCCCAGCACTTTGGGAGGCCGAGGTGGGTGGACCACGAGGTCAAGAGATCCAGACCATCCTGGTCAACATGGTGAAACCCCGTCTCTACTAAAAATGCAAAAAATTAGCTGGGCATGGTGGCGCGTGCCTGTAATCCCAGCTACTCAGGAGGCTAAGGCAGGAGAATTGCCTGAAGCCAGGAGGAGGAGGTTGCGGTGAGCCGAGATCGCGCCATTGCACTCCAGCCTGGGTAACAAGAGCGAAACTCCGTCTCAAATTAAATAAATAAATAAATAAATAAATAAATGCAAACAATTGCAAACAACCTAGATGTCTTTTTGGGAAAGCACCAAAGCCATGGTGACTTACAAACAACATTATTTCTCACCATTCTGGAGGGTAGAGGTCAGAGATCATGGCCCGCTTTCTGGTTGCTGAGGCTGGATCCTCGCTGAGTCCTCACAAGGTAGAAAGTGAACAAACTTTACACTGGGACCTCCTTTAAGACAATGTATCTCATTGTGGCGGCTCTGCCCTCAGAACCTTGTCCATTCCTAATAACTTCCCAAAGGCCCCGCCTCCTAACGCCACCCCTTTGGAAGGACACGGTTTCATTATATAAATTACATTCAGTTCACTGTCCATCAACAGGATGGATTAAATGAGGGTACATCCAAATAGCATACCCATGCAACCAGTGAAAAATAATTTAGACCCTGATACAAACAAACTCTGCCAATTTTGAGACAACAGGTGGGCTCTGAACACTGCCTATGTGACAATAATAATGAATTACTATTGTTAACTGTTTGGGGTATTTTTTTTTTTTAAGTTCTCTTTGAGGGGTGGTGTGGTGGCTCACACCTGTAATCCCAGCACTTTGGGAGGCCGAGGTGGGTGGATCATGAGGTCAAGAGATCCAGACCATCCTGGTCAACATGGTGAAACCCCGTCTCTACTAAAAATACAAAAAATTAGCTGGGCATGGTGGTGCGTGCCTGTAATCCCAGCTACTCAGGAGGCTGAGGCAGGAGGATTGCCTGAACCCAGGCGGTGGAGGTTGCGGTGAGCCGAGATCGTGCCATTGCACTCCAACCTGGGTAACAAAAGAGCGAAACTCCATCTCAAAAAAAAAAAAACACACAAAAAAAACTCCATCTCTACCAAAAATACAAAAAAATTAGCTGGGCATGGTGGCGCGTGACTGTAATCCCAGCTACTCAGGAGGCTGAGGCAGGAGAATTGCCAGAACCCAGAAGGCGGAGTTGTGGTGAGCCGAGATCGCGCCATTGCACTCCAGCCTGGGTAACAAGAGCGAAACTCCGTCTCGAAAAAAAAAAAGAAAAATAAGCATTTGTATATCAAAAATACAAACTAAAGATGCAATTTAAAATATCACCTATCAAATTGAGCACGTTTTGTAGATTTTTTTTCTCTACAGATTCAGAGAAACTTCTCTAGTAACACACTATAGAAATAATCCTTGAGGCCGGGCACGGTGGCTCACGCCTGTAATCCTAGTACTTTGGGAGGCTGAGGTGGGTGGATCACCTGAGGTCAGGACTTCAAGACCAGCCTGGCCGTGATGGTGAAACCCCATCTTATAAAAAAAAAAAAGAAAAAGAAATAATCCCTGAAAGTATAGTCTTGTTTTGTAGATTTTTAAATTGTCATCTAATTATTTTCTTTTTTGGATTTTAATTTTTTTTTTTTTTTTTTTTTTTTTTTTTTTTTTTTTAGAAAGAGTTTTGCGCTTGTTGCCCAGACTGGAGGCCAACAACTGTGTGATCTTGGCTCACCACAACCTCCACCTCCCAGCTTCAAGTGATTCTCCTGCCTCAGCCTCCTGAGTAGCTGTGATTACAGGCCTGTGCCACCATGCCCAGCTAATTTTTAGTATTTTTAGTAGGGACAGGGTTTCACCATGTTGGCCAGGCTGGTCAACGAACTCCTGACCTCAGGTGATCCACCCGCCTCTGCCTCCCAAAGCACTGAGATTACAGGCGTGAGCTACTGTGCCTGGCCAATAAAAATTTTCTTTGAGATAAGGTCTTGCTCCATCACCTAGGGTATAATAGAGTGGTATAATCATGGCTCACTGCAGCTTCAAACTCCTGAGGTAAAGCAATCCTCTCACCTCAGCCTCCAGAGTAGCTGGGACTACATACAGGTGTGTGCCAGCATGCCTGGCTAATATATATATTTTTTAATTTTTAGAGACATGGGGGTCTCCCTATGCTGCCAGCTGGCTTTGAACTCCTTGGCTCAAGGGATCCTACCGCTTCAGCCTCCCAAGGTGTTGGGTTTATAGGCGTGAACCGCCACACTCAACCTGTCATCAAATTCAATTTTGAAAAGAGAACATGAAAATGGACACTCTCCTTCAATCTGATGAAATCTGGCACAACCTTTTTGGTTATCTGGCAGTATGTCTCAAAGACATAGTACGTGTGTGGGCATGTACATCTAAGTACATACATAGCACAATTATACCTTCAGGAATTCATCCAAAGGATCATCATGATCACGCACTGCTGAGAAAACTAAACTAGAAACCACTGGAATGTCCAGCCACAAGAAAGTGGATAATGACTTTGGGCACACCCACACACTGGACAGGGCAGACACTCCTAACTCCACTACCTGATTGACCAAATTAACTGACATTCTCCACTCTCCTATGAAACACTGGTGGTTGACAGGACTCTTGGACAATCTGTACATCTGCGTGAAAAATTCAACACCATGCTGCCTAAGACTCAGCCACGTTCATTCTAAACACCCATTATGCCAGTTGTATTTGTCATTAAAAGCCTGGAGGCCAGGCGTGGTGTCTTATGCCTGTAATCCCAGCACTTTGGGAGGCCAAGGTGGGTGGTTCACTTGAGGTCAGGAGTTTGAGACCAGCCTGGCCAACATGGTGAAACCCTGTCTCTACTTAAAAAAAAAAAAAAAAACAACTAGAAAAAATAGCTGGGTGTGTTGGTGCACACGTGCAATCCCAGATACATGGGAGACTGAGGCAAGAAAATGCTTGAATCCAGGAGGCAGAGGTTGCAGTGAGCCAAGATCAAAACACTGCATTCCAGCCTGGGCAAAAGAGTGAGAGAGACTCCATATAAAAAAAAAATAAAAAAAAAAGGCTAGACATTTTTCTTTCTTTAAAAATAAAAATGAGGGTCTTGCTTTGTCGACCAGGCTGGTGTCCAACTCTTTGCCTCAAGTGATCCTCCCATCAGCCTCTGAAAGTGTTGGGATTACAGGTATGAGCCACCACACCTGGCCTAGCCTGGAAACATTTGCACCTGATCTAGGAGGTTGTATTAAGTGTCTTTAAAGTTCTTTTACCTTCTCAGCTGGATGCTGTGGCTCACGCCAGTAATCCCAGCACTTTGGAAAGCCAAGGGAGGCAGATCTCCCAAGGTCAAGAGTTTGAGACCAGCCTGGCCAACATGGCGA
The DNA here is from genome assembly GCF_030222135.1 of Aotus nancymaae. NCBI lineage: Eukaryota > Metazoa > Chordata > Mammalia > Primates > Aotidae > Aotus > Aotus nancymaae. Next base: position 46,759,530 of record NW_026988450.1, read on the forward strand.
AACTCCCATCTCTACTAAAAATACAAAAATTAGCCAGGTGCCGGGTGCGGTGACTCAAGCCTGTAATCCCAGCACTTTGGGAGGCCGAGGTGGGTGGATCACGAGGTCAAGAGATCGAGACCATCTCGGTCAACATGGTGAAACCCCGTCTCTACTAATACAAAAAATTAGCTGGGCATGGTGGTGCGTGCCTGTAATCCCAGCTACGCAGGAGGCTGAGGCAGGAGAGTTGCCTGAACCCAGGAGGCGGAGGTTGCGGTGAGCCGAGATCGCGCCATTGCACTCCAGCCTGGGTAACAAGAGCGAAACTCCGTCTCAAAAAAAAAAAAAAATTAGCCAGGCATGGTGTTGTGCATCTGTAATCCCAGCTACTCAGGAGGCTGAGACAGGAGAATCACTTGAACCCAGGAGGCAGAGGTTGTGCAATAAGCTGAGATCTCTCTCCACTGCACTCCAGCCTGGGTGACAAGAGCAAAACTCCGTCTCAAAAAAAAAAAGTCTTTTACATTCTGTCTTTATTCATCCATTCTATAGAAATCAAAACTGGATATTACAAGGATGGTTTAGACAAGAAACTGGAATAAGTGGACCCATTCTCCAAGAATGGGCTTTACACCTGTAACCAAAAGATGAGACAAAGTGAGACAGGGTGAGGTGGCGCACACCTATTATTCCAGCACTTTTGGAGGCTGAGGCGGGTGGATCACTTGAGTCCAGGATTTGAGACCAGCCTAGGTCACATGGCAAAACCTCGTCTCTATAAAATATACAAAAAATAAAAAATGCACCTGTAGCCCCATCTACTAGGGAAGCTGAGATGGGAGGATCATTCCAGCCCAGGAGGTTGAGGACGCATTCACCTGAGACTGCGCCACTGCACTTCATGCACTCCAGCCTGAGTGACAGAGTGAGACTCTATCTCAAAAAAAAAAAAAAAAAAAGACAAAAGATTGCAAAGTGAATAAACATACTGCTGTTTAAATTTAAAATAAAGTGTTTAGACATATATCATATTTTATTATTTTCCATATTAACTCACTTCTCAATAACTAAACATCCATGATTCCCTAACATATCAAATAAATATAAACAGCTTCTTAAAACATGATACAAGGCCAGCACAGTGGCTCACACCCGTAATTCTAGCACTTTGGGAGGACACAGTGGAAGGATTATGTGAGCCCAAGAGTTTGAGACCAACCTAGGCTACATAGGGAGATCCTGTCTCTACAAAACAATTTTAAGAAAATTAGCTAATCATGGCAGCATGCATCTGTGGTCCCAGCTACTGGGGAGGCTGAAGTGGGAGGATCACTTGAGCCCAGGAGCTCGAGGCTGTAGTTAGCTATGATTATGCCACTGCACTCCAGCCTGGGTGACAGAGTGAGATTCTGGCTCAAAATAATAATAATAATAATAAGGCTGGGCGCGGTCCAGCACTCTGGAAGGCCAAGGCAGGCGAATCATCTGAAGTCAGGAGTTCAAGACCAGCCTGGCTAACATGGTGAAACCATGTCTCTACTAAAAACACAAAAATTAGTCAGGCATAATGGTGGATGCCTGTAGTTCAGCTACTCCAGAGGCTGCGGCAGAAGAATGACTTGAACCTGGGAGGCAGAGGTTGCAGGGAGCCCAGATCATACCCAGTGCACTGCAGCATAAGCAACAGAGCAATACTCTGTCTCAAATGTACCCCAGAACTTAAAGTATAATAATATTTAAAAAATTAATTAAATTAAAACAAAGATAAAAAAATTTAAAAAAATTAAAAATGAATAAAAAATAAACAAAGCACAATAGAAAAAAATGACTGATATGCTAAAATACTGATAATACAATTAAGTGAAAAGGCAGGTTAGAACAAAATGTGCAGTACATTCACATCTTAGTAAAGTATGCCTTTGTTACCTATGAGTAAATAGAAATCCAACAGGAGTCTACTATAAAATCCTAACAATTCCTCCCAGACATGAACTAACAGACAATTTTATTTTCTTCCTTCTGCTTTCCAAGGATTTTCCAAATATTCTAAAACTAAGTTTATTTTTATTTCTTTCTTTTAAAAAAATAGTCTTAATGTCACCCTGGCTGGAGTGCAGTGGTGAGATCTCAGCTCACTGAGTCACTTCCTCCCAGGTTCAAGCGATTCTCCTGCATCAACCTTCCAAGTAGCTAGGATTACAGGCATGTACCACGACCCCCAGCTAATTTTTATAATGTTAGTAGAGATGAAGTTTCACCATGTTGGCCAGGCTGGTGTTGAACTTCTGGCCTGAAGTAATCTGCCGGCATCAACTCCCAAAGTGTTAGGATTTCAGGCGTGAGCCACTGCATCTGGCCTAAGATTATTTTTATAATCAGAAGAAATATTACTTAAGTTTTTGTTAGTCTTTCCAACTTTTCATGTGGAAATGCTGCTAAACTGATAATCAAAAAAATGATTGTGACAGAAAAGGCCTTTGGTGCTACATGAGCACATGGAAGTCACTCAGTAAGATAGAAACTCAAGTTTCTGTGGAGAGTAGACTGCAGTGACACAGAATAAACCTGGGAATGACTGAATTTCCTGTGGAGGATAAACCACAGGGGAGTGCACAGCACCCCTGTCACTCGGGGATCGGGGGACACCAGGAGACACAGCACGGATGAGGGGGGCAGGGCAGAGCTGGGGGAAGCTCTGGAAAGATCAGAGCCTGGGTTGATCCTGTTCAGATTTCTGACTTCTTTCTGCTCATCCTCTATCAGAGCTGCTCACACTGTCTCCTTTTCTCAGACCCTAGGGCTTAAGTGACATGTTGTTATTTAATCAGAGACCAGGGTGCACAGGACAAGCACCTGTGTTAAAAGGTGCTGTATCGGCTGGACTCAGTGGCTCACGCCTGTAATCCCAGTACTTTTGGTGGCCAAGGTGGGCAGATCATGAGGTCAGGAGTTCAAGACTAGCCTGGCCAATATGGTGAAACCCCATCTCTAATAAAAATACAAAAATTAGCTGAGCATAGAGGCATGTGCCCAGTTTTCAGGAGGCTGAGGCAGAAGAATTGCTTGAACCTGGGAAGCAGAGGTTGCAGTGAGCTGAGATCATGCCATTGAACTCCAGCCTGGTGGACAAAGCGAGACTCTGTCTCAAAAAAAAAAAAAAAAAAAAAAAAAAAAGGTGCTGCATCTTAGAACCACAGGGGACTCAAGGTGGTTTCATTCCATCAAATATATTATTTTTCAATTGTGTAAATACAGGATTTGATGAAAAGAGTCCTAAGTTCAATTTTTGATAGGAGGACATACATACAACAGTTTATTTACTTTTTGACATAGGGTCTCCCTCTGTTGCCCAGACTGGAGTGCAGTGGCATAATCAGGACTCACTGCAACCTCCACCTCCCAGGTTCAAGTGATCCTCCCACCTTAGCTTCCTGAGTAGCTGGGAATATAGGTGCTGCCACCACACTTCGCTAATTTTTTTTTCTTTTTCCTTTTTTTTTTTTTTTTTTTTTTTGTGGAGATAAAGTCTCCCTATGTTGCCCAGTCTAGTCTGGAGCTCCAGGACTCAAAAGATCTTCTGCTTGTGTCTCCCAAAATGCTGGAATTGCAGGTGTGAGCCACCAAGCCCAGCCTTGAATTCTTAAAATTATCTGTAGCGCTCATTGAACTCCTCTGCAGCTCTCGGGAATATTGTGGGTTTCTTCGTTGTCGGGGCCAGGCCTACACGCCAGCAACCATGTCGAAGGGACCTGCCGTTGGTATTGATCTTGGCACCACCTACTCTTGTGTGGGTGTTTTCCAGCACGGAAAAGTAGAAATAATTGCCAATGATCAAGGAAACCGAACCACTCCAAGCTATGTAGCCTTTACGGACACTGAACGATTGATCGGTGATGCCGCAAAGAATCAAGTTGCAATGAACCCTACCAACACGGTTTTTGATGCCAAACGTCTGATTGGACGCAGATTTGATGATGCTGTTGTCCAGTCTGATATGAAGCATTGGCCCTTTATGGTGGTGAATGATGCTGGCAGGCCCAAGGTTCAAGTAGAATACAAGGGAGAGACAAAAAGCTTCTATCCAGAGGAGGTATCCTCTATGGTTCTGACAAAGATGAAGGAAATTGCAGAAGCCTACCTTGGGAAGACTGTTACCAATGCTGTGGTCACAGTGCCCGCTTACTTTAATGACTCTCAGCGTCAGGCTACCAAAGATGCTGGAACTATTGCTGGTCTCAATGTACTTAGAATTATTAATGAGCCAACTGCTGCTGCTATTGCTTACGGCTTAGACAAAAAGGTTGGAGCTGAAAGAAACGTGCTAATCTTTGACCTGGGAGGTGGCACTTTTGATGTGTCAATCCTCACTATTGAGGATGGAATCTTTGAGGTCAAGTCTACAGCCGGAGACACCCACTTGGGTGGAGAAGATTTTGATAACCGAATGGTCAACCATTTCATTGCTGAGTTCAAGCGCAAGCATAAGAAGGACATAAGTGAGAACAAGAGAGCTGTAAGACGCCTCCGTACTGCTTGTGAGCGTGCTAAGCGTACTCTCTCTTCCAGCACCCAGGCCAGTATTGAGATCGATTCTCTCTATGAAGGAATCGACTTCTATACCTCCATTACCCGTGCCCGATTTGAAGAGTTGAATGCTGACCTGTTCCGTGGAACCCTGGATCCCGTAGAGAAGGCCCTTCGAGATGCCAAACTAGACAAGTCACAGATTCATGATATTGTCCTGGTTGGTGGTTCTACTCGCATCCCGAAGATTCAGAAGCTTCTCCAAGACTTTTTCAATGGCAAAGAACTGAATAAGAGCATCAACCCTGATGAAGCTGTTGCTTATGGTGCAGCTGTCCAGGCCGCCATCCTGTCTGGAGACAAGTCTGAAAATGTTCAAGATTTGCTGCTCTTGGATGTCACTCCTCTTTCCCTTGGTATTGAAACTGCTGGTGGAGTCATGACCGTCCTCATCAAGCGTAATACCACCATTCCTACCAAGCAGACACAGACCTTCACTACCTATTCCGACAACCAGCCTGGTGTGCTTATTCAGGTTTATGAAGGTGAGCGTGCCATGACCAAAGATAACAACCTGCTTGGCAAGTTTGAACTCACAGGCATACCTCCTGCACCCCGAGGTGTTCCTCAGATTGAAGTCACTTTTGACATTGATGCCAATGGCATCCTCAATGTGTCTGCTGTGGACAAGAGTACAGGAAAAGAGAACAAGATTACTATCACTAATGACAAGGGCCGTTTGAGCAAGGAAGACATTGAACGCATGGTCCAGGAAGCTGAGAAGTACAAAGCTGAAGATGAGAAGCAGAGGGACAAAGTGTCATCTAAGAATTCACTTGAATCCTATGCATTCAACATGAAAGCAACTGTCGAAGATGAGAAACTTCAAGGCAAGATTAACGATGAGGACAAACAGAAGATTCTGGACAAGTGTAATGAAATTATCAACTGGCTTGATAAGAATCAGACTGCCGAGAAGGAAGAATTTGAACATCAGCAAAAAGAGCTGGAGAAAGTCTGCAACCCCATCATCACTAAGCTGTACCAGAGTGCAGGAGGCATGCCAGGAGGAATGCCTGGGGGATTCCCTGGTGGTGGAGCTCCTCCCTCTGGTGGTGCTTCCTCAGGGCCCACCATTGAAGAGGTTGATTAAGCCAACCCAAGTATAGATTTAGCATTGTTCCACATGTAAAACATTGAAGGACCTAAATTTGTAGCGAATTCTGTGGCAGTTTTTAAAAGTTCAGCTGCTATAGTAAGTTACTGGGCATTCTCAATACTTGAATATGGAACATATGCACAGGGGAAGGAAGGAAATAACATTGCACTTTATAAACACTGTATTGTAAGTGGAAAATGCAATGTCTTAAATAAAACTATTTAAATTGGCACCATAAAAAAAAAAAAAAAAATAAAAAATAAAAAAATAAAAAAAAATTATCTGTAGCACATGTGAATAGTTTGTGACCGGTATGTGAACTTTAAAGTAATAATTGACATCCACCTGAGAACATTGTAGCAGAGTTAGGCTTTTACAGAAATCTCAGCCAGCCAGTAAATATTCACTAAACAATGACTCTTTTCAGGGCCACGGACTATATACAAAGATACAGATTCCTTAGTAGTTGTCAAGAGCCCATAAACTATGATCATTTGAATAGAAGGTACCTGGAGGTGAAGGGTCATCAATTCCAGTATCTAATTCAGACAATGCTGACCCCCAGGCCCTCTGGCACCAACCCCATTTGCACTCTAAGCTATTGTTGCCAATTCTCTCTGAGTAACACTTTAGAAACATAGTCCCTGGTAAATAACAGCAGAAAGCTACACTACAAGTAAAACTAAGTATCAATTCCAAACATAAATTGTTTGACGATAAAAAAATATAATTTAAATAATAGCAGGAATGGGCTGGGAAGGGTGGCTCATGCCTGTAGCCCCAGGACTTTGGGAAGCCAAGATGGGCAGATCACTTGAGATCAGGAGGTTGAGGCCAGCCTGGCTAACATGGTGAAACCTGGTCTCTACTAAAAAAACTACAAAAATTACCAAAGTGCACCTATAACCCCATTTACTCAGGAGACTGAGGCCCGAGAATCACTTGAACTCAGAAAGCGGAGTTTGCAGTAAGCTGTGATTGTGCCACTGCACTCCAGCCTATCTCCAATAAATAAATAAATAATACCAAGAGTGAAGAGCTTTGAAAAACAAATATATGTGAGGGTGGGCATGGTGGCTTGTGCCTGTAATTCCAGCACTTTGGGAGGCCAAGGCGAGTGGTTAACCTGAGGCCAGGAATTTGAGACCAGCCTGGCCAACATGGTGAAACCCCATCTCTACTGAAAATACAAAAATTACCTGGCAGAGGAGATACATGATCACGAAGGTGGTTTTCCCAGGGTGAAGCTCATCCATTGCACTCCGGATCTGCTGACCCCTGTGATTTCCCCAAATGCGGGAAACTCGACTGCATAATTTGTGGTAGTGAGGGACTGCGTTCACACTTTCCCTTGATAAAAAATAAAATTTAAAAAATAAAAATATTAGCCAGGCGTGGTGGTACACGCCTGTAGTTCCACATACTTGGGAGGCTGCGTCAGTATTGCTGGAACCCAGAGGCAGAAGTTGCAGTGAGCTGAGATCACACCACTGCACTCCAGCCTGGGAGACAGAGCGACACTTCATATCAAAAAAAAAAAAAGGCTGGACATTTTTCTTTCTTTAAAAATAAAGATGGGGGTCTTGCTTTGTTGACCAGGCTGGCGTCCAACTCCTCGCCTCAAGCGATCCTCCCATCAGCCTCCCAAAGTATTGGGATTACAGGTATGAGCCACCACACCTGGCCTAGCCTGGAAACATTTGCACCTGATCTAGGAGGTTGTATTAAGTGTCTTTAAAGTTCTTTTACCTTCTCAGCTGGATGCTGTGGCTCATGCCAGTAATCCCAGCACTTTGGAAAGCTAAGGGAGGCAGACTACCTAAGGTCAAGAGTTTGAGAACAGCCTGGCCTACATGGTGAAACCCTCGTGTCTACTAAAAATGCAAAAATTAGCCAGGCGTGGTGGTGTGGGTCTGTAATCCCAGCTACTCAGGAGGCTGAGGCAGGAGAATCACTTGAACCCAGGAGGCAGAGGTTGTGCAGTGAGCTGAGATCTCTCTCCACTGCACTCCAGTCTGGGTGATAAGAGCAAAACTCCATCTAAAAATATATATATATATTTTACGTTCTGTCTTTATTCATCCATTCTATAGAAATCAAAACTGGATGCCAGGCGCGGTGGCTCACACCTGTAATCCCAGCACTTTAGGAGGCTGAGGTGGGCGGATCACGAAGTCAAGAGATCGAGACCATCCTGGCCAACATGGTGAAACCCAGTCTCTATTAAAAGTACAGAAAATTAGCCGGGCATGGTGGTGCGTGCCTGTTGTCCCAGCTACTCAGGAGGCTGAGGCAGGAGAATTGCTTGAAACCGGAAAACAGAAGTTGTAGTGAGCTGGGATCGCGCCACTGCACTCCAGTCTGGCAATAGAGTGAGACTCTGTCTCAAAAAAAAAAAAAAAAAAATCAAAACTGGATATTACAAGGATGGTTTAGACAAGAAACTGGAATAAGTGGACCCACTCTCCAAGAATGGGCTTTACACCTGTAGCCAAAAGATTGCAAAGTGAGACAGGGTGAGGTGGCTCACACCTGTAGTCCCATCTAGTAGGGAGGCTAAACTGGGAGGATCATTCCAGCCCAGAAGGTTGAGGATGCATTCACACCCGAGACTGCGCCACTGCACTTCATGCACTCCAGCCTGAATGATGCAGTTAAGACTCTTATCTCAAAAAAAAAAAAAAAAAAAAAGATTGCAAAGTGAATATGCTGTTGTTTAGGGCCGGTTGTGGTGGCTCACTCCTATAATCCCCTCACTTTGGGAGGCCAAGGCGGGTGGATCACAAGGTCAGGAGTTCCTGACCAGCCTGACCAATATGGTGAAACCCAGTCTTTACTAAAAATACAAAAATTAGCTTGGCGTGGTGACAGGCATCTGTAGTCTCAGCTACTTGGGAGGCTGAGGGAGGAGAATCACTTGAACCTGTGAGGTGGAGGTTGCAGTGAGCTGAGATTGTGCCACCGCACTCCAGCCTGGGTGACAGTGAGACTCCATCTCAAATATACATATATATTTATATACAAAAATATATGTATATATTTATATATATTTATACGTATATATTTATATACATATATTTTATATATGTATATATTTATATATATATACATATATATTTATATATAAAAATGTATATGTACCCTATTGTTTAAATTTAAAATAAAGTGTTTAGACATATATCATATTTTATTATTTTCCACATTAATTCACTTCTTCAATAATGAAACATCTACGATTCCCTAGCATATAAAATAAATATATACAGCTTCTAAAAACATGGTATGTGGCCAAGCACAGTGGCTTACACCTGTAATCCCAGCAAGCTGGGAGGCCACAGTGGAAGAATTACGTGAGCCCAAGAGTTTGAGACCAGCCTAGGTGACAAAGAGAGATCCTGTCTCTACAAAACTGAAGTGGAAGTTTTGCCCAGGATTTTGTTAGCACATAGTCAGCAACTTCCCTATTTTAAAACTACCCTGGTTTTTCTGCTATTAACTGCCTCTTTCTGCTTCTGTACCTCAGCTTATGGCTTAGTAGCTAAAAACCTTAAGGAAAACTGCCGCATCGTCTAAAACCTGCTGTGTTGTCTAAAGTTCTGAGTTACTTCTGCCCCTTCACCTATAAAAACTGTGTACTTTTCTTAGCCGGGGTCCAGACTTTTGGTTGTGAACCTTTCTGGGCCTACTGGTGTAATAAAGTGTGTTCTTCTGCTTCCCTGAGTGCCGCTTGGGTTTCTTGTCAGGTAAAATTTTCTGCAACAAAATAATTTTAAATAAATTAGCTGATCATGGCCACATGCATCTGTGGTCCCAGCTACTTGGGAGGCTGAAGTGGGAGGATCATTTGACCCCTGGAGTTCGAGGCTGCAGTGAGCTATGATTATGCCACTGCATTCCAGCCTGGGTGACAGAGTAAAATCCTGTCTTGAAAAATAAATAAATAAAAAATAGCAAAACACGGTAGAAAAAAATGACTGATATGCTAAAATACTGATAATACATTAAGGTAAAAAGGAAGATTAGAACAAAATGTGGAGTACATTCACATCTTAGTAAAGTATGCCTTGTTACATATGACTAAATAGAAATCCCAGCCGGGCGCGGTGGCTCATGCCTGTAATCCCAGCACTTTGGGAGGCCGAGGTGGGTGGATCACAAGGTCAAGAGATCCAGACCATCCTGGTCAACATGGTGAAACCCCGTCTCTGCTAAAAAAAATACAAAAAATTAGCTGGGCATGGTGGCGCGTGCCTGTAATCCCAGCTACTTGAGAGGCTGAGGCAGGAGAATTGCCTGAACCGAGGAGGTGGAGGTTGTGGTGAGCCGAGATTGCGCCATTGCACTCCAGCCTGGGTAACAAGAGCGAAAAAAAGAAATCCAACAGGAGTCTACTACAAAATCCTAACAATTCCTCCCAGACAGGAACTAACAGATAATTTTATTTTCTTCCTTCTGCTTTCCTTGGATTTTCCAAATATTCTAAAACTAAGTTTAGGGCCGGGCGCAGTGGCTCACACCTGTAATCCCAGCACTTTGAGAGGCCGAGACGGGTGGATCACGAGGTCAAGAGATCGAGATCATCCTGGTCAACATGGTGAAACCCCGTCTCTACTAAAAATACAAAAAATTAGCTGGGCATGGTGGTGCGTGCCTGTAATCCCAGCTACTCAGGAGGCTGAGGCAGGAGAATTGCCTGAACCCAGGAGGCGGAGGTTGCAGTGAGCCGAGATCGCGCCATTGCACTCCAGCCTGGGTAACAAGAGTGAAACTCCATCTCTAAAAAAAAAAAAAGTTTACTTTTATTTCTTCTTCTTCTTTTTTTTTTTTTAAACAGAGTCTCACTCACTGCCACCAAGGCTGGAGTGCAATGGGGGCCGTCCTGGCTCACTTCAACCTCTGCCACCCAGGTTCCTGCCTCGACCTCCCAAGTAGCTGGAATTACAGGTGTGTGTCACCACACATGGCTAATTTTTGTATTTTTAGTAGAGACGAGGTTTCACCATGTTGGCCAGGCTTGTCTCGAACTCCTGGCTTCAAATGATCCACCCGCCTAGGCCTCCCAAAGTGTTGGGATTACAGCCATGAGCCACAGCATCTGGCCTAAAATTTTTATTTATTTATTTATTTATTTATTTATTTATTTATTTATTTATTTTTGAGACAGAGTCTTGCTCTGTCACCAGACTGAAGTGTAGTTGAGCGATCTCCACTCACTGCAACCTCCCGGGTTCAAGTGATTTCCCTGCATCAGCCTCCTGAGTAGCTAGGATTACAGGTGCGTGCCACCACACGCAGCTAATTTTTATTTTTTATTTTAGTAGATACCTGGTCTCACCATATTGGCCAGAATGGTCTCAATCTCCTGACCTCATGATCTGCCCGCCTCTGCCTTCCGAAGTGCTGGGATTACACGCGTGAGCCACAGCACCCGGCCAGATTATTTTCGTAATCAGAGGAAGTATTACTTAAGTCTGTTAGTATTTCAAACTCTTCTTGTGGAAATGCTACTAAATGGATAATCAAAACATGATTATGACAGAAAAGGCCTTAAGTGCTACATGAGCACATGGAGGTCACTCAGTGAGATAGAAACTCAGTTTCTGTGAAGAATAGACTGCAGTGACACAGAACAAACCTGGGAATGACTGAATTTCCTGTGGAGGATAAACCACAGGGGAGTGCACAGCACCCCTGTCACTGGGGGGTCGGGGGACACCAGGAGACACAGCACGGACGAGGGGGACAGGGCAGAGCTGGGGGAAAGCTCTGGAAAGGTCAGAGCCTGGGTTGATCCTATTCAGATTTCTGACTTCTTTCTGCTCATCCTCTATCAGAGCTGCTCACACTGTCTTCTTTTCTCAGACCCTAGGGCTTAAGTGACAGGTTGTTATTTAATCAGAGACCCGGGTGCACAGGACAAGCACCTGTGTTAAAAGATGCTGTATCCTCGAACCACAGGGGACTCACAGTGGTTTCATTCCATCAAATAAATTATTTTTCAATGGTGTAAATACAGGATTTGATGAAAAGAGTCCTGAGTTCAAATAAAAGAATTTGATAGCAAGACATAGATACAACAGTTTATTTAGAATGTGACATAGGGTCTCCCTCTGTTGCCCAGACTCGAGTGCAGTGGAATAATCATAGCTCACTGGAGTGCAGTGGCACAATCATGGCTCACTGCAACCTCGACCTTCTAGGTTCAAGTGATCCTTCCACCCTAGCTTCCTGAGCAGCTGGGACTACAGGCGCTGTCACCAAACCTGGCTAATTTGTGTGTGTGTGTGTGTGTGTGTGTGTGTAGAGATCGGAGTGTGGAAGGGGGGGTCTCCCTATGTTGCCCAGGCTGGTCTCAAACTCCTGTACTCAAACGATCTTCCTGCTTGGGTCTCCCAAAGTGCTAGAATTTCAGGTGTGAGCTACCTGTCCAGCCCTGAATTCTTAAAATTATCTGTAGCACATGTGAATAGGGTTTGTGATGTGTAAGAACTTTAAAGTCATCATGGGCATTCACCTGAGAATCTTGTAGCAGAGTTAGGCTTTTGCAGGAATCTCAGCCAGCCAGTAAATATTCATTCATTGCTGACTCTGCCCTGTGCTCTAGGCAAAGATGCAGATTCCGTAGGAGTTGTCACTATCCCATTAACTAAAATCATTTGAATAGAAGGTGCCTGGGGGTGAGGGGTCATCAACTCCAATATCTAATTCAGACAATGCCTACTCCCAGCCCATCTGGCGCCAAACCCATAGGCACTCTAAGCCATGATTGCCAACTCTCTCTGAGCAACACTTGAGAAACCTAGTCCAAGATAAAGAACAGCTGAAAGCTATACTGCAAACCAAGCTAAATATCAATTGCAAATGTAAATTTCCTAATTGTCTGGCAATGAAAAATAATACAATGTAAATGATAGCAGGAATGGGCCGGGGGTCATGGCTCATGCCTGTAACCCCAACACTTTGGGAGGCTGAGGTCGGTGGATCACTTGAGGTCAGGAGGTCCAGACCAACCTGGCTGATATGGCAAAACCCAGTCTCTACTAAAAAAATATAAAAATTAGCTGAGCGTCGTGGCATGTGCCTGTTATCCCAGTAACTCAGGAGGCTGAGGCCGGATAATCACTTGAACCCAGGAAGAGGAGGTTGCAGTGAACTGAGATTGTGCCGCTGCACTCCAGCCTGGGCGATAGTGAGACCCTGTCTCCAAAAAATAAGTCAATAAATAAATAATACTAAGAGTTAAGAGCTTTTAAAAACCTATGTGTGAGGCTGGGTATGGTGGCTTATGCCTGTAATCCCAGCACTTTGGGAGGCTGAGGTGGGCGGATCACCTGAGGTCAGGAGTTCGAGACCAGCCTGGCCTACATGATGAAACACCATCTCTACTAAAAATACAAAAATTATCCAGGCATGGTGGCGGGCACCTGTAATCTCAGCTACTCAGGAGGCTGAGTCAGGAAAATCGCTTGAGCCCAGGATTCGGATGTTACAGTGAGTCGAGATTGTGCCATTGAATTCCAGACTGCACAGCAAGAGCAAGACTCCATCTCAAAAACAACAACAACAAAAATAGGCCGGGCGCAATGGCTCACACCTATAATCACAACACTTTGGGAGGCCTAGGAGGGCGGATCACAAGGTCAGGAGTTCGAGACCAGCCTAACCAACATGGTAAAACCTAGTTTCTACTAAAAATATATAAAATTAGCCTGGCATGGTGTCGCACAACTGGAATCCTAGATACTCAGGAGGTTGAGGCAGGAGAATCACTTGAACCTGGGAGGCAGAAGTTGCAGTGAGCCGAGATTGTGCCATTGCACTCCAGCCCAGGCAACAGAAAGTCAGGAGTTCGAGACCAGCCTGGCCAGCTTGGTGGCAGGCACCTGTAGTTCCAGGTACTCTGGAGGCCGAGGCAGGAGAATCACTTGAACCTGGGAGGCGGAGGTTGCAGTGAACCAAGATTTGCACCACCGCACTCCGTCTCAAAACAAACAAACAAAAAGAAAACAACAGATATATGTAGGAAAAGTCACCAAAAGAGTGTCAAATTTAAAATACAATGTTTAAATATGGATTGCTTTTTCTTATTTCCCACATTACCTCAGTTCATCAGTAACTATCAGGCTGTGTGATGTCTCATGCCTATAATATCAGCACCCTGGTAGGCCCAGGCGGGAGGAGTGCTTAAGCTCAGGAGTTTGAGACCAGTCTGGGCAACATGGTGAGACCTCATCTCTACAAAAAATAGAAACATAAAAATTGGCCGGGTGTGGTGGCATACACCTGTAGTCCCAGCTACTTGGGAGGCGAGGTAGGAGGACACTTGAGCTGGGAGGTGAAGGCTCAGTGAGTCCTGATTGCATCACTGACTGGGTGATGGAGTGAAATCTTGTTTCAAAAAAACCAACAAACAAAAACCAACCATCTGCAGTTCTCCGTCATGTCAAATGAACATATTGGGAACAAGATACAAAGAGGTGGAAGTCTAGTCTCACTTCAGGGGTAGCTATTCCTAGTATCTTGCTAGACTTTTAAAAGTACTCAGTAATACACTATAGCTGAAGAGCAAAGCATATTTTGTTTGTTTTGAGATGGAGTGGAGTTTTGTTCTGTCACCCAGACTGGAGTGTAGTGGCATGATCTCAGCTCACTGCAACCTCCGCTTCCCGGGTTGAAGCAATTCTCCTGCCTCAGCCTCCCAAGTAGCTAGAATCACAGGTACCCACCACCACAACCAGCAAATTTTTATACTTTTAGTAGAGACAAAGTTTCACCATGTTGGCCAGGCTGGTCTTGAACTCCTGATCTCATGATCTGCCCACCTTGGCCTCCCAAAGTGCCAGGTTTACAGACGTGAGCCACTGCACCTGGTCTGTTTTATTTTTTTTCAGACAGACTGTCTCTCTGGAGTGCAGTGGTGCCATTATGGCTCACTTTAGCCTTGACCTCCAGGGCTCAAATGGTCCTTCCCCAATTGGCTTCTAGAATAGATGGGATTACAGGCACATGGTACTACACCTGACTACTTTTAAATTTTTTTCTGGCTGGGCACGGTGTATAAGGCCTGTAATCCCAGTACTTTGGGAGGACAAGGCTGGCGGATCACAAGGTCAGGAGTTTGAGACCAGCCTGGCCAATATGAAACCCCATCTCTATTAAAGGGAAAACAAAAACAAAAATGAGCCAAGCTTGGTGGCCAGCACCTGTAGTTCCAGCTATTCTGGGGGCTGAGGCAGGAGAATCACTTGAACCCAGGAAGTGGAGGTTGCAGTGAACCAAGATCTCACCACTGTACTCCAGCCTGGGTGACAAACCAAGACTTCGACTCAAAAAAAGTTTTTTTTTTCTTAGAGACAAGATCTCACTATGTTGCCCAGGCTGGTCTTGAACTCCTGGCCTCCTCCTCCTCCTCCCTTAGCCTCCCGAAGTACTGGGAGTGCAGGCAGTACATAAGCCCCCATGTCCAGCCAAGAGAAACATTTTTAAAATGAAATTATCTATTAATCACCAAGGAGTTAGAATTATTTTCATATATGGCTGGAAAATATGGTGCTTCTTTTTAAAAAAACTAGTGTTTTGTTTTCTCTAGGTATCTTTTTTTTTTTTTGAGAAAGTCATGCTCTGTCACCTGAGCTGGAGTGCAGTGACGCAATCTCAACTCATTGCAACCTCTGTCTCCCAGGTTCAAGTGATTCTTCTGCCTCAGCCTCCCAAATAGCTGGGACTACAGCCACGTGCCACCACAACGGGCTAATTTTTACATTTTTAATAGAGACAGGGTTTCACCATATTGCCCAGGCTGATCTTGAAATCCTGACCTCGTGATCCACCCGCCTCAGCCTCCCAAAGTGCTGGGATTACAGGCTTGAGCCACCGCGCCTGGCCAGTAACACTTTTATTAGGTAAGGAAGTTGAGAAATGTTACATGACTTCCTCAAGTTCCTACAGCCAGAAAAGGCAGTGTTGGGTTGGAGCTCCGCTAGTCTAGCAGCTAAAGTTAATGTAAGTAAGCAACATGCTAGCTTGTCTTCCAACAAAACTATGTGAAAATGAACCCTAGCTCTTCACTTTAAAGCCCCGCAGCCCTGTGTGAGCTGCGTAACCTAAAAGAACCTCAGTGAGCTCCTGTGGGAAGGGGGCGTAATACTTTTCTTGCACTGGTGTTGGGATATGTAAATAAGATAATTTGTCAATGCTCTCCAGTCGGAAACCACTAGGAACACACCTATAGTTAAGAAAGTTGAGTTGAATTATCATTGAAAAGAGGAAAAATGCAAACAATGGGAAACCTGGGGGTGTCTCAGTAAGAGGATGTTAGAAAATGTTACTAAAGGATCTGGGTTTTTGTTACCTTCTTTGGGAGAAGTTTAAGAAAGCATAGCTTTTTTCTGAGTTGGATAGGGTCAGGAAACTGGCAATTCTATGAATGTATATCCTCATAAATCTTACCCACAGGGCAAGCAGACTACACCAGGTCTAAAGCTGTAATTAGGCTGGGTGTGGTGGCCCAGGCCTGTAATCCCAGCACTTCAGGAGGCTGAGGTGGGAGAACTGCTTGAGCCCAAGAGTTTGAGACCAGCCTGAGCAATGTAGAAAGAACCTATCTCCAGAAAAAACATTTTTATTTTTTGAGACGGAGTCTCACTGTTTCCCAGGCTGGAGTGAAGTGGTGCAATCTTGGCCGACTGCAACCTCTGCCTTTCGGGTTCAAGCAATTCTGCTGCCTTGGCCTCCAAGTAGCTGGAATTACAGGTGCATGCCACCGCGCCTGGCTAATTTTTTGTACTTTTAGCAGAGACAGGGTTTCACTGTGTTAGCCAGGATGATCTTGACTTCCTGAACTCATGATCCGCCCCCCTTGGCCTCCCAAAGTGCTGGGATTTCAGGCATGAGTCACTGCACCCAGCCATCACAATTTTTTTTTTTTTAAATCAGCCAGGTGTTGTGGCATGTGCCATGATCCCAGATACTCAGAAGGCTGGGGTAGGAGGATTGCTTGAGCCCAGGAGGCCAAGGTTGCAGGAAGTCATTTTGCCACTGTACTCCAGTCTGGCTGACAGAGCGAGATGCTGTCTCAAAATAAAAGCTACAATTGGCAATGAAGCAGCAGACAGTTCTATTAGTCAAAACAACTGCTATATTTGTGGGTTGAACAATGTTTATGCTTTGTCTGTTTTCAGATATGATGCTGGAGTGGTCTTATTCTGGTCTAGATCCATCCTGGTCACAGAGGAGTCTTGTCTAACAGTGTTGTGGAAAATTGTTCGTGATCATGTTCAACAAGAGAACATGGCCCAGGATAGCACCAGGCCAGATCTATTGCAGAATATGAGGTATCCGTCCCAGTGCTGGACTCACAGGTGTTGGAACCACAGGGGTGATGACTCTTATGGTGCATACCCAAATGCCATCCCAGACCTCTGAGCCACAGTGACACAGGTAGGTGCATTCTGGAGAGACTAAAAGACAGATGTCCCATCAGGGAGTAATGACACATTTTCCTCCTTGGCTTCAGACATTACATGAAGCCATTTACATGAGGTCAGTGGTATTTCAGCCCAGGGAGAATTTTGGACACAGCAAAGAGGGGCCTGCAAGTTACATGCCCTATCCTGTTCTCTGCCTTTGCCTCCTTCATGCAGCAAATACGTAGTGCATCTCAGAGCTGGGCTAGATACTGTGACACCCACCACCTCATGAAAAAAGCAGAGAAGCAAACGGTCTAGCTGAAAAAATGTAAAATCATATAGTGTTCAGTGATGGCAGTGGTGCCCACACTTTCCTATACACTGGAATCACCTGTGAATCTTTCAAAACACTAATGGCTGGGGTCCCATCCCACTGAGTTAAGTGACCTGGGCTTCCACTTGGGGCTTCCAGCTTTTAAAAACTCCCTGGATTGGCCGGGCATGGTGGCTCACGCCTGTAATCACAGCACTTTGGGAGGCTGAGGCAAGTGTATCAAGAAGTCAGGTGTTGGAGACCAGTCTGACCAACACGGTGAAACCCCATCTCTACTAAAAATACAAATATCAGTTGGGCGTGGTGGTGTGTGCCTGTAATCCCAGCTTCTCAGGAGGCTGAGGCAGGAGAATCACTTGAATCTGGGAGGTGGGAGTTGCAGTGAGCAGAGATCACACCACTGAACTCCAGCCTGGGCGACAGAGCAAGGCTCCATCTCAGAAAAACAAAACAAAACAAAACTCCCTGGGTGATGAATGTGCAGCCAAGTTTGGGTACTGCTGGTTTAATTAATCATTTTTACAGGTTTGGTGAGGGTTGGAGGGGCGGAGTGGGGTTGGGGAGTGGGCAGTGGGGGGTGTCACAGATGTTGAATTGGATAAAAGCTTTTGTCCCTCATTCCAGGCACTTGCATTTAGATGTAAAACATGGCATAGTATTTCAGGAGATTTACAGATCCCAAGAAGAGAATAAGGGAACGCCTGTGGGTCTTGTAGTCTCCAAGTGAAAAAAGTCCAGCTGCAGGAGTGTCCACCTCCAATCAGGGTGACAGGAGCTTTCTGTCCTGTCCAGAATGGTGCTAGCCCTTTGTGTCAATCTTGATGTGCTGTAATAACAAAATACCCAAGACTGGGTAATTTGTAAAAACAACAACAACAACAACAAACCCAGGAATGTATTTCTTACAGACCACAAAAGAGACCAAACTCCCTCCCTCAAACTCTTTTACAAGAACACTGAGACACTGACAAGTGCTGAGCCCTCACCTCCTGAAGGCTACACCTCTAATACATATTGAATTGTTTTGAGGGAGACCCATTCAAAGCATAACACCCTTTGACTTAAGAGAAGCTCCGGCCCTGTTGTCACCAAGCCGATTCTCCCAACAAGCAGCCCAGTTGATCCCAAGGCGCACAAGTGCGCTCACCAGGCTGCGCGCTGGCGGGTCGGTGCACAGGGGCAGGGCGGCTGCCCGCGCGCGCGCTTGGTTCAGGGAGCCCGGGCTGCCCCCAGCCACGGCTACAAAAGCGAACCGAGTCTCCCTGTCGACCCAGTCGTCCCACCTGTCAGCGGTTGGTCGACTCGCGGTGCAGCGCTGGGCATGCGAGCCCCTCCAGCGGCTATTCTCAGCGCAAGCACCAGCCCGCAGCTACAGAGCTAAGACCTACCGCCCCCCACCCCCCAACCCCCGCCCCAAGCCGCAGAGCAGGTGAGTGCAGCTTCCTAGTGGGGAGCCTTAGAGGAGAAACGGCCCCTGGGTCCCAGGGTCCCGCCAATAGGACTGGCTATGCCCTTTCAGTACCCCTCATCCCTGGCTCAGCTTCTAATCTAGGAATAAACAAGAAAGTCTTTAGTCTTTGAAAGGAGAATTATTCTCAAATACAAAAATAAAAGTTGAAAAGTTAAATATCACATGTTTGGCTCAAAATAATTATACATGCTTTTAGTAGGGAAATCCAAAATTCACAAGGCTCTTGATTTAAAGTAATTTAAATATCTTTGGCTTGGGATTATGTGGTTACTATCCCTTCAGAAACATCGTGCCAACAAAACACACTACGGCTGATGGGAAAGTGGTTTACTTCCCACTAGGTTGCAAATGTCTCAGAAACGCACTCCTGGACCACAGCTCCAAGCAATCACTTCATCTGCTGGTTTCCAAGCTGTCCTGCCAGGAGCAGGTCAGGCGCTCCACAGAGCTCCTCAGTAACCCCACAAAAGCCTCTCCCATCAGTGACTCCACCAGAACATCCCTACTTTTGAATGCTTTTCCAATGCAGGTTCCAGGTAAGAGTTCCTTTCACAAGTGACTTCTATGCTAAGGAAAAATTAAACACTCTAGAAGGAGCCCAAGCCCCTCTCTGCAGCGGTTTTTATAAGAAGCAGAACCATTTTGTAGATTTCTAAGCTTGCTGGAAAATAAAACACTGCTATAAATCCATAGGCCTTTCTCCCTTGTGAAAAGGAAACTCCTGCCAGAGGTGAAAGCAACAGTAAGAATGGCATTGCACAGAGTACAGGTGGCTAACTCCAGGCTTCCTCCCTGGGGATTTATATCAGGATTGCACATATTAGATGTAAATCCACCTGTGGGCTCCAGGGTGAAGCTGGAGGTTCAAGCACCAGGGAGCTGGGGTTAAAACCAACGGAATAACAACTAAGGAATAGGATGGTTTTGTTTGTTTGTTTGTTTGTTTGTTTGTTTTGAGACAGAGTCTCATTCTATCACCTGGCTGGGGTGCAGTGGAACAATCTCAGCTCACTGCAATGTCTGACTCCCGGGATCAAGCGATTCTCCTGTCTCAGCCTCCAGAGTAGCTGAGATTACACCACACTCAGCGAATTTTTGTATTTTTAGTAGAAACGGGATTTCACCATGTTGGCCAGGATGGTCTCTATCTCCTGATCTCGTGATCTGCCTGCCTCGGCCTCCCAAAGTGCTGGGATTACAGGTGTGAGCCACTGTACCTGACCTAGGATGCTTTAAAATATGACTTGTGGCTGGGCATGGTGGCCCACGCCTGTAATCCCAACCTTTTAGGAGGCTGAGGCGGGCAGATCACCTGAGGCCAGGAATTCAAGACCAGCCTGCCCAACATGGTGAAACCCTGTCTCTACTAAAAGTACAAAAATTAGCTGGGCATGGTGGCAGGTGCCTGTAATCCCAGATGCTCAGGAGGCTGAGGCAGGCAATAGTTTTTATGTACAAAAATTAGCTGGGCATGGTGGCAGGCACCTGTAATCCCAGCTACTGGGGAGGCTGAGGCAGGAGAATTGCTTGAACCTAGGAGGCGGAGGTTTCAGTGAGCCGAGATCACGCCACTGCACTCCAGCCTAGGGGCTAGAGCAAGACTGTCCCCCGCCCCCCAAAAAAGACTTGTAAGTAAATAATGACACAAAGAAGACACAGGAGCAGTGTCAAAAGGAAGGTTAATTTTCTTCCCTTCATCCATAATTTAGATATTCTTTAAAATAGTTTAAACAAGGGCCGGGCGCGGTGGCTCATGCCTGTAATCTCAGCACTTTGGGAGGCCGAGGCGGGTGGATCACGAGGTCAAGAGATCGAGACCATCCTGGTCAACATGGTGAAACCCCGTCTCTACTAAAAATACAAAAAATTAGCTGGGCATGGCGCGTGCCTGTAGTCCCAGCTACTTGGGAGGCTGAGGCAGGAGAATTGCGTGAATCCAGGAGGCGGAGGTTGCGGTGAGCCGAGATCACTCCATTGCACTCCAGCCTGGGTAACAAGAGCGAAACTCCATCTCAAAAAAAAAAAAAAAAAATAGTTTAAACAAAATATATCCAAGTTGTTAATCACCACATTCATGATGAGGGGCGACTAATTTAATTGGTGAAATGGTTTTGTTTGTCCATAGAGTAGCAGTATCTGTATGGACCAACAAAACCATTTCACCAGTTAACAAAAGCCAGTAGGGCCCACTGTTCTCTGTGGCGAGTCTCTCTCCTTTGAGAAGTGGCATGCAGCTGTACTCCTAGCTGCTTGGGAGGCTTGAGGACTCCTTGAGCCCAGGAGTTCCAGGGTACAGTGAGCTATAATTTGCCACTGTGCTGCAACCTAGAGGACAAAAATCCTGTCTCTACTGAAAAAAAAAAAAAGAAGAAGAAGAAGAGAAGGAAGTTTAAGCTACTTCTGAGTGGCACTCTTCCCCAATCCCGAGAGTAAATGATTCCATGGTGAAAGAAAAAAAGAACTTTTCCAATAGGATGAGACCACCCTTGAGCTCGCATACCAACATTGCCAGGTGGGTGAGAATTGCATTCATTTCCAATCTCTTGAGGTTTCAGTATCCCAAGACTAGATAGTAGAAAACCTCAGTAGCTCTCCAGACAAAGCTGGCTGGGGGGTTCAGAATGCTCACCTGCCACGTCTGAAAAGCATCCAGAGAGATCATGATGCTTTGACTTCTGATAACATTTTGAGGTGTTTATGTACTTTTACGTGTTTTAAGGAATAAAAAGTCTAAATAGAACTCTAAATGCAAAACCTCTCTCTGTATTACTAAGCGTTCTCAGAAGGAACACTGCATTTGTTAACCATGGTAACAACATATGTAATCAAAGTTTTGCATTGTTTTGAGCTTGGTTATAACAATGTGCTACATCCATCCACACACACACAGAAAGAGAAGTGCTTGAAAACCAAGATAGGTTCACTGTGGTTTCCTGGATCAAGATCAGGAACAGCCCCCTCCAGCCCTCCCTGGGCTCTGCTTTCTCCCTTCCCCTCTTTGCCTGTTGAGCATTCTGGCGTGACCCAGTGGTCCCCATGACCCATGTTTCAGTGCCCGAGAAGGCCCAGAAGGCTCAATGTTTCCAGCCCTGTCTCAAGTACCAGAGTGACATGACATGACTGCTCTCTTACTGAGCCAGATCACCGGTGTGGCTTTTTTTTTTTTTTTTTTTTTTTGAGATGGAGTCTCCCTCTGTTGCTCAGGCTGGAGTGCAGTGGTGTGATCTCAGCTCACTGCAACCTCCACCTCCTGGGTTCAAGCAATTTTCCTGCCTCAGCCTCCTGAGTAGTTGGGATTACAGGCACCCACCGCCACACCTGGCTAGTTTTTGTCTTTTTAGTAGAGTCGGGGTTTCACCATGTTGGCCAGGCTGGTCTCAAACTCCTGACCTGAGGTGATCCGCCCACCTCGGCCTCCCAAAGTGCTGGGATTACAGGCGTGAGCCACCGCGCCCGGCCCTTTCTGCCACCATATTTTTATCCCATGTCCTAGTCACCAAGGCAATCACCCTGTCTTATGTGAATATGTCTGTTTTATACTTGCATCCGTGTTATGGTGATTCAGAACATTACAAAGCAAGTTCATGCCTATGAATAACGTTATAGATGCCCCAGATGGTAGGTCATTCTTTAATTTGGTTCACAATGGGTCATAATCAGGCACCAATCCTGCTTGTTTTCCCAGAAATATTTGTAGATATGCATGCTGGCCCCCTGCATGCACATCCTGGAGCCTTAAGAGGTGAGTGAGAAGGTAAGTGTAGTGAAATCCTCTTGAAGGTTTTAAGAGGCAGAGCCTCAGACAAGTGGTTTAACTCTCTTAAGGTTTGGTTCCTTCCTTTGTGCAGACCCATGTGGTTGTTTTGAGGCTGATGTAAGAAAATGCACACAAACATTTATAGAGTGTGGAACATACCACAGAATCAACACTTTGAAGTCTGGTTTTCTTTTTTTTTTTTGAGATGGAGTCTCACTCTCTAACCAGGCTTGAGTGCAGTGGCACAATCTTGGCTCACTGCAACCTCCACCTCCTGGGTTCAAGTGATTATCCTTCCTCAGCCACCTAAGTAGCTGGGACTACAGGCGTGTGGTTGTATTTTTAGTAGAGATGGGGTTTCACCATGTTAGCGAGGATGGTCTCAATCTCTTGACCTCATGATCCACCCTCCTCAGCCTCCCAAAGTGCTGGGATTACAGGCGTGAGCAACTGCGCCCAGCCTAGAGTTTGCTTTTCTTTTTTTTTTTTTTTTTTTTTGCGATGGAGTTTTGCTCTTGTTACCCAGGCTGGAGTGCAATGGCGCGATCTCAGCTCACCGCAACATCCGCCTCCTGGGTTCAGGCAATTCTCCTGCCTCAGCCTCCTGAGTAGCTGGGATTACAGGCACGCGCCACTATGTCCAGCTAATTTTTTGTATTTTTAGTAGAGATGGGGTTTCACCATGTTGACCAGGATGGTCTCGATCTCTTGACCTCGTGATCCACCCGCCTCAGCCTCCCAAAGTGCTTGGATTACAGGCTTGAGCCACCGCGCCCGGCCTTGCTTTTCTTAATGTAATCTGGAGTCTGTGATCTGCTCACAGCTGTGCTCCCTATAGAGGGCACCCTCGAGGCTGTCTCCTTGAAAGTAGTTCTGTCAGGCCTTTAAAAGAGTGGGGGAACAAAAAAAAAAAAAAAAAAAAGATTGAGGAATGACCTGGCGCGGTGGCTCATGCCTGTAATCCCAGTCCTTTGGGAGGCCAAGGCAGACATATCACCCTAGGTGGGGAGTTTGAGACCAGTCTGACCAACGTGGAGAAACCCCATCTCTACTAAAAATTCAAAATTAGCCGGGCGTGGTGGTGCATGCCTGTAATCCCAGCTACTCAGGAGGCTGAGGCAGGAGAATCACTTGAACCTGGGAGGCTGAGGTTACAGTGAGCCGAGATTGTGCAACTGCACTCCAGACTGCGCAACAACAGCAAAACTCAGTCTCAAAAGAAAAAAAAAAGGTTGGGGGGTGATTTCAGGCCTATACTAATCCAGGAAGAGGTGATTTTATACCTCTTCCTTGAGGACCCCAGCTGAAAAGCATGAAAAAGGTGCTCTCACTGATAGAATGAAGTCTTACCTGCATCAGCTTGTCAATAACTGCCAGCATGTTTTTTTTTTTTTTTTTTTTTGAGACGGGGTTTCGCTCTTGTTACCCAGGCTGGAGTGCAATGGCGCGATCTTGGCTCACCGCAACCTCTGCCTCCTGGGTTCAAGCAATTCTCCTGCCTCAGCCTCCCGAGTAGCTGGGACTACGGGCATGTGCCACCATGCCCAGCTAATTTTTGTATTTTTAGTAGAGACAGGGTTTCACCATATTGACCAGGATGGTCTTGATCTCTTGACCTCGTGATCCACCTGCCTTGGCCTCCCAAAGTGCTGGGATTATAGGCGTGAGCCACTGTGCCCGGCTGGCATTGAGCTTATTTTAAGATTCATAAGGCAACAAGTTAGAAAATACTCAAGAAAGATTTCCTAGAGAGCATACAGGCAGAGGACATCTTTTAAAAACACTAGCATTTAGTCTTTGCAGCAATAACTATTGGAGCAGTTTTTAAAGGCAATGTTTTTTGCATTAAAATATGAAACCTAAAAAAAATGAACAGAGGGCCAGGCGCGGTGGCTCACGCCTGTAATCCCAGCACTTTGTGAGGCAGAGGCGGGTGGATCACGAGGTCAGGAGATCGAGACCATACTGGTCAACATGGTGAAACCCCGTCTCTACTAAAAATACAAAAATTAGCTGGGCATGGTGGCACATGCCTGTAGTCCCAGCTACTTGGGAGGCTGAGGCAGGAGAATTGCTTGAACCCAGGAGGCAGAGGTTGCGGTGAGCCGAGATCGCACCATTGCACTCCAGCCTGGGTAACAAGAGCGAAACTCCGTCTCAAAAAAAAAAAAAAAAAATGAACAGAGCTGTAAATAAAATTAGGTAACTCTTCCCTAGAAAATGAAGGCTCCCTGTTGTGGGCATTGCTCCAGCGTTGAGACCACTCAGTGTCCCCGCCATAATGGAGCTTGAGCCCGGACACGTTTCCCACCCCCTGGAGGCAGTCGAGACCAGTGAAAGAGAGATTTAATAGACGTTTGAGTTGGCAGAAGCCTATTTCTGGTCCACTGACCTAAAGGCTGGGTGAAGGCTGTGTGGTTTTACTAGGCATTGTTTCTTGAAGTACCTGCTCTGGGCTAGTTTTATGACTTTGTTTACCCTCTATTGATGGGTCCGTGCTTGTTCCTGTGACTGCTATTTGCAAAGTTAATGGGTCTATCGCCTCTCTGATGACTTGCATAGATTATTAACATTTTAACTATAGGTTTCCTCACCCTGATAATGAGACCCACCTGCGTGACTTGATTGTACCCATTGTGTGACTTGATTGTACCCATTGTGTGTTTTCCGCTGCCTAAGCTTGTAGCCGGATGGCTCTCTCTTCCCTTTATTAAGATAATGGCATCTGTTCTGATAATTGAGATGGGACTAAGAATGCTTATGTAAATGAGGTGGGGCAAAGAATGTTCCTGTAAAATGAGGTAGAAAAAGATATATATACTAATTCTGTGTACAATAAAGTTGCTGGTTTTAGGCATTGCTAATTGGGAACTGCCTGGCCAGCCCTCCAGACTCTAGCTGTCCTGTCTTTTCTTCCGCGCACTCTCTCTTCCAGGTATTGGGACCCTCTTGCAGGCCAAGAGACCCCGGCAGACGTGCTGCTCTCACCGGCCCCCGACACCCTGTGCGCTGTCAGAGTCCTCCCTGGTATGTGTTGCTCCGAGGAGGACCTGTGTCACCAAGCAGAAGCTCGTGGGTAGCAGGAGGGACAAGGCTACTTCATCTTCATACCCCCTGCCCCCCCAACACAGAGTATGGACCCAAGTAACTATTTCTGGGATTGATCAGTGGCGTCAGATAAACCGTGTGGACCTGACACAATTCTCTCTTTGTTGGCAGGCTACAGGAACACTGTAAATATCCACTTTACTCTGTGTAGACACAGCCAAAATCAATCAGTATAATTGATTACTACTCTTACTTTCTCTGGAGACACAATTTTACCAGGACTCTCTAAATACTTGGGCCATTTGTAAAGTTCCCTCTCCTGCTGTTGACAGCTACTAATGAACTTCCGCGATTTCTCTGCGGTTCCATCAGGTGCCAGAGGATAGGACCAGAGGCCCCTTCCTCAGGGAGGGTGCAGGTGCACAGTGAAAAGGACGGGAAAAGCTGACCTTCTGGAGGATGTTGCTGATGGCCCTTAGCAGGGTTTGGGAGTGGTGAAGGCACAGGAACATTCCTGGGCCTGGGGTGGCCACGGGGAGGTTTCTGGCCAAACTGAGGTGGTCCAGGAGGACCAGGGTGGCCACAAGGAGGAGGCCTGGAAGGGAAGGGAAGGGGCAGGAAGAGGAGCTTCAGCCTGGATGGGCTCCCTGCACCACCTTTCCTCCATTCTGGCCACCTTTGCCCATCCTTTTCTGCTTGGCACTCCCTAATCCAAAGACATCCTCCCTCCACCCGTTTCCAGCACTTTTCCTTCAACCCCTGAGAAATCACTCAAGTTATTACAAAGCACCACTCTATTCTAGGGCTAGAAGCCTGCTCCCTGTGAAGGTCTGGGGATGAGCTTGGACAAGGGTGTTGAACCCTGAGCTCACCCAGAGAAAGCCTCCATGTTTTGATCAGGGAAACCCAGACCAGATGGTGAAGTGGCTGTGTCAGACTCGGGACCCAGTGTTTTAAAAACAGAGGGGTGAGAAAGCCTGACTTTTTTGGTTGTTGTTTTTTTAAGATGGAGTCTCGCTCTGTGGCCCAGGCTGGAGGGCAGTGGCATTGCAACCTCTGCCTCAGGGTTCAAGCAGTTCTCCCTGCCTCAGCCTCCAGTAGATGGGATTACAGGAACCTACCACCACACTCGGCTAATTTTCGTATTTTTTAGTAGAGATGGGGTTTTGCCATGTTGGCCAGGCTGGTCTTGAACTCCTGACCTCAGGTGATTCGCCCGCCTCGGCCTCCCAAAGTGCTGGGATTACAGGTGTGAGCCATTGCACCTGGCCAAGCCTGACTTTAGAGCTGGCTAGGATCTGCCTTCTATTTGTAGCTGAGGGACCCTAGGCAGGAAGGCAGGAAATCTCCCACGCTGGGCCTCAGTTTCTCCTCTATGAGTGGGCATAATGATAGCTCATCAGGCTGTTTGGAGATGAAAAGAGACTTGCCCTATTTAGCGCATGTCGAGATCCCTATTTATTCCTCTTTACAGGAGATGTCTGCTGCTGTTCCAGTCTCTCCTTAGGCAGACCCGAGTTTCTACCCGCTCTTCCCAGGCAGCCGCCCCTCCGCACCGAGCGAGCGGGAGCCCGGGCCGGCTTGGTTTTCACTGCGCGCTGGACACATGCTGGACCAGTACTGCAGGGACACTGGCCGAGCTGCTGGATGCAGACCTGTGGCCGGGGCAGGTGAGGGCAGTGGCTGCAAGGCTGACCCAGGGGGCCACCATTTTATAACTGTCTCGAGGCGCGGCAGGACTTTCCCGGGACTCTGGTCTCTTGCTTTCTTTCTCTCTCTGTCTCTCTTTACATCAGCTTCTCGGTGACACGTGCGGCCCGGCCGGCCCGCGGGGCTTGTGGAGCTTTCGGATTAACTCCAGGGGTGCCCGGCTGCAGCCGTTTTGGGACCGCCCCGCCACCTCCAGCTCCGACCAAAGTGAAAGCGACATTTTCGCAGTTACTGCGTGGGGTCCACAGGCGGGCGGGACACCCCGCCCACCACACTGGGCCCCCGGCCTCTGCCGGACGCCCCTCGTCTCAGCCACTCCGCTCCGCAGCTGTGCAGCGCCCCCTGCCGACGCAGCGAGAGTAGTGCCACCCGGGGTCCTTGTCCTGCGTAGTGATGAGCCCTAACCACGACCTCCAGCCTCGTAATGGAAGGGTTGGGCAAATCATTCATTCATCATTCGTTCCTTCAAATGGCCCACTGGAAGCCAGGCCGACATTGCGCCGGGCGCAGAACAACTAGGGAGAACAGGACTCTTAGGGGCACTGCCATGCTAAATCAGACTCAATGAGTTTTGTTCACGGGTCTTTTCTGAGACCTGAAAAAGGATAAGAGCTGGCTGTGTGGGAGAGAACGATGAGATAAATGCACAGGGTACTGGGAAGAAAGACCTAGAAAAAGAGTTCACGCTCAGCCGGAGCAACGGGGTCCAGGAGGCAGCAAACTCTCCCAGGGGCCCCAACCTGAGTGTTAAAAACAAGCAGGCATTAGACAGCTTCCAGCGGGATGGCATGCCGGGTCTAGCCAGGGGAAACAGGGATCCAAACCCAGTCATGGAGAGTTGAGGGAGGTGGGGGTCTAGGTGTCCTTGCAGAGTGTGAGGCTGAAGAGGTGGATGGGGCCTTGCTATGAGGGCAGGGGATGCCATACTAAGGAGTGTACCTTCTGTGCTGAGAGGAGAGGGTAGTCTTCCTGGTTTTTTGTTTGTTTTTGAGATGGAGTCTCACTCTGTCACCCAGTCTGGGGTGCAATGGCATGGTCTCAGCTCACTGCAACCTCTGCCTACCAGGTTCAAGTGATTTTCCTGCCTCAGCCTCCTGTAGCTGGGACTACAGGCACGTGCCACCACACCCGGCTAATTTTTGTATTTGTTTTAGTAGAGACAGGGTTTCAGTATCTTGCCCAGGCTGGTCTTGAACTCCTGACCTCGTGATCCACCTGCCTCAGCCTCCCAAAGTGCTGGGATTACAGGTGTGAGCCACCACGCCTGGCCAACACCTTGTCTCTTAACAAACAACAACCCACTCTTAGCTGATGCCTCACTTAAACTCTGTGATCCTTGCTACCCTAGCCCCATACGCTGTGTATTATTCAGCAATGACAGGAAGAATAAAGGAAATAGAAATGAAGAGGTAGGTAGGATGGTCAGTGTTTTGCAGTTGTTTGGGTGTGCAGGATGAAGATGGTAAACTCAGATGATGAAGTTTCATGTATGGACAGGAGACTTGTAGAGATTAGGCTTTGGAACTAGATTCCTGGATTCAAATCCCATCTCTACAGCTTGGTAGCTATTTGTTCCTGGGCAGCGTTTTTAAACCTCTGAGCCTCAGTTTGCTATGTATAAATGGGAATAATTTAGTACCCACTTCATTAGGTTATTGCGGGGCTTTAGAGAAATTCCACATAAAACACTTAGCTTAGTGCCTGAATGTTTTTTATTAATTATTAATAGCAAGGCCACTTTTTAAGCTAGAGAACAAACAAGGAGGAGCAGAGGTAGGAGATGTTAAAGATGATTCTCATTTAGAGGAGCTGAGTTTAAAGTAGCCAAGGGCAGTATCCAGAAGACAGAAGTTGGCCTGGCCTGGAAAGGGAATTACTTGGGCTGTTGCGGGAGTGATGATGCAGGATCCACTATGTAGCTTTGCATTCATTCTCTGAAACTGCTTCCTAGATGGCTTCAAAGTTCCCAAAGCTCCACTGGTTCAAAGCTGTGAAAAATGTTTGATGAACTGAGACAAGTTGGAGGTTACTCACCTTTAGCTCCAGACCGTAGTTGACTAACTGGAAAGTTTTTGTGCTTTTTCCAACCACTGGCGCCAGGGCTGCTGCCTGTGTGTGTGTGTGTTCCCTGCTCTGTGGTGCCTGGGCCAGGGGAGAACGAGGTAAAATCCCGCTGTTGTGTTCACTCCAAGCCTTGTGCGCTTGGCTGCAACTGAATGGGCTGGCAGGATTCCTGCCTTGGGAATGTTTGTCTGCTCCCTCCATGGGTGCGGCTTAGTGTTGAGAGTCAAGCCACTGAGGAAGTTGCCAGTGACCAACCTGACTCCATGTGGTCAGTGTAATTTTCTTTGATAAGGACCGCATCCTAGAGTTAAATTCTTTTTTTTTCTTAATGCAGATCATCAATGCCATGGTACTGTTGATTTTATTGAGTGCCCTGGCTGATCCGGATCAGTATCACTTTTCTTTTCTTTTTTTTTTTTTTTTGAGACAGAGTTTCACTCTTGTTACCCAGGCTGGAGTGCAATGGCACGATCTCGGCTCACCGCAACCGCCTCCTGGGTTCAGGCAATTCTCCTGCCTCAGCCTCCTGAGTAGCTGGGACTACAGGCATGCGCCACCATGCCCAGCTAATTTTTTTTTGTATTAGTGGAGACGGGGTTTCACCGTATTGACCAGGATGGTCTCGATCTCTTGACCTCGTGATCCACCCGCCTCGGCCTCCCAAAGTGCAGGGATTACAGGCTTG
Organism: Aotus nancymaae; assembly: GCF_030222135.1. Classification (NCBI taxonomy): domain Eukaryota; kingdom Metazoa; phylum Chordata; class Mammalia; order Primates; family Aotidae; genus Aotus; species Aotus nancymaae. Next base: position 46,789,672 of record NW_026988450.1, read on the forward strand.
AGCCACCGCGCCCGGCCCAGTATCACTTTTCAAGTTCTGAACTGGGCGGTGACTTTGAGTTCATGGACGATGCCAGTAAGTAGTAGATATTTTGGTATTTTCAAGGGCAGGGAATCTGACTCCAGTACTTCCTATTAAATTACAAATATTGACTCGTGAGCCCATTTGAGCTGATATGTAACTTCCTGTCATCACAAATCAATAAATACTTGTGTGCGTCCCATGTTCTGACTGTCTTCTAGGTGCAAGAGTCTAAATAAGATCTTTTTTCCTCTCATGTTAACTTACTCATTTAAAAAACTATTGCATTGTCTTAGACTTTCTACCGTGGGCCTTTTGGCCTTTTTTGAGAGGAAGAGGTATAAATGGCAGGAAGGAAGTTGAAAAGCTCGTGCTTATCTCCTTGTGTCTTCTATTATGTTTCAGTATTTATGTCTATTCTAGGAGGTGATTCTTTCCCATTCTAGAAATGATGTTGCAGATTATTTGGGAGAATTTAGGATTTTTTCCAGTGAAAGGAAATACGTACAGGGGTGTGGATGTGGGGGGTAAGTAGGGAGGAAGCTAGGCTCCCAGCTTCAAGATCACTGCAGCCTAATCATTTTATAATCATAAGCATGCTGAGTCCATGGCAAAGGAGAGGGGCAGTGCTGTGCATAATCTCAAACAGAAGATAGTACAGATTTATTTCTCATTGGCTTTGGACAACTTCAAATGAGTTTTTCGTAAAAAGTGTTAGAGCAAATAAGAGGGGAGGGAGAGAGTGGCTCAGCACGCAGTTTTAGAGCTAGATAGGAAGCATTCGAAAGACATGGTGAGGGCTCTGTTTCTCCAAGTGAGAAAAAGCTGTTCAGTGGTTTTAACTAAATGCATAAATTGATGTGTGCATTTAAGATCCCTTTTGTTGCTGAGTGGAGGGTGCATTTGGGGGACTGTGTGTGTGAGCACAGAGGCTGGGAGAGTGGTATTGGGGATACCACGTAGGCTGTACTGGGGATAGAGAACAGGGAGGGATTTGGCAGAATTTGCTGGTTTGGGCAGTGAAGGAAACGGAGTAATCAAAGATAACTTCCGCTTTCCAGCTTGAGGAGATGACCTGCATCTTTACTGAGCTGAGAAAGTCGGGAGTCAGGAGGTAGGAACAGACCTGGGGGGCAAAACTAGACTTTAATTTCAGTAACTAGCTGAGCACAGTTGTTAGGGACTGATAGGTTTGGCGTGTTCCCACCCAAATCTCAACTTGAATTGTATCTCCCAGAATTCCCCTATATTGTGTGAGGGACCCACGTGGAGGTAATTGAATCATGGGAGCTGGTCTTTCCTTTGCTATTCTTGTGATAATGAATAAGTCTCACGAGATCTCATAGGTTTATCAGGAGTTTCCGCTTTTGTTTCGCCTCATTCTTTCTTGTCACCTCCATGGAAGGAATGCTTTTCACCCTCTGCCATGATTCTGAGGCCTCCCCAGCCAAGTGGAACTGTAAGTCCAGTTAAACCTCTTCCTCAGTCTTGGGTGTGTCTTTATCAGCCCCGTGTAAATGGACTAATACGGTAAATTGGTACCAGTAGAGCGGGGTGTTACTGAAAAGATATCTGAAAATGTGGAAGTGACTTTGGAACTGAGTTGGAGCAGTTTGGAGGGTTCGGAAGAAGATAGCAAAATGTGGGAAAGTGGCCAGGCGAGGTGGCTCATATCTGTAATCCCAGCACATTGGGAAGCTGAGGTGGGTGGATCACGAAGTCAGGGGTTCGAGACCAGCCTGGCCAACATGGTGAAATCCTGTCCTTACTAAAAATACAAAAATTAGCTGGGCGTGGTGATGCACACCTGTAATCCCAGCTACTCAGGAGGCTGAGGCTGGAGAATTGCTTGAACCCCGGGGACAGAGGATGCGATGAGCCTGGGAGGCAGAAGTTGCAGTAAGCGGATATCGAGCCACTACACTCCAGCCTGGGTGACAGAGCGAGGCTCCATCTCAAAAAAAAATGTGGGAAAGTTTGGAACTTCCTAGAGACTTGTTGAATGGCTTTGACAAAAATGTTGATAGTGGTGTGAATAAGAAGTTCTGGGCTGAGGTGATCTCAGATGGAGATGAGGAACTTGTTGGGAACTGGAGCAAAGGTGACTCATTTTATAACCACCTGATTTTTTTTTTTTTTTTTTTGAGATAGAGTCTTGCCCTGTCCTCTGTCTGGAGTGCAGTGGCGCTATCTCGGCTCACTGCAACCTTGGCCTTCTGGGTTCAAGTGATTGAACCCCTGCCTCAGCCTCCCTGTAGCTGGGACTATACACCCAGCTAATTTATTTTTTTTTAATTTTAGTAGAGATGGAGTTTTCACCATGTTGGCCATGATGGTCTCGATTTCTTGACCTCGTGATCTCCCTGCCTTGGCCTCCCAAAGTGCTGGGATTACAGATATGAGCCACCCCACCCAGTCAACCACGTGATTTAAATGATAGAAAGTAATTACAGGCTGGGTGTGGTACCTTATACTTGTAATCCCAGCACTTTGGGAGGCCAAGGCCAGCAAATCACTTGAGGTCAGGGGTTCAAGACCAGCCTGGCCAACATGGCAAAACCCTGTCTCTACTCAAAATACAAAAATTGTTTGAACATGGTGGCACGTGCCTGTGGTCCCAGGTACTTGGGAGGCTGAGGCAGGAGAATTGCTTTAATCTGAGAGGCAGAGGCTGCAGTGAGCTGAGATCACGCCACTATACTCCATCCTGGGCGACAGAGGAAGACTCTGGGGAAAAAAAAAGAAAGTAATTACAAACCATTCAATCCTTTCATACATATAAAATACAAGAGATACCACAAATGCACTGGAATTAACATCCAGGACATTGTAAAACAATTACTATTTTAAAGTCTTCTTTTTTTTTAAGAGACAGGGTTTCACCTTGTTGGTCAGGGTGGTTTCGAACTTCTGACCTCAGGTGATCCACCCACCTCGGCCTCCCAAAGTGCTGGGATTACAGGCTTGAGCCACGACGCCTGGCCTTAATATTTTAAAGTCTTAAGTACCAGCAAGCCTTTCAAGTTAGCTAAATTTAGCCTGTGATGTCAGATAGTCATTACCCAGCTTAATCTCTGGTGATGAGAATAAGGCATGCTGTGTTACTATTCAATCCAGACAGAACCATAGCATTAGCATTTACAACTTCTTTTCCTAACTTCAATTACTAAGAAAGGGACTCCTGCTACTGGAATTGTGTAGCTTTAATCTGAGGTGAAAGAAAGCAGAGTGACATTAATTTAACATTAATTAAACTCATTATTCTTTCTGGAAGAATTCATACGAGTAATGGGGGTCATTCAGAATAGAGAGAATAAGAAATGTTAGACCAGGCGCAGTGGCTCATACCTATAATCCCAGCACTTTGGGAGGCTGAAGTGGGTGGATTGCTTGCGCTTGGGAGTTTGAGATCAGCCTGGGCAACATGGCGAAACCCTGCTCAACTAAAAATACAGAAATTTGTTGGGTGTGGTGGTGCATGTCTGTAATCCCAGCTACTCAGGAGGCTGATGGGGGAAGATTGCTTGAGCCTGGGGACAGACGTTGTAGTGAGCCGAGATTGTGCCACTGCACACCAGCCCAGGCGACAGAGCCGGACCCTGTCTCAAAAAAACAAAAAAAATTATGAAAGTTAATATAGCAATTTTATCTTGATATCTTTTTGCAGTGGTGACAGCTGTCTGAAGATTTTATTCAGCTAGACAGAGCACAACTCTTTCTCACTAATTTTACATATGATTTTTTTCCCCCATGATCTGGTAGAAGAAAGCTAAATTCCTGTTTATATTAAAACAAGGCATATAGGAGAATCTACTGGAATAAAAAAAGAAAATACAAGGAAATAGCTTTAAAAAAGTTTTTTTGAGAATTCTGCTGTGTTTGTAACTTTCCTATATGTCTAAAATGACTTTAGAATAAAAAGTTAAAGAAAAGGTAGTTCAGTCCAGTGACTCAGAAGCTCAAAGAGTAATGATTGGAAAGCATGTATGTGTGGCATATCATGTTACACACTCATAGCTTTGAGTAGAGGTAGATTTCATGGAATTTTATTTGTGAAATTCTGTTTGGCAAAGAGTTATAACCTCAGGTGTCTGTGCTATGCATAATATCAAACAGCAGTTCATTCAGATTAATTTCTAATTAATTTTGTGGCAGATTTGTCTTTCTAGTCAAACTTACTTTCTTCCCTGGGCAGACAAAGTTAGCCTGAAGAAAGAATGGCCAGATAAGTTGTCAAAAAATGATGGCTACTTATATGTACAGTCACCTAATTTAGGCTAAAGACACCACTGCATTTACTGGAGAAAGGATGATCTTTTCAATAAATGGTTCTGGGTGAAATCAATAAGAGAAAGACAGACACCTCCAAAAGAAGATATCCCTAAGAGTATTCTCCACATATAAGTTTCAGGGAATTGCAAATTACAACCACAGTAGTAAATTACTGTGCCCCTTGAAAATGACCAGCATTAACACAGTTGACAAAAACCTATTGGTGTTGATGCCAAACAACTGGAACTCTCCATTTATGGCTGGGAATGTAAATCATGTCAACCACTTTGGAAAACTAAAGCTAAATATACATCTACATTATGGCCCTGCATTCCATTCCTTGATATATGTACACTCCAAGAGTGAGCGCCATATAACCCAGCCCTAGACATACGCCCTAAAGAAATCGGTGCTTCATAAATCCATTGTCAGCCATGTATAAAAGTGGTCATAGGAGCTTTATTTCTAATAGCCAAAAGTTGGAAACGATCCAGATTTCCACCAATGGTAGAATGGGCAAAAATGAAGCAATCACAGATGAAACAACGTAAGCAAAAGGTGATGAGAGTTCATTGTACTTCTGTGTGTATGCTTACATATGCATGTGTAGGTTTGAAATTTTTGATAATAAAAACTGAGAAATAGGAAACAGCAACGAAAAATGAACGATGAGCCTGAGGAGGGCCGGCTTTCCTGATGGCGCTCAGCATCACAAACTAAAGCTCCCTGATCCCTGGCATGGAAAGAGCGCTGGGCTGCCTACCTGCTCTCTATTCACATGCCATAACTACCTTGGCAGTCTGCACAGCTTGCCAGCTTGTGCACAAAGATCCTGACGACCTTGAGGAAATAGAACTACAGCAGCAGGGGAAGCTGAGCCAGGGGAACCACCCTGGCCCTTTATTTTCATGACTTTTTTATTTTATTTTTTGAGACAGGATCTTGCTCTGTCGCCCAGGCTGGAGTGCACTGGCACAGTCTTGGCTCACTGCAGCATCTGCCTCCTGGGCTCAAGCATTTCTCCCACCTCTGCCTCCCAAGTAGCTGGGACCATAGGTGCGCACCACCACACCTGGCTAATTTTTGTATTTTTAGTAGAGATGAGGTTTTGCTGTGTTGCTCAGGTTGGTCTTGAACTCCTAGGCTCAAGTGATCATCCACCTTGGCCTCCAAAAGTACTGGGATTGCAGGAATGAGCACCATGCCTGGCCTGGCTCTGTATTTCCATCCATCCTCCCTCCTATTCTTTCAATTGTTTCTTTTAAATCAGATGGTTCAAAAGGGAGCATACTCTACATCTTGACTTTTTTTAAAAGGATAATTCAATGAATTATTTGGATTTTTTTTTTTTTTTTGAGTTAAAGTCTCACTCTGTCACCCAGGCTGGAGTACAGTGTTGCCATCTTGGCTCATTGCAACCTCCACCTCCCAGGTTCAAGTGATTCTCCTACCTTGGCCTCCTGAGTAGCTGGAATTACAGATGTGCCCCACCATGCCCAGCTAATTTTTGTGTTTTTAGTAGAGATGGGGTTTCATGATGTTGACCAGGCTGGTCTTGAACTCCTGACCTCAAGTGATCTGCCTGCCTTGGCCCCAGAGTGCTGGGATTACAGGCGTGAGCCACTGGCTCACGCTCGGCCTGGATGATTATTTTCAAGAAGATTTTTTGCAAAGGTATACCTTTGTATGTATGAGAAGACCACTAGAGATGGTAAAGTCACTTGGATAATCTTGGAAGGCCATAGTTACTGGAGCTGGGAATGAGAAAGCCACCTAGATTTAACCTCTTTGTGAGGAGCAGCGACATTTGGACTAGGTCTATCACCAACCCAAGACGAGCTGAGAGTGGAAGGCACCCTCACTCTCTTCCGTCATCTGATCTCATTCCCTCCCCAGAGGGTGGAGGGCAGAGGAGCTGTATGTCGAGAGCCCACACAGATCACTGCCTGGGGCAGAGAACAGGGTGTTGAAGAGTGGATTTGGAACAGCACTGGAAGCCAGCTGGTTGAGCCACTCCACTACTTATCTTGACGTTCCACCTAACCAAACTGTTTACTTGGTGTACATTTCCCTACTTAGCCTACAAGAATACTATAAAAAGCTCTGCTAAATGTCTTACTGAAATCTTAGGATGCTGTATTAGGGTTCTCTAGAGGGACAGCACTAATGGGATATATTTAAGGGAGTTTATTAAGGAGAATTGACTCACACGATCACAAGGTAAAGTCCCATGATAGGCCGTCTACCAGTTGAGGAGTAAGGAAGCCAGTGATGGATCAGTCTGAGTCCCAAAACCATAAAAGTAGGGAAGCCGACAACGTGGCCTTCAGTCTGTGGCCAAAGACCTGAGAGCGCCAGCAAACCACTGGTGTAAGTCCAAGAGTCTGAAAGCTGAAGAATTTGGCATCTGATGTTAGAGGGCAGGAAGCATCCAGCACAGTAGAAAGATGAAGGGGCAGAAGACTCGGCAAGTCTGCTTGTCCGTCTTCTCCTGCCTGCTTTATTCTAGCTCGGCTGGCAGCTGATTAGATGATGCCCACCCAGATTGAGGGTGGGTCTGTGTCTCCCAGTCCGCTGACTGAATTGTTCATCTCCTTTGACAGCACCCTCACAGGCACACCCAGGAACAATATTTTGCATCTTTCAATCCAGGCAAGTTGACACTCCGTATTAACCATCACAGATGCACTAAGCCTATTTGCCACTGGCTGAGCAGGAGCTAGATCAGCTCTGGTGTCCAGTATTCCTCTTTTCCTGCTCTGTTCGTCACCAGCTGCTTCTCCAATGCATATTATTGTTTACATTTTAATGTTTTTGAAATCAGGATGTGATTTGCAATTTAGCAGAGATTTAGTATAAGGATCATTTTTTCCCCTCTAGATCTTTATGTTGAAAATATTCAAAGCTTTTATTTAGAAACGTTGCATGCACAATGAAAACCAATATTATTTTTCTCATTAACAATAATTTGTTCTGCCAGATCTAAGAAAAGCAGTTTAAAAAACCCAGTGGTTTGGAGTTCATTTTTATAGAATTATTTCTTATTAAATATTGAGTAGGTATAAAAGAATATTTATAAAATATTTATTACCTGTAGCAACTAATGGTGCTACAAGCACTTGTGTACCTGCCAAGTTGTTTTAAGAAATGTTTGGCCGGATTCAGTGGCTCATGTCTGTAATCGCATAGTAGCAATGCCCAGGCAATGGAGGCTGCAGTGAGCCATGATCACCCCACTGCAACTCCAGCTTGGGAGACAGAACAACACCCCTTATTTATCAGAGACTGACTAAAGAAAAAAAGAAGCCTGGGCGTGGTGGCTCATGCCTATAATCCCGACACTTTGGGAGGCTGAGGCTGGCAGATCACTTGAGATCAGAAGTTCACGACCCACCTGGCCAACATGGTGAAACCTTGTCTCTACCAAAAATACAAAAATTAGCTGGGCGTGGTGGAGCACACCTGTAGTCTCAGCTAGTTAGGGGGCTGATGTGGGAGACTCACTTGAGCCTGGGAGGTGGAGGTTGTATTGAGCCAATGTTGTACCACTGCATTCCAGCCTGGGCGACTGAGTGAGACTCCATCTCAATAAATAAATAGATAGATAAATGGATAGATAGATAGATAAAAATTAAATAAAATGAATTAGATGGTATGGCTATCTTATAGTGAGCGAGAGAGTAGGACAAGGTGGGGCGAAATTAGAGAGGTAGACATGCTCTGAAATCGGAACATCAAGGCCTTGATAAGAAGTGGAGGTTTTATTTTAAATAAGATGGGAATCTGTGAAGACTTTTATTAGAGTTTTGAGGCACACATGAGTTTATAAAATAGAAGTTAGACAACTATATATCTATAAAGTAATACCTAATCATTATTTATATAATTTAGAGGACGAGAAGATCAAACATTAAAAAATACCTGTAAACCAGTATCCTTTTCTCTATTTTGAAATAATCTCTTACTTAATATAAAGTTTTTACTAAATTTATACTAGTTTATTTACAAAATACCTTTGGGAAGAGACTGAAAGTATTCAGACAGTGGATCCACTACCGATTGCCTTTTTTAAAAATTTCTTTTTAATCTTTTGGCAGACATGTGCATTGCCATTGCGATTTCTCTTCTCATGATTCTGATATGTGCTATGGCTACTTACGGAGCATACAAGGTAAGCAGCTTGCAGTAAGATGCTGGCCTTTTCCTCAGTCTCTTACTTGTTTCATCTGTGCTGCTATCTATAGTAAGAAAGAAGTGACTTTCCAGCTTTCTATAAGAATCTCTGAATAACGTTTAAATCTCTCACTTGTATTAGATGGTACTAGGAAAAGCAATAAAATCAGTATTATAGTTCTGGAAATGTTTTTTGTTTTTTTGTTTTTATTTTGTTTTTTTGGAGACAGGGTCTCACTCTGTCACACAGGCTGGAGTGGAGTGGCACAATCTCAGCTCACTGCAACCTCCGCCTCCCAGGTTCAAGCGATTCTCCCACCTCAGCCTCTAGAGTAGCTGGGACTACAGGTGCGCACCACCACACCTTGCTGATTTTTGCGTTTTTTGGTAGAGATGTGATTTTACCATGTTGGCCGGGATGGTCTCAAACTCCTGACCTCAAGTGATCCACCCACCTCAGCCTCCCAAAATGTTGGGATTACTGGTGTGAGCCACCGCATCCCCCCTCCTGGAAATGTTCATTGAAGCTTGTTTGTTGACTGCTTATATTTGTCATGCCAGTTTCCATCGTGATCTGGGTTAACGAATTTCAATTTTTCCATTTCCTTTCAGAGTAATAAAATATTTCTTTGAATTTAACAAAATAATATTTTATAATATTGAACACATTAACTTTCTGTTTTCTGTTCTTTTTAGCAACACGCAGCCTGGATTATCCCATTCTTCTGTTACCAGATCTTTGATTTTGCCCTGAACACCTTGGTTGCAATCACTGTGCTTGTTTATCCAAACTCCATTCAGGAATACATACGACAACTGGTATGTGGGCCTCTTACTTACTGCTTCTTTTCATTAGGGAAAGCTGGTTAAGTAAGGAATGTAGAGTTATAGAGAGACACAGACATTAATTTCAGGGTTTTTAGCTTGCAGCTGAGTTACTGATAGAATTATTTATTTATTTAGTGATTTATTTTTTAGATGGGGTCTTGCTCTTGCCACCCAGACTGGAGTACAGTGACGCGATCTCAGCTCACTGCAACCTCTGTCTCCTGGGTTTGAACGATTCTCCTGTCTCAGCCTCCCAAGAGGCTGGAATTACGGGCATGCACTAACATACCTGGCCAATTTTGTATTTTTAGTTGGTCGGGCTGGTCTCAAACTCCTGACCTCAGGTGATCCACCCACTTCAGCCTTCCAAAATGCTGGGATTACAGGCCTGAGCCACTGTGCCTGGCCTGATAAGAAATTTTTGAGGGCCGGGGTTATTATTGGTGGCAGTGATGGTGGTGTTTGATGTGCCTACCTAAATTATAGTCTAGTTACTAAGAGTCTTGTTTTGGTAAAATGTAGTTTTATCAGTTATCAACAAAGGATAGCTTTTTGCCTCTGTTAGTGTATTGAAAGTGGAACTCGGCTGGTCCGAGTGCAGTGGTGTTTACAACTAATTGATCAGAACCAGTTACAGATTTCTTTGTTCCTTCTCCACTTCCACTGCTTCACTTGACTAGCCTTTAAAAAAAAAAAAAAAAAAGAAAGAAAGTGGAATTGTGCTCAAAAACAAACAAAATAATTAGCTGGGAGAGGTGGCACATGCCTGTAATCCCATCTGCTCAGGAGGCTGAGGCAGGAGAATTGCTTGAACCTGGGAGTTGGAGGCTGCAGTGAGCCAAGATCATGCCACTGCGCTCCAGCCTGGGCAATAGAGCGAAGCCTCGTCTCAAAAACAAAGAAAAATCAAAAGAAAGTGTGCCTCTGCTTTACACTAGTTCCCAAATTCATTTGACCCTAGAATCCCTTCTTTCCCAAGCATCATTTTGGGACTAGTTTATGGTTGAATGTCCTTTGTGACCATATGAGTGAATATTAGTGTCTGGATATTAAGAAGCTTATAGTGATTATGAGATTGGAATACCTCTATAACTTTATTTACTTATTTTGAGACAGGGTCTCTGTCCCCCAGGCTGGAGCACAGTGGCGTTATTATGGCGCACTGCAGCATTGACCTCCCAGGCTCACGTGATCCTCGCATCTCAACCTCTTGAGTACCTGGCACTACAGGCATGCACCACCATGCCCAACTGAATTTTGTTGTTATTGTTGTTGTTCTGTATGTTTTGTAGAGATGGGGTTTCATCATCTTGTCCAGGCTTGTCTCAAACTCCTGGACTTAAGTGATCCTCCAGCCTTGGCCTCCCAAAGTGCTGGCATTATAGGTGTAATCACTGTACCAGGCCAGCTTTATTTTTATTTTTTGAGATGGAGTCTTGCTCTGTCACCCAGTCTGGAGTACAGTGACGCAAACTTGGCTCACTGCAACCTCCTCCTCCCTGGTTCAAGCGATTCTCCTGCCTCAGTCTCCCAAGTAGCTGTAACTACAGGCACGTGCCACCATGCCTGGCTGATTTTTTATATCTTTAGTAGAGACAGGGTTCACCGTGTTAGCCAGGCTGGTCTCAAACTCCTGACCTCAGGTGATCCCCTCACCTCAGCCTCCCAAAGTGCTGGGATTACAAGTGTGAGCCACTGTGCCTGGCCCAATTTTATTTTATTTTATTTTTATTTTTATTTTATTTTATTTTATTTTTTGAAATGGAGTCTTGCTCTGTTACCCAGGCTGAAGTGCAGTGGATGCAATTGATCTCAGCTCATTGCAGCCTCTGCCTCCCTGGTTCAAGCGATTCTCCTCCATCAGCCTCCCGAGTAGCTGGGATTACAGGCACCTGCTACCATGCCTGGCTAATTTTTCTATTTTTAGTAGAGATGGGGTTTTACTATCTTGGCCAGGCTGGTCTCAATCTTTTAGCCTCAAGGGATCCACCCGCATCAGCCTCCCAGAGTGCTGGGATTTCAGGTGCTGGGTACCACACCCAGCTAATTTTTATATTTTCAGTAGAGATGGGGTTTCACCATGTTGGCCAGGCTAGTCTTGAACTCTTGTCCTCAAGGGATCCACCTGCATCAGCCTCCCAAAATGCTAGGATTACAGGTATGAGCCACCACTCCCGGCCACATACTTGCATTTTAATCTCTTTTAAAGATTAGACACGGCTGGGCGCAGTGGCTCAAGCCTGTAATCCCAGCACTTTGGGAGGCCGAGGAGGGTGGATCACGAGGTCAAGAGATCGAGACCATCCTGGTCAACATGGTGAAACCCTGTCTCTACTAAAAATACAAAAAATTAGCTGGGCATGGTGGCGTGTGCCTGTAGTCCCAGCTACTCGGGAGGCTGAGGCAGAATTGCCTGAATCCAGGAGGCAGAGGTTGCGGTGAGCCGAGATCGCGCCATTGCACTCCAGCCTGGGTAATGACAGCGAAACTCCGTCTCAAAAAAAAAAAAAAAATTAGACACAGCTCGGTGGCTAATCCCAGCACTTTGGGAGGCGGAGGTGGGTGGATCCCTTGAGGCAGGAATTTGAGACCAGCCTGGCCAATATGGTAAAAACCCGTTGCTACTAAAAATACAAAAATTAGCCAGGCTGGTGGCAGAAGTCTGTAGTTCCAGCTACTCGGGAGACTGAGGCAGGAGAATGGTTTGAACCTGGGAGGCAGAGGTTGTAGTGAGCTGAGATCGTACCACTGTACTCCAGCCTGGGTGACAGAGCGAGACTGTATCTCAAAAAAAAAAAAAATTTAGACACAGGAACAGTGTGATTTCTCAACAATACCAAGTTATTTTATTCTTATTTTGGGGTTGGGGGGACAGGATCTCACTCTGTCACCCAGGCTGGAGTGCAGTGGTGTGACCTAGGCTTACCGAAACCTCAATCTTCTTTTTTCTTTCTTTCTTTCTTTCTTTTTTTTTTTTTTTTGAGACAGTCTCGTTCTTTTCACCCAGGCTGGAGTTCAGTGATACAATCTCGGCTCACTGCAACCTCTGCTTCCCAGGTTTAAGTGATTCTCCTGCCACTGCCTCCCGAATAGCTGGGAATACAGACACCCACTACCACGCTCCACTATCTTTTATATTTTTTTAGTAGAGATGGGGTTTCGCCATGTTGGCCAGGCTGGTCTCAATCCTGACCTCAGGTGATTGCCTGCCTCAGACTCCCAAGTGCTGAGATTACAGGCGTGAGCCACCACACCTGGCCTGCATCCTCAATCATCTGGGCTCAAGGGATCCTACCCGGTTAGCCTCCCAAGTAGTTTGGACTACAGACATGTGCCACCATGCCTGGCTAAATTTGTATTTTTAGTACAGATGGGGTTTCACTATGTTGTCCAGGCTGGTCTCAAACTCCTATACTCAAGCAATCTGCCTGCCTCAGTCTCCCAAAGTGCCGAAATTATAGGTGTGAGCCACTATGCTCAGCCTATTTATTTATTTATTTGAGGTGGATTCTCTCTGTTGCCCAGGCTGGAATGCTGTGGTGCAGTCTCAGCTCACTGCAACCTCCACCTCCCAGGTTCAAGCAATTCTCTTGCCTCAGCCTCCCAAGTATCTGGGACTACAGGTGCCTACCAGCACACCTGGCTAATTTTTTTTATTTTTAATAGAGACGGGGTTTTCACCATGTTGGCCAGGCTCTCGAATTCTTGACCTCATGATCCACCTACCTCGGCCTCCTAAAGCGCTGGGATTTCAGGCGTGAGCCACTGCACCCAGCCTTTAATTCTTAATAAAAGAATAAAATTGCATGATCTGATCACAAAGATTGTCAATTTTATTTCTTAGATATTTTGTCCTAAGTGAAAGGAGACTCTGAAAAGCATTAGGTGGTGTTCACCCTGGTGAGCAGGAGCCAAGCACAGGAGTCATGGGCTTTCTCCATGTTCTTCCTCAACATTGGAAACAACTTTGTTTTGGAATCTTGCTCATGAGGAATCCAAACACATAGTATTGAATGGTGAAGAAGAGATAAAAGATGAGATAGCACAGTAGGCTGCCTTCCCATTCACTTCCCTAGGCCAGTGATATAGGTGTTGATCAATGCTGTGTGAGTGTTTTGTGGGGAAAGTCTGGCAACTCCCTCTAACCATAATAGCAGACTTTGATCCTCCTAAAAAGGTTCCCTTTGACCTGGTGTTGTGGTCAGATGGTAGGACTTAATTCCCCCACCCTCACTACCCCAGAAGTACTTGGTAGTTATAAGAGAACATGCTCTCTTGAAGGGAGTACCATCAACAAAAATGCTCTTTGCAAAGAAAACAGCGTTTTAATAGGTTTCTGTCCCTTGCCCTGCATACACCCTCTAGAATGGTTCAGAACTAGCCTGGGCACGGTGGCTCATGCCTATAATCCCAGCACTTTGGGAGTCTGAGGTGGGTGGATCTTTTGAGGTCAGGAGTTCAAAACCAGCCTGACCAACCTGATGAAACCCCATCTCTACTAAAAATACAGAAAAATTAGCCACATGTGGGGGTGCATGCATGTAGTCCCAGCTACTCGGGAGGCTGAGGCAAGGGAATCACTCGAACCCAGGAGGCGGAGGTTGCTGGGAGCCAAGATTGTGCCATGCACTCTAGCCTGGGCTACAGAGTGAAACTCCATCTGAAGAGAAAAAAAAGTGTAGATGAGGCCCAGATAGACAGCAGCTGAAGCCAAACAGAATTCTTAAGTATTTGGAAGCTTATGTATCCACATCTGTCTTTTTTCTTTTTTCCTGAGACATGGTCTAGCTCTGTCGCCCAGGCAGCTGGGCATGATCTCGTCTCACTTCAACCTCCACCACCGGGGCTCAAGTGGTTTGCTCACCTCAATCTCCCAACTAGCTGAGCTGGGCAAGAAAGAGAAACTCCATCTCAAAAAAAAAAAAAAGTTCAGAACTTGCAGAGAATCCACATTTCAGAGGTCCCTGGCTATACAAAATGTCCCTGGATCCAGACCGGTGACTTCTAACTTGTATGTGGTAGGAGGGCAGAGTCACGCTAGAACTTTTGTGCTGGTCCTAAATAATAGCTGTCTGCTTTAATCCGCTGCTTTCTGATAAGCATGTCTGAATTGCTGCCCAAGGAATACTCTCTGGAATGATGAAAGAGATTTGCTAATGAGGCCTTTTTCTTTTGCAGCCTCCTAATTTTCCCTACAGAGATGATGTCATGTCAGTGAATCCTACCTGTTTGGTCCTTATTATTCTTCTGTGTATTAGCATTATCTTGACTTTCAAGGTAAGCATGAAGATTTTACTTATAGTCTAAAAACACTAAGTGTATTCCTGAATGCCAAAGAAGTAAACAAACTTTGGTCAGTTCATTGTCTTTCTTTGGACATCCAAATTGCTCTTTGATTTCCTAAGATTACAGTTCTTTATGTCTACATTAGAGGAAAGCACTAACCAAAATTCCACAGCTTGATCAAGGAGTCCAAAATATATTTGGACGGAGATAAGTTAACATAATGTTATACATTACACAGTATATAATACTGCAACATCCATTATAAGGTCTGTGTAACAGATATTCTTTTGTAATTGTTTTGCTAAAGTGTAATATTTTCTGAACATTGCTCTGTCTCAATCCGTTATATGAATATCATTATTTAATAAATTACCTGTTGTTGAACATTGAGACTTTTTTACTTTTTTACTTAATAGGGCTGCAGTGAATATATTTAAGTACAACCATATATTTATGCATCTATTTCCTCAGGTAAATTTCTTAAAATCAGGGTATTGATGATTGGAAAGCCTTTGATAGGTTGTCAAATTGATGCCCCCCAAAGTTAAATGACTTCTACTTCCAGCAGGAGTGCGTCAATTCTTTTTCATCTTGGTCAGTCTGTTTGTAAAAACATCATGATAACTTGTGCTTTTGAGCTACTAAAAGGTAGAAAACTCCCTGGTTCTTTATGCTTTGAACTGTTGTCTCCTTTTCTTGTTTCTTTTTTATTTTTTGTGAGGCAGGGTCTCTCCTTGTAGCCTAGGCTGCCTCCTGCCTTGGTCTCCCAGAGTTTTGGGATTACAGGTGTGAGCCACTGCGATGAGCCTACTTTGAATTTTTAAATCTCAGTGCCTTTCATTGTCTTAATTTTGGCATAAAATTACCTCATTCTTCAAAAATCATTCCTCAGTAAATGTTGGAAAGCTGCATTAAGGCAGAAAATTCATATAGGTACTATGATGAAAAGGAGTAGAAAGAAAATGGTTCATTGGAAATCATTTGGCCAGGTGAGATGGCTCACACTTGTGATGGCAACACTTTGGGAGACTGAAGAGAGAGGATCCCTTGAGTCCAGTATGTGAGGCTGTAGTGTGCTACGACAGCGGCACTCCAGCCCAAGTAACAGTGAGACCCCAGGTTTTTTTTTTTTTTCTTTTGAGACAGAGTCTCTCTATTGTTCAGGCTGCCCAGGCTGGGGTGCAGTGGCGCAATCTTGTCTCACTGCAACCTCCACCTCCAAGGTTCAAGCAATTCGCCTGCCTCAGCCTCCCGAGTAGGTGGGATTATAGGTGCTTGCCACCATGCCCAGCTAATTTTTGTATTTTTAGTAGAGACAGGGTTTCACCATCTTGGCCAGGCTGATCTTAAACTTCTGACCTCGTGATCCACCTGCCTTGGCCTCCCAAAGTGCTGAGATTACAGGCGTGAGCTATCACACCCAGCCTTTTTTTTTTTTTTTTTTTGAGACAGAGTCTCACTCTTTCACCCAGGCTGGGGTACTGTGGTGGAATCTTGGCTCACTGCAACCTCAGCCTTCCAAGTAGCTGGGATTACAGGCTTGCAGCACCACACCCAACTAATTTTTGTATTTTAGTAGAGACCGGGTTTCATCATGTTGGTGAGGCTGGTCTCAAACTCCTGACCTCAAGTGATCTGCCCACCTCTGCTCCCAAAGTGCTAGGATTGTAGGCATGAGCCACCGCACCTGGCCAGGGACCGTGTCTCATAAATAAATAAATGAAATCAATTGAGTCTAAAATTTCCATCATAAAGTACCACGATTTTGTGTGTCCTTCAGTGGTTAAGGATGTGAGTGAATTTTACACATGGACATTGGGCCTTATAGCCTTGCAGCTCCCACTCCTCTGCTCCAATTTCATGGCTGGTATTTGGCCCCACACAGGTTTGGGCTGCCTGCCATCCAGGCTGCAGGCAGAGCTGGCAGTGCCCTCTGGAGAAAGGCCACAGGCTGTCACATCTCACTCATTGTAGTTTGTCTTTGAAGGGTAGACTCCCTTTTGACTTTTATCTGTTTTTGGTCACTCTCCCATGACTTATGTGTGTGAGTAATTTTTCTAGATTCTTTTTCATTCATGTATTTATTCCACAGTCAAAATGTTTGTAATTTAAAGCTATAACATTTTTAAAAGATAAAGGAGAGTTTGTGGCACAACTGCATTAACAAAACAGACACCAGTCTAAAGTACAGCACTAAACAGGTGTTCTCTGCTCCCATGGTGGAGTAAATACACACAATTACACATTAGGATTTCTCTGAAGATAGGTGGTGAGGCAAATAACCCTTTGAAATGAAATGCCCAGTGAATAGAGGCAGGCTACAAATTCTTTTAAGATTTTGCTGCAAAATGGAAAAAATCCCAGAGGTGACTACTAACTCGAACCCCTCATTTCATGTGCATGGCCTTTGCTTCTGTGTTCTTTCCACAGCCACATCCCAATCCATAAAAGCTTCTGTACCCCGTGCTCAAAGACGTAACCTGAAGTCCCGGCGGTCCTCAGCACAGACTGACATTAATGAGCCTGTGTGTAACCTTCATCCACAACCTCCAAAGAAATCAGGAGCACAAACACACAGCACCATTTCTTTTTTTTCTTTTGGAGATAGATTCTTGCTCTGTCACCCAGGCTAGAGTGCAGTAGCACAATCTCTGCTCACTGCCACCTCCGCCTCCTGGGTTCAAGCAATTATTCTGCCTCAGGCTTCTGAGTAGCTGGGACTACAGACCCACATTACACCTGGATAATTTTTTGTATTTTAGTAGAGATGGGGTTTCACTGTGTTGTCAAAGCTGGTCTTGAACTCCTGAGCTCAGGCTATCCACCTGCTTTGGCCTTCCAAAGTGCTAGGATTATAGGAGTGAACCACTGTGCCCAGCCTTGCACCATTTCTTTAAACAATGGCTTTAACTGTCAAATGAACTCTGGCAAGCCGTATGCCTTTCATAAACAAACTAAAATATCATCCTCATACCTTCCTATTTTTCTTGCAAAAATGTTAAGCCATTCAAGTAAAAAAAATTTATTAGGCTGGGTGTGGTGGTTCATGCCTATAATCCCAGAACTTTGGGAGGCAGAGGCAGGCAGATCACGAGGTCAGGAGTTCAAGACCAGCCTGGCCAACAGGGTGAAACCCTGTGTCTACTAGAAATACAAAAATTAGCTGGGTGTGGTGGTGGACACCTGTAATCCCAACTACTCGGGAGGCTGAGGCAAGAGAATCACTGGAACCCAGGAGGCAGAGCTTGCCTTGAGCCAAGATTGCACCACTGTACTCCAGCCTGGGCGAAAGAGCAAGACTCTATCTCAAAAGAAATAAAAATAAAAAACTAAATTAATTTAACAATGAAAAGGAAAATTCAAAGCGTTTATGCCAAAAAACAACCAGTCCTCTGCAGCCTAACTCATTTGCTTTTGGACTGCGAAGCCACATAGAGGGCGATCAGGCAGGAGATGGTCCCTCCTACAGTCAGCACCATGGTGGTCGGTAAAGCATTTGGTCAGGCAGGCCTCATTTCGGGTGGATGAGCACACCATCAGCATTCTGAAAAAATTCTGCAGCTCTGGAACTTTGTTTTTCCCGGCATAATCCTATGCTGTGGAATCGGAGGTCAGTTTAGTTGGTGTGGCAAATATGATAAGTGGTGCTTCTGTGAAAACCACAGGCTTTCCCTGCGGGCTATAGACCTCCGAAGCCCATGCTCCCACCAACTTCTGTGTGAAGCCACTAAATTCGTGGTACATGATGCCTGGAATCTGGCTTCCCGTGTCCGCTGCCTGCATGACCGCCTCAATTTTTCTAGATTTTTAAAATCTTTGCTGCAGGAAGGTTTGTCTGACCAAGCTAACTCTGCCACTACCAGAAACTTGGAAGCTATAACCTCCCCAATTTTCTTTTTTTCCTTCCTTTCTTCCTTCCATCCTTCTATCTTTCCATCCTTCCATCTCAGCCTCCTGAGTAGCTGGGACTACAGGTGCACACCACCACACCCGGCTAATTTTTTGTATTTTTAGTAGAGACGGGGTTTCACAGCCTAAGCTTTTGTATTTTTAGTAGAAATGGGGTTTCACCATGTTGGCCAGAATGGTCTCAATCTCCTGATCTCATGATCCACCCACCTTGGCCTTCCACAATGCTGGGGTTTCAGATGTGAAACACCATGCCTGGCCCAGTTATCTTTAAACAGGCTTTTAAAATCTTTTAAATAGTTTCACTTGAACTTACTTGAAATGCCCACATCAGACTTTGAGTCAGAGGACCTAGGGTTGGCTTCTATCACTATGACTTTTATTTTATTTATTTATTTATGTATTTATTTATTTATAAAGGTATAACCATGTTCATCATTACTAGTCATATAGTCTAAATTAGCAAAACCATAGCAAAATAAAATATAATATTAATATATTAATATAGACATTAAAAGATATTTTTGAATGCACTTAATTTTTTAAAATTTTTGTGGGTACATAGTAGGCGTATATATTTATGGAGTACATGTGATATTTTGATACAGTGCAGAATAATCATATCATGGAAAATTAGGTGTCCATCCCCTCAAGCATTTAGTTATACTCTTTTAGTTATTTTTCAGTGTTATGAGTACTACCTTTAGGTTTGCGGGCAGAGCCTTGGTTTCTTTATTTATTAAATAGCAATACTAATTAATAAAACATTCTGCAGCATGACTGAGATAATGGATGGGAAGGTGCATTATACATTTATTCAGCAAATATTTATTAAGAAGCTGTCATGTGGCAGGCTCTATTCTAGTACTGGGGTTTGGTAGTGAATAAGAAAAACCTGCCCTATATTGCTTTTATAAATTGCAAAACACAAATATTATCTCATAAATGACACCATACAAATTGTTCACAGCAATGTCTCCAACCTGGGAGAAATGTGTACGCGTGTGATAAAATTTTATTTTATGTATTTTTCTTATATATTATGTAATATTTTATGGATGAGGGGGTCTCACTAATGTCATCCAGGCTGGTCTCAAACTTTTGGCCTCAAGTAATTCTCCTGCCTCAGCCTCCCTCAGTGTTTGGATTCTAAGTGTGAGCCAGCGGGCCCTGGCCAGTGCCTTCATTTTTACATCCCTCCAGGCACTAAACTGATGCCTTGCACGTAGAGACTCAGTAATTATTAGTTTATTTTTTTATTTTTATTTTTCTCAAGAGAGGGTCTCCCTCTGTGCCCCAGGCTGGAGAGAAGTGGCCTGGTGCGATCTCAGCTCACTGCCACCTCTGTGTCCTGGGCTCTGGTGATCCTCCCACCTGGCCAGTAGTAGCTGGTACTGTAGGCACACACTACCACACCCAGGTGAATTTTTCCATTTTTATTAAAGATGAGGTTTTGCCATGTTGCCCAGGCTGCTCTGGAACTCCTGGGCTCAAGTGATTCCCCTGTCGCCTCCTCCCAAAGTGCTGGGATTATAGGTATGAACCACCTCGCCTGGCTAAATCTCAGTAATTGTTAGTTTTAAGTAGGGGTATGCATGTTTTGGTTTCATGTATCAGTTTGCTGGATTAATGCCTCTCATCACCAAAATTTGCTCTTATTCTGTGATAAGTGTTACCACCACAACGATTCTTTGAAGCCCCCAAACAAGACACTTGTCAGCTTTGCTCTGTCCTGACAGAAAAGGATAGTGCTTACCACCTAACTCTGCAGATAGATGATGGGAAGACTATATCAGTGCCAGTTAATTTGGGAAATACACTAAATAGTTCTAATCAATATTGCAGAAGTGTTAAATAAGAAATCAGGTCAATGAAAGAAGTACCTGGGCTTTTAAAGACAGCAGGTCAACATTTTTCCCCCTTCGGAGTGTGTAGTAAGTGAATGCATATAGCCTTGCAAAGACCCTTGAGAATGCCTATTCTGGGCATTTCATGCAGATACAATATGTTGTCTTTTTTACTTTATTATTTCTTTTTTGAGACGGAGTCTGTCTCTGTCACCCAGGCTGGAGTGAGGTGCAGTGGCACGATCTTGGCTCACTGCAATCTCTGCCTCCAGGGTTCAATTGATTCTCCTTCCTCAGCCTCCCAAGTAGCTGGGATTACAGACATGCCTGGCTCATTATTGTATTTTCATTAGAGACGGGATTTCACTATGCTGGCCAGGCTGGTCTAGAACTCCTGGGCTTAAGCGATCCACCCACCTTAGCCTCCAAAAGTGCTGGGATTACAGGTGTGAGCCACCGTACCCGACCCCTTTATTTTATTGCTATTATACTGCATTGTATAGGTGGTGCCACATTTTGTCTATCCATTCATCAGTTGAGGCGCATTTGGGTTGCTTCTACTTTTTGGTTTTTATGAATCATGCTGCTGTGAACGTTCAAGTTTTGTGTGGATGTATATTTTCATTTTCTTGGATATATAATATATATATGTGTATTATATATTTATGTGTGTGTGTATATATATGTATATTATATATATATGTGTATATATATGTATATTATATTTATGTGTGTGTGTGTGTGTGTGTGTGTATATATATGTACTATATATGTAATACCTAGTAGTGGAATTGCTAGGTCGTGTTGTAACTCTGTTTAACCTTTTGAGGAACTGCTGGACTTTTCTAGAGTGGCTACAACCATTTTACATTCTCATAAGCAGTGTATTTCCTGGATTTTAGCAATCTAGTATCTCTGTATGTTTAAACTTCTTTTAATCAGAGAATTTTAATGTTTAGGTATTTAGATAATCCAATTACAAATGACAGAATGAAAGTACAGAGTTCATAGCTTAAGCATCTCCCATGAACTCATGTTTTATTTCTAAGCAGTGTTTATTTTGGTAATTATTTTTAAGTATCTTTGTCGGATATTTCATTAATAAAAGGGAAATGTTTTAGTGAATTTTATTGACTGAGATAAATTTATATGCTATGAAATTTTAAAAACAAAAATTGGTTGTGTAATAAAATTGCAGATAATCATGTAGAATAAAAATTTCCAAAGAAGCAGTTAAAGTATGGTGATAAATGGATTAATACATTCGATGGTTCTGTGAATTCAGGAGCAATAAATGATAGTTGTGTGCTCGTTCTTTCCAGACACCTAGTCTTAGAAATTTCTTGTTCAACTCTCAACCCCTCTCCCTGCCACCTTCCCGCAGTACCACCCGGACACCCCCATTGGTGTGATAGAATACGGCTCCGCTAGCACAGTGCCAGGAAGTTAGTATACCCAACATTTGTACTTTTAAGGACTTTGGTTTAGTAGTGTTGTTATAGTATGTGAATTTATTGCTTATGTCAATAAAAGTTTTATAATATGGCTTTATCTGTGTGGTATTTGAAATTACCTGCAGTTTGAAAATTAAAAATCTGATGATCACTCCTCATTTTCAGGGTTACTTGATTAGCTGTGTTTGGAACTGCTACCGATACATCAATGGCAGGAACTCCTCCGATGTCCTGGTTTACGTTACCAGTAATGACAATACGGTAGGTATGATGTCCCTTACGGTAGAGATCTCGCCCACACCTCTACTGTATGATGATCTTTAAATGTTTCTAGTGTCTGCTATATTTTCATTGTTATTGAGACATACTCATGAGCTGCTTAGTTATCAAAAGATTCATCTTCGTTATCAAAACATTCATTTAACTTTAAAGTGAAATGAAATGTATTTTGTTTTTCTTACAAGACATTAACATGTAGATGGCTCAACTCTGGTTTATTTTAAAACATATTACAGATAGATAGTAAATGTACCTTACCATAATTATGTATCTTAAACTTGCATTATTAAACCATGGTATATAATTCTAGATATCGCTTCTGCATTGTATGACATTATGTTATCTCACTTTATATGTGAAGATAAACTGAGATGCGATGTTTACAGGTAGGTAAAAAAACTACAAGGTTATTATGTCTTCATAACTTACCCTATGTATGTATTCTTAGTAAAAGAATTTAGATGATCTCTGTTCTGCTACTAGTTGTTCATACTTTAAAATTACAAACCTGTCATAAAAGATCTTTGAAAATGTGTCTTCACTGGAAGAGTCCATGAAAACATACAGACTTTATGTAAATTATCTTGAAATTTTCTGGTTCATGGTAAGATGAAGGTCTAAGTCCTCAGGGTGTCTCCGTCGTAACTGTTTTCAGTACAGGACTGATGTCATGCTCAGTACCAGAAAGTGCTCCATGCGAGGTTAGCGAAAATGATGGCAATGGATGACTTGTCACTGTGTGGCATGGGACAGGATGGGTGGGTCAAAATGGATAGGATCAGACAGGACGGAATGGACTGGACATGTGAAAGGAACACAAATGGTAGGAGGTCACATTTATACTAGAGCAGAGTTTTGTGTTTTTGTTTTTTCTGGTGACTTGCTCACTCTAACCTTACCAAAATCATCCAGCCTATTCCTCACTTTACTTTCTTGTGTATAAATGAGAATAAAACAATTACAGACTTTGTATTAAATATATGAGTGTAAGATGCTGTATTACTGAGAACTCTGTGGGATTTTTAAAGCATGTTATGCATGAACAGTTTTCCTGTATGCTCACCACACATTTCCATTTCTTGAGTTCAATCAAATATGCATGAGCAATGGTTTAATAGACAGCCGTGACCAGATGCACAAAACCTGGCATACCCAGATGCTGAGGAGGCTCGTTTTAGGAGTCTGCAGAATTCTGTGTATTAATTACAGTAATCACGTGTTCTATTCAACCCCTTTAAAAAATCACTCCTGGGTCTATAACTCTCTTCAAAGAAATATCTGCTCAAAATTTTTGGTGTGATTTTGATTAAATTACTGGTTTAGGAATTTTTCCCCTTTACTCTAAGTTGTCAGGTATTTTTGTTTGTTCATTTTACCCATTAACTGTTTTTGAGTTTCGCCCAGGCTGGACTGAAGTGGCGTGAACTCGGCTCACTGCAACCTCCTCCATGACCCCCACCCATGCCCCCGCCGATTCAAGTGATTCTCTCCTGCCTCAACCTGCCGAGTAGCTGGGATTATAGGTGTCTGCCACCATGCCTGGCTAATTTTTGTATTTTTAGTAAAGACAGGCTTTTGCCAATTTGGCCAGGTTGGTCTCAAACTCCTGACCTCAGATGATCTACCTGCCATGGCCTCCCAAAGTGCTAGGATTATAGGCGAGACACCGTGGCCAGCCTGTTTTACCCATTAACTTTTGCAGAAGGCAAATTGTTTGGTGTTTAGCTATCTATATTTTTTTTCCTGCTTTGTATTTTTTATTTATTTTATTTACTTATTTTTTTTAGAGATGGGGTTTCACCATGTTGGTCAGGCTGGTCCTGAACTCCCGACCTCAGGTGATCCGCCCGCCTTGGCTTCCAAAGTGCTTGGATTACAGGTGTGAGCCACCATACCCAGCCCTCCTGCTTTTTCTTTAAAAAAAAAAAAAAAAAAAAACAACTCCATAATTAGTGTCCTACTGAACTAATGAAAAATATAAGCAAGGTTTGAGATTTTTAAGTTTGAGGAACCAATGAAGTTGTGAAACAAAACACATCAGAACCTCTTTGTAAGTTTCATGGCACATAGGGCTTATAAAGCCACCATCTTTTAGAAGTATCTCAGAGCAGAGAATAATGCCCATATTGCAGGTGCTTGTTTTGATATTGTGGTGTTAGGAAAGGGGTTTCATCCACAGTTCCTGGCTCACAACTTCATAGCCATTGTTAGTCTTTGGTTATCACCCTAGGTGTGTCAGGGCCTAAGGAATCTCTGACTTAACTCCTACCCTAAGGCAGGATTCTAATCTCTCCCTTTCTTTCTAACTGTGGGTCTTAAGACCTTGCCTAGAGACAGTCCAGCCTCATACCCTCAGGGAAGGAAAGCTGACCATCCTTAGGAACCTCCAGGTTCCTTGAGGGTGGTACACCCAGGAAAGGCATGGAAACTCCATGCCCTTCCCCCATAACTACAAATCTCTTCATCTGTATCCCTTGCAGTGTCCTTTATAATAAACCAGTAAACCTTAGTAATGGTTTCTCTGAGTTCTGTGAGCTGCTGTAGCAAAGTAATCGGATCCAAAGAGTCCAAAATGTCATGGGAACCTTAACTTGAAGGCTAGTTGGTCAGAAGCTCCTGAGGCCCAGACTTGCAGTGTGTCAGAGTGGGGAGGGGACACTTTTGCGGATTGAGCCCTTAACCTGTGGGATCTGACTCTGTCTCCAGGTAGATAGACCCAGTTGGTGTCTGCTGCTTGTTGGAGGTGTAGCGTCATGATCTCAGCTCACTGCAACCTCCACCTCCCGGGTTCAAGTGATTCTCCTGCCTCAGCCTCCCTTGTAGCTGGGACTACAGGCGCATGCCACCACACCCAGCTATTTTTGTATTTTTAGTAGAGATGGGGGTTTCACCATTGGTCAGGCTGGTCTCAAACTCCTGACCTCATGATCCAGCCTCCCAAAGTGCTGGGATTACAGGCGTGAGCCACTGTGCTGGCCAGTCTATGATCACTTTCTTACTGTCTGGTATGACAAGATGCTCTAGGCTCATCTTGTCTATTTCTTGCCCCAGGCCTGGAACGAACCATTTCTCCGGGCAGCCCTGCCTATGTTTCATAAGAAATGACCTCTGGAGACCATAATCTGGATTTCTAGGGTTAGAGGACAGGCTTTTTGTTTCGGTTTTGGCTTTTTAAAGCAGGGCTCTGCATGTTTAAAGATTGCTTAGAACTAAAGCAGTTAATGTTAGTATTATCAATTAAGAAAACCAAAGTTACTGAAGTCTCCCCCGAGATTCTAATGGGGGTTGGAATGATCTAGATCTCATTTTCCCTGGTCTCCATAGCTATGTGAAGAACCTCACCATGTGTAATAGTGTTTGTCTTTTGTTCACATCTTTGCTGGGAATCTACAGTTATATAGTAACGTGTCATGCCTTGCTTTCACTTACTTTTAAATATTAAGCCAGATAGCTTTTCTCCCAGGCTGAATAGTTTCGGGTTGACCTCTGTGGAAAGATACTGGGGCTTTTGCTGGTAGAAAAAGTGCTTTTTTCTCCTCTTCTCTAAAACAGTATGCATATTATTATCCATATGTGTTCTTTCCCAGATTCTTCTCAGAGGGAGGATAAAGAAGAGTTATTAGATATCGGAGGTCATTCCCTGGGTTAATGTCTCCTCCAGTTTCCCAGCTAAACCAAACCACATGTTTTGAAAGAAATGCCTAACACAGAAGGTCACAAACTCTGTTTATGATGCTTTAGAGTCATCCCCTGACAACTGCCCCCCAGCACCCTAGGCCTTTGAAATAAATATGTAGCTATTCATTTTATTGAGTAATCATCTCCAAATGACTTAATGGTAGTCCTTAGAACAGTACCTAACAGGCACTGGCACATTTTCCTTGAACATTTAAAGTATACCAAGGTGCCCTTTGAGTCCCTGCAGCTCCCTGGGGCCTCAGCAGTGCCTTGGAACACCCTTTCTCTTAGGGAAGTGTTATGGAAATGACATGGTGGGTGTATATTGTGTAATACCACACTCTCTACTGCTACCAAAATTTGGCCATAAAAGGAAAAACATTTAAATACAAATCGTATAGATCAGGGGTCCCCAAGTCCCGGGCCCCCTCACAGCAGGAGGTGAGCGGTGGGCCAGCGAGCATTACAACCTGAGCACCACCTATCAGATTAGTGGCAGCATTAGATTCTCATAGGAGCACAGACCGTATCGTGAATCGCACATGGGAGGATCTAGGCTGCATGCTCCTTGTGAGAAGCTAATGCTTGATGTGAGGTGGAACAGTTTCATCTTGAAACTAGCATCACACCCTCTCCCAAACAACCTCTTGGAAAACTTGTCTTCGATGAAACCAGTCCCTGGTGCCAGAAAGTTGAGGACTGCTGATGTAGATTATGGTAACTTAATTTTATGCAAATTAAGTTTTTTTGGGTTGTTTTTGTTTTGTTTGAGTCTTGCTCTGTCAGGCTGGAGTACAGAGGCACGATCTCTGCTCACTGCCACCTCCGCCTCCCAGGTTCAAGCAATTCTCCAGCCCCAAGTAGCTGGGACTACAGGCATGCCACCACCATGCCCGGCTAATTTTTGTATTTTTAATAGAGATGAGGTTTTACCATATTGGTCAGGCTGTTCTCGAACTCCTGACCTCAGATGATCTACCTGCCTTGACCTCCCAAAGTGCCGGGATTACTGGCGTGAGCTACCTGTGCCTGGACACAAATTAACGTTTCTAAAACTGTTTCTTAAACCTGTGCAACCTTATTTACTAACACTAATAAAAGGCCTACATAATGGTAACATTCAATATTGTTATAGAATATCCAGGAGACTGGAGAGACCAATGGGTGAAACAGGAGGATTTTATTAAGGTGGCCAATGGCTCAGCAGATTAGCATCCCAAGGTGGAGCCCCGATAAAGAAAATGGGGTACTTTTTATACATCCAGGATGATGTAGCCACTAATAGGTTTACAGAAGCCAGAACAAAGAACAGTTAAGTAATTTGTAACATGTCTTGTGATGTATATTTGAAAAATAGCGTTTTTAGAAATGCACTGTACAGTATTTGGGTGTTATCTTGCCCTGTGACCTTGCAGCTGGTCAGCAAGAAAAACTGGAGTCTTGAGATGCCTGGGAACTTTGCTGAGAATGTGAGGAGAATAGATAAGGCAGGTTTTACAGGGAATTAGTTAATTTTAAGCAGAGTTGGGGGTTAGGTTTTCTATTGAACAATACACTACACAGCAAAATTTATTATATAGCAAGTACAAATTATAAGGTTTGTTTTTACTATTACTGCTATTAATTATCTTCTTCAGTATTATGTTAAATCTAAAGATAGGGAATCTGATTCCTCTGGAATTGTGGTGCTGAAAAAGCAGTGAGATTGATATTTAGCCAACATAGTATAAGAATTCTGATTCTGGATAAAAGAATCATAGTCTTGGGTAATACAGGAAAATTCCTATTTAGGGAAAAACAGAAAATTTTTAACTTCATGGTATTTATTATGCCATGTCATATTGTAGGCGCTTATCCAGATTAACATTACGTGCAAACGTATTGTTTTGACTTCAAAAATGAAAACAATTCAATTCCACCTTGAATTCAAAGACCCCTTCAATACATAGGGGCCTTCTTTTGAGTCTAACTCCTTGAAAAACGCAGTTGAAAAAAGGTGAGTGTGGCTGCTTTGGTTTCAGAAAATAAATAGAAAAAATATATATATATTTATATACATACATATAAGGTGAGTGGTGACTGGGGCAAAGGCCAGATTATCTTCCCAGTATCCATCTCCCAATAAATTATCTTTGAGGCACCTGAGATTAATTAAGGCTGACCCTGGGCTGTCAAAAACCACAGAACAAGGTGTTGCCTGACTAAGGAGAATGGGAATAGAGTCAGATTTAGCAGTGGTCGCAATGACTTTCAAAAATTGTGCATGAAAAATTTGATGTTTTCCCTCCTGCCACATTTTTTTTTTTTTTTTGGAGATAAGAGTCTCACTCTGTTGCCCAGTCTGGCGTGCCTTGGTGTGTTCTTAGCTCACTGCAGCCTCCGCCTCCTGAGTTCACACTGTTCTCCTGTCTCAGCCTCTGAGTAGCTGGGACTACAGGTGCACACCACCACCCCTGGCTAATTTTTGTATGTTTAGTAGAGACCAGGTTTCATCATGTTGGCCATGCTGGTCTCAAACTCCTGACCTCAGGTGATCCGCCCAACTCGGCCTCCCAATGCACTCCTGCCACTTTTAATAGCAGGTTATTACTTCCTAGTATAGGTTGGATATGGTTAGAAACAAGTTCTTGACTGCATAATGTTTATTTTTTTCACATCATGAAAGTCATAATTAACTTTCTAAAACGGTTTGAAGAAGGCTTTGCCTAAGAGTGATTACTAGGTTGGCTATTAATTTAACATGCCTTTCAGTCTCGTAGACACCAAATTCATGCACATTAAAACAGCTCACAAAGAGACAGAGTTTTACCACTGACATCTGTGTAAATGAAGCAGAGGGCCCAGGGGACAGTGAGGGGAGCAAGGAGAGCAAGAAGATTCTTCAGGAATTGGACTGGAAGAGTTTGAAACTCTAGCCCATCATTATTGCCTTTCAGGCTTCTTGCCTACTGACTACTGTAATATAGAAGAGAGATCTAATTACCAATATCTCAATTTTAGGTATCACTTTTTCCTTGTAATTTAGTAATGTAATCTCTCCAAGCATTTTCTTTTCTTTTGATTTTAAAAGCCCAAAATAAAAGTGACAGGTTGATATGGAATAGATTTGGTAAAATCCCAAATAAGCTGAGAGAGCACTAGGAGACTGTTTTCAGAGGCGGTGAAGGTGTGGCCCAGGGCAAGAGTGCGGAGAGTGAGGCGGGCAGGTGGGAGAGCTGTCGGAGGTAGTTAATAGTTGATCATTGAGGGAGCTGGAGTGACAGGAGCTGTCTTGTGTGTGACTATCACTTAACATATATAATCATGCACTTGCAGGGTAGGGTAACACCTTGAACGTCATCTGACCCAGCCATCTCCTTTTGAGATGGAGTTTTGCTTCTATTGTTCAGGCTGGAGTGCAATGGCGTGATCTTGGCTCACCACAACCTACACCTCCTGAGTTCAAGCGATTCTCCTGCCTCAGCCTCCCAAGTAGCTGGAATTACAGGCATGCACCACCACGTCCGGCTAATTTTGTATTTTTAGTAGAGATGGGGTTTCTTCATGTTGGTCAGGCTGGTCTCAAACTCCTGACGTCAGGTGATCTGCCTCCCTCAGCCTCCCAAAGTGCTGGGATTACAGGTGTGAGCCACTGGGCCCGACCTCCAGCCACCTTTTGATGTCCTGCCCTCCTCAACAGTGTGCCCACTGGTGCCATCCAGCGAGGGCTGAGTGACTGCAGTGATACTCCGCTCCTCTCTGCATCTCTTAGACCTCCCTGCTCTAGCGTTTGTATCGTAGGTTTCTCCACAGACATGTGGGGGTGCTGCCCACCAGGCCCTGTGCCGAGTGCTTTACATAGATTAACTCAGTCACACAAGAGTCCTTCACATACTAGGTCCTATTTCTGTGTTGCAAAAGAGGAAACTGAGGCACCAAGAGGGTAACTTCCTCAGGTCACCCTTCTACTTGAGTGGCAGGAGGGGGACTACCACCTTAGCAGCCTGGCTGCAGGCTGTTCTGACCCACTCACCTCCTCCTGTTGTCTAGGTGGGACTGCAGCTGGGGCCACATGTTCTCACTGCAGTGTTTGGCTGTATTGCCCAGGATGCGGAGTGAAACATGTGGGCACTTGTTCATTTAGGCAGTTCTTGAGTACTGTCACAAACTTTAAAAGCAGTGGGGTTTTCTGGATTTTGTTTGTTTGCTAGTTTTTAACTTTTCACACAGTAGAAGGCAGGGGCGGGTGACTCAGAGAAAAGAGTTGGAAGAAAAAGAAAAGTTAAAAGTCAATTTTGCGGCCAGGTGTGGTGGCTCACACCTGTTATCCCAGCACTTTGGGAGGCCGAGGTGGGTGGATCATGAGGTCAGGCGTTCAAGACCAGCCTGACCAACATGGTGAAACCCCGTCTCTACTAAAATTACAAAAAATTAGCTGGGTGTGGTTGTGGGCGCCTGTAATCCCAGCTACGGCTGAGGCAGGAGAATCTGAGGCAGGAGAATCGCTTGAACCAGGGAGGGTAAGTAAGTAAGTAAATGTATGTAAATTTTGCATACCAGGGCAGCTTTCTTATCTATATAGTTGTGCTCCACAGTCCCGCCTCCCACCTCCCAGCCCCTCCGTTTCCCCACGTTGTCATACACGCACACAGCTTCAGACAGACTTACCTATTGGTTCCGGTATCAGAGCATCGTGGGTGAGATTGGACTACATGCCCCTGAGATTCTTCTCCCAAAACCTTTTCCTTGGCTGTGATTCTGAGGTTCAAGCTGACAGCATGTGATGTTAACTCGGCTCCCATTTCTTTACTTCTGCATAACATTCTTCCAACAATAAAATTTTAAAAAATCTGGTCTGCTGGAAATTATCTCCGAGCCGTCTAACTTTCCAATTATTTCATCCCAGAGCAACATTAGAGAAAACTACATGAGCCCTTGTAAACGTCAGGAGGCTTTGCGTCTGGGGGATCCCAGTGTGTTAGAGAAGACATTTGGAGCAGTCAGATCAACACATGGATGTTTGAAACTTAAAGTTCTGGAACTTGAAATAAACTTGGTTTTCGTTGTGAACCATTTTACTATAAAACACACACAGAACTTATTTAATAAGGTGCCTCAGAGTCCATATTGATTTTACTCTAGGGACAAATGAGGCATGGAATTTTATCTTTTTACAGTTTAGGAAAGGTTTCTGGGAATGTATTTCCCTTTTCATTACTGCAAGGGAGGTGGCAGGGAAGGATGTGGGGTGGGGAGTCAGGTGAAATGGGAGTGTGATATCCAAGGTTCTGAGCAGTCCCTGCACCCCTCCTTTTCCAGCCAACGTTTTGCGTCAGCAGCTGGGCATGGTGGGATTGGAGTCCCCTGGAACGGTTGTTGTCATGTACAGCAGGTGGCGTAGCGCATTCGGGCTTCGGGAACATGGAGAGGCAGCTGCTGGGATGCCTTTGTTAGGGTTACCGAGGTGATAGCGCACTGCTTATTCCATTTCCTCAATATTTAAATATCCAGTATTTACTTAACTATTATAATACTTAAGTGTGCAGAACCATTTTAACTCCGTTTGGGCCACTATTATTTTGGTATTTTCTAATTTTTGGAGTCAATTGAAAATATTTGCAATGTGAATTCTATATTTTGGGTACAATCTGTATCAAATAATTTGGATAGCTCCTTTGCTGAGAATTAAGATTCCTTACATTTTAATAGACTCCCTCCTATTATGAAGTGAAGAAAACAGTAGTTTTACAGTAAATTGAGGATACAATCAACCTCTGTCTTGTTTGCCTCTGGAAATGATTCCTTACTCAAGTGAGAGGAGAGTTTCTCATTAGAACTCCCCAAAGTGTGTTTATATTCTCATCTCCTGGTGTCTTAGATTCGTTGAATACAAGATGTTACCAGTTGTCAATAGCACTTATTTTAGGTGCTTCTAACTGTGAGGTGCTGTCAGTTACAAGGCACAGCCAAAATTCTGAGATGTTAAGATGTACAAAAATGTATACCTTCGAATAAAAAATACAGAGTTGTGTGTCTGTACTTACTTATAGTGTATATCATAGGTGGGGGCATTCAAAAAGTTTGGAAACCTTATTCTAGATATCTTTTTTTTTTTTTTTGAGAGGGAGTCTTGCTCTGTCACCCAGGCTGGAGTGCAATAGCATACTCTCAACTCACCGCAACCTCCGCCTCCCAATTCTCCTGCCTCAGACTCCCAAGTAGCTGGGATTACAGGTGCCTGCCATCACATCCAGTTAATTTTTGTATTTTTAAGTAGAGATGGGGTTTCGTCATGTTGGTCAGGCTGGTCTCGAACCTCTGACTTCTTGATCTATCCGCCTTAGCCTCCCAAAGTGCTGGGATTATAGGTGTGAGCCACCGCACCCGGCTTATTCTAGATATCTTACTATTATTTTTTGAGACAGAATTTCACTCTTGTTGCCCAGGCTGGAGTTCAGTGGCACAATATTGGCTTGCTGTGACCTCTGCCTCCTGGGTTCAAGCGATTCTCCTGCCTCAGCCTCCTGAGTTGCTGGGATTACAGGCATATACCAAAATTTTTGTAGTTTTGTACAGATGGGGTTTCACCATGTTGGCCAGGCTGGTCTTGAACTTCTGATCTTAGGTGATCCGCTTGCCTTGGCCTCCCAAAGTGCTGGGATTAGAGGTGTGAGCTACTTCAACCAGATATCATAAAGATAAGCCCAGATGTTGTATACTTACCTCTCCTTTCCTGTTTGGCTTGAGTAAAGGAATCTCACATCAAAATAGGCAAGTGTGGTATAACCAATTTAAATTTTTTTTTTTTTTTTTTTTGAGGCACCGTCTTGCTTGTTTGCTCAGGCTGGAGTGAAGTGGCACAGTCTTGGCTCACTGCAACCTCTGCCCCTGGGTTTCAATCAGTTCTCCTGCCTTAGACTCCCCAGTACCTGGGATTACAGGCACCTGCCACCACGCCTGGCTAACTTTTGTAATTTTAGTAGAGATGGGGTTTTGCCGTGTTGGCCAGGCTGGTCTTGAACTCCCTACCTCAGGTGATTGGCCTCCCAAAGTGCTGGAATTACAGGTGTGAGCCACATAAATACATTTATTAATGATACTTAGGCTGGGCACAGTGGCTCACCCCTGTAATCCCAGCACTTTGGGAGGCCGAGACGGGTGGATTAAGAGATCAGGAGTTCGAGACCAGCCTGATCAACATGGTGAAACCCCATCTCTACTAAAAATACAAAAATTAGCCAGGTGTGGTGGTGGGTGCTTGTAATCCCAGCTACTCAGGAGGCTGAGGCAGGAGAATTGCTTGAACCCCAAGGGCAGAGGTTACAGTGAGCCGATACCATGCCACTACACTCCAGCCTGGGTTACAGGGCAAGACTCTGTCTCAAAAAAAAGAAAAAGAAAAAAATGTTGCTTTTAACACTGTATTGCACACCCATCCCTAAAAATCATAGAATCAAAAGATTTGTTTTTTAATTGCCCGTCACTCCTTCCCCCATCCTCCACTTTTTCACCCCAGCAGAAAACTCTTTCACACATTTCTTCTGTACTTACCTCCATAGTTTAAAATAGTCTCCCCTGCTAGTTGCTCATGATCAATGTGAGATGCCTTTTGAATAGGATGTAACTCTCATTCTTCTCATTTTCTCTGCTGCGTTATACTCCTCGTTTCGTTTCTTCTCATGCTTTGCCTGCGTCATCAGCTAGTGCTTACTTTGCCTCTGTGAATATGTGAATATCGTTCAGCACAGAGCTCTGTAGTGTACATTTCCTTCCTCATACAACTCTCGATTTTCCAAGACCATCATTTGCCTTGTTTTTTTTCGATCCTAAGATTTTTTTTTAATTGCATTTTAGGTTTTGGGGTACATGTGAAGAACATGCAAGATTGTTGCATAGGTGCATATGTGGCAGTGTGATTTGCTGCCTTCTTCCCCTTCACCTATATGTGGCATTTCTCCCCATGCTATCTCTCCCCAACTCCCCACCCCATGCCGTCCCTCCCCTATTTCCCCCCAACAGACCCCAGTGTATAGTGCTCCCCTCCCTGTGTCCATGTGTTCTCATTGTTCAACATCCACCTATGAGTGAGAACACACGGTGTTTGATTTTGTGTTCTTGTGTCAGTTTGCTGAGAATGATAGTTTCCAGGTTCATCCATGTCCCTACAAAGGATGTGAGCTCATCGTTTTTGATGGCTGCATAATATTCCGTGGTGTATATGTGCCACATTTTCCCTGTCCAGTCTATCATCGATGGGCATTTTGGTTGGTTCCAGGTCTTTGCTATTGTAAACTGTGCTGCCATGAACATTTGTGTGCATATGTCCTTATAGTAGAACAATTTATAATCCTTTGGATATATACCCAGTAATGGGATTGCTGGGTCAAATGAAATTTCTATTTCTAGATCCTTGAGGAATCGCCACACTGTCTTCCACAATGGGTGAACTAATTCACACTCCCACCAACAGTGTAAAAGTGTTCCTATTTCTCCACATCCTCTCCAGCATCTGTTGTCTCCAGATTTTTTAATGATCGCCATTCTAACTGGCGTGAGATGGTATCTCAATGTAGTTTTGATTTGCATTTCTCTAATGACCAGTGATAATGAGCATTTTTTCATATGTTTGTTGGCCTCTTGTATGTCTTCTTTTGTAAAGTATCTGTTCATATCCTTCGCCCACTTTTGAATGGGCTTGTTTATTTTTTTCTTGTAAATCTGTTTTAGTTCTTTGTAAATTCTGGATATCAGCTCTTTGTCAGATGGGTAAGCTGCAAAAATTTTTTCCCATTCTGTTGGTTGCCGATTCACTCTACTGACTGTTTCTTTTGCTGTGCAGAAGCTGTGGAGTTTGATTAGGTCCCATTTGTCTATTTTGGCTTTTGTTGCCAATGCTTTTGGTGTTTTGGTCATGAAGTCCTTGCCTACGCCTATGTCCTGAATGTTTTGCCTAGGTTTTCTTCTAGAGTTTTTATGTTATTAGGTCTTATGTTTAAGTCTTTAATCCATCTGGAGTTAACTGTAGTGTAAGGTGTCAGGAAGGGGTCCAGCTTCTGCTTTCTGCATATGGCTAGCCAGTTTTCCCAACACCACTTATTGAACAGGGAATCCTTTCCCCATTGCTTGTTTTTGTCAGGTTTGTCAAAGATCGGATGGTTGTAGATATGTTGTGTTGCCTCCGAGGCCTCTGTTCTGTTCCATTGGTCTATATCTCTGTTTTAGCACCAGTACCATGCTGTTTTGATTACTGTAGCCTTGTAGTATAGTTTGATGTCCCGTAGTGTGATGCCTCCCGCTTTGTTCTTTTTGCTTAGAATTGACTTGGCTATGCGGGCTCTCTTTTGGTTCCAAATGAAGTTTAAGGTGGTTTTTTCCAGTTCTGTGAAGAAGGTCATTGGTAGCTTGATGGGGATAGCATTGAATCTGTATATTACTTTGGGGAGTATGGCCACTTTCACGATATTGATTCTTCCTAACCATGAACATGGAATATTTCTCCATCTGTTTGTGTCCTCTCTTATTTCGTTGAGCAGTGGTTTGTAGTTCTCCTTGAAGAGGTCCTTTACGTTCCTTGTTAGTTGTATTCCTAGGTATTTTATTCTCTTTGTAGCAATTGTGAATGGCAGTTCGTTCTTGATTTGGCTCTCTTTAAGTCTGTTATTGGTGTATAGGAATGCTTGTGATTTTTGCACATTGATTTTGTATCCTGAGACTTTGCTGAAGTTGCTTATCAGTTTCAGGAGATTTTGGGCTGAGATGATGGGGTCTTCTAGATATACAATCATGTCGTCTGCAAATAGAGACAATTTGGCTTCCTCCTTTCCTAATTGAATACCCTTTCTTTCTTTTTCTTGCCTGATTGCTCTGGCTAGAACTTTCAGTATTATATTGAATAGGAGTGGTGAGAGAGGGCATCCTTGTCTAGTGCCAGATTTCAAAGGGAATGCTTCCAGTTTTTGCCCATTCAGTATGATCTTGGCTGTCGGTTTGTCATAAATAGCTTTTATTATTTTGAGATACATTCCATCAATACCTAGTTTATTGAGGGTTTTTATCATAAAGTGCTGTTGAATTTTGTCGAAGGCCTTCTCTGCATCAATTGAGATAATCATGTGGTTTTTGTCTTTGGTTCTGTTTATGTGGTGAATTACATTTATAGACTTGCATATGTTGAACCAGCCTTGCATCCCTGGGATGAATCCTACTTGATGATGGTGGATAAGCTTTTTGATGTGCTGTTGCAATCGGCTTGCCAGTATTTTATTGAAGATTTTTGCATCTATGTTCATCATGGATATTGGCCTGAAGTTTTCTTTTCTTGTTGAGTCTCTGCCGGGTTTTGGTATGAGGATGATGTTGGTCTCATAAAATGATTTGGGAAGGATTCCCTCTTTATGGATTATTTGGAATGGTTTCAGAAGGAATGGTACCAGCTTCTCTTTGTATGTCTGGTAGAATTCGGCTGTGAACCCATCTAGACCTGGGCTTTTTTTGGGTGGTAGGCTCTTAATTGCTGCCTCGACTTCAGACCTTGTTATTGGTCTATTCAGGGTTTCGACTTCTTCTTGGTTTAGGCTTGGGAGGAGGCAAGTGTCCAGGAATTTATCCATTTCTTCCAGGTTTTCTATTTTATGTGCATAGAGTTGTTTGTAATAATCTCTGATGATGTTTTGAATTTCTGTGGAATCTGTGGTGATATCCCCTTTATCATTTTTTATTGCATCTATTTGGTTATTCTCTCTTTTCTTTTTTATTAATCTGGCTAGTGGTCTGTCTATTTTGTTAATCTTTTCAAAAAACCAGCTCCTGGATTTACTGGTTTTTTTGAAGGGTTTTTCGTGTCTCTATCTCCTTCAGTTCTGCTCTGATCTTAGTTATTTCTTGTCTTCTGCTAGGTTTTGAGTTTTTTTTATCTTGCTCCTCTAGCTCTTTCAATTTTGACGATAGGATGTCAATTTTAGATCTCTCCTTTCTTCTCATGTGGGCACTTATTGCTGTATATTTTCCTCTAGAGACTGCTTTAAATGTGTCCCAGAGATTCTGGTATGTGGTGTCTTCGTTCTCGTTGGTTTCAAAGAACATCTTTATTTCTGCCTTCATTTCATTGTTTATCCAGTCAACATTCAAGAGAAAGTTGTTCAGTTTCCATGAAGCTGTGCGGTTCTGGGTTGGTTTCTGAATTCTGAGTTCTAATTTGATTGCACTGTGGTCTGAGAGACTGTTTGTTATGGTTTCCATTCTTTTGCATTTGCTGAGGAGTGATTTACTTCCAATTATGTGGTCAATTTTAGAGTAGGTGTGATGTGGTGCTGAGAAGAATGTATATTCTGTGGATTTGGGGTGGAGAGTTCTGTAAATGTCTATTAGGTTTGCTTGGTCCAGGTCTGAGTTCAAGTCCTGGATATCCTTGTTAATTTTCTGTCTCGTTGATCTGTCTAATATTGACAGTGGAGTGTTAAAGTCTCCCACTATTATTGTGTGGCAGTCTAAGTCTCTTTGTACATCGTTAAGAACTTGCTTTATGTATCTGGGTTCTCCTGTATTAGGTGCCTATATATTTAGGATCATTAGCTCTTCTTGTTGCATTGATCCTTTTACCATTATGTAATGTCCTTCTTTGTCTCTTTTGATCTTTGTTGCTTTAAAGTCTATTTTATCAGAGATGAGAATTGCAGCTCCTGCTTTTTTTTTGCTCTCCATTTGCTTGGTAAATCTTCTTCCATCCCTTTATTTTGAGCCTTTGTGTATCCTTGCATGTGAGATGGGTTTCCTGGATACAGCACACTGATGGGTTTTGTCTTTTTATCCAATTTGCCAGTCTGTGTCTTTTGATTGGGGCATTTAGTCCATTTACGTTTAGGGTTAATATTGTTATGTGTGAATTTGATACCGCCATTTTGATGCTAGCCGGCTGTTTTGCCCATTGGTTGATGCAGATTCTTCATTGTGTTGATGCTCTTTACCATTTGGTATGTTTTTGGAGTGGCTGGTACTGATTGTTCTTTTCTATGTGTAGTGCCTCTTTCAGGAGCTCTTGTAAAGCAGGTCTGGTGGTGATGAAATCTCTGAGTACTTGCTTGTTCACAAAGGATTTTATTTTTCCTTCACTTGTGAAGCTTAGTTTGACTGGATATGAAATTTTGGGTTGAAAGTTCTTTTCTTTAAGGATGTTGAATATCGGCCTCCACTCTCTTCTGGCTTGTAGGGTTTCTGCTGAGAGATCTGCTGTGAGTCTGGTGGGCTTCCCTTTGTGGGTAACCCCACCTTTCTCTCTGGCTGCCCTTAGCATTTTCTCCTTCATTTCAACCCTGGTGAATCTGACGATTATGTGCCTTGGGGTTGGTCTTCTTGAGGAATATCTTTGTGGTGTACTCTGTATTTCCTGGACTTGAATATTGGCCTGCTTTGCTATGTTGGGGAAGTTTTCCTGGATAATATCCTGAAGAGTATTTTCCAGCTTGGATTCATTCTCTTCGTCACATTCAGGTACACCTATCAAACGGAGATTAGGTCTTTTCACATAGTCCCATATTTCTTGTTGATTTTGTTCATTCCTTTTTACTCTGTTTTCTCTAATCTTGCCTTTTCATTTTATTTCATTGAGTTGATCTTCGACTTCTGATATCCTTTCTTCTGCTTGGTTAATTCGGCTGTTGAAACTTGTGCATGCTTTGCGAAGTTCTTGTGTTGTGTTTTTCAGCTCCATCAATTCACTTATATTCCTCTCTAAGTTGTCCATTCTTGTTAGCATTTCGTCAAATGTTTTTTCAAGGTTCTTAGTTTCTTTGCATTGGGTTAGAACATGTTCTTTTAGCTCACAGAAGTTTCTTATTACCCACTTTCTGAAAGCTGATTCTGTCATTTCATTGCACTCATTCTTCATCCAGTCTTGTTCCCTTGCTGGTGAGGAGTTGTGACCCCTTGTAGGAGGAGAGGTGTTCTGGTTTCAGGTGTTTTTATCCTTTTTGCACTGGTTTCTTCCCATCTTTGTGGATTTATCCACATGTCGACTTTGTAGTTGTTGACTTTCTGATTGGGTCTCTGAGTGGCCATCCTGTTTGTTGATGATGAAGTTATTTCTGTTTCTTAGTTTTCCTTTTAACTGTCTGGCCCCTCTGCTGTAGGACTGCTGAGGTTCACTCCAGGCCCTGCTTGCCTGGGGATCACTTGCAGCAGCTGCCGAACAGTAAAGGTTGCTACCAGTTTCTTCTTCTGCTTTGTCCCAGAAGGATACCTGCCAAATGTCAGTCAGGGAGCTGCTTGAGGAAATAGTCTGTCCTTTATAGTAGCTCAAGTGCTGAGCTGTGAGCCCTGTTGTTCATTCAGAGCTGCTCTGCAGGTAAGTTTAAGTCTGCAGCAACAGAACTCATAACCCCCTTTTTTTTTTCCAGGTGTTCTGTCCCGGGGAGTTAGGGCTTTATGAGTTTCCGCTGTGCTACTGCCTTTTTTTTTTTTTCTTCAGGGCGGCCCTGCCCACAAGGAGGCAGCCTAGTCACTATCTGCCTGCAGAGGCTTTGCTGAGCTGCTGTGGGCTCCGCCCAGCTGCCATGTGAACTTCCCTGCAGTCCTGTTTATATGGGTGTAGTTAGAACTGCCTCAGCAACGGTGGCCCGCCTCTTTAATGACGGACTCTTTCTGTAATGGCGGGTTGCCTTGGCAACTGCAGGCTGCCTCAGGAATGGCAGACTGCCTCCGTAGTGGTGGAGTGCCTCGGTAATGGCGGACGCCCTTCCCCCACAGAGCTGGACCGTCCTGGGTTCAGCTGTGCTTGCTGTGAAAGCCTCAACCCAGAGCGTTTCCAATTGCTGTTTTTTTGTTTTTGTTTTTGTGGGGGTGGGATCAGCTGGCCTGATCACCTGGCTCCCTGCCTCAGAGCCTTTTGTTTTTTGGTTGAACGGTCGGCTCTCTACCAGGTGTCCTGGTCGCCTGTTGAATAGGCATTGGGATCTGTGTGATTTCCTGTGTGGCAACCCACTGCACCAGCTGAAACCGTGGCTCTGAGATTCGTGGCACTTTTTTGCCCGGGAATCTCCTGGCCTGGCTCCCTGTTTCAGCTCCCCTTGCTGGCTAAGTGGGGACACAGTCCCGTTTACTCTGCACTGGGAACCGCTGTGCCGGGGAGCAGGCAAAACAGCCGCGCTGGCCAAAACAGCCGCCCTGGCGACCCGTGGGGTTCCTCCGCCTGGGAATCTCCTGGTCTGTGGGCAATAAAAATCCATCTGGAAATGCGGCGTCCACTCACCCTCTGCACTTTCACTCAGACCTGCAATCCTGAGCTGCACCTAACCAGCCATCTTGGATCGAGAGTTGATCCTAAGATTTTTTTTTTTTACCTTTTACCTAGCCCTAGACTTTTCTAGGTGGCTCTCAGAGCTGTCAGTTACCTATTAATATTATTTTCCAAAGGTTTGATTCTGTAAGACACTTTGTCAGTTCTCTTTCCTGAAGCTTTGCCTCACCCTGTTCCAGGCCAGATGAGGGCCCACACAGTTGTCATCTGGGCATTGATTTTGTTATAGCTTTACCTCACCCTTATCAGGATGTGGGGGACCACAGACTTTCGGTGCAATTACCTTGTGCTTTATACTGCCCCCACACCCAGTGTTAGACCTCAGACTCTCCAAGGTAGTTCTTTGAAAGTCTGATGAAAACTCCAAGGGGGTTCTTTGAAAGTCTGATGAAAACACCCTCCCTGGGAAAATAAACATGTAGATGGAAAATTTGGCCTGCAATTTCAGGGGGCTCATAGATTCCTTGCAGTCCATTTGTGGATCCCCAAGACTCCATGATCACAATCAGCATCTCTTTATTTGTCTTTCTTTTTTTGATACAGGGTCTTGCTCTGTCACCCAGGTTGGAGAGCAGTGGTACAATCATGGTTCATTGCAGCCTCAACCCCTTGGGCTCAAACAATTCTCCCACCTCAGCCTCTTGAGG
Organism: Aotus nancymaae; assembly: GCF_030222135.1. NCBI lineage: Eukaryota > Metazoa > Chordata > Mammalia > Primates > Aotidae > Aotus > Aotus nancymaae. The sequence continues at coordinate 46,830,335 of NW_026988450.1, forward strand.
TTAATTTTTGTATTTTTTGTAGAGACAGGGTCTTGCTATATTGTCCCCACTGGTCTGGAACTCCTGAGCTCAAGGAGTCCTCCTGCTTTGGCGTCCCAAAGTGTTGGAGTTACAGGTGTGAGCTACCACACTAACACAATCATATCTTTTAACATTTTCTGAATGTCTGAAGACCCTTGTGTAACTTGAACTTCATACTTTGGGAAATGGAATGTTAGCAACTGTAGAATTCCAAATAAGCCTTTTGTGACTTAACTAATATTACAGTAAAAGTCCAGTTCCAACCATAGTTTCCAAATATTTTCTATTTTTACCAGTAAATAGTTCTTTCCTCCTGAGCATGTTGTCATTTATTATTATTTGATGGAGTGAATTCGTTTTCCCAAAAGTGTTTTACAATTTAAATAGAGATGGAGTCTTGCTGTTTTGCCCAGGGTGGTCTCGAACTCATGAGCTCAAACATACACCCACCTGACTCAACCTCCCAGACTCCTGGGATTACAGGCATGAACCCAGCCGGTTCCCCCAACTTATTAATATCTTGTGGATTTTTTAGTTAGAATCACTTTTATTCTAGGATGTCAGGTTTTGCAACCTTTGACTTTGACTTATTTCTCCCCCCAACTGTTGTATATGTTGATGTAACTGAGGAGAATGAAGTTACCTCTGATAATACTCTGAAGCTCTGTTGAGTTGAAATGAAATGAATGATGAGTTTCTTTCCCACTAGCAGGCTGTCAGCTAGCGTGACAACTTCAATAGAAGAGGCATTATGTATAGATAGAGGGTGGTCTTTCTAATGAACGTCTGAGGTCATTAGCAAGAGGGATTTTCCCTTTTGTGTGGAAGAGAGTTCCACTGTCATCCAGCCATTCCATAACTGAACTCATGTTAAGATCAACTCCGAGAAACTGAACTTAGATTAGAATTTGATTGTATTGAGCATTGCTTGACCTAAAGCAGTCTGTGGTTTGGTATTAAGCTCATGAGTATGTTGATCTAGATGCCCCTTGAGTAGCTGCTGCTTGTCAGGAAGTGACTTCAGAAGTAGGACATGACCTATATTCTTAGTTCTTGGAGACTATTTTTGGTCATTGATTGTGAATGATTAAGTTTTTAAAAACAAAATTAAAAAGAATGGTTTTAAGTAACACCAGCTTCCACAAATGTCGAAACAATAGAGTTGTCGCCAGTTTTCTTATATGGCATCTTTTTTTTCCCCCCCGAGACAGAGTTTTGCTCTTGTTGCCCAAGCTGGAGTGCAATGGTGCAATCTCAGCTCACTGCAACCTCTGCCTCCCAGGTTTAAGTGATTCTCCTGCCTCAGCCTCCTGAGTAGCTGGGAATATAGGCACTCGCCACCATGCCCAGCTAAGTTTTTGTATTTTTAGTAGAAACAGGGTTTTACCATGTTAGCCAGGCTGGTCTCAAACTCCTGACCACAAGTGATCTGCCTGCCTCTGCCTCCTAAAGTGCTGGGATTTCAGGTGTGAGCCACTGCTCCTAGCTATATGGCATCTTAGTGGGCACATTCTGTGTTCATTGATCCTATAGTTATTTTCTCAGATTTTGGAGTACTTTACAGTTCCTTGTAGTAAAGAGAAATAGCAAGTGCTTTTAGTCAACAGACTGCAGTGGAAACTGTGGCAATGCTTCCTTCACCAGCCCTTCTTTTATATCATGACTAGTATCAGCATCACTTAGATAAAAAGATGATGCTGCCCCTACAAGGATTTAAAACCAATTCCACGTGGAGACCTTTTGAAACTAGTCCAAAGGCGTCATCTGGAGAATATTTTGCAATCAGTATTTAGTACATGTTGAAGGAAAAGTGAAAACAAGGGAGGGTGTCAGAAACTTCCATGAAAGGAGAAATTCTTCTCCAGGCCTCTTGAGCTTTGGATTAAGGGTCAAGGCAATAGAATATTTGAAAGAAAAGACTATCAAGATGTTAAAGTATTGGCTGGGTACAGTGGCCCACGCCTGTAATCCCAGAACTTTGGGAGGCTGAGGAGGGCGGATCACCTGAGGTCAGGAGTTGGGGACCAGCCTGGGGAATGTGGTGAAACCCCATCTCTACTAAAACTACAACAATTTACAAAAATTAGCCAGTCATGGTGGCGCATGCTTGTAATCACAGCTACTCAGGAGGCTCTGTCCCAAAAAAAAAAAAAAAAAGATGTTAAAGTATTGATTTAAAATGAAACTTTAGTTTGAAGATGAGTAACAAGAAATAGTGACAGACTGCCAAATGAAATGTGAAAATTTTATTTTGACAAAAGGCAGATTTGCAGCACCTTTTTTTTTCTTTTTAAGAATATTTTATGTTCTGTGAACATTTTGGAGATTTAAATTTGAATATTGTATTTTGCTCAGAAAAAAATGGTGGGTTATGATGGCTGATTTTTACCTTTTAAGTGGCTTTAAAGGCTAGGCAAGGTGGTTCACGCCTGTAATCCCAACACTTTGGGAAGCTGAGGTGGGAGGATCACTTGAGTTCTAGACCAGCCTGGGCAACAGGGAAGACCCCATTTCTATGTGTTAAACATTTAAGTAGCTCTACTGTGTTTTAGGATAATTTATCTAATAGTAAGTATATGAGTCAGTTAATTGTTTAACGCAGTGATGGAGCATTTTTGCTGAAGCTCAGTCATGCTAAATTTAATATTTCTGGTGCTGGACACAGCTGTTTCCACTTGTTATCAAGTTGCTGTATCTAATGTACACACATGTATGTGCGCTGGAGGCTCAGTCCTAAACTCAAATAAGCAGACGCAGAGAAGAGAGCTGTTGCTTAGTTTTAGAGAATACTTTTTTCTTCCCTCAGCTCAAGCTGACCCTGTGGAACTGCTAGTGGAGATGCTGTTGTTAGATACTGGCTAGAACTCGTCAAGCTCGTCCGTGAGGCTCTCTTCACTTGCTGACCCTCGCCTGTCTTTCCAGCTTCATCTCGCCACATTCTCCCTTCAGTGTTCACTGTAGCAGACCCCTTGCAGTTCCCAGAAAGTGCCTGGTCATGTGCTTTCCTCTTAATTCCCCACTGGAATGTCATCCTCCTTACGCCACACCACACCAGCTAACCTCCTTCTCATCCTACTTAGCACGCTTCCTTGACTCTGCAGCCTATATTGGTCATCCCTGTCTCCTTGGTTAATATCTTGTCAATATCCACACGTGGCTCATGTTGAGTCTTACTGTGTCTGCCTTCTGTTAGACTGCAGGTCCCTGAGCAGGCAGAGACATGCCTTCAGGCTCGAGTCGCTGTGACTGAGTGCCCTGGACACGTAGGTGCTCAGTGGGTGCTGGTTTGTTGGGCGTTGTTTCCTGTTGTGCTTCCCTGCCTCAGGCGTGTGTTCTGTCCTGAGCGTATCTTGCCTACTCCATTCCTTTTCCACGTGGGCAATGCTGAACATTACCCCAGCGTCTGTACCTTGGGTAATACCGGATGTATAAAGTATTTCGCGTATAGGCAAAGGCCACTACCCCTTTCAGGAACAAAGGCTGGGGAGCTGCTGCCGGGTGTGACTCTAGTGCATTACCTTTGCCTGTGTGTTGCTGGCCGTTTATCTGCTTCTTGCATCACAGTTCTAGAGTCTCATTTAGCTTGACTTGGGCTGGGCCTTGCGAATGCTTCTCCTTTACCTCATGACCCTGTTCAGCCAGGCCAGCAGGGGTCACTGGAGGAGGAAGCCCATCTCCCGTTCCTGTGTGCCTCTGTGGTGTTCGGACCTTGTTGGCAGTGCCCCCCAGGGCCCAGTGCAAGTGGGGACAGCAGTGGCAGCACCTTTTCATAACAGACCTGCCAGCACCCACTGCCTCTCAGGTGGCTTCCTGCGGATGCTTCTGTGCACACCTGGTTCAGCCAGAGGCTTCTCCACATCCAGTGGGCTTCAGCCACACCTTCCCCAGCCATGTCTCAGCCCAGCCTCGGGGACCTCCGTCCTAGCACGTTCCTTCCCTGAGTGCCCTCCTTCAATCCTCATACCATTAGTGCTCTCTTTCCCCCGTTAGTCAGTTCGCTGTTCCTCAGTCCCCTGTTAATAATTCTTCATTAAACTTCATTCACATCACTGTGTGGCTTCTGTGTTCTGATTGGACCCCAGCTAATACAGATGCCCCCTGTCTAGTTGGCTGAAGGAACCATACAGGCTTTTCAGGGGCCAGCCTAAATGGCACTTCTGTCACTCGGCAAATAGGCACTGGACCACCCTCAGGGAAGTGAGACCCAGCTTCAGCCCCACAGGAGCTCCAAGACTGGGAGAAGAGCAGTAATGAAGTGTGTAGAGCTAGAGAGGAGGGGTGTGTGTGTGTGTTTGCGAGAGTGCAATGTGACAGAAACTTGAAACAGAAACTTAAAATTTTAGTGTTGTTCTTGTAGGAGCTAAAGGGACAGATAAATGAAAATTCATGAAATTGATGAATACCACTTTGAGCATAAGTGATATCCCTAATAGAAAATCTAACCAAGTGTGGTTTTGTTTCTGACTAGTCTTTCCCTTTCCACCAATCACTTGAGGTAGGTGAGGTTTTACTTTGTCTTCTCATCTCTGAACTCCTAAAGGTCAGGGACTATCTTTTATCTTAATTATCTTGTACCCACATGATTGTTTTGTACTAGATGCATAATAAATGTTAGTTTACTGAATGAAGGGTGATTATATTGAGTTGATATTCTATTCTATATTCCATTTTCTACTCCAAGAAAGCCCAAATCAGCCAGTGTATAGACCGCTAACTCTCAGGTATCCCTATTTCATAGTCACGGAAACTGATGTTAAGTAACTTACCCAAGGCTACGCTGATAACGTATGACTGACCCAGGCTTTGAGTCCAGGCTGATACCAAAAGCTTGGTGTTTTCACTACACTTTGCAGCTCTCACCATGAGTGTTTGCTGGTGGTCAGTCAAGTGCCTGTCGTATTTGTGTGTGCACACTGACACACTCACCTAGGGGTCCTTTTTCCTCTTCAAAGCCATGACCATTTCTTTATTCCTAGAGTCAAAGCCCTCTGGCCATCCAGGTACGCATGGTCAAGGTTAGAAAAACTCAGGCTTGAGAGTCTCTCTCCATTTATTTCTTGCAGGTTTCAGAAAGTCTTTTAATGAAGTGTATCCACTTACTAGAAAACTGAACTTGGTACAAGTTGTGGAACGTGTTTAGTTGCATAAAAGTTCAGTGACAGCTAAACCTCGGGGCACGTGCGTGCTCTTTAAACCCTAACTTACCGTCCCTCTTTCTTCTCAGGTGCTGCTACCCCCGTATGATGATGCCACTGTGAATGGTGCTGCCAAGGAGCCGCCGCCACCTTATGTGTCTGCCTAAGCGGAGCTGAGGGCAGCAGCTTGACTTTTTTGACATCTGAGCAGTAGTTCTGTTATTCACTTTGCAATGAGCTCTCTGAGCTTGTTTGTTGCTGAAATGCTACTTTTAAAAATTTAGATGTTAGGTTGAAACCTGTACTTTTCAACATATGCTTTACTAGAACACTGTGATAGATGAGCTGTAGAATTATTTCTGTAGGATTCGGGGTGTAACGGGCTTCACTAACCTTCCCCAGGCACTGAAACTTCCCCCAAATCTGATGGACCCAGAGTCAGAGAAGTTCGCTTTTCTAACTGCTGGGCTCCAACGTTAGGCAGTTAGTCACACTTTTTCTCTCTACTCCCTCTATTTTGAAAGTGTAAAATAAAAGCAAAAGTAGACCACTTTTTCTTAAGCCATTCCAGTGTAGAGAACAAACCTTATGAAAACAGGAATGTCAATTGTGTAATCATTGTTCTAATTAGGTAAATAGAAGTCCTTACATATGTATTACAAGAATTTGCCCCATAGTATCCCTTATGACTTAAGTTCAATGACGGTTTGCAGTTGGTGGTAGGGGATTTTTCTCCATGGCCTAAATCAAGACCATTAGAAAGCGCTAGTCCGTGGGAGCAGTAACCATCTGATGACTGTCTCGTGCATCCGGGTCCAGGGACATGGGGCGATGTGCCTCGTCTGTGTTAGAGGGTGGGATGGGTGTGTTTGGCGCTGCATGGGGTCTGGTGCTCCTCTCCTGGATTCACATCCCGACCCAGGGCCCGCTTTCACTAAGTGTTCTGCCCTAGCCTGGTTCAAGGAGGTCATCCAGCTGACTTTACCAAGCAGAATTGGGATATATTTGATATACATTTGCCTGACAACATGGAAAAGGGTTTTCCTCCTCCTTTCCCTCCAAGGTACATCCTACCGCTTTAAACTTCCAAGTCTACCTAGTGACCTTTTAAAATGTCAACGTTTTCAGAAAAATGAAGGTTGCTTTCCTTGTATGCGCTTATTGTCTTGACTACCTGAACTGCAAGGGATTTTTATATATTCACATATTCCAAAGTCAGCAACTCTCCTGTTGGTTCATTATTGAATGTGCTATAAATGAAGTCTTTTGCAATTAAAAAGAGATTCGCCCACATCCAAGATGACCTTGTGACTCTGCTGATTGTGTCTGAGGACCTTTCCCCCCACATGTGGCCAGGTAGATGCACACAGTTCAGCCTAAGGAGTAGGCTTTATGGTTTGATTTACACACAGTGTTTTTAATATCCCAGTGCTGATAAAATCAGCATCTTAGGTCAAGAGGAATGGAGGACAAACAGACTTGAGCTTCCAGCATTCCTAACCATGTGTTCAGCTGTTTTGCATATGATTGCTTTATGTCCACATGCACTTTTAATAAGCAGTTAAGATTTTGCTACATTCCAAGGGAGATTAAAATAAGAGAGGTAAGGAGGATTTTTATCCCAAGGAATCAGCCTAAGTTATTTTTTATTTTTTGGTGTATCTCATTGGCATTCAAGAGTTAAACACATGAGTTATTGGGAATGGAGAGGTTGCTGGGGCAGTGACTCATGCCCATAATCCCAACATCTTGGAAGAACAAGGCAAGAGGATCACTTGAGCCCAGGAGTTAGAGACCAGCCTGGCCAACGTAGTGAGACTTCATCTCTATGCAAAGTGTAAAAATTAGCTGGGCCCGATGGCATGTTCCTGTAGTCTCAGCTACTCAGGAGGCTCAGATGGGAGGACAGCTTGAGTCCAGGAGGTTGAGGCTGCAGTGAACTGTGGCCATGTTTATGTTACTTGCACTCCAGCCTGGGTGACAGACTGAGACCTCGTCTCAAAACAAAGAATGGGAAAGGCCTATCAGGTAGTTCATGATCCCTGGGGAAGGCACATAGGAAATCACAGTTAATTGTATGTTGTTCACCATGATTTTATAGCTCTTTGCCTAATCATTTTTGCAGTATGAAAAATGGTACATGGTCAGGTAAGCCTCAGTGGCTCACGCCTGTAATCCCAACACTTTGGTAGGCTGAGGAGTGTGTATCACCTGAGGTCAGGTGTTCAAGACCAGTCCGACCGACCAACATGGCAAAACCCCGTTTCTACTAAAAATACAAAAATTATCTGGACATGGTCGTACATACCTGTAATCTCAGCTAGTTGGGAAGCTGAGGCAGGAGAATAATTTGAACCCAGGAGGTGGAGGTTGCAGTGAGCTGAAATTGCACCATCACACTCCAGCCTGGGCAACAGAGCCAGATTCCATCTCTGGAAAAAAAAAAAATGATGCATGATCAAATGGAAGGAAGTGCTGATTTTGAGAGTCCACGTAGGGTTCTCGGACAGGAAACAAGACTGCTGATCTTGTTCATGCAGCACTCAAATAGCACCATAGACTCAGATATCCCTTCGTGTAGAGATCCCTTATGGTGGTGGTGCTGGCTTTTCCTAACTGGTCGCATAACCCAGGCTAAGGTCAAAAGCTGCCTCCATATTTATCTCTGCAGAGTAAGGAATTGTCTCCACTATGGGAAGGTTGTGATGTTGGATTAAAACGACCTAGCAGAGCACATTACGTGCCTTAGCAGTTCACTGTATCTATTTGTCTCATTGCTAATCCAGATGAATGCCTCTTCAATGTATTTCAAATCCATTTTGATATCTAGCCCCTTTTTCCTATTTTGTTGTCCACGGAGAAACAAACAGTTATTCCCTCAGCTTTTCAAGTCTGTTTGCTGGGGTAGAAGGAAGAGGAAAACACATACACCCTCTGACTTAAATTATGGTCTGTCCACCCTAGCTAGAAACAGCTTCCATTGAACAAGCTAGTCAGATTTCCAGGATGCCAAGTTATATAAAAGAGTCTTAAGGCCTATAGTCCTTCTCCTTCCTGCACCCTCTTCCCACATGAATACTATGTGCAGCGGCTCCTCCAGAGTCTGATGTCCTTGTTCCTGCCCCCTTCCTTTCATCCTGAAGAATGAAAAAACCAGCCAGGCATGGTAGTTCACACCTGTAATCTCAGTATTTTGGGAGGCCAAGGCTGGCGAGTCATTTGAAGTCAGGAGTTCGAGACTAGCCTGGCCAACATGGTGAAACCCCGTCTCTACTAAAAAATAGAAAAATTTGCTGGGTGTGGTGGCACGCGCCTCTAATCCCAGCTACTCAGGAGGCTGAGGCATGAGAATCGTTTGCACCTGGGAGGCCGAGGTTGCAGCAAGCCAAGATCGCACCACTGCACTCCAGCCTGGGTGACAGAGTGAGACTCTGCCTCAAAAAAATGAGAAAGAAAGAAGAAAGTTCCCCTACTCTGAGCCTGTCTGCCCCCTTCCCGTTCTCTTTGTTGTTGTTTTTGTGATGGAGTCTTGCTCTGTTGCCCAGCCTGGAGTGCAGTGGCACAATCTCAGGTCACTGCAACAACCTCCGCCTCCCAGGTTCAAGTGATTCTCCTGGCTCAGCCTCCTGAGTAGCTAGGATTACATGTGTGCACAACCACACCCGGCTAATTTTTGTATTTTTAGTAAAGAAAGGGTTTCACCATGTTGGTCAAGCTGGGTCTCGAATTCCTGACCTCATGATGTGCCCACCTCAGCCTCCCAAGGTGCTGGGATTATAGGTGTGAGCCACCACGCCCGGCCCCCCTCCCCATTTTTTACTTTAGTCCTTAACATTTGTGTAGTTTGACTGCTTAACCAAACCACATCTCATTCTGTTTGTCTTTCCTCTCTACCCTCAGTTCATTAACCAACAATACTGATTATTAATGATCTCGATAGACTATCTATATAAACTGTAACCATTAAAGTTTTCTCCATAGACGGATGTATTGTATTTGAATTATTCATCATTTGAGGAAACTCTTGCTGTGCGAAGTGAGCATTTTTTTGTGACAGGAAAACTAATGAGACTATAAAAGCATGTATTTTCCCTTTTTGTTTTTTCGAGATGTGTTTAGGTTTTGCAGCTGGTCTGGAAACTGTTTTAAATATCATTAAACTGCATTGGTGCTGGTCACATGGGCAGTCTCAGGTTCTGGAGGGGAGAGGGCAGGTGTCTTTGCCAAGGTGTTGAAAGAGCAAATCATGCAGAAGAACTGCCAGCAGAAGCCCAGGCTAAGGCTTTTCAAGCTTCCCCATTCAGACCTAACAAACACCAAAAATAGTGCCCATGGCCCATATTAAAAAGGTTTTTGGCAGCTCAGATACATGTTTTAAAAGGAAAGGAAAAAGGAGGCATTGCAAGGATGTCTCCACACCCATGGAATCGCTTAAAGTGTTTCTGCACACTGGCCAAGTTTTCTGCTAAGTGGCTCATGGTGTGGAAACCAGCCAGATCTGCAACCTTCTGCCCAGAAGCCCATGCAGGCCTTCTGCTGACTGGAGTACCACGACAGCAGGCGAGAAGCTGTCACTTGGCCAACCCAGAAAAAGTCTTAGCACCATATACCCATCTCTGTGACCCTTACCAGCAAGAGCAGCTGCTGCTTTAGAATGAAGAATTTGGCTTAAAACAGCACAACAGACTTAAGTTTTCTTTTATTTCACTTAAAACTTAGATTTTTTTTTTAAACAAGAAGTTTATTTAAACAACAAGATACTTGGCTTGAAGGGAAAACTATTTAGGATTCTTTTTTTAGAGTAATTTATCCCTACTTAAAGACAGATTGCCCTACATGTAACAGCTATGTACAAAAAAGTTATAAAATTGTCATTGGGTTTACAATTAAAATTCTCCAGTTGAAGAAGGTATGCAAGGATTTTTGTTTTCATTGCTGTTAAAACAAGAGCAAAGTGACTTACTGGAATATAAAGAGTTGAATGAGCATGCCTCTAATGGAGAAAGGGTATATTTTCACAGAAACAGTATTTTTCCCCATCCCATATCCACTTGATGTCAATCAAAACATACCATTGGCTGTTTAGTTAAAAAAAAAAAAGCACAGACACAACAGGCAGGGCGCGGTGTCCCATGCCTGTCATCCCTGCATTTTGGGAGGTGGGTGGATCACTTGAGTTCAGGAGTTCGAGACTAGCTTAGGCAGCATGATGAAACCTCATCTCGACAGAAAATACAAAAAATTAGCTGGTTATGGTGAGCAGCCTACTAGTCCCAGCTACTCGGGAGGCTGAGCTGGGAGAAATGCTTGAGCCTGGGAGGTGGAGGTTGCAGTGAGCCAAGATTGTGCCATTGCACTCCAGCCTGGGTGACAGAGTAAAAGCCTGTCTCATTAAAAAAAAAAAAAAAAAAAAAAAATGCTTGTGCACATGCAGCAGTTTATGTACAGTAAAGGAATGAGGAAGGGGTAAATGAAACAGGGAAACCTATACGGTAGAGATCCCTTATACGGTAGTAGTCGGGATGTGGTGGAACCAAGTTGCAGTTTTCTAATTGGGAATATAATCTTGGTCTGTAATAACAGAGTTCTGGAGTAAAGAAGCAGGTTCCCTTTTCAGTAGACGCCTCCTGTTTGCTGCTGCAACACATCAATTGTATCTTCATCCTCCATTTCCAAGTGTGCAAGTGTGTCTGTTTCATTGGTTGCCTATCAAATTGGAATCTGATCTCCCTCATTGACAAACCCCGTCCTAGACAATAAGCTCCCATTAGTTTGCTAAGGTGTATGCCTCTTTCTGTTTTGTTTTATGGGTTTTTTTGTTTGTTTTTTGTTTTGAGACAGAGTCTCACTCTGTCACCCAGGATGGAGTGCAATGGCGTGATCTCTGCTCACTGCAACCTCCACCGCCCAGGTTCAAGCGATTCTCATGCCTCAGCCTCCCGAGTGGCTGGGATTATAGGCACATGCCACCATGCCCGGTTAATTTTTGTATTTTTAGTAGAGACAGGATTTCAACATGTTGGCTAGGCTGGTCTCGAACTCCTGACCTCAAGTGATCTGTCCACTTCAGCCTCCCAAAGTGCTGGGATTATAGGCATGAGCCATTGCACCTGGACTAGTTTACTAAGTGGTGTATGCCTCTTAAACTGCACCACAGGCTGGGCGCAGTGGCTCATGCCTGTAATCCTAGTACTTTGGGAGGCTGAGGCAGGCAGATTACTAGAGGTCAGGAGTTCAATACTAGCCTGGCCAAGATGGTGAAACCCCATCTCTATTAAAAATACAAAAATTAGCCGGGTGTGGTGGTATGTGCTTGTAGTCCCAGCTACTCATGAGACCGAGGCAAGAGAATCACTTGAAGCCAGGAGACACAGGTTGCAGTGAGCCAAGTTCGCACCACTGCACTCCAGCCTGGGTGACGGAGCGAACTTGCACCACAGAACCATCCTGCCCTGCTACCTTCTATATAATATGATCATTGCTTTATCTTGACTCCTTCCTCGGGCTTTTTGTTGGCCATGGCCAGCATCTCCTCAGCTGCCGCTTCACAAAAGAGGTATCAGGTCACAGCCAGGAGCGGTGGCTCACGCCTCTAATCCTAACACTTTGGGAGGCCCTGGTGGGTGGATCACCTGAGGTCAGGAGTTCAAGACCAGTCTGGCCAACATGGGGAAACCCTGTCTCTACTAAAATACAAAAAAGTAGCTGGGTGTGGTAGCCTGTAGTCCCAGCTATTTGGGAGGCTGAGGCAGGGGAATCACTTAAACCTGGGAGGTGGAGGTTGCAGTGAGCTGCGTGCAGTGTTTGAGTGCCACTGTACTCCAGCCTGGCAACAGAGTAAGACTCTGTCTCAAAAAAAAAAAAAAAAATCAGGCTTTCACCAAACCAGGAGTAGCAGAAGTAGATAGTTTTGTTTTTTTTTTTTTAAAGTCATCAATAGTGTGAACACAGCTTTTATTAAGACAGAAACCTCTTAACCCAGGAAATAAAAATTCTATGTCCCTTGATGTATGTCAACACGTAGCAGGTATATTGCTTCGATAGAGCAAAGTTAGTTTTGTAAGGCACTGTGAGAGTCAGCGTGGGTTGCTCATAGTTCACCAGCAATGAGGGTTGGAGCCGCGTTTCTCTCAGGAAAGGCCGAGTGTGGCATCATCCTGGCTGCTACTTGCTAGTCACAGGTCTGGGCTGCGGTGTCTTAGCCCCTGCTATCCAAGTGACACGTTCCAATTCCTGGGCTCCTAGATGGGGATGTCCAAGCTAGGCCTATTTAGGGGCAGATGAGGCTTCACCTGTGCCTAAGGAAAGTCCTGGCTTGGAGAAGACAAGGAACAATGTGTCTGCTCTCTGTGACCAGCGACAGCATAAAGGACCATCTTGTCACATGTGGCAGGGACCCCCCTTGCACCTGGTGTGGTGGGCTTTGTGTGATGTCCATTTTATACTTTTCTTTTCTTTTTTTTTTTGAGTCAGAGTCTTGCTCTGTCGCCCAGGCTGGAGTGCAATGGTGTGATCTCGGCTCACCACAATATCCGCCTCACGGGTGCAACAGATTCTCCTGTCTCAGCGTCCTGAGTTGCTGGGATTACAGGTGCCCACCACCACGGCCAACTAATTTTATATTTTTAGTAAAGACGGGGTTTCTCCATGTTGGTCAGGCTGGTCTCAAACTCCTGACCTTGTGATCCTCCTGCCTCAGCCTCCCAAAGTGCTGTGATTACAGGTGTGAGCCACTGCACCTGGTCTATTTTATTCATTTTTTTTTTTTTTTTTGAGATGGAGTTTCGCTCTTGTTACCTAGGCTAGAGTGCAATGGCGCGATCTCGGCTCACAGCAACCTCCGCCTCCTGGGTTCAGGCAATTCTCCTGCCTCAGCCTCCCGAGTAGCTGGGATTACAGGCGCGCCACCATGCCCAGATAATTTTTTTGTATTTTTAGTAGAGACGGGGTTTCACCATGTTGACCAAGATGGTCTCGATCTCTTGACCTCGTGATCCACCCGCCTCGGCCTCCCAAAGTGCTGGGATTACAGGTGTGAGCCACCGTGCCCGGCCCCCCATTTTATTCATTTTAACTAAAGCAATGTTTAAACATTCTTTTCTTTATTTTCTTTTTTAAAAAAATTCAGAGATAGGATCTCACTATGTGGCCCAGGCTGGTCCTGAACTCCTTGGCTCAAGTGATCCTCTTGCCTTGGCCTGTTGGGATTACAGGCATGAGCCACCACATCCGACCAAGGAATGCATTTCTAATTACTCTCCTTCTCTATTTTACTTCACAGGTGTTCCTTGACTTGTTTTTAACTATAGGTCTTTTATTAAATTTACCTTTCCTACATTTAGTTGCCTTCAGTAAATAACAATAGCAGCTCTAAATTCCAGTCTTCTCTTTTTTTTTTTTGAGAGGGAGTTTTGCTCTTGTTGCCAGGCTGGAGTGCAATGGCTCAATCTTGGCTCACCACAACCTCTGCCTCCCAGGTTCAACCAATTCTCCTGCCTCAGCCTCCTAAGTAGCTGGGATTTCAGGCATGTGCCACCATGCCTGGCTAATTTTGTATTTTTAGGAGAGACAGGGTTTCTCCATGTTGGTCAGGGTGGTCTTGAACTCCCAAACTCAGGCGATCCACCCGCCTCAACCTCCCAATGTGCTGGGATTACAGATGTGAGCTACCGTGCCTAGCAGTCTTCTCTATCTTGATGACCTGTTGACATTTTATATTCATTGTGCCCCAAATGGAAAATTATCCTCCCTTTTGCCCAGATATGCTCCTGTTGATTTAGTGTGTCTCTGTCGGTGCCCTCCCCATCATTTTCATCTTCCTGACTTAAGATCACAGGTCCTCTTTGCCTTGCTGCTCTTTCTTTACCTGTGGCTTCTACCTTTTTATGAGGTAGAGTAACATTTACCATTTACCGAGCCCTTTCTGTATGCAGACATGCTGCATAGCACTTCAGATATATTAACTCTATCCCCATTTTACAGGTGAGAAAACTGAGGCTTTTAAAGAAAAATAACTGGGCCAAAGTCATATAGTAAGTGGCAGAGGACTTAAAATGCAGACTGAATACATCAAAGTGGTTAATGCATATCTTTAAGACATTTAGAATTTCAGAATTCTGTACACATAACTTCTTGCTTCTTGTTAATAACCATCAATTTCTACTAATTTGACTTAATACATGTCAAGAAGGAAAGCAGTTTGTGCAAAGCTGTGTAAACTGTAAACGTGGGGTAGATCTTCAACTTGAGGTTCGTTTTACATAAGTAAAGTGGTCAATTTCCCATTTAATTAGACTGGAAAATGCTCTGCAAGTATCAGCTTTTCCTTGTTATAAAGAATGTATTCAGGCAGGAAGAAGGATCAACAGAGGTGAGCCTTTTACAGTGTTAATTGGGGAGCAACTTCCTTTTGAGGAAATTGGGCACCATTTTAAACTGCACTGGTCTATCTTTGTTGAGAAGAATAGACATATTAAGATTTAAAGCATAATTCGGGCTAGTAAGTAAGCAGAACAGTAATATAATTTATACTGTCTTGGAGGAATAGTATAGAACCACCTTATGACCCAACTGCCTTCCCTGCCCCTGCCCCAGAAAGCCAGTATTGCTGTCTGTTTTCACACCTATCTAATAGAGACAGAATAGTCATTTCCCATGGGAGTGTAGGCTTTATTCTGCCCCGTTGAAGTTAATGCACTGTATCATCTGTGTCTCTGAGAGTTAAACTTACTTAAATATCTTAATAGAAAATCCAGGTATGAGCAGGCATCAGGACACATTGCAAACCTGATTTTAATAAAATTACATAAATAATGCATTGCAAGAAAGAACAGAAAATATAGCTGGGCATGGTGGCAGGGGCCTGTAATCCCAGCTACTTGAGAGGCTGAGGCAGGAGAATCGCTTGAACCCAGGAGGTTGCAGTGAGCCAAGACCACACCACAGCACTCCAGCCTGGGCAACAGAGTGAGACTCCGTCTGAAAAAAAAAAAAAAGAAAGAAAGAAAAGAAAAAAGATCCTTTTGGTGTCCATCTGAAAATGACTTCCTTCTAGAAGCCTATGGCCTACTAATCTGGGTGGCATTCTTTTTTTTTTTTGAGATGAAGTCTTGCTCTGTCGCCCAGGCTGGAGTACAGTATCACGATCTCGGCTCACTGGAACGTCTGCCTCCCTGGTTCAAGTGATTCTCCCACCTCAGCCTCCTGAGTAGCTGGGACCACAGTTGTGTACCACCATGTCCTGCTAATTTTTGTATTTTTAGTAGAGACGGAGTTTTGCCAGCTTGGCCAGGCTTGTCTTGAACTCCTGGCCTCAAGTGATCCACCCGCCTCGGCCTCCCAAAGTGCTGGGATGACAGGCATGAGCCACCGCACCTGGCCCTGGGTGGCATTCATTTTCTGTTCTCCCGTGGCATCCTCAGCATCCCCAATCAAGGCATATCTTACTGTCTATGGTTACTGCTTTTCTTGTCTATAGTCCCCCAATAGATTATGAACTCATAGAGAATCTACGTGTTACTTATTGTTCTGTTGGTACATGGCACATGTCTGGCAGATAGAAGGAACTCACAACATATTTACTAGAATAAAATAAGCACAAAAGGAAAATTAAAGCCAGCTGTAATCCCACCCCAGTGACTGCAACAGATTATTAAAAACAACTCAGTGGAGCTCAAATTCCATAGAGATAACTGACAGAAGAGCCCACTAGAAAAAAATTCCATTCCGCTGGGCGTGGTGGCTCACACCTGTGATCCCATTACTTTGGGAGGCTGAGGCAGGCGGATCACCTGAGATCGGGAGTTCAAGACCAGCCTGACCACACCTGGTGGTGTGTGCCTGTAATCCCAGCTATTCGGAAAGTTGAGGCAGGAGAATCTGTTGAACCCGGTGGGGGAGGTGTGGAGGTTTCGGTGAGCCCAGATCATGCCATTACACTCCAGCCTGGGCAACAAGAGTGAAATTCTGTTTCAAAAAAAAAAAAAATTAGCCAGGTGTGGTGCGTGCCTGTGGTCCCAGCTACCCAGGAGGCTGAGATGGGAGACACCTGAGCCTGAAAGGTTGCAGCTGCAGTGAGTTGTGATTCCACCACTGCACTCCAGCCTGGTCAACAGAAGGAGACCCAGTAAAAAAAAAAAAAAAAAGAAAAGAAAAAGAAAGAAAGACAAAAAAAGAAAAAGAGAACAAAAAAGAAAGAAAGAAAATCATTGATTCCTACAGATGATGCAAGGAGACCATGGGAGGGTCACCGCTCCAGCAAGCCTGCCAAAACCACAGCTACTGTAGTGTGGACTGGGCTGGGGGGCTTCTGGGGGAGCATCTTGACTTTTAGAAGAAAGCTGTAAAGGTGATAGCAGCAACACAGTCATAAAAGGATTGCTTTCCGAAGAAAGATTAAAGGCCTGCTAAGATGAGAGGCTACCTAATAGTCTGCCTAAATTTGAAATCAAAAGGAAACTGGCATTCTTAGCTCTTATTATTCTTGTGATCAAGTCCCTTTCATGTGAGCTTAATTCAGTAGGAATCCGAATAAAAAATTAAATTGCTAGATGTGCCTCCTCTGAGGAGCTTTCTCTTTTCCCCTTCTTTTAAATTATTGTTATAGCAATAAATGACCAAATTTAAGACCTGTGGAATCCTGAGACATTGAATAAATGGGGGGAAATTGTCTGTAGCTAAAATGCAAGTTAAGTATAGCAACCTGTTCACCTACTTCCTGGTCACTTCAGATTTAAATGAAATCCCTGTAAGACCATACATGATAAACGTTGTTTGTCTTTCATCCTTTATAAGAATATCACAAAATTCCAATAGTAAAAGCAATGTAAATTCCTCTGTGGTGGGTACCATAGACTCAAGCACAGAAATTCCCACTGCAGGCAATTTCTGCAGTGGAAATGATTTTTGTTTTTTTTCAGACCCTGTCTCACACTGTCACCCAGGCAGAAGTGCTCACTGCAGTCTCAAACTCCTGGGCTCAAGTGATCCTCCCACCTCAGCCTCCCTTTTTTTTTTAAATTTTTTTTGAGGCAGAGTCTCACTCCGTCACCAGGCGCCAGACTGGAGTGCAGTGGCAATCTCAGCTCACCGCAACCTCTGCCTCCCGGTTCAAGCAATTCTCCTGCTTCAGCCTCCCAAGTAGCTGGGACTACAGGTGCGCGCCACCATGCCTGGCTAATTTTTAAAAAATGTTTTCTAGAGATGGGGTTCTTGCTATGTTGTCCAGGCTGGTCTCTAACTCCTGGCCTTAAACAATCCTTCCAACTCAACCTTCCAAAGCACTGAGATTACAGGTATGAGTTACTGCACTTGGCCTTCCAACTTTGTTCTTTTTTATCAAGATTATTTTGGCTACTCTGAATCCTTTAAATTGCCATGTGAACTTTAGCATCAACTTGTCAATTTCTGCAAGGAAGACTCTGTGATTTGAATATGGATTAAGTTGAATCTGTAGGTCAATTTGGGGATATTGCTATTTTATTAAATCTTCCAATCCATGAATATGGAATGTCTATTTGTTTAGATCTTCTGTAATTTCTTTCAATAATGTTTGCAGCTTTTACAGTATAGAGTTTGCACTTCATTTGTTGAATTTCTTTTTTCCCTTTTTTTTGAGATGGAGTTCAGCTCTGTTGCCCAGGCTGGAGTGCAGTGATGCGATCTTGACTCACTGCAACCTCTGCCTCCCAGGTTCAAGTGATTCTCCTGCCTCAGCCTCCTGAGTAGCTGGAACTTCAGGCTTGTGCCACTATGTCAGGCTAATTTTGTATTTTTGGTTTATGTTTGTTTGTTTGTTTGAGACAGAGTCTCAGTCTGTTGACAGGCTGGAGTGCAATAGCGCAATCCTGGCTTGCTGCAACCTCTGCCTCCTGGGTTTAAGCGATTCTCAGCCTTCCGAGTAGCTGGGACTACAGAAGCCTGCCACCACGCCTGGCTAATTTTTTTGTATTTTAGAATAGATGGATTTTCACCATGTTGGCCAGGATGGTCTCGATCTCCTGACCTCGTGATCTGCCTGTCTTGATCTCCCAAAGTGCTGGGATTACAGGTGTGAGCCACCGCACCCGGTCTATTTTTGTTATTCTCGAATCTCCGTTTATTGGGCTCTGCCAGCATGCTGGGGGATCTTACAGAATAGAGGCACACAGACATTGCCCAAGTGCCTGGCAAACTGATTTAACACCAGGCCTCCCATGCAGACATAGACTCATTAATATCCTTGAGAGAAGGTAGATAGTTGAGTGTCACAAGAATGAGGCTATTGGCTTCTAATAGCAGACCACTTCGTGCCAATTTGTAGGTTTAGGAATGAAAGAAGCAGCAATCTGTGTTGCTGAGCCATGCTTCCATAAATAGCAAGTCCATCCTCCACTCCAAAGTGAAACCTAGTCTGCAGGTAGACAGGCAGTGTTTCAGCCTTGCCAGGATCCAAGAAAACAAGTCAAATTTGTACTCACTATTGCCTATGCCTTAAGGCTCCTCACTTTATTATCTCACTCTTTAACATTAAAAAAAAAATCATCCATGTCGATGGGGTATCCTGAATAGATCAAATGATTTGTTCTACCTTGCGGGATGATCTTCAGGTCTGCCAGAAAAAAATGAAGCAAAAGCAAGTTCAATATCCTGAAATATGAAGTCATAACAAACAAGGAAATGATTTCTGGGTTACCTTCAGGATGAATTGCAAGTTGATACTGCCCTGCCTACAGGGTTCCCCTCCCTGGGCTGCAGTCCAAGCTAATCCACTACCTTGCAACTTTCCCTTAACCCTGCATCTCCAGCTCCAACACATGGGCAGCTGGCCAGATATGAAGATGTTTCCTCTCCTGTCCATCTACTTGACGGGGATGGGGAGGAGCTCCAATAGTCTACATGGGACTCAAACACTGTCTATCACCTAGGGAAACAGTGTGGGTGAGATGACATTGCAGTTTTACATGTCTCCTCATGCATTCAGCAGAGCTTTATTTTAGGTTATAAATCTGTGAAGCAACCTGTCTGTTCTTCAGTTTCCTCATACTGCACTCTGGTCCCCTTTGGATTTGATGGTCTCATTTCAATCTGCCCTCTAGGCCAGATAGCTAGATCTCAAGTAAGAAGGATTCTAATGCAAAACAAAAAGTTTTAATGTTTACAAGGAGCAAAGGGATGCTCGTGTTTAAAGTCTATATTCGAGACTGTTGATGAGTGTGAGGCCTGGGTCAAATGACTCCTCCGACCCAAATCCTCACTCCACAATAGACTCTACGTGGAGACAGAAACTGAGAGTTGGTCCCAAGTATAGCTACTCAGGTTGTGATTCATTTAAACAGATGTCAATTCCAGTTAAATCGTGAGCTCTTAGGAGCTCTCAGATAATGCATACCTCATTCTTGTCTGCTTGCATGAGTGCCCACGTAAAAACGAAAAATCTTTTTTAAAAATTTTTATTTTTTTAAGAGATGGGGTCTCACTATGTTGCCCAGGCTGGAGTGCAGTGGCTATTCACAGGTGCGATCCCACTAATGATCAGCACGGGAGTTTTGACCTGCTCCGTTTCCAACCTGGGCTGGTTCACCCCTCCTTGGGCAACCTGGTGGTCCCCTACTCCCAGGAGGTCACCATATTGATGCTGAACTTAGTGCGGACACCCAGTGGGCACAGTGCACTACAGCCCAGAATTCCTGGACTCAAGCTATCCTCCAGCCTCAGCTTCCTGAGGAGCTGGGACTACAGGCACGTGCCACCACACCTGGCTGAAAATCTTTTTTTTTTTTTTTTTTTTTTTTTGAGGCAGGGTCTCACTCTGTCATCCAGCCTGGAGCGCCAGGTGCAATCTCGGCTAACTACAACCTCCGCCTCCTATATTCAAGTGATTCTCTAGCCTCAGCCTCCTGAGTAGCTGGGATTACAGGCATGCACCACTATACTCAGCTAATTTTTGTATTATTATTATTTTTATTTTTACCTTTTGGAGTCTGGTTTTGTTGCCCATGCTGGAGTGCAGTGGTGTGATCTTGGTTCACTGAAACCTTCACCTCCCAGATTCAAGTGATTCTCCTGCCTCAGTCTCCTGAGTAGCTGGGGTTACAGGCTCCCGCCATCATGCCCGGTAAATTTTTGTATTTTTAGTAGAGATGGGGTTTCACCATGTTGACCAGGCTGGTCTCAAACTCCTGACCCAAGTGATCCGTCCACCTCAGCCTCCCAAAATGCTGTGTTTATAGGTGTGAGCCACCGCCCAGTCCCAGAACTAAAAATCTTAACTCCACACTTCTGAATAAGGTTGTCTGTACAGCTAGCACATGGCAGGACCTCTAGCAGAAAAGGCAGTTTTGGCCTTTTCCTAATCAAGAGCCTTAATTATCAACTTGCAATTCATCCTGAAGGTAACCCAGAAATTATTTCATTGTTTGTTCGGACTTCATATTTCAGGACATTGAATTTGCTTTTGCTTCGTTTTTTTTTTTTCTTCTGGCACATCTGAAGATCATCCCACAAGGTAGAACAACTCATTTGACCTATTTGACTTGGCCCTAAGTGTACTTAGTACGTAGGTTTCCTATTCTGAAGAATTCCAGTAGAACTCCCTGGGGGAAAAACACCCATTTAAATTGGCATACAGGAGAGTCGCTGGAATCAGTTACTAAATTACAATTTCCTTACAATTTGGAAGGGTTGGGGATTGCTATTGTTTTCCTGGTAAATTACTGGATCACACTGGTGTCTTGGAATAAGGCAACACATTTTAAATATAACTTTCCATAAACTGGAGCTCAACTTCCCCAGTTCCTAGGGGATTTTCACTGGCCCAGACTCAGGAAGAATTTTCTTCTATGGGATCCAAGACTTCAGAGACCAAACATTTCCTGAAGACTTTCCTCTGCTTTCTGACCTCCACCTACCTCCTCCCAAAGACATAACAAAAAAACTATTTCTCATCAGTGCAGGCAGCCAAGAGCGCTCAGAGAGCTTAAGGTACTGGGTAAAGGAACAGGAATCCACAATTCTTTCTCGGTATTAAGGTGCCATTGAGTTGCCTGATGGCTTGAGTATGTTAACCCCTTGCTTCATGGCTGGAATTTTAATTACCCCTCCTGGAGCTTTCCTGAAGAATTGATTTTGTACGTGACGTTTATTCGTATTTCAGAAACCAACTCTATCATCAAATAGGAGTATTGGTTAATTACAAAACGAAGTTGGCCCAAAGCACCAAATTATCAGTCTGTGGCACGTCCAGAGGTTTTGAAACTAGTTAGTGCTGCTGCCTCTCCTGGTAGCTTGTTAAAACCTGAACTGGGTGTATTGGTTAGTGGTTTGGGAATAGAATTTTGGAGCATTATAAGAGATGTCTTGGTCTGTTGTAGAACCACTCACCCGGCCTTCAGGAGCTGGGGAGCTGGTAGAGTGGGGTGCCGGCCACTTTGACTGTCACTAGCCAATCCTGTCTTCTGCATCCCTCCAAAGCTCCGTGGGGACATCTAAGGTGAGGTTCCTCCAATTTGCAAAGTTGCAAATGTCTCAGCCCATAATTTCAAAAGTCTTGTCTGAACTAGACTTTCCCTGCTCCTTCGGGGAAGGAATGTTGTCTTCTCTCCATCCTGGCATCTTTACCCCCTCCCCACCCCGGGGCCTGGTCTCCAGCCAGTGGACGCTCTGTTAATATGAACTGGCACTGGTGGGGTGCTCTGGGCACTGCCAAGACAGCTCTTGGCGCTTGTCATCTGTTAGCCCAATTCTCACCACTTTTTTCTCCATCCCCGTCGTCAATGGGTGCGTCTTGCAGATCATGACCCAAAGTTCTAGATATAAGATTCCTGCTATCTCTCCTTTCCCCCAGAAGACCCCTTCCCGTACTCCCACCCCGACAGGTCCCTAAAGCTGCCTGTGTTCTTAGCCTGCGGCTTCTGACCCTTGAGTGATGCCCGCCTGGGCTCGGGCACGGACTGCGTGGAGCCAGGTTGCAGCAGGCAGGGCGCGCCGCCAGAGTGCCCAGCTCCCGGGGCTGCCTGCAGGGTGAGGCAGCCCTCGCCGCCGCTCTCTCTCCGCGCCTTCCCCATCCCCAAAGAGGACACCCCTCCTTCCCCACCCTCGCGCGGCACCGCCTCCCCCTCCGCCCGCCCGCCCTTGCCCAGCGCCTCCCAGGCAGCCGGCGAGCGAGGGGAGAGCTCTGGGATGGGACTTGGAGCAGGCGGCGGCGGAGACAGCGGCAGCGGCAGCGGCAGCGGCTGGGGCCCCGTCCTCGCCTCCCACGAGCGATCCTCGAGGAGAGCCGCGGCCCTTGGCGAGGCGAAGAGGCCGACGAGGAAGACCCGGGTGGCTGCGCCCCTGCCTCGCTTCCCAGGCGCGGGAGGCTGCAGGTGAGCGCGGCGCGCTTTCCCTCGGCTCTGCGCGGCCGGGCGGCCCCGAGGTGCAGGCGGACCGACCCACAGACAGACCGAGCCCGGGTTGACCCGCGCGCAGGCGCCCTCCCTAGCCCCGCACTGCGGCCCCCAGCGTCCCGGGGACCCGGCGCCTCAGACCCCTCCGACCCCTCCGAGGACAGCGGAAATGGGAAGGCAGCGCTGCCCGACTCCTCGGCCAGAGAAGTCCCGCCACCCCGGCCCGGAGAACTGGGCGCGCTCCCTGCGCAGGACGCGCCGCGCCGCGCAGCAGCCTCGCCGGAGTGCCCGGTGGAGGCGCTGTGCCCTGCAGCAGGGACGCCCAGACCCGGGCCACCCCGACCCGGGGAAAGGGAGACTTGTTGAGCGGGTATGCGGCGTGATTCCTAGTCCAGGGACAGCCGATGACTCCCTCTTACCTCTTCGGAACCTGGTATTTTCATGCCCGTGTGATCTTGATTTTGTTCTTGGGTCTCTATGGCAGCCAAATCTCCAGCTTCCCTATACTGTGGAAGAGGGAGAGAAAGGGGAAGGCATTTTGTGGTAGTTGCTAGAAACCCCAGGACAGTTTGGAGCCGTTTGGGGAGAGGACAGAGAAATGGGGGCTGTCCCTGGTAGGGTCTCCAGGACTGGGGGCACAGGAAGGTGCTCTCCTGAGAATCACACACGCCCACCCTGATCAAACCCAACTGACCAAGTTTCAAATTGTCATAAATCAGGAAGCCACAATGCATCTGCACCAACCTTGGGTCAGCCTGCTTGGGTTCCAACCCCAGCTGTGAAGTTTACAGAGTTGATAACTTGAAGCTACCCAACTACTGTATGCCTTAGTTTCCTCATCTGTCTAATGAGGATGGTAATATCCACAGGGCTGTGAGGATTAAATGAGATATGGCAAGTGAAGTCCTTAGAACTTCTCCAGGAGCATCCTAAGATTAGGTGAGCTCCATCGCTTGTCTTTCCAGAAATAGCAAGAGCTGCTATGAGCAATGAATGCACCTCTTCCCCACTTCAGAAAAAGAGGCTCTCCATGGATATGCGAGGGTGGCAGATAAGAACTGGCCTGTATTCAAATGCCATTTCCTTGCCGGAATCCACTCGGGCACAGTTCTCCCTGCGTGCTTCCAAAGGGATAACCTCATAAAACCATGTCAAAATACCAAGATGGGTTTATGGTCTGGAACGTTTCCTCTCAGCCCCTGAAACTTGGTGCTTAGAATCCTCCTTGGAGAACGAGATAGTTGTGGCTCTTCACCTTCCATTTTCCTATCTGTCCACACTTTTTACTTTTATTTCTGCCAATAGAATTCAACCTCAGGTCCTCAAGTTACCAGGACACTGTCTTCTATAAATCGGGGCTCTGGGGTTCCTCGTTCCCAGAGTGCAGACCCAGGCAACCTAGAGCCACGAAGGCCTGACCTCGCTTGCTGGAGGTGTCAGAGCAGAGTCCAAATCTGAAACGCCCTTGAGCAGCTGTCATGCCCTAAGCTCTTATCAGCAAATGCCACATGCCTTTGTTTAGCAAAAGGTAGTTAAAAGTGTGGTAGTTAAAATGTAGTTTAAAACTGAGATTTAAAGAAAAGGAGAGATATTTGCTCTTTGAAATAAGAGAGCCACTGGAAGTTTCTGGGGGAAAAAATTCCACAGTTTATATAAAAATATTTCTAGCTGGCACCTAAGAGAGGGCAAGGGGTGAGGTGGGGAGAGGTAAAGGGGAAGTGACAGGCTTAGAACTCAGGAAAAGCTGACTGAAGAGGATGTGGAGGGTATAACACTGGCTTGAGCAAGGTGTTGGAGTGTGAGGCTGAACAAGCAATGGGAGAGGTGAGCGGGAGAGGTTTAAGACCAGTCAAGTAGCGGGGTGCGGTGGGTCACACCTGTAATCCCAGCACTTTGGGAGGCAGAGGCGGGTGGGTCACCTGAGGTCAGGAGTTCGAGACCAGCCTGACCAACAGGGAGAAACCCTGTCTCTACTAAAAATACAAAATTAGCCGGGTGTGGTGGTGCAGGCCTGTAATCCCAGTTACTCAGGAGGCTGAGGCAGGAGAATTAATTGAATTCAGGAGGCAGAGGTTGTGGTGAGCCGAGATCGTGCTCACCAACCTGGGCAACAAGAGCAAAACTCCATCTCAAAAAAAAAAAAAAGTCCCAGTGCTGTTCCTGAGACTCGCTGCCCTCTGGTCTGTAGCACATGCAACAGCGTCCATTTCAGGGATTCCCTGTCTTCTATGGAAGCTATGGAGGACTCCCCTGCTTAAAGTATATGGGGAGGTAACTCCAGAGGGCCAGGAAAAGAGGGAGGCTGAGAATATGCCAAGGGGAGAATGGGGCATGTGGTTGCTGTGGCCAGTGAACAGTGCCAGGGAGGTCCTTCCAAGGGGCCCCTTGCCACTTGGAGCTTCAGCCCATGAGGCCATCCTTGAACCCCGGCTTGCATTTGGCAGACAGCACTCACTGCCTGAAGGGGGCTCAGGTGGAATGACAGGGCTGGACCGAATTCCAGAAGCCTGGGCTGTTGTCAGTAACTTGTAATGACTACGACAGTAGCTTTGACATGGATGAGATGGAGTGGGGGCACAACCCAAAGCACACTGCTCCTGGCGCCCCGAGGACCTGGGTTCCAGTCACAGCCCCTCATACCTGCAAAGATTTTGGAAAGTTACTTAGACTCTCTGTGCCTGACATCTGTTTCTTCATCTGTAAATGCGGAATAGGATTTTTGGGAGAATTAAATTAGTTAACACATGTACAGTTCCTAGATCAGAATAAATGCTCAATATTTGTTAGCTTTGCTTACTATTATTGTCTGAGCCTCGGTTTTATCATCTGTCAAATGGGTGTGATACTATGTCATAGGTTTATTGTAAGGGTTAAATGAAATAATTAATGTGAATTTATACAACAGTGTGTGAAGGATGTAAAGTACTCAAAGTGAGTCAATTGAAATGGAAAATTTCACAAAATACCTGCATGTAAAAATCAGTGGCTGAGCAGGTGGACCAGCTAACATTTTTGGAAAGTTATTCTAAAAGTACTGTCAGAGGAACCTTTATCTACTTATAGAAAGTGGGGCTCACTGCCCATGGGGATACACTGTAGTTATTTTATGTTGTTGTATTAGTTACCTATTGCTGCTATAACAAATTTCACAAACATAGTGGTTTAAAACAACCCAAAGTTGTTATGTTGTGTTTCCGGAGTTCAGAACTCTGAAATGGGTTTCACAGAGCTAAAATCAAGGTGTCAACAGGGCTCTGTGGTTCCTTTCTGTAGGCCCTTGGGAAAATGTTGTTCATTTTCTGACTTCTAAAAGCTGACTTCATTTCTTGGCTCCTGGTTCCTTCTTTCATCCTCAAAGCCAATACCAGCATCTTCCGGCCCTTCTTCCCATCCTGACTCTCCTGTCTCTCATTTACAAAACCCTACCTAGAAAATCTGGGCTAATCACTGCATCTCAGAATTCCTAAGTTAATCACGTCTGCAAAGTCCCTCCCTCCACCTTTTTTTATTTCGAGACAGAGTCTTGCTCTAACACCCAGGCTAGAGTGCAGTGATGTGATCTCAGCTCACTGCAGCCTCCACCTCCCAGGTTCAAGCAATTTTCCTGCTTCAGCCTCCTAAATAGGTGGAATTACGGTGAGCTCCCACGCCCAGCTAATTTTTTGTATTTTTAGTAGAGACAGGGTTTCACCATGTTGGCCAGCCTGGTTTCGAACTCCTGACCTCAGGTGATCTGCTCACCTTGGCCCCCCAAAGTGCTGGGATTACAGGTGTGAGCTGCTGTGCCTGTCCCAAAGTCCCTTTTGCCATGTAAGGCAACACAGTGACAGATTCTGGGAATTAGGCCATAGACATCTTTGAGGGGCATTATTCTATCTGCCAGAAATATTAGAGTATTAGACTGGGCATGATGGTAAGAAAAACTATTTAGAAAAAAGAAATACTAGAGTATTAGAGAAAATCAATCAAAGAGTTTTAGCTCGCTTCTGTTTAGGGCTTCTCCCTCTACCCTCCCAGTTAGGTGAGTTTGTTTTCATATGTCTTTTTTTTTTCTTTTCGAGACAGAGTTTTTCTCAGAGTTGCCCAACTAATTTTTGTGTTTTTAGTGGAGACAGTTTCACCATGTTGGCCAAGCTGGTCTTGAACTCCAGACCGTGTGATCTGCCCGCCTTGGCCTCCCAAAGTGCTGGGATTATAGGCATGAGCCGCTGTACTCAACCGTATTTGCCTGTTTTTTTAAGCAAACTTTTCTTTTTTTCTTTTGAGACAGGGTCTGACTCTGTCACCCAGGCTGGAGTGCAGTGGTGTGATCCCAGCTCACTGCAACCTTGCCTCCTGGGCTGTAGCTAACCTCCTACCTGAGCCTCCTGAGTAGCTGGGACTACAGGTGTGTGCCACCATGCTTGGCTAATTTTTGTATTTTTTTATAGAGACAGGGTCTTACTCCTGAGCTCAAGCAGTCTGCTCACCTCGGCCTCCCAAAGTGCTAGCATTACAGGCTTGAGCCACTGTGCCTGGCCTACAAACTTCTTATTGAAGTTTACCTACAGAAAAGTACGCTAATCAAGGATGCAGCTGGAGTAATTTTCATGACATAAACCCATGTGTAACCAGTATTTTGATCAATAAATAAGAACACTGCCAGCATTCAGAATCCCCCCTCAGCTCCTTTCTGTGCACTAACACCCCAAGTATAAACACAATTCTGATTCCTATGATTGTAGATACATTTTGTCTATTTTTGAATGTTATTTTGTTGAATATTACATTTGTAAATTTCTCATGTTATCATATGCTGTAATTAATTCTTTTTTATTGCTGTGTAATATCCCATTTTATGGTCACACCACAATTTTTCTGTACTATTATTATGGGCCATTGAGATTGTTTCCACTCACACTTTTTTTTTTTTTTTTGAGATCTCTCTCTGTCACCCAGGCTGAAGCACAGTAGCATGATCGTAGTTCACTGCAGCCTTCACCTCCTGGGGCTCAAGGAATCCTCTCACCTCAGCCTCCAAAGTAGCTGGGACTGTAAGTGTGTACCATTATGCTCAGCTAATTAAAAAAAAATTTTTTTTTTGTAGAGACAAAGTCTCACTATATTACCTAGACTGGTCTCCAATTCCTGGGGTCAAGTGATCCTCCCCACTCAGCCTCCCAAAGTGCCAGGATTACAGACATGAGCGTCTGCTCCTGGCCCGCACTTCATTTTGAAAGGGAGTGACTATCTACCTATATCTCAGTTGTCATAAATACAACTCAACCTGCAGATATTCAGAGATATCATATAGAGCGACAAGGCTGGAATGGAGGTGACAATGAGGACTGTGTGTGTGTGTGTGCTATGTGTGTGTGTGCACACATGCACGCTCTTGTATGTTTTGTCAGGGTTGGTCGAGGAGCTGTTGAGGTTAGCATTGTAACATAGAGCCAGATTATGGGGCTTTGTATGCCAAGCTAAGCAGTCTGCATTCAATCCTATTAGTATATGGCAGCCACCGACAGTTTGTGAGCAGGAGAATCATAAGTAAGGATGATACTGTGTCTGGAAGATTGTATTTAGCACTGGTGCCAAATGCATTCATTATGAGAGACTTAAAAATGGTCTACTGATTAGGATTAAGTTCAGCTGCAGGTTACAGAAAAAATGAAATGACAGTGGCTTAAAGAAAGAAGTTTATTTCCATCTTGTGTTCAAGAAGTCTGAGGCAGTGAACCTCAATCAGTGCTAACTTGGAATACTTATAGAAATCAATTGACCAAAATTAGTGAGTGGATCAATTGAGGTCAGCAGTTTGAGACCAGCCTGAGCAACATGATGAAACCACGTCTCTACTAAAAATACAAAATTAGCTGGGAGTTGTGGTGGGCACTACTCTGGAGGCTGAGAAAGGAGAATTGCTTGAACCCAGGAGGCAGAGGTTGCAGTAAGCCGAGATCATGCCATTGCATGTTAGCCTGGGCAACAAGAGCAAAACTCCCAACAACAACAACAACAAAATTGATGTTAGAGAGGCAGGTAAGGCATTTGAAGACATTGCTTTATGAACATTTATAAAATGAAAAAAGCAACTTTTCTAAGTTAACAGATTATTTTATAACTTAAAATGTTTTAAATATGTATTTGTGACTAAATTGATACATTCTTATAAGTAGATATTTGATATTTCATCTATATCCTTTAAAATATTCAAGTTGACCAAGAAATTCTATGTGAAGTCTTCTAATCAGGAAGATGGGAGCCAGGCACTATGGCTCACACCTGTAATCCCAGCACTTGGGAGGCCAAAGCTGGAGGATCATTGAGCCTAGGAGCTTGCGACCAGCTGGACAACATGGTGAAACTTCATCTCTACAAAAAATACAAAAATGTGATGGTGCTGGCCTGCAGTCTCAGTTATGGGGGCGGGGCTGAGGCAGGAGGGTGGCTTGAACCTGGGAGGTCAAGGCTGCAATGAGTTATTATTGTGCATCAAGGCTGCAAGGAGCCATTATTGTGCAACTGCACTGCAAACCTGGGCAACAGAGAAAGATTCTGTCAAAAAAAAAAAAAAAAAAAAGCTGGGTGTGGTGGCTCACGCCCGTAATCCCAGCACTTTGGGAGGTTGAGGTGAGCGGATCACAAGGTCAGGAGTTCGAAACCAGCCCAGCCAATATGATGAAACCCCATCTGTACTAAAAATACAAAAATTAGCCGGGCATGGTGGTGCGTAGTCCCAGCTACTCAGGAGGCTGAGGCAGAATAATTGCTTGAACACAGAGGTTGCAGTGAGCTAAGATCGTGCCACTGCACTCCAGCCTGGGTGACAGAGTGAGACTCTGTCTCAAAAAAAAAAAAAGGAAGAAGAAGACCAGGCATAGTGGCTCACACCTGTAATCCCAGCATTTTGGGAGACTAAGGCGGATGGATCACCTACAGTCAGGAGTTCGAGAACAGCCTGGCCAACATGATGAAACCCCATTTTTACTAAAAATGCAAAAAATTAGCTGAGCGTGATGGTAGGCACCTGTAATCCCAGCTACTCTGGAGGCTGAGGCAGGAGAATCGCTTGAACACGGGAGGTTGAGGTTGCAGTGAGTCAAGATCACGCCACTGCACTCCAGCCTAGGCAACAAGAGCAAAACTCCATCTCAAAAAAAAAAAAAAAGAAGAAGAAGAAGAAAAAAAGGAAGATACTATTCTCCTATTACAGTCCCCTACATTCATTCAGGAAAACATAGTATGTAGAGGAAGACATGGGCTTGACTTTGGTACTTGGATGCAGAACCAGGACCAGTTTGTTTCAACTGATATTTTATCAATTAATGAAAGATCAAGCCGGGCGTGGTGGCTCACGCCTGTAATCCCAGCACTTTGGGAGGCCGAGGTGGGTGGATCATGAGGTCAAGAGATCGAGACCATCCTGGTCAACAAGGTGAAACCCCGTCTCTACTAAAAATACAAAAAAAAATTAGCTGGGCATGGTGGCGCGTGCCTGTAATCCCAGCCAGTCAGGAGGCTGAGGCAGGAGAATTGCTTGAACCCAGGAGGCGGAGGTTGCGGTGAGCCGAGATCGCGCCATTGCACTCCAGCCTAGGTAACAAGAGCGAAATTCCATCTCAAAAAAAAAAAAAAAAAGAAACATCAATAAATATGTTTGTTCAAATTAATAATTTTTTAAAAAAATTTATTTCCACCTAGATTCAGAGGAATAATTTTTTTTTTTGAGACGGAGTTTCTCTCTTGTTACCCAGGCTGGAGTGCAATGGCGCAATCTCGGCTCACCGCAACCTCCGCCCTCCCGGTTCAAGCAATTCTCCTGCTTCAACCTGCCAAGTGGTTGGGATTATAGGCATGCACAACCACACCCAGCTAATTCTGTATTTTTAGTACATACAGGGTTTCTTCATGTTGGTCAGGCTGGTCTTAAACTCCCGACCTCAGGAGATCCACCCGCCTCGGCCTCCCAAAGTGCTGGGATTACAGGTGTGAGCCACCGCACCTGACCAAATTAATAATTTTAAAAAATTTATTTACACAATTTGGTACCTAGCACAAGGAGCAAATAGAGGTGACAAGGTGTGTACTGCAGCAGACAACAAAACCCATTGTCAGGAGTGTATGAAGCAGTCAATTCCCATTGGCAAAATGAGAGAATATTTATAGCATGAGTGACATGTGAGCTGAGGCTTGAGGACTGAATGCAATTTCAATAAATGTAGAATGTAGATATTTCAGGCCGAGGGACCGGCATGGATGGAGGCACCCCACTATGACAAGAGTCTGAGTTCTTCAAGCCCTAATGGGGAGGCTGGGGTGGATGTGGAGGCCACCATGGTCAGAGAGGTGGGCAGTGGTCAGTCATGGAGGGCCTTGAATGTTAGCACTGCACAGTGAAGCCACAGACAGATTCAAAACAAGGGAAGGGCCAGTAGATGAGGGACCAAGGCAGGGAGGGCAGTTCTGAGGCTCCTTGGAGTCTGGTTGAGAAGGGGTAAGGGTAGAACATTCGCTGCAGCAGTGAGAACCATCAGGAGGTCTGAACAGGGCAGCCGTGCAGAGGTGGGAACACCAGAATTTGTCCACTCACAAATGTGATGAGGATGCAGAGGACACGTGGAGGCTGGCTCCAGGTTTCTGGTCTGGATGGCTGGGCGGATGGGGTTAGCATGACCATGAAAGGATATGAGGAAAAGATGACTTTGTGTCTGGACAGGCTGAGTTGGCAAGTAGGCCTGCACCACTGGGTGGAAGTTACAAACAGCAGCATCAGGTCAATATCGAGGAGAACTGAAGTCTAACATTTAGAGCTGCCTGAAGATCCTGGATGGCCTTGCGTCCCACCCAGAGATTGGTTTCCCATTTGCCGGGGATTCCAGCATTAGGCGGGAGACAGGAAGGTACAGCCTGAGATTCACGCAGCTCCAGTATTGCATGATTCTCTGTGAACACGTAGAACAGTTGGTGCACATACCCAGTTATGCCGACAGAGAGGTCTTGGGCGAAACTATTGAGCCCGATGTCTAAGAACTTATCATTAGGAAAACCTCTTTTTTTGAGACTGAGTCTCGCATTGTCACCCAGGCTGGAGTGCAATGGGGCGATCTCAGCTCATTGCAACCTCTGCCTCCCGGGTTCAAACGGTTCTTCTGCCTCAGTCTCCTGAGTAGCTGGGATTACAGGCATACACCACCATAGCCAGCTAATTTTTGTATTTTTAGTAGAGATGGGGTTTCACCATGTTGTCCAGGCTGATCTCAAACTCCTGGCCTCAAGTGATCCACCCTCCTTGGCCTCCCAAAGTGCTGGGATTACAGGCGTGAGCCAACATGCCCAGCCTGAAAATCTCTTTTTCTTAACAAGTGGACTGACTGCCTGAGAGGGGCCAGGGTAGAACCCTGGCTCTGCCAGTTAATGAGCTCTGAAGTCTTGGGAGAGGTCTTTCTACCTGTAAATCTTAGTGTTCCATCCACAAAATTTGAAACTCATCTGCCTCACAGAATGATTGTGGTGATCAAATGAGATGATACTGTCCAAACTGCCCAGTTCGCTGGCCGGCCCATCACAGGCACTTAACAAATGTTAGTGTCCTGTCTCCTTTCTCTTCTTGTCTCCAGGTGGGGTTACCACTGGACAGGGGATCTTGCCACCTTCTTTGGGATGGCAGGATCTTGCCAGTGGTCTGGTTTAGGCTGAGAAACTTGGCTTCCAGGCCATGCCTCTCATTTTATGGATGACTAGTGAAAGCCCAGAGAGTTGTCACCTAGGTGAGGTCACACAGGTGTGCAGAACCAGGCCTCTTGTCTCAAGGCCCACAGCATACAGTTCTGGCTCTGGAGGGAATTCTCGCCTGTTGGTTTACTGCAACAGTGATGCTTAGAAGAACCCGTAGCTGAGATAGAACAATCTCCTTCTCTCTCTTCCCCTACCCCCTTGGTAAAGTTAAATGAAAAGACTCATTGTCCCATGGAGAAGAGAAAAATTGCTGAAACAAAAGTCAAAGCTGTTGTATTATTTTAAAATATTCTTTCCATGTTCCCAAATGCTTCATGGAATCTGTTCAGATTGAATTAACCTCTATTTCTCAGCACAGCAATTCTTCTCATATGCCCATACATGAAAGGAACCGTTCTCAAACATCATTTCATTTTCCAGTTAGAAATGGGTCCTGATCTTCAAATGCTGACAGCTGTAAATGCCAAACTAAGAAACAACCATTGAGATGGATACATGCACTGATTTAATTTTTTCTTGTTTCATTGCCATTGCAGTTTTTAGGAAAAAAATCTATCTTGTCTGTTATTAATATTGCCATACTGATTTTATGTTGGTAGCTATATTGTATCCTTTTCCCCATTCCTTATTATTCATCTTTTTTTTTTTTTTTTGAGACAGAGTCACTCTGTCACCCAGGCTGGAGGGCAATGGTGCAATCTCGGCTCACTACAACCTGCACCTCCCAGGTTCGAGCAATTCTCCTGCCTCAGCCTCCCGAGTAGCTGGGATTACAGGCATGTGCCACCATGCCTGGTTAATTTTTTTGTATTTTTTGTAGAGACAGGGTTTTGTAATGTTGGCTGGGCTGGTCTTAAACTCCTGACCTCAGGTGATCCACCCACCTCAGCCTCCCAAAGTGCTGGGATTACAGGCGTGAGCCACCATGCCCAATCCTTATTATTTACCTTTTTTTTTTCTTTTTGAGATGGAGTTTTGCTAATTTTGTATTTTTAGTAGACATGGGGTTTCTCCATGTTGGTCAGGCTGGTCTCGAACTCCTGACCTCAAGTAATCTGCCCTCCTCGGCCTCCCAAAGTGCTGAGATTACAGGCATGCGCCACTACACCCAGCCTATTTATCTTTTTTACAAGCCCACAACTAATATCATAATTCCTTTTTAAAATTTATTTTTAATTTTCTTTTTTTTTTTTTTTAAAGAGAAAGAGAGAGAATAGGAAGGAGGAAAGAGGAAGAGAAAGAGAGAGAGAGAATGGGGAGGAGGGAGAAGGAAAAGAAAGAGGGAGAGAGAATGGAAGTATTGCTTTCTTGCCCAGGCTAGAATGCAATTTAGTAATGGGTATTGAAAAGCTCTTTTATACTGATAATTATACTTAATGATGTAGTCAGGAAGGAATAAGGGAAGAAGATAACAAACAAACAGTCAACCAATATTTAATTTAAACCTATGAAATGCTATGCGATTACTGAGGAGTGATTTACTTCCAATTATATAGTCACCTTTGGAATAGGTGTGAGGTGGTAATGTATGTTTTGTGTATTTGAAGTGGAGAGTTCTATAAATGTTTATTAAGTTTACTTGTTCCGGGTCCGAGTTCAAGCTCTGAATATCCTTGTTAATTTTCTATCTCGTTGATCTATAGAATCGTTAGCTCTTCTTGTTGCATTGATCCTTTTGCCATTATGTAATGTCATTCCTCGCCTCTTTTGATCTTTGTTGCTTTAAAGTCTACTTTATCAGAGGTGAGAATTGCATCTCCTGCTTTTTGTTTATTAGTTTATTTTTACTCTCTGTTTGATTGGTAAATCTTCCTCCTTCTCTCTGAGTCTTTGTGTATTGTTGCATGTAAGATGGGCCCGGATGCAGCATACCGATGGATTTTGGCTTTTTATCCAATTAAAATATATATAAGTTTAATACCGGTGTTTGATGCTAGCTGGCTGTTTTGCGCATTAGTTGATGTAAATTTTTTATTGTGTTAAAGTTCTTTGCTTTTTGATATATTTTTGGAAAGGCTGATATTGGTTGTTCCTTTATATGTATAGTGCTTCTTTCAGAAGCTCTTGTAAAGCAGGCCTGGTGGTGGTGAACTCTCTAAGTACTTGTTTGTTCGCAAAAGATTTAATTTTTCCTTCACTCATAAAGCTTAGTTTGGCTGGATAGGAAATTCTGGGTTGACAGTTCTTTTCTTTAAGGATGTTAAATATTGGTCCCCACTCTTTTCTGGCTTGTAGGGTTTCTGCTGAGAGATCTGCTGTAAGTCTGATAGGTTTCCCTTTATGGGTAACCTGACCTTTCTCTCTGGCTGCCCTTAGTATTTTCTCCTTCATTTCAACCCTAATAAATCTGGCGATTATGTGCCTTGGGGTTGGTCTTCTTGAAGAATATCTTTGTGGTGTTCTCTGTATTACCTGGAGTTGAATATTACCCTGCCTTGCCAGGTTGGGAAAATTTTCCTGAATGATATCCTGAAGAGTATTTTCCAACTTGGATTCATTCTCTTCATCACATTCAGGTACACCTATCAAACGTAAATTAGGTCTTTTCACATAGTCCCATATTTCCTGGAGACTTTGCTCATTCCTTTTCATCCTTTTTTCTGCATTCTTGTCTTCTCGTTTCATTTCACTGAGCTGGTCCTCGACTTCTGATAGCCTTCCTTCTGCTTGATCAATTCGACTGTTTAAACTTGTGCATGCTTCGCGAAGTTCTCGTGTTGTGTTTTTCAGCTCCATCAATTCACTTATATTCTTCTCTAAATTGTCCATTCTCATTAACATTTCGTCAAACCTTTTTTCAAGGTTCTTAGTTTCTTTGCATTGGGTTAGAATAAGTTCTTTTAATTCACAGAAGTTTCTTATCACCCACGTTTTGAAACCTGCTTCTGTTATTGGAACACACGTGTAATCTATTAAGCCTTGTTCCGTTACTGATGAGGAATTGCAATCCCCTGTAGAGGGAGAGGCATTCTGATTTTGAGTATTCTCTACCTTTTTACGCTGGTTTCTTCCCTTCATTATATATTTGTCCGTCTGTCGTCTTTATAATTACCGACTTTCTAACTGGGTCTCTGACGTCCAACTTGTTGATTCCCTGTGCCGAAATCTGAGCAATCCACTGAGCCGGCCAAAACAGCGGTGTTAAGATTGATGGTGTTTTTCTGCCCGGGAATCTCCGGACTCTGCACCAAGAACTGGCGTGCTAAGGCACCAGCAAAACCGCCACGCCGGCCACAAGAGTCGCCCTGGCGACCCGTGGAGCTCCTCCACTGGGAATCTCCTGGTCCATGAGCAACTAATATTCGTCTGAAAGTGTGGCGTCCTCTCGTTCTTTGCGCTTTCACTGGGAGGTACGTGCCCGAGCTGCTAATCATCAGCCATCTTGGATCTCTACTTTCTTTAAAAATATTTTATATTAAAATTATTCCTACTTAAAGGAAACTTAGAAGAGTTCATGTTAGTTTTCAAGTCACTGTAAGATTTTCTTTTTTTTGAGGCAGGGTCTTGCTCTGTCACCCAGGCTGGCGTGCAGTGGCGGCGATCCTGGCTCACTACAGCTTCAACCTCCTGGGCTCAAGTGATTCTCCCACCTCAGCCCTGCCCCCAAGTAGCTATTCTAAGTTTTCTTCCTTTGTGCCACCATGCCTGGGTAATTTTTGTATTTTTTGTAGCAATGGGGTTTTGCCATGTTGCCCAGGCTGGTCTCAAACTCCTGGGCTCAAGGGATCACTCACCTTGACCTCTGAAAGTTCTGGGATTCTGAGTATGCACCACTGTGCCCAGCTAAGACTCCAGTTTCTTCATATTCTCACCAACACCTGGTTATATCAGTCTTTACAATTTTTTAAAGTAATTTTTTCATATTCCCAGGTCACTATTATACTCTTAATTTTATTTATTCTAGTGGATTTGTTGTGGCATCTTCTTATTGTGCTTTTAATTTGTATTTTTCTAATGACTAAAGATGTTGAACATCTTTTCATATGTTTATTTGTCATCCAGATATCTTCTTTGGTAATGTGATTGTTCAAATCTCTTGCGCATTCTGAAGTGGGTTGTTTGTCCTCTTCTTGAGTGATAAGAGTTTATATAGTCCCAGCGGGGCAAGGCAGCTCACACCTGTAATCCTAGCACTCTGGGAGGACAAGGCGGGTGAATCACCTGACGTCAGTAGTTCGAGACCAGCCTGGCCAACATAGTGAAACCCCATCTCTACTAAAAATACAAAAATTAGCCAGGTGTGCTGGTGCACACCTGTACTCCCAGCTACTCAGGAGGCTGAGGCAGGAGAATCACTTGAACCCAGGAGGTGGAGGTTGCAGTGAGCCAAAATTACACCACTGCACTCCAGCCTGGGTGACAGGGCAAGACTCCATCTCAAAAAAAAAAAAAAAGAGTTTATATAGTCTGAATAGAAATAATCGATCAGATACATATTTTACAAATATTTTCTACTAGTCTGTGACTTGTCATGCTATTGCATTTTGTTTGTTTGTTTTGAGACATAGTCTCATTCTGTTGCCTAGGCTGGAGTGCAGTGGCATTATCATGGCTCACTGCAGCCTCGACCTCTCGGGATCAAAGCAATGTTCCAGTCTCAGCCTTCCGAGTAGCTGGGACTGCAGGTGTGTGCCACCCTGTTCAGCTAATTTTTGCATTTTTTATAGAGATGGGGTTTTGCCGTGTTGCCCAGGCTGGTCTCAAACTCCTGACCTCAAGTAATCTGCCCTCCTCGGCCTACCAAAGTGCCAGGATTACAGGTGTGAGCCACTGTGCCCGGCCAACATTATATACTATTGATTGGCTTGATGATAGAATAATACCAATAATAATAACAGCAAGAACAGGCTGAGTGTAGTGGCTCGTGCCTGTAATCCTAGCACTTTGGGAGGTTGAGGTAGGCGAGGAGTTCAAGACTAGCCTGGGCAACATGGTGAAGCCCTGCCTCTACTAAAACACAAAAAATTAGCTGGGCATGGTGTGGCACACCTGTAGTTCTATTTACTGGGGAGGCTGAGGCATGAGAATTGCTTGAACCTGAGAGGCAGAGGTTGCAGTGAGCCAAGATTGTGCCACTGCACTCCAGCCTGGGCAACAGAGTGAGTCTCTGTCTCCGAATAATAACAGCAACAACAACAACAAATAGCTAATGCTTATTCAGCACTTACTATATGCCAGGCAGTGTTTGAAGTGCTTTAAATACATCTAAATACGAACCTATTTATTCTATATAACAATTACGTCTGCTGTTATCTCAATTTTAAAGATGAGGAAACTGAGGTCAAGAGAGGGTAAGTAACCTTCTCAGGGTTAGACAGCTAGCATTATTTTGCTTTATTTTTCTTTGTATCGTTCCAATTTTAGTATATGTGCTGCCGAATCGAGCACTGCTTTATTTTTAAATCCTCACTCTTCAGCTATTCTCATTGCCTTTTGGTTAGCAATGATGACTCGAAAGTACAAACATTTCTTGAAATCCACAGTAAACCCAAACCATATGCAACGGTGCTTGTTTTTTGGAAATGATCACACACCACATCATATTCCAAGTGTTTAAGTGCAAATGACTCAGAGTGGAAGTGGGCCTTGAGAGCATGTTGTATACATTTTGAAACAAATAAGCCTGGACTTTTTATCTGCTCAGTTTGGAGAAATGGGAATAGCAATAAAATAATAAATCACATATAAATGATGTAACACATATAAATAGTGTTTATAATCACATATCAATAGTGTTTTGTAAAATAAGGTGAGGAGGTGTGACGGCGCACACCTGAAGTCCCAGCTACTCAGAGGCTTAGGTGGGAGGATCACTGGAGTTCAGGAGTTCCAAGAGGCAGTGAGATATTGTGCCACTGCACTCCAGCCTAGGTGACAGAGTAGACCCTGTCCCCCAACCCCTAAAAAAAAACCCAAGATGTTAAATAGCAAGGCAGCTTGAAAGTAAATAGTAAGTTCAGGATTTGAGAAAGAGGCAAGACGTTTTAAGTTTTCTTCCTTTGTTCAGAAGGAATCTCAGAGTTAAAGCTATGAAAAGGGACCAATCTGATTAGTAAAGAGTTTAAATAGGCTGGGTGTGTTGGCTCACACCTGTGGTCCCAGCTACTTGGGAGGCTGAAGTGGGGATCACTCGAGCCTGGGAGGTTCAGGCTGCAGTGATCCATGGTCACACCACTGCATTCTAGCCTGGGTGACAGAGTGGGACCCTGACTCAAAAAAGAAAAAGAGAGATTAAATGGTTTAAAAAGCGGGGTGAGCTAGGCACAGTGGCTCACGCCTGTAATCCCAGCACTTTGGGAAGCGGAGGCAGGCAGATCATGAGGTCAGAAGTTCGAGACCAGCCTGGTCAACATACTGAAAGCCCATCTCTACTAAAAATGCAAAAATTAGCTGGGCGTGGTGGCGGGTGCCTGTAATCCCAGCTACTCAGGAGGCTGAGGTGGGAGAATCGCTTGAACCTGGGAGGCGGAGGTTGCAAAGTTAGCAGAGATCGTGCCACTGCACTCCAGCCTGGGCTACGGTGCGAGACTACGTCTCAAAAAAAAAAAAGAGGGGGTGAGGAAAGTAGTTATTTGTAATGAACTAGTGCAGGGGTCCCCAACCCCGAGGAATCGGTCCGTGTTCTGTTAGGAACCAGACCACACAGCAGGAGGTGAGCAGTTGGGCCAGCTCAGCTTCATCTGTATTTACAGCCACTCCCCATCGCCTGCGTTACCGCCTGGGCTCTGCCTCCTGTCAGATCAGCAGCACCACTAGATCCGTTAGATTCTTTTTTTTTTTTAATTGCTGCTGCACAAATTAAGGCATTAAATTCTCAAAGGAATGTGAACCCTACTGTGAACTGCATACTCCCTATGAGAACCTAATGCCTGATGATATCTGCCACTGTCTCCCGTCACCCCGAGATGAGACCATCTAGTTGCAGGAAAACAAGCTCAGGGCTCCCACTGATTCCTATATTATGGTGAACTGGATAATTATTTCATTATCTATTGCAGTGTAATAATAATAGAAATAAAGTGCGCAATAAATGTAATGCGCTTGAATCATCCCGAAACCACCCCCCACAGCCGGGTCTGTGGAAAAATTGTCTGCTGGGCGGTGGCTCATGACTGTAACCCCAGCACTTTGGGAGGCTGAGGTGGGCGGATCACAAGGTTAGGCATTCAAGACCAGCCTGACCAACATGGTGAAACCCTGTCTCTACTAAAAATACAAAAATTAGGCATTGTGGCGGGCACCTGTAATCCCAGCTACCGGGGAGGCTGAAGCAGGAGAATCACTTGAACCCAGGAGGCAGAGGTTCAGTGAGCCGAGATCTCGCCACTGCACTCCAGTCTGGGCGACAGAGTGAGACTCTGTCTCAAAGAAAAGAAAAGAAAAGAAAAATTGTCTTCCATGGAATCGGTCCCTGGTGCCAAAAAGATTGGGGACTGCTGAGCTAGTGGGTTCTGGAACTTTACATCTTATGAGCAATGTAACCTCGGGCAAGTTACTTAACTTCTCTGAGTTACTCTATGAATTAAATCACTTCATACATTGAAGGCATTTGGCCCAGCGCCTGGTACATAGGAGATGCTGAAAAAACATTCGCTAGTTCAATACAGCAACTGTGAAAAACTGGACTCTGAGGCCGGGTGCAGTGGCTCACACCTGTAATCCCAGCACTTTGGGAGGCCGAGGTGGGTGGATCACAAGGTCAAGAGATCGAGACCATCCTAGTCAACATGGTGAAACCCCGTCTCTACTAAAAATACAAAAAATTAGCTGGGCATGGTGGCACGTGCCTGTAATCCCAGCTACTCAGGAGGCTGAGGCAGGAGAATTGCCTGAACCCAGGAGGCGGAGGTTGTGGTGAGCTGAGATCGTGCCATTGCACTCCAGCCTGGGTAACAAGAGCGAAACTCCATTTCAAAAAAAAAAAAAAAAAAAAAAAAACTGGACTCTGAAGGTTGACAACCCCAGGTCCATTTCCAGGTCAATTCCTGGAAGCAATTTGCTGAACAAATAGCTTGCTGAAATAGGGAAGTTTTTTTAAATAAGCTTTGAAACATGGTCCCTGCCCCACCCCGGCCCTCTCGCTCTGTCACCCAGGCTCGAAGAGTAGTTGTGCAATCTCTGCTCATTGCAGACTCTGCCTCCTGGGTTCAAGAAATTCTTGTTGCTCAGCCTCGTAAGTAGCTGGGACTGCAGGCCTGACTGGGGTTTCTCCATGTTGACCAGGCTGGTCTCAAACTCTTGGCCTCAAGTGATCTGCCCGCCTTGGCCTCCCAAAGTGCTGGGATTACAGGTGTAAATCACCATGCCTGGCCTTTTTTAACTTTTTAAATAAATTAACCATTTTTTTTTTTTTTGGTAGAAACAGGGCCTTGCTATGTGGACCAGGCTGGTTTCAAACTCCTGGCATCAAGCAATCCACCTGTCTAGGCCTCCCAAAGCACTAGGATTACAGACATGAGCCATGGCACCCAGCCTTGACCCTGGGTTTGAAATCTGGCTCTGACACTTGCTAACTGTGTGTGACCTTGGGCAGGTCACTGAACCTTCCTGAGCCTTATGAGAATGCGGGAATAATATTAGGTAGGCGAGCAAGTTACTATAGGTAAAGAATTTAGAATAGGGCCTGGCACATGGCCTCAATCTAGTACCAGAGTCCAAGTCCATAACCACTGTGCCAACACTTGTAATAAATATATGTGGGAGGCAGGGAGGCAGGGAGGCTGGCTATATGAGGCTACTTTATGTCTACTACACATGAATTTTTTTTTTTTTTTTTTGAGACAGTCTTGTTCTGTCACTCAGGCTGAAGTGCAGTGGGGCAATCTCAGCTCACTGCAACCTCTGCCTCCCGGGTTGAAGTGATTCTGCTGCTTCAGCCTCCCAAGTAGCTGGGACTTCAGGTGTGCGCCACCATGCCCAGCTAATTTTTGTATTTTTAATAGAGATAGGGTTTCGCCATGTTGGCCAGGCTGGTCTCAAACTCCTGACCTCGTGATCCACCCGCCTTGGCCTCCTAAAGTGCTGGGATTACAGGCGTGAGCCTCCACGCCCAGCAATGAATTATATATATATAATTTATATAAACTAAATGATGCCATCTGCTATTATTAGACTGAACGAATATTGTTACTTGGAACTCTCAGTTATAGAATAGTCTTTTCTTGTTCAAATCCAAAATGTAAAATGTGACTGTGAATAATTGATAATGAACTTAACCGATAAGAAATTTCAGGACAGATTTTTCTCAAGTTTTCCTTTCAGTCTTATAGTGATTAAAGGGATGAAAAATTCCAACTATGCATGCCCTGTTCAGAGTGTCCAAGAAGAGCCAACCAACGGGGGCTACTGAAGCTCTCAAAGGCCAAACACACAAATGGCATTTTGAGTACAAGTGGCCTGTCTGAACTCTGAAAAGGCGGGGCGGCGGGCCTGCAGCTCCTGGAGTTCAGGGAGACCCAGAAATCTCACCCTGTCCCCTTCTCGTGTTGTGTTTGTCACAGCCTTGCCCCTCTTGCTCGTCTTGAAAATGGAAAAGATGCTCGCAGGCTGCTTTCTGCTGATCCTTGGACAGATCCTCCTCCTCCCTGCCGAGGCCAGGGAGCGGTCACGTGGGAGGTCCATCGCGAGAGGCAGACACGCTCGGACCCACCCGCAGACGGCCCTTCTGGGTGAGTGACGGCGCCCACCCCCAGAAGTGGGCAGGCGGGGGTGGCTAGGGGAGGGCTCAGGGACAGGGATTGGTGACTGTTGGAGAAGCTCTCCTTTCCCTGGGTCCTCATTGGATGTGCTGGGCCTGGGGTCCTCACTGGTGCTGAATGCATCCGGAGTTGAGGACGCGGTTGCACACGGGATTTCAAAATAAACTTTTTTTGAAGCCTTC
Organism: Aotus nancymaae; assembly: GCF_030222135.1. Taxonomy (NCBI): domain Eukaryota; kingdom Metazoa; phylum Chordata; class Mammalia; order Primates; family Aotidae; genus Aotus; species Aotus nancymaae. Next base: position 46,872,451 of record NW_026988450.1, read on the forward strand.
AATCGAATCTGAGGCTCATGACTTTTCTCCAATATTCAGGGCAAGATTTCTCATCTGCAAATATCCTTGTTGTTGGACCTATCTGGGCAAAGGTGTTATGAAAATTTTTTATTGGGTTTGCCCAGCTATATCTGTTAATGCTTCCCTGCATGGCAGCAGGGAAGAAAGAGCTGGCCCAGAAGAGACGTTGTGCGATAATTGTGAGCTGAATCAAGTTATTGGAATGGAAAATGCCAGGGGTCTATTCATCTGACCCAGTGACCATGTTTCCTAGAGAAAGGAAATGTCATGAAGATGCACAGAATACACGTAAATCAGCTGATTCTAAACAAGGGCCTTGGTATGCCTGGCATGTGGAGACAATAGGAAGGCTGGGCAGTGCAAAGAGAATGAGTTTTGGCATTGACCTGGGTTCAAGTCCTGCCTCTGCTACTTTCCAGTGTGTAAACACAGGTGATATAACCTTCCTGAGGCTCAGTTTTAGCATCTGTAAAATGGAATGTTAATGCCAACCTCAGAATATTTCTGTGAGGAATAAATGAGGTAATATACATAAATTCTAGGTACACAGTAAGTAAAAGCTTTACCACAACTATCATTCTATGACGTTCTCTGAAACTATATTTGACATTTGTATCTTTGGCTAGCCACTCGAATCTGACCCCCCTACGAAGGCTACTGGGAGAACTACCCAGTGACCTGGTAGCCTCAGCGGCATCTGAAATTACCATCAGGGACCACAGGGACCCAAAGAGCTGTGTTTTCAGAGGTCAGAATCTTTATTGATGCTAACTAAACGAGGACCCCAGGGATAGGCCTTCCAGGTTCCTGAGAGTCCTTGTTTCCATAGTGATGTAAACAAGACTTTTGCAAATGTGAAAAGGACTGGGAAGTGTTTAGTATGTTAATTGAGCGTTTTAAAAAACAAATTCCAAGGTGTTAAACAACACACACACACACACACACACACACACACACACACCTCTGAAGATGCCTGATTTCTTTCTTTCTTTCTTTCTTTCGTTTGTTTTTCTTTGAGACTGTCTTGCTCTGTCACCCAGGCTGGAGTGCAATGGCACAAACTTGACTCATTGCAACCTCCTCCTCCAGGGTTTAAGTGATTCTCCCACCACAGCCTCTTGAGTAGCTGGGACTACAGGGGCAGGACAACTTGCCCAGCTAATTTTTGTATTTTTAGTAGAGATGGGGTTTGGCCATGTTGGCCAGGCTGGTCTCAAACTCTTGGCCTCAAGTGATCCACCTGCCTCGACCTCCCAAAGTGCCAGGATTACAGACATGAGCCACTACACCTGGCCAAGATACCTGATTTCTAGATCATCAGCAGTGACTGCACAGTTGGGTTTCTGATGGGGCTGGCCTCAGGAAAAGCCACGACACACTTACCTGGAAAAGCACACTGCTTTTTTGGGCTCCAAGTCTCTCTCTCCCTCCATTCCTCCCTCTGATACACGCACATAGAACCACATCACCCCCGCCTTCCCTGGTTGTTAGCATTCACTGTCGTCCTCCTTTGCCTAGAAGCCCATTTTGCTAAAGGCATCAATCCTGCATCCAGCATTGATTCCTTCTCATTTTTCAAGAGAATGTGTCAGGGACAATGAGGAGGATGGGACACAGCCTCTTTCCCACCCCAAGACTGGAAGTGGTGCCAGATGCGGTGGCTCATGCCTGTAATCCCAGCACTTTGGGAGGCTGAGGCGTGTGGATCACTTGAGGTTGGGAGTTCAAGACCAACCTGACCAACATGGAGCAACCCCATCTCTACTAAAAATACAAAATTACCTGGTTGTGGTGGTGCATGCCTGTAATCCCAGCTACTCAGGAGGCTGAGGCAGGAGAATTTCTTGAACCCGGGAGGCAGAGGTTTTGGTGAGCCAAGATTGTGCCATTACACTCCAGCCTGGGCAACAAGGGTGAAACTCCATCTCAAAAGAAAAAAAAAAAAAGACTGAAAGTGGGCGTGGGTGTTTTTACTCCGTGAGCTGTGCAAGTGGCTGCTCCCAGATATGCCGGAGGGCTGCTTGGCTATGAAAATGGTGGAGTGACAGTCATGTAACCAGAAGGCCAACACTACAGCTGCGGCCTGATTCTCAAGTGCAATCTGCTTTTGTTCTTATTTTGACGGGGAACAAAGAGGGAAAAGCATGCTCATTGGTAGTCCTTGGCCTGAGGGTAGGACCTTCTCTTCATTCTTGGAATAATGCAGTGTTTTGTGTTTTGTGCATGTGTGCTTCTCTTGGCTTTTTGGCTGTTTGTTCAGAATATGGTGCAGGCCACGTTTCATTTTTTAGTGGCAAATCATTTTGGCTGTAGTTATGGCATCCGCCGGCATGATGGGTTTTTACTGGTTATTTGCTTGTAAGTATGTTCCTGAAAGTTTAACAGAGTAGAAACAGCAGAATTGTTTCTTAGGTTAATTTTTTATTTGAACTTTCTGAGTTTTAAAAATGTTTATCTTTTATGTTTAAATTTAAGTCAGAGTCTCAGTAACAACCTGAGCCAGTTTGAAAAAATAATGCATATATTTATCCACCCATCCTGTGAACATCTGTAGGCTGTTCACTCGGCAGCCTGTCATTCTGTCCAGGCTTATCTCTTACCTCATTCGTTTATCTGGAATTTCCACTCTGTGCCAGATGCTGGTTGGGGGGTGGTGGTAGTGTTTAAGATGCATGGACATCATCAGGAGATGCACAGTGCAGTGGAAGAGACAGGCATGAGAAAAGATCATTAATTTGGTAGAATTGGTGCAGAAAAGTAGAGGCATAGCTACATCATAGCTCAACTCTGCCTGCTGAGCAGGCATGGTATAAGGCAGTGGTTCTCAAGCGTTGGTCTCAGGATCCTTCCTTTTACACCAAAAATTATTTTTATTTTATTTTATTTTGAGACAAGGTCTCACTTTGTCTCCCAGGCTGGCATGCAGTGGCATGATTATGGCTCATTGCAGCCTTGACCTCCTGGGCTCGAGCAATCCTTCAACCTCAGCATCTCAAGTAGCTGGGATTACAGGCACATGCCACCATACCTGGCTAATTTTTGTATTTTTTGTAGAGACAGGGTTTCGCCATGTTGTCCAGGCTGGTCTCAAACTCTTGGGCTCAAACGATCCTCCCCTCTCAGCCTCCCAAAATGCTGGGGTTCTAGGCATGAGCCACTGTGCCCAGCCAAAAATGATTAAGGATCCCAAAGAACTTGTGTGTTTGTTTTTTAAGAATCCTGAGGACAATCAAGGGAGCTTTTATGTGGGTTAGATCTATTGGTTTCTACTTGATCAGAAATTTTAAAATAACAATAATAAAATCAGAATGTGTTAACAAATTATACGTGTATAAAAAACTATATTTCCTGGCCAGGTGCAGTGGCTCATGCCTGTCATTCTGGTACTTTGGGAGACTGAGGTGGGAGGATCACTTGAGCCCAGGAGTTTGAGACCAGTCTGGGCAACATAGGGATACCTTGCCTCTATAAAAAATAAAAAAATTAGGCTGGGTGTGGTGGCTCATGCCTGTAAACCCAGCACTTTGGAAGGCTGAGGCGGGTGGATCACCTGAGGTCAGGAGTTCAAGACCAGCCTGGCCAATGTGGTAAAACCCCGTCTCTACTAATAATACAAAAATCATCTGGGCATAGTGGTGCATGCCTGTAATTCCAGCTACTCTGGAAGCTGAGGCAGGAGAATTGCTTGAACCCGGGAGGCAGAGGTTGCAGTGAGCCGAAATCATACCACTGCACTCCAGCCTGGGCAACAAGAGCAAAACTCTGTTTCAAAAAAAAAAAAAAAAAAGAAAGGAAAAAAAATTTAGCTGGCTATAGTGGTGCACATCTGCAGTCCCCTGCTACTTGAGATGCTTAGGCTGCAGGATCACTTGACCCCCAGAGGCTGAGGCTACATGAATGAGCCATGATCGTGCCACTGCACTCCAGCCTGGGTGACAGACTAAGACCCTGTCTCACACACAAAAAAGAATAGTGGCACTGTTTTACAGTTTTGCAAATCTTTTAAATGTCTGGCTTAATAGAAGACAGCTGGACTGTTATTTCTTGACCATTCAATCTGTCATGAAATGTTTTGGTTAGATTATATGAAAACGGCCTTGCGTGGATATGTAGTTGGAAAAAGGAAGAGTATTTTAATAGCCTTTTCATACAATTGTAAATGTTCTTTGATACTACACCAAAACTTGACAAAGAGTAGTTTCTTAAAGGTTAGTGGCAATGTGGAATCTAAAACCAGATCAATCAACTTTTTGTTGTCTATATACTCACAAGAGAATGACAGTATGAAAGGCAAACATTCATGTTATTATGAAAATAGTTCTGACCTCATGGATCCTCTGAAAAGGTCTCAGGGACCCCTAGGATTCCCCAAACCACTCTTAAGAATGGCTGGTTCAAGGGAATCATTCCCAGTGAAGGTCATGGTCATGGAGAGCCCTGTGGGACAGCAGGCAGCAGAGGTGTGAGGATGGAGTGTGGCCGTGGAGCTCTGACATGGCACTGGGTCTGCCAGGCAGATGGTCTGAGCTGGAGATAAGCCAGCAATCATTTAGGACCTAGAGGGCTCCAAGGAAGATTTTGAGCTTCATTTTGCAGGGGTGGGAGTCGTGGAGGGCTTTAAGCAGGCAACAGTGGGTGTCACTTTGTCTTTATACCGACTGTACTCTCTGGGCAGACCCGACCTTCCTGGGTTGTGGCAAAGGGCAGGGATCTAACTAATAGGCTGCAACAGGAAAAGGAATGAGCACCTGCTATAGCTCAAAGGCCCCTCCAGGGGACAACGCTGGCAGGTAGAGTCAGAGAAGCTGGGTGTGCTGTACCCAGAACCCTTTGGACTTCAGATTCTTCCCCTTGCCCAGCCTTGTGGGTGGTACCCATCCCCTTCCACACTCCTCCCTAGGTCCTCCTCCAGGGGGCGCTCACTGGGAGGCATACCACCCCACCGCTAATGGCTGCTTGCTTCATTTGTGCACACTTTTCCTCTTTGTTACATCACTGTCCTATGAGGGGGTGGACCTGTCTCCAGGCTGACCAGTGGAGTGTATCAGCCTTTTTGGAAACCTTATCCTCCTTGCCCAAACTCCCACTGTATTTTTTTTTTTTTTTTGAGACGGAGTCTTGCTATGTTACAGTGGGGAGATCTCGGCTCACTGTAACCTCCACCTCCCAGGTTCAAGCGATTCTCCTGTCTCAGCCTCCGGAGTAGCTGGGATTACAGGCACGTGCCACCACACCCGGCTAATTTTTGTATTTTTAGTAGAGACGGGGTTTCACCATGTTGGCCAGGATAGTCTCGATCTCTTGACTTCGTGATCTGCCCGCCTCAGCCTCCCAAAGTGCTGGGATTACAGGCGTGAGCCACCATGCCTGGCCCTTACTGTATTCTTGACCCCCCCCAACTCCACAAACTATGCTACAGTCACCAGCCTGTGGTCCCCGGTGGTGGTCTGTCTTATGAGGGCTTGTTACATGTGCATCCTTTTCTAAATTTACCAACCTGGCTCATTTTATTTCTGCTAACTAACCTTGAAATCTTTTTCTTTCCCTGTTATAGATTCCCCTTTGGATCAATACTGGCCACTCACAAGTTATGTTTGTGCTTTAAGAGAGCATTTTGTGGCAATGTGGCATAAATTCTAGAAGTGGAAGGCAAAGATTTAAAAGGAAGTTGGCCCTGCAGTCAGGTGAGGGGATAGTAGGTCCTGAGCTCCCTTCCACCCCACCCCACCACACACACACTGCTGGAAGAATTCCAGAGGTGTTCCAGGGTAGACACCACAGAATTCAGTAAATTTATGCATGTTTACCGATAACTGTTAATTTACTACTTAAAAGCTAATGAAGAAAATCTAAGAATTCACTTTTTTTTTTTTTTAAGCCAGGGTCTTATTCTGTTGCCCAGGCTGGAGTGCAGTGGCACTATCACACTTCACTGCAGCCTTGGCATAAGCAATCCTCCCAACTCACCTTCCCAAGTAACTGGAACTACAGCCATGCACTACCACGCCCAACTAATTGTTTAATGTTTTTGTAGAGACAGGGTCTTGCAATGTTGCACAACTGGTTTTAAACTCCTGGCCTCATGTAGCCCTCCTGCCTTGGCCTCCCAAAGTGTTGGGATTACAAGTGTGAGCCATTGCTTCTGGCAGAATTCACCTTACATAGCCCCAAATTCTGCTCTTGGGGAATCACAGTGTATTAGGAGGCATTATTTTCATTTTTGTATATATCTCTAAACCTGACATCAAAATATTCATAAAATTGTGATACGTTTCATATAAAAAGAGCCAAAACTTCCCAAGTGAGCAATGTGAAGTTGTTGGATGCCTGGAGAATTAAATGTAAGCATGGCCTGCTCTGTGTTGCTAATGGAAATTTTCACCTAGGTTGATATTAACTTTTTTCTTTCTTTTGGATAGAGTCTTGCTCTGTCACCCAGGTTGGAGTGCAGTGGTATGATCTTGGCTCACTGCAACCTCTGCCTCCTGGATTCAAGCGATTCTCCTGTCTGGCCTCCCAAGTAGCTGGCACTACAGGCACGTGCCACCATACCTGCCTAATTTTTGTATTTTTAGTAGAGACGGGGTTTCACTATGTTGGCCAGGCTGGTCTGGAACTCCTCACCTCATGTGATCTGCCCACCTAGGCCTCCCAAAATGCTGGGATTACAGGCATGAGCCACCATGCCTGGCCCTAACCTACATTTTTAAGTCTTAGCTGCCACTCAATGGATTTCTACATCCCAAAATAATACTTTTAATTGACATTTGTTGGTCTCCTCTGTGAAGGAGGGAAAGCAGATGCCAGAAGCCATGAGAGTCTCTGGCTCTCTGACCCATTGAAGCTTACATTTCCTGAAGCCATTTTGCCATGATTAAAACTTTTGTCTCCTTCTCTTGAGCTTTCCAGAGCTTTGTCCATCCTATTCCTTCTATCTGGAATATCCTTCTCCAGACAAGACTCATTTTCAGCCAGGGCCAGGTCAAATGCCGACTCCTCCCTCTCCCAGCCAGGCAAGACCTCCTTTGAGGGGTCACACACACTGCAGGTCCTCTGCCAAAGTGCCAGCCCTGTCTGCTTTACATTCCACGGGGTAATAGTGATACCTACCTCAGAGGGATTCACATGCTAGTTATTTTTGCACTTGTCGCATTTTACTATTAGTAGACTATAAATCTCTTCAAGATAGGGACTGGATATTTTCCATTTCTCATAGCACCTGTGAAAGGCAATGCTCATTTACTGAGCCCCTGCTGTGAGTTGGGAGGTGTTATCTCACCTAATCCACAGCAGGAGCAAACACTGCAAGGGAATTATTGTTTTATTCTATTTTCAGACAAGGCAGCTGAGGCTCAGGTAGTTTAAGCAGTTTTGGCAAACTTGTCAAGACTTCTGCAAACCTAGACAGAAAAGGTGCTCAACCCCCAGCCCCTTTGAGGAAAGGATGCGTGGCTTAGGGACAGATATGCCTTGGAGCAAAGAGAAAGGCAGCCGTACTCTCGAATGTACTGTTTTATCAGATAAGTAATTAGAAGACAAAACTGATTTAAAAAAAAAAATGAAGGACGTTGAAGTCAATGATCTCTCAGGTCTCATCTAGAAGGTGGTAATGTCACTAATTCCCCTGACACCCCTTCTGTGTGGGAACCCTGATGAAATCTGCAGCTTTTCCTCACTCTCTCCAGGTAGGAAAGCCAAGGAAGAACCATATTCTGGAAGCTAAGGAAGGAGAAGTTTTGAGACACAGGGTGGTCAGTAGGATCAAGCAGGACAGCAGGATAGCAAGATGGGGCAGTGAGATTGGGCAACATGGCAGGGCTGGGCAGTGGGATCGGGCAACACGGCAGGGCTGGGCAGTGGGATCGGGCAACACGGCAGGGCTGGGCAGTGGGATCGGGCAACACGGCAGGGCTGGGCAGTGGGATCGGGCAGTGAAGCAGGGGTTCTCAAATTTCATTGTACACCAAAAGCTCCTGGAAGGCTTGCTAGAACACAGATTACTGGGCCCTGTGCTCAAAGTGTTGATTTAGTAGGGCTGGGTGTGGGCCTGATAAGTGGTGTTTCCGGAGACCACAGTTTTAGAACTATTACTGTTAAGAAACCTGTTAGGCTGGGTGGAATAGGCAGGAGGAAAAGATCTTAGGAGGAGATGCTGTGGGCCATGAGCCCGAAAGACAATACAAGATGAGTAATATCTGCAGATAATTGCAGCTGCAGAGAAGAAACTAACTGTAATCTAGGTCCTGCCCTTCTGAAGCTTTAAAAATAAGCTGCTAGCGTTTTCCAGCCTTAGAGGGAATTGACAAAATGTGGGCTTCAAGCCGACATAGGAGCCAGCCTCTTACAGAACAGCGGTTAGCAATACACATCTAAAGAACTAAGCAGCTGGCCTGTTCTATATCATCAGCATTGATTATACAAATGAAGGTTGATGCATTGAGCTCATCAAATTGTTTTAAAGATAGCAAAGGCTTTAAAAAAAAAAACCTTTTTGAAGGAAAACCACCTCTGTTTTCGTGCTCAGCCGCAGTGCATTGTGGACAGCGCAATGACAGTTGGAAATGTGGACCCCTTGGAAGGACTCTCATGGCCGCCCTCAGCATAGACTTGCTGATCCCTATCAAATTCATCCTCTGTGCCTATGCTCTGTTTAGTATAGAAACCAACCTCTCTGTTATCAATCATTTTTAATTAACTGTATAAAGTAACATTCTTCATTCCTATCTTGTGATTAACGCTGGGAGAATCCAAAAAGCACAGTACCTGACCTCCAATAAGCCATAAAGTTAAAAACTTTTCTAGGCAATGAATATATAACCTGATTTTTTTCTCCTACAGATCTTCTCTCTCCCCTTCTTTCTCCCTTTCTCCTTCTGTGTGACTCTTTGTTTATCCCTTTCCTTTTCTATAACCTTCCTTGATCTTTCCCTCTCCAGTGCCCCCCTCCCGCATTCCCTTCTTTAGTTCCAGGATGTCCTCTCCTCAGCTTGCCCATGGGTTTTGCACCTGCAACTCGTGTGTGTGTCAAGGAGTAGAGGTGAGGGGTTATCCCTTCCATGAGTGAGAGTCTCCTTGCTTTTCTTTGCTGGCTGGTGCTGTTAGGAGACAAGGTACACAACCTTACCCCTAGGGAGCCAGTCACGTCCCTCGTCTCTGATTAATGATAATAATAACAATAGTAGTGATGAGGGCTGGGTGAGGTGGCTCATGCCCGTAATCCCAGCACTTTGGGAAGCTGAGCGGGTGGATCACCTGAGGTCAGGAGTTCGAGACCAGCCTGACCAACATGGTGAAACCCCGTCTTTACTAATATTAGCCAGGCATGGTGGCAGGCGCCTGTAATCCCAGCTACTCGGGAGGCTGAGGCAGAAGAATTGCTTGAACCTGAGAGGCGGAGGTTGCAGTGAGCCAAGATTGCACCACTGGACTCCAGCCTGGACAATAAGAATGAAACTGTCTCAAAAAAAAAAAATAGTAGTGATGACAAGCCACCATGTGCCAGGCACTGTGGTAGGCAGCTCACACTTCACTCTGCATGTACTATTATCCCTTAACTGTCTCTTACAAGGTCAGTCAACTACCGAGCAGCCAGAGGCAGAATTAAAGAAGCGAACTTGCTGTTTTCTCCACTTAAACTCTTGTCACCAGGCTGCAGTGCAGTGGTGCGATCACGGCTCACTGCAGCCTCGACCTCTGGGCTCAGGTGATCCTCCTACCTCAACCTCCCAAGTAGTTGGGACTACAAGCACATGCCACCATACCCAGCTAGTTTTTTCATATTTTTGGTAGAGACAGGGTTTTGGCATGTTGCCTGGGCTTGTCTTGAACTCCTGAGCTCAAGCCATCCTCCTGCTGTGGCCTCCCAAAGTGTTAGGATTACAGGCATGAACCTTTACGCTCGCCCTACTCCTACTCTTTTCTATAACCCCACCCACCCTATTTTATCCAACCCAATTGGACTAATCTTTCAGGTCTCAATGGAAGTGCTTCTAATCTTCTAGGTTGGGATGTAATACCCAGCTATTGCATTCCCACAGAGTGCTGTATGTCCCCAACACTGAAGTTAGCCTGTACAGCAACTGCCTGCTTAATTGTCTATGTGGTTCATCATTGTACCAGCATGACTGAGCAAAGTGCCTGGTACACAGCAGGTGTTCCATAAATGCCTGTAAGAAAAGTAAATGAACTGACAAATGAACAAAGAGGAAGTATCTAGAGAGGAGCCACCAGGCTGGTGAAGGTTTCCCAAGCCAGGGCTTGAGGAAAAGAGTTGAAAGAACTAAGGATGTTTAGCTTGAAAAACAGAAGATGTAGCAGTTCTCTGGAGGCTGCGTTATGAAACAGGTTAGATTTGTTATTAAAACCTTGAAGAGGAGACAGAAATCCAGACAACTGTATGTTCAAGGAAGCAGATGTTTCTTCTACGTGAAACTTCGTAGCTATTGCATCAGCCCACAAAACAACGAATTTCAGCCAGGTGTGCCAGGCGTGGTGCCTCATGCCTGTAATTCCAGCACTTTGGAAGGCCAAGGTGGGCAGATCACCTGAGGTCAGGAGTTGGAGACCAGCCTGGCCAACATGGTGAAACACTCTCTCTACTAAAAACACAGACATTAGTACTGGTGGGTGCCTGTAATCCCAGCTACTCAGGAGGCTGAGGCAGGAGAATTGCTTGAACCCAGGAGGTGGATGTTGCAGTGAGCCGAGATCGTGCCACTGCACTCCAGGTGCAGTGCACTTCACTCCGGGTGACAGAGTGAAACTCTGTCTCAAAAAGCAAGCAAACAAACAAAGGAATTTCTTGCTGGTGCACGAGGGATATTGAACACCTTGTACACAGAGGGTTTAATAAACCTGTAATCTGCAAATCTGGATATTCCTGGATTCCATGGAGGTGCCTGCAGAATTAGGAAATGAGCTGGCAGTGGTGCATGCCTGTAGTTCCCAGCTACTTGGGAGGCCAAGGCACGTAGATAGCTTGAGTCCGGGAGTTTGAGACCAGCCTGGGCAACACAGCAAAACCCTGTCTCTACAAAAATACAAAAATACAAAAATTAGCCAGGTGTGATGGCTTACAACTGTGGTCCCAGCTACTTGGGAGGCTGAGATAGGAGGATTGCTTGAGCCTGGGAGATGGAAGTTGCAGTGAGCTGTGACTGCACCACTGCACTCCAGCCTGGACAACAGAGTGAGACCCTTCCTCTCTCTCTATATATATATATTTTCTAGAAATTTGAGTTGTAGATTAGTTTCCTAGGGCTTCTATAACAATGTACCACAAATGGGGTGGTTAAACAGCAGGAATTTATTTTCTCACAGTTCTGGAGGCTGGAAGTCTAAGCTCAAGGTGTCGGCTGTGTTGGCTTCTTCTGAGCCCTCTCTCCGTGGCTTGTAGGTGGCCATCTTCTCCCTGTGTCTTCACATGGTCTTTTCCCTCTGTACCTGTGAGTGTCCAGACTTCCTCTTCTTATAAGGACACCAGTCACATTGAATTAGGCCTGCCTTAATAACCTCATTTTAACTTAATCACCTCTTTAAAGACCCTAACTCCAAATCTGGTTACATCCTGAAGGCCTGGCGGGAGGACTTCATCATATGAATCGGGGGCAGGGAGAGGGACGGAAGTCAGCCTGTGACAAGTTGCTTTGCTTTTCACTTTCCCAGTTTGTGGAGGACAGTGTGTTATCTTTCAACATGTTCTTAAATAGCCTCCTTTTCCTTTCAGATTCACTTTATGTTCCCACTTCAGGGTGATATGACCAATGTTGGGGGAAGGATGTTCAAAGACTTGAGCAGTGTGTCACTTATTACCTTACCATCGCATGTTTCAGAGTCATTAAAGCAGCTCCAGCAAGCGCAGTGGGCTGTGCAGCTGGCATCCTAGGGCTGCAGATGGGACCTGAGTGCAATCTAACCAGGGTGTGAAGTCAAGTCCGAGTGAGGTTTTTCAAAAGCCAAGAATTAGAATGACTAGCTCAGTCCTGTTTCAATATATCCAAGGGAGGCTGATTTATTGGGACAGATGAAAGGAGGTCAATGTGTATTTTGGCTGCTCAGAAGATCGTGGGGCCAGGAAGCGGGGAGGAGGAAGTTATCATAAACCTATGGCCAGCCAATGAGTAAGAACATCAAAGAGGAAGCTGAATGGCCAGATGGACCAAGAGCTGGGGCACAGGCAGGGTCTTGGGGAGAAATAAGATGAATGCATGCTTTGGACAACTTGAGCTCAGAGCCAAGAGAGGCCTTTGGAAAGGCATGATGGATTATGTGTACTGTGGGTCATTACACCATGAGAGGTCCTGAGGGGATGAGCCCCAGAGGCCCTTAAAGTCAGGGCGGATCATTAAATAAACTGTGCAGGAATTTCTTCCAGGAGGACTCAGACTTGGCAAAGGTTGGGAAGGGCTGCTTTCTATCTCCAGCTCTTAATTCCCCAGCCCTGATGCCAGGGCTCGCTTATTCCAGCCTACTCCATTCATTTATTGAATAAATATAAACTGAGAACTCCCTTATTCCAAGGTCTGTGCTAGGCCCAGTGAAAGATGAGGAATCCCTAAATCTTTGGGACTTGGTGAGGTCTCTGGGGAAACGTCCTCCTCTCCTTTCATCCATTTATACCAGATATGGCCTGTTTCATGTGATTGTCCCACCACTGACTGAAGCAGGCCTCTCTACTCTCCTCTTCCAGTTAAACCTGAATTTGTCTCCAAAGTGAAGAACAAATAGGAAAACAATCAATTTTTTGGAGTTTTTTTTTTTTTTTTTTTTTTTTTTGAGCTGGAATCTCACCCTGTTGCCCAGGCTGGAGTACAGCGGCGCAATCTTGGCTCACTGCAACCTCCACCTCCTGGGTTCAAGCAATTCTCCTGCCTCAGCTTCCTGAGTAGCCGGGATTACAGGCACATGCCACCAAGCCCAGATAATTTTTGTATTTTTAGTAGAGACAGGGTTTCACCATGTTGGTCAGGCTGGTCTTGAACTCCTGACTTCATGATCTGCCTGCCTCAGCCTCCCAAAGTGCTGGGATTACAGGTATTAGCCACTGTGTCGGGTCCCAAGCTTTTAAACTATACGAAAATGGTTTCATTCTGCTACACCTTTTTTTTTTCTTTTTTTTTTTGAGTTGGAGCCTTGCTCTGTTGCCCAGGCTGGAGAGTGGTGGCGCATTCTGGGCTCATTGTAACCTCCGCCTCCTAGGTTTAGGTGATTCTCCTGCCTCAGCCGGCTGAATAGTTAAAATTACAGGCATGTGCCACCACAGCCAGCTAATTTTTGTATTTTTAGTAGAGATAGGGTTTCACCATGTTGGCCAGGCTGGTGTTGAACTCCTGACCTCAGGTGATCCACCCACCTTGACCTCACAAAGTGCTGGGATTACAGGCGTGAGCCACTATGCCTGACCCTGTTATACTAATTTGTTTCATAATTTGCCTGGGTTTTATCATTGATTCATCCATTCAACAAATATATATTGAGAACCTACAGTGTGCAAGGCATTGCTTTAGGTGCCAAGAATACTGCAGGGTCAGGCCAGGGTCACATCTGGCTCACCATTAGTCAGGATTTAGGGTTTGGTACAAATTCCACGGCCTCAGGCACTATGAGTGCATAGGATCAGCAAAAAAAAGTCCTTATAGAGATGGAAAATTCACTCATAAACCATCTGGGCTTGATGCCTTCTGTAGAGTGGACATATTTGACAACAAATTCAGTATCTTCAAAATCCATTTGTGCATTTAAGTTTTACATATATTCTTAAGTCTATTTTGGTCATTGATATTTTTCTGAAAAATTGTCTCGTTTGTCTACATTTTCAAATCTGTTGTTATAAATTACAGCTCTTAATACTAAACTATCTTTTAACAGGGAACATGTATTTTATTAATACATGTTTGTATATATAGGGTCCCACTATGTTGCCCAGGTTGGTCTTGAACTCCTGAGCTCAAGCAATCCTACTGCCTTGGCCTCCCAAATAGCTGGGATTATAGACGTGAGCCACTGTGCCTGAACAGGGGACATGTATTTTTTTTTTTTTAACAAAAAGTGCCCAGTGTTAGGCTTGGTGCGGTGGCTCACGCCTGTAATCCCAGCACTTTGGGAGACCAAAGTGGGTGGATCACAAGGTCAAGAGATCGAGACCATCCTGGCCAACATGGTGAAACTCCGTCTCTACTAAAAATACAAAAATTAGCTGAGCGTGGTGGCAGGCACCTGTAATCCTAGCTACTCGGGAGGCTGAGGCAGAGAATCGCTTGAACCCAGGAAGCAGAGGTTGCAGTGAGCCAAGACTATGTCACTGCACTCTGCCCTGGTGACCCAGAGTGAGACTCCATCTCAAAAAAGAAGAAAAAAAACAGTCTTATCCATGGAGGAATGTCCAGCCTGCTTGGCGCAGATGCTTGGTTTGGGGACTCAGCTGTTTGCAGGAGTAGTCAGGGACTGTGAGACTCCTGGGATGTTACAGTCCCTATGCTAGCAGGGGAAAGACACTGGGCCTGTGAGAAGCTGAGTTTAGGGCAGCCAGTCCTACTGGGAGAAGGGAGAGCCTCAGACACCAGCAACCTTTTTGTCTAGGCAACCCAGAGTGAGTGTCCAGCCATTTTCTGACAACCCTGCTTATTACACCATGTACGGAAATCAATGCAGACTTCCGTCTGCTCTGAGGGGTGCAGGTGGTGCTCTGTGGAACACACACATGCAGGCCTTCACCCACCCTTTCCTGGACCTTTGAAATTCATGGCATGGGAACACTGTATCTGTTGCATTTGGGTGTGGTTATAGTGCCAGCGTAAAGACAAGTTTGTCTGTGGAGTACCTGAATGACAAGAGCGTGTGTTGTGTCAGTTCCACATGGAAGGACTCTTCCTCACAGACACTGGAAGCGTACCAGTAGAATCTAAGCTCTAGGAAGGCATGGGTTTTTGTTTTTGTTTTTGTTTTTTTGGTCTGGCACATGGTAGACACTCAGTAAATATTTGCTGGGCAGATGGACAAATGGAAACTGGAATGAAATGGAGATGCCTAGGTGGGTGGCATTGAAGGACTCTGCCTCTCCTGGTCTTTGCCTCGTAGATGCCAGATATTCTAGGCGGGAACTGGGAAGTTGGCAGATGCTGCTCTGTAGAGAGTCAGTGGAACAAAGATTGGAAAAACATCCAGCCTGTGTCAGCTAGTGAAAGTGGGGTTTGGGGTCTATTTTGTGGTCAGAATATTAGAGGGGGTACCCTGATCCCTCAGGGGTCAGAGTGTGAAATTCAAGGGGATGGAGGTAGCACCACTTGGTCCCTCCTTGTAGGTTCAGAGCTATGTCCTATCAAATGCTTTCCCTTCATGTATTAGCATGATAATGAACTCTTTCTACTTCAGCTTGATAATGCAATGGATTAGATGGATAGATTTTCTAATGTTGAACCAATCCCTGCATTATTGGGGTAAGCATTGCTTGATCATAATGTACTTTTTAATACCCTACTAGAATTATTTTGCTAATCTATTTTTTTATTTAGATTCACAAATGAAACTGGCTAGCATTCCCTCTAATTTTCACTTTTTACACTGTCTGGTTTTGGTATCAAAGTTAAGTTAGCTTCATAAAAATAAATTGTTTTTGTAAAGTAGGTATTAGCTATTCCTTAAAGAGCTGGTAAATTTGCTCATAAAACCATCTGGGTTGAATCCTTTCTATGGGGAGATATGTTTGAAACTAATTAAATTTCTTTAAAAGACATTAGTCTATTTGACTTTTCTATTTCTTTTGAGTCTATTTTGGTAATTGATATTTTCCTTGAGAATTATGCCATTTGTCTACATTTTCAAATCTTTTGGCATAAATTACAGTTCATAATACTGAGCTGTATTTTAATAGGGGACATGTGATTCTTTAACAAAAGGTGCCAGTGCTTTGTTTCTATAGATCACAAAGTTCCTAGGAAAAATTCTGAAGAAACATTGAGACCTGGGGGATGGGTGTGTGTGCCACAGGGAGAGGAGTCTTGATTGACTCTTGAATTTCTCTGATAATATCTGGCATATGTAAAAGAGCCTTACAGTTTTTCAACACATCTATTGCTTACCTTATTTCTTTTGTCTTCTCAAAGTCCTTGAATTGTAGATTTTATGATAATTCTCAATTTATAGATAAGAAAAAGCCAATCAGAGGTATCAGTTTATCTATAATATAGATGAAATCAGAAGCCACTCCTAGATCACACCATTTTATTTTAAAAAAATTTTAATTTAAAAAATTTTTAACTCAGTTTCTTTTTAATTTTTCAAATTTTATTTTTTAATTTTTTTAAATTTTGAGACAGGGTTTCACCATGTTGGCCAGGCTAGTCTTGAACTCCTGACCTCAGATGATCTGCCCGCCTCAGCCTCCCAAAGTGTTGGGATTACAGGCATGAGCCACCGCTCCTGGCTTTAATTTTTTTTTTAAGATGGAGTTTCACTCTTGTTGCCCAGGCTGGAGTGCAGTGGTGCAATCTAGGCTCACCGCAACCTTCACCTCCCTGGTTCAAGTGACTCTCCTGCCTCAGCCTCCTGAGTAGCTGGGCTTAAGGCATGCACCACCATGCCCAGCTAATTTTGTATTTTTAGTAGAGATGGGATTTCTCCATGTTGGTCAGGCTGGTCTCTAACTCCTGGCCTCAGATGATCCACCTGCCTCGGCCTCCCAAAGTGCTGGGATTATAGGTGTGAGCCACTGAGCCCGGCTGATCACACCATTTTAATTAAAAGAGAGTTTAGAGATCATCTCGTTAAGAGATTCTTAACCTGGGATCCATGGACCCTCAAAGTGCCCTTGGGTAGACTTCAGTGGCTCCATAATTTGGATGAGAACAAAATTACATTGTTTTTCACTAAACTCTAAGGGGAATTTAGCATTTCCTTCTATTATGATTACAAGCAACAAACACCGGAATAGTAGCAGTCCTGCATCTCCAGTAGAGATCACAGATATTTTCATGGCACATTATAGCCGTCAGAGATAACTCAAAATATTGTTCACACTCATCGCTACCTCAAAATTACACTAGGTAGTAGACCCACCTCTTGATTTTGATATGTTGTTTTCAAAAGTACATATGTTACTGTATACCAGATTTGGTTTTAAAAATATATCGATAACTGTAGTTCAAATAATTGGCCTCCTTTCTAATCCTTTGCATTTTGTTTACTTGTTTATTGTGATAAAATATACACAAGATAAAATTGACTATTTTAACCATTTATGGTACATGTTTGATGGTATTGAGTAAATTTACAGGCCAGGCGCAGTGGCTCATGCCTGTAATTCCAGCACTTTGGGAGGCTGAGGTGGGCAGATCACCTGAGGTTTGGAGTTCGAGACCAGCCTGACCAACATGGAGAAACCCCATCTCTACTAAAAATACAAAATTAGCTGGGTATGGTAGTGCATGCCTGTAATCCCAGCTACTCAGGAGGCTGAGGCAGGAGAATTGCTTGAACCCAGAAGGCAGAGGTTGCTGTAAGCCAAGATCGCGCCATTGCACTCCAGCCTGGACAAAAGCAAAACTCCGTCTCAAAACAAAAAAAAAGAAATTTACAATGGTGTGCAACCATCACCACTATTTCCAGAGCTTTTCATCATCCCAAATAGAAACTCTGTACCTAATTAAGCAGTAACTCCTCATTCTTCCTTTCCCCACACCCCAGTAACTTCTATTCTACTTTCTGTCTCTATGAATTTGCCTAAATACCTCGTATAAATGAAATTATATCGTATTTATCCTTTGGTGGTTATCTTTTTTCATTTAGCTTAATGTTTTCAAGGTTCATCCATGTTGTAGCATGTATCAGAACTTCATTCTTTTTGTGGTTCAAAGATATACTACATTTTAATCTATTCATCTGTCAATGGGCACAGTTGTTTTCACCTTTGGACTATTGTGGTTTTGTTTTTTTTTTTTTGTTTTTTGAGACAGGGTGTCATTTCTATCACCCAGGCTGCAGAGCAGTGGCATGATCAGGGCTCATTGCAACCTCAACTTCCTTGGCTCAGGTAATCTTGATAACTGGGAATACAGGCACACACCATGGCTAGCTAATTTTTTGTATTTTTAGTAGAGACAAGGTTCCACCATGTTGCCCAGGCTAGTCTTGAACTCCTGGGCTCAAGCAATGCACCTCCTTCGGCCTCTCAAAATGTACTGTACCTGGCCACCTTTGAGCCACTGTACCTGGTCACCTTTGAGCTATTGTGCATAACGCTGCTATGAACATTGGCGAACAAATATCTGCTTGAGTTCCTGCTTTCAGTTCTTTTGGGTATACACTAAGGAGTGGAATTGCTGGGAAATATGGTAATTCTGTGTTTAACTTTCTGAGGAACTGCCAAACTGTGTTGTACAGTGGCTGCAGCATGCTGCATTCCCGCCAGCAGTGCACAAGGGCTCCAATTTCCCCTTAGCCTCACCAATACTTGTTATTTTCATTAACAAATAATAATTACCATCCTAGTGGGTGTTGCATTTTATTTTAGGCATGTAAAAACTTTCTTCTGAGAAGGAGTCATGGGCTTCTCCAGACTGCCATGGGGGTCCCTGATACAAATAAAGGTTAGGAAGTTAGGATGAAGGAACTCAGAGCTCAGAGATATTGTCACATGTCCAAGGTGAGGTGATGGACTAGCAGCAGCCCAGGCCTTAGAACAAAGTTTCCTGGGTCCCAGAGGAGCGCTTTTCCCTCCTACCAGATGGTCTGTTCTCATGTACATGATCCACCCCAGCCAGTGGCCAGAACTGAGTCAGGGCTGGAGCTAAGCCATCCACCAACCAGCCACTGAAGCTGAGGCCAGCACCAGACACAGACTAGATGGACATAGTTAATCCCTGTTTGCAAATCGCTGCAACGTAGAACTACCATGCACCACCACAGCAGCTAAATCCTTCTCCATCCTACAAACATCCGCTGAATGCCTGTGTAAAATCAAACTCCTTATTCAGTTGGAGTGTTTGGGGGACTCTTACGGGGACTATCAACTAACTATTTGGTTTATAGGTATAAAGTTCAGGAGGGAGAAATCACCCTGTGTGTGTTTCATTTACAGAATAGGTGTCTTGCTCTCTCGTTTCTTTGTGGGGACCCTCTAGTTCTGCAGAGGCAGGTTCAGATGGCCTCTTTAGTCCCATCACCCATTTTCTTACTGAGCCCTCAGTGAGTCATGGCTCCTGAACCTTTCCACACCTGCCACCACACTTGTCAGCTCAGTTTTTAAAATAATCATAACTGACTTTTTTTTTTTTTTTTTTGAGACAGAGTCTCACTCTGTCACCCAGGCTGGAGTGCAGTGGTGCGATCTTGGCTCACTGCAACCTCTGTCTCCTGGGTTCAAGCAATTCTCCTTTCTCACCTTCCCAAGTAGCTGGGATAATAGGAGCCTGCCACCATGCCCAGCTAATTTTTATATTTTTAGCAGAGACGGGGTTTCACCTTGTTGTCCAGTCTGGTCTCGAATTCCTGATCTTAGGTGATCTGCTTGCCTCGGCCTCATAAACTGTGGGATTACAGATGTGAGTCACCATGCCTGGCCATCATAGCTGACTTTTAATGAGTTTTAATTCTGGCTCTCCACTGTGCAACCATGAATAAGCAACTTAACCACCCTGAAGTTCAGTTGTCTTGTTTGTACAATGAGGATAATAATGATACATCCCTCATAGAGTAGTTATGAGGATGGAATAAGAAAATACACATAGAGGGCTTGGCACATAGCCTGGCACAGAGTAAGCATCCAATAAGTGCTGTTATTATTGATTTTAAAATTTATTATTAAATGTTACTTTGACGCCTGTAATCCCAGCACTTTGGGAGGCCGAGGTGGGTGGATCACCTGAGGTCAGTGGTTCGAAAACAGCCTGACCAATATGGTGAAACCCTTTCTCTACTAAAAATACAAAAAATTGGCCAGGTGTGGTGGCAGGCGCCTGTAATCCCAGCTACTCAGGAGGCTGAGGCCAGAGAATCGCTTGAACATGGGAGGTAGAGGTTGCAGTGAACCAAGATAGCCCATTGCATTCCAGCCTGAGCAACAAAAGCAAACTTCATCTCAAAAAAAAAAAAGGTAACATTGGAAGTTGCAAAGTGATGTTAACAAGTCCCACCCTACGAGATCTTTACAACTAGGAATTAAGCTAGTTACGATGGCCCACACCTGTAATCCCAGCATTTTGGGAGGCTGAAGTGGGAGGATTGCTTGAGCCCAGGAGTTTCAGACCAGCCTGGGCAATATAGTAAGAGCCCATCTCGAAGAAAACCAAAAAAACTTAGAGCTTCTCATCTTCAGGCCTAAAACATCTGTTAGAGTATCTTCTCAGGAACTGTATACAGAATAAATGAATGAGATGACATGTACTAATATTATTAGTATTATTATTTTGAGTTGGAATCTTGCTCTTGTTGCCCAGGCTGGAGCGTAATGGCGTGATGTTGGCTCACTGCAACCTCTGCCTCCCAGGTTCAAGCGATTCTCCTGCCTCAGTCTCCTGAGTAGCTGGGATTACAGGCACGCACCACCATGCCCAGATAATTTTTTTGTATTTTTAGTAGAGACAGGGTTTCGCCATGTTGGCCAGGCTGGTCTCGAACTCCTGACCTCAGGCGATCCACCCGCCTCGGCCTCCCAGAGTGCTGGGATTACAGGGGTGAGCCACCACGCCCGGCCTACTAATAGTATTATTAACTTTTTATCTTTTATTTACCTATTTGACCATATACTGTACTGATTTTAATATAAAATGGCAGTTTTTCTGTTTCAACCTGGTTTTTTTGTTTTTTTGTTTTTTTGTTTGTTTTTGAGCAGAGTCTCACTCTGCCACCCAGGCTGGAGTGCAGTGGTGCAATCTTGGCTCACTACAACCTCCGCCTCCCGGTTGCAAGTGATTCTCCTGCCTCAGCCTCCCAAGTAGCTGGGACAACAGGCAAACCACCATGCCCTGCTAATTTTGTGTTTTGAGTAGAGACAAGTTTCACCATGTTGGCCAGGATGGTCTCGAACTCCTGACCTCAGGTGATCTACTGGTCTTGGCCTCCCAAAGTGTTGGGATTACAGGCATGAGCCACCATGCCCAGCTCCCCCACCTTTTTTTTTTTTTTTTTTGAGACAGGGTCTCACTCTCTTGTCCAGTCTGGAGGGCAGCAGCCTGATCCTGGGTTACTGCAGCTTCTGCCTACTAGGCTCAAGCCATCCTCTTATCTCAGCCTCCCAAATAGCTGGGGCCACAGGTATGCACCACCATGCCCAGCTAATTTTTTGTATTTCTTATGGTAGAGATAGGGTTTCACTATGTTGCCCAGGCTGGTCTCAAACTCCTGAGCTCAAGCGATCCACCCACCTTGGCCTCCCAAAGTGCTGGGATTACAGGTGTGAGCCACCACACCCAGCCTTTTTCAACCTTAAATCAAATATCAGTCTTAGAATCAATTGTCTATAGGATTTATCACATGAGCCAGTCTACTCCCTATTTCTATGAGTTTGGCTTTTTTAGATTCCACATATAACCGAGGCCATGCAATATTTGTCATTCTGTACCTGGTTTATTTCATTTAGCATACTGTGGGGCCAGGGAAGTTTTATCTTTTGTTTTCTTTTTCCCTGCTCCAGTCAAAGAATGGGGCTGGGGAATTTTTAGATGAGTCGCGTGGGAAGGCCCCACTCAGAAGTTGACCCTTCTTTACATACCTGAAGGCAGTGACAGGATAAGGCACCAGAGTCATGTTGCAGGCAGAGAGAACAGCAGGCAGGGGTATGCCTGAATTGTGCGTTACAGCACAGAGGCCGGTGTGGCTCTTGCCCAGTGAGTAGGAGGACTACAGTAGGAGATGAGAGCAGAAAAATAACAAGGGGGCCTTTGGTGGGGCCAGTGAAACAGCTTTGGATTTTCTCTGAGAGAGATGGGAGCCATTGCAGGGCTTAAAGCAAAAGAATGACATGATTTCACTTTATTTTTTTTGAGATGGGGTCTCGCTCTGTTGCCGACGCTGGAGTACAGTGGTACAATTTCAGCTCACTGAAACCTCCGCCTCCCAGGTTCAAGTGATTCTCCCACCTCAGCCTCCCAGTAGCTGGGACTACAGGGGCGTGCCACCAGCGTGAGTGTGGTATGCGGGACATGGGCAGGAGGCTGCTGCCCCATTACGCTGGACGTCCTGCTTCTCCCTTTATTTTTTTATTTATTTTTATTTTTATTTTTTGAGTTGGAGTTTCACTCTTGTTGCCCAGGCTGGAGTGCAATGGTGCAATCTCGGATCACTGCAACCTCCACCTCCCAGGTTCAAGTGATTCTCCTGCCTCAGCCTCCTGAGTAGCTGGGATTACAGGCATGTGCCACCATGCTCAGCTAATTTTGTATTTATTTATTTATTTTTAGTAGAGACAAGGTTTCTCCATGTTGATCAGGCTGGTCTCGAACTCCTAACCTCAGGTGATCCACCCACCTCGGCCTCCCAAAGTGCTGGGATTATAGGCGTGAGCCACGGCGCCCAGCCTGCTTCTCCCGTTATAGAGCAGGGAAATTGAATCCAGTCTTTCAAGTCCTTTTTCAACCTTAAAATTTGCAGACCCTAAATGCTTTTCTATTATCGGGTCTTGAAAAAATACTACTCCACTTCATTACAACTGCTGTCTTTTTAACTAGTCTTCATCTTAATGATCATCTACAAGAAAGACTATTTGTAGAAGAGCCTAGAAACCAAAGTGACCAAGCCTGTGAGAAATTCCTGAAATGTTATTTCTGGCTTCCATAGCAACCCTAACATAGGGCGTTAAGCTTAATGGAGTCAGCGAGAGCAGCTGGAGCCCGGCATTCAAGCACTGTGAGCGCTGAGGAAACAAATCGTTGGCTCAATAGTTTTCCTTTTGTGTAATATACTGTCCCAGTGTGTTTAGGCAGTTACGACTTCTGCCAAGTTAAGTAAGAATGGAGGAAATGAAGCATTGTATCAAAGTGTACAGTGTTTCCAAGCGAATTGGAGTATGAGTACAAGTCTGTGTCTAGGGGAGTCTCTGCAGAAGATGAGGGTGGGAGTGCAGAGACTGGGGTGGGGAGGAGGGGCAGCTCCGCTTTCCCCAACCTCGGGTGACTAGGCCTTCAGGTGAGCTCAGTGAGGAGGACTGAGCATGCCCAGTTGCATTTTCTGTTCCAACCCGTTTGCCGACCTCAGCAGAGAGTGGGTTTGCTGTGTGAGTGTGGCATCAAAGAGGCCGAGATGCTGAGGTTGACAGAGGCCGAGATGCTGAGGCTGATGGAGCCACCAGGGCCAGTGCAGGAAATAGCGCTCTCTAGGTATTTCAGGAAAAAAAGGTTTAACACAGGGAATTCGGTTACATAGTTGTTGAAAGGGCTGGAAGGGTGGGAGTTCAGGGACCACCACACAAGAGCACGTCGCTGGGGTCAGGATGCTGCTGCCACTAGAACCAACATCTGTGCAGCTGCTGGGCAGACACCAGAACATAAAGTCTGGCTGCCACAACTGACTGGCTTTCCTCAACCTTGCTTGTCAGCAGAGCCAGCATCCACCTCGTTTCATCCTTTGTGAATGTATCGAATTGGGGTTCCCCAATTCTTACCCAGAACCCTAGTTGCCTGCAAGACAGTCTGGGAAAGATTGGTTTTGTTCTTTTAGCTTCTGCGACCCTGGAAGACTCATGGGGAGAGGTGGGAGTTCACACCAAGTGCCAATGGACATCAATCGATTTTTTTTTTTTTTTTTTTGAGATGAGTCTCTCTCTGTCACCCAGGCTGGAGGGCTGGAGTGCAGTGATGCAATCTCAGCTCACTGCCGCCTCTGCCTCTGGGGTTCAAGTGATTCTCCTGCCTTAGCCTCCCAAGTAGCTGGGATTACAGGCATGTGCCACCACACCCGGCTGATTTTTGTATTTTTAGTAGAGATGGGGTTTCGCCATGTTGGCCAGGCTGGTCTCGAACTCCTGACCTCAGGTGATCCACCTTCCTCGGCCTCTCAAAGTACTGGGCTTACACGTGTGAGCCACCATACCTGGCCATTTTTTTTTTTTTTTTTTTTTTGAGACAGAGTCTCACTCTGTTGCTCAGGGTGGGGTGCAGTGGTGCAATCTCAGCTCACTGCAACCTCTGCCTCCTGGGTTCAAGCAATTCTCCTGCCTCGGCCTCCCAAGTAGCTGGGACTACAGGCACGTGCCATCACGCCCAGCTAATTTTTGTATTTTAAGTAGAGATAAGGTTTGCCACAGTGGCCAGGCTGGCCTCGAACTCCTGACCTCAGGTTATTCACCCGCCTTGGCCTCCCAAAATGCTGGGATTACAGGCATGGGCCACCTCATCTGGCCTGGTATTTATTTCGTTTGAAAGCTGGATTAAGTAGGTAGAGGAGTTGAACACTAAACGGGGATGTGTTGAAAGGGCCCATCGTTGACCTGAACTATTTACTCCACCACCTGAAAGTCTTTCAGGATCAAGTCCAGGGTTAGATAACAGAGGGGCAGAAACTCAACTCCCAGAGACAAATGAGCTGCCTTAACATTCTCTCTGGCGCCTTCTCTATTAATATGTACATAAGGAAACATTAATTTACACCCGAGAGCAGCCTGGGAACTTGGATGGGAAAAGAAGCAGGGATGGGGGGCAGGCCTGGAGAGAATGGCTTTGGGCTGGGCTGGATGGAGAAGACTGAAGTCGGGTCTGGTCAGGAACCCTAACAATATGGCTAAAGTAGGAAGGGCACATCTAAAACCCTTCAGTGCTCCTCATTTCTCCTAATGAAATCCAGACCTAGTGTTTTGGTTTTTTTGAACAGGGTCTTGCTCTGTTGCCTAGGCTGGAGTGCAATGGCACAGTAATGGCTCACTGCAGCCTCAGCCTCCAGTGCTCAAGCAAACCTCCTGCTTCAGCCTCCCATGTAGCCGGGACTGCAGGCCTGTACCATTACACCCAGCTATTTTTTAAAAATATTTTGTAGAGATGGGGTCTCAAACTCCTGAGCTCAAGTGATCCTCTTGCCTCAGCCTCCCAAAGTGCTGGGATTACAGGTGTGAGCCACTGTGCCCAGCCTCAAGTCCAGACTTCTTAGGTAGGAGGCACATGCTGTCCACCCCCATGGCCCTATCTTCCCCAACTTGTTCTTTAGGACCCAGCCTTGTAATATCACCTGTGGTTCCCCGGGTGCGTGTGCATCCCACTCTATTCTGGCCTCCAGGCTTTGCGTATGCTGCCTTTTTACCTAAATGCCCACTCCAACTTGCTGCCTGGTTGATACCTGCTCACCTTATAATAACATCATCCTATTATAATACTCATCACCTTGTCCAGAGGCCTTCCCCCACCCTTGTCTTGGGACTGGTGATCTATTCCAGGCTCCAGTCGCTCATCCTTTTGTTGTTGTTGTGTTTTGTTTTTAGAGAAAGAGTTATGCAGGCTAGAGTGCAGCAGTGTGATTATAGCTCACTGCAACCTTGACCTCCTGGGCTCAAGCAATCCTCCCACCTCAGCCTCCCAAGTAACAGGGACTGCAGGTGCATCCCACCATGCTTGGCTTATTAAAAAACTGTTTTTTTGGTAGTGATGTCGTCTCACCATGTTGCACAGGCTGGTCTCCAACTGCTAGACTCAGGCAGTCCTCCTGCCTTAGCCGCCCAAAGTGCTGGGACTATAGGTGTGTGCCTGGCCTGCTTCTGCTTTTTATGAATCTTGATGTACCTGTCTTCTCTATGGGGTTGTAAGCTCCTCCCAGGCTGAGATTGGTTCTCATATGGCATCCGCAGCACCCGGCACTGAGAGGGTTCCTGCAAAGTTTGTACAGCTTAACCAAACCAAATGAGCATAGAAGTGTCTCCAAAGACAAACTTTGCCTTGGCTGGCACAGGGGTGTGGAACCTTGTGCGCTGCCATCTAACTAGCCCCTTCCTCCTTGCATACCTGCACTCCCTCCTTCCAGGGAAAGGCCCGAGGCGCTGTGTTTTGGGGCCTCCGCCTCCTTCCTCTCCTCTCTTGCAGCCCAGCCCTGCATTGCTATTCACAGGTCTCTCTGCTCTGCTCTGGCTTTCACTTGCTGAATTCTCAGAAAGCAGATGAAGCAATTTATTCAGTTCAAGTGCTCCTATGGGTCAAATGCCAGTTTGCTTTTTAAAACCTACCTATGCTTGTTTTTTACTTTGCAGAGAGCAGAAATTACCTGTTTTGTTTCCTGGTGCTTTATGCACTCTCTTGTATCGAGGGATGGGATGTGTGTATGTGTATGTGTGTTTGTGTGTGCGCGTGCACATACATATTGCAATTTTAAGATACATCTCATTTCTCAATTTGAGAAAGGAAGAGAAATAGTGAGGGGGTTTGAAAGAGAATATCAACATTATTTTGTATGTATTCAGTCAGTTCATTTTTTAAATAAAAGGTTTTAATATCACTGGCTATTTTTTTTTTATTTTATTTTATTTTATTTTTCAAGACAGAGTCTCACTCACTCACCCAGGCTGGAGTGTAGTGGCGCGATCTCGGCTCACTGCAACCTCCACCTCTTGGGTTCAAGCGATTCTCCTGCCTCAGCCTCCCAAAGTAGCTGGATAACAGGCATGCACTACCACGCTTGGCTAATTTTTGTGTTTTTAATAGAGACAGGGTTTCACCACATTGGCTGGTCCCAAACTCCTGGCCTTAAGTGATCTGCCCACCTTGGCCTCCTAAAGTGCTGGGATTACAGGCATGAGCCACCACACCTGGCCTATTGTTTTTAACTTTAATTTTAAGTTCAGGGGTACATGTGCGGTTTGTTATGTAGGAAAACTCATGTGTCACGGAGGCTGATTGTACAGATTATTCCATCACCCAGGCATTAAACCTATTACCCGTTAGTTACTGTTCCTGGTCCTCTCCCTCCTCCACCCTCTGATGGGCCCCAGCCTGTGCTGTTCCCCTCTATGTGTCCATGTTTCCCATCCTTGCGCTCCCACTTATAAAAACCACTGTTTCACAGCTTATTTATACTTCCCTTTATCAGTTAAGAAGAAGACTGTTTGTATAGCAAACTCTGAGAGAGGACGTGAGGGGCGTTTTTTAGTGAGACGAGAAAACTGCTTTATATTGCAAGGAAATTCAATTCATTGGAAACTGTTTTCTCCAGGACTAAACTGGGGCAGCTTTCTTTTTGGCTCCCTCACAAAGAAAATTGTCCAGGGTCTGGAAACCACAGTTGTTGAACCTCATACGATGTCTCTTTTCTTTCAGCTCATGCAACATTTACTAGAGGAGACTGGGGTGATGTGGCGTGTTTTTCCTTTCCTTTTTTTTTCCTTTCCATTTTGCTGGCTCCTTGGTGCACACTTCCTGAGGGCCTGAGAGGGCTGTGTTCCTAAAGGAATTTATGACAGTTAGCAGGGACAACTGAAATTTGAGCTGGTGTGAGCCCAGGATCTCTCAGGGCCCTACTGGCAGGGGTCTCTGCTTCAGGGAGCATCATTGCTACCCAAAGATGCAGACCCATTCACCAGCTCCTTCTTAAAACAACAGCAAAAACTTACCATGGCTTTGCCAAGCATATTTTGCATAAAAACTTCCCAGGATGGATTCTCTCTCCATGGGCCGATGGAATCCATCCCTAAATCATCCTTCTCTGCCAGCACACTCACCCCTCTCTGCTCCACAAGTGCCCTTCTTGGTAATAGCTTATTCAAGGGTACAAAGGGAAAATCTGGCAATTCTCAAATTTCAGCTTTTGTTTGTGAACTTTGGCTCTGCTCAGGAAGAACTTGTTAGAATAAAGGTTGACATTCAGCCTGTTTCTCGTGCATTCTTGAGAGAAGCACACGGTGCATAGCATCTTGAATGGCATCAGCCGCTTGCTACCCAGCTCTTTGGGACAAGTAGGTCCATGAGAGAAAATACACAGAGCAGGGAGAAGACTGTGCCGGCTCTGGCAGGAGAGGGAGCCTGGCTACCCCAGTTTCTCTTTCCCCCTTTCTTCTTCTGCAACCAGGCATCCAAAGCAGGGTGTATGTGGGGGAAGACCTGGGAAATCACCTCTGTCTGAGCGTACCTTGCTACTTTTATCCTCGGTAGTTGGTCAAAATGTAGAGTGCATCTGCTATGTATCTTTATTGCCTCCATCCCCCCTTGTTCAGAAGTAGAACCTCTA
Organism: Aotus nancymaae; assembly: GCF_030222135.1. NCBI lineage: Eukaryota > Metazoa > Chordata > Mammalia > Primates > Aotidae > Aotus > Aotus nancymaae. The sequence continues at coordinate 46,900,597 of NW_026988450.1, forward strand.
GGCCGTGCATGGTGGCTCACACCTGTAATCTCAGCACTTTGGGAGGCTGAGGCTGGCTGATTGCCTGAGCTCAGGAGTTCGAGACCAACCTGGGAAACATGGCAAAACCCTGTCTCTATCAAATCAAAATCAAAATCTCTATCAAATCAAATAAAAATAAAAAATTAGCCATGCATGGAGGTGCGTGCCTGTGGTCCCAGCTACTCAGGAGGCTAAGGTTGGAGGAGCGCCTGAGCCTGGGAAGGGGAGGTTGCAGTGAGCCAAAACTGTGCCACTGCACTCCAGCCTGGGTAACAGAGTGAGACCCAGTCTCAAAAAAAAGAAAAAAGTTTTTAAAAAGTTTAAAAAACACTAATTAAAAAAAAGAATAGCGACTGTTCAGTGTGATCTGGAGTGAGGCTGTTCTGGTTAAGCATAGATTGTGCTTATTGAACAATAATTCCTCTTAGCCTGCCTAGCTCTACAATCGCCCCATACTTGTCTCAATGACCCCTGCACTGTGAGCCTCTTGAGGCCAGGGCCTGATGGTACCCACCAACTATTGTATTTTGCCCATGGTGCCTTAGGTACAATGCCTTCTGTGTGCCAGCCCTGAGCCAGGCATTGTTGAAAGATGAATAAGTCCAAGTCATGACCTCAAAACTGGCTTATGGATTGATGGGACTTGAAGGCCAGTAAATACCATAAGTATCTGTGGGGCCACATCACTGCACATTGTTACTCATTGGGTTTACTGTCATCACGACCTGATGCTGAGAGGGAAAATGTGAACTCTAGTAGGTGCAGCATGTGAGTCTCTGGGGCCTGAGCGATGCCTCCCAGGGCACTGCCCAGGACAGAGAGTGAAGTGGGGACATTTGCACTTAGGGGAGTGTGTCTTGAGTTGAGCTTTATCTCCTGGGTCTCATTCCAGGCTCAGCTGTCAGTGTGTTATCTGGTGATGGAGAGGGTAGGAGGGCTCTTCACTCTTGGCCATCTACCGGGAGCAGTGGCTAAAAATGCAGGTGTTAAAGTCAGACCGACTTGCGGTTTCAACCCTGTTCCGCCACCACTCATTAATCTCGTGACTGTGCACTTGTCATTGAACCTCTCTGAGCCTCAGCTTCCTCATCTACAAGTGGAGGGTAACAGTGCCTCTCTTATTTTCTGAACCTAAGTGAATGCCAGATATATGTGTCATGCACATGATCTGACCCTGGAACAGAATATTCGCATCAGGAGACATAAGAGACTCCAGGATGTATGATTGCCGTATTTCCAAGGCCACGCCTGGTTTGGGGGAAGAAGGTGGCAGGACATGGGAATGGGGTGCGCTGCCACGATCTTCTTTTCTAGACCCTTGGCAGATGGTCCCTCAGGCTTACGTATCCCTAGAGACAGAGTTCTCAGATTTGTTGTGTGCCTAAGAATCACCTGGAGCAATTACAAGTGCAGATTCCTGGGCCTTAACCCCAGAGATTCTGATTCCGTTTCTAGGGTGCAGCTGGAGTATGGTGGTGCAATCTCAGCTCACTGCACCTTTGCCTCTCAGGTTCAAGTGATTCTCCTACCTCAGCCTCCCAAGTGGCTGGGATTACAGGTGCCTGCCACCATGCCCAGCTAATTTTTGTATTTTTAATAGAGACAATTTCACTATGTTGGCCAGGCTGGTGTTGAAGTCCTGAGCTCAAGTGATCCACCCACCTCGGGCTCTCAAAGTGCTGAAATTATGGGCATGAGCCGCCATGCCCAGCCGTCCCCACCTGTTTCAGATGTTATTGACTGTTGAGGATCTCAGCTGTAACCTGTTCTTTATTATGCCTCTGCTGACCAGCTTTCCCAGCCCATTCCAGCTCATGGTAGGGTAACTGCAATCTCTCTCTTCCCTGCTCTCCCACACTCCCCCCTCAAAAGCCTTACCTGGAAGCTCATGTACACACCAAAGGAAATAAGCAAGGACCCAGAGAGGACAGCCAGGTACCTGGTACTAGGTCGGGTACTAGGGATTCATAGAAGACACTGCGTGTGGCCAGGTAGCTGCATGTCTGAGACACTAGTGGAAGACGTTCAGACAGAGGTAAGCAGGGAGTGTTGGGGCTCAGAGGAAGGCCATTGAGGCCAGTGGAGGGTGGCCCATCAAGGAAAGGTTTTCAAAATGGGGGACCACAGGGCTGAGTCTTAAGCTGAACAGGGAGCTGAGGGCATTCCTAGCAGAGAGGGTGTGTAGGGACTACAGGCAGGCAGTTTGACATTGTTGGGGTATAAGGTATAGGGCAGGGAGTGGTGGGCCAGTGGAGAAGTCTGAGTTCATGGGTTCATTCTTCCCTGAACATCAGCAACCTTACCATTAGTGACCCTTAGGATGGTGACTTTTGAAGAAATTGCCCTGATGGAATTGCTCCCTGAGACTCATGGATACTCGGAATTTATTTATTTATGAGACAGAGTTTCGCTCTGTCACCCAGGCTGGAGTGCAGTGGCATGATCTCGGCTCACTGCAACCTCTGCCTACTGGGTTCAAGGGATTCTCCTGCCTCAGCCTCCTGAGTAGCTGGGATTATAGGGGTGCCCCACCACACCCAGCTAATTTTTGCATTTTTAGTAGAAATGGGGTTTCGCCACGTTAACCAGGCTGGTTTCAAACTCCGGAACTCAGGAGATCCACTCGCCTCGGCCTCTCAAAGTGCTGGGATTATAGGCATAAGCCACCGTGCCCAGCCCGATACTGGGAATTAAAAGCTGTCATTTCTGGCTTGTGGGAATCAAATCAATGAAACTCACCAAAATACTCATTCATGGGAAAGTTCTGGCAGAAAGAGGAAGATTAAGGTCCATTTTTGTCAGGAGATTCTCTCTGGGAAAGCCGTTGATGAGATGACTGGGGCATAGGTTGGGAGGAGTCTAATGGGAGTGACTGGAAAGTGACATCTAGAGGACAAATCAGTTTCTTTTCATAAGCTCCCTCTAGTCTATGGGTGATGAGAACTTGGGGTGCTGTGTCAAGAGGAATCTTGTGGATGAGCTTTGATTCTGAAACCAGGACTGATTAGGGGTGTTGGCCACAGGTGCCAGGGCTGGGGACATGGGGGTGACATGCAAGGCTTGGACTTGCCATCTTGGCTCCAGATTTTATCATGTGACCAGCTGTCTCCCTTGCTTTGGTTTATACAGTTGATTTCATACCCTATATGCAGGGCTTGACATTTTTACCGTTACACTTCATCTTATCAGTCCCTACTCATTATTCCAGCCCTCAGAAACCCTTTCCCGGCCTCTTATTCAGCTTATTAGCGGTTCCTGCCAGCCTTGTATGCAGTGGTGTAGGGAGAGCCACAGATGCCTCCAGAATTTGCAGAAATGTTTGGAAAATGTTACTAAGTGGGAAATGATTTGCTAATGAGTTCACGATATGTCTTAGATCCATTAAGTAGTTTAGGGTGTCTCCCTAATATAGTAGAAGCGAGTTTTCAGAATATTCCCCAGTGGTTCTTTCAGAAAATACGAATAGAGCACGACTGAGTCAAAGAGAGCCCTAGCTCATCAACTGCATTCTACACTGTCAGGCTGATGCAATGTCGCAGCTGGCGGCTGACTAATAAGGGAATTGGAGAGGGAAGAATTGATTATTTCCTGGCCAAGGACCATGGTGCCCTAATCAAGTGCCCTAAATGCAGGTGATGCGGGGGAAGTCACACTGGGGTAAAAAACAAAGATAGCCTAAATTACGTCTGAAATATCCTTTCAATTACCCTTAAGCACTGAGAGCTGGTCACAGTCTGGAGGCACGCAGGGACAGAAGCACCTGAGGGGGCTCAGGGGCCGCATCTCAGGTGTCTGTGGGTGGGATCCCAGGGCCGTGTTGCATTGTCATCTTTGCTGTCAGTCCATCTGTCTCTGTGTCCGATTTGACAAGCCCATGTAGTTCAAGTCTCGTAAATCAAATGCTTATAGCCGGGGTTCCTAAGCTCCAGACTGTGGACCAATATCAGTCCGTGCCTGTTAGGAACCAGGCCGCACAGAGGAAGTGAACAACAGGCAAGCATTACCGCCTGAGCCCACCTCCTGTGAGATCAGTGGTGACATTCAATTCTCACAGGAGTGCAAACTCTATTGTGAACTGTATGTGCAAGGAATCTAAGTTGTGCACTCCTTGTGAGAAGCTAATTAATGGTTGATGATCTGAGATGAAGCAATCCCCATTCTGTCCCTGGAAAAATTGTCTTCCATGAAACCAGTCCCTGGTACCAAAAAGGTTGGGGCCTGCTGGCTTATCAGATGCAATTTCCTTGTATTCTGATGTGCTAATTCTATATATATATATTTTTTTTTCCCAAGACAGAGTCTGGAGTGCAGTAGCATGATCTCGGCTCACTGCAACCTCTACCTCCTTGGTTAAAGTAATTCTCTTGCCTTAGCCTCCCAAGTAGCTGGGATTATAGGTATCTGCCACCAGGCTTGGCTAATTTTTTTGTATTTTTGGTAGAGATGGGGTTTCACCATGTTGGCCAGGCTGGTCTCAAACTCCTGACCTTGTGATCCACCTGCCTGGGCCTCCCAAAGTGCTGAGATTACAGGTGTGAGCCAACGTGCCCGGCCTTTTTTTTTTTTTAAAGACGGAGTTTTGTTTTTGTTGCCCAGGTTGGAGTGTAGTGGTGCAATCGCAGCTTACCGCACCCTCCACTCCTGGGTTCAAGTGATTCTCCTGCCTCAGCCTCCCGAGTAGCTGGGATTACAGGCATCTGCCACCAGGCCCAGCTAATTTTTTGTATTTTTAGTAGAGACAGGGTTTCACCATGTTGGCCAGGCTGATCTTGAACTCCCGACCTCAGGTGATCCACAGGCCTTGGCCTCCCAAAGTGCTGGGATTACAGGTGTGAGCCACCGTGCCTGGCCTGTTTTATATTCTTATAGTGGAGGATCCATACGGCTCTCACGGTTTGATGAGAATTCTCTCTTACAATCTTTCTGTTTGCTTTGCTCTGACCCCATGCCCACCTGGCAGCCCTTGATCATGAATGTGGCTTTACCTGGAAGCTCAGGTGCTGACCCTTCACATGGCCAGCCTTGTCTGCCTGCCCTTATTTCTCACTGAAGAAGAATGTTAGCACTTGTAATCTTTCAGTGTCTCATGTGATTAGCTAGTTTATTCAGTTTTTCAGACATGGGTAAAATTGAATACTTCAATCTTTGTTGCAGAGCACCAGGCTCTAAAACTAGGTTGGCAGAAAGATTCTATTTCATGTGCCAGTTCTCACAGATTGTTTATCGGTACTCGAAGTGCCATGTTGAAAGAATCCAGAAAAAAAAAGTCCCAAGAATATTTAGTTCAAAAAAAGAAAAAAGAAAAAGAAAAAAAAAAGCCAGGCTGAGGGGGACAGGGCCATAATTGATTAATAATGTCTGCCAGGGACTGAAAATAATGGCATTGCTAAACTTGCCATAGAGCATGAGATAGTCAACCATTCCCTGTCTCTCCTTCTCTACCAAGGGATAGTCAACCATTCCCTCTCTCCTTCTCTACCAAGGGATAGTCAACCATTCCTTCTCTCCTCTGCTAAGGGATAGTCAACCACAGCCATTCCCTCTCTCCTTCTCTACTCAGGGATAGTCAGCTATTCCCTCTTTCCTTTTCTACTAAGGGATAGTCAACCATTTCCTCACTGTCCTTCTCTCTCTTAGCACATATCATTAAAGACCTCCTTCCAGACTGGCTTGATATGTTTATATTTATCAACAACAGCACTCTGCATCTTTTTGGTCTGCCTGCTTCATTGTGTCACATTATTATTTGTGTCTCTTTCAGGTGGGGGTCTTTTCCTTCCTTGTATCCCCAGGGCCTGACACACAATAGGTAGTCATTAAGCATTTGTTGAATGACTGGCTCTACCTAACAGTTCTACCTGATTGTTCTGTATACAGGGAATCTGCCTCATTAGGGTCAGTCATTTGCCTTGCTGAGATCCATACTATAGAGTTCTCTGGATCCTCTTGATCTGTTCCATCTAGGAATAAACATACATTTTGCATGCCCTGATTTTTTTTTTTCTTTCTTAAACTCCTGCTGGCTCATTATGATCGTGGCTTGCTGTCTCTCTCTCTCTCTCTCTCTCTCTCTCTCTCTGTTCTTCGCTCATCATAAAACAGCTTTAATTTTTCTCCCCAATGTCCCTTTGAAACTCTTCGTGAGCTAGTTTTTTTCTCTGTCCCTTTAGAAAATTTTAATCATGTTTTTAATCATATTTTATAGTGTTTTGGGTCACCCTTAGGTAATTTTTAAAAATTCTCTGGTTATTCCTAGTTCTAAGAACAGTTTTAGCTCTTGGCTTACTGCTACTCTGTCCAGCATTACTCTTGTCATAATTATCATGAATCATCCTTTAATAGTTTTGAGATTCTTTTCTCCAAAATTCTTGCCTTCCACCAGACCACTCATTTCTCTCTCTCTCTCTCTCTCTCTATCTCTCGTGTTTTTTTTTTTTTTTTTTAATTTTCTTTTTGAGACGGAGCCTCTCTCTGTTTCCCAGATGGGAGTGCAGTGGCACAATCTTGGCTCACTGCTGCATCTAGCCTCCCGGGTTTAAGCCATTATCCTGCCTCAGACTCCCAAGTTGGGATAACAGGTGCCTGCCACCACACCTGGCTAATTTTTGTATATTTAGCAGAGAGAGGGTTTCACCATGTTTGCCAGGCTGGTCTCGAACTCCTAACCTCAAGTGATCCACCCACTTTGGCCTCCCAAAGTACTGGGATTACAAGCATGAGGTACCGTTCCAGGCTAGATCTCAACCACCCTATTCTCTTATCTTGACCCCGTAATTACAGTAACTTTAATCCTGCCATAAATTCAATTTAAACCTCCTATCTTCCCAGCTCACCCCTACTAGTATTCCAACTCCAGCAATTCTGTGACCTCATCTGGACTTTCAGTTCATTGATCCTACTATCTTTTCACCGTCCTTCACCTCAGTTCCTCTGTTCCCTGCTTCCCCAGATTTAATTCCATAGGGAATCACTGTAGTCACTGTCAACTACCTTTGCCCCTTTCCTGATTCATCATTCTCACTTGGCTACATGATAACCCTGGTTAAATCCAACTTTTGCCAGCCTTTCCCCCATATCTGTGTAGCTGAACGTGGCTACAGCAAAACATAAAGCCACGTGGATTGGTCTCATGTAAATTTCATAATAGCAGCCTTCAAGTAGGCCTTAGTGCTGCCTGGAAATCATACTCTAGTTCCCTAATCCCTTCACTCTTCCACTGTCCTAGAAACTGTTACAGTTTTTTTTTTCACTTGTATCATTACATTTTTCACAGTTCTCTTGTTAAGTGCCCACAAACCATCTGCTCGTGGGAACTTTGCTGGGAATTGATATGGAGCGTCACATTTTTCTGAAATCCATTTCCTGGGTATTTGCCTGATGTCCAGACTGTAGTCCGTCTATTCCCAACAGCCCCTCAAAGATCGGTGACCTTTTTCTTTCTGTCACACCTGTCCCATCCTTCATTCTCCCCCGGGCCCTTGCTCCTACTGAGCTCTCCATGAGTGCTTATCGTGGAGCAAGAATGGGAACCACCAGCGGCTTGATTTACTGGACTGCTGCTGACTGCAGCTATCCAGGAAGGCAAGCATCTGTTTTTATCATATTATTAAGTGTTTTTTTTGTTTTTTTCACTTGGCAGGAGTTAGGCAAGTTTGGACCATAGCTCTTAGGCCCTGAATCCAGGCAAGGAAAAAGAACTGACCCCAGAGAGCCAGTGAGTCTTGTGTGTCTTGAGTGTTCTGGAAATGGCAGATCTAAAGGCACAAAATCCTTCCATACTCATTTTGAGTATAGCTTGGTGGTCAAGAGTGTGGGCTACGGAGCCATCACAATGGGTTCGGATCCCAGCTCCTCTACTTCCTAGTGACCAAAAAAAAAAAAAAAAAAAAAATTCAACCAAATTAAATTTAAAGGAGTTTAATTGAGCAATGAATGATTTGGGAATTGGACAGCCCCCAGAATCATAGCAGATTCCCAGAGACTCCAGTATAGCCACGTGGTAGAAGAAGATTTATAGACAAAAAACAGGAAATGACGTACAGAAATCAAAAGTGAGGCACAGAACGGCTGGATTGCTTAGAGGCTGGCATTTGCCTTATTTGAACACAGTTTGAACCCTCAGCAGTGTATGAATGTTAGAAGTATGACTGCTGGATTGGCTAAAACTCAGCTGTTGTTACAGGTGATACTCCTAAGTTAGGCTTTTAATCTTGTCTACTTACTAAACTTGGTTGCAGTTTTTCCACAAGGACTCAAATATAGAAGTACGGAGTCCTTCTCAGGCCATATTTAGTTCGCTTTAACACTAGGTAGGAGAACTCAAGCAAGTTTTCTAACCTCTCTAGACTCACTATCCTCACCTGTTAAAGAAGAACCATAACAACACCTACTTTCTAAGGTGTGTATGAAGAATAAACAAGCCAACACTGTAAAGTATTCAAACAAGGCCTGGCGCTAATTAAGTCCTCAATAAATATTAGCTATAAATTATGATTATTTTCTCTTTTGAGTCTCACAACAGTATTGTAAGGTATTATCCCTACTTTGCAGAAGAGACTGAGGGTCAAACAGGTTGAGAGGCTTAAGATCATTTGGACAGAGGCCGGGCTTGCTCGGGGTCAGAGGACTCTAATACTGTTTCACTTAGGATTTCAGAGCCCCCTTTAGTCTCCAGATGAAATGATTTTACCCTTGTCAAGGAGGGTAAAATTCATATCCATTCCTTCTCCAAATGTGTCCTAACTTCCCTAGGCAGATGGCACCAAATATTTACAGTATGATTACATGGCTGTGATTGAATTTAGTCAGAATGGGGGCGAGGCTGATTAGTGACAAGGCTGCAATCTTGAGAGGAGGAAATAGTTCTGAGGTTGTACCTTGTCATTCTGCTGAAGTAGGAATGTTGCTTAAATTGTCCTGGCTCAGTTCCCTTTCTCTGGAAGGGTAAAAGGCACTCATTTGCCCAATACATGGACTTTGGAGTCAAGCTGACATACCAGAAGAGCTGTTAACAGAGTCCAGATCATCACTTTATGGTCAGAGGGATGGCATTTTATTATGGCTCCATAAACTCTCTTCCAACTGTGACTGAAAATCCTGTCATGAGAGGCATTGTGTGTTCTTCTGCCAGGCCAAGGGACAAGGAGGTCTTTTATCAGAACCAATTGTCAGCATAAGAAGAACGCACACAAAGGAAGTTCATTTTCTGGAAACATCTCTCAACAGTTCCCATGTAGAGAAGCTGTGAGGCTTTTCACAGCAAATGTTTTAGGGTGTTCCCAGGTATTTGCAAAGCTCCTATCATAATGCTGGCTGTATTGATAATTTCCTAAGGGTACCTGCCATCAGATGATGGAAAGGGCATCAGGTCTAACCATGGGGAACCATGAGGGACTTGCAGAGATAATCAACTCTCTGAGCCTCAGTTTTCCTTTCTTTTTTTTTTTTTTTTTTTTTTTTTTTTGAGACGGAGTTTTGCTCTTGATACCCAGGCTGGAGTGCAATGGCGCAATCTCGGCTCACCGCAACCTCCGCCTCCTGGGTTCAGGCAATTCTCCTGCCTCAGCCTCCTGAGTAGCTGGGATTACAGGCACGCGCCACCGTGCCCAGCTAATTTTTTATATTAGTAGAGACGGGGTTTCACCATGTTGACCAGGATGGTCTCGATCTCTTGACCTCGTGATCCACCCGCCTCGGCCTCCCAAAGTGCTGGGATTACAGGCTTGAGCCACCGCGCCTGGCCCAGTTTTCCTTTCTATAAAGTGGGTGACTTGGACTCTGTTGAGACCCCTCCACCTTTAAGATTCTACTAGTCTATAATTCCATGAATCAAACTTCAAAAGTGGTTATGCTCCCTCATAAAATGGCAAAGGTTTGGGTCCCAGAGTCTCTGACTCCATTAGAAGGACCACACCTTCTCTAGAACTTTTGGCTTTGTGTTTGTCATCATCTTGAACTAACTGCTCTGATTCAGTCTCTTTCACCTGAAGACTTGCTTCCACCAGAATTCCATTTAATTCCACAGATGTTGACTGAAGACTGTGTTTCCAACTGATGCCTACAAAGATAAATGAGACTAGTTTCCTAACCTTGGGGAATTCCCAGTGAGATAGTGAGGACAAGACTTTATAAAACTTCTTTTCTCCAGAGATCTCTCTGTTTCTTGGACTCGTGTGTGTCCCTAGCCCAGTAACAGTGACTTCACCAGGGAATTTGTTAGAAAGGGAAACCCACTGAATCAGAAGCTCTGGGGTTGTGGTGCACTGGTCTTGGTTCTTAACAAGTCCTCTGGAGAAATGAGATGTACCCTCGACTTGGAGAACCACTGAACTATCCCTTCCAGGGACAAACGATGAAACTGTGGTTCTGAGCCCTCAAGGGACCCAAGGAGACATTGTGAAGAAAATTCAGTCACTTGGGCTGCCAGGACTTGGTGTTTTCAACTCAGAATTACTGCTTTCTTGGAACCTCCAACAACATTTTGAAGCTTTGTGGTGTTTTTGTAAATGTGCAAGTGTGGTGGAAACTACCCATTTGATTACAAGGGAAAGAATCCAATTTAGCACACAATTCTCCATGGAACTTCCAGGCTTCCCTTTAAATTGATTGTGATGCTTGCCCATGACTAAGACCCATAATAAAAGGACCAATCCAAGGAGGTTCCCCTACTTCCAAAGATCTCCGAAGGAAGAGAATTCTCAGAGTGCGAGTCTTGTGTGAATTTTCCTCCCTTCAAAGATGCCTGAATTAATATCCTCCTCCATGGCAGGGGCTAAGCCTGGCGCCTCTTCTCCTCGGCTGGTAAAGATTATTGGGTGACATTCTCCCTGCAGTAACTTCAGACTTGAAGGGCAGGGCAGGGGCGGCTCTTGCAGAGGGGCCTGGCTGGGTCCTGGGAATGCTCCCTCTTGTCCTCCTTGGGATCTGCAGATCCATCATCCACTGCCCCAACCCAGGACTATATGCTAAACCATAGGAGCCTTCGGGTGCCTCTCAGGGTAGGTTCAGCCCCTAGGCTCATTTCGATTCTTCTCGCCTCCTTGGGCAGGCGCCTGTGTGCAACACCAACCACACAGCCATAGCTGTAGCCCTGCCCCTAACCGGCCTCGGGCTGGACACGAGTGAGGGCTGATGGAGGGGTGGGCAGGGAGAGGCTGTGCATGCAGCCAGCAATGTCAGGGGTTCCCACTTGCTGGCTCTTTCATTACATCATTTCCTTAAATTCTTACAGCTACCCAATGAGGTGGATATTGGTGGCACCTCTGTATATATTTTTTCTTTTTTCTTTCTTTTTTTTGAGACCGAATCTCACTCTGTCGCCCAGTCTGTAGTGTAATGGTGCAATCTCGGCTCACTGCAACCCCCACCTCCTGAGTTCAAGCGATTCTCCTGCCTCAGCCTCCCAAGTAGCTGGGACTACAGGCACGTGCCACCATGTCTGGCTAATTTTTTTTTTTTTTTTTTTGTATTTTTAGTAGAGATGAGGTTTCACCATGTTAGTCTGCGAGATCTCCATCTCCTGATCTCATGATCCACCTGCCTTGGCCTCCCAAAGTGCTGGGATTATAGGCATGAGCCACCGTGCCCAGCCTAATTTTTTCTTTTTCTAAATTATGAAAGATTTCAAACTCCCAGTGCTCCCATGTTCTCATCTATGCAGTGGGTATGATGCTCCTCGCTCCTTTCTCAAAAACTTGCTCTGAAAATCAAATGACAAAGTGCTCCTGAAAAAAAGATGTTAAAACATCCTGCAAATGTTAGGTTTCATATAGATTTTATCGCTAAGCCCTCAAAGGCAGTTTCTGGGGCCTCTGTTTTGAGACACTCACCCAGGACTCACCCAGCCCCCCGGGTTATTCATGGGTATGGCAGAAGATTGGTTTCCTGCCAGGCTACTGGTGTTTGGGGTGCCTCCTCCCCTAAAATCATTAGACTTGCGAGGCGGCAAGGATGAGGTGTGTGTGCAGGCACTCAGGGACGAGTCACCGCCTGGCGAGCTGGCCTGGACAGGATGACCTCACAGGCCTTTCCCACTTCTCATTTTTATGACTGGCTTCACTGTTTCATTTTTGGCTTTCTCTCTCTTTCTTGCAGCTGTGGTGATTGGGATTTAGGACAAGCATTTGGGAACCCTTTTCTAATCCCTTTCAAATCCTGATTCAGCTGCAAAGTCTAGGAAGGGGTGAGAGAACAGTGAAGGCGGGGGTGGGGCGGGGTGGCAGGGGGAGGGGGCTCACCCTGGTGAAAGGCAGTAGCTCAGAATATCTGAGAAACTCCACAGGAATGCCCAGCCTCCACCCACTGAGGCAGGAGGCCTCTCATCTCATCTGATATCATCCTCTTGCTAGAAACACGAAAGGGATGAGTTTTGTCTATGAACTCAAACCTTTTACAGCCTTCTTGCTTAGATGCTTAAGGTGTAAGTATGGTAGTCATTGTGGTAAGGGAAAGATTTAATATTTGCCTTTTTCCAGTTTAACTGTGTCCTTTGTTGAAATATTTCTTAGGTCCCCTTTTCTCCATTTCCACTACTGTCTCCTAGGATTAGATATGAGTCCCCCCTCGACCAGATTAGTCCAGAAATTGTGTAGCCCATCTGTCTTGCAAACCACTGCCAAACTCTGTTGACTTTTCATTATGTAACTTCCCTATGGGAGAGGTAAGCTACCTAATATGATGCTAAGATGCCCCTCACTGGTGGCATCATGTACAAATTTCTCAGTCTGAATGTAAAGGTCTTTTTTTTTTTTTTTTTTTTTTTTGAGATGGAGTTTTGCTCTTATTGCCCAGGCTGGAGTGCAATGGTGTGATCTCAGCTCATTGCAACCTCTGCCTCCCGGGTTCAAGTGATTCTTTTGCCTCAGCCTCCCAGGTAGCTGAGATTATAGGCGCCTGCCACTATGCCCAGTTAATTTTTTGTATTTTTAGTAGAGATAGGGTTTCACTATGTTGGCAAGCTAGGTCTTGAACTGCTGACCTCATGCGATCCACCCACCTCGACCTCCCAGAATGCTGGGATTACAGGTGTGAGCCACTGCACCCGGCCTAATGCTCTTTTTTAGCTGGCTTCAGGCCATCTCTCCAACTAATTTCTGCCTGCAACTCCTAGTATTCCCTCTACTACAAGGTCTCCTCACTTACTCTCTTACCCACCACGTTGATTCCATCTTGGGCTTTGGTTCATGTCATCTGCTCCATGTGTTCCTTCTCTCTAATCCAACAAAACACCACACGTCGTTAAGGTCTGCCCACGTCTCATCGCCTTGACCGCAGCCCGCTCATATCCCTATTCTCTTATCAGCTATTGTCAGGACCACACAATTTTCATGCCAGTTATTCTTTCATGGTTTTATTAGTTAAGTCTCCCCAGGTAGACTGGAAGCTCCTTGACTTTGGACCCTGTCCTAAGCTTTTGTTATATTCTTTGTAATGCCCAGCCAAGCTTATGTGCCATGCGGTTAAAAAATAATAATAATTTTGACCCTGATCAGGTGTTTGACTACCTAAAAGCTGCATTGGCGCCATTTATTTATTTGGGACAGAGTCTCACTCTGTCGCCAGGCTGGAGTGCAGTGGAGCAATCTCAGCTCATTGCTACCTCCACCTCCCAGGTTCAAGTGATTCTTTTGCCTCAGCCTCCCAAGTAGCTGGACTACAGGTACGCACCACCGCATCCAGCTACTTTTTGTATTGTTTTTTGAGACAGAATCTTGTTCTGTCACCAGCCTGGAGTGCAGTGGAGCAATCTCAGCTCGCTGCAACCTCTGTCTCCCAGGTTCAATCGATTCTTCTGCCTCAGGCTTCTGAGTAGCTGAGACTACAGGTATGTGCCACCATGCCTGGCTAATTTTTTGCATTTTTAGTAAAGACAGCGTTTCACTGTGTTAGCCAGGATGGTCTTGATCTCCTGACCCCATGATCTGCCCACCTCAGCTTCGCAAAGTGCTGGGATTACAGGCATGAGCCACTGCGCCTAGCCTAATTTTTGTATTTTACCATGTTGACCAGGCTGGTCTTGAACTCCTGACTTCAGGTGATCCACCACCTCAGCCTCCCAAAGTGCTGGGATTACAGGCGTGAGCCACTGTGCCCGGCCTCTCTTCTAATGTGTTTGACTTCTCCTCTTTCCCTAGAGAGCTCCTGTGAGAACAAGCGGGCAGACCTGGTTTTCATCATTGACAGCTCCCGCAGTGTCAATACCCATGACTATGCAAAGGTCAAGGAGTTCATCATGGACATCTTGCAATTCTTGGACATTGGTCCTGACGTCACCCGAGTGGGCCTGCTCCAATACGGCAGCACTGTCAAGAATGAGTTCTCCCTCAAGACCTTCAAGAGGAAGTCCGAGGTGGAGCGCGCTGTCAGGAGGATGCGGCATCTGTCCACAGGCACCATGACGGGGCTGGCCATCCAGTACGCCCTGAACATCGCGTTCTCAGAAGCAGAGGGGGCCCGGCCCCTGAGGGAGAATGTGCCTCGGGTCATAATGATCGTGACGGACGGGAGACCTCAGGACTCCGTGGCCGAGGTGGCTGCTAAGGCACGGAACACGGGCATCCTAATCTTTGCCATTGGTGTGGGCCAGGTAGACTTCAACACATTGAAGGCCATTGGGAGTGAGCCCCACGAGGACCATGTCTTCCTAGTGGCCAATTTCAGCCAGATCGAGACGCTGACCTCCGTGTTCCAGAAGAAGCTGTGCAGTAAGTCTGCTCCTCTGTCACTCCTCTAGAGGAATCATTAGAATTCATTCATTCACCTTCAAGTGTTCATTCTGTGTTACTACATATACCAGGTGCTGTGCTGGTAATGAGTTTTCAACAAAGGCCAAGATAAACACAGTGTGCTCTGGGGGCTCACACTTTGGCCGGTGAGAGATATTTTTATTTATTTACGTTTTAGAGACAGGGTCTTGCTCTGTCCTCCAGGCTGTAGTGCAGTGATGTGATCACAGCTTACTCTAACCTCGTACTCCTGGGCTTAGGTGATCCTCTTGCCTTAGCCTCACGAGTAACTGGGACTACAGGTGTGCACCACCATGCCTGGCTTATTATTTATGTATGTACTTATTTATTAATTAATTTTTGAGCTGGAGTCTCACTCTGTCACCCAGGCTGAAGTACAGTGGCACGATCTTGGCTCACTGCAACCTCTGCCTCCTGGGTTCAAGGGATTCTCCTGCCTCAGCCTCCCAAGTAGCTGGGACAGGCATGTTCCACCATGCCTGGCTAATTTTTTGTATTTTTAGTAGAGATGGGGTTTCACTGTGTTAGCCAGGATGATCTTGATCTCCTGACCTCGTGATCTGCCCATCCCAGCCTCCCAAGTGCTGGGATTACAGGCTGAGCCACTGTGCCCAGCTATTTTAAAATTATTTATAGAGACAAGGTTTTGCCATGTTGCCCAGGCTGATCTGAAACTCCTGGCCTCAAGTGGTCCTCCTGCCTCAACCTCCCAAAGTGCTGGGATTACAGGCATGAGCACCCAGCTGAGACGTACATTAAATATCTAATTACACAAATAAGTAGCTGTAGTTGTAACAGTGTAATGGAGGAAGAATTCAGCCGCCGGGCGCGGTGGCTCACACCTGTAATCCCAGCACTTTGGGAGGCCGAGGCAGGTGGATCACGAGGTCAAGAGATCGAGATCATCCTGGTCAACATGGTGAAACCCCGTCTCTACTAAAAATACAGAAAATTAGCTGGGCATGGTGGTGCGTGCCTGTAATCCCAGCTACTCAGGAGGCTGAGGCAGGAGAATTGCCTGAACCCAGGTGGCGGAGGTTGCGGTGAGCCGAGATCGCGCCATTGCACTCCAGCCTGGGTAACAAGAGCGAAACTCCATCTCAAAAAAAAAAAAAAGAATTTAGGACATGATGGAGTGTGCAACCCCAGGACCTGACCTAGGCCTGGGAGCTCAGGGAGATTGCTCTGGGGAAGGGACACGTAAGCCCAAGCCACAGAATGAGGGAGATAGATAGACAAAGTTTTTCTCTAGCACATTGAGCTGCCCTGGAATTCCCTAAGTTGGAATTCATGAGTTGGGAGAGGGATAGGAATGGAAGGGGAGAAAAAGTAACATAACCTCTCCTTGGATGGTGTGGAATACTGAGGCATTTTTGTCCCATGGTGGTGCTAGCAGAGGGTGTTTTCTCAGCTGACAAAGAGGTCCAATGTATACAGAGGACCAAGGTGTGCTCCTGGCAGCTCCCCGCCTGTTAAGATTGTAGGGGCCGCTCTTCACCCTGCCAAGTTTTTCTGCAGGAAGATGCCTTTCGGAGCCCCTGAGCTGCATTCTTCTATGCTGGAAGCTTTCTTCCCTCCTTTGCTTTCTAACTGTCTTTTCCACACGACTTCTCTCTCCCTTCCTTCCCATGCACTTTCCAGTTATCTCTACTCCTGGCTCCTGCCCCCACGGTTCTCAACAGGTCAGCCTGCATTCTCCTGGTTTCCTGCTTCTGCAGCTGCCTTTTTGTTCCTTCCTCCTCCAGGAGGGCAGGGGCCCAGCGGCCCAATCCAGGAAACGCGCATCCTAATTTGGTAAACAGTGTCCCACCCTGATGTGTCCGTTCCCAATGGTCCCTGTCCCTTCCAGCTACCATGAATCTTTGATGGGGAAATAAAGGGAAATATCTATTTGTAAATGGTCTATATGTAAATATCTATTTGTAAGATACCTTTTCCTAGAGCAGAGTGGAGAATGAGCTTTAGAGCCAGACTCTGCACCAGCTCCCCAGGAAGGGGCACCCAGGAGGGGGCTCTCAGAATGGAACATACTCTGGACCTCTAAGATACAGGCCCCAGGGAAGAACAATGTGCTTTTTTTTTTTTTTTTTTTTTTTTTTTTAAAAAAAGACGGGGTTTCACCATGTTGATCAGGCTGGTCTTGAACTCCTGACCTCAGGTGATCCGCCCACCTTGGCCTCCAGAGTGCTTGGATTACAGGCGTAAGCCACTACACCCGGCTACAGTGTGCTTTTGATGTGTATTAAACAAAATCCCCTGCTGATAACTAATCTCAAAAAGCAGAGATCCCATTTGTTCTTGACTCCAGAATCAAAAGATTTACTTAAGAAATGAATGCCATGAAGGAAAAGGAACCTTTTTCCTTGCAGTGTCACTTGGAAAGTGTTCAGAAGTGCCATTTCCCTGGCGCTGCAGAGCCGTGTTGTGGTAGTGGCGTGGCCTAAGTCAGCTGGAACACTTCAATCAGCAGAACACACTGCAAACATTTTTAAGGTTTATGACTTTAAATGACTTCTGCAGAATTTATGTTTCCCTTTTCCTGGAAATATTAAAAGGGAAATTGGTTCTGTAACAGTTTGACAGTTTATTCATCTGTGCTGGGAAATTTTAATGGAGGGGTTCTTTTTATAAGCATTCTGAATTTATCAGAAAATGGAAAGATAAGACTGAGGAGCTACACAATGGGACTGCCCCCTCTCCTGTGGGGGATCTATGGAAAAATAATCTCTGTGTGCTTTATGGCAAGGCAGCAAAATGAAAAGAAGGTTTGGATTTCGCCCCAGTCATCTTCTTTGTTATAATCTGGAAGTTCTAAGAAAGCATCAGTGTTATCCCATTTGTTCTTGTGACCTGAGAAATGAATCCCCTGTGAGAACCCCCACCCACTCTGTAGGAGACAGGGCTGCTCTCTCTCACTGCACTGCACCACCAGGCTTTGCTCAGCATGCTCAGCAGCTGTCTTGAAAGGTTGAAGAGTCCCCAGGGCCTTTTTATCAACTGCACATTAAGGCCACAGTAACTAACATATATGAAGCACTTTCCCTTATGTTATCACAGAAAACCCCGGGAGACGGGCAGCAAGCTCTTATCACTCTCTTTTTACAGGTTAGGAAACTTGCTAAGTGAATCACCCAGAAACAAACAGCCCACAGATGGCCACATGCTAATTCCAAATCTCTTGCTCATTTCACTCCTCTGCATGTCAAGAATTATAAATTCCTTTTTCAAGGTAAACTGTTTTCTGATGGCTACCTCCACAGTCCAGCCTAGCCAGATAAACCTGCCTTGCAGTTGGCATTCACTTGAAATAGGTGAAACTCTGAAGGGAGCCTTCGTAGGGGGAAGAGAATCTGACTCCAGCTGTGCAATCTTGAGCAAATTCTTTGTGCTCTCTGAGCCTCAGTTGCCTCATCTATTAAGTGGGGATTTTATATGCTGAAAGTAGATGAGCAAACAGGTGTTGTAAATGGTAGAGTCAGTGTGCACTGTTATGTATTATTACAAACAAATGCCCTGAGGACACACAGGTGAGGCAGATGGCCTCAGTTTTGATCTGCACTCAAACGATCGGACAACAATGGTGAGCGTCTTTGTTGCAGATGACGTCTCTGAGGTTTGGGAAGTCTCATTTGTCCCTTAAACGTTCATTGAACTTGTAAAGTATCTGAGACAAGTCTCAATCAATTTAAAAGTTTATTTTTCCAAGGTTAAGGACATGCCTGGAAAAAAGGAACACAAAATCACAGAAACAATCTGAGGTCTGTGCCTTTTTCCAAAGATGATTTTGAGGGCTTCAGTATTTAAAAGGGAGAGAGGGAGGGCATGGTCACATTCCTGAATCCACCTGTTGCAAGAGAAAAGGGGCAGGTAGCGGAACAGTCAATTCTATATTCCTCTAGTGCTCAGTAAATCAACACTTGCATAAGGTAAGGGGAACATAGAGTAGCCACCTGTGGAGAGATCTGACCTTTTATCTGTAGCTATCTGCTTAGGAACAAAAGCAAAGGCAGTTTCTTGCATTACTCAGCTTTTAGCTTAATTTTTTTTCTTTTGGCATCGTGAATTGGGATCCTGAGATTTTCTTTTCCTTTCACAAACTATACTCCAATAATAGCTAATGTTATCCTGTGCTAGGCACTTTTACACTTTTTTTTTGGTCTTTTTAATTTTTTTCCTTTTTGTAGGAGAATGGGGTTTTGCTATATTGCCCAGGTAGGTCTCAAACTCCTGGGCTTAAGCTATCCTCCCACCTCTGCCTCCCTAAGAGCTGGGATTACAGGTGTGAGCCACCGTGCCTGGTGCTAGGTACGTTTAAATATGTATTTCATTTAATACTTAAAATAGCCCTTTGAGGCAGGTACTATCATTATCCTCTTTTTCTTTCTAAGAGACAGGGTCTCACTATGTTGTCCAGGCTGGCCTCGAACTCCTGGGCTCAAGCAACCCTCCCACATCAGCCTCCCAGGTAGCTGAGACTACCTGTCATTATACCCAGCTCTATTATCCCTATCTTACAGAACTGGAAATTGTCAGGGTCTGCCTGAGGGCCCCAGGAGAGCTTTAAAGAGAAGGTGATACTAATAATCACTAACATTTCTTGATATTAATGTATGCATGTGTTGTTGGAGGCTATTAGCATATGTTAACTCACTTTATTCATACAACAAACCTGTCGGGTGGATGCTCTTATAATTCCCATTTCATGGAAGAGGAAATCGAGAACCAGAGGTTAAATAACTTGTCCAAGGTCACATACCTGTAAGCGCTAGCGCTTGTTTTTTTTGTTTTTGTTTATTTGTTTTGTTTTATTGAGACAGGGTCTTGCTCTGTCACTCAAGCTAGAGTGCAGTGGCATGATCATAGCTTACTACTGCCTCAAAGTTTCATCCCAGCTTAGACTACAGGTGTGCACCACCACACCTGAATAATTTTTATTTGAATTTCTCTATTTTTTTTTTTTTCCTTTTTAAGAAATAGCGTCTTACTATGTTGCCCAGGCTGGTCTTGAACTCTTGGGCTCAAATGACCCTCCTGCCTCTGCCTCCCAAAGTGCTGGGACTACAGACATGAGCCACTGTGTGTGGTCTGTAAGTGGTAGAGTTGAGACATGAGCCCAGGCCTTCTGCAGGCAGAACTGAAAATCAGTGCTGCATCTGCACGTTGGGAGGGACAGTCAGTGTCTGGGTGTGATCAAGGCAAGATCTTTATCATACAGTGAGGAATAGATTAGGCTCTGGAGCCAGACCTCGCTGGGTAAGAGTCCTGGCTTTGTCTCTTTGGCTGTCTGGCTATAAACCTGAGCACAGTGGAGGCTTTATATCTGCAGGTATGGACTTCCCATACCAGCCACAGCACGGGGAATCCTGAGGTTGCATTCTCAGGCCACCCCAGAGACCACAGGTTCCCTGTGAATTGAGGTCCTGTTTATGAAATGACCAACACCCACACATCCTGGAGTCTGCCATTTTTGCCACCCAGTAAGAGAAAACACTGAATCTAGGGGCAGACAACGCTGGCCTGAGTGTTCTGGTGATTCTTCCCACCTGGGCAGGACTGCTTTTAATTAACCTCTAGGTGCCGACTTTATCAGTCTCTTCTGGCATTTTGAAGCATGGAGCCAGGCTGTTCCTACCCTAACAGGCCCACCCCACCCAGGTCAGGCACAATTGAAGGCCCTAATAGTATTCCTAGGACACACCCTTCATGAACTGGCCTGGGCGAAGTCTACACTGATTGTACCCCTTTGAGGCCCAGTTGTGAAGTGGGGAGGCTGGACTGACTTCACAAACGTGGAGTCTACTGTACTCAGTGATACAAGACCTCCAGTCCCCCTCCCCACACTGACCACTGCTTTAGTCATTCATACAGTCATTAAAAAAAAAAAAAATGGGCTGGGCACAGTGGCTCACGCCTGTAATCCCAGCACTTTGGGAGGCTGAGGCGGGCTGATCACGAGGTCAGAAGTTCAAGACCAGCCTGGCCAACATGGTGAAACCCCGTCTCTACTAAAAATACAAAAAAATTAGCCAGGCGTGGTGGCAGGCGCCGGTAATCCCAGCTACTCAGGAGGCTGAGGCAGGAGAATTGCTAGAACCCAGGAGGCAGAGGTTGCAGTAAGGCTAGATCGTGCCATTGCACTCCAGCCTGGGCAACAAGAGCAAGACTCCAGGTCAAAAAAAAAAAAGTTCTTATTTCTTAGTCAACAAATTCAATCACACCAATGACTTCGCCTGCTGATTAGTTTTTCATCCCCGCTGAACACAAGGCCTTGGCTGAGTGTAAACCCAGAGGGGTTTACACTGAGACATGAGGCTCTCAGCAGGCCAGTGGAGGCAGCAAGACTGCTCTCCCTTCGTCTCTTACCACAAAGGCCCATCCCACAGGAAGGCAAGACATAAGGCCCAGATGCTGCGACAGCCACTCAGCACTCACCCACAGCACTCTACAGATGGGAAAGTTTTATTCTAGTTCAGTGAAAATGTTTGGGATTCTTTTGGTTGAAAGTGTCAGAAATTCAATTTGTCTCTGAAAGCAGAGGGGAGTGCATTATATTATCCATGGAAACGAGGGCAGTACTCATGAGGGTCCTGCTTTCACTCCGTCTCTCCCTCTACTCCTCTCCGTCTCTGGTCCACAGGCAGGAAGCATGGGCCCACCAGCACCCCCAGCTCACTTGTCCTCAGCTTGAGCCCCCTTTAAGCTGTTCTGGTTCCTAAATACCAATAAAGGACTCTGAGTGTCAAACCTTGACCAACCAACAGTGGCTAGGAGTGGGACTACCTCAGACTACCACAGCAGCTCCCAGATACAAGGTGTCTGGAGTGAGAAGGAAGGGCAGTTTCTAGAAAAAGACTGAATAATAGGTGTGTGTACTGAGGCCGCTAGAGCCTGTCCATACCTTTATTCTACAGGTAAAGAAACAGCCTAGAAAAGCTGCCTGATTTCCCAGACCTTCCCTCACTTATTCAAGGTAGAGGGAACTAGAACACGGTCTTCTAACTCCCAATCCAGTGCTCTTTCCATTACACCAAGTTATTATCTTGTAGTTTCAATTTCTCTCATGGCACATGGCCAAAATAAGCCTTAGTAACAAGCTGTCACTCTAAAATCCAATGCAATAGTTCTTTTCATCCTCCCCCGCTCCCCCCTACCCCTGCCTTTTTTTCAGATGTTGTCTTGCTCTGTCGCCCAGGCTGGAGTGCAGTGACATGATCTCAGCTCACTGCAGCCTTCACCTTCTGGGTTCAAGCAATTCTTCTGCCTCAGCCTCCCAAGGAGCTGGGACTACAGGTGATCACCACCAAGCCCGGCTTTTTTTTTTTTTTTTTTTGAGATGGAGTCTTCCTCTGTGGCCAGGCTGGAGTGCAGTGGCGTGACCTCGGCTCACTGCAATCTCCACCTCCCGGGTTCAAGCGATTCTCCTGCCTTAGCCTCCCAAGCTGGTACTACAGGCACGTGCTACCATGCCCAGCTAATTTTTGTATTTTTTTTTTTGAGAAAAAATGTCTATTACTTATTACACTGAACAATTCTGACCACCAGCGACCAATATGGGGGGCAGGAGAGAAGAATATCTTGCTTCTCAATAAACTTTCCTTCCTTGTTTTAACATTTTTGAGGACTTTCCCAACCTATTACATCTATATTATAATGGTTACAAATTTTCCAACTCTACCACTCCTTCCAGTGCATTATTTTTATTATCTTCATTAAAGCAGGGCGGTGGGGGGGAGGATCCTCTACTTGTGGTAACAAAACAGTGTTGGAAACTGTCGATAAATCAGGACAAGTGAAAAACAGATCTGTTCCCAGACTCACAGGACTATAAATTTAGGAAGTACACACACAAAAAATAAAAATTAATTACACTCAATAGGATACATTAAATATGTACAGTTTTTGTATGTCAATTACAGCTAAGTAAGCAGTGTTAAAAAACGAATGATCCAACCCATACCACCAGCTAATAAAGAAAAAAACAAGTCATGCAAAAGAAAAATCACACGTTTTGGTTTACTTCTACTTTGAGTTAAGAACACTAACAATAATTTGCATGCAGTGAATACGGTTCCCTTAATATAACAGATGAATTATTTTCTCTACATATTTTTATTTATGGAGAATCGGTTAATAAACACATTTTAAGTTCAATATATTATGTATTTCTGAGTGGGGAGGCAACCTTAAACATTTTAAACACCAGAAATACAAAAATTTTAAGTGAAATAATACAAAGTGCCTTGTGTTTTGATTCTATAGTCACACCATAAAAATCTCAGGTTATTAAGAGAACTCTGAAAAATATTGTTTTGAATATTAAAAACCATGTTTTGGGGGAGGGAGAGAATTAACAGCCTTTCTTTGCCTTAAAATACTTTGTTTTATGAAATTGCAATTGGAATGAAGCAGCTCCTAAAGTTGTGTTTAGAGGAGGAAAAATTGAGCACGGGAGCAAGCTACTGTTTTACTCAACTCCTTCCAACGCTCAGCTGAAGCAGTTCTCACTTCAAAGCGCTGCTGAGAGCAGGTGCAGTGGCTCATGCCCGTCATCCCAGCACTTTGGGAGGCCAAGGTGGGTGGATCACTCAAGGCCAGGAGTTTGAAACCAGCCTCGCCAACAAGGTGAAACCCCATCTCTACTAAAAATAAAAAAATTAGCTGGGTGTGGTGGCAGGTGCCTGTAATCCCAGCTACCTGGGAGGCTGAGGCAGGAGAATAACTTGAGCCCAGGAGGGGAGATTGCACTGAACTGAGATCGCACCACTGCACTCCAGCCTGGTCAACAGAGTGTGATACTGTCTCAAAAAAAAAAAAAAAAAACAAAAAAAAAAAACAAGAGCAGAACAAAACAAAACAGCTGCTGAAGTCTTTTCTATTTTAGAAAGGTAGTATGAATAATTGTTCTACGAATTAACTACAGTTTATGGTAATTTACAAAATGTTTTTCCAATTTTAAATGCAAGAGTCTATCATAGCTCTACTCACAAAACAAAAGGCACTGCTAGGGGTCTTAGGCTGAGATCTGCCACCCCAGCAGTCTGCATGGC
Source organism: Aotus nancymaae (assembly GCF_030222135.1). Classification (NCBI taxonomy): domain Eukaryota; kingdom Metazoa; phylum Chordata; class Mammalia; order Primates; family Aotidae; genus Aotus; species Aotus nancymaae. The sequence continues at coordinate 46,924,409 of NW_026988450.1, forward strand.
CCGTAAGCAGGTGTGGAGAGGACCAAGTTCACCTGTCAGCAGCACCAGGGAATCGACTCTCCAGCCTTTCTGCCATTAATTACCATAGATATGGCCTTTTTCCTGATATTCTATTCCCATTGGAGGCTTTTTATTAAGACCTTGTTCCTGTGAACACATTTGGGGCACAACATATTGTCTTCAAGGTGCGGGGCTGCAGGCAGGAATCAAGAAGAATGCACTCACTCTCCGTTCTTGCTCTTCTGGAACCCAGGCTTGACCAGCATGAACCTGCAGGTGAACCCAACCATCTGTGTCTTTGGGGAGATTTTCCCATGGACCACACACCACCTGACACCACTGGCTTCTTGTGGAGATTCCACTGCCTCTGGCATCCTCGCCCTGGCTGATATTCTCGCCCAGGAGGCCAGCACAGCCTCTGGGGCAGAAGTTGTCGCCACAACTGTATTAACTTCCTCAAGGAGAGCAGTGGGTCTTCCAGAGCAGGCAGCCCTTCCGCAGGGGGAAGGGCCACTTGAGGAGGCTGTGTCCCAGAACTTTGCAGGCACATTTTCCCTTTCTCCACCTTTAATTTATTTTGCAATGATTTCCGGAGTTGGCCTCTTTTGCTGTGCTAGAAAAATCCTTTTGGTTTGGGTAAGCAAAGGCACACAGGCACTTATATGCATCCAGTTTCTGGCCTCTGGTGCTCAGCTTTAATTGTTGACACCAGGCCCGCACGATATCCTGGTGGATCAGATTAACAGGTGGCAGTTTAGAGGGTAATAGAGGGATTGGTATCTTCTTCTGAGGTCTGGGGTTGTCATACTCTGCCTTCCTCTTAGGGCAGAGCACTCTGTCACCTTTAACAGATGCTTCTCCTTTGGTTTCACCCTTCGTGGATGTTCCAGGCAAAGCAATTGTGTTTGGTTGATTAGAAGCCTGCTGATCTTCTTCCCTCGCCTTCTCTGTGGAAGTCCACTCCTTGCCTTTTCCTTCTCCATATTCAGACAGGAGGCAGAGCTTGGCCAGATGCTTCCAAAATGGCCCCTGGCCCAAGATTCAATTTTTGTATTTTTAATAGAGATGGGGTTTCACCGTGTTGGCCAGGATGGTCTTGATCTCTTGATCTCATGATCTGTCCGCCTCGGCTTCCCGAAGTGCTGGGATTACAGGGGTGAGCCACTGTGACTGGCCATCTGGCTTATATTTATATTTTTAGTAGAGACGGGATTTACCATGTTGGCCAGGCTGGTCTTGAACTCCTGGACTCAGGTGATCTGCCCACCTCAGCCTCCCAAAGTGCTGGCATTACAGGCATGAGCCACCATGCCTGGCCTAATTTCCCCATTTGATAGGTGAAGAAAGTGGAGTTCAGAGAAACCAAGTCATTAGCACAAGTCATAGGTAGTGGCGAAGCTGAGCCTTCAGGCGGTCTATTTCCAGCAGCCATCCTTTCCCCACAATGCTGCCTGCTGCCCAGCAGGTATTTTCTCTGCCTCACATCTCCTGTCTTCTTGTTTTGTCTGTTAGGGTCTCAGCAAGAAGACAGGCAGCAGGTACATCCCCCGGGCCTCCCACTCATGGCTGTGGGTGACTGCCGTGTAGTTGGTTGCCTAGACACTATACTTCCTTAATTATGGAGAGAGACAGTGACATGCTGTGAGAGCCTCAGAAATGTCCTCTGCCTGTGGGCAATTTGACTTCGGCAGTCCAGGAAAAGAAGAGAGTATTCCAGGATGCAAAGCAAATGCAAACTAAAAGTGGAATAATGATTACTCCCCACCATAAGATGGTCAAAACTGAAGTTTGATAACACTAAGTGCTGAAGTTTTAAGGGGATAGGAATCATTAGGACCATCATTGCTGATATGAGCTATCTTGGAAGGCAATTAGACCATATCTGTTTAAACTGAGACCCAGTCCCAGAGGAACCATTGCACATGCCTTCAAGGAGACATGCTCAGGAAAGCGCATCACAACACTGTGAAAGTGAAAACTTGGAAACTATCCAAACGCTGACTAACGAGGAAATGGCTAGATAAAATGAGGAAAGTCATGACCGATGGATAAATCCATTGGGAGGGATAAAGGTTTTGATTAAATCTAAAATAGTTAGTTTTCATTATCCACAATAATTATGTTCTATAAAGTCACTGCAAACACTGAGTTAGTGAATACTAAACCATTGCTTCTGTGGAAATCAAGGGTTAGGTTCCTGCTATCCTCTGGTGCCAATATTTTTGTCAACTGATCAATACATAGCCTTGTTCATGTGTGTTTCTGTTTAAAGACATCTTACTTGTTTTGTTGTTGTTTGTTTGTTCTGAGACAGAGTCTCGCTGTGTCTGCAGTGGCACCATCTTAGCCCACTACAACCTCCGCCTCCTGGGTTCAAGCAATTCTCTTGCTTCAGCCTCCCGAGTAGCTGAGATTACAGGCACCTGCCACCACTCCTGGCTACTTTTTGTATTTTTTTACTAGAGACAGGGTTTCACCGTGTTGGCCAGGCTGGTCTCAAACTCCTGAACTCAAGTGATCCGCTCACCTCGGCCTCCCAAAATTCTGGTATTACACGTATGAGCCACCATGCCCAGCCAAAAACATCTTATTTGATATATACCATGGATTCATTAACATCAAACTCACAGGCAAGGATAATGTAACTCCTCACCGAATGAAACTTATCTAACACGCATTTTCCCTGTAAGGCACATCACAGCCTTTCTGCACTGAGAAACACTAGACAGCACGTCACCATTTTAAACAGCAAACTGACTTACAAAAAGCACAGAAATGCAAAAAAAAAAAAAAAAAAAAAAGTGGTACGAAGTAGACTGTAAAAAGGTACTTGTTTACAGAGTGAAAGCTGAAACAAGAAGGCAGAGTGGCACCTTGTTCAACCTCAGCTGGGAACATCTGCACCAAGCAACACATTTTTCTGTAGTCTCAACTACTTGGGAGGCTGAGGCAGGAGGATCACTTGAGCCTCAGAGATTGAGGCTGCAGTGAGCTGTGAATGTACCACTGGACTCAAGCCTAGATGACAGAGCAAGAGCCTGTCTCACAAAAGAAACTAAATGAAGAGATATTTTATTTTATTTTATTTTTTGAGATGGAGTTTTGCTCTTGTTGCCCAAGCTGGAGTACAGTGACACAATCTCAGCTCACCGAAACCTCTGCCTCCCAGGTTCAAGTGAGTCTCCTGCCTCAGCCTCCTGAGTGGCTAGGATTATAGGCATGTACCACCACGCCCAGCTAATTTTGTATTTTTAGTAGGGTTGGGGTTTCTCCATGTTGGTCAGGCTGGACTTGAACTTCCGACCTCAGGTGATCTGCCCACCTTGGCCTCCCAAAGTGCTGAAATTATAGGTGTGAGCTACTGTGCCAGGCTAATGCAGAGATATTTTAAATTGAGTGCTTATGCACTCTGAGCCTGTTCACTAATGACTGTGAAAACTCTGTGAATATTGGTTTGGGCTTACAAATACATTTTAGTGAGTAGGCAAATTCACAAATGTGGAATCTGTGAAGAATGAGGATCAACTGAATGTGTCTTCACGATTTGACGTCTCTGAAACTGGAGTGCGTTTTAGATTCCATGAAATACAGTACCTGTATCAATATGGATAGAATCTGTGATTAATGCTGAGTGAAAACTGACTTGAAGGTCAATATACATAGGAGGAACCTATAGATGTAAAATAAGACAAAATGCCACCATAATTCTCTTTGCTATGAAATAGCAGGCATCTTCAGCATTCCCCAGGCACTGTTCTCGATACACAACCATCTCCATTAATTTAAGCCTTTGGAGATTTTTATAAGGCAGGTGCTATTTTTATCGTCATGTTCTATAAAGAGGTTAAGAAAATTGCACAAGGGGCTGGGTGCGGCGGCTCACGCTGTTATCCTAACACTTTGGGAGGCTGATGCAGGAGAATCACTTCAGCTCAGAAGGCTGAGACCGCCCTGGGCAACATAGTAAGATATTATCTCTATTCGATATAAAATGAGAAAACTTCTACTTTATTTCATAGTAATAATAAAAGAAAATTGTACAAGGTCACAAAAAAAGCTGTTTATTTCACCCTGAAGTAAAGAGGACTGATTGGATCTACAAACCTTCTTAGTGTTATTTGTATCCTAACAGGAACCAAAACACAGACAATCAAATTCAGAACAGTACATTCTAAATTGTATTATGTGAAATAAAACAGTTTTGCTTCCCTAGTTCATTTATTGCCCACCATATTTCTTACTTCAATGTAAAGAGACAGAAATTTTAGATGGATTTAATCATAGCTGAGTTTTCCAAAGCACCGGATTAATGGAATTGTTCTAAGCTTTTCATAGTTCCTTTGATTTTTAGCTTCACAAAAATCTATTTCTACGTATAGACATCTTTTTTGTTTATGAGAACACTTGCATAACTTGTTATGTTTATACTGTTGCTTGTTAATTTTAAATGCTATCAAGTTGTATTACATTGAGTAAAGTCATAAATTTGCACATTAAAAAAAGAGAATTTTTATGAGCTACAGACAAACTTAGGCAAGAACTAATGTACCAAAAAGCTGAGGTACTTCAGAAACTAAATGCAGAGGGCAGGTGTGGTAGCTTATGCCTGTAATCCCAGCACTTTGGGAGGCCAAGTTAGGAGGATTGCTTGAGCCCAAGAGTTTGAGACCAGCCTGGGCAATGCAGTAAAACCCTGTCTCTACAAAAAAAATTTTTTTAAAACTGGCCATGCATGGTGGCACACACCTGTAGTCCCAGCTACTTGGGAGGCTGAGGTGGGAGGATGGCTTGAGCCCAGAAGTTTGAGGCTGCAGTGAGCCATGATTGTGCCACTGCCCTCCAGCCTGGGAGAGAGAGCAAGACCCTGTCTCAAAAAAAAAAAAGAAAAGAAACTAAATGAAGAGATATCTTAAATTGAGACATAAAGATTATAGAAACATGAAACGTATGAGTGCATTTTTTACTCCAGAATTTTGTGTATACTTTTGCATGTCAAAAATTGCATTACTCTTGAAAGATGATTTTGAGAAACTGTTGGTTCTTTAACACATTCTTGTTTATTTAATAGCTTTTCCTCCAGCCCCATTGCTCCTTGCTGAAAATCCACACTTAAGCCAAAGCCCCTTCTGATGTTGGCAAACTTTTCTGATTCCCCTGCCCACCACATGGGTATTATTAAGTTAAACTGAAAATTTTTGTTGTGTTTTTGTTGTTGTTGTTGTTGTTTTTGAGACGGAGTTTTGCTCTCGTTGCCCAGGCTGGAGTGCAATGGTGCAATCTCGGCTTACCGCAACCTCTGTCTCCCAGGTTCAAGTGATTCTCCTGCCTCAGTCTCCTGAGTAGCTGGGATTACAGGCATGTGCCACCACATCGGACTAATTTTGTATTTTTAGTAGAGATGGGGTTTCTCCATGTTGGTCAGGCTGGTCTCAAACCCCTGACCCCAGGTGATCTGCCCACCTTGGCCTCTCAAAGTGCTGGGATTACAGGTGTGAGCCACCATGCCCAGACCACTTTTTTTTTTTTTTTTTGTAGATCAAAACCAATCAGGTATTCAGCAATTTCATATGGTTCAGCCTAACACCGTTTCTTTTTGACTTTCTGTGGCCCTTTATCTGGCCCTGTTTTGTCCACTTTGGACTGCGAGCCCCCTTGAGGGTGGGGACTGCATCTTATTTCTTGGGTTCTGCCCGGAGGAGAGAGTAGGCTCTGAATAAATACTTGCTGGCTGGAATGGAGTGAGAGAAGGCACCACCGTTCACTTAACTTCCTGTGTCTTTCCTTTCAGCGGCCCACATGTGCAGCACCCTGGAGCATAACTGTGCCCACTTCTGCATCAACACCCCCGGCTCATATGTCTGCAGGTGCAAACAAGGCTACATTCTCAACTCAGATCAGACGACTTGCAGAAGTAAGATTGCTTTGCTGATGTATTTATGCTTTCTTCCTCTTCCCTCTTCCTCTCTCTTCTTTTATCTGGGCTTATTTTATTCCTCTGTGATGCCTTACCCCAGTTATCATCTCTTGGGGACAGAAACAAAGTTTAGTATTTTCTGCTGACCCCCATCACAGTGCCTAGTCCAGAGCTGGGCACATAGTAGGCCATCAAGAAGAGTTAGAAAGACGGGTGGAAGCACCATCTCAGAAATAGCCTCTTTGAATGTCTGAACTGGTCTCCTTTTCTTCCAAGCTTGTTCTTTAGCAGGGACTACTGAAGAGCGTTTTCATCCACTGTCTTTATTAACAGTAGCCTAAGGAATTATTTCTATATTTTATTATCTTCTATAAAGCATGGATTTAGGAAGAGTTATTAACCTTGGCTGGGAATGATTATTCAAGTTCTCTTTTAGAGGGGTGCAGGGACCTAGTTGCTTTGGTGTGGAACACCTTATATAATAGGTCTTCTGGATTTTAAAAAAGAGGGTAGACAGATGTAAGATATTAGAACTCGCATTTTCTTTTTTTGCTAAGCCCCAAAGACTAGACAATATACTGATATTTGAGCCAGCATGAGGTAATCTGCCCCTTAAAAGACAGAATTACTCATATGCTGACTACCATGTCCTTACTTTTTGAAGTTATGGATAAAGCCACTGGGTTAACCCACAGATGGTGAGGGTAACAAAAGCAAGGTATGAGAAAGACCAGCCTACGTGGAAGCAAATACAGCTCAGCTAATCTGACACTTGCTTCATGTAATGCGTAACTGTTGCAATATGTAATTGTTACAATGCATAATTGTTGCAGTGTGTAATTGTTTCGATGCGTAATTGCTGCAATGTGTAACTGTTATTGTACTTCATGGTAAGCAATTAAGCATTAATGGAAAGCAGTTTGCACAAATGGCTGTAATTAATGTTGCATTTATAGAGGCAAACCACCTTTTCCATGTTTCCTTTCACTTTTCAGTTTCAGGGTTGAGTGGGTGGCTGGAGGTCTCCCTGACCCTCAAGAATAGGTAACATCTGCTTGACACTCCAGGTCTGTGTGGCCTGTGGAAGCCCAGAGCCCTCTGGATTCTGTGAATCCCAGGAGTGTGGGGCGGCGGCAGTTTACGGGGGGTAGGGTGGGGTGTATGTGTTCTTAGGCTCCTCTCAGACCCCAGGATCCCAAGTTGAGTGCAGCCTGAATCATCCTCATCTTCCACTTGAAGATCTGACGCTTCCTCAAGATCCACAACAAAAAATCACTTGCAGCAAATACTCATGGGTTCATAGAGTTTCCTAAAGAACTGGGGGAGCCTGGGAAAGGTCATCTCACACACTGCCCAGCAAACAACATAGAGATCTCTTTAGACACCCCCCTTTAGACACCTCCACCTCTTCAGGTGTTCTGCCTCCCCTCAACCATCCTCTGGAGGAACCCCTCATCCTCTTCAGGCATCCTCCCCACTGCCCCAGATGATTATCTGGCCCATCTCAGCCTCCTACCATCTTGCCCACTCCCTTCTTCCTTCTCTTTTTCCTCCTCCTCCTCCTCCAACTCCTCTTCTTCCTCTTCCTTCTCCTTTTCCTTTGGTTTGTGTTTTTTTTTAGACAGGATTTTTCTCTGTCACCCAGGCTGTAATACAGTGGCACAGTCATGGCTCACTATAGCCTCAACCTCCCAGGCTCAAGCAGTCCTCCCATCTCAGCCTCTGAGTAGCTGGGACCACAGCTGCAGGACACCACGCCTGGCTAATTTTTTTGTAGCAGTAAGGTTGCTCAGGCTTGAATTTCTGAGCTCAAGGGCTCCATCTGCCTCAACCTCCCAAAGTGCTGAGATTTATGAGAGTGAGCCACTGCACCTGGCACCCTTCTCTTCTTAGAAGCACAAGGAATTCCTCTCCTTGTCTCATGCCCCAGTGAGTGACTGGGATCTGGGAATCTGCTGATATTTATTTTCCATGGGCTGGCTGAGCCAAGCCAGAGGAATTCTGACACCAGCAAATAAAAAATAAAATGTTCTAGCCCTGATTTTATGAGCAAGGCCTTCCCCACACAGCAGGGTTTGCCAGACCCCTGCCCGGGCCAGCCACAGGCCCTGATGTACCCTGCCTCTCAAGTACTGCTCTGGCCTTGGCTTCCTCCTGCCCAGGGCTGAGGCACAGGAAAACGTGAAGTAGACCCTGCCTGGGCTTCAGACAAACTGACCAGGTGGAGGGGCAGGGAGGCCCAGGCACAGGAGGGCAGGGATTCTCAAACTTCAGTAACTAAGAATTAGCCAGGAAGTCAACTCCTGGGCTCACCCTCAGAGATTCAGAGTCAACAGGTCTGGATTTTCAATTAACTGACGAATACTTCCACACTTTGAGATTCACTGGCCTCAGGCAGTGAGGGGTCCCAGGGAAGGGCTTAGCAGAGCTCTGCTGTCCCATCTGACCCAGTTCTCCAGTCACCTTGAAGCAGTTAAGCCATCTTAACCTTTAGCCAGACTTAGTTTAATAAATGTGCAGTAATGAAAAGGCTGGGTGTGGTGTCTCATGCCTGTAATCCCAGCACTTTCAGAGGCTGAGGTGGGCAGATCATGAGGTCAGGAGTTCAAGACCAGCCTGACCAACATGGTGAAGCCCCATCTCTACTAAAAATACAAAAATTAGCCAGGCGTGATGGTGCACTCCTGTAATCCCAACTACTCAGGAGGCGGAGGAAGGAGAATCCCTTGAACCCAGGAGGTGGAGGTTGCAGTGAGCCGAGATTGGGCCACTGCCCTCCAGCATGGGTGACAGAGTGAGACTCCATCTCAATCAATCAATGTTCAGTGATAAAGAATAGCTCTTTGTCTTTCAGAAGAGGATAATACTAACAACTCTTTTGCTTTCCCCAAATTGGTGTACCAGGGGCCTTGGGGGAAGAACAAAGCCTTCACTGTGCACAGATCTGGGCTTGAACCCTGACCTTATCACTTACCAGCTACAGCTGTTTCACTCTGAGCTGGTTATTTAAACTCCTTAACTCTCAGTTTCCTCACTCATAAGATGGGAAGGGTGGTAACAAATCAATACCTATCTCATTGATTATGTCTTTGTTAGGCCCTGTTTTTGGTCTAGGGGACAGTTAAAAGCTGTGCCAAGTGATGGCTGTGCCATCTACTGACCCCTGCTGATGAGCAGGGACCTATGCCTGCCAACACCGAGAGAAACTTACAATGGGCCTGGAGAGGAGGGATGCACTCCACTTCTGGAGGCTATTTCCACTTAATTTCCATGTCCTGTGTATAGCTGGATAGTCTCCCAGATGAAAAGCCATGTGGGTGACACCTCCTCCCCAAAGCACCTCTTACTCCCTAAGAAGTGCTGCCATTCATTCTTCCATACAACCATTGATTGGTTCATTTATTTTTTCATTTAACAAATGTTTTTGAGCATAGAAATGTGCCAGGCAGCATGCACAGTACTGGAAATAAAATAGTGATGAACACAGCACTATACTTTCTTTTTTGGAGCTCACATTTTTGCATGGGAGTGAATCAAATTAACAATCAGGGTAATTTCAAGCAAAAGTGATTGCAATCCACATCCACCTTAGTGTGCAGCACACGAGGTCAGGCCTAACTATAGCCACTTTTTAGATGTTTACCATGTGCCAGAAGCGCTCCTGAGTGCTTTATATCTGCTATCTCACTTAATTCTCACAAGGAGCTCTTAAAGTGGGTTTTATCTCTCTCATTTTATACATAAGGAAAATAAGAAACAAAAAAGTTATACAATTTACCCAAGGTCACATGGCTAGCAATGTGATCAAGCAAGAATCCAAATCCTGTTATGTCCTAGCTCTTGGTCATCATTTGAGTCTGTCCCATGACCCTTGAGGACACCCAGATGGCAGCAGGACAACCCTTCAGCCAGAGAACCTTCTCTAAGCCAGGAAGACAGACAGGTTCCACAGCCCACTAATCCCAGGGAGATTTAGAACTAATTCAGGACTAACGTTCAACTGATTGTTATTTCCCCAAGTCCATTGCCAATTACTGTGCTACTGTCATTGCACAGAATAATAGTGGGAGGGCCTCTTCAGCAACTGCCTTCAAATACACACATGCACATACACACTATAGAATATATATATATATACTCTATAAATATATATAAATGAAATAGATATAGATATAGATATAGATATAGATATAGATATAGATATATCCCTACCATTGTGTATTTGTAATTTGTGTGGAGAGGGGAAACACACAGTTGATTCATACATTCTTTTTTTTTTTTTGAGTTGAAGTCTCACTCTGTCACCAGGCTGGAGTGCAGTGGTGCCATCTTGGCTCACTGCAGCCTTCTCCTCCTGGGTTCAAGCAATTCTTCTGCCTCAGCTTCCCAAGTAGCTGGGACTACAGGCATGTGCCACCATGCCTGGCTAATTTTTGTATTTTTAGCAGAGACAGGGTTTCACCATGTTGGCCAGGATGTTCTCGGTCTCTTGACCTCATGATCCACCCACCTCAGCCTCCCAAGTGCTGGGATTAAAGGTGTGAGCCACTGCCTTTGACATGATTCATACATTCTTTGAATGGTAACGGACCTTGGCTATTAGACTTCTGGCTTCCTCTCCTATGGGACTTCAGAATTCTTTCCCCTCCCAGTGTTCCAAAGGGTGATGGTTCTTGAGAATCCAGTTATTACAAAACACCTGAATCCCATATCCAGATAGCCTGGATCAGCGGTTGAGCTGAGATCCTACCTGTCTATAATTTCCACTTTTGATCCTATTTCTGCCATCTGAAGGCATATACCAAAAAGTTATTTCCTTATCCAAATGAAAAGAGAAAGCCCTTCAATTATTGAAGAGTGTTATTCCCACACACTGACCCCACTCCTATCAATTTTCTCTTTTTCAGGGGAAAACACATCTTTTCATGACCTAGTTTTGGGTCTCTTCACTGTCCAGGTAACCCTCTCTGGGTGGATATTAATTGTCTAAAAAGGGCCTTTCCATTCAAAGACTAGATCAAATGCATTCAAGAATCTTAGCGTCCATCACTTCTCAGCCTTTTGACTAAGATCAAGGTGTAGAATTTTACCTTCCAAGTTGTGCCTGTATGGGCAATTTTGAATGTACTGGATGTCAATATTGTGGATTCCTTCTGCCTTTCAAAAAGTCTTCCCTATCCAATACCATTATATGAGACATATGCAAAAGCATCAGCATAATACTAGAACAATGGAATATTATGTTCCTTCCTTTTCCCATTTAAAAAAAATGGGGGGAAAGGAAATCTCATGAAGTGTGCCCCACTTCACATGCTATTTCTTCTTATCCTTCCCCTTCCCTAAATTCCTGTCCTACTAACAAGAAAGAACGTTATCTTGCTTCTTTTTCTTGATATATTTTTCAAAATAAGGAATTTTCCCTTTCTTCTGGAACATTTAATTTATTTGGAAGCTGATGATAATATAGCATTGAGAAAACTTCATTTGGCAGAAAATATAGACCTTCTGTCCAGCTTAATTTTTTTTCTCTCAAGAACGATACCAAGTGCATTTTACTGCTTTCATTCTTTGGAAATGTTCCTAACATTATTTTTCCCAAGCTACATAAGTGATTTAATAGATTTATGTTGGAGTTTAAACAAGGAGCATGACCCAGAAAAAACATTGAATTATTAGAGAGAGATAACTAGAACCAACATTCTTTGTGAATTTAGATGTGAGAATTCTTAAAAATATAGCAAATAGAATTCAACAATATATGAAAAGAACAATATATCAAGACCAAATGGAGTTTATTCCAAGAATGCAAGTTTTGTTTAACATTCAAAAATCAATCAATATGACTAACAATAATGTCCAGGTGTGGTGGCTCATGGCTGCAATCCCAGCACTTTGGGAGGCTGAGTTAGGCGTATCACCTGAGGTCCACAGTTTGAGACCAGTCTGGCTAACATGGTGAAACCCCATCTCTACTAAAAATACAAAAATTAGCCTAGTGTGAGCCAGGCGCATTAACTCATGCCTGTAATCCCAGCACTTTGGGAGGTTGAGGTGGGTGGATCACGAGGTTAGGAGATCGAGACCATCCTGGCCAACATGGTGAAACCCCATCTCTATTAAAATAGAAAAAATTAGCCAGGCATGGTGGTGGGCGCCTGTGGTCCCAGCTACTCGGGAGGCTGAGGCAGGGGCATTGCTTGAACTTGGGTGGTGAAGGTTGCAGTGAGCTGAGATCGCACCACTGTACTCCAGCCTAGGCAACAAAGCAAAACTCTTGTCTCAAAAAAAAAAAAAAACAAGAAGGAAAAAACAATAAAAATTAGCCTAGTGTGGTAGTGCATGCCTGTAATCCCAATTACTCAGGAGGCTGAGGCAGGAGAATCACTTGAACCTGGGAGGTGGAGGTCAGTGAGTTGAAATCGCACCACTGCACTCCAGCCTGGGTGACAGAGTGAGACTCTGTCTCAAAAAAAAAAAAAAAAAAAAAGCCACTAAAACTAATAAATGAGTTTAGAAAGGTTGCAAGATAAAAAGTCAATATACTTAAAAAAAAAGTTACTTCATTATATTTCTGTATACTGGCAAAAGTCAGAAATTGAAATTTTAAAATGCCAGTTATAATACCATCAGAAAATGTAAATTAAGGATAAATTTTAAAGATGTGTATGATTTACACACTGAAAAACACAAAAGCTTTCTGAGATTAATTTTAAAAGACCTAAATAAATGGAGAGATATACCATATCATGAATTGGAAGACAATATGGCCAAGATGTCATTTGTTTCCAAACTGATCCATAGATTCAAAGCAATCCCCTTCAAAATCCTAGCAAACCTATTTTTTTTTTAGAAATTAACAACTGATTTTAAAATATATACGAACATGCAAAAAAACACAGAATAGTCAAATACCATCAATTCTCATTATTCTAAGTAGTTATGATCTATAAAATATCCACAAACACTAAATTGCAAATTCTTAATCATTACTCCTAGATGAAATACCGAGTTGAGTTCCTGAGAGCTTCCAGTCACAAAATTCATCAATAAATACATAAACTTGTTTGATGTTCTGTTTAAAAACACTTTTTTGAGTATATACTGTTGATTCATTAACATTGAAAGCTATTGTTCATGTCTAAACAAACAAAGCTTACCTAACATATATTTTCTCCGGAAGGCACATCATAGCCTTCTTATACTTAGGAACAACAGACAGCATTTCCACATTACTCTTGGCGTCTATTTTCAACAGCAAAATCACCAACCGGACGTACAAAAAGGCAAAAAATGTAGTCCAGGCGCAGTGGCTCATGCCTGTAATCCCAGCACTTTGGGAGGCTGAGGCAGGAGTTCAAGATCAGCCTGGCCAATATGGTGAAACCCCATCTCTACTCCAAAAAAATACAAAAATTAGCCAGGCATGGTGGTGGGCACCTGTAGTCCCAGCTACTTAGGAGGCTGAGGCAGCAGAATTGCTTGAATCTGGGAGGTAGAGGTTGCAGTGAGCCGAGATCATGCCACCGCACTTCAGCCTGGGTGACAGAGCAAGGCTCTGTCTCAAAAAAAAAAAAAAGGCAAAAAATGTGGCACTACATCAACCACAGAAAGGATGCTTGTTTATGGGATGAGAGCTGAAATAAGAAGACAGAACATTGCCTCCTTTGACCTTACCCAGGAACATGTGTACTGGGTGACTCAAACTTTTTGCCACTCTGCACAGGTCCATGAATGGCTGAGAGAGTGTCAAGGACATTGACGTGGGTTACGAGCACATTTTAGCAAGTAGGCAAATGCACAAATAGGAATCTGTGAATCATGCAGATTAACCAAAACTTTGGAAAAGATAAAGTTTATCTTTAAATTTTGTTTAAACTACCAGATTTCAAGACTAATCATAAAGCAACAGTAATCAAGACAGTGTGGCACTGGTATAAAGATGAACACATAGAGCAATGGAACAGAACAGAATCGAGAAATAAACCCATATGTATGGGGTGAAATGATTTTTGACAGAGGGGGAAGGCAATTCATTGAGAAAACAATAACATCCTCAGCAAATGGTGTTGCAGCAATTGAATTGCCATGCGCAAAAAAGCAAGCAAACAAGCCAAAGGAAAATAGATCTTGTCTTTACCTCATACCATGTGTAGAAACTAATTCAAAATGTATTCTAACCCTAAATGTAAGAGCAGACACTATTAAATACCTTGGTGAAACTGTAGAAGAAAAACCTTAGTGACCTCAGGTTAGAAAAGATTTCTTAAATAGTACACAAAAAGCTATAAAACAGAAAAGAAAAAAATCAATATACTTCATCCCAATGAAAACATTTGCTCTTCAAAATACTCTGCTACTAAAATGAAAAGGCAAGCCACAGACTGGCATAAAACATTTGCAAAGCTTATGTCCAACGAAGGACTTAAGAATATAAGGAATTTGACCTGGTGTGGTGGCTCACGCCTGTAATTCCAGCACTTTGGGAGGCTGAGGCAGGCGGATCACGAGGTCAAGAGATCACGACCATCCTGGCCAACATGGTGAAACCTCATCTCTACTAAAAATACAAAAACTTAGCTGGGCATGGTGGTGCACACCTGTAGTCCCAGCTAATTGGGAGGCTGAGGCAGGAGAATTGCTTTAACCTGGAAGGTGGAGGTTGCAGTGAGCCGAGATTACGCCATTGCACTCCAGCCTGGGGGACAGAGTGAGACTCTGTCTCAAAAAAAAAAAAAAAAAAAAAAATGAAGAAAAGAAAAAAAATTAGGAAATGGTACCTACTTAATAACGACAGAGAGCAAATTAGTGGGTGCTTGGGGCCAAGGATGGGGGAGCGGCAGGGAGAGGGATTACAAAGCGGAATCAGGAAAATTTGGGGGTAATGGCTGCTCATTATCTTGATTGTGGTGATGATATATTGATATGCCCAATTCATCAAACTGTACACTTTAAATATGTGCAGTTTATTGTACGCCAGTTGTAACTTAATAAAGCTGACATTCATTAATCAGAACAAGGTTTCAGAAGTAAATCGTGCCGAGACGAAAGGCTCTGAGAGAACAGATGGGACAGTCATGGCGCTAGACCAGACTGCCTTTCTGGAATAGTTTATTTGTGGCATCAGTGGAGGATGAGAGAAGGAATGTAAGCTGGGATACATTATGGAGCAATTTGATTCTCAAGCTAAGTTCCAACAGTGTCCTTTGTTGAGTAGGGGGAATTGAACATGGGGTGTCGAGGGCAATACCAGGTCATTTTGCTAAATTGGGGCTGGCAATAATGTTTGTGCTGGATTAGAAATAGAGAGTGGGGCAGAGATACATTCACTCATCTGCTCATTCATTCAATACCTTTGGATTCCCCTCTATGGGCCTGGCACTCTTATGGGGTATTTTTCTTACAAACATGGGACCCAAGAAACATTCAGATCCTGGCTTCCCTTTTGCTCCCTACACAGAGAGCAGACTATGAAAGATGGAATCAGAGAACAAATCTAATCAGTCCAGTCAATTCAGTGTGTTTCTTATGCCCACAGAATTAAGTAGGAGACCACAGCAACCATCCCAGCCCCAGGGAGGAGTTGATGACATCAGATAGGTGATGGCTGGTGGGGCTGGAATAATTGAGACTGACAGACAACTTCAGAGAGGAAATCTAGTTTTCGGGGCAAACGGATGCGTCCAGGAGGGAGCCCACACACGTGGTTGGGTGCAGCTGGAGATGGAGGAATTCGAGTTCAAGGAAAAGGCCTAGGCAGTAGGTGGTTGGTGGTGGTTACTGACCCTGAAAATAGATGAAATCTTGGAGAGAGAACGCGGGTGTGGAAAGCGAAGGTCAGGGTGCGAGCTCTGGGGCAGCCCACAATGAGAGCGTGGGGCAAAGCCGGAAGGTGAGCAGGCCGCATGCGCACACATGCAAAGCAGCTGCCTTCGCTGACAATCAGCAGCAGCCACGTGAGCTGCGGCTGAACCACCATGAGCCGAAGCCTCGGGCTTGCTGAACGCCGTCATCCAGCTTCCCTTTCACCCCGGCTGTCAGGCCTGGGTTTGGGAGCTTAGAGATCATTATGTGCAGTTTGCTCACCCGCCGGCTGTGCCAGGGCATCGGGTTTTCTACAAAAGAAGGAATCTGGGGTGAGTAGAGCCCCATGGGAGAACTGAACTGACTAAATGTGAGTGGAGAAATGCCAATTGTGAAAAAAATACATCAGTGGAACACGAGCTCGAACCTTGTACAGCTTTTCCTCTGCTTGGCTGTTTTTATGAGCACCCAGGCAAGTGGTTCTCAAAGTGTGGTCCCCCCGGAAAACATCAGCTTTGCCCGGAACTTACTAGAAATGAAAGTTCCCAGGCTTACCCTAGACCCACTGAATCAGGACCTCTGGAACTGGGGCCCAGGAATGTGGGTTTTCCCAAGCCCTCCAGGGAATGTTGATGTACGCTGCAGTTTAAGGACCACTGACTTAGATATTTTAAACAAGATCTCTCTCTGGGAGCGTCCACACAAAAGGGGATTTATATTAAGAACATAATGATGTGACAACAGTTTGGAAATTGAAAAGCACTCTACGAGAATAGAACATTATTCTTGTTTGTTTATTATTTGTATCAACCTCATTCACTCAGATTTACCCATATTTTAAAACTTCATTTCAGAGATTCTCCCCTTCCTCCTTTTCCCTTCCCCAAGGAAAACCAAAATCTTGTTAGTGAATAGAATTGATTGAAAATATATTCAACTGCTGCGGGAAGGGAGGAGACGGGGCACAGCTGGAGTCTGCCTGAAAGGATAGTTTTTCTCAGTGACGTTGGGTTTGTTTGTTTCTTTCAATGTAGAAGCACGAGGTTGATGACTCATTCACCAGCGGAAGCCTTTAAATCCAAACTGCAGTTGTCAAAAAAAGATTAGTGCCTTCAGCTGTGATGAAAGAAAGGGCATGGTCTCGAAAATGCAAGCTCGGGTTTTGCCTGCATTTGTGGAGCCCTGTTAGCAAGCTTTCCTGTGGGAGCGGGCAGACCCCCTCGTTTACCCAGTTGAGTTAAGTAGCAGCCCTAATAACACATTTTTCCTTCTCTCTTGCTGTGATAAACAATTTCTGATTTCTACATCTCGGGTTAAATAACAGCAAGAGCTATAAAAAGTGGAGGGTGTCTTCTAGAGGTGTTCATTTACTTTAACTCCAAAGGCGAGATTAAACTGTCATTGGTGTCAACAGCGTGCAGTGCAGCTTGTCTAAAATTCTGAAACGTCAGTAAAAACCCTTTGATTCAGCCCTGGATGACGGCCATAGCCTTCACCGCCTTGCTTGGTGCTCCCTCCTTCCGGTGTAAGCAGATGAAAGTTTCCAAGTTCTCTGGACTGTGATGCAGGCGCCAGGGTTTCTAAAGGAAGGCACTTAAATCTAGGGTGCATGGGAGCCTCTGGGGAAATTGTGGTGGGTTTGAGCACAGCTTTGGGGCTCTTGACAGCAAATCTTCACTAATTAGTTTCACCTGGGAAGACTGAATTATCCCTCTTAAAACTCTCCAGGCACTGAAAGAAGCAAGCACATTTTGCTGACTGTCAGATACCTGCTAATGGTTGGCCCTTGGCAAGGCATAGCTCAAGGCCAGGTCTTTTGTTTTGAAATTCAAAATTACCTACTTTGCTATATCAGTTGAATTCAGCATAGAACTCACAAACCAAACTTAGCCAGAGATACTTTTTTTAGAACGTTGGAATCTAATATTCATGTTTGTAGATTTTTTTTGGTTTGTTTTTTGTTTTTTGAAACTGGGTCTACTCAGGAGGCTGAGGTGCGAGGACTGCTTGAGGTCAAGAAGTGGAGGTTGCAGTGAGCCTAGATTGCACCATTGCACTCTAGCCTGGGTGACAGAGCCAGACCTTGTCTCAAAAAAAAAAAAAAAAAAATTAAAAATATCTACTGTGAGACAGATCCTTCGTCCATCTACATTAATCTCACTCAACCCTGCAAATAAGATATTTAAGCTCTTTATGATGACTGAATCAGGTCCCTTACTTGAAGTCGTGCACGTCATTCAGCTGGGGCCAAGTCTGGCTCCAAAGTCTATATTCTTTTCACCTGCCTGCTTCACCCCTCCCCTTTCTGAAGAGATATAACTGACATCCTGTCCTATTCCAGTGGTGGCTCCCTTCATCATTTGTCATATCGCCTCTTTCAGGTCCAAATAAAAATTTGGAGAAGGTCAAAATCATCTTTTCAGTTCACGCTGTTAAAAATGGAAGCTCTGCTCTCTCACCACTCCCTTTCCTGCTTATAACATATCACATATTTTTACCTATTTGCTTTGTTTGCTATCATTCCCCTGTCAATGATGTACTGCTAAATATGTAACAATTGGCTCTCCAGGAGACAAAAGCTCTGATTTGTAGTGTCTGCCAATTTCCATGGCGTAATTACTACCGCCATGGACATTTCAAGCTACCAACTTGGCCTCTTTGAATGCAGATGTGGGAGGAGATGCTCGGCATCGTGTGAGTCAGTACAACTGCCTCTAGCACATGACTGATTCCCCCACTGGACCATCAGCTCTATAACGGTAGAGATTTTTTTTGTTGTTGTCCATTTGCTCACTGCTGTTTTCCCAGCACTCTGAACCATTTCGTGATTGAATAGATTTAATAAGTCAGTCAGTCACAAATATTTTTTAAATTGGCCACATGTCAGCTGCTAGATATTTGAACTAGAGTGCTGAGCAAGACAAGCACTGTAGCTGCCCTATGTGACAGGGGAAATAGACATGAAATAATCAGTTGCAAATTAAGAATTAAATTATGGTGATGAGGACTACAAAGGGAAACTCTCAGGGAGGACTTCACCCCTAGTGGCAGGTCAGAGTTTCCTGAGAAAGCGGACTTTCAGGTGAGTCCTAAAGGAGGTGAGGAAGAGGTTTGAGCATTCTAGGCAAAAGGAATGGCATGTGCAAAGGTCCCAAGGCATGAAGAAGCTTGATTTGAAAATGGAGAGGGCAGTGTAAATGGAGCAGAGAAAATAAGAGGAGGCTTGAGATAAGACTGGAGAGGTGAAGGGGTGGGCCTTGTAGCCCCCTTGGCCATCACATTAGAGTTTTTGGACTTCATCCTAGAGGAGTGATAAACCTTAAGGGTTTTAAGCAGAGGAGAGGCAGGAGCAGATTACTCTGGCTACAGGAGAATGCTAGGCTGGGATGAATACAGGAAGACCAGTTAAGAGGTTGCCATGGCTGCTCAGCCAAAAGCTGATGGTGGCTCCAGGGTGGCAGGGGAGATGAAGATAAGTAAATCCAGGATTGACTGGATCTGAGGGGTGCAGGAGAGGGAGGAAGGCCATGACTTTCAAGTTTCTGTTGCCATCTTTGACCCCAGGGTAAAAGTTAACTATTCTAAAAATTCATCTTTGCTAAGGGGAAATTAAAGGATAGTTCAGGATCATCCCCAGCTGTCCCATTTCTGCCCAGTGACATTTATTAATTGAGACAGTGCTCTAGGCTGGCCAGCAAGAGGGGATGTCAAGTCAAATCAATAGATGGCTACTAAGCACCGACTGTGTGAAGTGCATGGCATTATACAGGCACCATGAGGAACACCAAGACTTAGAGAGATGGCCCTGTCCTTCACAGAGCTTACAAGAGTAGGTAAAAGAGGTGAGTTAGGAACACCTGACAACCCTGTGTTTGCATCACGTGAGCATGAATTCATTCATCTGTTCAACAAGTATTTGCTGAGCAAGGACAATGTGCCAGGCACTGTGCTAGATACCAGGATGCAGTGGATAGCAAGGCACACAGCTTCCTTGTCATGACAGCTTTTCTGGTGTCCATAGCTGGGGGCTGGCTCTGAGATGTCATTATGCTCTTGATGCAGGACAAGTTAGCCCCAAAGTGGGGCTTAGCTTGTGAGGGTTCTTGGCTTTATCCAGGAAAGAATTGAAAGCAGAGGTAGAAGAAAATAGCTTTATTGAAGAGACAGTGTTACAGCCCTGGCAGTGTTATGCCTCCGTGACTGCACCTGCTGAGCAGGGCTATCCTTATAGGTAGAGAGTAGGTGGTATAGCTCAGGGTAGTTTTACAGCCATATTTATACCCACCTTTTTTTTTTTTTTTTTTTGCGATGGAGTCACCCAGGCTGGAGTGCAGTGATGCAGTCTCAGCTCACTGCAACCTCTGCTTCCCGGGTTCAAGTGATTCTCCTGCCTCAGCCTCTCAAGCAACTGGGATTACAGGCACCTGCTACCACACCTGGCTAATTTTATATTTTTTAGTAGAAATGGAGTTTCACTATGTTGGCCAGATGGGTCTTGAACTCTTGACCTCACATGATCCACCAGCCTCCATCTCCCAAAGTGCTGGGATTACAGGCGTGATCCCAGTAGCCTATACCCACTTCTAATTGCATGTAGATTAAGGGGTGGTCTATGCAGACATTTCTAGGAAAGGGGTGGTAACTCTTGGGTTATCAGGTCATTGACATGGAGAGGGTTGGTAACTCCTGGGTGTTGCCATGGCAATGGTAAACTGACATGTTACACTGGTGGGTGTGTCTTATGGAATGCTGTTTCTACCCCAGCCCTGTTTTAGCTAGTCCTCAATTTGGTCCCGGGTCTAAGCCCACCTCTGGAGTTGAGTCCTGCCTTCTACCTCAATCTGAGCCCTCTTCTAGTGTGCGAATACCTCCTGCTGGGGATGAGGAGAAGCAGAGAGATTTGGAGAGTTTTGTTCCCATCTCAGTCATCTTTTGAGGACCCCACATCTGATGAAGGAGGGTATTCTTAAGACTTTGGGACCATCCCTGTTGGGAGGCAGGGAATCTGAGCCTTTTTCATTGTTCATTCAGGAAATAAACTCTTATGGAGACCAAATATATGTGCTAGGACACTGTGTTGGGCTCTGGGGAGACAAAACTGAGCCACTTATAATGGGGCAGACAGCCATGATCAAGTCCTTCCAATACGATGGGATCAGTGCCTAAATGCTAGAGTGGAGCCCTGTCTGTAGTGCTGTGGGGGCCCAGAGGAAGAAGCCTTAAGTCCAGCCAACTTGAAGGAGGCATCCCGGAAGAGGCAACATTTGACTGGGGTTGTGAGCCATTCATGGGGGTCACCAGGTGGAGAAGGTGGAAGGCTTTGCCAGGGGCAGGGGGTAGCTCTGGACTCAGCACTTCTCATCCTTCAGTGAAATCCTCCTGGTCTCAGAGAGAAAAAGGGCTGTTTTTCAAAAGCATAAGGAATCATCCAAAAACATCTGTATTTGTTTCAAAAGGAAAT
The DNA here is from genome assembly GCF_030222135.1 of Aotus nancymaae. NCBI lineage: Eukaryota > Metazoa > Chordata > Mammalia > Primates > Aotidae > Aotus > Aotus nancymaae. The sequence continues at coordinate 46,945,585 of NW_026988450.1, forward strand.
GGCCGCTGCCAGAAAAACAGCAAAGTTGTTTTGTCAGAACCCAGTCTGTATTTATTCCTTTGTCTTTGTTTAATTAGATTAATCCCTGAGTGGTTTCCCTTGGGTCGGTACAAATCATTTGTAGCCATAAATCTCCAACATTTCTAAAAACAGAAAGGACAATCTGCATGAAGCCAACTGGCAAGCTCGCTATTTGTGGGACAGTTCTGGAGTGCGAGCAGTAATCGTGCATCTGCACATAGGTGTTTGGGCTTCTTTTAGCCTCTTGGACAGGGCAGCACGGGCAGCAGCCACTCAGATTTGTTTAGAAGAGGAAAGCTGAACCTTAGGGTCTCAGTCATTAAAGGGGGAGCCTGACTCCTGGATCTGGGCGCCTTCCCCATGGAGGATTGTGGGGAGCTTTATCTGTTAGGTTCAATGACATTCAGCCTGTCTACACACTCGGGCCACCTGGGGAGCTTTAACAAACACTACTACCCAAATCCCACCCCCTGCCAGTCTAATTTAATTGTGGTGGGAAGTACCTTGGCATCAAGATTTTCAAAGATCCCCTCTGCTTCTGTAGATGGGACCTTGTATTTACTCACAGATTCTACTGTGGATAGCCCAGCCTGCCCTGAAAGGAACAAGCGTGTCCTTGCCTTTCTCTACCTACTCTGCACAGAGAAACCTTTTGGGAAACAAAGATAGTCCTGTCAAGGTTCTGGTTCATTGCTTTGGAAATAGTACTTTCAAAAGGGTTCTTTTGGCCAGGCGTGGTGGCTCACGGATGTAATCCCAGCACTTTGGGAGACTGAGGTGGGCGGATCACCTGAGGTCGGGAGTTTGAGACCAGCCTGACCAACATGGAGAAACCCCGTCTGTACAAAATTAGCCAGGTGTAGTAGTGCATGCCTGTAATCCCAGCTACTTGGGAGGCTGAGGCAGGAAGATTGCTTGAACCCGGGAGGCAGAGGTTGCGGCGAGCCAAGATTGTGCCATTGCACTCCAGCTTGGGCAACAAGAGCAAAACTCTGTCTCAAGAAAAAAAAAAGAGACACAGTAAATCCATCACTCCATAAACACATACGTAGTTAACATTATGACTCATGCCAGTAGGATGACAGCTGATGGGTGAGACCAAAAGTTTAAAGAATGATTAAAGGTCCTCATAACAAGAGGTTAAATTTCTCATCATCATTCAGGCAACCCAAAGCTGCTTTAGCCCGGAACTCAGAAACCTACTGCTGTTCCCAGGAAAGCAATGCTTTTCATTGACCTTTGCTAGAGGTTCTTAAATTTTCCCAGATCTGAGAAGATCTGTGGCGCTGCCAGACTTATCCTTCCAAAGCACAACTTGGGTAAATTGCTGGTCTCTCTTTTTAAGGTTTTTCTCGTGAGTGGTCCCCATTGCCCACTGATCGGAGTTCAGCCTACTCAGCCTGCAGGCCAAGGTCCCTCTGCCTCTGGTGTCAGTGGTCTTTCCCATCCTCTCTTTTGCTGCCACGTGAGTGCAGCAAACTACCCTCTGGAATTTCCAGAGCAGAATTCAGCTGCCACGCCTCTCCTGCTTCCCTCTCTGTTTACTCATGCGTCCCAAGCCTGGAGTGCCGTTTCTCTTTCTCCATATCTGCGAGCCTTTCCCAATCCCCGCTTGACTTGCAGTAATCTGTCCCAATTCTGAACTCCCATCGTTTTCTTGGCAATTCTCTTAGGGATTTTTTATCATGTCCAACCTCACATGTTAGTTATTTAGGTGGCATCTAACAGCCACTCTGCCTTTCTGTTCCTCAAATGGGGTTGGTTTGTTCTACTTCGGGACCTTTGTATTCACTGTTCTTTCAGCCGAAAATACTCTTCCTAAAGCTTCATGTTACTAACCCCTAGTAGAATACAAGCTAAGTGACAGCAGAAACCCCTGGCCTGTTTTGTTCACCACAATGTCCCCAATACCCGGGACATAGTAGGTGCTCAACACATATTTATTGAGTAAATGAATGAATATTGTATGATTCAGACATTTCTTATATCTCTGGCCTAGCTTATTTAGGTTTTCTTATTCTTTGATTACTCACTATGATTTTTGTATTAGCTGAAGTTTTCTTCTGGTTATGGGTGTTTTCCTTACATCTGAATCCATTGGAAATTTACATTGAACATTCTGGTTGGAGTTCCCAATTGGAAATCTAAGATATAAACATACTGATGAGAGGTAAAAGAATTTGTGTCTATAGGTTTTTTCCATCTGCTTTATTGATTTGGGAGTAAAAATACTTCTTTAGGATTTTAAAACCAGAATTTTTATTTGTAGAATCTTAGACCTAAGTGTTTTTAAAATGTGATGATGTAAGTTTTTATGTTTAAAATTATTTAATGTTAATGTTTAATAGAGATGCTGAATCAAATCAACTTTTATCTTTTTAAAAATCCATTTGACATTTTATATTTATCTAAAAGCATAATAAACTATGAAACTCAAAGATCTAGAAGAAAATATTAAAATGTAGCCATTGGATTCAGGAATTAATCAAGCTCTCTAGGTAATTGAGTTTTTTTTTAAGATCAAACCTGTTGTAGTGATAGCTTTTAACCAGAGAAAATTCTCTTTTTTTTTTGTTTTTGAGATGGAGTTTCACTCTTGTTACCCAGGCTGGAGTGCAATGGCGCGATCTCGGCTCACCGCGCCACCATGCCCAGCTAATTTTTTTTTGTATTTTTAGTAGAGACGGAGTTTCACCATGTTGACCAGGATGGTCTCTATCTCTTGACCTTGTGATCCACCCGCCTCAGCCTCCCAAAGTGCTGGGATTACAGGCTTGAGCCACCGCGCCCGGCTTTTGAAAATTCTCTTTAATATATTCAGTCCCTTTAATGCTCTCCGATGGTCTACAGTTTTAATGGTAAAATCACTGGTACAGCTAGCTGTTTCATGGTATCCAAGCTGTTCTCCTTGCTGGGAAATAGTGTCAGAGACTGAGTCAGTGATGGATGGAAGATGCCTTTAATCTTCTCATCCACCGCTGTATTCTTAGTTCTGTTGCAGTAGATACATACTGTAAGTCCATTCCTACATTGCATGTGAATAAACAGCCAGAGCTTAGCACTTTGTGGACACGTAATAAATATTTGACCAAAATAAGACCACAAATAGGCATGTATCTATTTCTCCCTGGTAATATTTGTTACCTCTGCCCAGCCTCTTTTTGCTTCTCCATTTTCATCATTTCTTACTAGAATGAATAAATAGAGTACAAAGAGGGTTTCCAAAGAGCCTTGTCTCATTCCTCCTTATACCAGCAACAGAGCGAGACTCCATCTCAAAAAAAAAATATTTAATGTGTTTCATAGAGGTGATGAGTAGTTCCAACTTTGAAAAATGTGTTTTTATTTTTTAAATTTTATTTATTTATTTTGAGATGGAGTCTCGCTCTGTCGCCCAGGCTGGAGTGCAACGGCATGATCGGCTCACTGCAACCTCTGCCTCCCAGGTTCAAGCCATTCTCCTGCCTCAGCCTTCTGAGTAGCAGCAACTACAGGCACACATGCCCAGCTGATTTTTGTATTTTTAGCAGAGATGGGGTTTCACCATGTTGGCTAGCTGGTCTTGAACTCCTGACCTCAAGTGATCCACCCACCTCTGCCTCCCATAGTGCTGGGATTACAGGCATAAGACATCATGCCTGGCTGAAAATGTATTTTTATATACATGCAGAAACTCAGCTGGAAAGAAAACTCACCAAAAGGTTAACAGTGGTTGCCTCTGGGTGGTAGGATTACAGATGGGGGGATTACAGGTAGATTTTCTTTTATCTTTTTTTCTATGTTTTCCAAACTTTCTACTATGATCACATATCAAATCTTATAATGTTTCTCAAACTTACTTTGGTGAGGGCTCTGGAGTTGCTTGTTGCATCGCCCTGCACTGGGGGCGTTCTCAGTTGTGCCTGACGTTGTATTTAACGGCGTGACTTTGCCTCAGTCCAGGATCTATGTGCCATGGAGGACCACAACTGTGAGCAGCTCTGTGTGAATGTGCCGGGCTCCTTCGTCTGCCAGTGCTACAGTGGCTACATCCTGGCTGAGGATGGGAAGAGGTGTGTGGGTGAGTACCACTCCAGCTGGGCTTGGTGGGGAAGGACAAGTTGAGCATGGTGTGGAGGGGAAACTCACACGTACCTCCCACATACCCATTTCCTCCCCTTTGGGTTTCCACAAAGTGCTCAGTTGTTTGGTGTAGTTGTTAGGCAGAATTTGAACTTTAAAGTCTTCATTTATGGCCGAGGTCAGCGTTTTCTCATTCTGGGTCTCCAGTAAAAGGCACACTTATGATAATCCATGCAAATATAACTGCATGTTATTGCATCTCTTGAAAAAGACTGGGTGGATTTTCTTCAACTTTGGAGGGTATGTTTGGGATGGCCTGACTCACATATAACTCATGTGTTATACATGAAATTTACTTGGGTGGGTTACTGAGTGACACATCAAAGACACAGGCAGCCTTCCTCCCTAATGTCACCTATAGTTCAGTGAGAGGCCAAAGTGACTGTCAGATGGAAAAGCCCAGCTGTATGGGCTCAGTGTGATCAGACAGCGTGGTCAGAGGAAACGAGCAGTATCCTCAAACACAAGCCCAGGAAATGAGGCTCAAGGGCAGTGCTTGATACTACAGGCATCCCCTGTTTGTCTACAAAGCCCTTGCAACTTGCATGGTCTCGTTCCTCCTTATACTAACAAACAGCACCTGGTGGATAGTAGGTGTTTCATAAACTGAACTGAATACTTACGAGGCAGAAAATCTGGAAGGAAAAGAACTTGACGGACATCAAAACTGGAATGTACACTTTCTGCTAAATGCTGCATTTTGTCTTTTGTGATTAAGCAGCCGGGGACCTTTGTTGCCAGTAGCCTTTCTTAGGGACTCCAAACAAATTCCCACAAACTTAGTTACTGCTTGATAGGGCTATGGTGAGTGCAAAGCAAATGACAGAGAAAATAGAGGCCACAGAAGGTCAGAGAGAGAGATCGTAATGGCTAAGCTGGAAGATCTGAGTGTGGAAGGAAGGGTAGCAATTGGACAAATGTCCAAGGCAGGGGGAGATGTGAAGGGCAGTGACTGCGGAGGTGGCAATGCTTTTCAAGCATGGGGGCTGAGTCTTGCCTGGGAGGGGCAGAGCCAGCTCCTGGGAGCTGGTAGGTCAGAGGGAGACTGTTACGGTGAGAAGGCCAAACTGAAAGCTAACCAGGTGGTCTAACCTGAGGGCTGGAAGGGGGCTTATCAAAGATGGAGACTCCAGGTACCAGACTTAGAGCAGGAAATTTAGAGGAGAGAAGAGGCTGGTGAGGACTCTGGACATACTCCATTAGTAGCTGATCTCCATTAGTAGCCTGTGTATAGATGGGCGGGGGACATTAAGAACAGAGTGATCATACATCCCAGGTAATACAGGACAATCCCAGTTTATGCCCTGTTGGCCCAATTTTGTTTTCTTTTTTTTGAGACAGAGTCTTGCTCTGTTGCCCAGGCCATGACAACAGCTTTGCAGCCTCAACCTCCTGGGCTCAAGCAATACTCTCACCTCAGCCTTCTGAGTAGCTGGGACCATGGCTATGCACCACTGTGCTGAGCTAATTTACCTTTTGTAGGGATAGGGTCTACCTACATTGTCTAGGCTGGTCTCAAGCTCCTGGACTCAAGTGATCCTCCTGCCTTGGCGTCCCAAAGTGTTGGGATTACATGTGTGAGCCACCTCGCTTGACGCCATATCTTTTTATTTTTAGACAGGATCTCACTCTGTCTGTCATCCAGGCTGGAGTGCAGTGGCGCCACCTCAGCTCACTGCAGCCTCCGCCCCCTAGGCTCATGCGATCCTCCCACCTCAGACTCCCAAGTAGCTGGGACCACAGGTGCATACAACACGCCTGGCTAATATTTTTGTATTTTTGGTAGAGATGGGGTCTCACCATGTTGCCCAGGCTGGTCTTGAACTGAGCTCAAGCAATCCACCTTCCTCGGCCTCCTAAAGTGCGGGGATTACAGGCACGAGCCACTGTGCCCAGCCGACCCCATTTCTTGCCCAGCTGACCCCATTTCTTGATGGCACATCTTTTCACTTTGAAAGGGGTTCCAGTTTGGATGATAAATTAGGTAATCATCCTAGTTAAGGCTGTCCAGATTGACTTAAACTCTTACGTTCAGCAGAGAACTCCTGTAGGCATGAAGTAGGAGATGGAGTTGAAGACAGCAGAAAGAACCAGATTGTTCAGGGCTTTGAAAATCAGACATAAAGCCTGGATTTTATCTTGAAAAAGAGCCACTGAGAGGTTCATATTTGAGTGACAAATGCAAAGCTTCATCTTAGGAAACTTACCCTCATGGGGAACTGCAGGTTGTATTCCGGGAGAAGAATGGCAAGAAGTGGGAATACCAGGCAGGAGACTGTGGCAGTTATCAGGTGAGAGGGGACAGGAGCCAGCCAGGATTTGAGGTGTGACTGTAGGAAAGGAGAGGAAGACAGTAGGGAATGGAAGGAGGTGCTATACATAAAGGGAACAGGGAAAAGTCAAAAGTGACTCTAGGCCAGGTACTGTGGCTCGTGTCTGTAATCCCAGTACTTTGGGAGGCCAAGGTGGGAGGATTGCTTGAGCCCAGGAGTTCAAGACCAAGTTAGGCAACATGATGAGACCCCATCTCTATCAAAAAATCAAAAAATTAGCTGGGCATGGCCGAATGCTGTGGCTCATGCCCGTAATCCCAGCCCTTTGGGAGGCTGAGGCAGGCAGATCACCAGAGGTCAGAAGTTCGTGACCAGCCTGGCCAACCTGATGAAACCCCATCTCTACTAAAAAAAAATACGAAATTAGTTGGGCATGGTGGTGGTCACCTGTAGTCTCAGCTCCTCCAGAGGCTGATGCAGGAGAATCACTTGTACCCAGGAGGCAGAGGTTGCAGTGAGCTGAGATCGCACCATTGCACTCCAGCCTGGGCAATGAGAGCAAAGCTCCGTCTCAAAAAAAAAAAAATTAGCTGGGCATGTTGGTACATTCGTCCAGCTACTTGGGAAGCAGAGGTGCGTCAATATTAATGTCATGCTCCAGCATGGCCAAAGGTAACAGGGCTTAGAGAAAAACCATGAAATTGAGTCACTGATTCACCTCTGCAAACATTTCAGAACTCTGCCAGGGGCTCTGCTAGGCTTGAGGGACACAAAGGTGGCCAGGAGGCCATTGATAATAATATTTATAAATTATTATAATTTATAAATATTAATAATAATTAAAATTAAATAATAATTAAAGGGGGGAAGGTAAAGCGGGGGAAGGGTAAAGGGCAGATTTCAAGAGGCAGGGGAGTGGGTGATGAGAGAGTATGGGAAGCAGGTTCAAACTATTTATTTAAATAAATTTGGTAGAAGTTAAGCGTGTCCAGCTGATGCAGGGCAGGCAAGTCCCCAAGTGAACCTTAGCCTATCTGGGTTCTTGGCTTTGCCCAGTAAAGAATTCAAGGGCAAGCCAGAGGTTGAAGAAAACAGCCTTATTGAAGAGGCAGTGTTACAGCTCTGGCCGTGTTGCAGCTCCGTGACTGCTCCTGTAGAGCAGGGCTACCCTGTAGGCAGAGAATAGCATTTTAGGGCAGTTTTACAGTCATATTTATACCCATTTTCAATTGCATGCAGATAAGGGGAGGTTTATGCAGAAATTTCTAGGGAAGGGTAGTTGTCATTGGGTCATTGCCATGGAAAGGGGTGGTAACTCCCAGGTGTTGCTGTAGCAACAGCAAATTGACATGGCATACTGGTGGACCTGTCTGATTGAAGGCTGCTTTCACCCCAGCCCTGTTTTAGCTAGTCCCCAGTCTGGTCTGATATCTCAGCCTCGCCTCTGGAGTCAAGTCCTGCCTCCTACCTCACAGCTACTAGTGAATTGATGCAGTGAGATTTCATTTTTAACACTTTCATTGTTCTAGTACTTCTTTTGCTACCAAAACATTAGGAGTTCAGTCAAGGTCCTGCTGCTTGTTGCATAGAAAGCCAATCACTGAGACAAGTATTGCCAGGAAAGAAGGCTTCAATCAGGTGCTATAGCCAAGAAGATGGGAGATCAGTCTCAAATCTATCTCCCTGCTGACTGAAATTAGGAGTTTAGGCTGGATGTGGTAGCTTATGCATGTAATTCCAACACTTTGAGAGGCCAAGGTGGGAGGGTTGCTTGAGAGGAGTTTGAGACCGGCCTGGACAACATAGTGAGACTCTTGTCTCTACAAAAAATAAAAATAATTGGCTAGGCACTGTGGCTCTCACCTGTAATCCTAGCATTTTGGGAGGCCGAGGTGGGCAGATCACAAGGTCAGGAGTTTGAGACCATCCTGGTCAACATGGTGAAACCCCATCTCTACTAAAATACAAAAAGTTAGCCATGCGTGGAGGTGGGTGCCTGTAGTCCCAGCTACTTGGGAGGCTGAGGCAAGAGAATCACTTAAACCCAGGAGGTGGAGGTTACAGTGAGCCAAGATCACACCACTGCACTCCAGCCTGGCAAAAGAGTGAGACTCTTGTCTTAAAAAAAAAAATCAGCTGAGTATGGTGGTGCACACCTGTAAGTCCCAGCTACTCGGGAGGCTGGCCAGGAAGACTGCTTGAGTCTAGGAGGTTGAGGCTTCAGTGAGCCATCATTGCACCACTGGATTCCAGCCTGGGTGACAGAGTGAGACCCAGCCTCAAAATAACATAAAATAAAATAAAAATTAGGGGTTTATATAGCAGGGAATAAATGGAATAAATGTAACCATGTGGGGGAAAACAGGAATTAGGGAGGAGTATGGAAGAGGAGTTGCTCAACAGGCAGCAGGTGGTTGGTTAGGCAATCATAAATGGTGAGGGGTCTGGCATGTCATTGCCCAGATGCAGTGATCTGGTAAGTTTCAGCTCCTTTATACTGCCTGGGAGGCCTGATGGTTTGTTTCTTAAGAAGGGTTCTCAGATAAATGTAATTTTCTCAAGTTTCAAGACTGGAAAGGTAAATTTCTATGTTTATTCAGAATCATAAACATCATTTCTATGGGACAATTGGGCTGGTTTCACTTTGACTCATCCCTGAATTATTATGTGACCTGCATGAAAATTCAGTTCTTAGTCATGGACTCAGCATTTTTTATAGATTTCCACACATTTGAGTAAGTGGAACGTTCAATTCCAGCACCAGAATTCCAACTCCCTAACTCATTTCACCATTAACAGTCCTGAATTTATTTTCGTATTCAATGGTAGATTGCTGACTAAGAACCTCCTTTGCTTTAGTGGAGTCCCTGAATTTGTAATTCATCAGCTGCCACTGAAGTCATGTTCATTGCCATCCAAAACTATTTTTCAAAGGCCATTAATATACATCTCTGAACATGAATTTTCTGCTTTACTTGCTCACCTGGTGTTTACAAACTGTCTTCTATTTTGGCGTGACTTTAGTCCTGCTTGCATCTTATCTACCCAGGCAGACTGTAAACCCTTGAGGGCAGAACACTTGTACTTTTCATCTTTCACAGAATGGACTTGAAATACATTTTTCCTGAAGGACTGACTAAAGTTGATCGCAATCTCATGCATTCATATTTTGCGAAAAATATTTTCCCCATTGACTGGTTTTTAAATAATAAAGTCATTCTTGCTTATTAAAAAAAAAAAAAAAGTCAGTCCAGGCATGGTGGCTCAAGCCTGTAATCCCAGCACTTTGGGAGGCCGAGGTGGGCATATCTCTTGAGCTCGAGAGTTTGAGACCAGCCTGGTCAACATGGTGAAACCCTGTCTCTACAAAAAAGTAAGAAAAATTAGCTGGGAGTGGTGGTACACACCTGTAGTCCCAGCTATTCAGGAGGCTGAAATGGGAGAATTGCTTGAGCCCAAAGCTGAGCCATGTTTGCACCACTGCACTCCAGCATGGGTGACGAAAGCGAGACCGTACCTCAAAAAAAAAAAAAGAAAAGAAAAAGAAGTCAGAATACAGAAGTGTATAAAGTCAAAATCGGAACATCACTTCTCCCCAGTTTTACTTCCTAGAGGTAATCACTGCAAACAGCATGGCTTATCCTTCCTGTGTTTCCTCTAAAACATCTTATGTATGGCATTTGCTTGTCATTACCATCCAGGGTTTAGTACAGTGCCTTTTATTAATTAGTAATATTAATATAGTAATTGTTGAATAAATGGTTGTGGAATAAATGAATGTCATTTAGATATCTAAAGTCTCAAATTCGACCTTATCTAATTAGAGATGGCAGTGTAATAAAAATACAAACTACATTTATTTATTTTTATTTTTTAATTTTTTGGAGATGGAGTTTTGCTCTTGTTCCCCAGGCTGGAGTGCAATGGCACGATCTCGGCTCACCGCAACCTCCGCCTCCTGGGTTCAGGCAATTCTCCTGCCTCAGCCTCTTGAGTAGCTGGGATTATAGGCATGCGCCACCGTGCCCAGCTAATTTTTTTTTGTGTACTTTTTTTTTTAGTAGAGATGTGGTTTCACCATGTTGACCAGGATGGTCTCGATCTCTTGACCTCGTGATCCATCCACCTCGGCCTCCCAAAGTGTTGGGATTATAGGCGTGAGCCACCGCGCCCGGCCCCAAACTACATTTATTGAATGTTATTATGTCTGAGGACCTGTTTGAGATATTTGATCTATATTGCAACAACCTATGAGATAGGTACATTATCCACATTTTATAAGTCTCTTAACTGCTTTATGTTTCAGTTACTTTCATCAATTGAGGATAAACTCCTACCTCAAATGTTTTTGTGAGGGTTAAATGAGTTAATATGTATAAAGCATGTAGAACAGTGCTATGTAAGTGTTTGTTAATATTATTACTATCTAATAGTTGGGCAACCTATAAACAGTTGAATATTAATTTATAGATGAATTTTGTCTTCTTATGAACACTTAAATAATGCAAGTATATTGAAAGTATGGTATGTTTAAAAACTCATACTGAAGTCCATGCATACCCAGAATGATGGTGGGTGGGACACAGCATGGGATTTTGCTTTTGGATGGCACAAACGTGAGCCACCACACCCACCACGCTTCCTCCTAAGGATACCAGACATTAGATTAAGGCCACCCTAACAGCCTCATTTTAACTCAGTCTCCTCTTTAAAGCTCCCATCTCCAAATACAATCACATTCTGAGGTATTAGGGATTAGCGCTTCAACATGTGATTTTGGGGGCAAGGGGATACAATTCAGCTCTTAACACTCCTCTATTGTTATCAATATCAACAAGAAATTTCTCTTGATTGGGCATGGTGGCTCATACCTGTAATCCCAGCATGTTTGGAAGCCAAGATGGTGAATAGCTTGAGTCTAGGAGTTCGAGACCGCTTGGGCAACATGGCCAAACCCTGTCTCTACCGAAAATATATAAAGAAATTAGCCAGGCATGGTGGCACGTGTGTGTAGTACCAGCTACTCGGGAGGCTGAGGTGGGAGGATGGCTTGAGTCTAGGGGGCAGAGGTTGCAGTGAGCCATGATTGTGCCACTGCACGTCAGCCTGGGTGACAGAATGCGACCCTGTCTCCAAAAAAAAAGAAAAGAAAAGAAATTTTCTCTGGGTTTGAAATCCTGCATTTGGAATTTCAGTCATGCCTTGGAGAGGAGAGGTTTTGTGAGTCTGACTCTGTGTGTGTGTCTAATGTATGCTCAGCAAGTAAATTAGTTCTACCATTTCTCAAAATGACAAATTTTGTTTTTCTTACTTTTTTATCAACAAACTTTAAAATCCAAATGCTCCTCTCTAAAATATCCTATTTCTGCTAATGCCATCCCCTTGCAGACTGATTCCTGCTGAGAAAAACCTTAGAACAGGACCAGGTTGTAAATCAGAAATCATTGATTTTAGGGTTTTATTACCTGTAGCAAGATATCATTTATTCTTAGAGACACTGGAGTCATTTCTTCCATGTTGGGCAGAGAATGAATGTGGCAAGACTGACTTCTGACTCTGGGATCTTAGCACTTGTGATTTCGAGGGCCGAAGAGCTACAGCTGGAGAATTACTCTTTCTATTTGTAAACAAGAGTGTAGCAATTTCAGGCAAAAAATGACTGAGAACAGATTTTGTGGAAGTAGATGAGAACTTGGAACAATACAGCCATCATTGACTTATATACGAGGTCACCTCCATACATCTGCTTCCCTAATCTTGACCTCTCTTGATCTACCAAAACTATGAGTACAGTTTTGCAACCAAAGAAGTTATGCAAAGAACCCAAACCATCTGGCAAATAACATCAGAGCTGAATGCACTAGAACTCTTGTGGCCATAAGAAAACTGTTAAGTTCACGTGACTGGCAGTGGGTTCTTCCATGTCTAACCACTGCACTGATGGCCTCATTTGCTGTCCCCAGAAGCCTAGCCGTGTCAGTGGGTGGTTCTCAAATCAAGATGGGATTTGACACCTTAAAGTTTTACAGACCAGGGACTCGGGACCCAGGAATACATGAATCCTGCCTTGCCAATCACATCCTCCCACTTACCTCCCCAGAGAGCTATGTACACAAAGAACAAAAACATCATGACAGTCAAGATTCAGAGAAGCTCTCCTATCCCATGAATTGGGCCTGTGGTTAGCTGATTAATGAAAAACATTTCAGATCAGGAGTTGCTTGATCAGAGAGAGGAATCCTGAAAAACTACATATGCAAACCCACCTTAGTCATTTTATTTTATTTTATTTTGTTTATTTATTTTTTGAGATGGAGTCTCACTCTTGTTGCCCAGGCTGGAGTGCAATGATGAGATCTGAGCTCACCATAACCTCCGCCTCCTGTGTTCAAGTGATTCTCCTGCTTCAGCCTCCCGAGTAGCTGGGATTCCAAGCTTGCGCCACCACACCTGGATAATTTTGTATTTTTAGTAGTGACGGGGTTTCTCCATGTTAGTCAGGCTGGTCTTGAACTCCTGACCTGAGGTGGTCCACCCGCCTCGTCCTCCCAAAGTGCTGGGATTACAGGCGCTAGCCACTGTGCCTGACCCATTTTATTTTTATTTAAAATGCATAAATGTATACTTAGTACAAAATTACTTTTATACTTTTAAAAAAATACTAATTTTAAGTCGAAGAAAAAATATATTTACAATCTTTTTTTTTTTTTTTTTGAGACAGGGTATAATTCTGTTGCCTAGGTTGGAGTACAGTGGCGTGATCTTGGTTCACTTGATCTCCCAAACTCAAGCAATCCTCCCACATCAGTCTCCCAAGTAGCTGGGATCACAGATGCACGCCACCATGCCCAGCTAGTTTTTGTATTTTTTGTAGAGATGAGGTCTCACTATGTATCCCAGGCTGGTCTCGAACCCCTGGGCTCAAGCAATCTTCCTGCCTTAGCCTCCCAAAGTGCTGGGATTACATAAAAATCTTTTTTGCATAAACCATACTCAAAATGTGTTGTCTATGATATTTTAGTTTTGGTTTATTTAAATTGGAGCAAGGATTTCAAGACATCTGTAAAGCAATCTAACAGCAGAACTCTTGTAAATTTTAATGGAAAATTTCCCAATGTTTTACATTTGTTTCATCCATGCCTGGTTCTACAACAATTTTGGTTAGCAGATTGCTTTAATTTTTTGAAAGCTTTCAACGTAATTTTTATTTTTAAAAACTCAATTTCTTTTAGTGCTTGTATTTTATTGGTTTTGATTTGATTTTTATTTATTTGTTTATTTATTTTGAGACGGAGTTTTGCTCTCTTGCCCAGGCTAGAGTGTAGTGGCGCAATCTCAGCTCACTGCAACATCCGCCTCCCAGGCTCAAGCAATCCTCTCACCTCAGCCTCCCAAGTAGTTGGGACAACAGGCGCCCACCACCACACCTGGCTAATTTTTGTATTTTTAGTAGAGATGGGGTTTCACTGTGTTGGCCAGGCTAGTCTCAAGCTCCTGGAGTCCAGCAATCCACCTGCCTCGGCCTCCCAAAGTGCTGGGATTACAGATGTGAGCCCTCATGCTCAGCCCAGTTTGTATAATATCTAAATTACTTACAATAACATGTACAAATGACATATACAGGTTTGGAAACAAAAACAACCTTGACTCTTTAACAATGGCTCTCAAATTTTAGCATGCCTCAGAATCACCTGGAGAGCTTGTTAAAGCACATATTCCTGGGCTCCACTCCCAGAGCTTCTGATCAGTAGGTCTGGGATAGAGCCTGAGAATGGGCATTATTGACAAGTTCTCAAGTGATGGTTGATGCAGTTGGTTTACAGACCACACTTTGAGAACCAGTGTTTATAAGCATACATCTCAGTCAATGGAGGAAGTACACAGGTGTCCTAGAGCCCGTGTGTTCCACCAAGTCTGCTTTATTAGCATACAACCTACCAGTGATAGATGTGCACAGGTGTTTTAAAACACAAGTGTTCTAACTGTCTTGAGCATGTAGCATGCCCTGGGTTATCAGGATTCATATGGTCAGAGGGAATGAAAGCGTTGCTTGATCAGGAGTTGATTAAAGAGTGGTCAGTTAAAAGCATCTTTGGACTGGGCGCGGTGGCTCATGCTTATAATCCTAGCACTTTGGGAGGCTGAGGCGATGGATCACCTGAGGTTAGGAATCGAGACCAGCCTGACCAACATGGTGGCATCTCTACTAAAAATACAAAAAATTAGCCAGGCATTGTGACATGCACCTGTAATCCTAGCTACTCAGGAGGCTGAGACAGGAGAATTGCTTGAACCCAGGAGGCGGAGGTTGCAGTGGGCCAAGATGGCACCAGTGCACTCCAGCCTCCAGCCTGGGCAACAAGAGCAAAACTGTATCTCAAAAAAAAAAAAAGCATCTTTTACAACCTTTTTTTAAAACACCTGAGCCAATTTGGTTACTCTATTCTACAACATTCTGGAAAAGGGGAAAGTTTGGAGTATGTGGCTTAGACTCAAGGCTTAAGCCAAGCCTTCAACACCTCTCTAAATTATTACATTAGTCTAAATTATGGGCCAGCATGATCACAGGGTATCCCTCTGAGGGACAGAAATGGCTGGGCTCAGATTACACCCCGTGGTGTGAGAGAGAACATTCAAGAGAGAGGTAGAGTTTGAGTTTCTGACTTTAGATATCGTGACCTGACCACTCAACATTGCAGCGCCACCAACATCCTGCAAGTTGGAAGTCAGATCAGCAGCTCCTCCCTTTGTGGGGGATACTAAGAAGTGGGTGGCCGTAGATAGGACTGGCTGACTGACGGTAGGCACTCATATCCGAGATTGGGAGATTTTCATGATGGTGAGTCAAGCCCAGCATGAGGAAGTTGAAGGTGGGGCTTGGATTATTGACTGCTAATACAGGCCCATGACTGGACCACGTGCCAGGGCTTAGCCTTCCTTGATCTCAATGTTCCCCGTGTCGCCATTGATTCATTGAATATCCCTTGGTTCTTGAGAAATGAGAATTAACTATTAGAAGGATTTGGTGCTAGCTCAGTCTTTCTGTTATGACTCAACTCTAGCAAACAGCTAATGTCCCATGACGTTCAGTCCCTGAAATATCATGAATGCCCTATCCCCAGTGTAATGACTTGAGAATTAAGCCTGCAAATACTAGGTTCTACTAGAACTCTTTAGGGAGGTGAAGTTACAAAAACAATATTTAGACTGAAACTTTTTTTTTTTTTTGAGACAGAGTCTTGCTCTGTCTCCCGGGCTGGAGTATAGTGGCACTATCTTGGCTCACTGCAACCTTCGCCTCCTAGGTTCAAGCAATTTTCCCTGCCTCACCCTCTCGAGTAGCTGGGATTACAGGCACTCACCGCCATGCCGGTTACTTTTGTATTTTTAGTGGAGACAGGGTTTTGCCATGTTGGGTAGGCTGGTCTTGAACTCCTGAACTCAGGTAATCTGCCTGCCTTGGCCTCCCACAGTGATCTGATTACAGGCCTGAGCAACCACACCTGGCCTAGACTGAAACTTAATGAAGCTTTGGAGCAAAAGAATAAACATAACACAGGTTATTACCCTTTGCAAATCTTAAGTGTTTCCCTTTGCATCTTTTTATTACTATGCTAAATATGTCATTATCTTCTCTATCCATGGTTTTGCTTTTTAAAATTTTACATGTGTGTAATCCCAGCACTTTGGGAGGCCGAGGCGGGTGGATCACGAGGTCAAGAGATCGAGACCATCCTGGTCAACATGGTGAAACCCCGTCTCTACTAATACAAAAAATTAGCTGGGCATGGTGGCGCGCGCCTGTAATCCCAGCTACTCAGGAGGCTGAGGCAGGAGAATTGCCTGAACCCAGGAGGCGGAGGTTGCGGTGAGCCGAGATCGTGCCATTGCACTCCAGCCTGGGTAACAAGAGCGAAACTCCGTCTCAAAAAAAAAAAAAAAAAAAAAAAAAAAAATTTTACATGTGTATTAATTTTGTAGATTCTGTTTCCTTGTTATTATTTAAGTACTTTTGATACTAATATATCCTAAAACATTGTAGGGGGTACCTTTTTTTTGCAAAGGGACTAGTCTTGAGCTCCTGAGCTCAAATGATTGTCCTGCCTCAGTCTCCCAAGTAGCTGGGATTTCTGAAAACATTTTTTTTTTTTTGACACTGAGTCTTGCTCTGTCATCCATCGTCCAGCCTGGAGTGCAGTCGTGTGATCATACCTCACTGCAGCCTCGAACTCCTGGGCCCAATACATCTTTTCACCTTAGCCTCCTAAGTAGCTGGGACTACAGGTACGTGTTACCATGCCCCACTAATTATTTATTTATGTGTTTTTATTGATTTATTTATTTATTTTTGAGATGGAGTTTCACTCTTGTTGCCTAGGCTGGAGTGCAATGGCATGATCTCAGCTCACCACAGCCTCTGCCTCCCGGATTCAAGTGAGTCTCCTGCCTCGGCCTCCTGAGTAGCTGGAATTACAGGGATGTGCCACCACACCCAGCTAATTTTGTATTTTTAGTAGAGACAGGGTTTCTCCTGTCAGTCAGGCTGGTCTCAAACTTCCAACCTCAGGTGATCTGCCCGCCTTGACCTCCCAAAGTGCTGGGATTAGAGGCATGAGTCACCGGGCCAAGCCACATTTTTGTTTTTTGTAAAGACAAGGTCTTGCTTTGTTGCCCAGGCTGGTCTCAAACTCCTGTACTAAAGTGATCTTCCTGCCTTGGCCTCCCAAAGTGCTGGGATTACAGGAATGAGCCATTGTACCTGGCCTTGGAAAACATTTTTAAAGGAAAAAAAATCATCTATAATCCTACTACCCTAACATAGCAAGCATTTTTATTTATAATTTCTAGGCTTTGCCTGAGAGCTATATTTTACATAGATATAATAATCACTGTGAATACAGAATTTTGAGATATGCTTTATTCCACAAATTCTTCCTATTTACAATTATGCTGTCATAATAATGATATTAGTGGCTGCTTAATGTCCAAAATGGAACTCCTGATTTTTCCTGCCAAACCTGCTCCACCTGCACCTTTCCCATCTCAGGTGCTGATAGCGCCATCCTTTCAGTTGCTTAGATCAGAATCCCCGGAGTCAACCCTAGGTGTGCTTTTTCTCGTTTCATCTCTAATCCAACAGGAATCCTGTTAGCCTCACTATGCTCTGGCTTGGATATGGTTTGTTTGGCCTCACCAAGTCTCATATTGAAATTTGACCCCTGTGGCCAGGCATGGTAGCTCACGCCTGTAATCCCAGCACTTTGGGAAGCCGAGGAGGGCGGATCTGTTGAGTTTGAGACCAGTCTGGCCAACATGGCAAACCCCATTCCTACTAAAAATACAAAAATTAGCCAGGCGTGGTGCGCGCACCTGTAGTTTCCCCTACTTGGACGGCTGAGGCATCAGGATCGCTTGAACCCAGGAAGTTGAGGCTGCAATGAGCAGAGGTGGTGCCACTGCACTCCCTCCTGGATGACAAAGTGAGACCCTGTCTCAAAAAAAAAAAAAAAAAAGCAAAAGAGGCCGGATACGATAAGGCTGAGGCGGGCAGATTACCTGAGGTCAGGAGTTCAAGACCAGCCTGACCAACATGGAGAAACCCTGTCTCTACTAAAAATACCAAAAAAAAAAAAAAAAAAAAAAAAAAAAAAATTAGCTGGGTATAGTGGCACATGCCTGTAATCCCAGCTGCTTGGGAGGCTGAGGCAGGAGAATCACTTGAACCTGGGACGTGGAGGTTGCGGTAAGCCAAGATCATGCCATTGCACTTTAGCCTGGGCAACAAGAGCAAAAAACTCTGTTTCAAAAATAAAAAGAAGAAGAAGAAGAAAAGAAATTTGATCTCCAGTGTTGGAGGTGGGGCCTGCTGGGAGGTGTTTGGGTCATAGGGACAGAGCTCTTCTTATAAGAATACCAGTCATATTTAAATAGAGCCCACCCTAATGAGCACATTTTAACTTGGTTACTTCTGCAAATACTCTTATTTCCAAATAAGGTACTAGGGTTTGGGACTCCAACATACCTTTTTTAGGTATATAATTCAACCCATAACTTCCAGAACATCACTTCCCCTCGTTCCCTGCAACATCCCGGTTTAAGCCTCCACCCTTCTTCACTGGGATTACTGGAATCGCTTCCTGACTGGTTTCCACTCTCACATTGCCCTCTAAGTCTATTCTTGACCCCTAGTCCAGAACCCTGCAGTGACTCCCAACTTGTTCAGACTAAAAGCTGAGGTCCTTGCATGGCCCACAGGTCCCTCCGGACTGCCCCCTTCTCATCCCCCACCTCTCTCCCCACTCCAGCCGCCCTGGCCTCTTGGCTGATCCTCCAGCCCACCGCGCAGAGTCCCACCTCCTGGCCTTCGCACTTCCCGTTTCTTTTGCCCAAGATACCCTCTTCCAGATATCCTCATGGCTTGTTTTTTTTTTCTTTTTGAGATGGAGTCTTGCTGTCACCAGGCTGGAGTACAGTGGCGCAATCTCAGCTCACTGCAACTCACTCCCCAACTGACCCTACTCCTGTTCATTGTTTTATTTTTCTCCAGAATGCTCTTTATCTCTTAACAGACTATGCTATTTACTTATCTATTTCTTGTCTGTTCCCTTCTCCCACCATCATTATCCAAATATAACCTCCTTGGGGGCTGGAATTTTGGATTATTTTGTTACTTGCTCTATCCCTAGCACCTAAAACGGGACCTTGGCCATAGTAGGTACTCAGGAAATATTTGTGGGACTAATGAAAAATCAGCCAGTATATTTTCTCTTATGTTACTAAACCATTTACTCTTATTCAATGTTCATCTTATTTTATAGGATTTTGTTGTTGTTGTTGTAAAGAATTCTACTAATAGCTTATTGCATATAATTTCACCCTTTCCCCAGCTATTTCTTTGGGTTTCACGTCCAGGGTGAACACTGTCAAATTGCCTTCCAAAAGGATCTTTCTCAATTTACAGTGCCCCCACCATTAATAACGCTGCTGCTTTTCTACCATTGGGTTTTATCTCATCTTTATTTTTGCCAGTTTACTAGGTGTAAGTGTGCCTTGTGATCATTTTGATTTGCAGTTCTTTAACTTTTAAATACAATTCTTCACATGTTCTCTCTCTCTTTTTTTTTTTTTTTTTTGAGACAGAGTCTCACTGTGTTGCCAGGTGCCAGGCTGGAGTGCAGTGGCGCAATCTCAGCTCACTGCAATCTCCGCCTCCTGGGTTCAAGCAATTCTCCTGCCTCAGCCTCCCGAGTAGCTGGGACTACAGGCAGGTGCCACCACACCCAGCTAATTTTTGTATTTTTTAGTAGAGACGAGGTTTCACCATGTTGGCCAGGATGGTCTCGATCTGTTGACCTTGTGATCCGCCTGCTTCGGCCTCCCAAAGTGCTGGGATTACAGGCATGAGCCACGGTGCCCGGCTGTTCACATGTTCTTTAGTTTATCTTCCTATATGAATTGCCTGATACAGACTCCTGATTTTTTTTTTTTTTTTTGATGGAGGCAGAGACCTTGGGTTCATATCTATTTATCCTACTCTTTTTGGGGGCAATAATATTAATCCTAATTAATATCTGTTATCAGTATGCCTTCATCTTACCATTCCCCTTTCCTCTGTTTGCATTTCTAATTGTGCATGTGTTTTATTCTCTCCAGCTGTGGACTACTGTGCCTCAGAAAACCACGGATGTGAACATGAGTGTGTAAATGCCGACGGCTCCTACCTTTGCCGGTGCCATAAAGGATTTGCTCTTAACCCAGATAAAAAAACATGCGCAAGTAAGTTATGTACACACATGCACACACACAGAAATATTTGATGTTATAGCTGTGGTGACTGTGACCATGGAAATCTCTCAAGTATAGATGAGCATATAATTATGCCATGGGGGTCGAATACGTTTTGCCCCATTTCTCCTCTGTTAGGCCTTTCTTGACTTGGCTTAAGACCATGAACCACTGTATCTCAACATCACTATTCAAGGAACATGATGAAGGTACCACGTGTAGGACTGTTCCTCCAGCATCTGCTGAGCATGCTGATGATCAGACCAACTTACTTCATGCTAACTGAGCCTGACTGTGGCCATCAGCACTAACAGGGCTTGAGATGTTTTCACTGAAGCTTTGTGGCTTGTGGGCTTTAGCTCTGACTCCACACAAGAAAATCGCTGAGCCAGAAAGAATTGAAAGCAGTTTCTTCTGGTGGACGGCAGTTTGCAGAGAACTGCTCATTTTTTGTTTGAGCTATTTAGTTCAATTTGATTTTAACTAGATATATAAAAATCAGAATTAATTTTAGTTCCTAAAATCTGAACATAAAACTCTATAAACTAAAGATGATGATTAGTTTCACAAAAAAGATAATCACTAGTTGCAAAAAGATTCCAAAAGTTTTCTATTAAATATAAAGGTACATCAGGGCTCTTAAAGGATTGTGTGTGGATTATGATCCTTCTGTAGGGAGGATCACTTGAGAAAAGCTTGTTTTTAAGTATTAGGGCCCAGTATTTATAAAAAGTGAACTTTAATCACAATCTAGAATAAAATAAGGCACCTCAGAGACATGTATCAGTGAGAAAATAGGATTTTAATTTATAAAAAGTTCATGTACTTACAACCTTTCTAAAATGTATTCATTATGTAAAACAGGATACGTCTGCACAACACCTCTTTAAACATAAACTTACTTCCTAGTCTTCAGTACCTAAATATCAGCAGCTTACAAGCACCAGAGCTGGAGGTGGGGGTGATGGATGAACTGTAAGGGACACATTCGGTCAAAACCATCCATTTCTGGAGCCCCAACCTTGTGCCAATAGAAGTGAATAAGGCAAGGTCCCTAATGGAGAAGATACTGTGGCTGAGTCTTGGAGATAGAGCTGTCATTCACTAGGCAGAAAACGGTGAGATGTGGGTTCCCAGAGAAGGAAAGAAGTCGAAGATGTGGACCAGGCAGGGAACTGGAGTCTCCATGCCCAGTGCATGACTCGCATATACAGTCGTTCATTTGTTTTGCTTATTGAGAGAATAAGTAAATGACTGAGTGGTCTGCTGTGTTCCTTGTCTCCCTTCTGAATATTCTGAACTGTAAAATAGCAGCCTGGGCTGTCGTCAAGGTTGGGGAGTTGTGGTTGCTGGGCTGATGAGTCAGTGTTCCTCATCAAAGAGGAGGCCGTGTGCTGCCAGCAGCCGGCCTTGGTTCCCGTCCCAGCGTCTCTGCTTCTGCTCTAGGTGATCTTGGGCAAGTTATTTATGCCTCCGTTTCCTCAGTTATAGCAGAGGATGATAATACTGCCTCCTGCATAGCATTATTCTTTCCTTTTTTTTTTGACACAGGGTCTTACTCTGTCACCCAGGCTGGAGAGCAGTGGTGTGACCTTGGCTCACTGCAACCTCCACCTCCTGGGTTCAAGAGATTCTTCCCCTCTCAGCCTCCTGGGTGGCCGAGACTACAGGCTCGTACCACTACACCCAGCTAACATTTTTGGTATTTTTTGGTAGCGACAGGGTTTCACTATATTGGCCAGGCTGGTATCGAATCCCTGACCTCAAGTGATTCGCCCACCTCAGCCTCCCAAAGTGCTGGGATTACAGGCATGAGCCACTGCACCCAGCCATAGCATAATCTTGAAGACTGAATGAGGCTGGGCACAGTGGCTCATGCCTGTAATCCTAGCATTCTGGGAAGAGAAGCAGGAGGATTACTTAAGCCCAGGAGTTGGAGACCAGCCCTGGTGATATAGTGGGACCCTATTTCTACAAAAACAATTTTTTTTTTAATTAGCCAGGGATGGTGGTACATGTTTGTACTCCCAGCTACTTGGTAGGCTCAGGTGGGAAGATCACTAGTTGAGCCTGGGAGGTTGGGGCTGTAGTGAGTCATGATGGCACCCCTGCACTCCAGCCTGGATGACAGAATAAGACCTTGTCTTTAAAAAAAAAAAAAAAAAGTCTAGCTGGGCACAGTGGCTCACGCCTGTAATCCCAGCACTTTGGGAGGCTAAGGCGGGTGGATCACCTGAGGTCAGGAGTTCGAGACCAGCCTGACCAATATGGTGAAACCCCGTCTTTAAAAAAAAAAAGAAAAAAAGGTACAATGCTAGCTTCAAAGACTTTATTTTTTATCATTATGTTTTTTAGAGATAGGGTCTTGCTCTGTTAAAGGAGGGCATTAGTAAAATTAAGGATGTTAGCAAAAGGAGGACATTAGTAAAAGGAGGACAATAATAGTAAAATAAAACTTTATAATTTGTAGTTGCTGTATAATAGTTGCTGTGTAATAAAGTAAATTCACGTTAAATAAAATTCTCCTGCAACCCCATCGATCTCTCCAAATCTCTAATTTCCTGCTACACTGTCACCCATGCTGGAATGTAGTGGTGTGATCCTAGCTCACTGCAGCTTCCAATTCCTGGGCTCAAGCAGTCCTCCCACCTCCACCTCCCAAAGTGCTGGGATTATGGTCATCATGAGCCAGCACACCTGGCCTCCAAAACTCTAAAAAAAAAAAAAGAATATTTATTGTGCATATACCATATGCCTGGGCTAAGTTTAAAGGTGCATAAACCATTCAAAACTTCCACTGCAAGCTGGTGAGAGACACTAGCCATGGCCACACTGAGTATCTGAGTCACAGTGCCAGGACTTACGTGACCGAGGGCGCACGGTGTGGTGCAGCCAGGACCACAGCAGGAGTTAGGGGAAGGAGACCAGTTAGACCAGAACAGGTGAGCTACTGCCTTGCAGGGATAAGGCCTAGAGAGAAACACTAGCCAGTCTCTTTCCTGCCTCTCCAGACTGCACCCCCTGGCTGGGGCCACCTGATTTCTACCCCAGCACCAGCCCTAGTTCCCAGAGTGACACCATCTTCCCCACCCTGTGGCTCAGCATGCCTCCTGTCCCAGATCCCCAGCCCAGGGTGGTGCAGGCAAGGAGGGTGTTAGAGCCCGGAATCAGACCCTGGAAGTAGATACTGCAGCGTAGGGGGACTGGGAGAGGAGGTTTGGCTGGGAGCCGCGGCAGGGGCTGATCCAGCTGTGAGGTCTCAGCAGCGAGGCAGCGAGCCCAGCAGTGCAGTTGTCAGAGTCAAGACCCAGAAATGGGCCACCCCAACACGTGGGCTGGGAAGAGTGCTGGGAGATTGGAGGGTTCGGGCAGGCAGCCTCAGGGATATATCCCTTAGAAGGGACCTCTTTCCACCATGCTTGGGGCGGGCAGGAGCCAGGAGGGAGGGAGACAAGAGAAAGAAAGGAGACAGAGTACTTGGAAAGTTGAGAGTAGAAAATAAGGCAAAAGCCCAGTCATAAGAATGAAACACTCAGGAGAGCTCCAGATCCGTGGTGGGGACAAAAACTGAAAAATAGGGACCCGTTAAAAGGACAGAAACAGGATGGAGGTAGAAGCTCAGAACCAAGGCCACCACCCTGTTAGTACCAAAGCCTCCCACCAGCTTCCAGCCAAGTCAACCTGGCTACTGCTGTGATGTTGAAAGATTTTTTTTTAAATTCTACTTCTTATAAACTTGCAAAAAATAAACTCAGTTCCTTAAATTTCAGCCTATATTTTAAAAGTATATTTGAAAGCTAATCCAATTAGTAAGTGTGCAATTATTATCTAAAAAAGGTAGACCAGTCGGCCAGACATGGTGGCTCATGCCTGTAATCCCAGCCCTTTGGGAGGCTGAGGTGGGTGGATCACGAGGTCAGGAGTTCAAGACCAACCTGACCAACATAGCGAAGCCCTGTCTCTACTAAAACCACAAAAATTAGCCAGGTGTGGTGGCATGCGCCTGTAATCCCAGCTACTCAGGAGGATGAGGCAGGAGAATCACCTGAACCCAGGAGGCGGAGGTTGCAGTGAGCTGAGACCATGCCATTGCACTCCAGCCTGGGTGACAGAGTGAGATTCTGTTTAAAAAATTTAAAAAAAGGTAGACGAGTCAATGTAATAAACCAAGCATGGTTAATTTATGATTAAGCCAAAACGTATATAATAGGGCTTTATGTTCATGAACCAGTACTACAATTTGAAATATGTAAGTGGTGGTCAAAAAGGCAGCACCTTTATGTAAATTTCTTACCCTAGAGCAGCCCATCCAAATCTAGAGGGGAGAAAGGTAGACACACAAGGTACCATCAGTTTGCAAAATGTTAGCAAGGCTTTTATTTTGGTACAGTTGTAAAACATACATACTATAAAATTTACCACTCTACCCATTCAGTGGCACTAAGTACATTCACATTGTGAAAAATACATATCCTAGCCTGTTTCCTTCCTGCCTTTCCAGACCACATCCCCTGGCTGGGGTCACCTGACTTCCACCCCAGCTATAACTGTCCTCACCGTCCATCTCCAGACCTTTTCATCATCCCGAACTGAAATGCTGTACCCATTGAACAATAATTCCCCCTTGCCTGCCCTGTCAACCACCATTCTACTTTCTGTCTCTGTGAATTTCACTACTCTCACTACTTCATGTAAGTGGGATTGTATGGTATTTGTCCTTTGCTCTCTGACATATTTCACTTAGCATAATGTCCTCAAGGTTTATCTATGTTGTAGTATATATCAGAATTTCCTTTCCTTTTAAGACTGCATAATATTCAATTGTATGTCTATACCCCGTTTTATTTATTCATCTGTTGATGGACATTTGGGTTACTTCCACCTTTTGCCTACTGTGAATAATGCTGTTACCAACATGGGTGTTTGAGTCCTTGCTTTCGGTTCTGGGTTTTTATACCCAGAAGTGGAATTGCTGGTCATATGGTAGCAAGACTTTTTGAGATCTAGATTGAAACCCTTACTCTTGAGCCAAGCATGAGAAAGAACACTCTTAGATATCCAGGGTCTTTTCATCAGAAAGATCTATAACGAACTTCAGTCGGCTGGACAGGGATTTATGTCTTTGGTATCAAGGAGACTGTGGGCTTTGAGTCTAATGCTTAATTGTCTAATGCCTGTAGTGATGAATAAAGGCAATTAGACACCATTTTTTTTTTTTTTTTTTTGAGACAGAGTCTCTCTCTGTCACCAGGTGTCAGGCTGGAGTGCAGTGGCAGAATCTCGGCTCACTGCAACCTCTGCCTCCTGGCTTCAAGCAATTCTCCTGCCTCAGCCTCCTGAGTAGCTGGGACTACAGGCGTGTGCTACCACGCCCAGCTAACTTTTGTATTTTTTTTTTTTTTTTTAGCAGAGACAGGGTTTCACCTTGTTGGCCAGGATGGTCTCGATCTCTTGACCTTGTGATCCACCCACCTCAGCCTCCCAAAGTGCTGGGATTATAGGCGTGAGCCACCGTGCCCAGCCAGATACCGTCTTATTCATGTTGCCATTTATTATTTTCGTACTTGGAGGTCATTATGCTCATTGTTTCTGAGTCTCCAGTGATAACTTGGTTGACATTTCCATCCTTCTTTTTCTTTTTTTTTTTTTTGAGATGGAGTCTCACTCTGTTGCCCAAGCTAGAGTGCAGTGGCATGATCTTGGCTCAATGCAACCTTCACCTCCCAGGTTTAAGCGATTCTCCTGCCTCAGCCTCCTGAGTAGCTGGGACTACAGGTGCATGTCACCAGGCCCAGCTAATTTTTGTAATTTTAGTATAGAGACGGGATTTCACCATATTGATCAGGCTGGTCTCAAACTCCTGACCTCAGGTGATCTGCCTACCTCAGCCTCCCAAAGTGCGAGATTACAGGCATGAACCACCGCACCCGGCATCCATCCTTATTTTTCAAATAAGAATGTGTTGCACAGAGTAAGGCCCTGAATGAATATTTTGGGTTTGCATTAAAAACAAAACACAGAAGGAAGTACACTTTTTTAAGTAGAGATGAGGTCTTGCTATGTTGCTCAGGTTGGATTAGAACTCCACACTTCAAGCAATTCTCTCAGCTTGGCCTCCCAAAGTGCTGGGATTACAGGGTGAGCCACCATTCCTGGCCAGAAATAATGTTATACTGAATCAGTAATAGAAGAACGACAAAGTATCAGTTGTCAGGTTTTTTTGCCCAGGGCATAGTTAACATACCGAGTGGCACTGCGATCCTACAGCCTGTAATATGCCACTTTAGTGATGGCCTATGTGTATGAATCAAAGGCTCTCAGCTGGAAAAGGCCTTAAAGTTTAACTTCGTTCTTGCCCAACTATCTATCCTACCACATTCTCAGAGCCATCATCCAACCTGCACTTGAATGTCCCCACTGACAGGATATTCACCGTACCCCATGGCAGTTTGTTCCACTTTGTATAGCTCTGAATCTTAGAAAGTGATTCCCTAAACTGAGCTGAGATCTAGTTCCTTGAGCTTAGAAATGAACAAAACAAGACCAGGCGTGGTGGCTCACACCTGTAATCCCAGCACTTTGGGAGGCCGAGGCGGGTGGATCACGAGGTTAGGAGTTCCAGACCAGCCTGGCCAACATAGTGAAACCCCATCTCTACTAAAAATACAAAAATTAGCTGAACAAGGTGGAGGGTGCCTATAATCCCAATTACTCAGGAGGCTGAGGCAGAAGAATCACTTGAACCTGGGAGGCAGAGGTTGCAGTGAGCTGAGATTGCACCACTGCACTCCAGCCTAGGTGACAGAGCAAGATTCTGTCCCAAAATAATAATAATAAAAGAAAATAAATGAACACAACGAATTTGGTTACTTGCATTCTTTGTGGTCACTAAGAATGAGTCATATTAGAGCAACTATTTCATTTAGTAGACTAGCCAGGCATGGAAAATGTAGTAGTGACCCTCTAGACTTTAATAGGCATTTAACCAATTTGTATATGGAGAAATTTGTGCTTAATGAATAATTGATTGGGTTTGTAACTGGCCGAATGTCTGTACCCAGAGCATGCTAATTGTTGAACTGAGATCCTCCTAGAAGGAGGTGTTTAAACAGCTTGCTGGGAAGAAGCCTTATGGAGGGCATGAGAACTGTCTTCCATTCTTAGTGTCCTCCATGTTGGTTCTTGGTGTGCGATGTTTATGCATTGAAACCCTCAAAACCGTACACCAGTAAGAGTAATACCAGTAACCTTTTATTCACTTCACAAATATTTGTTGAGTATCTACTGTGTGTCAGATATGATTGTAGACACTGGGCATGTCTTAATAAATTAAATAGATCCAAAAAACTCCACCAATATCTGTCCTATGGAGCCTACATTCTGTTGGAGCAGGATAAGAGAATACCATAGGTCTCAGCAGCAAAGTAATATTGGTCTTGAAGACTTGAAGGCCGTGAGAGAGGGAGGAAGTCTCTGAGGCAGAGGTAGAAATGAAATTCTATGAAGTAAAATGATCTATGATACTATCACACAGCACCAGTACAAAATGGATATTGTTTTAGTCCATTTGTATTGCTGTAAAGGAACACCTGAGACTGGGTAATTTATAAAGAAAAAGAAAGGTTGATTTGGCTCATGACTCTGCTGGCTGGAAGATCGAACATCTGGTGAAAGCCTAAGACTGCTTCTACTCACAGCAGAAGGTGATGTGGAGCCACCGTGTGCAGAGATCACATGGTGAGAGAAGCAGCAAGAGAGAAAGGAGGTGCCAGCTCTTTTTCACAATCAGCTCTCATGAGAACTAACAGATCAAACCTACTCATTACCGTGAGGACAGCACCAAGCTATTCATTAGAGATTCCCCACCATGACCCAAACACCTCTCATTGAGCCCCACCTCCAACACTGGGGATTGAATTTTAACATGAAATTTATGGGGACAAACATCCAAACTGTAGCAGATATGCACATCTGAGGATTTATATATTGTTTTCAGCAATGTTCCCTGATTATTTTCTTCTCCAAATCACTGGACACTTCCCACATTGTTCTTTCTTGTATATTATTTGGGCCGTTTTTCATGGCAACTAGTTTCACAATTTCAAATGTGTACATTTATTTTTAGTACTTTTTCTGATTACAAAAGTAATACAGGCTCATTGAGGGAAACTGGTTCCTATAGAAATGAAATTCCAAAATACACACACACACACACACACACACACACACACACACATATATACAGAAAAAGAAGGAACAAATTTATGCCAATAACTTTAACCACTTAGATGAAATGGATAAATTCCTTGAAAGACACAAACTACTAAAGTTTGCCCAAAAAGAAACAGAGGTTGGACATGGTAACTCATAGCTGTAATCCCAGAACTTTGAGAGGCTGAGGTGGGAGGATTGCTTGAGGCCAGGAGTTCTAGACCAGCCTGAGCAACATAGCAAGACCTCATCTCTACAAAAAATAAATTAACTGGGCATGGTGACAAGTGCCTGTAGTCCCAGCTACTTGAAAGGCTGAGGCAGGAGGGTTGCTTGAGCCCAGGAGGTTGAGGCTACAGTGAACCGTGATCACACCACCGCACTCCAGCCTGGGCAACAGAGTGAAACCCTGTCCTCCTCCTCCAAAAAGAATAGTCTGAATAGATCTCTATCTATTAAAATGAATGGAATTTGTACTTTAAAACTTTCTCACAGAGAAGACTTCAAACCTAGTTGGCTTAACTGGTGAATTCTACCAAACATTTTAAGAAAAACTAATACTAATTCTACACAAATTATTCCAAAAACTTGAAGAGGAAAGAACAATTTTCAACTCATTCTATGAGGCTATCATCACCCTGATACCCAAACCAGAAAAAGACATAAAAAAAGAAAACTATACACAAATATTTTTCATAGTTTCATAGAAACTATTTTTAAATAGTTTCTAGCAATCAAATTCAACAATATATTAAAAAGTACAATACATCATGACCAAGTGGGATTTATTCCAGGAATTCAAAGTTGGCTTAACATTCAAAACTCAATCAAAGTAATTCATAATATTAACATACTAAAAAGTCAAAACTGTATGAGCCATCTCGATAGATGCAGAAAAAGCATTGAATGAGATCTGACATTCATTTATTCTTTAAATAAACTTTCAGCAAATTAGGAATGAAGGTAACTGCCTCAATCTGATAAAGTGCATCAATGAAAAAACCAGTTAACATCATACTTAATAGTGAAAGACAATGCTTGCTTTTACTAGGTCAGATCAGGAGTAAAACAGAATATTCACTCACACCACTTCTATTTAATATTGTACTGGAAGTTCTAGCCAGTATAATAAGACAGAAAAATAAATAAATGGTACATAGATTGTAAAAAAAAAAATTTTTATTAACAGATTACATGATCACCTATGTAGAAAATCCAATGGAATCTACAAAAAAGCTATTAGAACTATTAATAGCAAGTGAATTTATCAAGGTTGCAGGACATGAGATCAATATACAAAAATAAGCCAGTTTTATATACTTCCAATGGACAATCAAAATATGAAATTTAAAAAATACCTTTTCAGGCTGGGCATGGTGGCTCATGCTTGTAATCTCAGCACAGTGGGAGACCAAAGCGGGCAGATCACTTGAGGTCAGGAGTTTGAGACCAGCCTGGCAAACATGGTGAAATCTTGTGTATACTAAAAATATAAAAATTAGCCAGGAGTGGTGGCGCGTGCCTGTAATCCCAGCTCTTGGGAGGCTGAGACAGGGGAATTGCTTGAACTCAGGAGGCAGAGGTTTTAGGTGACAGAGCAAGACTCTGAAAGGAAAAAAAAAAAAAAAAAAAAAGAACAAACCACTCAATAATATGGGCAAAATATTTGAATCAACACTTCATCAGAGAATAAATGGAGGGCGCAAAGAAGCATATGAAAATATATTCAACAACAGTAGTCATTAGATAAATACAAAGAAGTCATAATGAGATAATCACGGCATACCCACTAGAATAACTAAAACTACCAAGTGTTGATGAGGATACGGAGCAACTGCAACTCTCATAAACTGCTGGTGGGAATGTCTAAGAAGTTAAGCATACATGTCCCATTTGGCCCAGCCATTATGCAAGAGGAATGAAAGCATCTGTCAACACATAAACTTGTGCATTCATGTTCATAGCTGCTTTATTTGTGATAGGCCCAAACTGGAAACAGGTAAACAGTCCTTCAGCAAGTGAATGGATAACACATTGTGGTATAATCGCATAGTGAAATACTACTCTGCAACAAAAAGGAACAAACTTTTGACACATATATGAATGTGGATGAATCTCAAAATGATTATGCTGAATGAAAGAAACCAGACCAAAAAGAATACATACTATATGATTACATTTATTTAAAAGTCTACGGGGAGAAAAAAGACAAAAAATAAAATTTTAGGAAGTATAAACTGATTTATCTGAATAGAAGATAAATGGTTATTTGGAACTGGAGAGAGTGCAGAAGAATGAATTTGAAAGGGGCAGGAAGAAAGCTTTGAGAGTAATGCATATGCTCATTACTTTGATTGTGGCGATGGTTTCACAGCAGGATACATAAGCAAACTGCATCAGCTTGTTTTTCTTGAGTATGTGCAGTTTGGGTTTTGTCAATTATACCTCAAAAAAAAAAAAAACAAGTAGAAAAGTCTATATTATTTCAAAATTCCTATGTCATAAAACACAAAGAGAGGCTGTGGAAATGTTCTGGACCATCACTATCCAGTAGGACACGCTGGTTGATGGACATGCTTTGTTTGCACCATACAGTACAGTAGTCAGAAGCTATGTGTGGCCATTGAGCACTTGAGATGCAGCCAGTGCAACCAAGTAACTGAATTTTTGTTTCGTTATGTTTTCTTGCTAGAGACAGGCTCTTGCTTTGTTGCCTAGGCTAGAGTGCAGTGGTACAGTCATAGCTCATAGCTCACTGCCGTCACCAACTCCTGGGCTCATGCAATCCTCTGGCCTCGGCCTCCCAAGTAGCTGGGGCTACAGGCAGGTGTCACGATACTCAGCTAACTTAAGAAAAAATTTTTTTTTTAGAAATGGGGTCTTGCTATGTTGCTTAGGCTGGTCTCAAATTTCTGGGTTCAAGCAATCCTCCAGCCTCAGCTTCGCAAAGCATTGGAATTACAAGCATGAGCCACCACCCCTGGCTGAATTTTTATTGTTATTTCATTTTAATTAATTTTGATTAAAATAGACATATTAGGCAGCATGGTTCTAGATTAAGGGAGGCTAAGCAGATATGAAAATGAAATACAATCTCTGACCCTAGACAAGATCCCGTACTGGAAGGTGAAAAATGTTATGAAGAACATTAAGTCAACTGACGAGATTAGAATATGGATGGTAGATCAAATAAAAGTATTGTATCAATGTAAACTCATGAAATTTATAACCATACTGCAGTTATATAAGGAATATCTCTCCTCTTAGGAAACACAGACTTTTTTTTTTTTTTTTTTTTTGAGACAGAGTATTGCTCTTGTTACCCAGGCTGGAGTGCAGTGGCATGATCTCAGCTCACCGCAACCTCTGCCTCCTGGGTTCAAGCGATTCTCCTGCCTCAGCCTCCAAAGTAGCTGAGATTACAGGCATGCACCACCATGCCCCAGCTACTTTTGTATTTTTTGTAGAAACCGGGATTTCTCCATGTTGGTCAGGCTGGTTTCGAACTCCCAACCTCAAGTAATACATCTGCCTCAGCCTCCCAAAATTTTGGGATTACAGGTGTGAGCCACAGTGCCCGGTCAGGAAACACAGACTATTTTTAAGGGAAAGGACCAGAATGTATATAATATACCCTTAAATAGGTCAGAGAGATGACCAAGTGATCACAGGAATGGGGTAAAATGTTAACATAGGTGAATCTGGATAAAGATATGCAAGTGTTTCTTGTACTCTTTTTATGTTTGTAACTTTTTGTAAGCTTGAAATTGTTTTCAAAGATATAAATTTTTTAAATTATTGCAGTTATATTGTTTATAAAGAGTCCCAGTGTTTTAAAGCTACATTATGAAGTACTTATGGACAAGATAATGCAATTTCTGGTGCATGCGCAGTGGCTCACGCCTATAATCCCAGCACTTTGGGAGGCTGTGGTGGGTGGATCACTTGAGGTCAGGAGTTCAAGACCAGCCTGACCAACATGATGAAACCCCATCTCTACTAAAAATACAAAAATTAGCCAGGTGTGGTGGCACACACCTGTAATCCCAGCTACTCAGGAAGCTGAGGCAGGAGAATCACTTGAACTCAGGAGGCAGAGGTTGCAGCGAGCCTAGATCATACCATTGCACTCCAGCCTGGCTGACAGAGCAAGACTCTGTCTCAAAACAAAAACAAAATAATAATAATAATAATAAACGTCTGGGGTTTGCTTCAAAGTAATGTAGGACCTTACACTATGGAGAGTGGGAATGTAGCTGAAAGCAGAGCGGCCATAAATTGATTCTCTGGAACCTGGGTGATATGTACATGGATTTATTATACTACTCAGTCCATTTTTGAAATTGGACATTACTGTATATTTTGCTTAACATTTCCATAAGTTTAAATTGGGAAAAATTGGCATCTTACTCAACATTTTTTCCTTTTAGGAATATTGTATGCCTTTCTCTTACACAGTTTCTTTCCTTTGGTATGGACTGGGAAAACTCTCATCTATACCAAATTCTTTATTAGGAAGATTATGCAGTTCAAATGTTTCTTAAAACAATAAAAGCCCTCATGAAAACAAAGATTCCTTTTAAGATTCCGTCAGTGGTCATTTATTTCAAGCAATTTTAAACAATGTGTCTAAGTTCCACTATGGAAAAATACTTTGCTCAGATTCTGCAATAAAAGTTTCTTTCCATATTTAAAAATGCTTGTACAAAAAAAAGAACAAAAAAGGAAATAAAAAAGAACAAAGACAAAATAAAAACATTTATACAAGTAAAATTCCATTATAACAGATTTCATGAAATACTTAAAAAAATTTTTTTTTGGTTTAAATGAGTGTATCCCTAGAGATCACATTCTCTGTGAATCTTGAGGTAAAGATCTTATTTATGTGCAGCTGAGCCCAGTGAGGTAACCAGGATGTGTTCTGAACTTTGAGTATTTATGCCTTTGACTCCCAGGCCTTATTTTTCCCAGGATATGATTTTGTGTCTTATTGTTTGGCTCATTGTTTGACGGGTTTAAGTGGTTTGGAGTTTGGCTTTGGGAATGTTTAATTGCTTTAATTGCTTAAATTCCATAAAACACTCAGCTAAACTCTTCTCGGCCTACAGTCTGGCAAATACCCCATTTTCATTTTAGTGGCTCTTCCATGAATAAAGACAAGGAAAGCATCTTTACAAATTTGTTTGTTGCATAAACATTTTGTAATATGTCAGAAAGTTTCTCTTTGCCTAGCAGAAAAGTCCAGGTAATAATAGAAGAAGAAGAGGAGGAGGAGGAGGCGGAGGGGGAAGGGGGAGGGGGAGGGAGGAGGGAGGAGGGAGGAGGACGGAGAGGAAGGAGGAGAAGAAGGAAAAGAAGACGTTTCTCTTAGGAGAGGCCATATCTCTAAACGTGGAAGTAGCTTTATTGGGAGACCCCTTTATGGTGTGACTCTTTGAGGTATGGCATTTTACCTGTTTGGGAAAATGAAGACTGAAAATCCATAGTTTTCATATTGCTAGCTTTATTGATTTATTTGCCATTCTTGTGATTTTTCCTCTTGCCAGAGATAGACTATTGTGCCTCATCTAACCATGGATGTCAGCACGAGTGTGTTAACACAGACGATTCCTATTCCTGCCACTGCCTGAAAGGCTTTACCCTGAATCCAGATAAGAAAACCTGCAGAAGTAAGTCACAGTGGGAGTTGGAGAAGGGCCTGTTCTGCTAAATGCTCTTCGAGTTAGTTTTCCTTTCCTTGCAAATCGTAAGCAAGATGTGGTTGTATTCAGCATTGTGACTATTAACATTATTCTGCCCTTTATTTTACTTTTTGGCTCACTAGGACCTATTATGTGGATGATTTTTAGAGACTGAATGAGTCTGGCCATTGGATTCAATTAGCCAAGTGGGGGCCCAAGCTGAAGCTCCCACCTATGTAAAATGCAGGTGCACTTTCCCTCCCCCTTATTCCCATAGTATTGGAGTGTTGGAGAAAGAAAGGAATGGGCCCAGAGAGGAGAGGTAGAAGGAGCTGGTTTCTTCTAATCCTACAAGATAAGACACTTGATGGATGCTAAGAGCGGGGACACTGCAGCTCTACTCCCTTTGATGGGAAAGAAGAAAAATGAGACTCCAGGGCATCCCAGAAGTATTCAAGGGGTACAGGGTGTCAGTGGGATGATATTGAGGGTGTGCTGAGTTCCTCAAATGCCTGTCATCTGGCATATCAGGGGCATGACTGGGGATCTGAGCACAGGCCCCAGAGGGCACCTGTTTAAGACAAACCATTCATGCTAGAACTGCTAGAATGGACGGCTTTTCTCGCTGCTGAATTCTCAAAAGCTCAAAGAGCGCTTGGCATTCATAGATGTGCACAATGTTTGCTGAATGGGAATAAATAAGTGAATCTTTCCATGATGCACCCTCCTGAAGAAGTTGCAGGTATTATTTTATTATTTGAATCCTTCAATCTTATTAGATAATGTAGTATTGGGATGCGAGATTAAAATAATTCACCAAGACAAAAGTATGCCAAATTGCAGGGTCTTTATTGCCGGCGACCGCGGAGGACTCACGTCTCTCTAACCTGCGGCCACAAGGGGAGAGTGTCAAGGCTTTTTATACCCGAAAGACCACCTTGGGAGTGGGATTGAGGAGCGGGGAGGGGGATCAACGGGCTCCAGACATTCCGAGGGCTGGTGGATTCTGTAAATCACCTCCTGGGCAGGGACGGGGGTGGGGGCCTCCGGACATTCCTAGGGCTCGGGGCTTATTGTCACTTTAATTGCTACATAAATGATTTACAAAAGTCAAGACAAACATTAGTTTACACATTGTTTGGGTACGGAGAAAAGTCAAGACAAATGTTAGTTTACACATGGTTTGGGTACCGGTGGAAATTACAGATCTTAGTTCACAGGGGCCAAGATGAGATTAGCTTGGGCTGTGCATTCTGATAAGCAAAGGCCAGCAATTCTATCAGTTACTGATGAGAAAGGTAAACAACTTCACCTGGTGGACATTATCCAGAGCAGACTAGCAGTCTTATTTACAGAACCCAAGACAGCAGTTATTGCAAGGAGAATGGGGCAGTTATTACAACTCATTTTTGGAGACACAGCTTTGTCTTATACAATGGCATTGCTCAGGTTCTGGCTCCAGGCCAGCTATAGCACAAAACAATAGCTTTTTTGTTTGTTTGTTTTTGTTTTTGAGACGGAGTTTCGCTCTTGTTACCCAGGCTAGAGTGCAATGGCGCGATCTCGGCTCACCGCAACCTCCGCCTCCTGGGTTCAGGCAATTCTCCTGCCTCAGCCTCCTGAGTAGCTGGGATTACAGGCATGTGCCACTATGCCTGGCTAATTTTTTGTATTTTTAGTAGAGACGGCGTTTCACCATGTTGACCAGGATGGTCTCTATCTCTTGACCTCGTGATCCACCCGCCTCGGCCTCCCAAAGTGCTGGGATTACAGGCATGAGTCACCGCGCCCAGCCCTACAATAGCCTTTTTTAAGGCAGGCAAGTTGTGCATTGTTTTTGAGAAAGTCTTTCCCTAGTCAGTCCACACTTATGCACACTGAATTGTTTGGGGTCTGCTGACAATGCCATTCGTAGAACTCTCTGGAGCTGCCATTGAGGGATGTAATTTCCTGTATGCTCCTTCACCTGCTTTTTCCTGATGGTATGTACAGTAGCATTCTGCATGGAAGACTGCGTTTTCAAAGGTTTCACATCTATCTTTTTTGAAAAGCACCATGAGCTATTTAACTGAATCCAGATGAGTCACATTCTGTCATAGCACAGATCAGCTTGCATACTCCTTCTAGCAAGTGTTAAACTGTGTATAGTGGCAGATGGTTGCAAATCCTCGATTTTGAAACTGAGCCTCTCTTATAAAACTATTCCCACCACCTTTCAAGGGTACAAACCCTGGACACATTCAAGCATTAAATGGAAATTTTAATTGAGAGCATTCAGAATGTGAAAACAATTAGATAAGCTATTTTCCATAAGACCACACATGCCTGCAGTAGGTCAGAGGGCCAACTTTTCTGTTCTGGCCCCTCCTGTCTGTGCTATTTACACCTTTTGCTAAGAGTGGGTGTGTGAGGGACTGGCTGCACCCAGGGAAAATCACTCACAGGTGGACTCATATTTGCAGACCCAAGCTCCTCTGTGGGCAGTGATTCGAGCTGGTTCAGCTCAGATGCTCATTGCGGTTTCAAGCTTCCTCAAGTCTTACTAATGGAGGGGAAAGAGGAAACAAGTTAGGCTTGGGGCCAGGGGTGGAGGACATTTTCTTGAAGTTCTGCATCTCTTACCAATCATCTGAGTCCCTTAAATTCTGCTACTCCCTCCACACCCTTCCTGGAGAGGCACTTGGAATAAGAGAAGGTCCAGCGCAAGGCAGGCATCATTATCAAGGGAAGAAGAAGGCTGAGAACAGAAGGGCAAATAGAGAGGGAGTGACCATTTGGGAGTGGTCTGAGCGCTGCAAATTGGTCCCAGAGTGGGCCTGTTTGCAAGCTAGCCGTGGCCCAGACCAGAGACCCCACTGCTCATCCATGTATATTCAGTGGGTACAGCACCTCTTCAGCCAGGCGCCCTACTTTTTCATCCAAGAAGAATGACATTTGTTCCTAAAAGCCCGTGTCCTCATCAGCCCTCGCCCAGTGTTCCACCTCGCCATTACATTTTCCATTGTCTTTGCTGTGAACCCAGCCCTGACTCCTGAGGTCAGCCTGCAGGAGCGGCCCCTGACTTCATGCTTGCACTCAGCCCATTAGGACAGACAGCTGTAAACGGAAGCGAGTGCTCACTGTCTCTCTGGAGCATTATGTGGATGAGGGTAGCCAAGAAATTGGGTTTAAAAATCTGGAGTCCGTTATTAGAAGCCTGAGGTCTCTCGAGTCATCTGAGCATTACAGATCTGCAGCCCAGGATACAGCCATTTACATTTAATAGGAGGTTGATGGATGTGGGCAATTTTCAAATCTAATATGAAATCTCTTTTTAAAGGAATTTGATGTCGTCCAAATTAAACTGGGTAAAAAGATGAAGGCAGAATCCTACTAAGAAAAGATTCTTGGCCAGGATTTGTTCTTGTTTCTCCTCCTGGAGAGTGCAGTCATCAGTTTAAGGCATGTATTATTAAAGCAGTAGTGCAAAGCACAGAAACTGCGATTGCCCTGGCTGCCCATTTAGAGCCATAGGGCCGAATTAGGTGTGGGCGCATTCCCTCTGCCGGGCTCCAGGATCCCTGATTCTGGTACCCAGATGGGCGCTCTAAAAAATCGGTGTGAAGCCCACGGGTTGGACTGAGCCAGGAGACATGAGGTTCAGCCTTAGCAACGTCACTCATATTGGTTGTGTGACCCTGAGCAGCTACTTTCTACTTCTCTGGACCTGGATTTCCTAAACTGTAGAAACACGACTTCCTGCCTTAACACCCTGTTGCCGCTCTAGTTTTTTAGAAACTTACTATCTGTGCACTCAGCTGGTATCAGAATGTAC
The DNA here is from genome assembly GCF_030222135.1 of Aotus nancymaae. Classification (NCBI taxonomy): domain Eukaryota; kingdom Metazoa; phylum Chordata; class Mammalia; order Primates; family Aotidae; genus Aotus; species Aotus nancymaae. Next base: position 46,983,492 of record NW_026988450.1, read on the forward strand.
GGCCTGGGGTCACTGATCTTTCATGGTTTCAGTCTTACCTCCTCAGGGCTCCAGCTGTTTCACACGCTAGCACTCAGAAAGATGGTTTGATTTGTTATCTGACAGTCCTGCTGTCTGACCTCACAGAGCTTTAGTGGACACTCTGGGCCTTACCAGATTAAGTTGCGTCCAAGCCTGACCTGTGGGTACCATGTCAGAACACCATGGTACAAGATATAGGATGCACAGTAGGTCTTCACTAAATATTTAGTGAATGAATAAGTGAGTGAGTGAATATCTAAGAAGTACACACATGAGGAAATATGACAGAAGTGTGGTGAGAAGGCAAAAGATGGTTAAACCTCTGCTAAAAAGAATCATTTGGGAAAGGGTCTTTTTTTTTTTTTTTTTCTGAGGAAGAGTCTTGTTCTACCACCCAGATTGGAGTGCAGTGGAGCAGTCTTGGCTCACTGCAACCTCCGTCTCCTGGTCTCATTGTTAGTCTCACTTCAGCCTCCCGAGTAGCTGGGACTACAGGTGTGTGCCATCACGCCCGATTAGTTTTTGTATTTTTAGTGGAAACGAAGTTTCACCATGTTGTCCAGGCTGGTCTCAAACTCCTGGACTCAAATGATTCTCCCTCCTCAGCCTCCCAAAGTGCTGGGATTATAGCATGAGCCACCATGCCCGGCCGAAAAGCATGGGTTTTGGATTGCTGTCTGCCAGGTTGCTGGGTGATAACCTCTTGAAGAATCTAAATGTCTTCCAGTTGAATGATGTCATGTGTAAATCATTCTTTTTTTAAAAAATATATTACTTGAAACCTTAATTACTAACTTATTTTAATTTTTAAAAAAGTTTTACTTTTTATATTTTTATTATGTGTTGCCGAAGCAAGCACTCCTTTTCATGTTTTTAAAATTGATATAACATAGTTGTATATCTTTTTAGTATTTATTTTTTTAATTGACAAATAAAAATTGTACACTTTTTATTGTGTACAATATATTGTTTTGAAATGTGTAAATATAAATCTATCTTTTTTTTTTTTTTTTTTGAGACAGAGTTTTGCTCTTGTTGCCCAGGCTGGAGTGCAATGGAGTAATCTTGGCTCACCGCAACCTCCACCTCCTGTGTTCAAGCGATTCTCCTGCCTCAGCCTCCCAAGTAGCTGGGATTACAGGCTTGCACCACCACGCCTGGCTAATTTGATATTTTTAGTAGAGATGGGATTTCTCCATGTTGGTCAGGCTGGTCTCAAACTCCCGACCTCAGGTGATCCACCTACCTCGGCCTCCCAAAGTGTTGGGATTACAGGCGTGAGCCACCGTGCCCAGCAACATTGGTGTTTTTATTGTGGCAAAATCTATATAACATAAAATATCCCATTTTAACTATTTTTGAGTATACAGTCCAGTGATATTAAGCACATTCACATTATTATGCAGCCATCACCACCTTCAATCTTCAGAACTTCTTCATCACCCCAAACTGAAACTCTATACCCATTAAACAATAATTCCCCAGCTCCCCTTCCTCCATCTCGTAGCAGCCAGCCACCAATCTACTTTTTGTCTATGAATTTGATTATTCTAGGTGCCTCATATAAGTGGAATCATAGAATATTTGTCCTTTTGTAACCAGCTCATTTTGCTTGACATGTTTTCAAGGTTCATTCAGTTGTAGGACAGGTGAGAACTTCCTTTTTAAGACTGGATAATATTCCATTGTATCTATACATTGTCCTTCGTTTATCCACTCATCCTTTGATAGACCCCTGGGTTGCTTCCACCTTTTGGCTCTTGTTTATTAATACTGCTGTGAACTTGGGTGTGTATACCCAGAAGTGGAATTGCTGGATCATGTAGTTAATTCTCCATATTTAATTTTTTGAGGAACCGCCATGCTGTTTTCCACAGTAGCTGAATGATGGGTTTTAAGAGAGTTGACTGCCGGGCACGGTGGCTCACACCTGTAATCCCACCACTTTGGGAGGTCAAGGTGGGTGGATCACCTCAGGTTAGGAGCTTGAAACCAGCCTGGCCAACATCGTGAAACCCCGTCTGTACTAAAAAATACAAAAAAAATTAGCTGGGTGTGGTGACAGATTCCTGTAGTCCCAGCTACTCAGGAGGCTGAGGTGGAGAATCATTTGAATCCAGGAAGCGGAGGTTGCACCACTGCACTCTAGCCTGGGTGACAAAATAAGACTATCTCAAAAAAAAAAAAAAAAACAAAAAAAGAGAGAGAGAGAGATTGTTGGCTAAAGATCATTCACCTTTCCCTGATAATGTAATGGAGTGATTCCCAAAGGCCCCAGACTATGGGCCCTTCATGTTCTGTGTTTGTCTGTCTGTCTGTGGCTGGTGTTTTATTGCCAGGCCTGTTTTTCCTCCATCGAAGCTCTTGGCTTGTTTCCTGGCACTCAGTTGTGTCCTGCACAGGTGAGGTTGTTGATGAGTTTCAGGTAGATGAACAGAAGCTGCACACAGCTAACAATATCCTCTCTCTCCTCACATAGGAATGAGTTCCAGAGACAGTGCCAAGGGTCAGTGACACAGCAAGGTGATGTGGCCAGCCCTGTGTGCTGTGGCCTTCTCTCAATGGATTCTCTCTGCAGGCATTCTGCTCATACTCTGGGCATGGAGGAAGCTTCAGCCATCAATTACCTGGGAGGGCACATTGTGGATTCTTTTTTTTTTTTTTTAATTTTTTTAAAGACGGAATCTTGCTCTGTCACCCCAGCTGGAGTACAGTGGTGTGATCTTGGCTCACTGCAACCTCCATCCCCTGGGGTCAAGTGATCCTCATACCTCAGCTTCCCGAGTAGCTGGGACTACAGATGTGTACCACCATGCCCAGCTAATTTTTGTATTGTTAGTAGAGGCCGTATTTCACCGTGTTGGCCAGGCTGGTCTTGAACTCCTGACCTCAAGTAATCCACCCACATCGGCTTCCCAAAGTGCTGAGATTACAGGCATGAGCCACTGCGCCCAGCTGGATTCTTTAACAGACCCTTTGAGGGGTCCCTCAGGTCCGGGTCCTACTCACATCTCTGTTTTTACTAGCAGCGGGTCTTGATCAAGTGGTTAACCTTACTAAACCCCAATTCCTCAGCTTTGAAATATGGATAACAATCACACATATCTTACAAGGTCAAATGAAGTCATGTTTGTAAAGTGGGTGGCACAGCATCTGGCATTTAGCAGGGTTTAAGAAATGATAGCAGCTATGATTATCATCACTAAAATTAATATCAGACTGCCACTAATAGTGAGAAAAATAAAGATGGCATGGTTTCTGCTCGTGGAACTCAGTCTAGTGAAAGAAACAGACTTTGAAGTATCACAGATACGAAACACACTACATAAGCATTATGAATGCTGTGAAAGAGAGGTCCTGTAGAAAGAACTGACTTCATCTGGGAGGTCACACAGGATGACAAAATGACGTTGAGCTGAACATGAAGGAAGATAGAGGGGTTAGCGTGTGCTAAGAATGAGCCACTCAAGCGAGAGGGTGACATCATATCTTCAAGTGATTTGTGGATGTGAGCTTCCTCAAAGAATTTTTGGAGAGATACATGGTAAAAATAAAATGTATTCATTACTTTAGATGATTTTAGATTATTTCCCCTGTATCAGTTATGGTGCTTTTTGATCACACAAAACAGGAAATCCATTTAATGGTATCTTAAGTCAGAAGGACATTTACTTTACGTTTTTTTTGTTTTTGAGATGGAGTGTCGCTTTATCACCCAGGCTGGAGTGTAGTGGCATGATCTCAGCTCACTGCAACCTCCACTTCCCAGGTTCAAGCAATTCTCCTGCTGCAGCCTCCGAGTAGCTGGGATTACGGGTGCCCGGCTAATTTTTGTATTTTTAGTAGAGACAGGGTTTCACCATGTTGGCCGGTATGGTCTCCATCTCTTGACCTCATGATCTGCCCACTTCGGCCTCCCAGAGTGCTAGGATTATAGGCGTGAGCCACTGCGCCTGGCTACTTTTTACCTAACAAGTCCAAGGGTGGTTGGTCCTATGGATGGCTCAGTGACTCAGTGATATTATCAAGAACCCAGATTCTTTCTGTCTTTCTATTCTGCCAAAAAGCATGTTGCATTTTTGTCTTCATGCTTGTCACCTCGTGGTTACAAGATGGTTGCTGCAGCTCCTAGCATTATATCCTCACACTGCTAGATTTGAAGGCAAAAAGGACAGATGACAGAGAAAAGCATTTCTCTTCATACGCCTTTGTCTTTTTTTTTTTTTTTTTTTTTTTTGATATAGAGTCTTGCTCTGTTTCCCTGGGCTGGAATACAGTGGCACAATCTTGGCTCACTGCAACCTCCACCTCCTGGGTTCAAGCAATTCTCGTGCCTCAGCCTCCCAAGTAGCTGGGATTGAAGGCATGTGCCACTGTGTCCTGCTAATTTTGTTTTTTGTTTTGTTTTTAGTAAAGTTGGGGTTTCGCCATGTTGGCTGGGCTGGTCTCAAACTCCCAGCCTCAAGTGATCTTCCCACCTGGCCTTTCAAAATGCTGAGATTGCAGGCATGAACCACTGCGCCCAGCTGCCTTTTTCTTTTTAGGAAGAAAAGAGGTCACCCAGTAAACTTCTTATGTCTCATTGGCCAGAACTAGGGTGTATTCCCACCCCTTGACCAATGATTGACAAAGAAGAACATGGTTGCCACTCTGGCTTAGACAGCCATGATTCATGCTTGGGGGTCATGAGATAATGGTTATTGGCAAGAAAACCAACAGTGTCTGCCACATCCCCAGAAAAAGAACAATGCTGTGCAGTTAAACTGATCCAGCCCAGCCAATGAGGTCGGTGGTGACCTTTTCCTGCAACACCAGTCTCATAAAGGCTCCCCACAAGCTCATTTGTGCCTTTTCCAGTTCTCTGTCTCCGCTGGAGCCTGCTATGTGTGGGGTCCTATGGCTTTAGCATTTTCTACCAGGAAAGGAATTGCTTATTGGCTGCTGGTTATGACACAGTTTTTCCATCTGCTGGCAGAAACACAGCGTGGATAGAGTGACCTTACCATAGGACAGAACTGCAGTAGGCTGGGGCAGCATCAGAGATGCGCCTCCTCCGGTCATGATACGATGCCAGTGCGATCTCAACAGAGCAAGGCGAAGCATCTGGACCCTTCTTCGTGAAACTGCTAACTCTTGCCTCCCTAAGTAGCTGGATATTTTGCAAGATCACCTTTTGTTTATTCTACCTTGTGCCGCTCGATGTCACTGTCGGATGTCACTGTAGACAGAAGCTGTCTACATGCTTTGAGCCCTAGTGATCAGGTTAACTTGAGAGAGGCACTGGATTTTCTTAGCTTTTCCATCTTTCTTTTTTTTTCTTTTCCTTTTCTTTTTTTACCATCATGCGCATAGAGAGCTTTTCCATCTTTCTTGGAAGGAGGTCGACTGGGGAGTGTGGCCTTCGTCCCAGTTCTCAGCTCTTTGGCCATTGACTCAGTTCAGTTCAGCTCAACTGAGCCTTGGGTTGCTCTTTGTCCATCAAAGGGGGGAAATGCTGGAGAATCCACAGGTATACTTCAGGTACCAGGTTCTTTTAAACAAACTCCCAGAGAGCAGGAGCTGTTGTCTCTGTCCTATAGAGCACCTGGTTTCCTGAAGATTTAGTGAAGTTTGCCTGCCTTTCCACCTCTACTGCAAAGTCTTCTTCAAGGCATAACCCTGGCCTTGTCACCTCCACTAACATTCTCACCTCCAGACACCTGTTCAGAGCCTTCACTGCTCCATCCTGGGGCTGGCAAGACCCTGCACGACCAGCCATGCTCAGCTGGGCCAGCTCCCTCTGCCTCCCAGCCTCATCTCTCTCCTCACACTCCAGCCATACTCAGCTTCTCACAGCTCCCCAGGCATGCCCCTCACCCTCATCCCCGGGCACATGTGTTCACTGTCCCCTCATCCCCAGGCACTTGTGTTCGCTGTCTCCTAATCCCTAAGCACTTGTGTTGGCTGTCCCCTCATGACCAGGTGTTTGCATTTGCTGTCCCCTCATGCTCAGGCACTTGTGTTCACTGTCCCCTCATCCCCAGGCACTTGTGCTCGCCGTCCCCTCATCCCCGGGCACTTGTGCTCGCCGTCCCCTCATCCCCGGGCACTTGTGCTCGCCGTCCCCTCATCCCCGGGCACTTGTGCTCGCCGTCCCCTCATCCCCGGGCACTTGTGCTCGCCGTCCCCTCATGCTCAGGCACTTGTGTTCACTGTCCCCTCATCCCAGGAGTTCGTGTTCACTGTCCCCTCATCCCCAAGCACTTGTGTTGGCTGTCCCCTTATCCCCAGGCATTTGCATTCACTGTCCCCTCATGCTCAGGCATTTGTGTTTGCCATCCTCAAGTCCTCACGTTCTCCTCCCTGGGGCCTCCAGTTGGCCTCATCTCCTCTGGGAAGACCCCCTCACCCCAGGACTTGGGGGGCCCCTGCTCTATGCTCTGCGTTGTCTTATGGTTGCCATTCCCTTGTCTGCCTCCTTTCCAGAGCCTGAACGCCTCAAGGCAGGCCTCCATCTTAATCGCCATTACATCCCGGCATCTAGCTCAGGGCCTGGCACTTGGTTCGTGGATAAATGAATGAATGATCTGTCCCAGCTCACCTCGGCAGGCAGCACCCACCAGCCCTCTCCATGGGGGCTCGTGGGAGCCCCGAGGGGCTGCCCTCAGCTCTGGGAGAAGCCCAGAGTCTGAAGGAGGGTCTGCCCTTCTTCCCCTCAGGGATCAACTACTGCGCGCTGAACAAACCGGGCTGTGAGCACGAGTGCATCAACACGGAGGAGGGTTATTACTGCCGCTGCCGCCGAGGCTACACCCTGGACCCCAACGGCAAAACCTGCAGCCGTGAGTGTACCCTAGGGGCGGGGTGCTGACGGAGGGTGGGGTCCACTCACAGGCACCAGGCGGGCTCACTAGCAACCAGTCATGTCTGGAGCCCCCTGGGGTTTCCTGATGGTCTGTCAGTTGCAGCCTTCCTTACCTTTAGTTTCCTCGTCCGTAGAATGTGACTATTAATACTATCAACTAACCAACCCAACAGGTTGGGTTGCAAGGATTAAAAGAATTAATAGGGGCTGGGTGTGGTGGCTCATGCCTGTAATCCCAGCACTTTGAGAAGCCGAGGCAGGTAGATCACTTGAGGTCAGGAGTTCAAGAACAGCCTGGCCAACATGATGAAACCCTGACTGTACTAAAAATACAAAAAATTAGCTGGGCGTGATGGCAGGCGCCTGTAATCCCAGCTACTCAGGAGGCTGAGGCAGGAGAAATGCTTGAACCTGGGAGGCGGAGGTTGCAGTGAACAGATCACACCACTGCACTCCAGCCTGGGCAATAGATCGAGACTCCACCTCAAAAGAAAAGAATTAATAGGAGGAAAACTACTTAGAACAGTGCTGCTAGGCTTAAGCACTCTATAAATGTTAACTAATATTAGTATTTGCTGTTGAGAGCATTTCCTAGGTCAGACAGGCTTGATTTCAAATCCAGCCTCTTCCCCCTACTAGACGTGTGTGACCTTAGGCAAGTTATTTACCTTCTCCATGTTTTGATTTCCCATCTATGACAAAAAGTGAAACTAATGGTTGGATTGATCCCACAGGGTTCTTACAGGGAGAAATAGGAGCCATTTTCCTATCTTAGCCTGGTGCCTGACATAGGGTAAACTTCTAGTCAAGGGGAATAGTTCCTATGGTGGAGCCTGTGAGAGTGGCCAGTGCCCGGCCCCCGACTGGGACAAGAGGCCGGAGGGAACAGATCTTGAAAAGCAAGCTACAGAGGCTGATCTGAGGGCAGAGGCAAGAAACATGGGACTTTCTGCGAAGGCTTGTCTTCATTTTCTTGTGTCAGAGCCACAATGAAGCTTCACTTGGTGATGTAAATGTGTAGGAACTTGCAGGCTCTGCCAGCTGGGCGGCTCCATGGTTTTTTATGAGGCACCGTCCCCGCGGGTCCTGGCCAGCAGGGTGGGAGTGCCTGAGTGTGGCTGTGGAGCCTGTGCCCTTGGCATGTGGGAAAGGGGCCCATCTCCATGACATGGCCCATGCAGAAGGGGCCCTTTGTGTGCCTTTCCACTCAGCAACCCCACATCTGCTCCCCTTTGGAGACAGAGATAGATTGTGAGCGAGGACAGTGCAGCTCTTGAGCGCTGGGCTCCACGCTGCCCACAGAGAAGTTTCCCAGATGAACTATGAGGTCCAGGGCAGTCCTCAGGAAAGCGTGGCCCCTCCAGTGTCCAGAGAGAACAAAGGAACAAAGTGCCTCAGTGAAGTCTCACTCTGTTGCCCAGGTTGGAGTGCAGTGGCGTGACCTCGGCTCACTGCAACCTGTGTCTCCCAAGTTCAAGTGATTCTCCTGCTTCAGCCTCTCGAGTAGCTGGGATTACAGGCACATGCTACCATGCCCAGCTAATTTTTTGTGTTTTTAGTAGAGATGGGGTTTCTCCATGTTAGCCAGGATGGTCTTGATCTCCTGACCTTGGTGATCCGCCCACCTCAGCCTCCCAAAGTGCTAAGATTACAGGCGTGAGCCACCGAGTCCAGCCTCAGTTAAGGCTTAATAAGGACTGATCTCAGAGGCCAAAGGGCTTTTGAACTGGAAAGTTGGTACCAAAGTCAGCGCCTGCTGTATGTCGCCTCTGCACGTCTCTGAGTGCAATGAGAGGCCAGCAGGGAGCAGGGCTCTCATTCAACAGGAGACGCCTTGGTGACCATGGATCTGTGCATATCCTGCCTGTTTCCTGGAGTGTCAGGTCTGCCAGCTGATGGCCCTGGTAGTTTTCCCAGGGCAGGTGGGCCTGACCTGGCCAAGCCCATGCAGGTCACCAGGGACATGGCCTGACTGCCCCTCCCAGCATGCCTCTGGGGTCCAGAAGAGCTCTAAGGATGGACCACAAGAGATTGGGACACTCCGTTCTCTCTGGCATCTAGTCAACTCTAAGCAAGTATAAACCAGGCCATTTCTGTCTTGCAGTTAGTAGAGAAAGCCACGGGGTTCTGCTTTCCCTGAGGGATCAGGGAGCACAGGCCATAAAAACAGCAAGCTCTTCTGAGGCGCTCAGTCTGTGCTGGCAATGCCCTGAGCACCTTCCATGCATAAACTCACTGCATCCTCACAGCCGCCCTACTAGGCACCCACACTCTTGTCCCTATTTAAAGAAGGGGAAACTGTGGCACGATGGGATTAAGTCATTATCCTGGGGTCCTGTACTAGTAAATGGCAATGCCGGGATGTGAACACAGGCATGTAGCTCCCAAGATCCAGCAAGTGTTCGCAGGAGGTGCATCCACTGGTGGAATGTTCCAGAAGGCACCAGTCCCAGGCTCTGCGGGAGTCAAGAGGCCCACTTGGCAGCCCTGCACAAGGCCTCTAGTGTCTGTCCAGTCTCTGGAGGTGTATTTTCTCCATAAGGGAAGCCTGGGAGGCAGCCTGCAGCGCTGTTAGTGGGAGCTGTCCACCACAGCTGTGTGTTCATTAGCCTTCAGTGCTTGCTGCCGGGAGGACCAGCTGTGCAGTGTTCCGATGCCAGGATGGGCCACACATGCAGGCCCAGGCTTTGGTTTGTTTTTTGAATCTCGATGTCCTGATGATGGGGGTAAAAAAAAAAAAATCGAAATTGATTTCACTGGGAAGGACAATTCTTTTTCATTTTCAGTTAGAAATGAAACTATACAACTAATTATTACTCAGCACTAATTGGTAATAATAGTGTGTTCATTAAGTAGTTGCTGTATGCTAGCTACTGTTCTGAGCACTTTACGTGAATCAACTCCTCTTATTCTCACCCTATTCCTATAAGAAAGCAACCATCTTCATCCGCATTCACATGTCAGGAAACAATGGCCGAGAGGCCATGGGACTGCCCAGCGTCCATAGCTAGGAAGTGGAAGAGGTGTGATGTGAGTCCAGGTAGTTTGATGCCAGAACCTGCATTCTAAGCACTGCTCTATCAGCTGTGTGGTTTTGACCTTGACCTTCCTGAGCCTCACTTTCCTCTCTGTGAAATGGGAATTGCACCTGCTCTCAGAGGCGCCCTGAGACTGTAGATTCTGTGTGCCATGGCCCTGGCAGAGTGCCGCTGACATCAACAAGGATAGCATTTCCCAGCTGTTGGGGTTGTACACTTTACTCTTCAAACAAAGAAATGGGAAAAAAGCCTGGGCGTGGTGTTGAGCACCTGTAATCCCAGCTACTGGAGGCTGAGGCAGGAGAATCGCTTGCACCCAGAAGGCAGATGTTGCAGTGAGCCGAGATCTCATCACTGCACTCCAGCCTGGGTGAAAAGGGAAAGAAAACCAACAAGCCAGGCTGATTGTCTAGAGGGGCCAGGGACGTGGGGTAGAAATGACAGCTTCCCCGTGGCTCGTTATGTCTCTGGTTTTGTTTTTCAATCTCAGTTGCTGGTAGGGTGTTGCCCCCTCAGCTCCTCTATGCTTTTGTGTGTGTGACAAATGCAGGGGTGGACCACTGTGCACAGCAGGACCATGGCTGTGAGCAACTGTGTCTGAACACAGAGGAGTCCTTCGTCTGCCAGTGCTCAGAAGGCTTCCTCATCAACGAGGACCTCAAGACCTGCTCCCGTGAGTCCCTCCACGCTCCTCTCCTCCTAGGGCAAAGTTTGCACCAGGAGTGAAACCTATGTGACTGCAGAGGGCACAGGTCATGCTTGGGTACCCCTCCCCTGCCCCTTGCTCTGCTCCAGGAGGTAGTGGGGATGTCCACTGGGAATGCATGCCTTCAAGGGAGGGTGGGGTGAGCTTGATGGTCACTTGATCCCATCACCGTAGCCCAGAGGTCTCACTGATGGAGGACTGCCTGGCTTTTGGTTTTGCAGGGGTGGATTACTGCCTGCTGAGTGACCACGGTTGTGAATACTCCTGCGTCAACACAGACAGATCCTTTGCTTGTCAGTGTCCTGACAGACACGTGCTCCGCAGTGATGGGAAGACGTGTGCAAGTAAGTGAAGGACAAGTGGGACTGTGGCTGCGGGTGTGGGTGTGCCGCCCATGCATATGCGTGCCTATGTGTCCTGTCTCCAGGCTTTGCTGGGCCCCAGTGAATGTGTGTGACAGCATCTCTTAGCCATTGAGCCTTGGTGGCTGCTCCTCTCCCTCCCCTCAAACTTCCTTCCCTCATCCCCTGAAGCAGCTTTTTGCTGTTTCCACAGCCCACCTCCCTGTCATTCTGAAGCTGGACAGAGCCCTAGTCCTCAGCTCTCTCTGTTCTACCCTAGCCAGCTAGTGTGGCACACGAATAATAATAATGTGGACCCCTCGCTGACTGCTGGCTGTGTGCTGGGCACTGTGCTAAGCACACATGCTGTTGCATTCAAGGGACAGATGAGGAAACTGTAGCTTAGATTAGGAGCCTAAGGTCACCAGCTAGTAAGTGGTGGGTTCAGATTCTGCTGGGTGTGATTCCAAAGTCAGTCCTGGGAGAAGAGGACGCTCCTGAGAAAGCCTTTGCCCTGCTTTCTGATCCCGGTGACCTCACAGCACATGGTGAGGCTGGCAGTGATAGGTCCTGGGTACACATTTCCTCGGAGCTGGTCTCAACTCCTGTCTCCATTAAAAAAAGAAAAATGCTCCCAGACCTCCTTCCCTCCTTCACCGAAGAATGCTGCTGTGTTTGTTGCCCTGCAATTCTGTTTCCAAGTGGACCAAGATAAAGAATTAAAATATAGTCATTTTGAGAGAAGGGATCAGAAATGGAAGAAAAGGACCATAATTTACCTTCCCTAGCCTGCTGGTCTTTCTAGTTATACGGCCAGGTTCCCTGAGCACTGCTACAATTGTAAGCACAACCTAATTTATCCACCTTTTTATATCACCCATTCATCTAGGCAGATGAGCTGGCTGCACAGCTGGGTGTGCCTCTCTATGCTGCCTGTGAGAAAGTATTTCCAGTCTGGGACAGATTCTTGAATCTCAGCAAATGGGTTATCCATGTTATAGCTTTCTGTGGCTCCCAGCCCAGCTGCCTCCCAGACTGCTGCTGCAGCCAGCTCAGGGAGGGACTGGGCACAGGGGATGCAGAAAGGGTGTGTCGAATTGCATGGACATTGACTGCATGCCAAAGCCAGATGCAAGGGGTTTGCTGGTTTGTTTAATTCACCATCATTTTAGATTATTCATGTCCTTCTGTCCACCTCATTCCTGTGATAATCAAGAACTGACTATAAGATGGTTGCAGGGCTGGGCATGGTGGCTCACGCCTGTAATCCCAGCACTTTGGGAAGCCAAGGCGGGCAGATCACCTGAGGTTGGGAGTTCAAAACCAGCCTGACCAACATGGTGAAAATACTGAAAATACAAAATTAGCTAGGCATGGTGGCACATGCATGTAATCCCAGCTACCTGGAAAATTGAAGCAGGAGAATCGCTTGAACCAGGGAGGCAGAGGTTGTGGTGAGCCATCAAGCCATTGCACTCCAGCCTGGGCAACAAGAGCAAAACTCATCTCAACAACAACAAAAAGCTGGCTGCAGGACCTCTAAGAAATTCTCATGAGCCCTTCTACACAAATGCAGCCCCATCTCCTTTGAATCGTGTGCCCCTTTCTCTCCCCTGCCCAGGTCTACATCTGGGTTATGACTCAGCCAATTTTAAGTGTTGCCCATTTTCTCATTTAAAGTGGGTTTCTAACCAATGGCACAGTGGAACCATCTACATGAGTAAATGTCCAACAATGCAATGAATAGTGAGTATTGTTATTTATGTATGGTTGTGTCTAGATGAGAACTTGTGAGATAATTAGATAAAATTGTCCTCAGGAACTGTACATGAGAGATGCGTTTAACCCACCAGCTGATACATATGCGTTGAGCTATTCCCCTAATTGAAGACTTTCTGCCTGCCCCAGAATGATTCATTCTGACTGTCCTGTCCTGTAATAATGGGCTAGGTTTTCAGTGTGGCCACAGCTAACTGGAGGTTGGGATGTATGTTCCCCAGCTCTACTACAGATGACAAAGCGCCAGATGGCATGACTGTACCTTTTTGGTAAAGCCTGTTGGGGATCAGCCAGGCCTGGCTCAGCAGATAATAGTGTCCTTTGTTCTTTATAGAGGCAGCCTTCACTTAGAGCTTTGACAGCAAGTAGTCTTAAGAATATGCCACTCGGGTGGGTGCAGTGGCTCACGCCTGTAATCCCAGCACTTTGGGAGGCCAAGGCAGGTGGATCATGAGGTCAGGAGATCAAGACCATCCTGGCTAACATGGTGAAACCCTGTCTCTAATTAAAAAAGAAAAAAACGAATGTGTCACTTACCTTCTGGAAAGTTCTCTAAAGTATGGAGGGGCTCCTGCCGCCCAGGGATGAAATGGGCACTGCCGTCCACCTACTCCTTCAGGCACCTTGGGCTCCCTGCCTCTGGAGTGATGTCCCCTCCCTTCCTCCAGCCCCCTGATCCCAAGCTCTGCTTTTCCTGATGCTCCCTAGCAGCCCTCTTACCTCTGACAGTTAGATGCCCAGACTCAGGGTGTGGAGGGGAAGGGAGGGGGCAATCTCTTGTACCAGCTGCAGCTGACAGGACTCCTTCCCTCTCTAGACATTTCCCTGAGACTGACCTTGTACAAGGGCATCCCAGCATTGAGAAAGACTCCACAGGCCTGGTGTGCATGGAGCACAATGCCCACTAGCCTGCAAGCTCCTGGAGGTTGGAGGTCAGAGGCCAACATGAAATGACTGGAAGCATGAATGGACAGAGGCCACCTGTCTTCTTGCCCCATGGCCCCGGCGCAGGGTCCACTCCCCACCTGATAGCCTTCAGTGGCTCCCCACTGCCTCCCAGAATAAATTTCCATTGCACTCCTTGATTTGGCGGAGTGTAGAGCCCCCCTTCCACTTCTTTAGCCTCACCCCAGATCCTCCTGAAGCTTCTTGTTCTTCAGCCAAAGTGGCAAGTCCCTTATTCTCTGAAGGCCCTGTGCCCCAGTGTCACCCCCATGGGCAACCTCCTCCCCTACCTGATAGGCTCTCCTCTCCTCCTCCCAGCCCAGGCTCTGCTGGGGCCTCTCCGCAGAGGTCTCCTGCCCGGCCTCGCCCTGCAGCTCTCTGTGCACAGGTCTGAGAAACCGTGTGGCAGAGCAGAAAGAGTACTGCACTGGAAGCCCAAAGACTGCGTTCAAATCATGTCACTTCTACCCTAGGCGAGGGAATTGGCCCTCTCGGGGTCTGACTGCTCATCACTAAACTGAGAATAGTCGTTGCTGCCTTTGAAGACCACTGTGTGGCCCAGAGAGACTGCTGCTGCAGTGCTGTGTGAACTTGCAGACTGCCATGACCCCTAGGGGATTCCTCTTCTTGTCTACCCTCCCCAGCATCAGAACCCCCTGCACTGAGGAGACTCGGAAGGGAGCTCCTGGCATTGCTGCCTGGAGACCCATCTCCCAGGGCTAGTCCTGCTCTCCTTGGAGGGGCCCCAGAGATGCACAACTCTGGACGGGGGCTGGACTCAGGAGTCCAGGGGCTATCGTAGGAGGGACCCTCCCTTCTGCAAGCGGAGGACGCCAACCCGAATCAGAGCTGTCAACCTAGGGCACTGGGGGATCACTGGTGGTCATACTCCCAGTCCAGCTATCACGGGCAGATCTGCACAGGCCTGTTAGGCTACCTGAGGACCTGAGCTTGGCCTTCCGAGGCTGAGGCAGCCCTAGGCAAGGCTAGGGGAGTGTTTTAGTCTACTCGGGCTCCCATCACAAAATACCATAGACTGAATGTTGTTTCTTAACCACAGAAATTTATTTCTCACAATTCTGGAGGCTGGAAGGATCTGGCCTGGCTGGGCGCTGGTGAGGGCCTTCTTCCTGGTTTACAGGCAGCCAGCCAGCATCCAGCTGTGTCTTCATATTGCATGGGCTGTAGGGGGTGAGAGAGCAAAAGAGTGCAGACAAGCTCTCTGGTGTCTCTTCTTATAAAAACACTAATCCTATCAGGTCAGGATCCTGCCCTCACGACCCCATCTAAACCTAATTACCTCCCAGACTCCACCTCCAAATACCATCACATCAGGGGTTACGGATTCAGATGTGAATTTTGGGGGAAACAGTCTTTAGCAGGGAGTAGGGGAGGGCCACCCTCACTCTCGTGTATTCACATTACAGGCTTGATGCAACAGAAGGAAGTTAGAGATTTTCCCTTATTTTGTGGGAAACGGACACGGAGGAAACTGATGCCTCCAAGCCGACCCTGGTCGGGGAATCAGTGGCAGAGCTGGAATCAGAGCCCGAGTCCCCTGATTTCAGGATCTCTTGCCCAGTGTGAGATGCCCTGGAAAAGTACATCTCAATTCAGCTGCTTCTTGGTTTATCTGAGAAAAAGCCTAGATGGAGTTAGCAAAGGATTGGCTGCTCCTAGTTTTATTATTACAAGAAAAGCCAGGAAGCAGGGTAATTCTATCTGTCGGTTACTGTCTTGGCAGATGGCCGCTGTGGCTTTCTCTCTCTGGGGTTGGGGTTGGTTTTAACAACGTCTTACGTGGAGTCCCAGACGCAGGATTGCTGTCTGTCATCACGGCAGATGTGCAAGTCCACAGAACATGCTGCCCCACAGTTGCTGTGCCACAGACATATGTGACTCACCTGTGTCAGCATGCGGGCTGCTAGACATGGACCCTAAAGACCTGTGCTACATCCTAAAACTTCTAACCATCCTGAGCACACGCCGCAGACTTCATTCATCATGAGGGTTTAATTAAATACGTAGGCCTGGGTCCTTATGTGTAAAAGGAAGAGAACTCTTCTTTGAGAGGAAAAACGTT
The DNA here is from genome assembly GCF_030222135.1 of Aotus nancymaae. Taxonomy (NCBI): domain Eukaryota; kingdom Metazoa; phylum Chordata; class Mammalia; order Primates; family Aotidae; genus Aotus; species Aotus nancymaae. The sequence continues at coordinate 46,999,249 of NW_026988450.1, forward strand.
TTCTTCCTCCCTCTTGAGATTTCTCATGTCCTCCCACCCATTTCACTTAAGCAGTGGTTCCTAATGGAGTCTCGCTTTACTCTTCTCTCAGTTTGAATCTAGGTACTTCCTTAAGCGCTTGGTTCCTTCACCCTCATTGTCTACAAATATTTACTGTGTACCTGCAGTGTGCAGGGTGCTGGGGATCTTTAGGGTTGACACAGATTCCGCTTGCACCCTGGGGAAGAAGGGTAACAGATGGAGCAACCATTCCACGTGGTGAGCGTGGTGATGTGGGAATGATGGTGCTGCGGGAGCCTCCCCTAGTCTAGAGAAAGATGTTTGATCCAACACCCAGAGAGCGAGTACAGTGAGCCAGCCAGAGATGGAGGGGAAACGCTTCCCTAGAGGCCAAAGAGTGAACTGCAGGAAGTTCCGTGCTCTGAGTATGGGGTACTGAGTATGAGAGGGAGGCAGGCGAGAGTCAAGCCTGGGGATGCCAGTGGGACCCATCACCCACCTACAGCCTGGAGAGGTACGAGAGAATTCCTGGCCGGCCTCCCTTGAGAAAATGATTTTTGTCTAGTTTGTCTTCTGAGAATCTTCCAGGCTGTCTCAGCACACCCTTTTAAGCTAGGATGATCAGTGGAAGGGCAGCTGGACCAGGGATGCGGAGGTGACAGACTTGGATATAGTCCCATCTCTGCCCTCAGGACAGCTAAGACCAGTCACCTCTGAAGGTTAAGGGACATTGGGAAAGTCACTTCCTCTCTGACCATCAGACATTCTCATCTCTCTCTTTTTTTTTTTTTTTTGAGATGAAGTCTCACTCTGTTGCCCAGGCTGGAATGCTCAGGCTGAAGTGCAGTGGTGTGATCTTGGCTCACTGCAACCTCTGCCTCCCAGGCTCAAGCAATTCTTCTGCCCCACCCTCCCAAGTAGCTGGAACTATAGGCACTTGCCATCATGCCTGGCTAATTTTTTTTTTTTTTTTGGTAGAGACGGGGTTTCATCATGTTGGCCAGGCTGGTCTTGAACTCCTGACCTCAGATGATCTGCCAGCCTCAGCCTCCCAAAGTGCTGGAATTACAGGTGTGAGCCACCGCACCCAGCCTTCTCATGTCTAATGAAGGGGTTGGACTGCTTCATCTCCAATGAGATGAACTTCCAGCCTCCAAACATGGATATTGCCTGGCTCAGATAAGTGCTTCATAAACACTTGCTGAATGAATGAACTTACTGTGGTGCCCACCATTGTCTCCCAGGCTGAAGACACCCCATGGTAGTGAGTAGGGGACCACTGAAGCATTTTCCTATAGGGGAGTATCTTTGCCCTGGGGAGAAACTGACGCCATGTTGGTTTCCAGACTTGGTGGATAGAAAGCTAGTGCCTGTGGTCAGGAGGTTAACTATTGTCCACCTTTGGCATTCTCTAATTCCCCATCCATGGTTCTCTGAATTAGTAAGTGGCCCAGAACATCCCTGACAGGCAGAAACTGGACACTTTGCTGAACAAATGTGAGTCGTGCATTTTGCAAGGTGGGCTTGTTGGGGGGAGTGGGAAGCCTAGCTGGCCACAGCAGCCACATACCCCATGGGGTTCTTATTTAAAACATCTGCACAACAGCCCTGTCAGGTGGATCTAATTATCCTCAGTTTTCAGAATAGAAAATGGAGGAAATAGGTTGGGCATGGTGGCTCATGCCTCTAATCCCAGCACTTTGGGAGGCTGAGGCGGGCGGATCACCTGAGGTCAGGAGTTTGAGACCAGCCTGACCAACATGGCAAAACCTTGTCTCTACTAAAAATACAAAATTAGCCAGGAGTGGTGGTACATGCCTGTATTCCCAGCTACTTGGGAGGCTGAGGCAGGAGAATCACTTGAACCCAGGAGGCGGAGTTGCAGTGAGCCAAGATCGCTCCATTGCACTCTAGTCTGGGTGACAGAGTGAGACTTTGTCTCAAGAAAAAAAATGTTTCCTTTTGCTCAATGGTTCTTTCTAGGGGTCTGTTAGGCACCAGGAATTATGGCCACTGCCAACATCTCACCTCTGATGATTCATCGAAATCATCTATGGGACTTGGAAAAAATATAAAGGCCCAGGCAGCACCCCAGAAACTCTGAATCAGAAACAGAAACAGAGACTGTCTTACATTGTTGGTGAGAGTAGAGATTGAAATAATCTCTTTGGAGGATGATTTGGAAATATTTATCGGCCTTTAAATACTCATACCCTTTACCTAGGCAATTCTGCTTCTGGATGTGTAACTTTCAGATATGCCTCCACATTGTATGTAAAACTATAATGCACAAGAATATCCATTACAGATCAGGTGTGGTGGCTCATGCCTATAATCCCAGCACTTTGGGAGGGCGAAGCAGGAGGATCACTTGAGGCCAGAAATTCAAGACCAGCCTGGGCAACATAGTGGGACCCTATCTCTACAAAAAATATGAAAATTAGCTAAGCATGGTGCACCTGTAGTCCCAGCTACTTAGGAAGCTAAGGTGGGAGGATCACATGAGCCTGAGTTGAGGCTGCAGTGAACTGTGATGACACTACTGCACTCTAGCCTGGGCGACATAGCAAGACTCTGTCTCAAAAAAAAAAAAAAAAAGCCTGAGCTGAAGCTAAGAGGATAGAACTGGGCACAAGGGAAGCTCCAGGAAGGAAGGGCGTGCTCAGAGGGTTCTGTCTGGATTGCAGCTTGACAAGGCTGACACGAAAGAGCTATAGCTATTTTATTATCATGGAAAATGGAGTAGTAGTATTATAAATTCATGGCAGGGGAAAGAAAAAACACCTCACCTCCATAGCCAGCCAGTTGTCTGTGTTATGAATCACTCGGTTGTACTTTCCACTCTTACGCTACACGAGGAACTACCCAAGCCATCAGGAAATGTTCTGCATTAAGAGTGAGTCTAGAATTTGCTGAGAAAAGTGAGTTGTGTTCAGGGCAGGCAGGAGGATCCAACTTGGCTTTGAGCCTCCTCTGCAGCTGTAATTGGAGATATCAACCTTTTCCCGTTCTTCAGAGATTTTGGTAGTGCTTCTGCCCAGAGAAAGACAGGCAGATTTCCCTTCATGTTTGAAAGCTTGCTTTAGAATATAGCAATGCAGTATAGTCAGAAAAAAAAACAGGGATTTATTTGTAAGATTACAGTTTAAGTCTGGTTCTTCCTCTTGATAACAGTTGGTCTTGATAAGCCATTAGCCTTCCCAACCCTTAGCTTCCCTAGCTGGTGGGTGAGAGTAACAATAGCTGCCTTAACTCATCCAAAGGTGGTTCTGAGGAGGCCTCTCCAGAGAGATACTGCAAAGATGCTTTACCAAAAAAAAGTGTGTGGTTTGTGCCTGATTATGAAAGTCATTATCTAGACCGGGCATGGTGGCTCACACCTGTAATCCCAGTACTTTGGGAGGCCAAGGCAGGCTGATTACCTGAGGTCAGGAGTTTGAGACCAGCCTGGCCAACATGGTGAAATCTCATCTCTATTAAAAATACAAAAATTAGCCAGGTGTGGTGGCTCATGCCTGTAGTCCCAGCTACTCAGGAGGCTGAGGCAGGAGTGTTGCTTGAATCCAGGAGGCAGAGGTTGCAGTGATCCAAGGTTGTGCCACTGCACTCCGGCCTGGGTGACAGAGCAAGACTCCATCTGTAAATAAATAAATAAATAAAATAAAAGACATTATCTGCTTTGGGACCTTTGTTTAATAACTTCATGTCCATTGTAGAAATTCTACTCAACCTGAAAGGATGGAGTTCACTTTCAGAAATGAAAGTGAAATAAAACAAGTTCTCTCTACTCCCTGCCCAGCAGCCACTCTCCATCCTTCTGTCCTGCTCTTCCTCCATAGAACTTTTTCCCACATGACATTTCACATATTTATGTTTTCTATGCATCCCTCTTCCCTGACACCTGTTGCCAAATGTAAGCTTCACAAAAGCAGAAACTTTGTTTTATTCATTGCTATATCCCCAGAGATAAAACAGTGCCTGGCTCATCACAGGTACTCACAAAATATTTGTGAACTGACTGAATACATGAATGAATGGGTTACCTAAGTGTAACAGATACATATATACATGACGGTGCGGTGGCTGACGCCTGTAATCCCAGCACTTTGGGAGGCCGAGGCAGGCTGATCACTTGAGGTCACGGGTTTAAAACCAGCCTGGCCAACATGGTAAAACTCCATCTCTACTAAAAATACAAAACAATTAGCTGGGCGTGGTGGCGTGCACCTGTAATCCCAGCTACTTGGAGGTGGAGGTTGCAGTGAGCTGAGAGCGCGCCACTGCACTCCAGCCTGGGCGACAGAGCAAGACGCTGTCTCAAAAAAATATATATATGTAGTACTAGTAGTATAAATTCATGGTAAGGGGGAAAAAACACCTCACCTCCATGGCCAGCCAGTTGCATCATCAGCAAGAAAGAACAGCATATATACACACATAAATACATAGGTAGATAAGTAAATATGTTGATATTATAGCTATGTAATAGCCAATGAGGTTAATCTTATTTTCTAATATTCATAAGTAATTTATCTCATTCTGTAACTTGTATTCTCATGTTTTTGTTCGTTTTTCTTGTGAAGATTATTATATTGTTTGATTTTTATGTGCCATGTATATATTAAAAATTTTTGCTCACTTTGGGAGTCCAAGGTGGGGGGACTGCTTGAGTCCAGGAGTTTGAGACCAGCCTGGGCAACATGGCAAAACCCCGTCTCTACAAAAAATTAGCCAGGTATGGTGGTGCACACTTGTAGTCCCAGTTACCCAGGAGGCTGAGGTGGGAGGATCACTTTAGCCCGGGAGGTGGAGGCTGCGGTGAGTTAAGACTGCACTGCTACACTCCAGCCTGGGCGACAGAGTGAGACCCTGTCCCAAAAAAGAATTTTTGCTCCTAGACATGCTTTCTGTTCTGAAATGTGCACTGTAGGATAAGGCACTGTTTTAATTCAAGGTGTCTGAAATGTTTTTATGATTGAATAAGCCACTAATGTATGAGTCATTTTCTTCTGTTTGTCTAATTCCCATTTGATTCTCAGAATTGGACTCTTGTGCTCTGGGGGACCACGGCTGTGAACATTTGTGTGTAAGCAGTGAAGATTCGTTTGTGTGCCAGTGCTTTGAAGGGTACATACTCCGTGAAGATGGAAAAACCTGCAGAAGTAAGTTTGTACTGGAGGTGGCTCCTCCTGCTATGCCAGACCACTGTGTGAAATCGCTATGCTCATCTCTGTATACCTCAGTGCCTCTCAGAAGTCAATGCCACACAGTAAAATGTAATGTAGTGTCCTGGATAGGACCCTGAAAGAGAAAAAGAACATCAGGGAAAAACTAGGCAGGGCCTGGTGGCTCACATCTATAATCCCAGCACTTTGGGAGGCCAAGATGGGCAGATCATGAGGTCAGGAGTTCGAGATCAGTCTGACCAACGTGGTGAAACCCTGTCTCAACTAAAAATACAAAAATTAGTTGGGCATGGTGGCAGATGCCTGTAATCCCAACTACTGAGGAAGCTGAGGCAGGAGAATCACTTGAACCCAAGGGGTGGAGGTTGCAGTGAGCCAAGATTGCACCACTGCACTCCAGTCTGGATGACAGAGCAAAACTCTGTCTCAAAACAAAAAAAAAGAAAAAGAAAAACTAAGTAAATGTAAATAAAAGATAGACTTGGGCCGAGTGGGGTGGCTCAGGCCTATAATCCCAGCACTTTGGGAGGCAGAGGTGGGCGGATCACCTGAGGTCAGGAGCTCAAGACCAGCCTGACCAACATGGAGAAACCCCATCTCTACTAAAAATATAAAATTACCCAGGTGTGTGGTGCATGCCTGTAATCCCAGCTACTTGGGAGGCTGAGGCAGGAGAATTGCTTGAACCCGGGAGGCGGAGGTTGCAGTGAGCCAATATCGTGCCATTGCACTCCAGCCTGGGCAACAAGAGTGAAACTCTGTCTCAATTAAAAACAAAATGTGTGTGTGTGTGTACACACACACACACACATATATATAGACATTAGTTAATAATCATGTGTCAGTGTGGGTTTATTAATAATAACAAATGGACCATACTAAGGTGAGATGTTAACAATAGGGAAAACCAGATGTAGGGTATATGGCAATCCTCTGTGCTAGCTTCTCAATTTTTGTGTAAATCCAAAACCATCCTAAAAAATAAAGTCTATTAAAAAAATGGACAAAACGAAAGAAGTCAACACCAGAGCTGCTACTGAAATTATTCATTTCCATGCTGTGTGGCAAGAAACAGTGGTTTGGCAGTATGTTCTAGTGGAAAGATGTACAGTCAGAAATCCAAGATTCAGTCAACTTCTGTCTCTGCCATTTATTAGCTGGGAAAATTGCCTAACTTCTCTAAGCCTCTCTGCTTATCAATCTTTAATAATGTTGTTGTTGTTATTTCTGGTAGCACAAATCCCTCCCAGAGGGCACCTTGTGAAGCCATTTTTACGTTTCAGAAGGCAAAGCCTCTTAGATAGGGCTGCAGCTAGCCTGCCCAGGACGAGCAGCCTTAGAGTGAACTGCTGCTGTAAATCTCAAGACACATCTCTGAATAACCAAAGGGGAGTGTGTGACCCTGATTTCCATCCCTATAAGTTATCTTTTTCTCAAATTTCTCAAAGCACTTTATAAAGAGCAACTCATGTTGACACTTCTGGAAGAAAAGATGGGTAACTGGAGTAATTGCTCTCATTTTTTAGACAGCAAAGCTAAGACTCCAAGAAGTGATTCTCCTAACTCATACACGATGTTAGGGACAAAGCCAAAGTTAGATTTCAGTGCCACTAATCTAAATTGAGGTTTAATTGCCTGAGGCATTGTATCAACAGTGTTTCCATTCTGATGTCAGAAACTATGTCTACAGAAAGCTGATGATGGACTGCACTTTTTTTTTTTGAGACGGAGTCTCGCTCTGTCCACCAGGCTGGAGTGCAGCGGCACTATCTCAGCTCACTGCAACCTCCACCTCGCAGGTGCAAGTGATTCTCCTGCCTCAGCCTCTCAAGCAGCTGGGACTACAGGCATGCGCCACCACACCCAGCTAATTTTTTAAATTTTTAGTAGAGAAGGGGTTTCACCATGTTGGCCAGGATGGTCTCCACCTCTTGTCCTCATGATCCGCCTGCCTCGGCCTCCCAAAGTGCTGGGATTACAGGCGTGAGCCACTGCACCCGGCCAGTGGACTGCATTTTAACACTAAAGTGCTGGTGAATGATGATAGTGAAGATAGTGAAACAGTCTGAGTTAGCCTGAATTAGAGCCACTAAACTTTGTTCTCAATTGTATCTTTCTGCCCCATGGATCACCGAGCTCAGGTGGCAGTAGAGTCTGGTGGCTGACTCTAGTGGATGGGTCCTCCAAAATGAAGTCCATCTGAAATGTATATTGGTGAAATTGTTGTAACTTGCTCTCCTGTCTTCAGGGAAAGATGTCTGCCAAGCAGTAGACCATGGCTGTGAACACATTTGTGTGAGCAGTGAGGACTCATACACATGCAAGTGCTTGGAGGGATTCCGGCTCGCTGAGGATGGGAAACGCTGCCGAAGTAAGTAGCCTCGAGGTAGAGAAGAACTTTTCCTTCTGTGGACTCAGTTAGAAAACTTCATTTAATCCTTTAAGTCCTCCTTTATTACCACTGTCACAGTGTCAGTTCCTGCCTTAGGTGGTCTGAAAGTGTTTAGCTTGGCTGGGCATGGTGGCTCACACCTGTAATCACAGAACTTTGAGAGGCCAAGGTGGGTGGATCACCTGAGGTCAGGAGTTCAATATCTGCCTGGCCAACATGGTGAAACCCCGTCTCTACTAAAAATACATTAGTCAGGCATGGTGGTGCATGCCTGTAGTCCCAGCTACTCAGGAGGCTGAGGCAGGAGAATTGCTTGGATCTGGGAGGTGGAGGTTGCAGTGAGCCAAGATTGTGCCACTGCACTAGAGATCGGTTCAGTAGATCCTCGCTTCAATTTCTCAGTCAAGGCCCTGAGTTGTTTGGTTCTTTGCTTCTCTTCATTTTCTGCCAGCTGTTGGCCCTTTCTATAGCAGCTGTGTGGATGCCCAGAACCTTGCACAGTGCCTGGCTAGTCACTAGACTGAATTAGAATCTCTGCCAGCAATCACTACAAGGATTGAAGGTTAATTACAGACCTTTCTCCTCTTGGCACGCCTTATAAGTAAGGGTAAAGGGTGAAAGGGTGTATTAGTCCATTTTCACGCTGCTGATAAAGACACACCTGTGACTGGGCAATTTACAAAAGAAAGAGGTTTGATGGACTCATAGTTCCACTTGGCTGGGGAGGGCTCACAATCATGGCAGAAGGTGAAGGGCACATCTCACATGGTGGCAGACAAGAGAACTTGTACAGGGAAACCCCCCTTTATAAAACCATCAGATCTTGTGAGACTTATTCACTAACCATGAGAATAGCACAGGAAAGACCTGCCCCATGATTTAATTACCTCCCACCAGCTCCCTCCCACAACATGTGGGAATTGTGGGAGCTACGATTCAAGATGATATTTGAGTGGGAACACAGCCAAACTGTATCAGAGGGATTTCCTGTGGGTTTTATTTTTCTATTATTTGTATCATTTGCTTCTATAGGTCACTCAGACTCTGAGAGTTTTCATTAGAAGGCATATTCATCAGAGTTCTGCAGAGAAACAGACCTTCTCTATGTATTTATTTGTCTTCTATATTTATATTAAATATAATATATTTATATAAATTATAATAGAAGACATAATATATGTCTTATATATTTATATAATATATATAAATATAAGACATATATTATGTCTTCTATTATATTTATATATTAAATATATTTATATATTATATATTACATATATTTATATTATATATTTATATATTAAATATAATATATTTATATATATTTATATATTAAATATAATATATTTATATATATTTATATATTAAATATAATATATTTATATATATTTATATATTAAATATAATATATTTATATATAATATATTTATATATATTATATATTTATATATTATATATAAATTATTTATATATAATATATATAAATATATTATCTATAAATATAATAGAAGACATATATATGTCTTCTGTGGTCTGTTCTATTATATATGTATATATCATAGAAGATATATATATACATATATATGTATACAATGGTCTGTTTCTATCTTCTATTAATATATCATCTCCACAGAAAAAATGAACATATATATATATATGGTGAGGGAGGAAAATGTTGGTTGATTTTTAAAGGATTGGCTTACACAGTTGTCAGGGGCTGGCAGGTTCTAAATCTGCAGAGCAGCCTGGAGACCCAAGCAAGAGCTGATGCTGCAGCTCAAGTCCAAAGGGAATCTGGATGCAGAATTCTGTTTTCCTCAGGGGACCTCAGTCTTTCTCTCTTTAGGCCTTCAAGTGATTAGATGAGGCCAATCTACATTATGGCGAGTGATCTGCTTCACTCAAAGTCTGCTGATTAAATTTTAATTGCATCTAAAAATTAGCTCACAGTGTCATCTAGACACTGTTTAGATGTCCTGTTGTTTGACCAAACAACTGGGCACGATAGCCTAGCCAAAGTGACACATAAAATTAACTTTCACAGTGCCCAGAGGAAGAGAGGGATGTGGTTATAGCTCAGTGAGTTGTGCATTAGGAGAGTATGGGGCACTGATTTTTCCCCACCTTGAGATTCTGAGCTGGTAATGCCCTATTTTGGGGGAGGAGCGGTTGACAATGTCTACTTGCTTTGGTGACACTTGGCCCCAGTGGGCAAAACAACCCTTTTTCAATTAAGGCAAAATATGTTCAGTTTCTTTCGAGGTTGATTTTTGGGAATTTCCTCACAGACTCCTTTGAGATAACTGGGGACATTCCACACACCAAGATTGGGTTGGATGGATCTCAGTGCCCCCTTTTCCCACCAGGAAGAGGGACTCCTACCTTTAGCAAGAAGTTCTGTGTGAATGACTGATGCCTAGGATGCCTGTGTACCCTGGCCTAACTCTGCAGGGATTTCCCTCATGACTGTAGGTTCAGCATCACACCGTAGCGGCCCTCTTATGGAGACTTTGTCTATAATTCTGCCTATTGTGTCTGCCTGCACTGCTTGTTCATGCTTTTCTTTTTGTTTTTGTTTTGAGACAGGGTCTCACTCTGTCACACAGGCTGGAGTGCATGGCATGATCTTGGCTCACTGTAATCTCCACCTCCTAGGCTCAAGTGATCTTCCCACCTCAGCCTCCTGAGGAGCTGGGACTATAGCTGTGCACCACCATACCCGGTTAATTTTTGTATTTTTTGTAGAGACACGGTTGCCCAGGCTGGTCCTGAACACCTTAGCTCAAGTGATCCGCCTGCCTCGGCCTCCCAAAGTGCTGGGATTACAGATGTGAACCACCATGCCCAGCCCTCACGTTTTTCTTTTTGCAAACATCTGCACACACACACACACACACTGTTTATTCATTCAACACATTTATTGCTCAGTAAATTAAGCTACTGTACACAAGGCACAATTTCTACCTCTGGAATTTGATCCTAAATCAAATTTCACCATTCCTGCTTCCTAGAGGGATGTGTACTTACTGATTCCATTTTTGTGTGAAGCCTCTCCTTTTAAGGGCTAATGACAGGAAAGAGTCATAGGCTCCTGTAATCCCAGCACTTTGGGAGGCTGAGGTGGGTAGATCACCTGAGGTCAGGCGTTTGAGACCATCCTGGCCAACATGGTGAAACCCCGTCTCTATCTTTAAAAATAGTAATAAAAATACAAAAATTAGCTGGGCATGGTGGCATGCACCTGTAATCCCAACTACTCAGGAGGCTGAGGCAGGAGAATTGCTTGAACCTGGGAGGCAGAGACTGCAGTGAGCCAAGATCACACCTCTGCACTCCAGCCTGGGCGACAGAGCAAGACTCCATCTCAAAAAAAAAAAATTAGACTAAAGCACATCTAACAATAGGATAGTAAATCAAAGACACCTAATCACCCATTGTACCATTCAGACTCATGGGAGCTGGAGTTTTCTGAGAGGAGCTTTTTCCCTATCTTGACTATGAGACTAAAAAAGACGTTATGAAGGAGGTTTGAAGAGAGGTGTTATTTTCTTTAAAAGACATTACTTCCACAATCTCTAATCACATGACTATTCAATCTACCTCATTTCTACACTAATGGGATTGTTCAATTCCCTCAGGGAAAGATATCTGCAAATCGACCCACCATGGCTGTGAACACATTTGTGTTAATAATGGCAATTCCTACATCTGCAAATGCTCAGAGGGATTTGTTCTAGCTGAGGACGGAAGACGGTGCAAGAGTAAGTGATCTGAACTTGGCTCTCTGCTTTAATTTGGTTTTGGAGCTATTGCTTTTTGGAGTATTTTCAGGCAACAAATCCCTCACCTCTGGTTCTCGCATAAATATAAATGCATAAACACAAATACAGAATGGGGAAGAGAGGGCTTAACTGCAGCACCTGTGAAAACACTTTCAGTTTTAATTGACAGTAAATTCATTATCAGACAAGAGGATAGGGTGATCATAGGCTGAACAGCAATATCTGGATGAGGGAGGTAGAGAGAGCTGTGCTCTGCTCTGTGCTGGAGAATTACATTCAGCTCTGGGCATGGTACTTTAGGAAAAGAGAGATGGATCAATGGTTGAAACATAAACCCCACAAAATAGCAAAAGGAGTCTTGAGAAAATTATTTTATAATCTGAGAGTAGAGACGATCTTTCTAAACATGACATGAAATTTAAAAGCCATAAAAGAAAAACAAAGGAAAAATATATAGTAAGAAAGTAAAGCTGTGATAACCTTTTTTAACCTATTAGTTACCAGAGATCAAAAAGTTTGATTCCTTATGTTGGCAAAGGTATATTGTAGTAGGGAATTATAAATGGATCAGTGGGCGTCTGAATTGGTACACCCTTTTGGAGGGCAATTTGAATCCAGTTCCACGTCTAGGAGTTTACAGATATATTCATGTTTACAAAGCCATATATACAAGGAGATTTTATAGCACTATTTGTAGCAGCAAAAGACTGGAAAGAAGCTAACTGATCACCCATGAGTCTGGCTGAATAAATTATGGCATATGTATATAATAAAATACGTTGCAGCTGTTAAAACAACAAGCAGGTCTGGATGTGTCCCCAATATATATATATATATTTTTTGCCCAGGCTGGAGTGCAGTGGCGTGATCGTGGCTCACTGCAACCTCCACCTCCTGGGTTCAAGCAATTCTCTGCCTCAGCCTCCTGAGTAGCTGGGATTACAGATGCTCGCCACCACGCCTGGCTAATTTTTGTATTTTTAGTAGAGATGGAGTTTCACCATCTTGCTCAGGCTGGTCTTGAACTCCTGACCTTGTGTTCCACCCGCCTTGGCCTCCCAAAATGCTGGGATTACAGGCGTGAGCCACTGCGTCTGGCATCCCTAAGATATTTTAAGTAAAAAAAGCATGGTGCTGAATGGTTTTTATAGTATGTTACTATCGATGTATTTTGTAAAACCCTCTAACATACAGTCTTTCTCTATATTTGAATGTGTGTGTATACCATTATATACATATATAATGTGTAAGTCTGGGCGTAATGGCTCACTCCTGTAATCCCAGCACTTTGGGAGGCCAAGGCAGGCAGATCACCTGAGGTTGGGAGTTTGAGACCAGCCTGACCAACATGGAAAAACCCTTCTCTACTAAAAACACAAAAAATTAGCCGGGTGTGGTGGCGTGTGCCTGTAATCCCAGCTACTCGGGAGGCTGAGACAGGAGAATCACTTGAACCCAGGAGGCAGAGGTTGTGGTGAGCCGAGATCGGCCATTGCACTCCAGCCTGGGAAACAAGAGTGAAACTCCATCTCAAAAATACTACTAATAATGGGTATACCCTTATACACACACACACACACACACATTTTCTAATTTTAAGTTTTGCTCCAAATGCAAATGCAGGTATTACTTTTTAGGAAAACAGATAAACACAATTTAGAAAGAATTAAGCATCATGTGAGGAAGTTCAGCATTATGTTAAGCAGAAAAAAAAATAGGAAACTGGGGATCTTTGTAGAAAAGAAAGTTTTGAGGTACCAAATACCAATGTGACTGTCATCTCACTCATGATTTGTATGATACCCCCCTGCCACCACACCCCACCCCAGAAAGAAAGGACACTAGGGAGAAGCTACAGTTTAGCACAAGGACAAAGGAGCTTTCTACCAGGGAAGCTGCACGCCTAATTAGTTCAGAGCATAAGCTTCGGCTCAGACAGATCTGGATTTGAACCCCTATTCATACTACCTGTGTAACCTTGGTTGAATTATTTAACCTCAGCCAGGTGTGGTGGCTCACACCTGTAATCCCAGCACTTTGGGAGGCTGAGGCGGGTAGATCACATGAGACCAGGATTTGGAGACCAGCCCGGTCAACATGGCAAAACCCTGTCCCTACTATAAATAAAAACAAAAATTAGCCAGGTGTGGTGGCATGCACCTATAATCCCAGCTTCTTGAGAGGCTAAGGCAGAAGAATCACTTGAACCCTCCAGGAGATATGGAGGTTGCAGCGAGCTGAGATTGTGCCACTGCACTTTAGCCAGGGTGATAGAGCAACGTTCTGTCTCAAACAAACAAACAAAACAAATTATTTAACCTCTCAGAGTCTCAGTTTCCCCATCTATAAAATGAGGATATCTCACAAAGCCATCGCAAGGAATACACAAGATCACATATCTAAAGGTGATGAACAGCCGGGCACAGTAGCCTGTGATCCCAGCACCTTGGGAAGCTGCAGCAGGAGGATGGCTTGAGCTCAGAAGTTCAAGACCAGCCAGGGCAACTTGGCAAAACCCTGTCTCTACAAAAATGAGAAAAATTAGGCTGAGCACAGTGGCTCAACACTTTGGGAGGCTGAGGTGGGCAGATTACCTGAGGTTGGGAGCCTGACCAACATGGAGAAACCCCATCTCTACTAAAAATACAAAATTAGCTGGGCGTGATGGCACACACCTGTAATCCCAGCTACTCAGGAGGCTGAGGCAGGAGAATTGCTTAAACCAGGTAGGCTGAGATCATGCCACTGCACTCCAGCCTAGGGAACAGAGCAAGACTCCATCTAAAAAAAAGAAATTAAATTTAAAAATAAAAATAAATAAATAAATAAAGGTCCTGAGCCCAGTGCTGACATACACTAAGTGCTCAAAAAATAATTGCTATTCACAATAGCAAAGACATGGAATCAACCCAAATGCCCATCAATGATAGACTGGATAAAGAAAATGTGGGATATATATACCATGGAATACTATGCAGCCATAAAAAGGAATGAGGTAATGTCCTTTGCAGGGACATGGATGGAAGTGAAGTTGTTATTCTCAGCAAACTAACAAAGCAACAGAAAACCAAACACTTCGTGTTCTCACTTATAAGTGGGAGCTGAACAATGAGAACACAGGGACATAGGGAGGGGAACAACACACACAGGGGCCTCTTGGGGGAGTGATGAACATAAGGATAAAAAGCTAATGCATGTGGGGCTTAAACCCAGGTGATGGGTTGACAGGTGCAGCAAACCACCATGGCACACCTTTGCCTGTTTAACAAACCTGCACGTCATGCACATGTACCCCAGAACTTAAATACAATTTAAAAAGCAACAGACAGGCCAGTTACGGTGGCTCATGCCTTTAATCCCAGCACCTTAAGAGGCCAAGGCAGGCAGATCACCTGAGGTCAGGAATTCAAGACCAGCCTGGCCAACATGGTAAAACCCTGTCTCTACTAAATATACAAAAATTGGCTGGGTGTGGTAGCACTTGCCTGTGATTCTGGCTACTTAGGAGGCTGAGGCAAGAGAATCACTTGAACCCAGGAGGCGGAGGTTGCAGTGAGCCAAGATCACGCCACTGCATTCCAGCCTGGGTGAGACGGCGAGACATCATCTCAAACAACAAAATGACAAATAAACAAAATGATCACTATTGTAATCATCAACAACAGAGATGTCCAAAGATGGGGCTTTAGTGGTAAGGTGACAAATTCTTCATCAGTGGAGGCATTGAGGCCCAGGCTGAGTGGTCACTGGGTGGGGAGGTTGCAAAGAGGATGTAAGCAACAGCAGGGGTGGAGCAGATGATCTTTAAAGGGCCTATCCAAGCTTGAAGTTCTAGAACTTTTTGAAAATTACGTTCTGAAAGCAAGTCACAGCTCCATTCCAATCTTATCGACTTAACTACTAAAAAGAAAATGCCCGCGAAAATTGGGAATTACCCTCTGGCAAACAATAGCTAACAAGTGGGGCTGTCTGTCCTTTGATATTTGAAAGCAAGTATCTGGGCCCTGCTCTCCCTGATGCTTTTCCACTCTACCTTGTTTTTTGTTTCCCGAGAAGCCTTCTGGACCTCATTGTGTGTGTGTGTATGTGTTTGTGTGCGTGGGCCGGGGTGGGGGTGGGTTGCAAGTGCTAGGTTTGTTCTGTAAGAAAAACGTGTACAGGGAAGAGAGGAAAACAGACTCCCTACTGGAAAGCTATTTCAGTATTTTTGAAATTTGCTGAAGAGCCACATGCATGCTGCCTGAGTCTTTTTTTGGTTCACTCAGGAACAGATGATGAATGTAAATGAAGCTTTGAGTGGCCTTTTCCTCTTTCACTAATAAAAGATCAATAGGTTGAGTGATGAGGATAAACACTTAATGGAGAAACAGAAGAACCCAACCCCCCAACATGCATGCGCGTGTGCATACACACACACACACACACACTATGATGTTAAGCATGTTATACTGGCCAGGCATATAAATATTTTTGCATGTGTGTGTCTTTACTTGCTCATATTGTTGTGCCTCACTTTGAAAGATTAGACAGCTGCTTGATATATAAAACAGAATGTTTATCAAAGATTGTAGATTGTTTGAAATGAGATCATCTATTTTGGATCTGTCCATTTTTCTTATGCAGTCCTAGTAACAAAGTCTCTCCATACTCAAATTGCTTAACATAAAGCTTTTATCTCTGACTTACTGTCAACCATCTATTAATAGTTGCCTGAGACCAGGTGCAGTGGCTCATGCCTATAATCCCAGCACTTTGGGAGGCAAAGGCGGGTGGATCACCTGAGGTCAGAAGTTCAAGACCAGCCTGGCCAACATGGCAAAACCTTGTTTGTACTAAAAATACAAAAAATTAGCCAGGCATGGTGGTGCACTCCTGTAATCCCAGCTACTTGGGAGGCTAAGACAGGAGAATCACTTGAACCCAGGAGGCAGAGGTTGCAGTGAGCTGAGATCGTGCCATTGCACTCTAGCCTGGGTGACAGAGCAAGACACCATCTAAAAAAATAAATTAAAAAAAGCTGCCTGAAAAAGCTTCCATGTAAAGAACTTACAGTGATAATTCTTTTTTTTTTTTTTTTTTTGAGAGATGCAGGGTCTTCCTCTGTCACCCAGACTGGAGTGCAGTGGCATAGTCATAGCTCACTGCAACCTACAATTCTTGGGCTCCAGCGATCCTCCTGCCTCAGCATCCCAAGTAGCTAGGGCTACAGGCATGCATCATGCCCAGCTAATATTTCTTTTTTTAAGAAAGACACTGTCACTATGTTGCCCAGGGTGCTCTCGAACTCCTGTGCTCAAGCCATACTCCTGCCTCAGCCTCCCAAAGTGCTGGGGATTACAGGCGTGAGCCACTGCACCGAGGCTAAAAATTCTTTCATTTAAGTTTTACTAGGTCAGTAGAGTACTTACAGGTATGCTACCCAATGGACATCACCTCATTCACTTACTCTGTCACCACACATTTGCTGAATACCTTTTGTGTGCCAGGTATGGAGGGGACACAAAAATGAGTGAAACACAGTCCCTGCTGAGGAGGAACTCACAGACTGGAGGAGGAAACACATCATTAAATAATTATTGTACAATGTGGTACACCACATAGAGTACATTAGATTGTAAGCAACTTGGTGTTAAGGATTGTGTCTTGGTCACTATTGCAATCCTGCTATGCCCACTGCCTTGTACAAAGCAGGTACTCAATAAATTTCTGGTTAAATAAATGAGTAGTGTTAGGGGTAGAAAGAAAGCAATACAAGCTGAGTTACTAGGAAAGTTCCCTGGCAGAGGTGATGGCTGAGCTGAAGAAATCTCCTTTTCCATTGTCTGTCAGAATGCCAGTACTAGGGTGCTATCACCCTCCTGGAGTAAGGTTCTAGTAGTCTTTTGGGTATTGTTAGACTCTTCAGTGTACTCTACACCCAGCTCCTCCCAGACCTGGCTGTCAGTGTTCCAGGGTACAATGTAGACTTGGCTTCCTAGACCATTATACATCTGCTGTTTTGCTTGTGAAAAATACTATTTTTATTAATATGACAAGCCAAACATAAAATCATATGTGAAAGCTATTGCTTGTGGCCCTCCCAACACCTCATCTGTCCTGTGTATTATCTAAAGAACACAACTGGTTCCCCAAAGTGGTTTTGCCTCCAATTAAAGCATCATTTTATTCTACTCTTGTGCATAAATGATTTTTTATTTAACTATGTCAACTTCCCTTTTGTTCTTGTAGGATGCACTGAAGGCCCAATTGACCTGGTCTTTGTGATCGATGGATCCAAGAGTCTTGGAGAAGAGAATTTTGAGGTTGTGAAGCAGTTTGTCATTGGAATTATAGATTCCTTGACAATTTCTCCCAAAGCCGCTCGAGTGGGGCTGCTCCAGTATTCCACGCAGGTCCGCACAGAGTTTACCCTGAGAAACTTCAACTCGGCCAAAGACATGAAAAAAGCCGTGGCCCACATGAAATACATGGGAAAGGGCTCTATGACTGGGCTGGCCCTGAAACACATGTTTGAGAGAAGTTTTACCCAAGGAGAAGGGGCCAGGCCCCTCTCCACAAGGGTGCCCAGAGTGGCCATCGTGTTCACAGACGGACGGGCTCAGGATGACGTCTCCGAGTGGGCCAGTAAAGCCAAGGCCAATGGTAATACGGGGTGGAGGCGCGGTTTACACCACTCAAGGTTTCTTAAACTCACTCGGGGTCTCAGCTGGCCATAGGGGTAAGCTTCTTTGAGAGTACAGAAAGGCCTCCTGGCCACTGCCATTATACACCTTTACTACCCTGCCACCTAGAGGACTTAACGGGACCCCACAGGAGTTAAATAGGAAGAAGGAGTCTGGTGACTAGATTAGGCTAAGCTGACCACAGACAGGTAATCTCACTGTGATTTACTAGCCAGTGTGTGATCTCCAGTACGAGAATCACCCAGCACATACTATTCAACCACAAATACACAACAGTTCCGAAACACTGGTCTGGTTGCTCTAGAATCACCTGAAAAGCTTGTTAAAATGTTCCTGGTGGGAACTTTTACTGATTATATGTATATATGCATATATTTTTTAACCAATACTTCAAGCGAACATTCTGAAAATAGAATAGCCTTAGGATGGATAATCCTCTTGTGTTTGCAGGAGACAAAGTTAGCTTTTCAGAAAATCAAATGATGGAAGAGATTATCACTCTAAGGTCTTGTTGCTCAGTAAAGCCCAGCCTCTTCTCTGAGGTTTTCCTGACCTGAGGGTTACTTCAGTTGTACAGATGTGAAGTGTGCTTGAGGAGTATGACCCGTGGCTAAAGGAAACTCAAAAGCTAGGATGATTGGTAGAGACAGTTTATGGTGAAGTTTCTAGATTCCCTGAGGGAGATAAGAAAACTTGAGGTTGTGGAGTAGTTTGCTTCAAAGCCACCTTCTTTAAGGACTTGTTGAGGACATACTGCTTTAGCAAGTCCTGTAAGAGGAAATAAGGTATGCACAGATCAAGGCCTCACCCAAGACTTTATGGACCTGGTGCCTAGATCAGGCCTGGCACATAGTAGAAGTGTGACAACTACTTGCTGAGTGAATGAACAAGAGTGAGTGTGCTGGCAGTCCCGTTAGTGAACTCCATTCCTGCTCACAGAAAGGCTGGTTCACATCCACGTTCCACTGCTCTCTTTGTTAAGGTCGTTTTACTGATACTGCTTACCTTCCTCTTTTTCTAGCCCGAGAGTGGTAGCCACAAAGTGTCCTGCCCTGAATCATCTGGATAGATTGTAAAACTGGCTGTTCACACTAGCCTAGATTGCTAGAGCTCATGTCAAACTCATAGGCCCCCTAGGCTGCATTCTTTTTTTTTTTTTTTGAGACGGAGTTTCGCTCGTTACCCAGGCTGGAGTGCAATGGCGCGATCTCGGCTCACCGCAACCTCCGCCTTGTGGGTTCAAGCAATTCTCCTTCCTCAGCCTCCTAAGTAGCTGGGACTACAGGCATGCACCACCATGCCCAGCTAATTTTTTTGTATTTTTAGTAGAGATGGGGTTTCACCATGTTGACCAGTATGGTCTCGATCTCCTGACCTCGTGATCCACCGGCCTCTGCCTCACAAAGTGCTGGGATTATAGGCGTGAGCCACTGCGCCTGCCCCCGGCCTGCCTGCATTCTTAAAAAGAATTAGGGGAAGTACCTTGGTCTTCAGAGACAGTGGTTAACCCTTTCGTCTCACTGAGACTAATCTACCTTACACTTTGCTCCAAATTTCTACACATTACCCAAAGGCAGGTGGTAGAGAAACAGATGTTTATTTGATTCTTGAATCAACAGGATTTATTTGAGGTGACATCCTCATATGAATTTAACTACTCTTTTTTTTTTTTTTTTGAGATGGAGTTTCGCTCTTGTTACCAAGGCTGGAGTGCAATGGCGTGATCTCGGCTCACCGCAACCTCCGCCTCCTGAGCAATTCTCCTGCCTCAGCCTCCTGAGGAGCTGGGACTACAGGCGTATGCCACCATGCCCAGCTAATTTTTGTATTTTTTTAGTAGAGACGGGGTTTCACCTTGTTGACCAGGATGGTCTCAATCTCTTGACCTCGTGATCCACCCACCTCAGCCTCCCAAAGTGCTGGGATTATAGGCGTGAGCCACTGCGCCTGGCCTTTAACTACTCATGTATAGCAAACAATCTTAAAATAGTAGTTACCTTTTTAGGAAGTTGTGCATAAAATCACTGGGCTCCCAGGCAAATATGCTGAACTTGGTTACTGACCTTACACAGACTTAGACCAAGGCATCGTTAACTCTTGCCCCTTGTCTTGAAGAACCATTTTTAAGTGCATTTTTAGGAATCTAGTCTAAAAATTAGCTAGAATAAGTTATCAGTGCTGAAAAATGTTTGGACTCAAGCAGAACATAATTGTTATTGTGTTTTACTTTCAAATGAAGAGTATATAAGGGAAGGGAGTCTAGTAATTGATGTAAGAAAAGCTTTTGAAGCAGAAATTTCAGGCTGATCTTGGGTTTTTTCCCTGAAATTGGGGTTTCCAATGGTCTGCAGATTCTCCTTTTCAGCTTAGCACTTCCTCACTAGGTTGTGTCATCTTAACAGAGGTAGGCAAAGAGCAGCTTCACTTGGCTCCAGGTCACTTAAGTTTCCTATCCTGTAGCTTTGAGTTAGAAACTAGGTTATTAGGTCATAAATTGACTTGATTCTTAGAATTATTCCAGAAGAGACTGCCATAAGATAGTGCTCTTTTCTATGAATCCAGAAGGCTAATTCAGGGGGAAGTTGCAGATTGGTTAAATGGCCCAGCCCAGAGCTGAGAAACAGGTTAGTAGTTTAGCTCCCCAGCCTCTCCCAGGTACCTCACTTCTCTCTTGGATCCCCTCCTTTTGCTCACAGGACCAAAATAAAAATGGTGGAAAAGTAAAAAAAGGAAGGTTGGTATGGACCCTTCAAACCATACCACTTAACATCTAGCTGGCTCTGGGTACAGAACACAGAACTTCTAGACCCTGGGAACACAACTCTAACTAGCTTGCCCTTAATTTTTTCTGCACCCTAGGTATCACTATGTATGCTGTTGGGGTAGGAAAAGCCATTGAGGAGGAACTACAAGAAATTGCCTCTGAGCCCACAGACAAGCATCTTTTCTATGCCGAAGATTTCAGCACAATGGATGAGATAAGTGAAAAACTCAAGAAAGGCATCTGTGAAGGTACTATAGCTTACACCGAAGATCTCACCAAACAGAGCAGCATGAACTCTATTGAGATGGAGTCTCTGTTGCCCAGGCTGGAGTGCAGTAGCACAATCTCAGCTCACTAAAACCTCCACCTCCTGGGTTCAAGTGATTCTCATGCCTCAGCCTCCCCAGTAGCTGGGATTACAGGCATCCACCACCACACCAGCTATGTTTTGTATTTTTAGTAGAGATGAGGTTTCACCATGTTGGCCAGGTTAGTTTCAAACTCCTGACCTCAAGTGATCCACGCACCACAGCCTCCCAAAGTGCTGGGATTATAGGGATGAGCCACCGCATCTGGCCAGCAGCATGAACTCTTCAGTGATAAATTCTCTACCAAAAAAACTGCCTCCTTTATGGGCAGGTCCAGCAATTCCTAGAAACAGTACAAAAAGAAGGGCTGGGCACCATGGCTCCTGCCTGTAACCCAAGCATTTTGGGAGTTTGAGGTAGGAGGATTGCTTGAGTTCAAGACCAGCTGGGGCAACAAAGTAAAACCCTGTCTCTCCAAAAAAATTTAAAACTTAGCTAGGCATGATGGCACACACCTGTAGTCTCAGCTGCTTGGGAGACTGAGGTGGGAGATCGTTTGAGCCCGGGAGGTCAAGGCTTCAGTGAGCCATGATTGTGCTCCAACCTGGGTGACAAAGTAAGACCCTGTCCCAAAAAAAAAAAAGGTGGGGAGAACGGGGTGGGGGAAGACAAAAGTAATAGCTACCATTGCTTGAGCACTTGCTATGTGCTAAGAGCAGTGTGATAAGTGTTTTGATAGCATGCTTCATCTTCACAAACACCCGAGAGAACTGATCATTTAGCTAAAAATCAATCATTATATAAATCAGGAGAGCTGAGGTGCAATTTCAGAATATGCCTATAATTGGAGTGGAAAGGGACAGTAGTTCTGAGCCCACTGCTAAAATTAATGCCTCTCTGCACGGACTACTTGTTTACAGAATATTAGACTACCATTTAGACTTCAGATTTTGTTATGCATGTTTTTCTCCAGTTTACTAATTGTGCCAGATATGCTTATGGATAGCAGTTCTGCCTATTTTTCCCTGTACTCATGTCCCTGGTTCACCAGTTAGATCCCAATCTAAGTGCTACGTCTCACTCCTCTAAAGGAAAGAACCGTAGATGAGGGGGTACAGGGAGGGAAGGCCTTTCAGATTTCTGTGAGTAGAGAACATTTTGCCTCTTGAGTGTTCTAGTCAAATTAAAATGGCTCATGTGGAGCTGCTGCCATGCAGCTAAAATCCCTCAACAACTTCACCTTTTTTTCTGCCCTACTTTCTAGACGGGACATTTTTGAGAGCATTCTTAATTAAGATGTATTTAAGGGGTCCAGGCTTCTCTTTACAAGACAGAATTGCCCTAGAGTGGTCCCAGGTATGGTAACCAACTGCTTTTTTGAATCTTTGGTGTTACCAAACAAAACCGAAAAACCTTAGGTTATGGCAGGTAGGTAAGGAGGTTGTCTAGGACCAGCTTCCTGAAGAACACACACATGCCTGTGGACAACCATCACTCCTTTTGGTCATCTTTTTCTGCTCAGCTCTAGAAGACTCTGATGGAAGACAAGACTCTCCAGCAGGGGAACTGCCAAAAAGGGTCCAACAGCCAACAGGTACAGTTTTTAAGGCAGTGTTTTCAGAAATTTTGGTGGGTGCTTCTACCATGATTTCCCTCCAGATAAAAGTTGTAAAAAAGTAAATGTAAGTATGTTCAAATTATAATTAAGGCCTTTTTTCCCTCAAAAGATAGTTAATGTTTACTCTTACATTAAGCCATATTTGGTAACTAGCATTTCAGGTGATGGTGTTTATTTATTTAGACAGTTTCATTCTGTTGTCCAGGCTGAAGTGCAATGATGCAATTTCAGCTCACTGCAACCTCCACCTCCTGGGTTCAAGTGATTCTCCTGCCTCAGCCTCCCAAGCAGCTGGGATTACAGGTGCCCACCATCATGCTGGGCTAGTTTTTGTATTTTTAAGCAGAGATGGGGTTTTACCATGTTCGCCTGGCTGGTCTCGAACTCCTGACCTCAAGTGATCCACCTACCTCAGCCTCCCAATGTGCTGGGATTATAGGCATGAGCCACTGTGCCCAGCTGGTTTTGTTGTTTGTTCCACTGAAGGTGACAGTCTTTTTGCCTCAGTATGTCCCAAAGTAAAGCTCTATACCAAGTGCTAGGAATACCAAGTACCTTACTCTGTTGATAGCTGTTTTATAAGCAAAGCGTTAAGCAGGTTTGATTGCAGTTTTCTTTCTCTTTGCAGAATCTGAGCCAGGCACCATAAATATCCGAGACCTACTTTCCTGTTCTAATTTTGCAGTGCAACACAGATACCTGTTTGAAGAAGACAATCTTTTACGGTCTACACAAAGGCTTTCCCATTCAACAAAACCTTCAGGTAATTCCAAGTATAAAATACTACTACAAGATAATTCGATTTCAGCCTTTCAGCTTTCCAACCTTAGCTTTACAGAGGAAAGGAAAGGAGGAAGTAGAAAATAGGATAGAGGAAAAGAAAGAACTTAAGTTAAAATGAGAACTAAAAAATAAACTGAAAGAAATTAGAGTAGTGTTCCCCACTAATCCACAATAAGGGCCACTTCCAGTGTTGGAAGCATATACAGCCCTTTCCTGGTATTTACTTTACTGGATCTGGCTGCATGGAAAAAGTGGAACATTTCTTTCATTATGGTTTCCTTCATATGCTGATTCATTCCTATTATTAAGCGTCTGGGAAGTCTGGTGTATTGTAGAGGTGAATACTTTCCATCTGCTTTCTCAGGAAGCCCTTTGGAAGAAAAACACGATCAATGCAAATGTGAAAACCTTATAATGTTCCAGAACCTTGCAAACGAAGAAGTAAGAAAATTAACACAGCGCTATATCCTTTTCTTGTATTATGCTTCTGTATGGAATGCAAAGAATATTATCAAAACTGGCTGAGCATGGTGGCTCATGCCTGTAATTCCAACAATTTGGGAGGCTGAGGTGGGCAGATCACCTGAGGTCGGGAGTTCAAACCAGCTTGACTAACATGGAGAAATCCCATCTCTACTAAAAATACAAACATTAGCTGGGCATGGTGGCATGCACCTGTAATCCCAGCTACTAAGGAGGCTGAGGCAGAATTGATTGAACCCCGGAGACAGAGGTTGCAGTGAGCCAAGATCGTGTCATTGCACTCCAGCCTGGGCAAAAAGAGCAAAACTCCCATATCAAAAAAAAAAAAAGAATATTGTCAAAACTTCACACACTATGTAGGTTTTATCAACTGAAGTCAATCCTATAAAGAAGTCATGAAGAACAGTGAACTTCAGAAAAGGCTTTTTGCTTTAAAAAGCAGCCTGACAGGTGTTTGAGAGCCAAGGGCAAGCCAAGCTTAGTAGTAACAGTCAAGCACTTAGTTGCCATCGGGGGGCTCAGCAGTAAGACCCGATGGTCAGTATACAAAAAGTAAGGAAAAAAAGAGACTGACTTAACTCTCTCTCTGGTAGGAGGGTATATAGGACATGAATGAGGTCTGCAGTGCATCAAAGGTACAGTAAGTATAGGCAAAGAATGTTGTAGAATGAAGAGGTTTCAAACTCAGTCTAAACCCCAAACCTTTCCTTTAGCCCCAAGCAACACAACAGCCACATATGGATTCAGTGTGTGTCGTTTCTGTAGGACAGGGGTTTTTTTTTTTTCTTGGCAGCAGAGATCTTCTCTATCAGCACTCTAAAAAATGAAACATTCCACCAAGGGAACAGCAGGATTCA
Organism: Aotus nancymaae; assembly: GCF_030222135.1. NCBI lineage: Eukaryota > Metazoa > Chordata > Mammalia > Primates > Aotidae > Aotus > Aotus nancymaae. The sequence goes on from NW_026988450.1 coordinate 47,024,105, forward strand.
ATGATTCATTAAAACAATATTTATTACAAATAAAAGGAATGGTTTGGGATAATGAAGAGAAGAGGATTCGGTGCTTTTACATATTGAACACCCTGCCAACTGCTCTAAACTTAAAATTATAGTAAGCTTACTAAAGCTAGCTGGTATCTCAACTGCATCAACTAGTCTATAGGGAAATGGCTTAATTCTGAACTACCTCTGTGCCAATGGGCTTGTGTAATAAGGAAAAACAGCATAAAGCAGTTCTCTTTCTGAAAGCTGGAAATATGTTCCCCTAAATAAAGGGTACTGAGAAGCTTACAGGGAAGATCAATACTTACTCTAATGCCCTTTTCCTTTCCCTTTCCTCATCCCACCCCAAAGTTATACTCACAAGAGACTAAAGAAGTACATAGGTCAGAATTCCTCAAAACTGTGGCCTTATGCGGCATCGTGGGTGAAAACTCCCTATCTATCTCCCTTTGCTTCTGACTTTGTATCTTACTTTCCAAGGTCAAATTCTTTCATTTTCTTCTCTTCACCACATTCCCAACATTATGAATTCTGGCTCCTAGCAGCGTGCTATGGGAAACTAATTTACAAGCAACAAGGGTGGAAGTGGAACTACCATTTTAAAAAAAGACTACAGCTGGACGCAGTGGCTCATACCTGTAATCCTAGCACTTTGGGAGGCTGAGGTGGCCTTGCTTGAGCTCAGGAGTTCAAGATCAGCCTAGGCAACATAGTGAGGCCTTGTCCCTAAAAAATAACGAAATACATAAGACCAGGCGCGGTGGCTAACACCTGTAATCCCAGCACTTTGGGAGGCTAAGGCAGGTTGGTGGAGTTCAAGACCAGATGGAGAAACCCTGTCTCTACTAAAAATACAAAATTAGCCAGGCGTGGTGGTGCACGCCTGTAATCCTAGCTACTCAGGAGGCTGAGGCAGGAGAATCGTTTAAACCTAGGAAGCAGAGGTTGCAGTGAGCTGACATCGCACCACTGCATTCCAGCCTGGGCAACAAGAGCAAAACTGATCTCTAAAAAAAAAAAAGGAAAAATTAAAAAGACAGATTCACACTGAGCTATCTGGCTTTGATGATGTTTAAAAAAAAAAAAAAGATGATAAGCCAAAATATCTGTCTTGACAAGAGTATGTTAAATGAGTTCTATAAATTTACAAGTCACAGTTTTAAAATACTTGACAGAAATTGGAAAAAAACCCCAAAACTTTTCTATTTTAGGACCCAAAATTTTATGTGGATAAGTCAAGTTATATTTAAATGTAAATAAAAATAGACAATTCATGTTCCTCTTCCTTAATTTGAGATTTACTAGAAGAAATGACACAGAGAATGGAAGCCCTGGAAAATCGCCTGAGATACAGATGAAGATTAGACATCGACACATCTGTAGTCATTGTATCAACGATTAAAATGAAAGCAGTGCAGAGCCCCAAAGCTCAGGCTATTGTTAAATCAATAATGTTGTGAAATAAAACAGCACTGAGAAAGCCGGTCTGCCATAGAACAAAGACAAGAAGTAGACACCAACTTGTATCAATTTATCTAGGAAAAGAAATCCTTCATAATTCTAAGATGAATTTACCAGGTGAGAACGAATAAGCTATGCAAGGTATTTTGTAATATACTGTGGACACAACTTGCTTCTGCCTCGTCCTGCCTTAGTGTTGCAATCTCATTTGACTATTTGATAAAGTTTGCACAGTCTTACTTCTGTAGAACACTGGCCATAGGAAATGCTGTTTTTTGTATTGGACTTTACCTTGATATATGTATATGGATGTATGCATAAAATCATAGGACATAAGTACTTGTGGAACAAGTTGGATTTTTTATACAATATTAAAATTCACCACTTCAGAAAATGGTATTCTGTGTAAAATTCTTAGTTTAACTTTAAATGGAAGATATGTATACATGAGAAATGGCCATATGCCTATGAAAAAAATGTTGAAACTCACTAGTAATCAGGAAAATACAGGTTAAAACAATACCATTTTTCACCCATCAGCTTGGCAAAAATGAATGTTTTAACAAATGTTGGTAAGGATGTGAAAATGTGGGGCTCTTGTAGAAGGAATGCAAATGGCACTCTTTGTAGAGTAAATCTGTTGACATCTCGTAAAACTGCAAATGCACACAACTCTATAAATCTAGCAACTACACTCGGTTATCTAACTAGATGATTTTAGCAAATACGTACAAAGAGACCTGTGTAAGAATGTTACTAGACTTTGTAAAAGCAACAAATAAGGAACAACTTAAACATCATCAGAAGGGGGAACTGATAAACGTGGTGTAATCCATGCCACAGAAATACACCACCACATGTACAGGCATGTGCTACATCTACACAAATACACGGTCAGACACAAAAAGAATACTTTAAAAAGAGTGACAGAATGTTTAGCATGATACCGTTCCTGAAAATTAAACACCAAAGTGTCACTAGTTGTTCAAAGATGTAAATATGTATATTTAAGTATAGGAAATGTTCTAAAAGGATATGCCCAAATTGAGAAAATAGAGAAATGAGAATAGCGACAAAAACTTCAACTTTATCAACTCAAGAAGGACCTTACAGCAACAAACACCCTAAGTGGCAGCTTCAATAAGAAGCAAAGATAGCCGTGTTTCTCCGTTCTTAACTTTGCGCTGAGAAAACCAGTCTGAATTTGGTGGACCTTCCCTTACTCTAGAAAAGAAGCAAAGATAGCCAAAATGACATCCTTCCCATGGAAGCCACTGTATTTTACAGTCCAAATGATGCTTTACAAACAAGACATGTTGAATAAGTTTATGTTTCCATATTTAAAGACAAGTATTTCCATCAGAATATTCTCTTAAAAGGCAGTGCAGGAGAGTTGGAAGAACATCTCCTAGGCCTCAACTTTATCTGATAAAGTCATGATTATTTTTGGGTACATTAGTTTTGATTCAAAGTATTAAAACATTAGTTTATATTATATTTGAGTAATCCATTTGACCCTGACAACACAAGTTTTCATTAGGAAGTAGTACTGGTTTAGATTGACATTACTTTTCAGGTAGTCATGCATCACTTGATGGGGATATGCTCTGAGAAATGCACCTTTAGGTCATTTCATCATTGTGGGAACATCAGAATGCACTTAGAAAAACCTAAATGGTGTATCCCATGACACACCTAGCCTATGTTATATACCCTATTGCTTGCTCCTAGGCTACAATCTTGTATAGCACATCAGTGTACTGAACACTGCAGGCAACTGTAAAACAATGGTATTTGTTGTATCTAAACACAGAAAAGGAAATTTTCAGCTTTACTATAATCTTATGGAAGATTATAATAAATAATCTTGTTGTATATGCAGTCCATCATTAACCAAATGTCATTATGTGGCGCATGACTATTAGTCTGGAATTGCTGCCAAGGTGGCTCAATTCTACTTTATTCTGTTGTGTTCAGGCTCCACCTAGCGGCTCAGAAGACTGCCTCCTCCTACTTTTTTTTTTAGCAATTAAATATATTTCAACCTAACATTTTATTTACTTGCCATGAGAATATCATAACTTTTTTTTTTTTGGTATTAAACACATTTCTCCTGGGGGAAAAACTTCATGGCAAAAAGAGAAAAGGCCTCCAACCAATGCATTAAAATCTACAGATTAAGATATTTGAAGACTATCTAAAATGTTTCTCCATTTTCCTTGTTTTTGCCACTTGTACATCTCAGTGTAAGGGTTCTGCATTCCATTTTCATCACTTATTGTGGCCTTTCCATCTCTGGGATTTAATCTGCAATATAAAGCTAATAGTAATATCTCACTGAGTGGTCAGAAGACTAAATGAGTTAATATATACACTATTTTGTAAAGTACCTAAAACTTTATTATTTTTTGAGATGGAGTCTCACTTTCACCCAGGCTAGAGTACACTGGTGTATGATCTTAGCTCACTGCAACCTCCCCCTCCCAGGTTCAAGTGATTCTCCTGCCTCAGCCTCCCAAGTAGCTGGGACTACAGGCACCTGCCACCACACCCAGCTAACTTACTTTTGTATTTTTAGTAGAGACAGGCTTCACCATGTTGGCCAGGCTGGTCTTGAACACCTGACCTCAGGTGATCAGTCTGCCTCAGCCTCCCTAAGTCTTGGGATTACAGGTGTGAGCCAATGCATCCGGCCATATTAATTTATTTTTAGAGACAGGGTCTTGCTCTGTCAACCATGCTGGAGTACAGTGGCACCAAGATAGCTCACTGTAACCTCAACCTCTGGGGCTCAAGCAATCCTCCTGCCTCAGCCACCACAACGGGCTAATGTTTTTAACTTTTTTGTAGAAACGGGAGTCTCATTATATTGCCCAGGCTAGTCTCAAACTCCTGGCCTTAAGCGATCCTCCTGCCTCAGCCTCCTTAAGTGCTGAGATTACAGGCATAAGCCATAGTACTGGGCCCTAAGACATTTTAAATGCTCAGTATTAACTATTACTCTTTAGCAGCCAAGAGTATTGGACACAAAGATGGTGCCTGAGCTAAGCGTACGCTGAGTGAATGAAAGGACAGAATAAATTCTTTGCTGACCTGAGGAAAGTAATCTGGCAGATTCCCACCCCTATCTTTTAAAGCAAACAGGCAGTAGTAAATTAAATAATGGTAAATGCATAAAAGTTTGAGAACTATTAACAAGACAGAATTCTGAACTAGAAAGCCACGAATGTTATCAATAAGAGAATTAAATGTTTAAGCCCTAATAGTCATTATCCACTTTAATTTTTGATAAGTGACACAAAGTTGAATACCTTGAGTCCATGTCCTGTAGAACCTTTAGTGAGCAAGATGTAATCGATGCCATAAAAAAAGGTTGTAAGTTAACTCAGAGGCGCCTGTTTTAGACTGGGTGCTAAACTTGTCCTCAGAACAAGCACAGGTAGGCCCAGAAAAGGGAAGAAACCAGATTCCACTGCAGATGGAGGGAGCAGCAAATCTAAGGAACAGGTGGAAGACAGGAGATGGCAAACTTTTCCATGACACAGATTATCTTCCAGATGATCCAACTATTAATAGTTGTATTCATAATCAGCCTAAAATTTGGTTTCTTCTCTACATTTCTTTTGCACCTGCCACCATCCCATTCCAACTGCAATTCTTAACACATTCTACAATATCCAATCTCTTCCTTGAGATTTCTATTTCCATACCCCAGAGTTCAGCAGAAGTACGGAGTAAATCCAATTGGCTGCGTACAATCCTCTGAATATTAGAGCTACCCAAACATACTGCTTATAATTAGAAAAGAACATTTTAAATGTCATCTTACATTTCCCCAGATTTTCCTGGCCAGTGTCATTTTCTCTGAGAGCAATTTAAGAGTACTTAATCAAAGGTAACACAGGCCAAAATGAGTGAGGAATGTTTCCTATCTACTAGGTTTAAACTTCTTGTCTCTCTAAACTTGTTCCTTGCTGAAAAAAACAATAGTTGTGACTACACAAAAAGAACAAATAATGAAAAGGCAAAAGCCAAATGATGTTACAGCATTATTATCAACTACCTAAAAGGCCCCAGAAATCATAAATTTTCTTAAAACCATCATTCCAAAATGCCTGCAGCCAAAAAAACCACACAACAGAAACCACACAAAGAAATGGTGCACCAACATGTGCAATATCGTATTCTTCAGGTCACCACACCTTGAGAAATTAAATTTGAGTTAGTCAACCCGGAGGTAAAACTAACCCAAATAGTCTGAAAAGTCAACCTGGGGGAGAAACTGACCAAGTAGATAATAAGCACACAAACTACCATAACCATGAGATTCAAACATTTTGAACTATGGAAACAGACTAACACTATTAGAGACCAGAAGTCAGACCAAGGAATTCTTACCAAAGATTAAGATTCAAATATTTTATATCACTTTGAGCACACTTGGTCTCTGCATATGTAAACATGAACACCTTAGAACACTTAAAGTCTTTCATATTTTCATCTTAATTAGGAGAGAAGTTAGTTTAAAAACGTGACATTTGGGGCTGATTATTACAATGACATGGAAGGAAAACCAAGAATGAAAAAGACCTTGCAGAATCCACAGCTTCCCACAACAAAGAACTGTCCCATTACACAATGTCAGTAGTGCTCCCAAATTGAGAAATACTGAGTAAATGAACCAGTAAAACTATGAACCACCAGACTCTCCAAAGTATTAATATATCCACAACCTCAGATTAATGAGCTATTCCCTTGGGAAAAAAACAAACTCCTATCCCCCATCTATCAAATCGGGAACATGACCCACCCAGGGCTGTCATATAGCTATTAAGAGCTGGGGTCCTTTGACTCCAAGTGCAGTAAATGCTTGATTTTCTGCATCCTATTTAGAAGGCATCCTCATTTAATGTCTCTCTCATCTACCACCAAAAATTGCCTGAAAGAGGGGATGCAGAAATGAAGGGGCAATGAGATTGACTAGAACCCAAAAGACATTGTCTTTTCTGACACTTCTGTGGCCTCCCTGCCTCAAAGCCCAGCTGACTATATAGGGCATACCTTATTGGCACCATTCAACTCTGTATATTAAGATCTAACTAAATCATTATTTCCCCTCAAATTAATTCCTTTGACTGTTCCAAAGGATATTAACATACGAAGGAGGGTTCCCTGGGACATCCTCTTGGAGGGATGCAGTATGCAGTTCCCAGAAATGTGAATACTTAACGTACTTCACAGTACATCTTTTACTAGTATATAAAACTTGGACTTAACACCCATTGGTGATCTGGGATTACTCAGAAGTCGTCCAAGTATACTAACCACTTACAACCTTAGAAAAGATTATTCGCTGGCTGGGCGTGGTGGCTCACGCCTATAATCCCAGCACTTTGGGAGGCCAAGGTGGGTGGATCACGGGGTCAAGAGATCAAGACCATCCTGGTCAACATGGTGAAACCCCGTCTCTACTAAAAATACAAAAATTAGCTGGGCATGGTGGCGCACGCCTGTAGTCCCAGCTACTCAGGAGGCTGAGGCAGGAGAATTGCTTGAACCCAGGAGACGGAGGTTGCGGTGAGCCGAGATCACGCCACTGCACTCTAGCCTGGGTAACAAGAGCGAAACTCCGTCTCAAAAAAAAAAAAGAAAAGATTATTCATTAAAGTAAAACTTTTCTTGACCTATGACCGCATTTTGGATGGGGAAACACTTCGGTTAATCTTTTTTTAGCTACTCAGATTTGGAAAATTGCAATTCTGGCTAAATTCTGGGCATTTAACCTCGTTGCCAAAATGCAAACAATGTCCTGAGAATAGAATTATAAAAACTGAGCTTCCTAAAAATCTAGTACTAGAAAGGAACCCAGTGTACTCCCTTAACAAAAACTGGAAGACAGAAACCAGGATGTATAACTCTGCTGAAGAGTCTTGCCAAATCTGCCTCACCCTCTCTAATCCAAGCTTCAGGAAATTGCATTAAAACAAAAATATACAGAGAACAAAACTGAAATGGATACAGTGTTTTTAAAACAAGCTCGGAAAAATTTTATTAAAGGAAAATTTTACATGGTTTACTTTTCACCAGTCTGTTCTGGCATGCTTCTAATGATGTCAGAATCACCTAAAAAATAAAAATACAGTAATTTTACAATTAATTTTAATAGCAACTGGTTCTATAAAATTTCTCTACTTTGGTTATCCCTTCTGTAGACAATAGTCTGCAAATTATCACTGATTTTTTGCAAAAGTTATCACATTAGCTGTACTGTCATTTTTAAGGTTGATCAAATATAACCTAGAATCACAGCCATTATAACACAAAATGATCATACAATAAAATTGGTTTATCACCAGCATTTATAAAACCAAACCTAGGGAAAGAACTAGGTCTGGGGACACACGCATGGTCTTAATATAGCGAATGTTTAGCCTGTCCTGACTATTACAAAATCAGAACAGCGAGAATATTCGCAGTATTCTGTGAATCAAAGATTCACAACTGGAAAACAAGATGACACAGATTTTTAGGCACTTTTTCCCCCTCAACCTAATTTACATGTCTGTTCTCAGGAAGCAAGAATTACTTCTGTTTCACTGGATTCTTCTCCCCTTACAATTTCACCTTTTACCAAATCTCTAAGTCACTATTTCACAGGTACTTCATCAAACGAAATTCATTATCTGACAGTAAAAGTTTTAATTATAAAAGCCAATTAAAATGTATTGGCATTTATTACCAATTCTCTACTAAATACAACTACAGGATATGCCTTGCTATATTCATATTCTATCTGAAATTAGGAACAAAAGATATTTGTGTAATAAGAAATACTTGTCCAGATACTTGAAAGGTAAAAAAAAAAAAAAAAAGACTATGATTTTAAAAGCATACCTGGATCAATGATAGCCAGTGTGCACACTCTGTAGTATTTTCCACATGCTGTGCCCAGTTCAATATTATTGCCACTATAGTGATGGACACCAGTTTTGGCTAACATTGCATAGTACTCTATTTCGGATTTCCTTTGGGAACCAAAAAAAGGCGATAAATAAATGCCATACCAAGTGACTGACAGACTGTTACTACTTCTTTTACTAGTTTTAATGTTGTTAATCAGTAACAAAATTACATACTCTTAAAAACATCATATTCATCATGTATCCCTTACAAGTGAAGGGGCAACCAGCAAATACCTACTCAACCCCATTAAAGGTAGTATCTATGTTCATGGAAGAGGGTAGGATGCAAATAAACAAAAAGCAAAGCATTATTTAGCATTAGTAAGGGCCACATACTTTATATTTCCATGACAATCTTTAAATTAGCTATTATGTACTCTATTTTTTATTCTTTTAGCTAATGAAACTGAGCCACAGAACAGTAAGTGGAGGATCTAGAATCCAAACCTTTAAAAGATAAGCCATTTCTGTCACTATCTCCCCAGTACCCAGAATTCTAGATGGGAAGTGATGCTGTTTTAGAGTTAAAATTTCCAGCTGGGCGCAGTGGCTCACACCCGTAATCCCAGCACTTTGGGAGGCTGAGGCAGGCGTATCACCTGAAGTCAAGAGTTCAAGACCAGGCTGGCCAACCTGGTGAGACCCCGTCTATACTAAAAATACAAAAAATTAGCCAGGTGTGCGTGGTGGTGCGCACCTGTAATCCCAGCTACTCAGGAGGCTGAGGCAGGAGAACTGGTTGAACCTGGGAGGCAGAGGTTGAAGTGAGCCGGAATCATGCCACTGTACTCCAGCCTGGGCAACAAGAGCAAAACTTCGTCTCAAAAAAAAATTCTGGACTCACGTCCCAGCACTTTGCAAGGCCAGATCACTTAAGGTCAGGAGTTGGAGACCAGCCTGGCCAACATGGTGGAACCTCATCTCTACTAAAAATACAAAAACTAGCCAGGCTTGGTGTCAGGCACCTGTAATCCCAGCTACTCGGGAGGCTGAGGCAGAATTGCTTGAACCTGGGAGGCGGAGGTTGTAGTGAGCTGAGATCATGCCATTGCACTCCAGCCTGACTGACAAGTGACTCCTTCTCTAAATAAATAAATAAATGAATAAATAATTGGGAAATGGTACCTACTCCCTACTCAATAATGACAGAGAGCAGATTAGTGGGTGCTAAACACGCGCGTGCACGCGCACACACGCACACACACACACACACACACACACACATATGCACCTCAGGCCCCATCCCGGATCCAATGAAATCGGAACTTGTATATTAACAAGACAACCCATGTGACTTCTTTGCACAGTCACGTTTCAGAAGCCCTACTATAGAAGACAGGCTTTAAAGTAAGTTTCAGAGAATGGTTAGGGAAAAGCCCAACCCACGGGATGGGACAGAAAGGGCATTCCAGGCTTTGACAGGAACTACAGACACCCTATATAAAATGCTGTAAGCAGCTTATGCATTACCTCAGGAAATTTGGTCACATGGCTTATATTCTGCAAGATCCGAGTTTCTTGAGCTTATTTACAATACCCCCTAAATTCATTTTCAAATTCAATTTCAAAACAGTGAGTCAAGCATAAACCTTGCCTCAGAACTGATTTAGTGGGCTAAACTGGGTTACTCTATGATAGCCTGCAACTCCACAGCCCAACCTCAACTTTTCTTACCTGGTTTTTTAATACTAAAGTTCACACAATGAAGCATTAACAAATCACCTCAAAGCTAAAAGAACCAAAAAAGCAGGAGACAAAATACACGGAAAAACAAATTAGGTGTCTGCGCGTCCATCAAACCTCGATACTCTGTTTTCACTCCTCCTGCCACACACATTTCTCGCCCAAAAATAAGCTCACAGAAGGGGAGCACATGATTTGGGGGTGGGTGGGAGAGACGGGAATGAAGAGTCAAACACCACAATCACTACCGTAATTATCCTGCAAGTGTTCATCTGGAAAACGAGTTTTTCATAACATCCAGTTCACGCCACTTAGATTACAAGTTTACACCCCTGTATACATTCTTTCGCAATGAATTCGCGGTAGGCGACACCGGCTCAGGTTTTTCCGATTACCTCAAAGCTGGGCAGTTGTTAGCGAGAATGACCAATTTCGCTTTGCCTTGTCTGATCATCTTCAGAGTCTGCTTGTACCCCAGCACGTACTTTCCACTTTTCATAACGAGTTGGAGCCTAGAGTTGATCGACTCCAGCGACTTTTTCTACAAAGCAAACATTAAACACGGTCCTGAAGGCCTCGTTTGCAACCACCTCACAACTGGACCCAGCATTTTGAAGCCGACCCCCTTAAACTTCCGAAGTTGAGGGGCCCAAATCATTGAGAGAGCCTCTCGGATTCCCTTTGGGGTCCTACAAACGCCAGTAGGCATGCTGTCACCCCAGTGGGCTCACATCTGCCCGCCCCGGCTGAGACTCAGCTCTCCACGTGAATCGGCTTCCGGGCCGGGCCCGCCTCACTCACCGTCTTCTTTGCGGCCACCATCTTCCTGCCTTAGGTGCGGGACGGCCCCCAACCTAGAACAGAGACCAAGACAGGAAATTTAGGATCCGTAGTTCCAAGTGGCAACCCTCAAGGCCCCCCGCACTGCCTAAACCACGGTCGGTAGGAGCCCACTCACCAACAGCAGACGCTAAGATGGCCGGGGAGCGAGAAAGGAAGGAGCTCCCACAATGCAAAGCTCTTCACGGCAGAGCCGGAACTCCAGAACCGGAAGTGGAAACAGATCGCCAGCGGAAAAGGTGGAGCAAAAAGCAGAGAGCTGCTGCCGGCTGCCGATTGCGTTTGAGACCGCTGGCTAGGATGGCTGCGGGGGGCCGAACGCGGCGGCTTATTCCTCTAATCACAGCACTTTCGGAGGCCGAGGCGGGAAGTTCTCTTGCGTCCAGCTCGAGGCCAGCCTGGGCAACATAGTGAGACCACCTCCGTCTCTGCAAAAAAAATAAAAAATAAATTCGCCCGGCGTGGTGGCGCGCTCCTGTAGTCCCAGCTTCTCCAGAGGCTGTATCAACTATCGCACATCTACTAAGGTGGCACATCTACTAAGGTCGCACATCTAAGGAGGTCGAGGCTGCAGTGAACCGTGATCGCGTCACTGCACTCAGCCTGGGTGACAGAGTGAGACTGTCTCGAAGAAAAAAACAGAATGGCGGCGGGTGTGTTCGCTTTCCTCCTTTGCGGACCTTAAGCCTCTCGGCGTTGTGTTGCTGTTCTGCTGCGAGCTGCAGCCTAACGAATCGAGGAGCGTAGAACCCAGAGGGAGTTGGAAAGGCCGACTGAAGGTGAGGTGGAAGGGTCGATGAGAAGAGGCTGCGGCGGCTACGACCACGGTCTAAATGCCGCTGAATTCATCTTTGCCTAGAGGCGTGGCTCTCGGAGGGCCTTGTGGATGACTCCGATGGGCCGCAGCACCTGCATTTACTCTCCGCCTGGTAGAAGAAGTTGTGTCCCCACTCTTGCGGTCACCCAAGTTACCGTCCCTTGGAGAACGGTGGCACACTGCGCGAGTTCTCAAAACTCGCTTTCGTAACTGTGTTAGCGTGAACTTGTGAACCGAGTTTGCACTGAGAACGCGATAAACAGGTCTAATTTTTAAAAATCTTTTTGCTGTTAACATTAGATCTTGGTATAAATGTCCAGAGACAGACCACTGAAAATATTAGGCGCTGAAAGCCCCCACCTAATCTCCAGCTCCAAAAAAATATGTATTGTAAAATCAGACCAACGGGTAAGCTACGTGAGGGAAACCTCTTCCCCTCCTTAAGCCTCACCGAAAAACGCGTGCTGTGCCAGGAACTATGCAACACCATTTATATGTATTTACTTAATAATCACAAAAGTCCCTTGAAATAGTAACCTTTTTATTGTCCATTTTGCATATCTAGGACCAGAGCCCAGGCAACTTAGGTCTCTTCACAATTAAAGTTGATTCCGGCTGGAGGTGGTGGCTCACGCCTGTAATCCCAGCACTTTGGGAGGCCTAGGCAGGCAGATCACCTGAGGTCAGGAGTTCGAGACCAGCCTGGCCAACATGGTGAAACCCAGTCTCTACTGAAAAAACACAAAAATTAGTCGGGCGTGGTGGTAGGCGCCTGTAATCCCAGCTACTCGGGAGACTGAGACAGGAGAGTCGCTTGAACCCAGGAGGCGGAGGTTGCAGTGAGCTGATATCACGCCATTGCACTCCAGCCTGGGGGACAAGAGGGAGACTGTCTCGAAAAAAAATTGAATCTCTACTTAAGGGCATTTTCCATTACAGTTCACTCTAGGTACCATTTAGAAATGTTGGAGTAGACACTTGATATGCAAAGAACTACACCCTACCTTCAAGAGGCTAATAGTTATGCTGAGAAGGCAAGACCTATAAAGACAATTAATACAACTCTAACTGCCATATGAGTCGTTGTCACAGATGTTACTTGTTCATTCAGTACCATGTGCCATCACCTGTGTTAAGCCCGTGGTCATATAAGATTCCTTCAGAAACCTTGCTGTCTATTGTCTGAAGGAAGGTAAAAACAAAAGCATAATATGTTTATTTAACAAATATATATGATGAATTCATCCTCGCTGCAGGCACTAAGAATATACAAAGACTCGGTATTTTTTTTTTTTTTTTTGAGACAGAGTCTCGCTCTGTTGCCAGGCGCCAGGCGCGGTGACTGTTCTTAAAGAGCCTACTATCTAGCTAGGCCTTAAAGGAGAGTAATACTAGGAATAATTAGTTTTGTATAGACTTTCATGTACTTTTCACAAACCTTAACGCGTGGTTACAATAACCTCTAAGCATTATTATCCTTATTTTACAGGGCTAAGATTAGAGAAAAACGTTGTTAAATAATTTAGTAAAGGTAAGGTCAGAGCTGAGATTTGAAGTCAAGCACTTTGCCAAATTAACTGAAATCAAGGAGGGGATGCATTCTAGTCAGAGAAGAGCAGAAGCAGAGCTAAAAGGTGCTTGCTTCAGCAGCACGTATACTAAAAATTGGAAGGATACAGAGAAGATTATCGTGACCCCTGTGCAGTGATGACACACAAATTCATGGGAAAAAAAAAAAGAGAGCTAAAAGGACACAAGAGTTACTAGTACAATTTGACTGGAATATAGCATTCATGAGAGGGAAGGAGAAAAAAACAAAAGAAAAGTGGAATGTTACAGATTTAAATGTTACAATTGTAAGTTTGCTTTAGAGTGGAATTATAAGAAATCATTTTATGCTCAAATTTTACTGCCTTTTTAAATCTTTTCCCAGAAATGTATTTAAATCCCTGGAGATTCCTTGCTGAATAGCCTTTGAGAGAAGCTCTCTGGAAGAGGCATGTTGATCAGTGATGCCATTGGGACCTGAAAACAATGAAGGCTCTAAAATTGAATAGCCACCAGGAACATTAAAGTTAGACATAAAATAGGTTAGGAAAAAGGCACTCTTGAAGGACAGATTGACAGTGTGTCAAAACAGAATGAACATACCTATATAAGCATTTTGCATGAGGATATACAAGATGACAGTGACTTCCTCAGGAAAAGGGGATTGGAAGTTGGAAGGAGGTAGAAAAGCACTTTTTAATTATATTCCTTTCTGTGCTATTTTGAATCTTTCGGCCCAGTGATTCAACTTTTAGGAATTTATCCTGCCCAAGCAGTCACAGAGTTGCTAAAGACATGGGAACCAAGAGTATTTATTTCAGCTTTGTTTACTTATTTATTCATTCATTTTTTTTTTTTGACTGAATCTCCCTCTGTTACCCAGGCTGGAGTGCTGTGGCGTAATCTCACTGCAACCTTCACTTCCTGGGTTCAAGCAGTTCTCCTACCTCAGCCTCCCAGGTAGCTGGGATTGCAGGCATCCATGCCCAGCTAATTTTTGTATTTTTAGTAGAGACGGGATTTTGCCATGTTGGCCAGGCTGGTGTTGAACTCCTGGGCCCAAGCAATCCACCCACCTCAGCCCACCAAAGTGCTGGGATTACAGGCGTGTGCCACCACACCTGGGCAGCATTATTTATAATAGCAAAAAATTAGATGCATCAAATGCTCATCATTCTTAAACAATACACAGTCATGCACTGCATAATGTTTTAGTCAATCATGGACCACATATGCAACGGTGGTCCCATAAGATTATAATACCTTATTTTTACTGTACCTCTTCTGTGTTTAGAAATACAGATACCACTGTGTTACAGTTGTCTGCAGGTATAGTAATACGCTGTACAGATTTGTAGCCTAGGAGCAATAGGCTATACCATATAGCCTAGGTGTGTAGGAGGCTATACCATCTCGGTTTGTGCAAGTACCCTCTATGATATTCAAACAACAATGAAATCGTCTAACAATGTAGTTTTCAGAATGAATCCTCATCATTAAGTGATGCATGACTATATATTTGCATAGGCACAGAAAAAAGTCTGGAAAACAAATCATCAAAACACATCTGAGAACGATGAGAAGAGTGGGCAATGAGGAAGGGACCTTTACTTTTTCTTTAGGTTTTTTAGTATGGCTTGAATTATTTTATAGTAAGTATTAATTATTGTTACATAAAAAGTTCATTTTAAGTATTAATAATAAAGTGCCCTTTTACAATAAATGTCTCATGAAACATCAATTACACCTCAATGTAGTATTTTTTCAAAGCCTGGCTCTCAGATCACCTGCATGAAAATCAATGATTCAAGCTCCTGGACTCCATCTAGGCCTATGGAAGAAATCTCTGGGTGTGGGTCCTGGGAATCTGAGTTTAATAGGCATCCTAGATGATTCTTATAAATACTAAAATTTGAGAATGAGAGACCTACAGAATGAGATAGCCAAACTGGTTCTGAGCCATGGTTGCTTAGAGATATAAAGTAAACAATACTGATCCCTTGTGTTGAGAGCTCTACTTTCAAAGCTTTGTTTGTGGCCCACTCCCTCGCTTCTCCCTATTTCCCTCCTTCCCTTCCCCTCTCCTTCCCTCACCTCTTTTCTCCCAACCTCCCCTCTTCTCAGTTTCCTCCCACATCCCCTTAACTCTCCCCTCCTGGGAAAAAAAAAAAAGCTTTGTTTGTTAGTTTTTTTGAGACAGAGTCTTGCTCTGTTGCCCAGGCTGGAGTGCAATGGTGCGGTCTTGGC
Source organism: Aotus nancymaae (assembly GCF_030222135.1). Lineage (NCBI taxonomy): Eukaryota > Metazoa > Chordata > Mammalia > Primates > Aotidae > Aotus > Aotus nancymaae. The sequence continues at coordinate 47,039,675 of NW_026988450.1, forward strand.
TTACTGCCGTTTCCACCTCCCGAGTTCAAGCAATTCTCATGCCTCAGCCTCCCAAGTAGCTGGGATTACAGGCGCCCACAGCCACGCCCATCTAATTTTTTGTGTTATTACTAGGACAGGGTTTCATCATGTTGGCCAGGCTGGTCTCGAACTCCTGACCTCAGGTGACTGCCCTTTTCGGCCTCCCAAAGTGCCAGGATTACAGGCATGAGCTACCACACCTGGCCCTTTTTGTTTTGTTTTGTTTTTTTGAGACAGAGTCTTGCTCTGTCACCCAGGCTGGAGTGCAGTGGCACAATCATGGTTCACTGCAACCTCAACCTCCCTGGGTCAAGGGATCTTCCCACCTCAGCTTCTGAGTAGATAGGACTACAGGTGTGTGCTGTCATGCATATATATATATATATATATATATATATTAGAGACACTATGTTGCCCAGGCTGGTCTTAAACTTCTGGGCTCAAGCAATCTTCCCATCTTGGCCTCCCAAAATGCTGGGATTACATGGACTTGCCTCAAAGCTTTTGTTTTATTTATTTATTTAGAGACCAGTTCTCACTGTCATCCAGGCTAGAGTACAGTGGCACAATTATAGCAACCTTGACCTAGGCTCAGGCAATCCTCCTGCATCAGTCTCTGCAGTAGCTGGGACCACAGGTGCATGCCAGCATCCCTGGTTAATTTTAAAATTATTTCTAGAGATGGAAAATCTGGACAACTATGTTGCCCATGCTGGTCTTGAACTTCTGGCCCCAAGTGATCCTCCTGCTTCAAATTCTCAAAGTACTTAAGATTATAGGTGTGAGTTGCTATGACATTTAATTTAGGGAAGAGAGGGAGAGGAGAAAAAGGAGTGCAAAAGTGTTCAGTTTTTTTTGGTTGGTTGGTTGGTTTTTTTGGGGTTTTTTTTTTTTTTTTTTGTGACAGGGCCTCACTCTCTCACCCAGGCTGGAGTGCAGTGGCAGTGAATTCTACTCGCTGCAGCCTCCATTTCCCAGGTTCAAGCGATTCTCCCACCTCAGCCTCCTGAGTAGCTGGGACTAGAAGCACCTGACACCATGCCTAGTTAATTTTTGTAGTTTTTGCTAGAGATGGGGTTTCACCATGTTGGTCAGGCTGGTCTCGAACTCCTGACCTCAAGTGATCTGCCTGCCTCAGCCTCCCAAAGTGCTGGGATTACAGGTGTGAGCCACTGCGTCTGGCTGCAAAGCTTTTAAATACTTTCCTCCAAAGAATCAGAATAGTTGCTGTCCCTGTTTTAGAGAATAAATGATTAAAGTGCGTCAGGTAACTTTTCTGAGGCACTTTTCTTTATATGATACCAGGCATCCTATCCTAACTATGTGCTATGGTTTGAATATTTGTGTCCCCTCCAAAATTCATAGGTAGAAATCTAATCAATCCCCCAATGTGATAGTGTTAGGAGGTGGAGGCTTTAAAAGGTAATTAAGTCCTGAGGGCAGAGCCCTGATGGACTAATGCCATAGAAAGGACCATCAGAAGGTTCATTGTCTCTTTTGCACTTCTGCCTTGTGAAGATGAAGCATTCCTACCTCCAGAGGATGCGGCTTTCCAGGCACCATCTTAAAATAAGAATCACCAAACCTGCTGGCACCTTGCTATTGGGCTTCCCAGCCTCCAGAACTGTGAGCCAACAGATTTCTGTTTATAAATTAACCAGTCTCATGTGTTCTGTTAAAACAGCAGGAACAGGCTAGGATACTATGTGTCCTCACTATACTTTAAAGAAAGGACTTAGTTGCTTTGTCCCAAGGAATCTTATCATGATTTTGTACTGAAAACCAGTGAAGCCCAAAACACTCATTTTGTGTATGAATCATGACCACAAAATGGGAATGCCTCCCTGGGACTCTTAACTGAACCCACTGTATCTCTCTTTGGAGACAGACTTGGGTCCTTGGTTTCTCTCTCTTCTCTGTGTTTTTTTTTTTTTTTTTTTTTTTTGGTAGAGATGGAGGTCTCACTTTGTTGCCCAGGTTGGTTTTGAACTCTGCCTCAAGAGTCCTCCTGACTCAGCCTCTCAAAGTGCTGGGATTACAAATATGAGCCACTGTGCCTGGTTGACATTTCTCTTTCATACCTGCATGACTTTGAGCAATTTAAAAAATCTTTGTAAGCCCCAGTGTCCTCATCAATAAAACTGGATAAAACAGGCCAGGTGCAGTGGCTCATGCCTATAATCCTAGCACTTTGGGAGGCAGAGGTGGGTGGATCACTTGAAATCAGGAGTTCAAGATCAGCCTGACCAACATGGTGAAACCCTGTCTCTACTAAAAATACAAAAATTAGTTGGGTGTGGTGGCATGTGCCTGTAGTCCGAGCTATTCAGGAGGCTAAGGCAGGAGAATTGCTTGAACCCAGGAAGCGGAGGCTGTCGTGAGCTGAGATTGTACCACTGCACTCTAGCATGGGCAACAGAGCAAGACTCTGTCTCAGAGTCTTGCTCAAACAACAAAAAAACTGGATAAAATAAAGATATGTACTTCATAGTATTGTTGTGAGGATCACAGTAGATATTATAGCACTGAGCTCAGGGCCCTATTAGGAAAACCAGGCAGTGGATGTTTCTCAATCCCACTCCTACCTCCACACCACCGCAATCCACGCATACCTTCTGCAGTGAATCACAACAGCACAAAACCTATACTTTAGAGGGAGAAACACTTGCGATGCAAAAATGACAGCCAAATCCTTTGGTTCGTGAATATTTTGTGAATCTTTCCACACATGTATTTTTTTTTTTTTTTTTGAGATGGAGTCTCACTCTGCACCCAGGCTGGAGTGCAGTGTGCGATCTTGGCTCACTGCAACTTCCACCTCCCAGGTTCAAGTGATTCTCCTGCCTCAGCCTCCCAAGTAGCTGGAACTACAGGCACATACCACCACACCCAGCTAATTTTTGCATTTTTAGTAGAGACAGGGGTTTCACCATGTTGGCCAGGATGGTCTTGATCTCCTGACCTCATGACCCAACTGCCTCAGCCTCCCAAAGTGCTGGGATTAAAGGCTCGAGCCACCGTGCCCAGCCCACACACCTACTTATTAGAGCAGGGGCTGGCAAACTTTCTGTTGAGAACCAGACAGTAAATATTTTAGATCTTTAGGTCCATATGGTCTCTGTGACTACTCAGTTCTGCGGTTGTAGCACAAAAGCAGCCACAGACAATATGTAAAAGAATGGGCATGAATGTGTTCCAATAAAACTTTATTCACAAAATCAGGCAGCGACTGGATCTGGCTTGTAGACTAGTTTGCTGACCCCTGAACTAGAAGATTACTATTATTAAACATAACTACTTTTAAGTCATATAGAGAATATCCTTATTTTAAAGAGATGTACATTGACATATTCAGGGTGAAATATGATTTCTTCTTTTTTTTTAATGGTTCAAATAAAAATTTATGTAGATAGGCATGTAGAACAAATGCAGCAAAATGTTAATTGTTGAATTTAGGTGGAGGGTATGTGAGTGTTCATTTTACTGTTCAACTTTTTGTAAGTTTAAAAACCTTCATATCAAAAAGTTGGGGTATGTATATGCTTTAGGAAAGGTCTTTGCCATCCAGATGTTATTTTTTCTGATGCTAGTCTAGCATTTCAGAGTGATTTTGAAAGAATACCAACAGGTAAATGTTGGACAGAGTTAACACAAGGCCCTCCTTTGGTTTTCATTCACCAAAATTGCTGCTCCAAGTTTCTGAGAACTCTGCATGCACCTGAAATTATTGTGCTTCTGCCTTTTACTTGCTATGAGAATTAAAAGCGACAAGGCTGCATTTCCTGTTGGAGCAAGTACTAAGTTCATCTGATTTGTATTGGCCCATCTCCATATTGTCAAGCCTTGAAAACTATCATATTCATGTCATCTACTATTTAGTGTTCAGAGTGATTTGGAACTGAATTTGCCTAACTCAGCCTTCATATTCTTACCAGTCATCCTGGACGTTAAACGCACTCACAAAGATCAGGAGAGAGAAAGACAATGAATCCAAGTGAAAGGACCCTGTTAACTCATGAAAGTTGGTGGCCTTACAGCTAACTAAAACATACAGAGGCTGGGCACAGTGGCTCATGCCTATAATCCCGGCACTGTGGAAGGCCAGAGTGGGAGGATCTCTGGAGCCCAGGACTTTGAGACCAGCTTGGGCAACATAGTGAGACCCCATCTCTATTAAAATATATACATATATTTTTAACTAGCCAGGCATGGTGGCGTGTGCCTGTAGTCTCAGCTATTCTGGAGGCTGAGGTGGCAGGATCACTTGAGCCCAGGAGGTCAAGGCTGCCGTGGGCCATGATCATGCCACTGCACTGCAGCCTAGGCAACAAAGCAAGACCATGTCTCAAAAACAAAACCCATAAAACATATATGCACCTATGTGAGAATTCTGAGTAGGGGACAAGAGGGAATGAATGAAGGTTAACTATTCATCGCTACCATTTCTGCCTCCACAACAATAAGGAATCTGAAATATTTCTTCTATATTTCTTTCTGTTCAGACTGGGGGAGTACTCCAGACTCTAACAGTTTTGTTTTCTGGCCTTCATACTCTACAAATCCTGCTGGACTTGGTTAAAAATAGGCCAAATAAATGCTTTCTCCCATTTTTTTCCAAACCATTTTTTTTTAAAAATCCAAGGAAGAGTATGCTTTTTATATTCTTGGATACAAAGAACTCTCAGTACTTTATTCTCTATTTTACTGTGGAGAAATGACACTCTTGGAAAGCAAAATAGTATCTAAAAAGGTTGGTCTTTGGTTGATTTACATTTCTCAGAGTCAGTTTTTGAAATTTTAGTATAACTAATATTCCTATTTGTCTCTCTCCACAAAAGTATGAAGTTGAACATATCATTTTCGATAATTTGAAAGCCTATGATGTACTTTTGTCCGTAATAAAGCCAGGAAGCACAGGCTAAGACATCAAATGTTTTTTGCTTTTAATCAGAATAATATTAATGTAACACTGCATGTCATATTGGTCAGAAAATATCACTAATTACTTAATGGAGAAATACATAATAAATGCAGTTTTGTGATAAAATCAAAACATAAGTATGTGGAAGAAAAATGATAAAAGGAGTCCTTTGAGGTGAAAATATTTATGAATTACTATCTTTAAGATATTTTCGGCCAGGCACGGTGGCTCACGCCTGTAATCCCAACACTTTGGGAGGTCGAGGCGGGCAGATCATCTGAGGTCAGGAGTTTGAGACCAGCCTGACCAACATGGAGAAACTCGTCTCTACTAAAAATACAAAGGGCTGGGTGCGGTGGCTCACACCTGTAATCCCAGCACTTTGGGAGGCCGAGGCGGGTGGATCACGAGGTCACAAGATCAAGACCATCTTCGCCAACACTGTGAAACCTCGTCTCTATTAAAAATACAAAAAAATTAGCCAGGTGTGGTGGCACACACCTGTGGTCCCAGCTGCTCAGGAAGCTGAGAGGGAAGAATCACTTGAACCCAGGAGGTGGAGGTTGCAGTGAGCCAAGATTGTGCCACTGCACTCCAGCCTGTTAACAGAGCAAGACTTGGTCTCAAAAAATAAATAAATAAAAATAAATAAATTAAAAAAATAAAAATACAAAATTAGCCGGGCATGGTAGCATATGCCTGTAATCCCAGCTACTCGGGAGGCTGAGGCAGGAGAATCACTTGAACCTGGGAGGTGGAGGTTGCAGTGAGCCGAGATCGTGCCATTGCACTCCAGCCTGGGCAACAAGAGTGAAGCTTCGTTTAAAAAAAAAAAAAAGATATTTTCAGCTATAAAAATCACAGTATCAGGCCAGGCAAGGTGGCTCATGATTGTAATTCCAGCACTTTGGGAAACTGAGGCAGGTGGATCACTTGAGCCCAGGAGTTTGAGACCAGCCTGGGCAAGATGGCAAAACCCCATCTCTACTTAAAATACAAAAAGTTAGCCAGGTGAGATCCTAGCTACTCAGGAGGCTGAGGTGGGAGAATCACCTGAGCCCAGGAAGTCAAGGCTGCCGTGAGCTGTGATCACGCCACTGCACTCCAGCCTGGGCAACAGGAGTGAGACCCTGTCTCAAAAATAATAATAATTTAAAAAAATTTAAATCACAGTATCAGTTATGATCTGGTATTAAGCTAGTCATCAAGTAAGACTAAAGGAATAAGAACAGGTAATTGTTGAGAAGGAGAGCAGTCAGGAAAAAGGGAGGTGGGGGTCAGTGTGTATATTAGTTTGGACACTTCTAAGCAACAGAAACAAAGTAGCTCAATTAAGCGAAAAGTAATTTACTTTGTAGTTCAACAAATGGATAAGGCTGGGCGCAGTGGCTCACGCCTGTAATCCTAGTACTTTGGGAGGCCTAGGAGGGAGGATCGTGTGAGCTCAGGAGTACTTTGAGACTAGCCTGGGCAAACATGGTGAAACCCCGTCTCTAGAAAAAAATACAGTACTTAGCCAGGCATGATGGCATGCCTGTAGTCTTAGCCAAGTGTTTAATGTGCCATTCCACTACTGTATATGTTTGACTGCTTCTGGATGATGAGATAAGTGGAAAGACCAGTAAGTTACACAGAAATTAACCTATTACCTTACTTGTCTCACAATACCTTACTCATGATAAAATAAATCCCTTAATAAGATACAGTACAGTTGTCCATCAGTATCTGTGGGGAATTGGTTCCAGGACCCCTCCCCCAGGATATCAAAATCCGTGGATACAAAAGTCCCTTACGTAAAATGGTGTAGTATTTGTATATATTTTATGCACACCCTCCTGTGTAATTAATTAATTAATTAATTAATTTTTGAGATGGAGTTTTGCTCTTGTTGCCCAGGATGGAGTGCAATGGCGTGATCTCTGCTCACCGAAAGCTCCACCTCCTGGGTTCAAGTGATTCTCCTGCCTCAGCCTTTCAGGTACCTGGGATTACAAGCATGCACAACCACACCTGTCTACTTTTTTGTATTTTTAGTAGAGAAGGAGTTTCTCCATGTTGGTCAGGCTGGTCTCGAACTCCCGACCTCAGTTGATCCACCCACCTTGGCCTCCCAAAGTGCTGGGATTACAGGTGTGAGCCACTGCACCTGGCCCCCTCCTGTGTACTTTAAATCACTTCTAGATTACTTATGATACCTAATATAATGTAAATGTTATCTAAATGGTTGTTATACTGTATTCTTTTTATTTGTATTTTTTAATGTTATAGTGTTATTTTTATTGTTTTTTCCCAATTATTTTAAACCACAGTTGGTTGAATCGGTGGATGTGGAACCTGCAAATATGAAGGACTCACTGTATGGAATGTAACATCTTGGTAGTATACACCCTATTGGGTGATGCTGGCAGAGGCACAATAGGCAGGAAAAGTAAATCTAGAACAGTGTCCATTACAGTAAAGATCATCTGCTGTCCCCTTGAAGTATGATACCATGTCGCCTCTTGCTGCTGCTGGCGAATTAGGCTCTCAGCCAGGTAAATCTTGGCAAATATGGCAAAGAGCATGGTTTCGAGCCCATAATTACGGTTGTTCATCTAATTATAAAATGCTTCCTCTGAAGAAAATAGAAGATACCATGGCTTGGCTGACAAATTATCCCTGAGGAAAAGTGAGAGATCCCAGGGAACTCCTAAAAGATAATTGATGGGAAACTAGGGGGGAACTTAACTGGGCTCAGTAAGCCGTGGTTTAGCATGAAAGTAGTAAGATTCAGAGAATTTTAAATTACATATTGACATTTAATCTGTGAGGTTATTGTGTTCTTTTTTGGGGGGGAAGAATGGAGTTTTTAAAAATTTCACTAACAAAATTTTAATTTTAAAAAGCGCCCTCAAAAGTGGGAGCCTGCTATGAACTGAATTGTGTCCCCCGCCAACCCAAGTTCATATATTGAAGTCCTAACCCCAATGCGACTGGGTTTTTAGGAGATAACTAAGGTTAAATGAGGTCATAAGAGTATGACCCTAAATCGGTAGGACTGTGGCCTAGTAAGGACAAGACAATAAGTAAAAGAAAGAGAGAGAGATTTGCCATGAGAGAACAGAGCCAGAAGGCGGCTGTCCGCAAAGCCAGGAAAAGGGGCCTCCTCAGGAACTGAATTGACTGCCACCTTGATCTTGGACTTCCCAGCCTCCAGAACTGTGAGAAATAAAATTCTATTGTTTAAACCACATGGTCTATGGAATTTTGTTATGGAAGTCCAAGCTGACTAATACAGGGCCTTTTGTAAGCTTTTGTATAAAACACACATACTCCCCAAATCAGGGCTCACTCTGAAAGGTTCATTGAATTCCTTTCCCTTAAACTCCTTGTGCCAATTCTATAATCTTGTTCCTTCCAAGTCTCTAACCATACAGCCAAATCATTAGCCACTTTTAACGTATTTCTCTTTCCTTGGGGCACAAACCCTTGGTGGAAGGCTGGAAGGTAGCATCACTATACATATTGGTATTGTTATGAAGGACACTTCCTCAAAGTTACCCAGTCTCCCTGCATTCAAAGAGGTTAGTGATTCGATTGCTGGGTGGCCAAGACTTTTCCAGGCCTGAATTATATGAGAGAGAGGAAGAGGAAGACAGAGAAAGAAAAAAAAAGGAGAGCCACAGGAGGAAGAGAAAGAAGGAGAGAGGGAGGAAGGGAAGAAAAAAAAGAAGGAAGGAAGGGAGGGACCTCTAAACATATGGTAAAGCCCAGGGCTGTGTATCCCGTGACCCATATAGGCAAATATGGCAAATTTTAGGAAATTTGAGCATCAAAATAAATAATGATGGTGTTGTAATCCCAGCTTTTAGAGGTCAAGGCAGGAGAATCACTTGAGTGCCAAGAATTTGAGACCAGCCTGGGCAACATAGCAAGACCCCATCTCTGAAAAAAAAAAAAAATTGGCCAGGCGCAGTGGTTCACACCTATAATCCCAGCACTTTGGGAGGCTGAGGCAAGCGGATCACGAGGTCAGGAGATTGAGACCATCCTGGCTAACACAGTGAAACCCCATCTCTAATAAAAATACAAAAAGTTAGCCTGGCATATTGTTGTGTGCTTGTAATCCCAGCTACTCAGGAGGCTAAGGCAGGAGAATTGCTTAAACCCAGGAGGCAGAGGTTGCAGTGAGCCGAGATGAGACACTGCACTCCAGTCTGGGTGACAGAGGGAAACTGTCTCAAAAAAAAAAAAAAATGTAATTACCCAGGCATGGTGACACAGGCCTATAGTCCTACCTGACACTGGAGGATTGCTGAAGCTCAGGAGTTCAAGGCTACAGTGAGATGTGATTGCACCGCTGCACCCTAGCCTGGGGGACAGAGTGAGACTCTGTCTAAAATATTTTTAAATGATGCCATTATGGGCTAAATTGTCTCCTCAAACACTTAGATGCTGAAGTTCTAACCCCTAGAACCTATGAATGTGACTGTACAGTATTTGGAAATACAGACTTTAAATGGTTAACTAAGGTAAAATGGGGTTATATGGGCCCTAATCCAATGTGACTGGTGTTCTTATAAGAGGGGGAGATTAGGACACAGACAAGGGGAAGATTGAGTAAAGACATGATGAAGATGGCCATCTACCGGCCAAGAAGAGAAGCCCTCAGAAGAAACCAGTTCTGCTGACACCTTGATTTTTGACTTCTAATCTCAAGAACTATGAGGAAATACATGTCTGTACTTCTAACCATCCGGTCTGTGGTACTCTGTTATAGCAGCCCTAGCAAACTGTCCCAGACGGTAACATACTACATTGGATAGTGTGAGAATTCATGATTGCTCACTGATGGAAGTGAATAAATGGGGGAAAGGAAAAGCACTTCCTTACCTCGTAATAGAATGGCAGCTAATCAATATAGAAGGAATAATGTAATTAGAAAATCACAGGCACGGTGCCTCATGCCTGTAATCCCAGCACTTTGGGGAGGCAGAGAAAGGAGGAGGATCCCCTGAGGCCAGGAGTTCAAGACCAGCCTGGGCAACATGGCAAGACCTTGTCTCTATTAAAAAAAAAAAAAAATTTCAGAGTCTCACTCTGTCACCCAGGCTGGAGGGCAGGCTCGGCCAACTGCAAACTCCGCCTTCTGGGTTCAAGAGAGCCTCCTGCTTCAGCCTCCCAACAGCTGGGATTACCCGTGTGTGCCACCACGCCCAGCTAATTTTTGTATTTTCAGCAGAAATGGGGTTTCACCATGTTGGCCGGGATGGTCTTGAACTCCTGACCTCAGGTGATCCATCTGCTTCAGCCTCCCAAAGTGCAGGGCTTACAGTCATGAGCCACTGCATCTGGCCTCTATCTTAAAAAAGGCCTGTTCTTAGCTGGGTGCAGTGGCTTACACCTGTATTCCCAGCACTTTGGGAGGCCGACGCTGCTGATCACCTGAGGTCAGGAGTTCGAGACCAGCCTGGCCAACTTGACAAAACCCCATCTCTACTAAAAAATACAAAAAGTAGCCGGGTGTAGTGGCAGGCGCCTGTAATCCCAGCTACTCGGGAGGCTGAGGCAGGGAGAATTGCTTGAACCAGGGAGGTGGAGGTTGCAGTGAGCTGAGATCTGGCCACTACACTCCAGCCTGGGTGACACAGTGAGATCCGTCTTGGAAAAAAAAAAATTGGCCTGTTCTCTTAATAAGCGTCAAAGTTGTGAAACACAAAGCAAGACTGGAGGAACTGCTTCAGATTAGAGCAAACTAAAGAGACACAACTAAATACAACGTGCAGTCCTGGACTGGACAACTGGCAAACATGGAGGGTGGATTCAATCTTACTGTATCAAAGTTAAACTTCCTTGTGGTAATTGTAGTTATGTAAAAAAATAAGACTGTCATCGCACATCTAGTCTACCAATCAATAGCCACTAGTCCCAAGGCCGCCTCCCCTCCCTGGCTATTTAGTGATGAGACAGATGATACCTCCCGGCGCTTCCCCCTCGTCCCCTGACATCTTCCCTATCCCTGCTTTAGGGGCTTTTCCTTTCTGACTGTGCCATACCCTCCACCTTCTCCCCTCCTGTCTCCCGGGTTCTACTCGTCCCTGTTCCCTCTGCGTCCCGGTCCTACCGCTCTCTTCCGCTCGGCCCTCCCTCTCTCCTTCCACCTCCTGGCCGCTCCCTTCCCGCTCCAGGTGCGCACCCGCTACTCCTCGCTCTACGACGCGCTTGCGCTCTACGCCCAAGGGAGCCGGGGCTGCAGAGCTGGAGAAACTTCCGCGGCTCCGGGCGCGGTTGGCTCGGGATCCGGGCGCAGGGTCGACACCCGCGCGGGGCTGAGACAGGTGTCCGCGCTCCCCGCGATGGGCTGCTCCAGCAGCGCCCTCAACAAGGCCGGCGACAGCAGCAGGTTCCCCGGTGGTGAGCAGGGGACCGGCGCCGCCCACGCCCGGGCTGGGGACTCGGGTGGGCTGGCTCCCGGGGAGGTCCAAAGGGTGTGCCCCGTGCCCACCCCGCCAGGCAGGGGCCGGGCCTCGTCCCGGAGGGATGCGAGTGGAACCCAGGACAAAGCGCGATTTCCTCCCGAATCTTGAGCGGCGCTGCTGTTACCTGGGGTGCGGGGGCCTTGGTGCCTGATGCGCGGGACCGGAGTCTGGGCGCTGGACTCACCCTGTCGGCTGATGGGATCGAGGGGAATTTGTGTTGAAGCTCTAAGGTGGTTAGGCTCGGCATTGCCTTAAACACAGGAGAAATGTCCCATCAAGGCCTTCTCCCAAGGCCGGTGGCCGTGGCTGACGCCCGCAGTCCCAGCACTTTGGGAGGCTGAGGCGGGACAGTCGCTTGAGACAAGAAGTTCGAGACCAACCTGGGTAACAAAGCGAGCTCTTCCACTCCTCGGTCTCAACTAAAACAACAAGAAAAAAGACTTTCCCCATTTACCCTCCCATTAGCATTTCAGCATCAAAGATGGCAAAAGATGCGGAGAATCCAAACGAGCATTCACTCCATCAAATAGGTTCCTGCACTCTGAATAGGTCAGACAGACTTTCCCCTGTCTTTGGCTTAAGTATCTACTGAGAAGTGTGTGCGTGACCAAAAGTTGTTATCACTGACTCTTTCTGAAGAAACTCACCAAGAACAGTTTTGAGCATCTACTATATAATATCTCAGTGCTTGGCTAGATGCTGGAGATACAAGTGACCCTGTTTATGGAGATTGAGGGTGGAGGAGACAGACAAGAAACACGTGAAACAATTGGCTAAGATTGTTTCTGACAGTGATAAGTACTGTGAAAAGTATAAACGCAGATACCCGAATTAGAGAATGACTGAGTTTTACACTCACTTTCTTAGATTTTGAATGGCTAACATTTTGGACAATGCTATGGAGGTTAAGCAAACTCCCTCAAGCTAGTTTACAGTCTTCTGCAGGGTGAAATTTAGCGGAGATTGAGTGAATTCCTTTTCACAGATCTCTTAGCACCTGTGTTATTGCAGTAAGAGAAATCTAAATGTCTTTCTCTCTGATGTTGATAGAGCGCACCAGATGATTACGAATGCTTTTCAAAGCTCAGCCACTGTGTCCTAGTCAAAAATATGTGTTGCTGTTATTTTTGCGGTGTATGATAATTTAGTTCTAATTTCCATAGATAACAGAAAGCAATGGCAAGTCAGGAAGTAAACAGAAAATTAAAAACAATATAAAAGTGATTCCGAACCCCTTCCCACTGGCAACAATGTGAAAAGATGGAAAAATTCTTTTTTTTTTTTGAGATGGACTCTTGCTCTGTTGCTCAGTAACTTTTCTCTTAAAGAGCCCAGAGTTTCCATATTCCCAATGAGAGGCCAGAGCAAGGAGCAATTTCTCTGATGTTTCCTGTTTTATGTTATGAAATTAAGTAGAGTTTAGCATTCTGTTCCATGATAAATTTTTGTGGGTTTCAATATGAAAAACTGAGGGAAAACTAATGCTTCAGGAAGATACATTTTATTATTCTGACTTCTCTTACCCACTGCTGTCCTTCAGTTATCTTGGGAGTAGCATCCTAGTTTCACAAGCAGAGTACTGAGTCATCATCACATAATTTTAAACTGATTAAAACATGAATTTCAGGGAATGTAACTCTTGGGGCAAAAGTATTCAATAGGTGGAATGCAATTTTTAATCCTCTCAGAAAATAATGAATAAACTTATCTTAAAAAATATTTTATCACCAATATTGATAACCATTCCACATGAGTTACACTCTTCCATTTTTTATTCTTGCTTTCATTGCTGTTCTGAGTTTTCACAGATGTTGTTATGGAAGAAATGTTAAAACACCTGACAACCAGTTCTAGCCTTTAGAAAATTAATCTAATATGCTACATAAATTGCTCAACACACATGTTAAATCAATCAACAGGTCTATTTGCTTCTGACCTTCGATCAAACAATACTCTCTTGTAATTAGATACTGTTTTGTGTTTGTCAACATTTCAGCTTTGTGATTTTGGAGGCCCAATAAATAATTCATTCCTGTTTCTGCAGCTTTAAACTTCTTTAAATCCTATATACACCCCCAAGCTTGTGTGTATGTACTTTTAGACAAAAACAGTCCAAGTTTATTACATGTCTGGTACATGCATTTATTGACTGTACTCTCAGTGCCTAACAATGCTTGGCACGTAATAGGTCCTCAGTAATTATTTATTGAATGAATACTTCATTTAATCCTTATAACAATGCTATTACTAAGTATTATGGTTGTCCCATTTTTATAGATAAAAGTAAGTAATTTACCCAAGGTCACAGGCTTCAAAGAATCAGAGCTGGGCTTTGAACTCATATGCTTTGCTGGGCACAGTGGCCCATGCCCGTAATCCCAGTGGCTCTGGAGGCTGATGTGGGAGGATTGCTTGAGCCCAGGAGTTCAAGGCTGCAGTGAACTATAATTCAGCCACTGCACTTCAGTCTAGACAACAGAGTGAGACTCAATTTAAAAAAACAAATCAACCTATATGTTTAAGCCAGCTTCTACTAACTAGATTTAAAGTTTTTGACTCAGATCACTCTGGATCCCCCTTAGGTGTGTGGTCGCCCACTATAAAAACAATGAAATCAATACAATAAACACATTATACTATGGCTTTTTTTTTTTTTTTTTTTTTTTTTGAGACAGTTTCAGTCTTGTTGCCTAGGCTGGAGTGCAATGGCATGATCTTGGCTCTCTGCAACCTCCAACTCCTGGGTTCAAGTGATTCTCCTGCCTCAGCCTACTGAGTAGCTGGGATTACAGGCATGCGCCACTACACCCAACTAATTTTGTATTTTCCATAGAGATGGGGTTTCTCCATGTTGGTCAGCTGGTCTCAAACTCCTGACCTCAGGTGATCTGCCTGACTTGGCCTCCCAAAGTGCTGGTATTATAGGTGTGAGCCACCGAGCCCGGCATATACTATGTATCTTATTTAGGGATAGAATAATCCCTTATTATGATTCTAAATATTAGTCTAATCCTTAAATAAGATATATAGTTAATGTGTTATGCAAATATCATATATTTATTTTTTATTTTAAAAAATTGAGACAAGGTCTTGCTATGTTGCCTAGGCTGATCTTGAACTCCTGAGTTCAAGTGATCTTCCCACCTTGGCCTCCCAAAGTGCTGGGATTACAGGTGTAAACCACTATGCCCAGCCTATGTTATAAATTTAAATCAGACAGCAGCTACTGGTAGGTAGACTATAATCTAGATAGGTAGAAGGTAGAATAATCTATTCCATGGATTATATGGGGACATTTGCCCTGACCCATTAGATGCTGAATCTCACAGAGCTTCTCCCATCACCTCCTAAGATGACTGACCAGATAGGTATGTGTGTTGAGGAGAACAGAGGTGGAGACTCTGATTGTAAACAGTTAGCAAAGTGTATAAGAAATATCAGAGTGCTACTCAAAGTGTAGGACAGTGCCTAACATGTGGTAGTCACACATCAATTTTTATGAAGTGCCCTGAAATGTGTGAGGAAAGAGGCTTTTCTTTCCAAAGGATAATTAGACAGATTGAGTTTGGAATTTCTTGTGTTTATGGAAGCAAGTTTTAAATAGTAGGGCAATTTCTGTTCTTTTGAGTGTCCTGAGGATCCAATACAATCGAAACAGAATTTTTTTTTTTTTTGATACGGAGTCTTGCTCTGTCACCAGACTGGAGTGCAATGGCGCAATCTTGGCTCACTGCAACCTCTGCCTCCTGGGTTCAAGCGATTCTTCCGCCTCAGCCTCCCGAGTAGCTGGAACTACAGGTGCGTGCCACCACGTCCAGCTAATTTTTGTATTTTTAGTAGATATGGGGTTTTACCACGTTGGCCAGGATGGTCTTGATCTCTTGACCTCATGATCTGCCCGCCTCGGCCTCCCAAAGTACTGGGATTACAAGCGTGAGCCACCGCGCCCAGCCTGAACAGAAGTATTTTATTGACTTCACAGAACTTAATGTGCCCAAAGTTGTCTAGACGTTCATATCCAAACCCTCCTCCCAGTACCTCTAGCTCTCTGCTAACATGGATAATCACTGCTCCATTCTTTCCTAATATACATGCGATCTGTTTTGGCAGACTTCTTCCCCAGGTGTTACCGCCTAAGCACCAAACATGGACAAAGTAAATAGGTGGTAATTATTGACAAGTTCATTGCTAGGTTAATGTGTACATTTCCACTGACAGCTATAATCATTTGTTTGTTCTAACCTGAACTTTCACTAGCTACTTGCTGCCTGTGCTGCCCAGGCAATCGGATGAGGCTTGAATTTCACACGGTTCTGTGAATTGTTCTTTGTACTGCAGTCATACCTTCACTGTTCACCCAATATTTCACACTGTGACACTAGTTAGGTCATCTGGTCCTAACTAGACAAAGGTTTTCCTTTTGAATTGAAGAACAAACATCATTAACATTAAACTTAATTTTATAAGCTTTTCTTGCATATAAAAATTACACAAATGGGATTTTTTTTTCCTTTCAAATATGTGCCTTTGTGTCCTTTCTGGAATCTGGCACATAGAGAGCACTTGGTATGTCTTTGCGGTAGGCCTGGAGATTGCATACAGCTAATTAAAATGGAATTTAAAAACTACATATATGGTTCAAAAATGTGAAAATATTTGGAAAAGGCAGGACGTGAAAAGTATGCCTCCCACCCTGTCCTCATCATCTGTTTAGTTCGAATCACACCATGAATAAACACTTATTATTTTAGGTTTTTTGGGTATATTCTTCCAAATTTCTTTACACATTGCAAATATTATTTCCTTCTCTCGTCTTTATTTATAAAATGTAGTGTTCTATACCCACGGCTCCTCGCTTTGTTTTTTTCACCTAACACTATGGAGATTTTTCCATATTGATATATAGAGAACTTCTTTCTCCTTGTTTATACCTGCATAATAATCTGCTCCTTGATTTATTTAACCAGTCCTCTATTGAGGGCTGTTTGATTTGTTTCCAGTCTTTTCCTGTTGCAGACAAACATGCCATGAATTCCTCTGTGCCTACGTCATTTTGAATGTGTGCAAGTATATCTGTAGGACAATTTCCCAGAAGTGGCATTACTAGGTCAAAGGGTGTACGCACTGATAATTTTGATAGATAACTGCCTAAATGTGTTCTGTAAGAGTTGAATGAGTTTACACTATCATCAATAATAAAGTAAATCTTTTTCTAAAATAGAAAACGTTCAGACGTTTGTGCAGCCACATTGAAACATAGACATGGGACAGAAGTCAAGAGACAAGGTCGAGAGCACGCACTTGGTTTCAGGTGCTCTAGTTCATGATCTTATTTAATCCTTACAATAGCCTTAAAACACAAACATTAATTGCACCAAATACAGCTAGAAAACGGAAGCTTAGTGCGGATAAGTCACTTGCCTAGGATCTCAGACCTAGTAAGTCTCATAAGCTTACTAGATGGATGGATGGATGAATGGATGGATGGACCTGGGGCACATGGCTAATGTATGTGACTCCGAAGCCTCTGTTCTTTTCACAACTTCCAGTTCCATCTGGGATCTTGTCCTAATTGCTAGAAATTTGTAGTGTGACCTTATACATAGAACAAATGCAAGCAGCTGAGTGTGGTACCTCACAACTGTAATCCCAGCTACTTGGGAGGCTGAGGCAGGAGAATCAGGATGTCAAGTACCCTTTTACTCCAGCCTGGACAACGGAGTGAGACTTCTCTCTAAAGAAAAGAAAAATGGCAACCAATAACTGTTGAGTAGTTGGATGGGTGAATGGATGACTGACAGAGATGGGGATTCAGGGAGATAAGAGTATGACTCAGAAAAGCAGAGGAAGAATCAGGACCTAAAGAGTAGCAGAAAATGAAAGGTAGCATTGGCCAAGATGGGCTTGGGAAGAGAGTGTTGGGTTGCGAAGAGGGCCTCCTAGCTATGCAGGAAAAGGTTAACATGGTAAAATGACATTTGATTGTCTATCTTTAATCATGCTTCTGGACTGGGTGCGTTGGCTCACACATGTAATCCCAGCACTTTGGGAGGCCAAGGCAGGTGGATCAGCTGAGGTCAGGAGTTCGAGACCAGCCTGATCAACATGGTGAAACCCTGTCTCTACTAAAAATACAAAAATTTGCTGGATGTGGTGGCATCTGGTGGTAGCTGGGACCTATAAGTCTAGCTACTTGGGAGGCCGAGGCAGGAGAATTGCTTGAACTCAGGAGGTGGAGGTTGCAGTGTGCAGAGATCATGCCATTGCACTCCAGCCTGGGTGACAAGAGGAAAACTATGTCAAAAGAAAAAACCTCGTGCTTCTGTAAGGTGGACATCCAGCTTATGTGTACAGTTTCCCTTCTAAGTTAATGTTTTACAATATCAAGTTGAAAACCCTGAATACGTGTAGGTGTTACTGAAAGTCTCACCAAAGCTGATAAAAACTTAACTGGCTTCTAATCCTGGAGTGTGTAAGTGTAAGTAGTAC
Source organism: Aotus nancymaae (assembly GCF_030222135.1). Lineage (NCBI taxonomy): Eukaryota > Metazoa > Chordata > Mammalia > Primates > Aotidae > Aotus > Aotus nancymaae. The sequence continues at coordinate 47,057,564 of NW_026988450.1, forward strand.
TAGGTAATTTTTTTTCCTTTTTTAGAGATAGGTCTTGCTCTGTTGCCCAGGCTGGAGTGCAGTGGTACAGTCATAGCTCACTGCAGCTTGGACTCCTGGCCCAAATTATCCTTCTACCTCAGTCTCCTAAAGTGCTGGGATTACAGGCATGAGCCACTATGCCCATGGTAGTTTTTTGTTTTTGAGACGGAGTTTCACTCTATCATCCAGGCTGGAGTGCAGTGGCACGATCTTGGCTCACTGCAACCTCTGCCTCCCAGGTTCAAGCAATTCTCCTGCCTCAGCCTCCCAAGTAGCTAGGACTACAGGTGTGTGTCACCACCCCTGGTGAATTTTTTTTTTTTTTTTTTGAGACAGAGTTTTGCTCTTGTTACCCAGGCTAGAGTGCAATGGCGTGATCTTGGCTCACTGCAACCTCCTTCAGGCAATTCTCCTGCCTCAGCATCCTGAGTAGCTGGGATTACAGGCACGCACCACCATGCCCAGCTAATTTTTTGTATTTTTAGTAGAGATGGGGTTTCACCATGTTGACCAGGATGGTCTCGATCTCTTGACCTCATGATCCACCCGCCTCGGCCTCCCAAAGTGCTAGGATTACAGGTGTGAGCCACCGCGCCCGGCTTTTTTTGTATTTTTAGTAGAGATGGGGTTTCACTGTGTTAGCCAGGATGGTCCTAATTTCCTGACCTCATGATCCACCCGCCTTGGCCTCCCAAGGTGCTGGGATTACAGGCGTGAGCCACCACGCCTGGCCCGGTAATTTTTTTTTTTTTTTTTTAAAGCAAAATGCCAGACTATAGCTCTCCAGGTGTGTGAATGTCTTGAAAGTCCTGTAATGACCCCAGCAGCTTCTTCACCCATCTCAGGGCTATTGCTGTTGTTCACAGTCCTTGAACCACTTCTTGGGAAATGCCTTCGGGCTCTCAAGTTCACTCTTTGTATATATTCGAGGGTGTGTGAGCTTTGTCCTTTAAGGACGAATATTGAAAAAAACAACAATCCCCACTGTTTTTATTTTATTTAAAAATTTTTTTTTTTTTTTTTTGGTAGAGACTGGTTCTCATTATGCTACCCAGGCTGGTCTTGAACTCCTGGCTTCAAGCAACCCTAATACTTCAGTCAGCCTCCCAAAGTGCTGGGATTATAGGCATGGGCCACTGTGCCCAGCCCCACATTGTTTTTAGCAGCTAACCCTCCCTAGGAGTTAAGCTTTATAAAGGTGGGTGAAATAAGACAGGCAATGCTGGTGTGCATTATATAGTACTACCTAAGTTGTTATAGCAGAGTTTCCCAGCCTGTGAGAATGGATTACAGCCATGCCAGATTTCTCCTAGCCTTTAGGGCAGCCAGGTGAGATCTTGACAGCCTGAGCCGTCTGGAAACAGCTTCCTCCGTTTGTGGCAGTGTGATGCACAAATATATTCTATGTATGTCATGACACTGAAAAGATCAGGAAGTGTTGGTGGCCAGGTGCAGTGGCTCATGCCTATAATCACAGCACTTTGGGAGGCCGAGGCGAGAGGATCACTTGAGGTCAGGAGTTGGAGACCGTCCTGGCCAACGTGGTAAAACCCCATCTCTACTAGAAATACAAAATAAGTTAGCTGGGCATGGTAGCTTGCGCCTCTTGTCCCAGCTATTCTGGAGGCTGAGGCAGCAGAATCACTTGAATGCGGGAGGCAGAGGTTGCAGTGAACCGAGAAGTCATCTGAGTTGCATGTGGGTCCCTAACATGAGAGAGTGGCAGCAGCAATCAGTCAAGTGAAAGACCTTAGATCTTTCTCCTCCTGGGTCTCCCCACTGCTCTGTCTGGTGCCAGTGGCTCTCAGGGTGCACACACTCTCCATGCTTGAGGCCCAAATGTCTGGTGTGAGTATGACTGCTCTGTTGGAAAATTTCAGTCTTCCAGCCCAGCCACACAGTTGCTGACTGCTAACTCCCTTCTCAAGCACAGACACAGACACCTGCTTTTTATTTTTTAGACAGGGTCTTGCTATGTTGCCCAAGCTGGTCTCCTGGGCTTAAGCGATTCACCTGCCCAAAGTGCTGGGATTATAGGTATGAGCCACTGCACCCAGCCACAGACACCAGCTTTTGACCACAGGCCTTTGTACTCTGTACTCCGACAGAGTGAAACACAGACACAGTGACCCAGCCTGGACAGCAGCGAATCGCATTGGTGAGGTGGATCTGTCTGCCCCTTTTAGAAGGCAAAGTAGAGCAAGTATTGACCTTTTTTTGTGAGATGGAGTCTCTCGCTCTGTCACCCAGGCTGGAGTGCAATGGGGCGATTTCGGCTCACTACAGCTTGGGTTCAAGCGATTCTCCTGTCTCAGCCTCCCAAGTAGTTGGGATTTCAGGCACCCACCACCATGCCCAACTAATTTTTGTATTTTTCATACAGACAGGATTTCCCTATGTTGGCCAGGCTAGTCTCGAACTCCTGACCTCAAGTGATTCGCCCACCTTGGCCTCCCAAAGTGCTGGGATTACAGGCAAGAGCCACCATGCTCAGCTGTATTAACTTTAATTTCAGAAGAGAAATTAGAAGGGCTTTTTTTTTTCTCTCTGATCTAGCCAAGGCAGAGGCTTAGTAAACCCAACTAATTCTGTGAAATGAAGAAAGGTTGGGAAAAAATCTCCCTCCCTAGTGTGTAGCTCACTTAGACCAGCTCAGGCCTTTGATTCATGGCTAAATCAGTATCCTTATATTATCTCTTGTGCTGATCATGGCATGTTAGTGTGAGGATAGAGACCATACTAAGATAGGCAGCAATCCCTGTGGAGAATGAAGGACATTCCCAACCAGCAGTCCTGTACGTTCGTATAGGATTCTTCAATCCAGTTCAGTCTCTCCAAGTAGCTCCTGATGCCTTTCTCTGGTGACTCCATAGGTAACCTCATCATCTGGGGATCTTGTTAAAATACAGAAGAATCTGGTTCAGATTCTGGGGTGGAGCCCAAGATTCAACATTAAAAAAAAGAAAAAAATCCCAGGTCATGCTGATGGTGATGGTGCAGGCTCTGGGATCACAATTTGATTTTAAAAGCAGCTAAATCTTCAAAGTGGAATCAAACTTCCTTGGGCTTAAGCCTAAGCTATGCCACTCACTAGCTGCGTGCCCCTCTTAGATAAAGATGCCATAATGGTCGAGTACAGTGGCTCACACCTGTAATCCCAGCACTTTGCAAGGCCAAGGCAGGAGGGTCACTTGAGGCCAGGAGTTTGAGACCAGCCTGGGCAACATAGTGTGGCCCTGTCTCTATTAAAAAAAAAAAAAAGATACCATAATTTTCTCAACTATATAATGGGGGTAACAATAGTCCTTCTTTATGGAGCTGGTGGGGAGATTGAATGAGGTAATCCATACAAAGCTCCAGGCTCAGTGCCTCAATGAATGTCAACCACTGTTCCCTTTCCCAGAGAAGCATGGTGGCAAGGCCTGTTTGGGTTGGTGAAGTGTCATTATATATACAGACAGAGACATCATCTTCCTTTCTGTCTCCTTTCCTTGTTCAGTGAGATGGGATTTTATAGACTAGATTTCTATGCAAATATTGGATTCCCTTGTGCTAATAATGACTATCTATCAATGAAACTTGTCTTTCAGTGGTGAATACTGTCAATAATTTCAAAAGTGATGTTTTGTGCTATCATGTTTTTGAAATAAGAGTTTATCTTGTAGGATTCTAAAAGAAATTAAAGAAAATAAAATTGGGAAAGCATATCTGAAGGAGACAACTCTTTGTCATGGTGTGATGACAGACTTGCCTCCGTAGCTCTTAAATGTCAGCCTTTCCCTTAGGCAAATGTCCACATCTCTATGCAAGTTCAACAATTGTTCCAAGAGTGCATTTCTGTCTTTCTTTCTTTCTTTCTTTTTTTTTTTTGAGATGGAGTCTCACTCTGTTGCCATGCTAGAGTGTAGTGGAGCGATCCTGGCTCACTGTAACCTCCGACTCCCTGGTTCAAGCGATTCTCCTGCCTCAGCCTCCCAAGTAACTGGGATTACAGGCATGTGCCACCAAACCCAGATAATTTTTGTATTTTTAGTAGAGACAGGGTTTCACTATATTGGCCAGGATGGTCTCGATCTCCTGACCTCGTGATCCACCCTCCTTGGCCTCCCAAAGTGCTGGGATTACAGGCATGAGCCACCGTGCCTGGCTCCAAGAGTACATTTCTAAGTACATATTCTTGTTTCTCTATCTCTCTCTCTCTGTCTCTTTTTCTTTTTGCAGAGATGAGGTCTCACTATGTTGCCCAGGCTTATCTCAAACTCCTGGGCTCAAACAATTCTCCCATCTTAGCTTTCCAAAGCATTGGGATTACTGGCGTGAGCCACCTAGCCTGTTCTTGTTTCTCTATATTTAAATTTCAGCAATAAATTTGACTTCAAACTTCATTGCATTTGCTTTGTGATGGTCAAAACAAATTCTAGATATGTAAATTCAGGTGCTTTTATTAAAAAAGAAAAGTGGTCTGACTGATTTTTATTTACCCTCAAAGAATTTTTTGGCTGATGATTTTATACGTCAGTTACATGGACTATAGCTTAAGTTTGCTTTTCCGCAAAATGAGTGCCCTGTTAGCATCTACCAGCTGATGGAATGCACACTTGGGGATTAGTATGTGTGCCGTGGTGCACAAGACAGTGTTTGTACATGCTTAAATGTGGGAAAAGGGCAAAAACATCTAGAATAACCCTGCTCCACAAATGTTGATTGGATGGATGGATGGATGAAGTATAGAATGGAATTGAGGCAAAAGCAGAGTAAGAAAATGAGGAGGAAGATGAGTGGACTCCTCCCCTGGAGTTGACTTATGCTACATTCTTGGTTCCAAAACCTCAAAAGCTCCAAGAATCTAGACATGGTGGCAGCAAGGAAAAATACCAGGACCCCCTTCCTTAAAAATTTGCTCAAAAACCCAGCAGACAGGGCAGTGAAGTCCTTAGGATGTCCAATATGGCAGTCATAGGAAATATTGACAAGATTTTCTTTTTGTTGGGTAGAAACTTTTCATTTCTGATTAGGGTAATGAACTGAGTTGAAAAGCTTCCACCATAACGTGAATTTAAGGTATGTTAGCTCTAGTTCTAATCCTTTCTGTAATGTTGCCTAGTATTTAGTTTCTTTGTGTGCCTATCACAACGGTGCTTACAACAAGGGTTCTGTTAGTTCAGCTGTCACAGTGAATTTGTGCATGGGTCAATTTACAACAGAATCAAGAGAGATAATGAGCACCAAAGGATTAGGCTTAGAGCAGAGTATGATTTGATGAAATGTGGGTTTCAGAAAACAGACACATCTTTAAACAAATTCAGATATGAAAACAATGCATCTGTCTGCAATATTTATTACATAATAATATAGATTAGGCATAGAATGTTTCCTGTTTGTGGACAAAAGTATATCTCATTGTTTTTCAAGTTAGCCTGCTAGAAGAAATGATGTAGCACCTTTTTCTACCTTGAGGAGGTATGTTGAGGATTCACAAAGTCATATGGACAGAGTGTGTGGAAATACTTGGGTAAGAGGTAATGTATAGCCACCAAGTTGTGCTTAATGAAGGGAGTAGCTAATTGAATTTCCCTGAAGACAGTAAACCCTAGAATACCAGGGACCACATTTTCCTCTTTTTTTTTCCTTTTTTTGAGACAGGGTCTCTGTTGCCCAGGCTACAATGCAGTGACACAATCATGGCTTACTGTATCCTTGACCTTTGGGGCTTAAGCAGTCCTCCCGCCTCAGCCTCCTGAGTTGTTGAGACTAGAGGTGCATGCTACCATGCCCAGCTAATCCAAATCTTACTTGTTACCTGCTAGAACCCCTGTGCCCACCCAGATCTTGCCTGTAGAATGCCCTTGATAAAAATGTGATGAATGAGTGAAATCAAAACAAGCAAACAGAATGAAACATTTATAAACAAATTATCAATGGCCTTTATTAACACCAATCAGGTTTAGTGAAATCATTGCTAACGTTATAAGTACCTTCCTTCCTTCCTTCTTCCCTCCCCTCCCCTCCCCTCCTCCTTTTCTTTTCTTTTCTTTTCTTTCTATGAAGTTTGACCCTTGTGGCCCAGGCTGGAGTGCAATGGTGCCATCTCAGCTCACTGCAACTGCCGACTCCTGAGTTCAAGTGATTCTTCTGCCTCAGCCTCCTGAGTAGCTGGGATTACAGGGGTCCGCCACCAGCCTGGCTAATATTTTTTATTTTTAGTAGAGACAGAGTTTCACCATGTTGGCCAGGCTGGTCTTGAACTCCTGACCTCAGGTGATCCACCCACCTCAGCCTCCCAAAACGCTGGGATTACAGATGTGAGCCACCGTGTCCAGGCTACTTTTCTATTACTTATCAATAATCATATTTTAAACTATACCATGATAGCAATACAACTTTGTAGGTCAATACCGACAACTTCATAGTGTTTAGGAGACTGTATCTAAGCCCTTTAATGTTGCAAGTTAGCTTTTCTGTTGCTAATTTAGCTATAGTTTATTGACAGGTCACTCCTGGTACTCAAGGGACCTTTGTAAAATTAAAAAGAAGCCTTCCCCACCACCAACACATGCACCCTTGCAGATACACTCAGACTGGAGTTCTGCCCCATGCAGTGAGAAGCTTGTATTGCTGTGCCCTGCGTCTGTGTTTAGTGACTGACTTCTCATGTCAGATACCATGCTGGGCAGATTACACACATTATGCACTCAGTCAATTCTCCTAACAAGCCTGAAAGGCAAACAATATCCGCACTTTACAGATAAGGCAACTGAGATCCAGAGAGGTTAGGAACTAACTTGTCCAGATTGCACAGTTAAGTAAATGTCAGAGTCAGGATTCACACCCAGCATCAGAACAGTCTGAATGCCCTGCTTTGGCTAGAGGGAAGGGAGGGAAATCAAACACATGTACTCACTTCAGCAGCTCAAGGGTAAGAATAAGCTGAGGGTTATGTAATCCAGAGCCAGAGAAGGAAGCTTTAGTGGTAGTTGTAGACTTTATTGTGTTCTCTGAGAGATGGTCCATGACAACTATTTGTTTTCCAATCTTTTTATTTAGTTCCTCTATCTAATCTTTATTTTTCTTCGTCTTTTTTTTTTTTTTTCTTTTGAGACAGAGTCTTGCTCTGTTGCCCAGGCTGCAGTGTAGTGGCGTCGTGATTTTGGCTCACTGCAACCTCTGTCTCCCGGGTTTAAGCAATTCTGCTTCAACCTCCCGAGTAGCTGAGATTAGAGGCACTTGCCATCACAGCCAGCTAATTTTTTGTATTTTTTCAGTAGAGATGAGGTTTCACCATGTTGGCCAGGCTGGTCTCAAACTCCTGACCTCAAGTGATTCACCCGCCTCAGCCTCCCAAAGTGCTGGGATTACAGGCGTGAGCCACCGCTCCCAGCCTAATCTTTCTTCTTTCACAGAAAGGTACCAATATTGGAATGAATGAAATCACCTTTTCTGTTTGTGCATCCTAATTTCTCTCTCTCTCTCTCTTTTTTTTTTTGAGACGGGATCTTGCTCTGTCCCCCAGGCTGGAGTGCAGTGGCGCAATCATGGCACACTGTGACCTCAACCTCCCAGGCTCAAGCTATCCTTCCATCTCAGCCCCCTGAGTAGCTGGGACTACAGGCCAGCACCACTATACCCAGCTAATTTTTAAATTTTTTTGTAGGGACAAGATTTTACCATGTTGTCCAGGGTGGTCTCGAATTTCTGGGCTCAGGTGATCCACCTGCCTTGGCCTCCTGCAGTGCTGGGATTACAAGTGTGAGCCACCACCCCAGACACTGTGCATCTGATTTCATCCTTGTTTGGGCCACTATGAGAGTTATAACAATAGTGATGCTAAGATTGACAAGATTAGTGGATACTAGTCTCTGCACTAGTTCTTTCCGAGTATTATCTCATGTAATCCTTAAGACAGTTCCCTGGTTCAATATTAACACTATTCCCACTTTACAGGTGATGAAACTGAGGCAGAGAGAGGCTTAATAAGGCTGGTAAATGCAGGAACTGGGGTTAAAATCCACTACACTATAGGTGTGCTTTTCAAGGTCATAAGGTGTCTGTCCTCTTAGAGCAGAATTTCTCTTCTGTCACATAGGAAAAAGAACTTCTGAGTTATTCCTTCAGAGCTATCGCATCTGAAATACAGTCATTTCAAAATTTAGAGTGCAATTAATCAATATAAATTACAAAGTAATTGTGGTCCTGCCCCTCTAGTTTTTTTCTCTATGTTGTATGTTTATGATCATTTTGAAGGTATTATATGTCCTTTGGGCTACCATGGAAAAATGTTAAAAGACAATGACATTTTTTTGTAAAGTTTCCCTACTTGATTGACTGTTTTCAGATTGTGTTTTCCAGAAGTATACGTTGTGGACACTTGCCTACTTCCAGTGTACCAGTAAGATTGGAAAAGTTACATAAGAATGAAGATGGGCCAGACTGGGCAACATAGAAAAACCCTGTCTCTAAAAAAATTTATAACTTAGCCTGGCTTGGTGGCACATGTCTGTAGTCCCATCTACTTGGGAGGCTGAGGTGGGAGGATCACTTGAGCCTGGGAAGTCAAAGCTGCAGTGAGCTATGGTCATGCCATTGCACTCCAGCCTGGTGGCAGAGTGAGACTCTGTCTCAACAACAGCAAAAGAATGAAAGTGAATGGATATTGTGATCATGGGTATAAATCTCCTAGCTATGGCAAAAATGGACAGATCGCTTAGACACCTATGACACCATTTGTGGAGAAATTAATTTTCTCAAAATTTGCAAAGCTTTTTGTTGGGGGAGAAAACTTTGATAGCATAATATATTTTTCAAAATGTAAAATTGTGTGGGTGTGTTTTGGGTGTGTCGGCACATTTTTTTCCACACAATTTGCGGAAAATGATGCCTTTAGCATGTACTCATGACTGGCACAGGTAGATGAAAATGGTTTGTCTCATTTAACCGACAATACTAATCACTGTAATAACTATTTTACCAGAAAATAAAATTTGGCAGCCATCTTGATCAGTGCATTAACACATTTCCTGGTTTATTCCCTGAGGAAGTTATCACCAGATCATCTTTCGTGTGATATCTAAATGCACTGTCTTCTCATGATGAATTTCTTTTTAGACCTGAGAAATCACCTTGATTAAATCGCCTTACTTGCAATTAATTTGAAGGCTTCATTCATGATGAGGCAGGAGTGGGAGGTGAAAGACAGGCCTCTCTCAATTCTGTCGTATGGGCCCCCGAAGCCCACAGCTGGTGCCGAGTCTCATCAGGTTGTTCTTGAGTTCTGCTTCTCTACTTCCGGTTCTAATCCCTCTCTGCAGGAGATTCATACCTACTCCCCGAGGCAGGGTGGGGATGCAGATGCTCACACACACACACATGCCCCCCATACTACCCTCCTCATTTCCCCCCCTCCTCACAGGAGCCTCCATGCAAAAACTACCCCTTTCTCAAAACACAAAACAAATTTGTTAATAAGATAGAGAGCTCAGCTGCAGGCTGTTACATATATTTCTAGCCAAGACTGATACATCCAACAGCCTCCCGGATTTGCTACCAGGATGTACAATCTACAACCATCTCCAAGATGCCATGCCCCAGCACGAGCAGTTCATGTCTCTCTCACTGGCCCAAATCCATCTATCCCCCCTGCTCCTCCCCAAAACACATATTTTTAGAGACAGGATCTCAGTCTCTTGCCCAGGCTGAGTGCAGTGGCACGATCACAGCTCACTGCAGCCTCGAACTCCTGGGTTCAACTGATCCTCCCACTTCAGCCTTCTAAGTAGCTGGTGTTACAGGTACACACCATCATGCCCAGCTAATTTAAAAATTTTTTTGTAGAGATCAGGTCTCACTATATTGCCTAGGCTGGTCTTGAACTCCTGGCCTCAAGTGATCCTCCCGCCTTAGCCTCCCAAAGTGCTGGGATTACAGGTATGCTGTGCCCGGCCTATCCTATATTTTCTATCGCCAGCATTCTTGCTATAAACCAGTGTTTTTCTAGACCCTCTCCCTCTCTTCAGCCCTAAACTGTTATCACGTCCAGTCATTTTATTTCTCATTTCTGAGTTCTATTTGCCTGTGTCACTGGACACATTGACTTCTGTGTTGCCCACCTCTAATTCATTCTCCAGAGGGAGGTTTTTAAAATCCAGATTGGATTAATTCATTTCTCTGCTCACAATTCTTTATTATTTTTTATTTATTTTTGTATTTCAAAAATGATTAGTTTTTGAAGGTATAATTGACATACAATAAACTGTACATATTTATAGTGTACATTTTAGTAAACTCTGGTATATCTGTACACCATAGAAGCATCAGCACAATCAAGATTGTGCCCCTTTGAAATCTTCCCCCCGTCTACCCAATCCCAGTCTCCAGAGAGCCACCATTCTGCTATCACTGTAGATAAGTTGGTATTTTTTAGAGTTTATATGAATGGAATCACATGCTATGTGATCTTTTTGTCTTCTTTTCCCCAGCATAATTATTTTGAAAATCATCCATGTTGTTGCACTTATCAAGTGTTCATTTCTTTTTTATTACTGAGTCATATTCCATGGTGTGAATGTTCCAGTTTTTTTGACCCATTCACCTGTTGATGGACATTTGGGTTGTTTCTGGGTTTGGGCTGTTACAAATAAAGATGCTGGCCAGGCATGGTGGCTCACGCCTATAATCCCAGCACTTTGGGAGGCCGAGGTGGGCGAATCACGAGGTCAGGAGTTCAAGACCAGCCTGGCCAACGTGGTGAAACACTATCTCCACAAAAAATACAAAAATTAGCTGGGTGTGGTGGCAGGCGCCTGTAATCCCAGCTACTTGGGAGGCTGAGGCAGGAGAATCACTTGAACCTGGGAGACAGAGGTTGCAGTGAGCGAAGATTGTGCTATTGCACTCCAGCCTGGTAATAAGAGCAAGATGTCATCTCAACAACAACAACAAAACAAAGATGCTATGAATATTTGTGTATAAGTATATGGACATGTACTTTCTTTTATCTTGGTAAAATACCTATAAGTTAAATGCCTGAGCTATATGGTGCATGTATATTTATTTAACTTTTTTAAAAGTCCTGCTTGAAATTCTTGTTCTTTGTGCTTTGAGGATAAAATCTAAACCTTTTAGCACCACCTGCAGGGGCCTCCATGACCAGGCTCCTGTGCCAGCCTCCAGCCACACTGTCCTTTCCTGAGTCCTCCACTTCCCTGTGCATTCTCTTCCTGGAACTCGCAGAAATGATCTCAGCACGCTGAACTCATGTGTGACTTCTTGCTGCTCTGAGTACACAGCGGTCACAGCACTTACCGCATGGCATTGTTTTTGTTAGATTACTGCTTCTGATGGCTTCACCGGTGGTACCAGAGAGCAGAGACTGTAGTTTTCATCTTTGTACATAAACGGCTTTTGTACATCCCATGTTTTCATTTGGAAGGTTTTCTTTTTTTCATTATAAATAATCATTAAAGCATCTTTGGAGGTATTGGTGAAGGTGGTGGATTGAAGACATGGATCTCATTTTGTGCCTTCCTGAAACTCACTAAAATGACAGTAAAGAGATGTAAAAAATAGTTTAAACCCACAAAGATGGGAATAACAGAAAAAAGACAATAATAGAAAAGAACTGGAGTTTAGGAAGCAGACAGACATGTGATAACTCACTTAGCATGCCAAGGAAAGCTCAATTTGATTAGCAGTAGTGAAAACTGAGAACCACCCGGATACCACATGATCCTTAAAATGCTCCGGAGTTGGTGGCTTGGTACCTCAGTAAGTCCTTCATCTTCATGACGAGTAAATTGATAGACTATTTGATATGAATACATGTGTTAAAAAGAGAGACGATTGGCAGTGAGTTGAATAAATGATAATATGTGAATTAAGGAAATGAAAAAGCATGACAATTATTAACTAGGGGAAAAAGAAGAAATTGTAATAGCTTAATATATGGCTCAGTTCTTCATAGCAGACACAGTCATTATATAGACATATAATTGGATATTGGTATAATCGAAATTACACATTACTATTTTAAATAATTAATATACAATGACTGAACTGAACGGAAATGTGAATGTGTCATGGGAGAGAGTGGCAGGTGGTCGAGGTGAATAGGAAAAGAGCTACGTTTTTATCTGCCACAGTGAAAGTTCATTGAGCCGGGTGTGGTGGCTTACATCTGTAAGGTCAAGACAGGTGGATCACTTGAGCCCAGGAGTTTAAGATCGGCCTGGGCAACTCAAACCACATGGGACAACATCTCTGCTTTAAAAAAAAAAGAAGTTAATTGAAAGGCCAAACTAAAAAATCCTGGGGCACAATTCATTTAGCAACAAAGAAAAAAAAATTCCTCCAAAACTGTTGATAGAGTTAAAATATTTGCTTCTATAGTAGGGGAAATGGGAGAGGAGACCTGAGTATTACTTGTCTTTAGTTTACACCAGATAAGCAGATAATTCTTTACACTGCATGCATATACGACTGAGGTGGATGGTAATTTAGGAGTAAAATCGAAAAAAAAAATCTTTGGGAAAAAAAGAAGAGGAAAAAGATCCTCTAGACATCCACTTTAACATTTTGACTTATTTTCTTCCAGTTTTCCTTCCCCGTCATTTATGATTTGTTTTTCGTCTTTTGCCTTCCTCCCCTCCCTGCCTTTCTTTCAACATTGCTGGGATCACACTTCATATAAAATCGATAGCTAACTTGTTAAGCACTTAATCGCACAGTAGACTTTGGGTTAATAAGCATTTTATATACATTACTTTATTTCATCAACCTAATCATGAGTGATTTCTAAACTTATTGTATCATAATTATTATTTTATCACATGGTCTTCATAATCATCTTTTTCATGCTATAATAATATTTCATACCGTGGAATATTTATCCGTTCTCCAACTTATTAGACTTTTAAGTTGTCTTCTAGTTTTTGCTGTTATAAAGAACAATGTGGGGCTGGGTATGGTGGCTCATGCCTATAAGTCCTAGGACTTTGAGAGGCTGCAGCAAGAGGATCACTTGAGCCCAGGAGTTCAAGACCAGCCTGGGCAACATAGCGAGATCCTGTCCTTTAAGTAGAAAAGTAAAACAAAAATTTAAAAATGAGTAGAATATTGAGATTACATATATGTTCTCTCCCAAAGCATTTTTATAAGATTTATGCTTTTAGAATAAATTTTCAAGAAGTAAAACCATGACAACAAAAATTTCCAGAAGTAGAACTACTGGGTCAGAGTATCATCAACATATTGCCAAGCTGCTTATCTTAAACTATCCAGAGCACTTTTGCATCCACTATTTTATGTGACAGGATGCCTCATGCAACTCTGAGATTGACATGAGGAAGAGAAGAGAGATTCACTGCTGTTTTAGAGACAAGATCATTGGGAGCTAAGTTTCCAAGCTCTTACAGTTGGAACAACAGCCAGAAGTAAAATGCATGTTTCCCTACTTTCTGGTTGATTTCTTTTCTCCCTGTGCCCCTCAAATGACATGAAACTCAGGCTGAACCTATCTCTGCTACTTTCCTTCCCTGACATCTTAGCCTTTATCTATTAGAGCTTCTCTGCCACGGTGCCTTTTCCATTTGCTGGGGGCTTTTCTATGTTAGAAGGAAAGTAAGACCTCTCTCTTTTTTTTTTTTGAGATGGAGTTTCACTCTTGTTGCCCAGGCTGGAGTGCAATGGCTCGATCTTGGCTCACTGCAACCTTTGCGTCTCAGGTTCAAGCGATTCTCCTGCCTCAGCCTCCCAAGTAGGGATTACAGGCACCCGCCACGACGTCTGGCTAGTTTTTTGTATTTTTAGTAGAGAAGGGGTTTCATCATGTTGGCCAGGCTGGTCATGAACTCCTGATCTCAGATGATCCACCCACCTCGGCCTCCTCCCAAAGTGCTGGGATTACAGGTGTGAGCCACTGCACCTGGCCGAAAGTAAGACCTCACTAGCAGCCCAAGGACCTCACATCATGAAACCTTCTAAGTTTGGGAATCTTCTATTGCCAAAAAAAAAAAAAAAAAAAAAGGAAAAAATTTTTTAAAAAGGAAAGCTTCTAAGTCTCAAGAGGAGAAAGGGTAAGACAAGGAAAAGAACAGAAAGACAAAGTGGAGCAAGCTCAGTTAGACTCTGAGACAGGAGCCATGAGAAGGTGCACAAGGAGCGAACAGGAGAAAACCGTGGTTTTGTGGTTTTGGAGGACTTCAGAGCTTAAGATGAGATGTGGGAGCTGAAGACAGTAAAGGGATCTGACTTGGAGAGTGTTAGGATCATGGTACGGCCTTTCTGTACTCAGATATACGTGGAACTGTCTTGAACTATGAAATCTACTTAGTGATGTCAATTCACTTTTCAAGATAAAACTAAACAATAATTTGTGTTTTCTCTTTTCTTTTTACTTTTCAAATGAATATTAAAAAGTAACTTCAAATGAGCATTTTTCAACTGCAGAAGAAAGTGAGTCCTGCTTTGCCCAACCAAAGCCACGTACACTGGGAAGAGAATCTACCGTTGATGGCAATGTACAAAGGGAAACCCGTCCTCCATTACAAAAGCTCAAGGAGTCAGCAGAGCCTACAGCTAATGGTGTTAAACCCCTTCGGGAACAGCCCCTGGCCAAGGACCTAGTCCCTGGAAGGGATGCCACAGACCAATCAGGGTCCACAGAAAAGACCCAGCCTGGAGAGGGACCGGAGGAATTGGGGCCACCTCAGCCAGGTAGCAAAAAGGATGCCCCAGCAGCGGAAGGAAAGAAGAAAGATGCAAGAGCAGGGACGAAGGCTGAGCCTCTAAAAGGAAATGCTGAGGCTGAGCCGTTAGGACCAGAAGCCAAGGGTCAGCCTTTGCGGACAGCAGGAGAGAAGGACTCCCTCAGAGCAGTGGAGGACACTGAGAATCCACAAACTGCTGCAGAGATGAAGCTTCTAGGAACAACTGAGAACATTCTGCCTCTGCAAACAGCTAGAGAGCTACAACCTCAGGGTACAATGGGAAAGGATGAGCAGGCTCTGCTTCTAGAAACCGTTTCCAAAGAAAATGAATCTCCAGAAATATTGGAAGGAAGCCAGTTTGTGGAAACAGCTGAAGAGCGGCAGCTTCAGGCAACATTGGGAAAAGAGGAGCAGCCCCAGCTTCTGGAAACAAATCCCAAAGAGAATGTAACACCCCAAGTATTGGACAGAAGTCAGCTTGTGGAAAAGCCTGTTATGAATGATCCACTCCATAAAAGCCCTGAAGGTCCAGGAAACATGGAGCAGATTCAACCTGAAGGAATAGTTGGAGGCACGGAGCGTCCAGCACGAAATGTCAAGACAGGAGCAGATGTGGAAATGGTCAGGAACATCCACACTAACGAAGAGGACCAAAGCATTGAAGGTAAAATGCTGGCAAACCTGGATGTTTAGATGTGCTCCATAGGAGACTAGCTCCAGCGGGGTGGGTTGGGGTGACTGACACACAGTCCCTAAAGTCACTTTCAGGTGGTTGAAGTTCATTTCACCAAGCCAAAACAGCTTCTATACCTGGGAAACAGGCATTCCTTCAATGCTCAGTTTGTCAGCCAAACTTTTCTGAAACATCATATCTGTCCAAAATGTTCACCTAGAGTTTAAATAGTATCAAACATTGAAGGCAACATGTGAAACTTTCTGAATTTTTTCAAGTTGATGCTTCATCAGGCCCCATGTATGAAGTAAGGATCCAAAGTCAAGGTGAATAGATGATTACTGGAGGAATTCACCTTCCAGTGAAAGGACATATAGGTAATGGATCTGAGAATGTTATCTTCATCTTTGTGAATCTTATCTTAGAAAATGACTGTCAGGGCGGGTGCAGTGGCTCGCACCTGTAATCCCAGCACTTCAGGAGGCGGAGGTGGGAGGACAGCTTGAGCCCAGCAGTTCGTGATCTGCCTGGGCAACATAGTGAGAGCTCTTTCTCTTAAAAAAAAAAAAAAAAAAACAAAAACAAAAAAGGAAAAGGAAAAGAAAAGAAAAAAGAAATAAGAAAGTGACTATCAGTCTGCTCTTGTTCTGTAGTTTTAAAAATCTTTATGAGAAGACTAGAGAAAATGTACTATGTCTTGACATATGGTGTTTTAAAATTTTAAATGTATTTTACCAGCATAAAACAAATGATGTTTACACTATTCTTTATTGGTGTTATAGTTTAAAAAAATATTTTCTTCTGGGGCATCATTTACATTTTGGTAAATTTTAGCTTCACAGTTCAGTATAATTAAGTGAAGCGTTCATTATAATCATCCATCTGTTGTTCTTAAATTCTTTCTTTTTAAAAAAGTTTTTTTTTTTTTTTTGAGACAGAGTCTCACTCTGTTGCCCAGGCTGGAGTGCAGTGAAGAGAACATGGCTCACTACAACCTCTGCCTTCTGAGTTCAAGAGATTCTCCTGCCTTAGCCTCCTGAGTAGCTGGGACTACAGGCCCACACCGCCATGCCTGGCTACTTTTTGTATTTTTAGTAGAGACAGGGTTTCACTATATTGGCTAGGCTGGTCTCGAACTCCTGACCTCATGATCCGTTCGCCTCAGCCTCCCAAAGTGCTGGGATTACAGGTGTGAGCCACTGCACCAGGCCCATTCTTTCACTTATTAACTCAGCACTTTTTGCATGCTTTAACATATGCTAGGTGCTGAGATGCAGACTGAGTAAGAGATAGTCCCTGTCCTCAAGGGGCTCCCTGTCTAGTGGGGGAGGGCATGCATCACCACAGTCTGTTGTGGGAACTGCTTTCCTAAAGGCGTGTAAGAAGGGCTCTGGGAACAACATGGGAGAGGTAATAAAAGCAGGTTGTTTTTACGTCGGGATTGGCAAACTCAAGTCCTTAGGCCTACTGAAAATGAGTGAGGGGAGGGACACACACCATACCGTGGGAGCCCAGGGGACCTTGGCAAACAGGAGAGCACAGTCTTGCCAAAAGAAGCTCTGCACAGCTCCAACCATGGAACTAGGGCCAATGCCACCAAAGCCAACTTCTCAGTGAAACAGGGTTGTGTGTGCAATGTCCAACCTTGTTAGTGCTGGCTGTCTGTAAATGTTTAATGATTGTTTTAAAACACATAATGGACAAGTAAGACAGGTTTGCGGGCAGCCCAACCACTCTTTAATTTAGATATGAATGAAATTTTCCCTCCCTCCCTCTCTTCCTTCCTTCCTCCCTCTTTTCCTCTCTTTCTCTCTTTCTTTCTCCCCTGGCCTACCCTTTGATTTACGTACAAATGAAACTTTCCCTCCCTTCCCTCCCCTCCCCTCCCCTCCCCTTCCCTCTTTCAAAAGAGTTTCTTGTTGCCCAGGCTGGAGTGCAATGGCGCCATTTTGGCTCACCACAGCTCCCGCCTCCTGGGTTCAAGCAATTCTCCTGCCTCAGCCTTCCGAGTAGCTGGGATTACAGGCATGCTCCACCACACCGGCTAATTTTGTATTTCTAGTAGAGACAGGGTTTCTCCATGTTGGTCAGGCTGGTCTCAAACTCCTGACCTCAGGTGATACCCGCCTTGGCCTCCCAAAGTGCTGGGATTACAGGCATGAGCCACCATGCCCAGCCTCTTTCTTTTTTCGGAGACGAGATCTTGCTCTGTTGTCCAAGCCGGAGTGCAGTGATGCAATCGTAGCTTACTATAATCTCCAACTCCTGGGCTCAAGGGATCCTCCTGTCCCAGTTCTCAAGTAGCTAGGAGTACAAGAATGTGCCACCATGCCTGGCTAATTTTTTTCTTTTTTTTTTTTTTTTTTTTTTTGAGACGGAGTCTCGCTCTTGTTACCCAGGCTGGAGTGCAATGGCGCGATCTCGGCTCACCGCAACCTCCGCCTCCTGGGTTCAGGCAATTCTCCTGCCTCAGCCTCCTGAGTAGCTGGGATTACAGGCACGCGCCACCGTGCCCAGCTAATTTTTTTGTATTAATAGAGACGGGGTTTCACAATGTTGACCAGGATGGTCTCGATCTCTCGACCTCGTGATCCACCCGCCTCGGCCTCCCAAAGTGCTGGGATTACAGGCTTGAGCCACCGCGCCCGGCCTAATTTTTTTCTTTTAAAAAAACATTATTACTTTTTTTGAGACAGAGTCTTGCTCTGTTACCGAAGCTGGAGTACAGTGGTGTATTCTTAGCTCACTGTAACCTCTGCCTCCCAGGCTCAATCTGTTCTCCCTCTTTAGCCTCCTGAGTAGCTGGGCGCTATCATGCCTGGCTAATCTTTGTATTTTTTGTGCAGACAAGGTTTCATCATGTTGCCCAGGCTGGTCTTGGACTCCTGGGCTAAAGCAATCTGCCTGCCTCAGCTATCCAAAGTGCTGGGATTATAGGTGTGAGCAACTACCCCCAGCTGCCCAGCTAATCTTTGAAAAATATTTTGTAAAGATGGACAGTCTCGTTGCCCAGGCTGGTCTTGAACTCCTGGCCTCAAGCAATACTCTTGCCTTAGCTTCCCAAAGCATTGGGATTACAGGTGTGAGCCATCATGCCTGACCATGAAACTTTCTATTGTCATATGTTCTACTGCCATTTCTTTGGTAATTTTGCATCCTGATTTTATAGAGAGAATTTATTTCATAAGAGTATGCCAAGACTCAAGATGTTAACTGACTCAACATCAGCCATTCAGAGGCTCTGAGAGGATTGAGATGATTACTTTTCTTCTTTCTTTTCCTTTCTTTCTTTTTCTTTCTTTCCTTTTCTTTTCTTTTCCTTCTTTTCCTTCTTCTCTTCTCTTCTCTTGTCTCACTCTGTTGCCCAGACTGGAGTGCACTGGCATGATCTCGGCTCACTGCAACCTCTGCCCCCCGGTTTCAAGTGATTCTCCTGCCTCAGCCTCCCAAGTAGCTGGGATTACAGGCTTGTGCCACCACACCCAGCTAATTTTTGTATTTTTAGTAGAGACAGGGTTTCACCACTTTGGGCCAGGCTGGTCTCAAACTCCTGACCTCAGGTGATCCACCCGCCTCAGCCTCCCAAAGTGCTGGGATTACAGGTGTGAGCCACTGCACCTGGCTGAAATGACCTTTCTTGATTCCCCCTGGGGAAACTTACTACTTGGAACTAAAGATCAGGAACTGCCCCCACTGGAGACAAACTGTGGGATAATTTATGTTAATTCTAAATGAGCATCTCTTATTATCTCTTTGGTTACTTTTCCAGGTGAGACAGGGGAAACGGTGGAAACAGAGATGGAGAATGAAAAAGTGAGTGAAGGGACTGAAACCAAAGAGGAAGAAACAGGAGAAGCGGTGGACTTTTCAGCAGCCACATAGATAGGTACGGTGACAGAAGAGTGAACTGACACAGCGTGTTATCATAGAGAAGACAAAAATGGCAGTGAAGCTTGTGGTTATGTATCTTATCTTTCTACATCTACATGTTTTCTATAAGGAGTGTGGTTATAGAGAGACCGTTGGAACCATGAGAAGGATATTTCCATATTCTTATTTTGTTCTACAAAACTGCTAAACTGTAAACAGTTTTCCTAGCTACTTAGAATGGTTATACATTTAAAACTATAAAAGTCAGAGCCAATAAAAATTATGTGATTATTTAAGAGTATGAGGGTGACTTTCTTCATTGTGGACATGAGTCCATTCAATACAGAAAATGAGACCCTAAAAAGAAGGCGTAAACCTTTAGGTACAGGTGGCTGGAGAAAGGAATTAGCAAATTTTAGGGAACTGACAATAATAAAGTCACACAGTTTTAATCATGATGGAATGAGAATGAACAACAGCCAAAATAATAGGATGAGCTATACCAAATATTTCTGTCCTGTTACAGAATTTAGAGCTGATAAGACCCTTAGGAAGTATGTCATCTACATGCTTGCTCACCTTTAAGGCTGTCAGCTATCACAGATCCTTATTTATCATGGAATATTAAACATGTTAACAGAATCCTTTTCAAAGGATTGCAAACTCTGGTGCTATTGCAAGGTCAGGGATTTTTTACAATGAAAGGCTACACATTTTCCATGTGCCATTTTGAATCAGCTGTTGATTTTATACTCACATGAGGTTTTTCAATTGATGTTATCCTTTAGAATAACATTAAAAGTATTTTAAGGCCAGGCATGGTGGCACATGCCTGTAATCCCAGCACTTTAGGAGGTTGAGGTGGGTGGATCAGAAGGTCAGGAGACCAGCCTGGCCAACATAGTGAAACCCTGACTCTACTAAAAATACAAAAAATTAGCTGGGCATGGTGGTGTGTGCCTGCAATCCCAGGTACTTGGGAGGCTGAGGCAGGAGAATCCAGTGAACTCGGGAGGTGGAGGTTGCAGTGAGCCAATATTGTGCCATTGCACTCCAGTGCGGGCGATGGATGCGAGAATCTGTCTCAAAAAAAAAAAAAAAAATATATATATATATATATATATATATAAAAATTAATTGACTTTTTAATATATTTTGGAGACAATAAATAGCAAGGATTAAAACCTAGATTGTTGCTTATGCGGAATCTATTCTTGGGCTCTATTTTTTTTTTTTTTTTTGAGATGGAGTGCAATGGTGCTATCTCGGCTCACTGCAACCACTGGCTCCCGGTTTCAAGCTGGGATTACAGGTGTCTGTCACCATACCCAGCTAATTTTTGTATTTTTAGTAGTGACAGGGTTTTACTATGCTAGCCAGCTGGTCTTGAACTCCTGACCTCATGATCCTCCCACCTTGGCCTCCCAAAGTGCTGGGATTACAGGCGTGAGCCACTGTGCCCAGCTGCTCTGTTCTTTTTTAGATGACTACAATTTAATATGAGGCTTCAGCGGTGAAAAAAGGCTAAGAAGTCAAGATTTTTTTTTTTTTTTAAGATGGGGTTTCACCATAATGGCCAGGCTGGTCTTGAACTCCTGACCTCAGGTGATCCACCCACCTCTGCCTCCCAAAGTGCTAGGATTACAGGCATGAGCCACCACACCCAGCCAAAGTCAAGATTTTAGAAGCATTTGTGACACTTCTTTAGTGATGTACTACAGAGTCAGTTTCTGAGAATTCTTCTGAAGTTGACCAGGTTTTGGCAGATGATTGTAAGTAATAAAAATAATAGCCAACTTTCCCACCAGTGAGTGCCTTGTGTTTATGAGTATCAGAATAGAATTCTGGAAACATTTGGTTTCTTTATCTTATTTGTAAATATATATTTTTCTTTTTTTAAAAAAAGTTCCTACTATTTCCTAAGTAAATATGTATTTTTAAGGTAACTACTCAGATGAATTAACTAATCTTTTTATTTTAATTTTTAATTTTTTGAGACAGGGTCTTACTCTGTTGCAGGCTTCTGTGTAGTGGTGTGATCATGGCTTACTGCAAGCTGGACTTCCTGGGCTCAGGCAATCCTTCCACCTCACCTCCCCTGAGTAGCTGGGACTACAGGCATGTATTACCATGCCCAACTTATTTTTGTATATTTAGTTGAGACAGGGTTTTGCCATGTTGTCCAGATGGTCTCGAACTCCTGAGCTCAAGCAACCTGCCTGAGTCTCCCAAAGTGCTGGGACTTCAGGGGTGAGCCACCTGGCCTAACTAGTTTCTTTTACTTTAGCTTCTACATTAAAATAACTACTAAGATGGCCTATAATTAATTATAAGAATATAGGATACAGGGAAGAATATATTTTCTTGATTCTGATTTTAATATTATGTTCTGACTGTAAAGTGCTGAGGAGGACAATAAAAGGAGCTCCTTGAGGAGATGACATCATCCTTTCTGCAAAGTAAAGGCACTGGATTGTGATTGCATTGAAAGCAAGCACTGTGTT
This sequence comes from Aotus nancymaae, assembly GCF_030222135.1. NCBI lineage: Eukaryota > Metazoa > Chordata > Mammalia > Primates > Aotidae > Aotus > Aotus nancymaae. The sequence goes on from NW_026988450.1 coordinate 47,079,331, forward strand.
TTATGTATCTTTGAATTCAGGCATTTAGCTCCTTTAATGGAATGTGGTAGGTACTCGATAAATATTTGTTGAATCAATAAATGAATGACAAATGCCAAGGAGTCCCATTTATACTTAATTCATTAAAAAATAATAGATATAAAATATAAATTTGGCTGGGCATGGTGGCTCACACCTGTAATCCCAGAACTTTGGGAGGCTGAGGCGGGTGGATCTCTTGAGTCCAGGAGTTCAAAACCAGCCTGGGCAACATGGCGAGACCCCGTCTCTACAAAAAATACAAAAAAATAGCTGGGCATGATGGCATGTGCCTGTAGTCCCAGCTACTCAGGTGGCTGAGAGTCAAATCATTTATTCTCATAAAATTGCGGAAGTTTATAATAAATTTCTGGTACTTGCTCTACTTTTGTCTTTATCCTTTAATGTGGTTACTAAAACATTTTTGGAAACTTTGTTTTTATTCTTATTAAGTTTTAACATTAAAACTTTATAAGGAAAATTAAAATATTTCACAATATATGAACATTTCAAAATTTAAATATTTCAAAATAATCTGTTAATTTAAAAAAGTAATAAATATCTACAGTAAAAGTCAAATATAGAAGGGTATAAAATAGGTAGTGAAGTTTCCTTCCCATATCCTTTAGTCCTTCCATGAAAAAATTATATTTCTTGTGTATACTTCCCAAAAAAAAGTATATGTATATACCAGGCTCTATGTGTATGCTAAAATATAAGTGTATATTTACATATCTACATTTTAACTTTTTTCTTTTTTTAGATGAAGTTTCGCTCTGGTTGCCCAGGCTAAAGTGCAATGGTACCATCTCAGCTCACTGCAACCTCCACCTCCCGGGTTCAAACGATTCTCCTGCCTCAGCCTCCTGAGTAGCTGGGATTACAGGCATGTACGACTATGCCCGGCTAATTTCATCTTTTTAGTAGAGATGGGGTTTCTCCATGTTTATCAGGCTGGTCTCAAACTCGTGATCTCAGATGATCCGCCCACCTCGGCCTCCCAAAGTGCTGGGATTATAGGCATGAGCCACCGTGCCCTGGGAGTCTTGCTATGTTGCCTAGGCTGGTCTCAAATTCTTGGCCTCAAGTGATCCTTCTGCCTCAGTCTCCCAAAGTGCTAGAATTACAGGCATGAGCCACTGGGACCAGCCCACATATCCACATTTAAAAACACAAATGATAATTTACATAGCCCTTGTACTGTGAAAACTACATGTAAAACCACTGATTGATCCTTTCCTATGTTAAAATGTTTTCCTTTTGCCTAAGACTGAGTCTTCTTTTTCTTTCTTTTTTTTTTTTTCATTAGAGCCTGATCCTGGAATTTTTTTCTTTTTTTTCTCTCTTTCTTTCTTTTTTTTTTTTAAGACTAAGTCTTAACAGAGCAAAATGTATTCTGATCCTAGGTCCCCAGACCCTGAAAGGATTTGACCAGTTTTGCCCCCAGATTCAAAATGCACGAGATGGACAAAAGGTTTGAGTTGTTAATAGAGAAACTGCCAGCAGGGCTGGATTTTTCTATCCCTGGAGTGCTGTGCAACCACTTTGTACCCAGTTTGTGTTCTTTTAATTGAGATAATTTCAGGCCCAGTACTATAGCTCATGCCTGTAATCCCAGCACTTTGGGAGGCTGAGGCAGGCAGATCATATGGTCAGGAATTCAAGACCAGCCTGGCCAACATAATAAAACCCCATCTCTAATAAAAATATAGAAATTAGCCGGGTGTGGTGGCATTTACCTGTAGTCCCAGCTACTCGGGAGGCTGAGGCAGGAGAATCGTTTGAACCCAGGAGGCTGAGGTTGTAGTGAGCTGAGACTGCACCATTACACTCCAGCCTGGGCAACAGAGCGAGACTCCATCTCAAAAAAAAAAAAAAAAGAAAAAAAGATAATTTTATTATTTCTGTACCTAATTGGGATGGAAATGAACAAATTTCCGAACTCTCATTCTTATGAGTGAATATAACATTTGTATTTACCAGCAGGGCGTGCCAGTTTGCAAATCTAGGAAATACCCAGACCAGACTCAAATTCTAGGCCAGAAGTGCCAACCCCCTGAGACAGCCACAGGGTAGAAATGTGTGGTTCAATGACTGGGTGTGGTGGCCCACCCCTGTAATCCCAGCCCTTTGGGAGGGAAATCACTTGAGCCCAGGAGTTTGGGACCAGCCCAGGAAACATAGCAAGACCCTGTCTCTACAATAAATAAATAGGTAAAAGTTAAATAGTTTCAAACTATTACCTTACTGCTTTTTTCATTTAGACTTTGGAGTAAAAGCTCTTACCATATTTTGAGCAGTTCAAAACACCCACACCACTCTGAACAAATGCTTTATTCCATATTGGGCCTTGAAGTAAGAATTACTTAATTAAGAAAATGGTTTCTTCCACATTTAACTAATCAAAGAATGTTGGATGGCCATGGTCAAATAAACCTAGTAAGGTTTACATTGTACTCTTTTAGCAAATACAATGGCTTGTTAGAGATGGCAAGTATCCTTTTTTCTTTTTCTTTTTTTTGTCTGGAGTGCAGTGGTATGCTCGGCTCACTGCAAACTCTGCCTCCTGGTTTTAAGTGATTCTCCTGCCTCAGCCTCCCACGTAGCTGGGATTACAGGCAGGCACCACCATACCTGGCTAATTTTTGTATTTTTAGTAGAGACAGGGTCTTAGTATGTTGGCCAGGCTGGCCTCGAACTCCTGAGCTCAAGAGATTCTCCTGCCTCGGCCTCCCAAAGTGCCGGGATTACAGGCTGAACCATCACGCTTGGCTGAGTATCCTATTTTAATGAAGATAGTTTGTTGATCCAATTCTGAATTCTCTTTCACAAAGGCCAGTGATGTGGGCATCATAAAGCCATTCAGTTGCTTGTACACATTTGTAAGGTAAAAGGAGAATGACCCTTCCCTTCTTCTCTCTCCTCACACCAGATAGCAAGGCATGCCGTGTTTGAAATATTGAAAGCATTTACTTATAAGATGTCATTACGTCTAAAACTATGTCAGCTTCTCACCTCTCCAGAGTTTATAAATTTATGTGTTTGGTTATAATCTCAGGGCTTTAATTGCCTATGCAGAATCGGTGTAATTTCAGAGAGCAGCTGACAAGTATGGAATTTCTCTTCTAGTTCCTGTTAGTATCAACAAAAGTTGGCATTAGTAATCCATGTCAGTCAAATTGCAGGCTTTTTGCTTTACTTGTCAGTACCACCACTCAGCACATTTATTGGGGAACATTTGAGGTGTTAAAAGTTAACAACCATATCATTATTCTTGTGCGTAATGAAAGAGGTCTCTGGACATCAAAGCCAGGCTTTAATAATCCCAAAGGTAGAAGAAGGGCCAACCTACATTATTCTAAAGACTCTTTCAGTTTAATAATATGCTACTGAAATTAATAAACATGCTACTCCCATTCACCACTGGGGATAGAGCTCTGCAAACCTCACTAATTTCCCGAAAAAGTTCTGAGAAACCAACTGAGGATACCAGTTTTATTTTGAGATCTGTCTCATTTTTTTTCTCATAGAATATAGATATTTCTAACTTTTTTTTTTTTTTTTTGACACAGAGTCTTGCTCTGTCGCCCATGCTGGAGTGCAATGGCACAATCCCGGCTCACTGCAACCTTCACCTCCTGGGTTCAAGCCATTCTCTTGCCTCAGCCTCCCAAGTAGCTGGGATTACAGGCATGTGCCACCACTCCTGGCTAATTTTTGTATTTTTAGTAGAGATGGGGTTTTACCATGTTGACCAGGCTAGTCTTGAACTCCTGACCTCAAGTGATCTGCCTGCCTCAGCCTCCTAAAGTGTTGGGATTACAGGTGTGAGCCACTACGCCCAGCCTTAGAATTTCTTCTTAATAAAAGTAAGTATAGCGATTCAGACTATCACATAAATTTAAAAATAATGCATGTTGTAAAGAATTGATTTCTGTGACCCTGATTCTAAACACTTTTTTTTTTTGAGACAGTCTCACTCTGTCACCCAGGCTGGAGTGCAGTGGTATGATCTTGGCTCACTGCAACCTCTGCTGCCTGGGTTCAAGCAATTCTTGTGCCTCAGTCTCCCGAGTAGCTGGGACTACAAGGGAACACCACTAAACCCAGCTAATTTTTGTATTTTTAGTAGAGACAGGGTTTCATCATGTTGGCCAGGCTGATCTCAAACTCCCAACCACAGGTGATCCACCCGCCTCGGCCTCCCAAAGTGCTGGGATTACAGGCATGAGCCACCAAGCCCAGCTCTGATTTTAAACACTTTTCAAAGAGTCGTTCAATGACAGGAGAAGAGGCTTTCGATGGCAGCTGTACTGTTGGAGAGTAGCTTTGGGTTGGAGAGGGGGTATGGGCCCACACTAGGAAGTCACAAGGCCCATTGGTGACTTTTCTAACCACCACCACACCCCTAGCAGTTCAGTGGAGAACAAAGTAATAGTGATTTGAAGTAGCAGTTATTTAGTGGATCAGTATAGCTTATCTTCAGGTTTCTGGATATAAGAGTTTTTAAATAACATTTTTTTTTTGTTTTTTTTGGGGGGGTAGAAATAAACACTTTCTGCCTAGGTACTTATATATGTCACAGAATGACTATTTAGGCAATAATTTCAAAAGAAGGATTTGTTATTAAAATAATTTTTTTTCTTAGTATAAATACATATTCATTGTGGAAACTTCAGAAAATACAAACTTTAAAAGATGAGATCTAAATATTACCCATAATTCATCAGATGATCACTGTTAGCATGTTGCTGTATATAAGAGATTATTTTTTAGTTGCAAAACTTGTTTCAATAACAAGTTAGTCAACTGTCAGTAGAACTTTGAGTCTGTTGAGTCAATGAGCACAGCACATCTGAATTTTGCTCACTAGAATCCATTGCAGGTAATATGTTATAGAGAATGTTCCAGTAATATTTGCTATATTCATAAACATTGATTGGTGCTACAGAGAAAGCAACTCTGCAAAGTATATGAGCTCTTAGCTGACCACAATTTATAATTTATGCTAGATGAATAGTTCACTGAAATGAAATCCTTTATTTGGAATTTTTTTTAATGCTTTCCAATTGCTAAACAATCGCAGAAGTGAGGATTGTAAGCTCTTCAGAGGGCAGGAAAAGCCCATTCATACTTCATTCAACTCCCCTCAAGTCTAGCACAGATTTGTCATTCTATAAATATTTGTTGGTAACAAATGCTGCTTATTCTTTTGTAATCATGGCAATTTCCTTATAACTAAAAATAATTGACATTAAGGGAAATTGTGGCCAAAATTTTAATGAAATTATTTGTACTGCTGGCTTAACATTTATTATTTTGATTGAATAAATGTTATTAGAACTAATAAAGTGTTAAAAAGCTTATCTTGGTGTATTTTTTATCTGAATTGTTTTACAGACACATACCATTCTTTTGATTCATTGTGTCCTTCAGAAAAAAAAAGCAGACTTTAAATTAATCTTGGAAGGCTGAGATGGGAGGACTGCTTGAGGCCAGGAGTTCAAGACTACCTGGGCAACATAATGCGACCCTGTCTCTACAAAAACATAAAAATATTAGTCAGGTGTGGTGGTATGTGCCGTAATCCCATTTACTCAGGAGGCTGAAGTGGAAGGAATGCTTCAGCCAGGAGTTTGAGGCTGCCGTGAGACATGATATGCTACTGTACTCCAGCCTGGGTAATGGAGTGAGAGCATCACAAAATTAAAAAAAAAAGACCAACATGTAATGTCTGCCCCCACCCTCAATATTTTAACAAATTCTAGTGATTTGCCTTCAGTGTGGAAAAAACAACTCCAAGCCCAGATCCAGCCACAAATTAATTAACTTGGGTACCAGCATCTTATTTCCAGGTCTTTCATTCTAGAGTTTGATTTTGAAGTCATGACCCATATATAACTATTCTCCCCAGACCCAACCTGCCCAAGGTGTCTAATTTCCTGGCTTTGGCTTAGGAACCGGCCCTTAAGCTGAGCTAGACTAAGCAGAGGCTTCCCTGAGATTCTCCTGCCAGAGAGATCAGGAAATGGTTATCTTTCTGCTGGGGTTAGTGCACTCACAGCCTGTATCTGGGCTCTGCAGCATTTTCCCCCAAGAGACAGATGGAGCCATGAGGTTTCTGGACTACGTGTGCCTAAAGCCAGCTGTAATCTGGCCTCTGTGACCTGAGTCTATGCATTTATCTATCTTTTATCCCCACATAATAGTAGTTTGAGTTGGGTTTCTGTCACTTACTAATAAAAGAAGACTCAATATTAAAAGTAGAACAAAAGTGACTTATAAATGAGCTGGAGAAAACAATAAGTGTAAGAGCAGAAATAATGATAAAGATATAGAAAGGATCAACAAAGCCAAAAAGTGGTTCTTTAAAAAGTTGATAAACTTCTGGCAAAGACTTATAAAGAAAAAAAAGAAGCCCAAATAAATCATATCAGAGATAAAAAGGGGTCACAGATATAGCAGAGATTAAAAAGATGTCTACAAGTGTGAAAATTTACATGCAAATTCTGCAACACTGTAAATGACCAAAACTGCGGAAGACTGGTAAGTTTAAATAAGGCTTCATGTAATAGTTGGCTAAAACTGTTGAAAAAAATAAACGGTATAAAAGTGTATGAAGTCAAAAGTGGGCTTTGGGAAATGAAATAGTTGGAGATTTTAACTTTACCCCCGCCTTTAGGCAATATGTTTTAATGTATAAACTGTTAAGAAATAAATGAACAAAGTCGCACCAAAGGAAATCTGCATGTCTATTTTATTTCTGTTAGAAAAATATTATCTATATAACATTTTGGTCCACTTTCTTCTCCTTGACCTCAAATTTAAACACTTTAATTTTACTCAGGAAAAGAAGAATCACATACCTGACATGAGAATTAAATCGTTCACATCATTAGTTTGAATTAGATATGTTCTTGATTATTTCTCAGGAATAATAAGTCTTCTTTCCTGCCTGTTATTTCTCTTTTATTTATTGAGTAACTATGTAATGAGTATCTCTTTCCTGTATTCAGGAATACAGGTGCACACAGGTGTAATTTAAAACAGTAACTGGATTCCTTCTCTAATCTTCAGTTCATGTTCAACTCTCCCTATTATATGGTATTTCCATAATAACATCAGATATTTTCATCAAATTCACACTGTCATCAATATTGTGAAAATTAAAATGTTAATTAAGATGTTATATCAATTGTAAAAATTAAAATGTTAAAAATTCCAGACTACACAGCACTGCGCCCACTTATAGTGATGCTGTTGCCAGAGGTCCTTGGACAGCTACTGCTTCAATTTCAATTCGGGCACCCTGTGAGGAAAATGAAACAATTTGTTGTAATCATTTTGTACAAATTGCAAGCTCTATAATACCTATGAAAAACATACAACTACAGCAATATAATTTTTTTTTTTTTTTTGACATGGAGTCTCGCTCTGTCAGCCAGGCTGGAGTGCAATGGCATGATTTCAGCTCACTACAACCTCCACCTCCTGGGTTCAAGCAATTCTCCTGCCTCAGCTTCCAGAGCAGCTGGGATTATAGGCACCCACCACCACACCCAGCTAATTTTTGTATTTTTAGTAGAGATGGGGTTTCACCATGTTGGTAAGGATGGTCTCCATCTCTTGACTTCGTGTTCTTCCCGCTTCAGCCTCCCAAAGTGCCAGGATTACAGGAGTGAGCTACCACGCCTGGCAATGTAACATTTTTAACATTAAACTTTTCAAAGAAGGAAAGGAGAAGGAAATATTCACCAAGAACCTATAATGGACCAGGTAACCATGCTAGGCATATCATACATAGTTTTAGCGCCTATGATTCTCACAGCAGCCCTATTAGAGAGATGTTTTCCCCTCAATTCACAGAGTGATATGCTGAAGTGCAGAAGGAATAATTAACTCATCCCAAGTCATAGGCGAGACAGCAGAAGTTGACCCCTTGTCTTGTGATTCCAAGTTAGAGCTCTTTCTACTATACCCAGTATCTTAATAGGTTTGATAATGATCATTCCAAGTAACAGTTAATTAAAGCAATACAAATGACACTCTTAGGAAATAAATTTTCTTTAGTAGAAACTGCAAGTGGGAGTCAGTAAGAGCTGCTTTTTTATATGCAGGAATATTGTGCTGCTAAGCTTAGAGTTAGAGTACCAAAATCAAAGCAGTGAGAAATATGTGTGCCCCTGGTTTACAGATTATTTTTCTAGTGGAAGGTTTCCATTTTTAATTATACAACAGCCAGGTGAAATTTTTACTGCAGAAGTCACAAACAAACCTGGCTCAAATTTATAGTCCTCTAAGTAACATTACAACAACACAGCTGCTATTCTGATTCTATGTTCATGTGTTGTCTTAAAAGGTTTCTTAATTTTTTTTCATGCATGTAATATGGGGTATTTCCTTTCAGACTTTAAGTCTTGGGAAGCAGGGTCTATTTCTTTCTCTTTCTTTTTTTTTTTTTTTTTTGAGACAAGGTCCCACTGTTACTCAGGCTGGAGCACAGTGGCTCGATTATAGCTCATTGCAACCTTCAAGTGTTACTCCCACCTCAGCCTCCCAAGTAGCTGGGAGTTCAGGTGTCCGCCACCATGCCTGGCTAAATGATAATTTTTTTTGTAGAGATGGCAGTCTCACTATGTTGCCCAGGCTGGTCTGGAACTCCTGGTCTCAAGTGATCCTCCTGTGTTTGCTTCTCAAAGCACTGGGATTACAGGGGTAAGCCGCCTGGCCCAGGCTACTTTTTTTAAGTTTCCTTTCACAGTGCTTAGTTTACTTATAGTCAGAAAACACCGTAGAAATTGAAAACCGTGTACATTAGTTATTTAAAGTATACTTACTTTGGGCAAAGCAGCAACTTGGTAAGCAGCTCTAGCAGGAAAATTACTCTTGAAATCTGAATTTAGAAGAATTTCAGTTTTTAACAGAAGAGTTGAAAAAAGATCAAGTGAAAAATTTTATTTTAATTTTCAGATATTGTGTTGTCACACTCTACAATTAAGAATCTGGCAAGTGCTTGATATACTAGTCAGTTCTTAGATATAAGCAACATTTTATTTTTATTTTTATTTTTGAGATAGAGTCTCACTCTGTCACCCAGGCTGGAATGAAGTGGTGTGATCTCGGCTCACTGCAACCTCTGTCTCCCAGGTTTAAGCGATTCTCCTGCCTCAGCCTCCCGAGTAGCTGGGATTACAGGCATGTACCACCACGCCCATCTCATTTTTGCATTTTTAGTAGAGACGGGATTTTGCCATATTGGCCAGATTGGTCTCAACCTCCTGATGTCAAGTGATCTACCCACCTTAGCCTCCCAAAGTGCTGGGATTACAGGTGTGAGCCACTGAGCCCAGCCTTAAGCAACATTTTAAAAAAAGAGGCTCATCAGATTTGTTTGATAAAACATTTGTTTGATAAAACATTTTGCCATATGATTCCTGTGATAGTTAATACTTTTCTAAATGTCTTAGCTTTCTGGCAAAGAAAATGAAATACTCTAACATTTTGATCTTGTGTGATGTGAATGGGGTTTTGTTTTTAAAGTGATATTTATAAGCTATTTATCTAAATAGGGAACAACTGCCCATCTCCCGCAATTTTGGCAAGTACTTCCTCTGCCAACTTTGGCCTTTTCTAGTCATTTCTTCAGGAGAGGATAAATAATAATGCATTTTCCTTTTTTTTTTTGAGACAGAGTTTCACTCGTTGCCCAGGCTGGAGTGCAATGGCGCGATCTCGGCTCACTGCAACTTCCACCTCCCAGGTTCAAGCGATTCTCCTGCCTCAGCCTCCCAAGTAACTAGGACTACAAGCACCCACCGCCATGCCCAGCTAATTTTTTGTATTTTTAGTAGCCTCAGCCTCCCAAGTAACTAGGACTACAAGCACCCACCGCCATGCCCAGCTAATTTTTTGTATTTTTAGTAGAGATGGGGTTTCTCCATGTTGGTCAGGCTGGTCTCGAACTCCTGACCTCAGGTGATCCACCAGCCTCGGCCTCCCAAAGTGCTGGGATTACAGATGTGACCACTGCTCCCAGCTGATGCTTTTTCCATGTTATACCTTTGTCTCATCTCACTAGGTGGTAGGAACACTGATTTTCCCCACTATGGCATTAATGTTACTAATAGCTAACATTTGCTCAGTGCTTCTAACACACCAGCTTCTGTTCTAAGTGCTTTACATGTTGTACTTACTCATTTAATCATTCCAACAACCCTCTAAGGTAGGAATATATTATCTCCATTTTGCATATGAGAAAACCAAGGCATAGAAATATTAAGTAACTAACTAATGAGTCTGAGAGAGCCAGAATAAAGATGGTGGCCGGACCATATAGCAATAGTAAATAAAACCTATGCATAAAAGATTTTTAGGAGAGTTTAAAAAGCCTGAGAAGGGTTTAATGAAATTAAGCTTTTGAAAAATCAATATGTAGTGCTTCAGTACATTGTTTTAGGGAATGCAATAGAGATGTCTTAGAACTTTTTCATGGGGATATACAACACATTTCCAATCAAGTTATTCATTATTTTAGGACAAGATCTAGAACCATTTCTTTAGCATCTCCTACCACTCTTAATTCATAATTGACATTCATTAATATGAACAGACTTATTTCTTTTTAAAAATGGAAAACAGGAATAAAACCAAATTACTTACACTGTTTGTAGATTTCATTGACAGTATTGAAGTCATTTATGTCAGCCAGAAGAACAGTTGTTTTCACCACTAGAAGATAGAAACATTGTCATTAGGTTTAGTTATTTGGTCTGATCCAAAACATTACTTAGAAAAAGAGTATATGATTCTGAGACCGTCTTGATTAAAATGGGACTGAAATGGGACCAAATAAGTGAAGTAGAACAGTTGCTATTCAAAACAGCTTGAAATAGCAACAAAGATATGGCACAGCATATTACTGGATGCCATATACTTTTCAAAAAGACCAAAGAACTATCAAACAGAAATGTGAAATAAGATCAAATTGCTCACCATTAGTGAAGTCACAGCTTGCAGCTTTCAGAATTTCACTCATGTTTTTAAGGGCCTGTGAACCGAGCCAAGAAAGGCCCAAGTCACTGATGTTAGATTTAAAACTTCAGTTAAATTCAATTAATCATCTTTTACTAATACTTTCTTAAATAGCTTATGTTGCAGAAAAATCCTCCCTACTCTTGTTAGGAAGCTTACAAGTGAATTATTTCTTGGCTTTCCTTTCATAGAATGAGTCTTTCTGAAATACAATGAAAAGGTTGTCTCCTTTTGTGCTTAAAAAGATTGGGTTAGCCCAGGCGAGGTGGCTCATGCCTGTAGTCCCAGCACTTTGGGAGACCGAGATGGGTGGATCATGAGGTCAGGAGTTCGAGACCAGCCTGTCCAACATGGTGAAACTCTGTCTCTACTAAAAATACAAAAATTAGCTGAGTGTGGTGGTGGGTGCCTGTAATCCCAGCTACTTGGGAGGCTGAGGCATGAGAATCGCTTGAACCCAGGAGGCGGAAGGTGCAGTGAGCTGACACCACACCACCGCACTCCAGCCTGGTGACAGAGCGAGACCTTGTCTCAACAATAACAACAAAAAAGATTGGGTTAAAGTCCCTTCTTCAGTGATAAATGTGTTAATTGTTCAACCAATGTCCACCGAAATAATTTCTGGAGTTCTTCACTCGATATTGCTTCAAGGATAAGTATGAGCTAGTAAGCATTAAAACATGTTTTCTTTTAAAGCAATATTTGACTTTAAAGAGTTCTTTTTCCTTTTTCTCAAAAAACAGTAAATTAACTGACACACTAGCTTCTGGAAGAACACTTATTTTATCTTTATCTGTTTTTGGGTTCATTCTTCCTTCCCATTTTGCTGGTTACAATGTAATATTTGATTATATTCTTGTGTCTTTTAAAATAATCTTCTAAATAGGTAATATTTGGACATGGCAACAAAAAAATTCAAAAGCTATTAAAAAAGCATATACAGTGTACAAATGTCTCTCACCCTTCTCTCCCTCTGCCCAGTTTCCCTCCTCAGAGGTAACCACTGTTTCTAACTGATTGTATATCCTTCTAGGTACAGTCAGTGCTTGTGCTGCACACTTTTAAACACACAAACAAGCACACATGGTGGTATACTGTGCATGTTATTCTGCATCTTGGTTTTATTTTACCATGGAACAATTAGAGATCTTTCCACATTAATTTAGTTGTATTGATCTAGCATGATTTATTCAACCAGTTCTTTATGAGTGACCATTTAGGTTTTTAAAAATCTTTGAGCATTATATGACTCAGTAAATGGATTAAATTATAGTTTATTGTTTTATTTTATTTTTTGAGATGGTGTCTTGCTTTCTCACCCAGGCTGGAGTGCCAGCTACAGTGGCACGATCTCGGCTCACTGCAATCTCCGCCTCCCAGGTTTAAGCCATTCTCCTGCCTCAGCCTCCTGAGTAGCTGGGACTACAGGCACATGCCACTGCACCCGATTAATTTCTTTTTTCTTTCTTTTATTTATTTATTTTTTTGAGACGGGGTCTCGCTCTGTCGCCCAGGCTGGAGTGCAATGGTGTGCTCTTGGCTCACTGCACTTCCACCTTCTGAGTTCAAATGATTCTCATGCCTTAGCCTCGGCTGGGACTATAGGCACGTGCCACCACACCCAGGTAATCTTTGTATTTTCAGTAGAGACGGGGTTTTGCCATGTTGGCCAGGCTGGTCGCGAACTCCTGACCTCAGGTGATCTGCTCGCCTTGGCCTCCCAAAGTGCTGGGATTATGGGTGTGAGCTACCGTGCCTGGTCTCCCCGGCTAATATTTGTATTTTTAGTAGAGACGGGGTTTCACCATATTGACCAGGCCAGTCTTGAATTCCTGACCCCAAGTGATACACCAGTTTCGGCTTCCCAGAGTGTTGGGATTACAGGTGTGAGCCACCATGCCTGGCCTAAATGATGCTTTAATTGTATTTATTGGATTAGAATTATATTCCCCATGCTTATTTTTAAAAAAGTTTACTGTTTACATTTTACTTCTGTGGTGGTAGTTTTTTTTTTGAAGTGGGGCAGGTAAGTGGCCCCGAAAAGAAATTTCCCAATCCATGTGGAAGTGGCAACATGTCATCTGATGTTAATGGTTCAGGTTAAAGTCACCTTAGTGATAAGGAGATAGAATCTCTTTTTTGGTTGTTAGATGATTCACGATCCATCAAATTTCCGACTCTTAGATCAAAAACTATGTTAAATCAAGCAGCAAGTAGCTTAAAAAACATTTATCTGTTAATCTCTATAAAATAAATCAGGCAAGTGGATTCTTAATACTCTTTGACATTAAAAAGGTAGAGGAAAGGGAACCTCAAATGTGAAAAATGACTTACTTGTTTAGCTTCTTCTGCCACCCCTCCTGACACAAGCTGGCCACTTGAAGGGTCCATGCCTATCTGTCCTGAAATGTAAACAGTCCTGTCGACTAACACAGCTTGGCTGCAATAAACAGAAAGCTAGTTTATTTATATAAGTATAAAATATGAAATTCAATGCTAGAAGACTTTTTTGATAGGACAGAGAAGTACAAATTGTAAAAAAAAAGAAAGATACATTGAACTTCATGGAAATTAAAAACTTTTGTTTATCAAAGATATCTTTAAGAAAATGAAAAGGAGTTGGATGCTGTAATCCTAGTGCTTTGGAAGGGTGAAGCAGGAGGGTCGCTTGGGGCCAGGAGTTTTAGACCAGCCTGGGCAACCACTCTGTCTCCACAAAAATAAAAAATAAAAAACAGCTGAGTGTGGTGATGCACATCTGTAGTCCCAGCTACTCAGGAGACTAGGGTGATTGAATTGCTTGACCCCAGGAGTTGGAGGCTGCAGTGAGCCATGACTCTACCACTGCATTCCAGCCTCAGTGGTACTGGGAAACAGAGAGAGACCCCCCAAAAAATGTGTGGGGTCAAGTCATAGATTGGGAGAAAAATATTTGCAAAACATACACCTAATAAAGGACCTGTATCCAGAATATACGAAGAACTCCTTTAAGTCAATAATGTGAAGACAACCCAATAAAAATGAGTAAATAATACTTCACAAAAGAAAATATACAAAGAGAATACATTACATTTTCTCAACATGATTAGTCATCAGAGAAATGCAAAGCAAAACCACACACAATAAGACATCACTGATAAAACAAACATTGGCAATGATGTGGAGCAACCCTCATACATTGTTGGTAGGAATAAGAAATGGTACAGCCACTTTAGAAATAGTTTGGCAGTTTCTTTAAAAATTTAAACATATACTTAACATACAACCCAGCAAACTCCTCTTCTTTTAGAGACAGGCTCTTGCTTTGTCACCCAGGCTGGAGTGCAGTGGTAGGATGTTGGCTCACTGGAGCCTTGACCTCCCAGGCCCAAGCGATCCTCCCATCTCAGCCTCCTAAGTAGCTGGGACTGCAGGTGTACACCACCATGCCTGGCTAATTTTTAATTTATTTTTATTTTTTGTAGAGATAAGGTCTTGCTATATTGCCTAGGCTGGTCTCAAATTCCTGGACTCAAGTGATCCTCCTGCTTTGGCCTCCCAAAGTGCTCGGATTACAGGCTTGAGCCTCAACCCAGTAATTTCTTTCCTTGGCGACTATCCAAGAGAAATGAAAACATATGTCCAAAGATTTTATGTGAATTTTCAGAATAGCATTATTTATAGCAAAAAAGCAAGACACTTACACACATGCACCCATTGATAGAGCCAACAAATGACTATATATTGTCTTATTTCACTTAAATGAAATCTTAGAAACGACAATAGCAGCAGATGATTAATTGTTGTTGTCTTGGGCAAGGGGTGACCATAAATGAGTACAAGGGAATTTTTTTACTGAGACAGAGTCTTGCTCTGTCATCCAGGCTGGAGTGCAGTGGCACGATCTTGGCTCACCACAACCTCCTCCTCCCACTTCAAGCAATTATCCTGCCTCAGCCTCCCGAGTGGCTGGACTACAGGCATGCACCACTATGCCTGGCTAATTTTTGTATTTTTTTTCAGTAGAGACGGGATTTCACCATGTTGGCCAGGCTGGTCTTGAACTCCTGACCTCATGATCCTCCCATCTTGGCCTCCCAAAGTGCTGAGATTACAGATGTGAGCCACTGTGCCTGGCTATGGTACAAGGGAATTTTTTGGGAGTGATAGAAATGTTCTAAAATTTGACTATGATAGTGAATGCATGATTCTATACATTTACCAAAACTCATGGAACACTACACTTAATTAAAATAGGTAACTGGTTTTTTTTTTTTTTTTTAAGAGACAGAGTCTCACTCTGTTGCCCAGGCTGGAGTACAGTGGCTTGATCTCGGCTCACTGCAATCTCCACCTCCTGGGTTCAAACAATTCTCCTGTCTCAGCTTCCCAAGAAGCTAGGATTATAGGCGTGGGCCACTACACCCAGCTAATTTTTGTATTTTTAGTAGAGATGGGGTTTTGCTGTGTTAGGCTGGTCTTGAACTCCTCACCTCAGGTGATCCACCTGCCTCAGCCTCTCAAAGTGCTGGGACTACAGGCATGGGTCACCTCACCTGGCCATTAAAATTAGTCACTTTTCTTTTTCTTTCTTTTTTTTTTTTTTTGAGATAGAGCCTCGCTCTGTCGCCAGGCTGGAATGCAGTGGCTCGATCTTGGCTCACTGCAACCTCCGCCTCCCAGGTTTAAGCGATTCTCCTGCCTCAGCCTCCTGAATAGCTGGGATTACAGGTGTCTATCACCATACCCAGCTAATTTTTGCATTTTTAATAGAGAGAGGGTTTCACCCTGTTGGCCAGGATAGTCTCGATCTCCTGACCTCGTGATCCACCCACCTCAGCCTCCCAAAGTGCTGAGATTACAGGTGAGAGCCACTGTGCCTGGCCTTAAAATTGGTAACTGTTATAAGTAACTTACACCTCAATATAGCTGTAAAACAAACAAACAAAAAATGCAATGCCAAGAGCACTTTTAAAAAAAATAAGTAGTCATCCTCAGACAAGATTAGTCACTGCTTATTGAGAGATCAATTAAGAACACACTTTTGAGGGTACACTTCTGATATGGCTTGGCTGTGTCCTTGCCCAAACTTCACCTCAACTTGTAGTACTCATAATCTCCACATGTTGAGAGTGGGACCTGGTGGGAGGTGACTGGACCTTGTGGCAGTTCCCCCCGTGCTGTTTTCATGATAGTGAATGAGTTCTCACACGATCTGATGGTTTTATAAGTGTTTGACAGTTCCTCCTACACATGCACACTCTCTCTTGCCTGCCACCATGTATGATGTGCCTCTTCCTCTTCCTCTTCTGCCATGATTGTATGTTTCTTGAGGCCTCCCCAGCCATGTGGAACAGTGAGTCAATTAAACCTTTTTTCTTTATAAATACTTGAGTTGTATCTCTATAGCAATGTGAAAATGAACTATTACAACTTCATTCCTGCAAAGTGCTCACTACTGTAACTGACTTTTTTTTGTCATGAGGATGCTAAATTTCAGAAGTAGGATAAAATCACAGGAAAAAGAATATAATACATTGATACCTGAAGAAAAGCCAAACAATTCAACTTTTTATAGGAATCATACTAATTTTGGGATGAAGAAAGCCTTTTTTTTTTTTTTTTTGAGACGGAGTTTCGCTCTTGTTACCCAGGCTGGAGTGCAATGGTGCGATCTCGCCTCACCGCAACCTCCGCCTCCTGGGTTCAGGCAGTTCTCCTGCCTCAGCCTCCTGAGTAGCTGGGATTACAGGCACGCGCCACCATACCCAGCTAATTTTTTGTATTAGTAGGGACGGGGTTTCACCATGTTGACCAGGATGGTCTTGATCTCTTGACCTCGTGATCCACCCGCCTCGGCCTCCCAAAGTGCTGGGATTACAGGCTTGAGCCACCGTTTTTTGTTTTTTTAAAGATGTTGAAGAGAGAAGCCTTAATGTAATTTTAATTTAGAAGTGAAACATGGTAGGGCATGGTGGCTCATGCCTGTAATCCCAGCGCTTTGGGAGGCTGAGGCGGATGGATCACTTGAGGCCAGGAGTTCAAGGCCAGCCTGGCCAACATGGTGAAACTCTGTTTCTACTAAAAAACACAAAAATTAGCCAGGTGTGGTGGTGCACACCTGTAATCCTAGCTAGTTGGGAGGCTGAGGCATGAGAATCACTTGAATCTGGGAGGTGGAGGTTGCAGTGAGTCAGGATTGTACCACTGTACTCCAGCCTGGGAGACAGAGCAAGACTCTGTCTCAAAAAAAAAAAAAAAAAAAAAAAGAAATTTGTTTTAAAATTTCCATGCTTATTTATAAATTTAAGATAGTCTCATTTTAATCATCTTCTTTTAGTTTCCTATTCTTCCATTTTCCAACATGCTCCAAACTTTCCTCTTATTTCATGACGTTTTCCCTGGTCTTCTTGACCATATATATTTTTTCCCTTTATAATTTATTTTTCATTAGGAGTTCATATGGTTCAAAAATCCAGAAAATTTACAAAGAATTGCAGTGAAAAGTCTTTATTCCATTCTTGTTCCCCATTTGCTCAGTTCCCAGCCGAGAACCATTGTTCTTTATGTAGTCATCCCGTTTTTTCAATGAACACACGATCAAAACAAATATATACTCTCTCTTCTTTTACATAAAGTATAGTATATTAAACATTCTTGTACACTTCGTTTTTTTCGCTCAACAGTATATCATGAAGATATTTCCGTAAGTTTATGTAGAGTGCTTCCTCTTTTTTTTTTTTTTTTTTTGAGATGGTGTCTCGCTCTGTAGCCCAGGCTGGTGTACAGTGGAGCAATCTTGGCTCACTGCAACCTCTGCCTCCCAGGTCCTGGTTCAAGCAATTCTCCTGCCTCAGCCTCTTGAGTAGCTGGGATTACAGGCACACGCCACCATGCCCAGCTAATTTTTGTATGTTTAGTAGAGACGGGGTTTCACCATGTTGGTCAGGCTGGTCTTGAATTCCTGACCTTGTGATCCACCCGCCTCGGCCTCCCAAAGTGC
This sequence comes from Aotus nancymaae, assembly GCF_030222135.1. Classification (NCBI taxonomy): domain Eukaryota; kingdom Metazoa; phylum Chordata; class Mammalia; order Primates; family Aotidae; genus Aotus; species Aotus nancymaae. The sequence goes on from NW_026988450.1 coordinate 47,097,362, forward strand.
TGGGATTACAGGCGTGAGCCACTGTGCCTGGCTGCTTCCTCATATTTTTTTTAACAGCTACCTATATTTCACAATATGGATGTACTTTATTTAATTAGTCACCATTGCTTCCAATATTTTGTTATAAATAAAACTACAGTAAATACACACACACACACACATACACACACACACACACACACACACACACATACACTTTCCCTAAGTAACTAAGCTTTCCTTTTCTCTGGATCCCAGGGGTGCTCTGGTTGTGTCTTTCTTATACTATGTACAGGATCCTGCCTCGTGTTGTAACTCGTCCTGATATTATCCTGTCTCCCAAGGTATCTTAGACTCTAAACTCCTTGAGGTAGGGGCAATGTCTTACCACGTCTCTGTAGCTGTGTAGGGTGTAGGTGATTCCTTGCATACAGTAGGCACACTATAAGTACTTGCTGATGTTTTGCTCTTTAATTACTTTGTAGTATAAATAATTTTGGTTGTCAATAAATCTCTTTTTAGCAGGACTTGTCCACTTACAGCGAATGCCTTAGAGCGCTAAGGAGGTATGTTTACACTTGGTAACATGATTCAGAAAATCTAGAAAGTCTTGTCAACTATCTGGCTTTCACACTGGTCCACAAATAGATAACTACTGAGTTTGTTAATTTGTAATCTTTTCTCAGGTTAAATAATACCATCAGTGACACTGTTTCTATTAACTGTCCTGTTTCTATTAACTATCCTGTGTCCTGTGTAATTAGGACAGCCCTAGGTCCTGTGCAAAGTACCTTCAGCTTTCCCCATATCTGAAACACACTTTAAGACCATATGCATTATTATTTATCAGAAACTTCATGATAGTACAAAGAAACTCTGTTATTTTCAGAATATAAAAAGTAAGCTCTGGAGCTGAGACCATCTGAGCTATATAAGTTATCTCGTGTAGATCTAAAGAGGTTTGTTTATAAGAATAATTGGCTAGTTGTCATCTTCTGAGCATAAGAATCCTACTATTCACAGACAAGTGATAGTAGGATTCTTTAATTTAAAGAATTTTAAAATTTAAAAGTGCATTGTTCTACTTTGAGATTAAAGGGTAATCACACTTTCAAAAGCATTCTAATAATTCTCACATTATAATCTATGCTGCATGGGCTACCACTTCAAAAATTTATAACTATGAGGACGGTGTGCAAAATGAGTAATGCAAAGCAATGCACTGTTGAAAGAGTTCAAGGTTCTGTCTGGAAGTATTCCTAAAATGTGCTGAGCTAATTGGCTAATTAGTTACAACACCCCATCGATCCAATGCCAGGGACTGAAAGTTCCACACATTTGAATTCTCCCTGGAGATGACCCAGGATTTTCAAAAAGTGGACTCACTACACACTCCATGCACAGAAACTCTTGTTTCCAAAAGGTTTCTAAAACATGTCCAATTAACTTTATCAGAATATAAGTAGTTAGTTGGAGTCAGTTTTTTCTTAAACATTAAAATAAGCACCATTTCTAGTCACTTAGTGCACAAGAGGCACAATGTTCTGCAAGTCTCCACACCAGGAAGTTGGTTGATGGCTTTTTTCTTGTTATACTGGCACATTCATATGATGGCTCCCCTCTTTTTCGCTTTCAGCTTTATAAAGACAGTTGACTCCTACCCACCTTCAAGTCAGCCAGAAACATTACTGTTATGCTTTCTTTCTTGAACAAGTCCATGGAGTATTTCTAAAGAGGTCAAGGAAGGGGTATGCTCTTTAGCAGGCTCCAGAACAAAGTGTCTCTTATATCACTTTGATTTGTTTGTGTCCCTCTTGTTCAGAAGTAAAAGTGTTTTTCTAAATGCTACCACTGTGTGATTGAGGGAAAGATATTAGGATAGAAGGAGAAAAAAGATTACAGATTTTTACTTACAAGGTCCCGTAACTATTCTCACTTTCTTTACCTCCAAATTTCTATCAGAATTCTCTTCTTAAAAGATCTGATCATGTTCCACCCTGCTTAAAAACATTTAGCCTGGGCAACATGGCAAAATCCCAGCTCTACAAAAAATGCAAAAATTATCCAGGCGTGGTGGCTTGAGCTTGTATTCCCAGCTACTTGGGAAGCTGAGGTGGGAGGATGGCTTGAGCCAGGGAGGCTGAGGCAGCACTGAGCAGCGATCCCAGCTCTAGCCTGGGTGACAGAGCGAGACACTGTCTCAACACACACACACACAAACACATACAACCACAACAAAAAAACACATTTGATTGTTCTACATTATATATAAAATAAAGTTTATATTCTTCCATTTAGTATTGGAATCCACTACAACCTGTACCCTGCTAAAATCTAATTTGTATTGGTCACTTTTGTTTAATTCCCAAAATAATCTTATCAAGTGGTATTATTTATGCCCACTTAGAAGACAAAGAAGCACACTAAGAAAGGTTAAGTCATGCTGCAAGGTCATATAATTAAAAAGAGGCAAAACAAGAATTCAAATCCAAAGTCCAACTCTTAATCAGCATTTCTCAAAGGAGTCAGTCATACACAGTGAAATACAGTAAGAAAATTGTCCAATTTTTGTTTTTCAATCTACATAAGGGACAACAAACTAAATGATTAAGACTAGGCTCTAGAACCCATTTCTAAATTCAAATTTTGTTATATCACTTTTTAGTGGTGTAACTTTTGGCAAATTATTTAATTTGCACACATCAGTTTCTTCATCTGAAAAATGGGGACTATAATATAACCATGCACATAAATCACTTAGAACAGTGCCTGGTGCTGACTGGGTGTGGTGGCTGACACCTGTAATCCCAGCACTTTGGGAGGCCAAGGTGGGTGGATCACTATAGGTTAGGAGTTCAGCACCAGCCTGGCCAATGCGGTGAAACCTTGTCTCTATTAAAAATACAAAAATTAGCTGGGCATGGTGGCACATGTTTGTAATCCCAGCTACTTGGGAGGCTGAGACATGAGAATCGCTCGAATCTGTGAGGTTGTGGGGTGTAGGTTGCAGTGAGCCGAGATTGTGCCACTGCACTCTAGCCTGGGCAAGAGTGAGACTCAGTCTCAAAAAAAAACCCAACCAAACAAACAAACAAAACCCAGTGCTGAGTAAGCAACAGTAAATGTTAGCAATGATGACTCTGCCCCATCTGATCACATTAAGGAGAAAAAAATTATCATTTTTAGAAAACAAATTTAAAAATCACTTAAAAATTTTTAATTAAACATTTTTAAAAATAGAGATGGGGTCTCACTATGTTGTCCCAGCTGGTCTTGAACTCCTGGACTCAAGCAATCCTCTTTACCTTGGTCTCCCAAAGTGTTGTGATTACAGGTGTGAGCCACATTACTCAGCCAAAGAAGCATCACTCTTAACAAAGAGAGAGCTGGCCTCAGGTTTTGAGCCAAATGCAATATCCAGCTAAAATTTAATAACACCTTTTTTAAAATTGAGTTTATTATTTACTGTTACTTTCTATTGAATTGTTTTTTATTTAGTGTAAAGTTTCCTTTTTAAATTAACTTGTTAAATAAAATGAAGTAAGCCATCTCAAAGAAATAGGTTAAGTAAATTATAAGTGATAGATTTGGCAAACAAACAAACAAAAAGACGTAGAATTATGAAATTCTTGAATTTCATAATTCAAACTTGAATTATGAAAACTTTCTCCCCCAAATCTTTATACCATGCATCCTTCTACCTCCATGTCCTCACTCAAGCGATTCCCTCCACCTGACTTCCACCTCCATGCCCTTCACTCAATGACTTCCTGTTGAAATCCTTAACAAATTAATTTAAAAATCAAACTTTACAACACTACTATAAATGACAAAACCAATTTTCAAAACCAAAGGACTCTCTCTCACAAGGAAGCTTCCTAAATCTCCTTTTTCCTCTTCCACCTCAAGTTAAAATGAATGTGTCTTTTTTCTCCTTTACTCCATACCCCACTTGCCCTCTCACTCCCGTTGCATTTTATTTCCAAGTTTTCTATAATAATTCCTGTTCTGGCCAGGTGCAGTGGCTCACACCTGTAATCCCAGCACTTTGGGAGGCCAAGGCAGGAGGATTACCAGGTCAGGAGATTGAGACCATCCTGGTCAACATGGTGAAACCTCATCTTTTTTAAAAATAATAATAATAATTCCTGTTCTGTCACATCTCAGTGCCTTTTCTCACAGCAGTAGGTTTAAAGGAGGGAGCTAGGGCTTGACTTCAAATCAAACTGTCACTTATAGACTCTCTGACCTTGACTTGGAGCTTGAGTTTTCTTTTTGTAAAATGGGGATGGGACTTAAGAGAAGGTGGTTGTCATGGTGTCTGGCATAGAGCATGCACTAAATTAAAATGTCCATTTTTCTTTTCCCCATATATATGAATGTTTTTCACACTGGGTTGCCTTTATACATTTTTATACTCCTAAGTGCTTGGCATATAGTAGGCATTCAGTGCACTTTAGTGAAGAATTAAAAATAAACACAAAAATTATCTTAGAAAAAGAAAGTCTCTAATAATACATACGATAAGATCCAATAGTTTTAAAGCTGAGACATTTTAAGAAAACGAAGTTTAAAAATAAAATTAACCTTTCCATTTAAAAACACTTCTGACAAGTAGAAACAAAAGCACACAGGGTAGACTTTCTGGCCAGTATACATATATTTAGCTAGAGCATGTTGGCACAAGCTTAGAAAATAATCTTTGCTATGATTTGTATTTATCAGTGGGAAATAAGACTGGGCAGTGAATTGACAAACATTACAATGCATTTCCACATGTTGCAGAAACCAGTGGCTTGGGTAGATGTGCAGGGATTTGCTAAGCATTTCTGTTAAAAGAACTCAGCTCTCCACAGAAGAGACAACTATACATCTGTTGATGAGGTTCTTTCCAATTGAGAAAGGGTTAGACCAAGTATGAAGCTAATGAAAGAAGTCGGTCACAAAGGACCGCATATTTTATGATTCAATTTATAGTAAATGTCCACAACAAGCAAATCCCTGAAGAAGAAAGTAGATTGTTAGGGGCCAGGCGGGAGAGGAGAATGGGGAGTGAATGCTAATGGGGATGGGATTTATTTTTGGGGTGATGAAAATGTTCTGAAGAAAGTAGTGATGGCTGCATAACTCTGAGTATGGTCAAAACCTCTGAATTGTACATGTTAAAAGGGGTGAATTTTATGGTACGTGAATTATATCTCAATAAAGCTGTTAACAAGAAAACAAAAACGACCCTCTGCCCCAAACAAAACGCAGGGTCTGAAGACTTCTAACCAGGGACAGCTTTCTGGCAGGCTGGGGCTTCGCTGCGTGGCAGCCCCAGCCAGAACGAGCAAAGTCCCTTGGAGCGCAGGCTCGCAGGTACCACCGTGGCTCCCAACTCGCTGTGGGTCTTCGGGTGCGTTGCCCGCTTTCCGGGCTCTGTTTCCTCGCGTGTTCGCAGGGGCTCCGACTCGGAGTGGCCCCAATCCCAAATCCCCGAACCCGCACGCCCCGGGTCCGTCACTGCTCCCACCAGCCACGTTACCTGTAGGGTCCAATGGCCCCTGGGGCTTTCGCGGTGCTGATCACCGTTCTGATCAAGGACGACATGGCTAATTCCTCCTGCGGCCCTTTCTTCTTGAGGAGAAGAAGCCCCCGCACTACCCCTGCTCGCTTCTCACTGGACTGACCAACCCTAGCAGCGCCTCTGTCCCAAAGCGCCCGCAGGGACGGGCTCGCGTGGCATTCTGGGAACTGTAGTCTTGGCACCGCTCCAGGCCACGTGGAGGAAGCGCCGCGTCTGGCGCATGCGTCCTCCAGCGCGCTCTCCAGGCGCTTTTCCTTAGTGGGGTCTGTCGCGGAGGCTTGTCATTCTGACCCGGGGAGTCCTCAGAGCGTCTGGCAGGTTGGTCGTGAGGGGTTGGTGCCTTCCAGAGCTACGAATGTCGGGGGGACTGTGTGTGGCAGCCCCCCGCTCGGCGCCCGCCTCTCCTCCTCATCTACTGTCCCTCAGACTCTGCTGACCTCTTCTTTCCTTGGTGCCTGTGCCCGGGGCCCCTCTTCCTGGTGTCGTATCTCCTTTGGCCCCTGCGCTCGAGTCCCCTACGTCTGTCACTTCCCTTCATTGCCCCGCCAGGCGGAGGCCACCCTGGGAATGGGCTTGTATCCCTCTTCTGCAACCCCAAAGGACTAAGATGGGTCGGTCGGTCATTCAGGGGACCACGCTGAGATTTGGGCGTTAGCCACTTTCCTGCTCCTACGGTATTCCCTTCTCTAGGGTGCTCCTCGGGCTTTACAAGGTCACTATCTGAACAGAGCTCTAGTGATTGGGATATCATTTCAGAAAGTAAGATAGTGATCTGAAATGGCCCAGATCCCTTGTGAGTATTCTGCTGTGTCAGAAGGGATGCTACTTGGCTAAATATTTCTTATCTTGTTAGTATTTGCATTATAAATACGCTTCATTTCTTCATTTATGCGGGCACTCACAGATATATAATGAGTCCCTATTGTGTGTAAGGCACTCTGCTAGGTGCTGGGAATGCAACAGAAAAAAAAAAAAAAAAGTAAGACCTCTGCCTTTCCTGCTTCCTAAAGATAATATAAGAAAATCTCCTTTATTCCCTCTCATTTTGTCTTACAAGCTGCTAAGGATTTGACCTTACTCCTTCCAGCTCAGGAACCCTCTGATTTTTTTCACTGGTTTGGGGCCTGGAATAAAAGACCTTTCAGTCTGGCCTCCCCTTGCCTATTCAAGTTTCATTGTCATCTACTCTCTCTTCCCACTAGAGTCTAGAGTCCTCACTCCTGTATTTACACAGTAGATTCCTGAATACTCTTTTTTCCTTATCTGCAAATTCCAGCTAACTGAAATCCTATTTTCTCTTACTTTTCCTACCAATTCACATTTCTTCTTCTTCTTCTTTCCTTCATTCCCTTTCCTTTTTCTTTTTTTTATTTATCTTCTTTTTTTTGAGACAGGGTCTCACTCTGTCACTCAGGCTGGAGTTTAGTGGCGTGATCTTGGCTCACTGCAACCTTGACCTCCTGGGCTTTTGGGATCCTCCAGCCTGAGCATCTCAAGTAGCTGGGATTACAGGCACATGCCACCACACCCGGCTAATTTTTGTATTTTCTGTGGAGATGGGGTTTCTTCATGTTGGCCAGGCTGGTCTCTAAATCTTGAGCTCGAGCAATTCTCCCACCTCAGCCTCCAAAAGTGCAGGGATTATTATAGCTTTAACCATCACACCCGGCCACATTTTTTTTCTTTCCTTTCTCCTGTTTCCTATTGTGTTGTACTGTATAATTTAGTATTTTATTATGTGAAGTCTTGTTTTCTAGTTGTTGTGTGTTTCAAGAATGGTGGATTGGAGAGGGAAGGGGTGGGGAAAAAAAAAGAATAGTGGATAGAGTCAGACTGCCTGGTTTGAATCTCAGCACTATCACAAGCTTAGTAGCCTTGGGCTGGTATAGCATCTCTGTGCTTTAATTTCTTCATTTATAAAATGAGGATAATACCAGTGACCACAGAGTTGTGAGAATTAAATGAATAAGTCATGTAGAATAGTGCCTGCCACATCAAGTTCTCAATGCTGCCTAAGATGATGAAATTCTTATTCTACTTTGGTATTATATACAGCCTGAAACTATTAGGCACATAGTAGGTGCCCCAAAGTTTGTTAAATTTGATTAAACTAAATAATTAAGAGATGCTTTTTATTTACAAAATAATTCATCATTTAAGTTTGTAAATAAGAAGCTACCTTGGAGCATTACAAATGATTCAACTTGTGTAAAATATTTCTTGTGAAACAAGGTATTTTATTCTTTTTTTTTTTTTTTTTTTAGACAGAGTCTCACTCTGTTGCCAGGCGCCAGGCTGGAGTTCAGTGGCACGATCTAGGCTCACTACAACCTCCACCTCCTGGGTTCAAGCAATTCTCCTGCCTCAGCCTCCCGAGCAGCTGCGACTACAGGCACCTGCCACCACGCCCAGCTAATTTTTGTATTTTTAGTAGAGATAGGGTTTTACCCCGTTGGCCAGGATGGTCTTGATCTCTTAACCTCATGATCCGCCCGCGTTGGCCTCCCAAAGTGCTGGGATTACAGGCGTGAGCCACTGCGCCTGGCCGGTACATTTATCTTAAGGCAGATTTTATATTAAGTCTGAATCACCAGCTTTTTAGATCTGGAAGAAAACAGAGATCATCTAGTTAATTCCCAGGTTCTCAAACTGGAGTCCATTATACCAAAGGGTATGTCTGGTCAATCAGAGGATACTAAGCTGTATCAGAAAACATAACATATCCATTTTATTTGAAGATTTGGGGAAAATATTTTTATAAAGGTGGCACATATTTAGTGCTTATTAAAGTTTTGACAAAACTGACTTGAAGGTGAAGATAAGAGTTAAGATTCCTTCTGGAAACTTTTTTGTTGTTGTTTTTGAGACAGGGTCTTGCTCTGTCACCAGGCTGGAGTGCAGTAGTGTCATCAAGGCTCACTTACTGCAGCCTTAACCTCCCTGTCTCAAGTGATCATTCCACTTCAGCCTCCTGAGTAGGTAGGACCACAAATGCATAACCATGCCCAGCTTATTTTTTTATTTTTTGTAGAGATGAGGTCTTACTATGTTGCCCAGGTTGGTTTTGAACTCCTGAGCTCAAGCAATCCTCCTTGGCCTCCCAAAGTGCAGGCATTATAGGTATGAGCCACCACACCGGGCCTCTGGAAACTTTTAAACTAAATTCTATGACTTCATAAAGATGCATCTTATATTCATTCCCTTCTGCTGATAGAGGACCACTGCTAGTTTGATTTGCTCATGTTTTAGTCTGGACCCAAAGCTCAGGGATGTTCCCAAGGTTATCCTAATCCTCCAGCACGAGCCTTTTCTTGGCCCATTCTAATCCTGAGCGGAGCTAGAGTTCTATTGTCTAGTCTTGCTGGTGAGTTCTGATTCAAGCAGGTAATAGTAGGTTAACTAAGTTGTTTTGTAAAATATTTTGAATGGCTTTTAATGCTGCCTGATCTCAATCATGTGCTTCACTAGCCAACCAATTCTGCAGAACTCCATTTACTTCCTTCATACTGTTTAATTTGAAAAATGTTTTTGCTTGTAGATACAGTTGTCTTTCATTTAGCTAAAATTAGTGGAGGGAGACAGTGAAATGGCATCAATCCCTGTTATTTATTATCTAAGAATAATAGCTACCATAAACCGAGCATTTAGTTAGCATAAAGCCCCATGCTAAGTGAGTTGTGTATATGCACTTTGCAAAGCCAAAACTGTATACAGTGTGTATATGTTTGTTTGTTTATTTCTTTTGAGACAGAGTCTCACTCTATCACCAGGCTGGAGTGCAGTGGCGTGATTTCAGCTCGCTGCAACCTTCGCCTCTTGGGTTCAAGAGATTCTTGTGCCTCAGCCTCCTGAGAACCTGGGATTACAGGCACATGCCATCACAACAGGCTCATTTTTGTATTTTTTAGTAGAGATGGGGTTTCACCATGTTGGCCAGGCTGGTCTTGAACTCCTGGCCTCAAGTGATCCACCCACCTTGGCCTCCCATAATGCTGGGATTATAGGCATAAGCCGTCGCACCTGGCCTGTATATAATGTTTATTTAATTATCACAGCAACTTGTTGAGGAAGAGGCTGAGGCTGAAAGAGAGAAAGTAATTTTCCTAAGATTATGTAACTAAAAAGTGTAAAAACGGAATTTGAACCCACGTCTTTCAAACTGCATAGTGAAAGCCCTTAAACACTATATACCAGTCTTAATTTTGTATGAGGTCTTGCATTGGAAAAGGTAGTAAGTGAATGGGGGGTAGTTAACTTAGTCGCTCTCAGCGGGAGTGGGCAAATCCTGATATGGCTGGCATTTTAGAATTTTGTGCAGGTGTTTTGGCTGCAATAATAATTGGGCTAACATCGTTGGCATTTATTGGGCAGGAAAAGGGATGTTAGACAGCCTGCCATGTGCAGAAAAGCCCCACAGTAGTCTAGTGCCTAATTTAAATAAAATTATTGGTTACACGGGTTTTTTATTTATATTTTTATTTTTTTGAGACAGAGACTTGCTCTGTTGCCTAGGCTGGAGTGCAGTGGTGTGATCTCGCCTCACTGCAACCTCCACCTCCTGGGTTCAAGCGATTCTCCTGTCTTAGCCTCCTGAGTAGCTGGGACTACAGGTGTGCGCCACTGCACCCAACTAATTTTTGTATTTTTAGTAGAGATAGGGTTTCGCCATCGTGGCCAGGCTGGTCTTGAACCCCTGACCTCAAGTGTGCTCGCCTCAGCCTCCCAAACTGCTGGGATTACAGGCGTGAGCCACTGTGCCCGACCTGTTACACAGTTTTAATATGCATTGAATTTTCCAGGAATGCAGTAAATCAAAGCAAGTTTGTACTTTTGTTGAGGGGGCTACTTTACTAAAGGTGTTTACCAGTTTGGAAAATCACATCATCAGTGGCATTGTTAACTTCTCTTTGAGGCACTGGTACAACACACCTGTGCTGCTTTGCCTTTGTGGCTGTGGAATTCATGGTAATTCTGTGTATAGGTAGAAGTAAAGACTGGTATTAAAATACTGAACTGCTCTGAGAACAGCTTGGTAAATATCAGCTGCTCTGAGCTCCCCTGCCTCCTAGTATTTCCATGTATAGGGCCCTTCAGATTTCCTACAGTTAGCAACAAGAGTTAATGACTGTTACATTGGGGTTGGAGGGCTTCCAGGACCCTTATCCAGCTTTATGGATTGTGCCAATGCCTGTGCTGATGCCTGTGGGGATGTCATTATCCCCTGGGTTCAAAATCTATTTCATAATGTCATCTAGTATAGTTGTGGCAAAATAGTTACATATTATTTTATTAAAATTACTTTAGTTCTCCTTTATGTTACAATTAGGGCATTTATTGTAGGGTATATCTTGATATGTGTCGAATAGGTTATAACGTTCATTTCATTTCAAAATAGAAAACAGCTGCTTCAAACTGAATCAGTAAAAATAGGAGATGTTGAGTTTGAAAGTTGGGAACTACCGAGTGGTAAATCAGTCGGGCTCCCACTATGTTTTTGTCTTTATATTGCTTCAAATAGAAAGAAATCATTATCTATTAATATTATAAATTAAATATATAGGTGGCCTCATCTGAGTAGTAGAAATGAAAATGTCAGTAATTTGTGTTGTTTTTAATAGAGTTTATCCTTTTGGAATAGGGTGTTCTATATTTCATTGATTCAAGTGGCTCTTATTTCACCTAAGAATCAAGATAAAGTGTTTGAACTAATTAAAAAATTTTTTTATCACTCATATCAATCTTATCTCATTTTTCATTCTTCTGACAGACTTTATGTGGTATCAACAGTTGTATATGATTTGGCAGTGCAAACTGGAATGTACTAATAGGGTCGTTCCATCAGTAGACTTATTTTGAATCACATGAATATTTATTCATTAAGTTTATTTTTATTTTCAAGTGGAAGTTTCCTTTCCCTGTATTAAATGTGTTACTTCCTTTCTAGAAATGTCTAATGCAAAAGAAAGAAAACATGCTAAGAAAATGAGAAACCAGCCTACCAATGTGACTCTGTCCTCTGGCTTTGGGGCTGACAAAGGTGTAAAGCACCACAATGGAGGTGGAAAACCTTTCCAAGCTCAAAAACAAGGTAAGAGACACATGATGCTCTCTCCACTCCTATTTTGACCAAATTGCTTTCGTCAACTCTTTTGATAGTCATTATCTAAATAGTAAATAAACTGAATTATAAACAGTTACAGTAGACCCTCATTATTTTTGAATTTTCTACTTGCAAGTTTGCCTACTTGCCAAAGCTTATTTGTAATCCCAAAATCAATACCCGTGGAGCTTTGGCTATCATTCGTGGACATACATAGAGCAGGAAAAGTTTGAGTTGCCCCATGTTTATGTTCGCAGCTGAGCTTCCCAGCCTTCATCCAGAAATGGCCAGAGGATGGAGGCAGTACAGGGGCAGGGCAGTACAGTGCAAGAAGCTCCAGCTCTACTGGGGTTTGAATCCAAGTCCTGGGGCAGCCTCATGCAAGTTACTTAGCATTTCTAGATTTCATTTTCTCTTTTGTAAAATAAAGGAAATAGACTCTACCAGGATGAGTTGTTTTTAGGACTTGAGATTATAATATGGCCAGGCGTGGTGGCTCTCACCTGTAATCCCAGCACTCTGGGAGGCTGAGACTGGCAGATCACCTGAGGTCAGGAGTTCGAGACCAGCTTGGCCAACATGGCGAAACTCCGTCTCTACTAAAAATACAAAAATTAGCCAGGCATAGAGGCGCATGCCTGTTGTCCCAGCCACTCAGGAGGCTGAGGCAGGAGAATTGCTTGAACCTGGGAGGTGCATGTTGCAGTGAGCCAAGACTGCGCCACTGCACTCCAGCCTGGGCAACAGAGTGGGACTCCATCTCAAAAAAAGAAAAGAATAAAAAAGATTATAATCTATGAGAGATAGAGATATATATGTACGCCCAACAAATGGTTCAGTATTCACTAATTCATTGACATAATTCAGTGACCATATGTAACATAACTACTGTAAATAACGAAAATTGGCTATGCATATTTTAGAGCTGATATATTTTATTTCTACCTTAACATCAATTATTATTACACTTCTATATTTCGTTGAACTCCTGACCTCAGGTGATCCACCCACCTCGGCCTCCCAAAGTGCTAGGATTACAGGTGTGAGCCACTGTGCCTGGCCTTGATTTCCTAAGAGAAATGTAGTATAGCCATCATATCTGTATTTCACTGGTATGCTGACTTTAGATCTTTATGAAGTGATAGGAAGATCACAGTTGTTCATTCAGGCAGTGGTAGAAAGTGCCAATTTGGTAAGACAGCAAAGCAAGCAGCCAAGAACTTGTTTGGAATGCTTTAAAAACTGTGGATCAGGTCTGATGAAGAAAATTTTAGAGTCAAATTCATAAGATCTAGATTTAGATCCTACAGTTGATGCCTACCATGCCATGTGATAAGTCTTTCACACATTTTATCTCATTTAAACCTCACAATGTTCTAGGATTATAGTGGCTTAATAATTAATAACACAATTGAAATAAGCAGGAACACTATAAAATCCTGTACTGATCCCTTAATTTACATACGGTTTTTTTTTTTTTGAGACAGAGTCTTGCTCTGTCACCCAGGTTAAAGTACAATGGTGCGATCTTAGCTCACTGCAACCTCTACCTCCTGGGTTCAAGTGTTTCTCCTGTCTTAGCCTCCCAAGTAGCTGCGACTACAGGCGTGCGCCACCACTCTTGGCTAATTTTTGTATTTTTAGTAGAAATGGGGTTTTACCGTGTTGGCCAGGCCGGTCTCTAACTCCTAACCTCAAATGATCCACCTGACTCAGCCTCCCAAAGTGTTGGGATTACAGGCATTAGCCACTGCGCCTGGCCACAGACAGATATTTAATGTTGTCTTATAGTCATAATGCCCAGACACTTATCTGGAAATTTTGCATTTTTGTTTCTTCTTATGGAGAATGGAGTCTCGCTTTGTTGCCCAGGCTGGAGTGCAGTGGCACGATCTTGGCTCACTGCAACCTCTGCCTCCCGGGTTCAAGCAATTCTGGTGCACGCTGCCATGCATGGCTAATTTTTGTGTTTTAGTAGAGATGGGGTTTCACCATGTTGCCTAGGCTGTTCTTGAACTCCTGAGTTCAGGCAATCCACCTGCCTTAGCCTTCCAAAGTGCTGGGATTACAGGTGTGAGCTACCATGCTTGGCTGGAAATTTTGCTTTCTAAATTATATATATATATTTTTGAAACAGGGTCTCACTCTGTCACTTACACTGGAGCACAGTGGCACAATCGTTGCTCACCGCAACCTTGACCCTCTGGGCTCAGATGATTCCCTCTACCTCAGCTTCCCGAGTAGCTGGGATTACAAGCGTGTGCTAATGTGCCCAGCAAATTTTTTTTTTGGAAGAGACAGGGTTTTGCCCATTGCCCCAGTTGGTCTCAAACTCCTGAACTCAAGTGATCTGCCCACCTTGACCTCTCAAAGTGCTGGGATTAGAGGTGAGAGCCACCACGCCCATCCTGGAACTTTGCTTTTAATTCATTCTTTAGTATAGTGGCTCTCAATTTGAGTGTGACAGAGCATTAGGATAAAGGACTGACTATAAACAATCATGTGGATTAAAGTATTAAGGGAGTCTTGTTTGGGCTGCTGTAACAAAATACAGGTTGAGCATTCCTAATCTAAAAATCTGAAGTCTGAAATGCTGCAAAATCCAAAACTTTTTCAGTGCTGACATGACATCACAGGTGGAAAATTCCACATCTGATCTCACGTGATGGGGTCACAGTCAAAATGAAGGCACACAACACACAGTTTATTCAGCATTCCCATGGGAAGAAAGATGTTCCCAGCCCCCTTCAGCTGTGATGTATCTTTTTTCCAAGCACTCCCAGATTTCACCACCTAAACACACCCACAAAGACAAATAAAATGACATGTAATTTTTACTATTAAATACTTACATGTGAATAAGTGTAAGAAAGTGATTGCTTATCGGTAGCATATAGATTCAGAATCAGAAAGGATGCTGATGCCAGCCAATCACAGATTGTCCACAAGGGTGGCTGAGATCGTGACACCATGACACCTTTGCTTTCTGATGGTTCAAGTACACGATGTGCAAAAAATTTCATGCACAGAATTATTAAAAATACTGTATAAAATTACCTTCAGGCTGTATGTATAAGGTGAAAGAAACATAATTGAATTTTGTCTTTAAACTTGGGTTCCATCCCCAAGTTCTCATTTTATACATATACAAATATTCCAAAATAAAAAAAAAAATTGGAATTTGAAACACTTCTGGTCCCAGTTATTTCAGATGAGGGATACTCAACCTGTACCTTACTGGGTAGCTTATAAATAATAAATGTATTTCTCACAGTTCTGAGGACTGAAAAGTCCAACATCAAGTAGCCAGCCTTCTGGTTCATATACAGCACGTTTTTACTGGATTCTCACATGGTGGAAGGAGTGAGGGTCTCTGAGCACTCCTTTATAAGGAAACTAATCTCATTCATGAGGGCCTCACCCTTGTGACCTAATCACCCCCTAAAGACCCCACCTCCTAATACCATCACTTTGGGGTTTAGGATTTCAACATTTGAATTTTGGGGGACATAAGCCTTCAGACCTTAGCAGGGAGCTTAGATTTGAAATTCATGTTGCACTGTTTACAGGAGAAAATTTCACCTGTATCTGTTATATCCAAGGTCCTTTATATGTCATCCTGACATGATTACCTTGTGTTCTACCTACTAGCTTTGTGACCTTGGGCAAGTTAATTCACCTTCCTATGTGGGATTCCTCTTTAAAAATAAGTAGTAATAGCCACCATATAGGGTGATTGTAGGATTAAAAACAAGGTCAGTATTGCCACCAACAAATATTGGTTCTCCACGATAATTTTTATCTCTGATAAAGGTGACATGTTTCTTTTTGAAAATACACTAGAGCCTCATCCTGGAACTTCACGACAGTGGCAAACCAGAGTCAACCCCCATTCTCTGCCTGACCCTGATGTGAATGAGCAGTCTTCCTCCAAAATGATGTTTAGAAAAAAGGGAGGATGGAAAGCAGGTCCCGAGGGTACATCTCAGGAGATCCCCAAGTATATAACTGGTGGGTACTTATAAAGAAGTGGTTTGCTTGTATTTTGAGCTCTTCGTGTCTAATGCAGCAGCTAACTGCCCTCCTCATGGTCCTGGCTCTACCTCCCCTGCCTCTTCTCTCCTCCTCCCACTTCAGACCCTTCTCACTTCTAGCCTGGACTCTGGCCAGAGCTTCCTTGGGCTTGGTGGCTCTCCCTTCTTCAGTTTCTCTTCCTGTCTCTTACTCGTCTTCTTACAAGTTTTAATGAACTGTTCTGCTTTATCTCAACCCCCAGCTCCTCTTATTTTAAATATACCATCCACACTCAGCACAGCATTCTCCAAAGATGGAAAATTGAGTATGCCCTAATGGCAACCAACCTTTTATTTAAAGGGCCTGTCTCCAGGCCCTTTCCAGACTCTTCTCCTGTTCTTCACCCTATGATCCCCATCCACGTTAAACCCTATATTCCTTGTAAATACCTTAGATGTGCTTTCTGGTCTCTCTTTATGCCTTCTTGGTGGAGGAATTCACTTAAGTTTCCCCAGTACCCTGTTTATTCTCCAATGTTAATTCAAGGTTTGTGTTTAATGACATTGTCATTTCCTTCAACAGCTTCTACTTTTGCTCAAGCACGAGCTGCTGAAATCAGCGCTATGTTAAAAGCTGTGACCCAGAAGTCTTCGAATTCACTGGTTTTCCAAACTCTGCCACGGCACATGCGACGAAGAGCCATGAGTCACAATGTCAAACGCCTTCCCAGATGGTTACAGGAGATTGCCCAGAAAGAGGTAGGAGTTCCAGTTAGTGCAAATGCTTAGGTTAGTAGCTCCTAGAAGAAATTGAGAAATATTAACCTAATAGAATTTATTAAAAATAAAAACTAAGGCTGGGCATGGTGGCTCTGCTTGTAATCCCAGCACTTTGGGAGGCTGAGGTGGGCAGATTGCCTGAGCCCAGGAGTTCAAGACCAGCCTGGGCAACATGATGAAACCTCATCACTATAAAAAAAAAATCCCAAAATTAGCTGGGTGTGGTGGTGCATGTGTGTCTGTTGTCCTAGCTACTCACAAGGCTGAGGCGGGAGGATCCCCTGAGTTGGGAGAGGTTGAGGCTGCAATGAGCTGTGACTGCACTACTGTACTCTAGGCTGGGCAACAGTGATGTCTTGTCTTAAAAAAAAAAAAAAAACTCCGGAAAACAACACACTCATGGTTTTTGCATATATTTGATTTAATCATTATCCAAACTTCTTCCCTTCAAGCCAAATTAGCAGGCAGTTGGCCATTATAGGTGCTTTGAAATATAGTATTTGATACTCCTCTCTTTTAAGAATGTTGAATAGTTGATTTTCCCTGCCTAGATACTTAAAAAAAAAAAATCTTCTGACCTCTTACCAAATGGTTTTGGGTCTGTGTTTTTGGGGTGTGGCCAGCTTTGGGTAGGAAGGTTAAAAAAAGCAGCATCAATGCTTAGCATTTGCCTTTTGACTTTTTCAAAGTTGAAAACTTGAACTGGGTTTTAATTTTTGTACAAGTCTAATTTGTTTTGGCTTCACCAGAATTCTAGACTTGAACATTGTAAAATTGATCCCATGACTTTACCAGTTGGTTTAAAACCCATTTATCGAGCAACCTTCTGTTTACCATTGCTATGCTGGTAGTGGCGTTTGAGTTCAAGAGTGAAGACTAACAAGGAATTTTATACTTTCTAGATTTAATGTAATGTCTGTTTCCCAGTGATAACATTTAGCATGTGTCTGTCTGTAACCTAACCGAAATGAAATATGTGGGTTTTCCTCACTTGTGTTAATTTTGGTCTTAAGTTTTTGGTTTCAGTTACAGTTCTACAGGTTAAAATGACAAGAAGCTAGCATTTGATTTCTCCTTTCTTGCTTTTTAATATTAATAGACATATTAAGCTTATGTTACTGTGTTGAACATTTTTTTTTTGAGACAGAGTCTTGCCCTGTCACCCAGGCTGGAGTGCAGTGGCATGATCTTGGCTTACTACAACCTCTGCCTCCCAGGTTCAAGCAATTCTCCTGCCTCAGCCTCCCAAGTAACTGAGATTACAGGTGCATGCCACCACGGCTGGCTGATTTTTTGTATCTTAGCGGAGATGGGTTTTCACCATGTTGGCCAGGCTGGTCTCGAACTCCTGACCTCATGATCCACCTATCTTGGCCTCCCAAAGTGCTGGGATTACAGGTGTGAGCTACCACACCTGGTTGTGTTGAACATTTTATAAGTATTCTGGTTTTCATATTCCATGAAACTTGCCCAGTTAGCGAGTAATAGAACTGTGCCTCCTTCCTAGTCTGCCTAGCTCTAAAATATTCACTCTTTCCATTGTCTTCCTTCTCTACTTACATTGGAGGAACCAAGTTAAAAATTTAAGCAAACTAATGGGATCTGTAAAATATTCTACTTAAACTGAAGTTATTTGTTTGAGTTCCTAGCCATTAACTCTGTTGTGAGATTCTTACAAACTGGGATATGTCTGTCTTCTTCAACTTATAGGCAGAGAAAACCGTACATCAGAAAAAAGAACATTCAAAAAATAAATGCCATAAAGCTCGAAGATGTCACATGAACCGGACGCTAGAATTTAACCGTAGACAAAAGAAGAACATTTGGTTAGAAACTCACATTTGGCATGCCAAACGGTTTCACATGGTCAAGAAGTGGGGCTACTGCCTTGGGGAGAGGCCGACGGTCAAGAGCCACAGAGCCTGCTATCGAGCCATGACCAACCGGTGCCTCCTGCAGGTGCGCTTTTCCAGTGGGCTTTCTTGTTATTTTTGTTTGATTCTTTCCTATGGAGACCTTTGGAATAGTTTGTGGTATGTCAAGCCCCGTTTATGTGGTTATTCATTTTAAAAATGATTCCTGAGCATGAGGCCCAAGCCCTTTGCCAGATGCTGGAGATCAGGCAGCCTAAAGTTAGGCGGGGACTGACATTAATCAAACAACTTACCAGATACGTGATTGAAGGGAAAAGCATACAGTACGATGAGCATTTCTAACCTGACTGGAAGGCATCCCCCACAAGTGCTGCTTGAGGTGAGCTCTCAGGGATAAGATGGGAGAGGGGGAAGGCAGAAGGAGGCCAGGTGAGAGTAAAGAACTGGAATCAATTCTGTGTGACAGAGATGAAGAGAAGCAGAGCAAGGCAACATCAGGGCGAGGTTAGGCTGGAGAAATGAGTAGGAAACAGATCGTGCAGGTCTTGTTGATCATGTCAAGCTTTATTCTGTATAGATTAATCTAGCAGTCCTTCATTCAAAAACAGACATTTGAGAATCTACTGTGTACCCTGAGCAGGGTTCAAAATGCTGGTCTGAGTGTTTATGGGTCAGTAGGATGCTGGGCAGGATGTTTTAAATTTTAAACTCTTTGAGTGGACAGATTATTTTAGAGCCTCTTAATAGTACTGATTGCTCCCTCCTCTTAGTAGTTAATTCAGTTGCTTTCTGTTTCTTCCAATACATATTTAGAAATTTGTTCTTTGCAGAAGAGCCTATCTTTCAATGGTAGAATGGCGTTGGCCAAATTTCTAAAGCCATTATTATTGGTGTCCTTTGATACCCCTTGAGAATAATGTAGTAGAATAATCAATACAGTAATCTTTTTAAAAAAATTATAGTAAAGTATCCATAACAAAACCATTGAACCATTTTAAATGTACAGTTCTATGTCATTAAGTACATTTATGTTGTGTAATCAGTACCACCATGCATCTCCAGAACTTTTTTATCCTTCCACACTGACACCCTGGACTCATTAACCACTAACTCCCCATTCCTTCAGCCCCTGGCAGCCACCATTCTACTGTCTGTCTATTAATTTGATCCTATAAGTACTTCATATGAGTGAAGTTGTACGGTATTTGTCTTTTTGTGACTGGCTTATTTCACGTAGCATAATGTCTTCAGATTCATCCGTGTTATAGCATGCGTCAGAATTGGTGTATACTATATCTTGATTGTCCAGTTATCTGTCAGTGGGCACTTGGCTTGCTTCCACCTTTTGGCTAATGTAAATAATGCTGCTGTGAACATGGGCATACAAATATCATTACAATCCCTGCTTTCAGTCCTTTTGAGTATATCCCCAGAAGTTAATTGCTGGATTATATGGTAATTCTATGTTCAATTAATTGAGGTATTGCCTTACCATTTTTCATAGCAACCATATCACTTTACATTCCCACCAGCAATACACAAGGGTTCCAGTGTCTCCACATCCTTGTCAGGGCTTGTTACTTATTTATTTACTTACTTACTCGATCACAGTCATTCTAATGAGTGTGAAGTGAATAAGAGGACCTTTTAGGAGTCTTTGATTTGAGAACTCAGCAGCCGAAATCATAGGTTATAGTTGAGTTCCTCATTCTCATTGATTCTAGAGAGATGAAGTGACTTCCCCAGGGTCACACAGCTTGTTGGTGGCCTTCATAGCACTTGGGCAGCTGATTCCCCTGGCCTGCACTTTTTCCACTGCTAATGAGTTACTTTTCATTCTGGGCAGAATTTTTGCTGAAATTATCAGATATTTTCTTTAAAATTTGATCAGCCCTAAGTAAGAAAATAATAGCTAATACTAACCAATATCAGTGAGTGCTTAATATATGCCGTATCCTGTTTTAAATGCTTTGCGTGTGTTTACTCATTTAATCCTCACAGTGGTATGAGGTAAGAAGTTACCATTATTTTCATTTTATACATGGGGAAACTGAGATACAGAGAGGTTAGGTAATTAACCCATGACCATATGGTCAATGAGTATTGAGGTTGAGATTTGACCCCAGTTGCCTAACTCCAGGGTTCCACATTCATAAACATTAATCTCTGCTGTCACTTTGTACACATTTGGGTGAGGTTCCTGTGGCCACTGACAGCTGAGAGCTGGTCACTGTATGGGAAGATTTCTTTGTGTGAATGATCATATCAATTAACATGTGTTGTCAGAATCATAGCTATAATTTGCCTTTTAGTTCTAGTTGCTGAATGTACTGAAATTGCTTAAAGGTGCTATAGCAGAGGATTGGTTTGACGGGTCACTGAGCCTGATTAGAATTCTGGCTTCTCCACTTAATGACTCTGTGTCTTTGTACAAGTAAAAGTCTCTGTGTCACAGTGTCCTTGTTTATCAGATAAGATAACCATACTTGGTACATCTGGTTGTCAGGAAGACTAAATGATAGCTCATATAAGGAATTAACTCACTGCTGGCACTCAGTAACCCTTCATTGACTGTTAACTATTACAGACCAGGCATGGTAGCTCATGCTTATACTCACAGCACTTTGAGAGGCTGATGCAAGAGGATTGCTTGAGCCCTGGGGTTCAAGACTGGTCTGGGCAACATACTGAGACTCTGTCTCTACCGAAAAAAAAAAAAAAAAAAAAAAAAGCTGGGTGTGGTGGCTCGTGCCTGTATTCCCAGCTACTTGGGAGGCTGAGGCAGGAGGATTGCTTGAGCCCAGGAAGTTGAGGCTGTAGTGAGCTGTGGTTGTGCCACTGTACTCCAGCATTGGCAACAGAGTGAGACACTGTCTCAAAAACAAAACAAAACTGACTACTATATTATTATGGATACTACAACTATTCAGACTTTTAACATTCATTTCATTAGCTTAGTCTGATCTCTCTTCATCTTACTTAAAATTGTATGTTATTACTTTTACTTTCTGTGCTTAAAGTTGCATATCATGGTCAAGACAGCATGAAAGAAATACGAGATGGATTAATTGTAATATTGTGTCTCTAGGCTTAATGTTAAGTAATTTGAGATCTTGAATTAGCTAATCAGATTGAACAACCTGAGCATAATTTTGCAGAATTCATTACTGTTTTGCTTATTTTACTCTAGTTTCTTACCTTAAGTAGATTTCGGGGGTGAATGTTTCTTTACTTAGAAGCAGCAGTTACATATCCTCCATAGAACCTGTCTATGAATATGAGATAAAACATAGATTGTCTAAAAAGTAAGTAACTTACATTTTAAATGGAGATTCATTTTTATTTTGGTTCAGATTGGTTTAAAAATATTTGCTAAGGTAATAGGAATGGACAGGTTTAGATATTTTTTTCCCCTAAAAAGGTTTAGATTTTGACTTACGAGAACATAGCTTTAGCCATTTGTTTTGTGTCTTAGGCCTCTAAAGGTTTTGTGATGTGGCTTTTGGCTTAGCAGTTTCACATGTGTAAAGTCCTAAGTACTTAATTGTGTCTTCCCTTTTGTGCAGGATTTATCCTACTACTGTTGTTTGGAGTTGAAGGGCAAAGAGGAAGAAATACTAAAGGCACTTTCTGAAATGTGTAGCATAGACACAGGTAAACTTGTTTTAAAGCTGAGTTCTATTTTAGTCTTTGTATATTTATTCATTTCATAAAGAAATATCTACTGTAAACATTTTGGAATTCAAACATACAGAAAAATGCATGAGACACTAATCATTCCCAATGAAAATGTTAATTTAAGAACAGTTGGGGTGGCTTTTCAATCACTTCTAACATTGTCCAGTGTAAAGTGATAGAGTCATTTTTCTGGTGGAGTGAACTTGACAGAAAGAAACTTGAAGCTCTCATTATTCTTTTAACACATATTTATTGAGAACTTATTGTGTACCAGGCTTTGATCTGAGCAATCCTCAAAACCAAAATTTCACATTTCATGGAGGCAGACAGTAAATGACAGTGTGGCTATCAGGAAATAAGACTGCAGTCTCAGTACCTGGAATCATGGAATTTTGTTTTTGTTGATGCTGATCAGGGCTGACATTTGCGGCAGTTCATTGCTTGTCTGGAAAGCGCCAAGGGAGCCTTGTGCTTTATCGGGCAAATAAATATCCCAGAGAAATGCTTGGGCCTGTGACATTTATCTGGAAGTCCCAGAGGACCCCTGGTGACACTTCTGAGAGCAGGCAGCTGTGGATCTGGCTTCATCCAACCCTTAAACAGGTATAATCCTTCAGGTTATTTCCCATCATTCTGAAAGTACATTTTTAATTACTGCTGGAAGTCAATACTGTAGAAATATAAATAGTGTAAAAGTTTGTCTGATAGTTTGATATTTGTATTGGGGGGGTTCTATGAATATTGAATAAAGTGAAATTTTAAAAAAACTTTAAAAATTTTTATTTAAAAAAATTTTATTTAAAAATGTAATTGACAAAAAGGAAATATATTCAAAGGATACAATATGATGATTTGATATACATGTTGTGTGATGATTACAACAATCAAGTTAAGTAACACATCCATCACCAGCCATGCTGTACATCCAGAACTTGTTCATCAAATAGAATGAAGCCAGGGTGAGACATCGTTTCTCATGCCTGTAATCCTACCACGCTGGGAGTCTGAAGCAATTGGATTGCTTGAATCCAGGAGTTTGAAACGAGGCAGGGCAATATGGTGAAACCCTGTCTCTGCAAAAAAAACAAAAATTAGCTGGGAGTGGTGGCATGTGACTGTAGTCTCAGCTACTTGGAAGGCTGAGGTGGGAGGAACGCTTTGAGCACAGGAGACAGAGTTGCAGTGAGAGGAAATCATGCCACTGCACTCCAGCGTGGGTGTCAGTGAGACCCTGTCTCAAAAAAGAAAGAAAGAATGAAACTAATCTTGACCTCTCATTTTTTTAGTAAGTCATAAGCAGAAGTAAAGATAAAAACCAGCCTTATGCTAATTATTTGAAATGTTGAATTTGAACTAATATTTCCACCATGACTGAAATAGTTCACTAGTATCTAGGTGCTAGTTGGAGCCTATTTGATAATAAGAAGCTATTTTGAGTAATTCTTATGATTTTTTTCATACTGCATTTAGCTTAGCTTCCCTTCTTTGGCATACTCACTACTTAAAAAAAATTTACTCAGAGTGATCATATTGTTTTCATAATATTTGACTAACCCTACCCCTAACCCTAGCCCTAATTAACACTTTTGAAATTTTAAATTTCAAAATTTTTTTTTTGTTTAAAGTGGCATACATTACTCAGAACACCCAAAAAAGCTTTTTAAAAAAATTAAAGTTAAATTAAAAAAAATTTTTTTTTGAAACAGGGTTTTGTTCTGCCACTGAGACTTGAGTGCAGTGGTGCAGTCATAGCTCACTGCAGCCTCTACTTCCTGGGCTCAAGTGATCCTCCTATCTCAGCCTCCCAAGTAGCTTAGACTACAGGGGTGCACCACCAGGCCCATCAAGTTATTTTTTTTATTTTGTGTAGGAACGAGGTCTCCCTAATGTTGCCCAGAGTGGTCTCAAATTCCTGGGCTGAAACCATCCTCCTGCCTTAGCTTTAAAGTACTGGGATTACAGATGTGAGCCGCCAGGCCTGGCCCAAAAAAGCTTTTTGATGATTAATTTAAGTTAATTTGTGAAGGGGTAAAATGTGAATTTTTTTTTTTTGACATGGAGTCTTGCTCTGTTGCTAAGGCTGTAGTGCGATGGCACAATCTCAGCTCACTGCACCCTTCACTTTCCAGTTTCAAAGGATTCTCCTGTCTCAGCCTCCTGAGTAGCTGAGATTACAGGCACCTGCCACCATACCCAGCTAATTTTTGTACTTTTGGGTAGAGACGGGGTTTCGCTATGTCAGTCAGGCTGGTCTCAAACTTCTGACCTCAGGTGATCCACCCACCTCAGCCTCCCAGAGTGCTGGGATTACAGGTATGGGCCACAATGCTTGGCCAAAAATGCAATTTTTTTTTTTTTTTTTTGAGACAGAATGTTGCTCTGTTGCCCAGGCTGGAGTGCAGTGTCATGTTCTCAGCTCACTGCAACCTCTGCCTCCCAGGTTCAAGCGATTCTGCTGCTTCAGCCTCCTGAGTAGCTGGGATTACAGGCGCGCACCACCCATGCCTGGCTAATTTTTGTATTTTTAGTAGAAATGGGGTTTCACCATGTTGGTCAGGCTGGGTCTCGAGCTCCTGACCTTGTGATCCGCCTGCCTCGGCCTCCCAAGGTGCTGAAGCCACCGCACCTGGCTAAATGTGAATTTTTAAAGAGATAAAAAAATAACATAACCCAACTAAATTTGTCATAATATATTTAAATTTCAAAATTTTAAAGTGAATGTTGATATTTTTAGGATATCTTAGAGGAAATAAAAGCAGTGTGCCAGTGTGTGGAACCCATCAAATCAGTTGTCTGCATCACTGATCCACGTCTGACGCCATCCCAAGAAAAAAGCCAAACTGAATTGCCTGATGAGAAAATTGGCAAGAAAAGGAAAAGGAAAGATGACGGAGAAAATGCCAAACCGATTAAAAAAATTATTGGTGATGGAACTAGAGATCCAAGCCTACCATATTCTTGGATCTCTCCAGCCACGGGCATTATAATCAGGTATGAGTTGAATTTGCTTTGAACCCACTGAACATTTTCAGTGAAGACTTGCTCCATTTTTGTCAGTGGCACAAATGTTGTGTGATGGAAGTTTCCATTTTAAGATCATTTTTCTTTTTCAGTGATTTGACCATGGAGATGAACAGATTCCGGCTGATTGGGCCACTTTCCCACTCCATCCTAATTGAAGCAATAAAAGCTGCTTCTGTCCACACTGTAAGAGTAAAAGTGACTGTAGTGTTTTATTCTAATCATGTTTTTCCTGTCAAATTTGTGAAACCTATATATAATTTGGTAACATTTTGGGCCATGGCTTTTAGATGTTTACTTCCCTACTTATGCTTATTATCAAAGATTTTGTTATCCTTCACTTTTCCTAGAAGACCACATCTAAGTGGATATGATCTGTAAACTGACTGTTCTTATTTAAATACAGACTGCTCTTGTAGCTGTGAGTCTTGTAGATGGTCTTAACTTCTGCTTCATAGGTAGGGAGTCCCTAAAATCCCATGTCCCAGTTTTTGTGCATTTATGCTTGTGCCATGTAGGTTTTCTTTCTTTTTTTTTTTTTTTCCTGAGATGGAGTCTCATTCTGTCACCCAGGCTGGAGGGCAGTGGTGTGATCTCGGCTCACTGTAACCTCCACCTCCCAGGTTCAAGTGATTTACCTGCCTCAGCCTTCCGAGTAGCTGGGACTACAGGTGCACGCCACCAGGCCTGGCTAATTTTTGTATTTTTAGTAGAGATAGGGTTTCACCATGTTGGCCAGGCTATTCTCGAACTCCTAACCTCAGGTGATCTGCCTGCCTTAGCCTCCCAGAATGCTGGGATTACAGGTGTGAGCCGCTGCACCTGGCTGGTTTTCTGGGGCTAGTTTTAGGGGTCTACAATCTCTAAAAAGGTTAAGAGTGCTATGTCTAGGGCAGCACTTCCAGTAGAGCTTTCTGTGAGGATGCTTTTCCTTTGTGCTGTCCAGTACGATAGCCACTAGCCACATAGGCAGTCGAATACTTGAATTGTGGCTGGAGTGACTGAGGGACTGAATTTATACCTTTACTTAACTTTAATTGACTAAAAATTAAATTTGTGTAGCTCTGTTGGCAAGTGGCTAGCATAGAGACTAGATTAGGAATCCGTACCCTGGGTTCAGATCCTGTTTGTTTTCTCATCTTAGTGCAATTAACTTTTCAGTGCCTGTGCCTCTCACCGATTTGACATGGCCAAATTCGATAGAGCTGAACAGATTCTGAGTTTTTAGAAGAAAGATGCTTTAAAATTTAAAAACGACTTTTCTCCCTCTTCACTGCCTCCGCTCTACTCTCAACCAGTGTTGTCTCTTGCCTGAACACTTGGGGGATCGGGAAAGGATTCTAGAGGGAACATTAAGTTTCGTCCATCCTTCCTCCTTTTCAGCCCATTCTCCACGCAGGAGGCAGAGTGATTTTTTGATAATTTATTCACCTGTTGTTGCTTCCTGATGAAAAGTTTTTGGATAGCTTCTCATTGTAATTAAGATAAAATCCAGGGTGCTCAGTGTGACCCATATAATCTTATGCCTTCTTGCCTCTGAGGCCTCCTTTCTCCTCACCCTTCTACACTTCAGCCACCATGACCTTTCAGATTCTGGAATGTCAGTTCTTGTCTCCCTTACAGCCTTTGCACCTGTTTTTTATTCCCCCAACTACTGAGCATTCTGCCTCCAACACTCTTTGCTTGGAGGAAGCTTCCTCATTCTTCAGGTTTCAGTCTCTAGCATTTCCCTCTAGAATCCTTTCCTGATCCCCCAAGTTAAACAAAGTAGATCTCTCCTGTTGTTTCCAGAGCATCTTGCAAATGTCCTCAATTTTTATGTATAGATTTGTGTGTTTATGTAATGAATGTGTCTCTCATCGGACCGTGAGCTTCACAAGGGCGAGGACAGGATTGGTCCTGTTTTTTACTCTGTCCCCAGTGCTTAGCACCATGCCTGACACAGAGAGGGTGCCCCATAGTAGCTAATAAGTTCTGGAGAAAAGATTTGAACCTATGAAGTTTTGTTCCAGAGTCTGTACTGTAAACCACTAAGCTGTGCTACCTGAGCTTCTGTGAGTAAATGGTACCTTTGTTATGATTACTGCTTTTTAAAAATTATTTTTTGAGACAGAGCCTCACTCTGTCACCCAGGCCAGAGTGCAGTGGCACAATCTCGGCTCACTGCAGCCTGCACCTCCCAGGTTCAAGCAATTCTCATACCTCAGCTTCCTGAGCAGCTGAGATTACAGGCATATACCACTACACCTGGCTAATTTTTTTTGTATTTTTAGTGGAGACGGGGTTTCGCCATGTTGGCCAGGCTGGTCTTGAACTCCAGGCCTCAAGTGATCCGCCTGCCTTGGCCTCTCAAAATGCTGGTATTACAGGTGTGAGCCACTGTGCCCGGCCACGATTGCTTCTTTAGGATCCGTAAGTGTACATCCTACTTCAGTGAACTTCAGCATGAGCTGTGTCTATAGATTCCCTTCTTGCCATGCACATGATGCTTGAAGGGCTTTTTGGAATCTTGCACAATTCCTAGTTCCATGTGGAAAAAAGTATAGATTTCTAGGAATGCTGTAGTAGTAGTATATCCTTTATCTAGAGAGTTCTTCAAAAGGTACTGGTTTGATTTTCCTTTGGTGAAGAACATTTTATTGCTTACATTGGAGATGGTGAAGTTAGCTCTAGTGGAAGAGGACCAGGCATGGTGGCTCACACCCAAAATCCCAGCTCTTTGGGAGGTAGAAGTGGGTTGATTGATTGAGCCCAGGAATTCAGGACCAGCCTGGGCACCATAATGAGACACTGTGTATCTACAAAAAATAAGTTAAAAAAATTAGCTGGGCATGGTGGCGTGTGACTGTAGGTCCAGCTCCCAGCCACTTGAGAGGCTGAAGTGTGAGGATCACTTGACCCTGGGAGATTGAGGCTGCAGTGAGCCATGACTGGGCCACTACACTCCAACCTGGGTGACAGACTGAGACTGTAAAAAAAAAAATGTAGGAGAGAAGTGAGGCCTCCTTTGTTTGGTACTGTGCTCTAGAGAGACTTTGAGTGTGAGGTATCTTAATGAGTTAGTCTCTGAAAGCCATAGATGATTTTCCTCATATATGAAATCTTGAGAAGTGTAATACTATATCCTTGCTGCTAATTGAAGGAGTAGTTAGTCTGGGTATTAATTACTCTGTTTAGTACAGTGGCAACTTCCCTGGTTCACCCCATAACACATTCATTCCCACACACAAAAGAAGAAAGAGTGGGGCTGATATCACAACCAGGACAAAATTATTAAGTCGGATTCATTGTTTGTCTGGTGAATAGTAGTTGTTATTTTTCAGGTGGGAGAGAACACAGAGGAGACACCTCACCGCTGGTGGATAGAAACCTGTAAGAATCCCGACAGCGTTTCCCTTCATTACAGACAAGAAGCCATTTTCGAGTTGTTGGGAGGTATACAAAGGGAAGACTGGGTTGTGTTGGGGAGGAAGGGGGCTAAGAGAGCCTTTTGCATTTGGGCCTCCAACTGTGTAGTATTGCTTTTTAACATGCTGCTATTGTGAACAGCAAGAGGACCAAGTAAGAGAGGGACTGAACTCAGTCATTAAACACTGTATTCATGCTTGGTTATGAAACATTGTATTCATGCTTGTTATGAAACAACAAACAAATGAGATGTTCCTATTCTAAGTAACTAGCATTCTGATAGTGGAGATAAATGCATATGCCAGCTGCTGACCTAAACTTTATGCTTACCCGTATACAACTGCATTTTTGCTCATAGCTGATCACTGATAGAAACATATGTGTTCATTTCATAAAAGAACCTTTTCTTATGTTTTTTGCAAGAAACCTTGTTCTTTATCAATGTTAACTTATTCTCTAAAAGTATCAATGGGAAGAGAGAGAATACATGTTTTTAAGTAATTAGTCCAAGGAAAAAGTTTCATTAGAAAATCTGAAAGATTTAAAAATACAAGCAAATATAGATGTATTATGAGTGACTTTAAGCTTCTTTTCGTTCTTTTTGTTCTTGTTAAAGGAATAACATCACCAGCAGAAATTCCGGCAGGTACTATTCTGGGACTGACCGTTGGGGATCCTCGAATAAATTTGCCTCCAAAGAAGTCCAAAGCTTTGCCCAATCCAGAAAAATGCCAAGGTAAAGTTCTAAAAACACCCCAGGTTTTCCTTACAATTTTGGGCAGCCCAGTCTTATTAGAAGAGTTCTGTCTCTGACACCTCTCCAGTAACTTCACTTGTAAAAAATTAGGGCAGTCTCCTTACCTGCCCACTTTACAAACTGATTATAATCTGAGGAAATGGTACATGTGGAAGTGTCTTTTAGCTGTGAAACATGTAGCCTGATACTTATGTTCATTTTATTTTCCAAGTTCTCTTTTTTTAGTATCTAGTAAAACCCGTCTCTCTGCAAACTACATTCTCTGAAAATGTCTGGTGTTTCAGAATTTTAATTGTGAGGAAGGGATCTGCACCCGAAGCTGGTCTTGTGCTCAGTGGAAGCCTCTGTCTGACCATACAGATGATCCAGGTTCGAATCCTGGCAAGGCCATCCCAGGTGCTGAAGTATAAGATGTCTTGGTTTAGATGAAGTAGAGTGGCCTGAGAAAGTTGTTTAGCTGGGGTGGCATAGGAAGTGAGTACGGGGAGACAGCAATTTCAATAATGTCTCATTGTATTTACTGGCATTTAAACATGATTAATTGGAAGAATAATTAAAATTAGTATGTGAATCTTTGGAGATAAAGTACAGGTTTGTGTTGTAACGACTTCAGAATTATTTATTTATATATTTTTTTGAGACTGAGTCTTGCTCTGTTGCCCAGGCTGGAGTCCAGTGCCATCATCTCAGCTCACTGCAACCTCTGCCTCCTGGGTTCAAGCGCTTCTCCTACTTCACCCTCCCTAGTAGCTAGGATTATAGGCGCCCAACACAATGTCCGGCTAATTTATTTTTTTTTTTGTATTTAAAATTTGAAACAAAAAATTTACTTTTCACCATGTTGGCCAGGCTGGTCTTGAACTCCTGACCTCAGGTGATCCACTCACCTCGGCCTCCCAAAGTGCTGGGAATTACAGGCATGAGCCACCGTGCCTGGCTCAGAATTTTTTTTTTTTTTAATGTAGTTAGATAGCTGATTGAGGGGGCAATAATTACTCTGTCAGAACTTCACATAAAAGGTGGATTGAATGAGAGAGGAGTTTGAAGATATATAGGTAAGTTAGTTAATTCTGAAGCCTAAGACTTTACTCAATTGGTTGTTGCCTCTTTCTCTTCTTTTCTTTTTTAATACCAGTGTGGTCTGATGCAATGTAAAAGTTGCAGCATTTACTACACCATTAAATGTTGACTATTGTAATCACCTTAAAGCTGTAAATGCTACTTAGTTTCTCTTGCTACTTCAAATCCTTTTTTGGAATGAGGTGATTATTAAATCCTTTCTATGGCTTTTGTTTTAATATGAATCAGCTCAAGGAAAATTAAAGTCTATCTTGAAAAACATGATTTAATTTGACTCCTGAAGTCAAGTGATTCTTCTGCCTCAGCCTCCCAAAGTGCTGGGATTACAGATGTGAGCCACCATTCCCAGCTAGAGAGCTTTTAAAAGGGAGGGTACATGAAGAACCTGAAGTGATAATGCATATTCCTAAATGCTTTGAAAAGTTTTGCTTGATCGTTTGTTCTAGAATTTGAATTAAATATTAATAATGTGTTGTTGCAAATCTTTTCAACTTTATTAACACAGTATTTCACTATATATAACTTTTTTTGGGTGAGATTTAAAAATTTAGTTTCTGTCGTACTAGCTTTTATTTTATTTGCCATCCTTAGCATTTACCAGTTTGCATTGATGGATTATTTTGATTAGTTCTTATCTGTGAGAGATCAATTTCCTTTAGGAAGTAGTGAATTTACATTGTGCTCGTGGGCTTCTGATCTTTCCCTTTAAACACTCTTTGGTAGTATGACTTTCCCATACTACCCAAAACATGGAAGGAGTCCAGCTGCCTTTAGAGGGATAGGTCAGACATCATCCCTTTATATTTTATAGCTCTTGCAAGCACTTCGAGAGCAGTGATCTGCAGTGGACTTGAGCAGTGCCCAGTTAGCAGTCATTTTCTCTGCTTCCCCTGGGCCCTTTTAACTGTTTTGCATATTTTATTTAAAATAGAGTGAATCTGAAGGCTTGGTTTTATTTGATTTCCAGATGAGAAAGCCTTTTACTGGTTACCTTTGCTTCTCTGAGTAAAACTCATTAAAAAAATTTTTAATTTACCATTTGGTGATCTTTAAATACATTTAAGAAAGGAGAAAGCAAGTTCTTTCCTTCATTCTTTAAGTCACATTCTGGAGTTAATATAACCAATTCAAGAACTTTTGTCTGCATATGAAGGAGAACATGCTATATGAGTCTGGGGAAGGACTTAGAATTACATTCAGAAGTGGCAGCCATTCTAGGCATGCTGATGTTTGTGCTGACTCAGCTGGAGATAGTCTTTTTCTCTTCCCAGTAAAGACTATTGACTTAAAAGGGCCTTCCCCTTTGCTTTCAGACATACTCCAGTTTGTTGTAAATAGACTTTATTTTTTAGTGCAGCTTTAGGTTCACGGCAAAATTGAGTGGAAAGTACAGAGATCCCATGAGCCTCCATCCCCCTCTATGCACCACCCCCACACAGTCCATATCCTTACTAGAGTGGTACATTTGTTATAATCCATGAACTGACATTGACACATCATTATCACCTAAAGTCCTTAGTTTGTATTAGGGTTCACTCTTGGTGGTATATACACTCTATTGATTTTGACAAAGGTGTAATGACATATTCACCATAATAGCATCATACAGAATAGATTCACTGCCCCCAAAATCTTCTGTGCTCTGCCTATTTATCCCTTCTTTCCCCCTAACTCCTGGTAATCACTTATCTTTTTCCCATCTCCATAGTTTTGTGTTTTCCAGAATATTATATAATTGGAATCATATAATATATAGCCTTTTCAGATTGGCTTCTTTCACTTAGTAATATGCATTTAAATTTCCACTATGTAGGCCAGGTACGGTGGCTCATACCTGTAATTCCAGAACTTTGGGATGCTGAGGCAGGTAGGTCACCTGTGGTCAGGAGTTCGAGATGAGCCTGGCCAACATGGTGAAACCATCTCTACTAAAAAAAGAAAATTAGCGGGGCATGGTGGCAGGTGCCTGTAATCCCAGCTACTCCGGAGACCAAGGCAGTAGAATTGCTTGAACCCAGGAGGCAGAGGTTGCAATGAGCTGAGATCTCACTCAGTCTAGTCTGGGCAACAGAGCAAGACTCCATCTCAAAAAAAAAAAAAAATTTCCTCTGTGTCTTCTCATGGCTCAATAGCACATTTCTTTTTAGCTCAATAATATTCCCTTGTCTGGACATACTGTCTACTTTGTTTTATATATTATTATTATTATTATTTATTTTTGAGACAGTGTCTCACTGTGTTGCCCAGACCCGAGTACAGTGACACAATGATGGCTCATTGCAGCCTTGACCTTTCAGGCTCAAAGCTTCCTCCCACCTGAGCCTCCCCAAGTCAGTGGGACTACAGGCACGCACCCACTATGCCTGGCTAATTTTTAA
Source organism: Aotus nancymaae (assembly GCF_030222135.1). Lineage (NCBI taxonomy): Eukaryota > Metazoa > Chordata > Mammalia > Primates > Aotidae > Aotus > Aotus nancymaae. The sequence goes on from NW_026988450.1 coordinate 47,129,999, forward strand.
CTTTTTGTAGAGACAGGGTCTCACTAAATTCCCCAGGCTGGTCTCAAACTCCTGGGCTCAAGTGATCCTCCCATCTCAGCCTCCCAAAGTGCTGGGATTACAGGCATGAGCCACTTTTACCAAACCTATCTGTTATTATCTTTTAGAATATTTGAAGATGAGGAAGTACTTTCCTGTGTCTTTACACTTTAAGTATCAGCTCTCTTGTCTGCAGCTTAGTCTGACTAAAATCCCAGTCATGTCCCCCAATCTGTGGCAGTGCTCCGCAGGAAAGTGCTCTGTGTACCCAGGCTTGGAAGTGGAGCTTGACTGCTCCTAGACAGGCTGTGTGAACTTGTGCAGCACACTGCACTGTGGCTTGAGAATCTGATGGTTATTATCTCCATGAGGAAGAGCAGTGTACTGAAGCTGCTGTGGCTTTTAAAAATTTTTTATTTTATTTTTTTGAGACAGAGTCTGGCTCTGTCACCCACACTGGAGTGCAGTGGTGCGATCTGGGCTCACTGCAACCTCCACCTCCTGGGCTCAAGCCATCCTCCTACCTCAGCCTCTCAAGTAGCTGGGACTACAGGGGCACACCACCACACCCAACTAATTTTTGTATTTTTTTGTAGAGACAGGGTTTCACCATGTGGCCCAGGCTGGTCTTGTACTCCTGAGCTGAAGCAATCTGCCTACCTTGGCCTCCCAAAGTGTTGGGATTACAGGTGTGAGCCACCGCACCCAGCCTGTTGTGACTTTTAAACAGTTTCCATTTCAGATCTTTTTATCAGTTTAATTTTTTCTAACTTAGTTTTCCCCTAAAATTTGTCACACTATGGCCCAGTTGCTTCCAACTTATTTTTTCCTAGCCATCAGACCCATGCAGGCAAGTATGTGCCTTTGAGTGATGTTTCTTTTGTGGACAGTTTAGAACCATAATTCAAACTCACAAATTGCCTTTTTTAATGAAAACTCTTCAGTTCAACAAAATGAGATTTGGAAGATACTTTTCCCTAGGGATTAAATGACTACATGTAGGAAGTTCCTTCTATCAGTATAGAAGTTTGTCACTGATAAAGTTTCTTCCCCTTCCTACATGAGTACTTTCTAGCATGGTACAGCTTATAATAAAGGGATAAAACACTGTTTCACTGAAAATATGTTTATTTTAAAGGGATGAGGCTGGGTGCGGAGGCTCACGCCTGTAATCCTAGCACTTTGGGAGGCTGAGGCAGGCGGACCACTTGAGGTCAGGAGTTTGAGACCAGCCCAGCCAGTATGACAAAACTCTGTCTCTACTAAAAATACCAAAATTAGCCAGGCATGATGGCACGTGCCTGTAATCCCAGTTACTTGGGAGGCTGAGGCAGGACAATCACGTGAACCTAGGAGGTGGAGGTTGCAGTGAGCCAAGATTGTGCCGCTGTACTCCAGCCTGGGTGACAGAGCAAGACTCCATCTCAAAAAAAAAAAAAGGATGAAAAAATACATTTTACAGAAAGGAATAAATAGTTCAATAGTGGGGTAGAAGAGAAGATAATATCCGTTGGCTCACCATCATTGGATGAGGAATGATACACAAAGCCCTGAAGCCAGTAGCTGAAGTATGATAGGTATTTATAATATGGCATATTATCATTATTATTTAGAGATGGGGTCTTGCTATGTTGCCCAGGCTGCACTTAAACTCCTGGGCTTAAGTGACCCTCCCACCTCAGCCTCCCAAGTACCTGGAATTACAGGTGTATACCACCATGCCTGGCTTAATGTGCCATATTATTTGCCTTTGCAGTGGCTCCTAGAATTTGATTATCTTACATGTGGAATTAGGCAGTTATTTGGAGGCAATTTAATATTGTGATATTTGCATCTTATACATGAAAAATCAATACTAAAGAAAACTGCTTAGGAGCCTTTCCTATGTCATAGACTATAAAACTGACTATAAGAATAACTAATTTCTTGTCAAATAAATTCTTCTAAGCTAAGTAAATGCCTATCAAATAAAATTTTGTAACAAAAGGCCTACTGCCAATGTTTGGAGTTTGACTTCATTGATCTGAAGGACCTGATTTGAAGGCTATTTCTTTTCCTTCTTAGATAATGAGAAGGTTAGACAGCTGCTTCTGGAGGGTGTGCCTGTGGAATGTACGCATAGCTTTATCTGGAACCAAGATATCTGTAAGAGTGTCACAGAGAATAAAATCTTGGATCAGGTAACTAATAGTGAAAGGATTATTGGTAAAGTCATGAATGACAGATTAAATATATCATTCTAGAGACCATAAGAAGTTATTTCGTACTTCATAAAATCCCATAGACTTTCTTTTGTTTTCAAACAAGTTGTTGATCCCTGACTCATGATGTATACTGTGGTTTTCTTCTGTTCTTAGGGATAATTTAAGAGTGAGGATAGGGATCTAAGAATAAGATAAGGATCTTATCTATTATCCAAGGATAAGAATCTAAGAATAAAGATACATACTATGATTTTTTTCCTATTCTTAGAGATAAAGTAAGAAAATCTCTAGAAAAATGTTAATACAAAGATTTTTCTTGAAATGATGATCTCATGGTTTAATTATGTTTTTCTTTTAGTGTTTTCTTTTCCCTTAAATGTTATCTGTCTTTAATTTTACTATGATTGCGGTCCTTCCAGGGCCAGACATTGTGCGAGATGCTGGTGTAGATGACTAGGATGTGGTCAAAGAAGTACAGTGCACTCAGGAAACTTCTAGAAGGGGTACTGAGCTCAGATGAGAAAAATGAGGCTGGCCTCCTGGATGGAAGAGCAGGCATTTGAGTTGACACTCAGATGGTAGCCAGAAGTAACCAGAGTTCTTCGGGGTAGGGTAAAGGTTTCGGCGAAGGTAAGATTGCAGGAAGTGAGTACAGCATGTGTAGGAGCCCAGGCAAAAGATGCTCCAAGTGGATCAGGACTCTGTAAATGGATCAGGAGTGAAGAATCAGGAATGGGGTGAAAGATGAAGCTGAAGACACAAATGGAGGCTAGAACATGAAAGACCTTGAAGCCTTTTAGGGATTTGGACTGGAGATGTGGATCACCCTTGAAGGTTTTAAGGTTGGCTATGACATGATATTTCACGCTGGCAGTAGTGTGGGGTTGGAGATGGGGGGTGAGGGAACGGGAGAGAGACTGTGGGTTGGATGGCCTTAAAAAGACCCTTGACATATTCTAGGTATGATATCATGGGGGCCTGAATTGTGGCAGTATGGCTGAGGTGGAGAGGTTAAGGTTTAACACATATTCCCAGAAGCTAAATTGACAAGGCTTGCTGGTTGGTTGGAAGATGGGAGGTAAAAAAGGAGGAGGCGTGTCGATTAGGTCCTGATGTTCTAGCTTGGATTTAGGATTTCAGCCAAAAGAGAGCCAAAGCCAAGTCTGACTTGCTCACGGATGTGTGGCAGGTACATAGAAGTGCTCAGTAAATATATGAATGGATGAATGAATGGAGTGTGTAAATTGTGGTGTCATTCAGCTAGGTGGGGAATATAGGAAGAGAGCAAATACAGTGGGAAGGGTGATGAGTTCAATCTTGAGTTTGAGGGGATGTGAGACTTCCCAAGAACAGAGGTCTAGAAGATAGGTTTCGGTCCCAGGAGGAAAAGTCAGGGCTAAAGAGCTACAGTTTGGAATTACTAACACATAGATGGTAGTGGAAACTTGAGTGAATGTGAAAAAGAAGAATCAGGATTGGACCTGGCTTGAAGAGCGTTCATGAGGTAGCAGTTAGACTGTGGCCTGGAGGCAGTCTCTTGCATAGTTTTTCTAAACTGAGTGATAGCCCTCTTACCTACCTGTTAGTCTCTTTTTACAGCTCCAAGAAAAGTCTGAAAGGATGTTATCCACCCGCTACATTCCCCTTAACAATTATTTTAAACATCATCTATTTTAAATTTTTAAGACCTGGTGAGCAATTTTCTTAAGAGCCAGTGCATTTTTCTAGTTGCCCATCTTTGAGAAGGTGTCACTTAATAGTTTATACCTTTTTTACTTCATGACAGCAAATCTTAATGAAAATCAATGTAGGGACAGAATATCAACATATAAGATGAATCTTGATATAAGAGATCAGCAGAATGAATGCTGATAATGAATAATATAAGATAATTTGGCATTTCTACCCAAGCACTTGTATAGAGGAAAATATCTGTAGGATTTTAACCATATACTTAAAATTTATTTGTTGAGAACTTACATTTATTTGTTGAGAACGTTTTTCTCTTGCTTTTTAAAAAGAGCATTTAACTTTCTAAAGCTGCTTATAGGGAGACCCAGGAGGATCTCCCAGAAGACTAGGGCTGTTTGTCTTGAATTATTTTCTTCCACTTTAGGATTTAAACCGGATGAGGAGTGAATTGCTGGTGCCTGGGTCACAGCTTATTTTAGGTCCCCATGAATCCAAGATACCTATACTTTTGATTCAGCAGCCAGGAAAAGTGACCGGTGAAGACCGACTAGGCTGGGGAAGTGGCTGGGATGTCCTGCTTCCCAAGGGCTGGGGCATGGCTTTCTGGATTCCATTTGTAAGTTACTTTTTGGTTCTAACAGTTGTAATATTTACAATATATTCCTAATAAATGCTAAGTACTCAAAATGTTCCAGACTTTATGTACAATTCAGGAGGAATTAGTGGTATATTTCTGCCCTTAGAGCTATAGTTCTGGATACATGATACTTCATATATAGAGTCCCTGGAGCCAAGTTCTCATTATAAGACCTGTACTGACATATTGTCAATTGTTGAGGTTTTTTTTTTTTTATGGAGACAGAGTTTTGCTCTTGTTACCCAGGCTGGAGTGCAATGGCACGATCTCGGCTCACCGCAACCTCTGCCTCCTGGGTTCAGGCAATTCTCCTGACTCAGCCTCCTGAGTAGCTGGGATTACAGGCACATGCCACCATGCCCAGCTAATTTTTTTTGTATTTTTAGTAGAGACGGGGTTCACCATGTTGACCAGGATGGTCTTGATCTCTTGACCTCATGATCCACCCGCCTCGGCCTCCCAAAGTGCTGGGATTACAGGCGTGAGCCACCGCGCCTGGCCCAATTGTTGAGGTTTTCAAAGTGGCCTGATTTTCGAATAGTAGCAGCAACAAAAATGTTGAGGCATTTGATTTGAAGAAATTTGCTATAGTTTAGAAGCAAAGGACTTAACTTTTACAGATGGATAGAATACAGTTTTTTAAAAAATGTTAACTATAACCATATACCCCTATTTATCAACTGTAGCTAAAAATTTTATTAGAATCGAATGTGTCTTTTTTTTCCTGGTTATTTTAAATATTACCTTGAGGGTCGGGTGTGGTGGGTCATGCCTGTAATCCCAGCACTTTGGGAGGCCGAGGTGGGCAGATCACTTGAGGTCAGGAGTTTGAGACCAGCCTGGCCAACATGGTGAAACCCCATCTCTACTAAAAACACAAAATTAGCTGGACATGGTGGTGCATGTCTTCTTGGGAAGCTGAGGCATAAGAATCCCTTGAACCTGGGGCATGGAGTTGCAATGAGCTGAGATTGTACTACTGTACTCCAGCCTGGGTGACAGAGCGAGACTCTGTCTCAGAAATAAAAATAAATAAATAAATAAATAAATATTACTTTGATGATAGAGAGTGTAAAAGGCATGGGAGACTTTTCGATTCATGCCAGTAATTAATTTTTAGCATGCCTAGTACAAGGGACATCCAGTTAATCATATAGGAGTAGGAACACTTAAAAATAATCCTACTTAATTTTTTATTATGAGATGCTTTCAAGCATACAAAAAAGAATAGATACTGATATAGTGAATGCCTGTGTGCCATTTACCTGCCATCCAGCTTAAGAAATAAAGCATTACAGATGTATTGGATGTGCCCTGTGTATCTCACTCCAGTCTCATTTCCATTCCTCCTTTTAAAATAATCACTCTTCTGATTTTGGTGTTTGCTACTACCATGAATATTTTTATAGCTTTATTAAAGTATGTTTGTATCCTGCAATAAAATAAGTATTTAGACTCAACATATTTTTAAAGTATATACCTCACAGTATATATGATTTTGTAACTTGCTATATTCACTTGGCATTGAGATTTTTTTCCATATTGATTGATGAAGCATGACGAGGGTTGATTTCATTCATTTTTACTATTGCATGTAATCCACTGGGTTTATTTATATCCATTCTCCTTCTGATGGGCATTTAGGTTGTTTCCCATTTTCCCCTTATAAACAGTTAAGCAATCCCATTGGTAGAATGACAGTATCTTTTTGACATTCCTTTAGATCTATCGAGGTGCAAGAGTTGGAGGACTGAAAGAGTCTGCAGTACATTCTCAGTATAAGAGGTCGCCTAGTGTCCCAGGTGATTTTCCAGACTGTCCTGCTGGGATGCTGTTTGCAGAAGAGCAAGCTAAGAATCTTCTTGAAAAATATAAAAGGTAAGAAGCTGAGTTATCTAGCTTAATAATGTCTTAAGGAGAAGAGAAGTGCCTGCTTATATTGGCATCCCAAACATCAGGATGACTTTGGTAATTCTTATTAGGTATAATGTAGAGTTTTCATACACTTTGCAGTGAGTTCAGCATTACTGAGAAATAATTAAGAAGATATTAAGTGAGGAGATTGTCTTATATCTATTTGGCTTTTATAGGCCCATTTCAGTTACAAACCATTCTGTTTGTTATTTGTTACTATCAATAATGATGTACACCTAAACATGGACATGAGTTTCAAACACTTGTTAATAGATTTCTACTGCCAACCGCTTCCCCCTCCAAAATGGAAATTATGTTTTTAAAACTTATTATAGAAGTAATACATAGTTACACAATTTTAATGAAACTATGAAAATACAGAAAAAGATAAATTGGTATAGTCTTGCCATCCAGAGAGAGAAGCACTATTTGTTTGTTTTTTGAGATGGTGATCTTGCTCTGTTACCCAGGCTGGAGTTCAGTGGCGTGATCTTGGCTCACTGCAACCTCTGCCTCCTGGGTTCAAGCGATTCTTTCACCTCACCCGTGTAGCTGAGAGTAAAGACATGTGCCACTGTGCCTGGCTAACTTTTGTATTTTCTGTAGTGATGGGGTTTTGCTATGTTGGTCCAGGCTAGTCTCGATACCAATTTTCCATAGATCCACTGGCCTCGGCCTCCCAAAGTGCCAGGATTATAGGTGTGAGTCACTGTGCCAGGCCAAGCACTGTTTTTATATCTTAGTACCTAACCATTTAGACTTTTCTTTTTTCACTGAAAGTGTGGCCAGTGAGGGTCATGATTTCCTTTATATTGCTAAGTATATTCTATCATTGGGAATCTGTTGCCCCCCCAAATTGTAGCTCTCAGAGCATAGAAGCTTTCTCTCTTTATTGTGGCACTTGCAGTGTCTAGCCAGTGCCTGGTGCACAGTAGACTTGATAACCTCTATTTGTTATCTAGTGAATGACTGGTTGAATGTTGTAGTTCCTTGATGGTGGGCTTCATAAGGGCAGAATTGTTTTTTTTTTTGTTGTTGTTCATTGCTGCAACCATAACCGTAGAGACAGCCTGGCTCTTTTTTTTTTTTTTTTTTTTTGAGACAGGATCTCACTCTGTCACCCAGGCTGGAGTACAGTGGCATGATCATGGCTGACCACAGCCTCCACCTCCCAGGCTCAGGGGATCCTCCCACCTCAGCCTCCCAAGTAGCTGGGACTGCAGGTACCTACCACCATGCCTGGCTAATTTTTTTTTTAATTGTTAACAAATATTTGGTATTTTCTCAGCCTGGCTAATTTTTATATTTTTTTGTAGAGATGAGGTTTTGCCACGTTGCCCAGGGTGGTCTTGAACTCCTGGGCCCAAACGATCCACCTGCTTCGGCCTCCCAAAGTGCTAAGGTTACAGGTGTGAGCCACTCTGCGTGGCCTGTGCTTGGGTTTCAAACTATTTGCTGAGTGGTGGATGAATGAGTGACTAGTGGTATATTCCTGGATTGCTAGCTTACAGCTCTTTGAGGGCAGCAATCACATGCTATACATCTTGTGCCTCCCTTAATACATAGTTGAGAGGCTTCCATGTGTTTGTTAAATAATAGTTGACAATAACTTATTTCTCACTTTTCAGAGTTGTTTTATGCTTGAAAATTTTCCGTAGATACACATGTTTTTAAAGAATGGTATTACATATACTATTTTGAAACCTGCCTTTTTCCTTTAACAATATAGTATGTACAGTTTTACCATGTCAAAAAATATAACTCTAAACCAAGTGTTGACAAACTTTTTTGGTAGAGGACCAGAAGATAAATATTTTTGGCTTTGTGGAGCCTTTGGTCTCCATGGTAACTACCGGACTCTGCCACTGTGGCTCCAGAGCAGCTGCAGATGACATGTAAGGGGACGAGCATGGCTGTGTTCTCATCACGCTTTATTTATGGACACTCAGATTTGAATTTCATATAATTTTCATGTGTCATGAAATATTCTTTTGCCTTTTCAACCATTTAAAAATGTAGAAATCATTCTTAGCTCGTGGGTCGTACAAAAACACAGCAGGCCACATTTGGCCTGTGAGTCAGCCTGCCAGCTTTGCTCAAAATGTCACTTTGAATAGTCACATGCAATTGCAGCATGGATGTCCTGTAATTTATCAGTGGCTCTTGAGGTTATTTCTGATTTTTTGCTGTGTTTCTGTGAACATCTTTCTGTGTACATCTTTACATATTTGTCTCATTTGTTCCTTCATTTAACACACATTTCTTTAGAGCCTATGGTGTGTCAAACACCATTCTAAGTGCTGGGGCAACAAGAGAGACAAGGCAGACAAGTCTGTGTCTGCCTTCATGGAGCTTATATTCTTTTTTATTTTTTTAGACAGGGTCTCACCCTGTCATGCAGGCTGGAGTGCAGTGTTGTGATCATAGCTTACTGCAGCCTCCAATTCCTGGGCTCAAGCAGTCCTCCCACCTCAGCCTCTTGAGGAACTGGGACTATAGGTGTGCACCACCACTCCTGGCTAATTTTTAAATTTTTTGTAGAGACAGGGTCTTGCTTTGCTGCCCAAGCTGGTCTTGAATTCCTGGCCTCAAGCAGTCCTCCCACCCCAGCCTCCCAAAGTGCTGGGATTACAGGAATGGGCCACTATACCTGGCCATGTAGCTTGTGTTCTTGATGGAAGCACAAGTTTCTAGGCTGGTTGGGGGTACCCAGGAGAGGGGAGGGAGGCTAAAAGTCCTTGAACAAGGAAGAAGGGGTGGGATTCAGGGCACAAGTGGAGAGGATTCAGGGCACAACTCAATCTGTTGGGATTGAGTTCAGTTCTTCTCAATATAAGGCTGTTAGTCTGCCACTGATACAGAGTTTTTTGTTTGTTTGTTTTGAGACAGAGTTTCACTCTTGTTGCCCAGGCCAGAATGCAATAGCATGATCTCTGCTCACTGCAATCTCCGCCTCCTGGGTTCAAGCGATTCTCCTGCCTCAGCCTCCCAAGTAGCTGGGATTACAGGCATGCACCACCACGCCTGGCTAATTTTGTATTTTTAATAGAGATGGGGTTTCTCCTTGTTGGTCAGGCTGGTCTTGAACTCCTGATCTCAGGTGATCCGCTGGCTCAGCCTCTCAAAGTGCTGGGATTACAGGCATGAGCCACTGTGCCTGGCCGCCACTGATACAGTTTAATTTGCTTTTGTTTCTTTGGCTATCTTTCAACTAGATTTACTAATAGTTCTGACCCTTAATCCTATTTTCCAGACCACTTTCGGTAATTCTTAAGTTGGCTAGTTCTCCTTCCTCAGAAAAATTAATATAAGGCTGTTAGACTTCCACTGAAATCTGAACATGGATTTATTTAGCTAGGTTAGACTCTGTGGTGAGGGGATTAGGTAGCACACTCCTGATTGTGACTGTCTTCATGAAAAAAGAGTCACAGCTATCAGCCAGCAGTAAGAAGGGGAGAGAGGCTGTTGGAGATTTGAGGAGAGAGGAATTGTAAGCAGTTTCTAGAAGAATGGAAGATAGAATTGAGAGGAGAAACGTGGGATCTGTAAGATGTAGAGGACACCTACTTGAGATTTGTGTTTATAAAGGAAGACGGTTCAGGACCATCGTGAGTTCTTCCTCAGCTGTGCTCTGCAGCTCGGGCTGGCATGGGGTCACTGGAGAGTCGGCTGTACCCAGGTGGCTTTCCAGTGGAGGGAGTCAGGGTGTTTGTAGGGGACGGATGGTGGTGTGAGCCATGGAGTCTAGGCTGATGGAGAGCGAGGCAGTCTCTGGGAGCAGCAGGAGGTGCTAATGTAAATGTATGATTGGGGCATTGTTGCGGGAGGTAAGTGGGTGGAAAATAGGAGGCATGGCTCTAGGAGCAGGATACTGACATCGAGGTTTTAAGCTGGAACAGGTGTTGGCAGTGACTACACCTAAGGTATGACCAGGGATTGGGTGCTTGAGGTGGGTGAAGTAAGAGATGTGAAGTGAGGGTGGGAAGGTGACTGGTGGGATATTGGAAGGGTGATTTAGGCAGATGCTGAAGCCACTGGGATTGACAAGAGTCATGGTGGTACAGAGCAGCGTGACCTTCAAGACCATTTATTGCAGCCTTGTTTATAGGAACAAAAGCTTGAAGACAACCAAAATGTCCTTTAATAGAGGACTGTCTGAATCAATTAGGCGTATTCATACAGTAGAATAAGCTACAAGATGCACAGCCTTTAAGAAAGAATGAGGAAGCTTTCTGTACTGGCATAAAGTGATCAAGATATTTTGTTAAATGAAAAAAGTAAAGTTAAGCAAAAACTACTGTACCTAGTATGCTGCTATTTGTGTAAAAATAAGTAAAAAGAAAAATATGTACATGTCTGCTTATATGTATATAAAATGTCTCTAGAAGGTTATATAAGAAACTGATGATGATATTTAATGTCTGTGGAGGGTAGCTGGGTCACTAGAGGTCAGAGTAAGACAGAAATTTCATGTAACCTTGAACTTAGAAACTTGTAAGTATATAGGAAAATCCAGGCACAAGCCCAGGGGAACCAGTTGCTTGTAGCTTTCAGGAATGGACCCCCTGGGGTGGTCCAGTGGCCACATGGGGCTACATTGTTTATTGAAGACCAAAGAAAATAAAAAAGGTTAGCCAGTAGAGTTGGTTATTATTATTATTATTGTTGAGATGGAGTTTCGCTCTTGTTGCCCAGGCTGGAGTGCAGTGGCATGATTGTGGCTCACTGCAACCTCTGCCTCCTGGGTTCAAGCAATTCACCTGACTTAGCCACCCTAGTAGCTGGGATTACAGGTACACAGCACCACACCTGTCTAATTTTTTTGTGTTTTCAGTAGAGATGGGGTTTCACCATGTTGGCCACGCTGGTCTTGAACTCTTGACCTCAGGTGATCCACCCACGTCGGCCTTCCAAAGTGCTGGGATTACAGGTGTGAGCCACTGTGCCTGGCCTATTATTATTATTATTTTTTGAGGCGCAGTCTGGCTCTGTTGCCCAGGCTGGAGTGCAGTGGTGTGATCTCGGCTCACTGCAACCTTTGCTCCTGGGTTTAAGCAATTCTCCTGACTCAGCCTCCTAAGTAGCTGGGATTGTAGGTACCTTCCACCACGCCTGGATAATTTTTATGTTTTTAGTAGAGATTTCACCACGTTGGCCAGGCTGATCTTAAACTCCTGACCTCAAGTGATCTGCCCACCTCAGCCTCCCAAAGTGCTGGGATTACAGGCATGACCCGTTGAGCTCACCCTATTATTCTTTATCGTATGTTTCTTGGAAAGCTTTTGTGTGTGTGTGTTTTTAAAATAGAGCTGCATTGACTGGGCATGGTGGCTCACATCTGTAATCTTAGCACTTTGGGAGGCTGAGGCGGGCACATCATAAGGTCAAGAGATTGAGACCATCCTGGCCAACATGGTGAAACCCCATCTCCACTAAAAATACAAAAATTAGCTGGGCATGGTGGCGCATGCCTGTAGTCCCAGCTACTCGGGAAGCTGAGGCAGGAGAATCGCTTGAACTCGGGAGGTGGAGGTTGCAATGAACTGAGATCTCTCAACTGCACTCCAGCCTGGTGACAGAGCGCAACTCTGTGTCAAAAAATAAGAGAGAGCTGCATTATAATGGTTATAATTATTTTAGTTTTCCATTCCTAAATTGTTCAACATTGGTTCTCCTCTTTGTTTTTCTTTAGACGCCCTCCTGCAAAACGGCCCAACTACGTTAAGCTTGGCACTCTGGCACCTTTCTTCTGTCCCTGGGAGCAGTTAACTCAAGACTGGGAGTTAAGAGGCCAGGCCCATGAAGAACCTCCTGTAGCTTCATCTCCAAATGGTAAGGAGAATGACTTAAGAAGATCTGAGATGCCTTGTGCTCTTATGCCGAAGAAAACTCCTCAGCCATCTGATAAAGTGGGCACATCCATAGATTACCCCAGGGAGGCAGAGGAGGTAATGGACGCAGGGTGTCAAGAACCAGTGGGACCTGAGAGCATCACAGACCAGGAGGCCAGTGAAAATCATGTTGCTGCCACAGGGAGTCAACTCTGTGTTCTCAGGTAAGTGTCGGTGACTTCTGGGTACATTTTGGATTATTTATTTTAATACTGAAGGGGCTACAGGATGTAAATGTTATCACTGTTTCTTTTTGCAAAACCCAAGTGAATTTATAGACTTTCTGGAAGGAAAAGCCAGTCTTTTATGTTTCCTAGAGAGCTCAGGGAAAGAGCTTACTAATATTTGATGTAGGGCATGATGCTAATTGATGAAATGATTTACAGTATTGTCATCCGTGGATCTAAGCCAAGGCAGTTTCTTCTGATATATTTTATGCAGTTTGAGCAAGCATTCTTTGCTTTAAATCACCAAATTAGATTTATTCTAGTTCTTTTTGAATTATATGGATTTGTGATAGAATAGCAACCCATTAGATGTAATATGGTCATAACCAGAGAGGCTACCAGATACAAGTATGTTCTCCTCTCAGTATTGCTGTGGTCCAGGTTCTGTGTATCAGTGAACCTGCATTCTGTGCTCTGCTCTGATTTTTTTTTTGGGGGGATGGAGTCTTGCTGTGTTGCCCAGGCTGGAGTGCAGTGGTGTGATCTTGGCTCACTGCAACCTCTGCTTCCTGGGTTCAAGTGATTCTCCTGCCTCAGCCTCCCAAGTAGTTGGGACTACTGGTACATGCTACCACCCCTGGCTAATTTTCACCATATTGGCCAGGCTGGTCTTGTACTCCTGACCTCAGGTGATCCGCCCTCCTTGGCCTCCCAAAGTGCTAGAATTATAGGTGTGAGCCACCGTGCGCGGCCTGTGATCTGATTTTTAAAAAGTGCTTATCCTCTAGTTTTGTGCTTGCTTTTCCGTAGCCTCATAATTTCATATCGTTCTTTCTTACTTTACATGTAACTGTCCCTTACAGTTCCTTTACTCATCAAAATCTTAGTGCCTCTTTATTTTCACCCTCACTGTGATTGCAATCCTAGATTCTATCTCACTGTCTTATTTTCCTGTCTTCAACTTCTTAAACCCTTTAGTTCCTGAGTTTCAGAATGGCAAACACAAAAAGAAAAATATCAGTACTAAAATGTGCTACAGTGTATTTCTAATTTTTTAAAAATTGTAGTTTTGATGCTTTCTCATATAGTATAAAAGAGTCAGATTAATTCTAGCAGTGTCTAATCTTCTGATTGCGTATTTTTTTCTGAAACAAAATATCCTCAAATGTATGTCTCCAACTTCATGTAGGAGTAGAAAATTACTGAAGCAACTGTCAGCCTGGTGTGGGCCCAGTTCTGAGGACAATCGGGCAGCCTGGCGAGCTCCTGGCAGAGCCCAGCAAGGGTTGACCAGAGAGGCCTGCCTGTCCATCTTGTGCCACTTCCCCAGGGCCCTGGTATGGGTCAGCCTGTCCCTGCTCAGCAAGGGCAGCCCTGAGCCGCACACCATGATCTGCGTCCCCACCAAGGAGGACTTCCTCCAGCTCCGTAAGGACTGGCACTACTGTGGGCCCCAGGAATCCAAACACAGTGACCCATTCAAGAGCAAGATCCTGAAACAGAAAGAGAAGAAGAAAAGGGAGAAGCGGCAGAAGCTGGGACATACCTCTTCTGATGGCCTGGCAGGGGAAGAGCCCGTGGCTGGGCAGGAAGCTCTGACTCTGGGGCTGTGGTCAGGCCCTCTGCCGCGTGTGACGCTGCACTGCTCCAGAACTCTGCTAGGCTTTGTGACTCAGGGAGATTTTTCCATGGCTGTTGGCTGTGGAGAAGCCCTGGGCTTTGTTAGCTTGACAGGCTTGCTGGATGTGCTGTCCAGCCAGCCGGCGGCCCAGAGGGGTTTAGTACTACTGAGGCCTCCCGCGTCTCTGCAGTATCGATTTGCGAGGATTGCTATTGAGGTGTGAACGCACCCTCATATCTCAGCAGGGCATAGATATTAAGTTATTATTGTCTGCCAAGTTCCACATGCGGAGAGTCTGCTTCTGCTTCAAAATATCATGTGAAACTCCTTGGAAACAAGAATAAAAAATAACGTAGTATGCAGATGATGAAATGTTTACATCCCAGTAATGGCGTTAATTTCCATCTTTCCCCATCCTTGCTGTAATACTTTTATTAAACTATTTGGCCAAAAGTTTGTATTATGGTTAGAAGCTCTGCGAGTTATCCTCTATTTTTGTTAGGAGCAAAGGGCTGTCAAGTCTACTTGAAAAACCTTGTAGTCATGTGATAAGCAACAATAGATGTTTAGTGATTTTACTGTTATGGCAGAAGACAAGACTAGATACTTGGCCTCTGTACATGAAATATGGACCCCTGCTGGGCCACATTCAATTCTGTACTGTGATTACCATGCCGAACAACTCAAGCCTTAAAGAAGGAAGTCATGGAAAATTGATTGCTGCCTGTTTTCAGGCAGGCACAGTTTATGGCATTGGTGCTGGGCTAGAATTAGAAAGGGGGGTCTATGACGTTGATTTCCTGACTCTTTGATCTCTTTGTTGTTGACCAACACATGATCCTAGGAGTTACTTAATTTTTTTAAGTAAAAAAATTATTATTTTTTTGTTTCTGCGAAGAATTTCTCAAAGCCATAGAGGAGCATTTCTTAGAATGTGTTCTGTGAAATGTGCCACCTAAAAAAAGAGATTCCAAGGTCAAGTTGATTTAGGAAACTCTGGATTAAATAAAGTTAAGCATATCTTTATGAAAGGACTTCTGGAAACTTCCATGTAATAGTGTGCATTGTGGATCTCTGGAAGGAAACGATAGTGTATCGTATTTTCTAAATACTTTTGATCCCTCAAGTTCTCTTATAAGGAGCACTTTGTAGGACCAATTTCTTAGGAGCGCGCCTTGGGCACTGTGGCTGCATAGTGCCTAGCTACCTTTGCAAGGTGATACTAAGCCGGCAAGCTGCCTTTCAACACTCATGTGGTCACATTGTCCACCGGAGAGTCTGAGCAGGGTATAAAAGAAAGGTCTCATCCTGCCCCACAGGAAGAGTGGGTTCAGTGTGGCTTGGTTCCACCTGTGGAGAAACTCGGCGCTCATCTACTTTTAGTTGCCACGTATGTCTCACTCATAGTCTTGGTCCTTAACTTTCCTGCCATAAGTTTCTAGAAAAGCTTAAATGGGATTTTTTTCTAAAAAATGTCAATGTGCAGTTAGGCGTTAGTTTATGTAAATGCATTGGGTTTTTGCAGTAGCGTTTGGCAGTAAATAGCTTTGGGGGTGATGAGGTGGGGAAAGGTACGGGAGGTGGTAGTCAGAAAGTACCTGCCACCCGTGAGAGGTCTGACGCTTTGCCTGTCACCACGCCTCTGATATCTTTGGATCCAACCCAGATGAGACGGGAAAAACAGTGTAACTAAGTGGCATCCGTAAACAGAATAAATGAAAATGTCACCTGATGTTCAGTTGTGAATATTTATTGGAGCATTCCTTATTTGTTTTCTGGGCTCTAAGTCACCTCGTTTGTGGCTGAGCTCACTTGATGGCAGAAGTCTGAGTGTGCTGCGTGGTCACCTAACCTCATTCTGTACAACCCTTCCTGGGGCCTGCTGCCCTGCCCTCATTACAGGGGATGTTTGCAGCCAGTCTGCTTTGTGGGTGGTAGGTCAAAGAGCTGTGCACCAGAAAGACAGACTAGCATTTCCCAAAATGTATTTCTGGGAGTACCAGTCCCTGCAGCTGTTCCTGAAGAAAAGTGTTCTATGGCTAAATACATTTGGGAAAAGCTATATATGGTATCTTCCTATTGCGACTCACAATGAATAATTGCATAGTCAAAGCTCTGCAAAGCTTTTTAAGAAAAAAATCTGTCTTTCAGGCTCCCACACACGTACCTATTTTGGTTTTTGCATACCTATTGTCCAGAGAACACTAGTTTCACAGAAGATGCTTTGAAAAACTAACAGAATCTGCAGAGGCAATAAAGAATCCATGTTCCTTATGAAAAAGACTGATGGGGAATGGCTTACTTTCTGGCAGTTGAATTGGTTAGTATGTTGATCTTGATCCTTCCAAGTGCCTGCCATGCTGTACTAGAGCCGCATAGCTACCAAAGAAGTGCGTCGTGGCCCTTGTCCTCTTGCTGAGGGAGCAACGCTTTTAGGGTTCTTGGAGCATCCTAAAAGGCAGAGTTGTGAGCTGAGCACTTACAGACCAGCTACACACTTGAGTTCTGTAAGAAACAATGGATTGTTTTTGGTGTTTATGCTCTAGTAATATTGTTCATATCAGTCACCCATATTCATCATAAAACAATTCGAAAATGAAGATAAGCAACAACAATAACAACATTTAAATCACCTGGATTTTCACCATCCGGAGTAACCAGTTCCCTTCTGGTGTGTATCCTAGGCATTCAGATGTATGTGGGTAGTTTTATTTTTTTAATAACACAAGCCATTGCTTATATAAAGACTTAGACCATTCAAGTGCAGCTAAAGTGCATGTTACCCGTTTTTTGTTGGTGCTTGACTGGCAAGAACTTTAAGGATAATACTCCCTTTTTTTTGAAGTGGGAAGTTTGTAGATAACCACCATCAGGTACTAAATGTAACATTGCCATCTTGGCAGCTACATGCCGTGCGTGAGTTCTTTCTTCCCAGCCAGTGGGAGGTGAGGGGGGCAGCTGACAAGCTATATGGACTCCCTCGTAGTCTTAACTGGCCTATTCGTAGCCAGCCAATCTGAGGCCTGGGGAGCACAGAGCTAGGTCCAGGACTGGGCTGCATAGCAGAGAATACAAAGCCTGTAGCAATTGTGGGTCACTCAAGCAGCAGCCCTAGTTACACAGCGGTTCTGGTTATTGTAGGCCTCCTCAGGACACAGAGGAACACAGGCGCTGCCTTTTCTTTGGCAACAGCAGCTTCCAGACTTGGCTGCATTATTTATTTATTTATTTATTTATGACAGAGTCACACTCTGTCTGCCTAGGCTACAGTGCAGTGGCGTGATCCTGGCTCACTGCAACCTCCACCTCCCAGGTTCAAGTGATTCTCCTGCCTCAGCCTCCTGAGTAGCTAGGATTATAGGTATGTGCCACTACACCCGGCTAATTTTTATATTTCTCAGTAGAGACAGCGTTTCACTATGTTGACCAGGCTGATCTTGAACTCCTCACCTCAAGTGATCTGCCCACCTCAGCCTCCCAAAGTGCTGGGATTACAAGTGTGAGCCACCACGCCTGGCCTTTGGCTGCATTTTAGAATCACCCAACAGCCCAAACTGCAGCCCAGAAATCAATCTTGGGTTGGGCCCAAGCATAAGTATTTCTTACGAGCTCCCCAAGCTGTTGTGATATGCTGCTCAGCTGAGAATCTCTGCTTTAGGAGATCTGGCTCTTGGACCCTCTGCACCTTGGGGAAATGTTACTGAGTAATGAGGCCATGGAAACCCCAGAATTCCTGTGCCTATAGCAGGCCTGCTTGCCATTACGAAAAAAGACATTTCTGCAAAGTCAGCTCACAGGGTCTGTTGACTGCATTGTGAAGTGTCCAGCTGGGAATGTAGTGAGAGCGTAGTGTTGAGGGCTGGGTGGCCCAGAGTAGGGGCTTCCACCTGGGGAAAAGGCTTGGTCTTGGCAAAGAAAACCGCCTCATTACTTGTGTAACCTTCTCTACTTGAGGATATCAAATGAGGCCTCTTGTTTGTTTTCTCCTGGTGAGTAGCCTTCCAGATCAGCTCTTCTGAGCCTTGGCTGCACATGGGACTCACCTTCGGGCTTTCAAAGTACTGGTGCCCAGGGCCTACCTGCCTGGGATGAAGCTTAAACTAGTCAAGGGTGTGAGCTAGACTTCGGGGGTTTTAAGAGCTCCCAAGGTTTTTTTTGAAGCCAAGGTTGAGAACCACTCTTTCAGACTTTAAGAATGAGGTTCCAGTGTAAGTAATCAAAGATGCAGCTTATCAGTAATGGGGACCCTGAAGCAGGGGGCGAGCGGGGAGAGCAGATGCAGCTGTCTTGAGTGGGGCACACAGCTGTGACCCATGGCCCTGGTAGGGGCCTGCTGGAGCCGAGCACATGACCAAGTTCATATCAAGGCATTTCCTGTCTCCCCGTGTTTTGAAGGTTTTAATTTAATCAGGTATCGTTCTGGAAGAGCCCACCCTAACCATCTGTTGCTTTCACTTGAGGAAATGTTTACAAACATGGAAATGCCCTCGTTTCTCTCTCTGCAGTCCCACAGCGCCCCTCTGGCCTCACCCACTGTGCTCTGAACAGCCAAGCTCTTGACTCCTTCACGATCATCCACGTGGAGAGGCTTTCTCTGCCCACCATTTATTTTATTTTTTGAGACAGCGTCTCGCTCGATCACCCAGGCTGGAGTGCAGTGGCATGAACACAGCTCACTGTTGCCTTAACCTCCCGGGCTCAAGTGATCCTCCCACCTCAGCCTCCTGAGTATCTGGGAGCCACACAGGTGTGCCACCACACCAAACTTATTTTTTTTGTCTTTGTTTTGAGACAGTCTCTCTGTTACCTAGGCTGGAGTGCAGTGACATGATCTCAGATCACTGCAGCCTCTGCCTCCGGGGTTCAAGTGACCCTCCCACTTTGGCTTCCTGAGTAGCTGGAATTGGAGGCAGGTGCCACTATACCCAGCTAATTTTTGTGTTTTTTGGTAGAGACAGGCATCTCACTATGTTGCTCAGGCTGGTCTTGAACTCTTGACCTCAAGTAATTTACCTCTCTGGGCCTCCCAGTGTTGGGATTAGAGGCGTGAGCCACCGTGCTGGCCTTGCCAATCCTATTTAATATAGCCTCTTCTTGCTTACATTACTGTGTATCACACAATGGGCTTATTTCCTGACATCACAATGTATAATAATTAATTCTTTCGTTGTTTACTACTGAGTCCAACTCAGCCGTAGAGACCCCATCCAGGCGGCACTGAAGGAATTAAGAAGCAGACACAGAGATAGTGTGCCAAGTGAGACTCTCAGAAAGGCTGTGACTCTCTTCCAGGCTGAGAGCCTCGAGCAGACGCTGACCCCCCGTAGTCTCTCTGAACAGGTGATTATTATTAACAAACAGGTGTTCTGTGTTTTCTCATAGAACCAACATGAACTAGGTAGGCAGCTGGTGCCTGCTTACCACTGATCACAGACAAACTAGAAAGTATTCTCCACGAGGGAGCCACGGGGGCCGGGCCACATATCCCGAGCTTAAATAATTGTTTTAACCTGTGTATGATATACTGTTTTGTTATTTCAGAATACCCTGAGCAGTTTTCTGCTTGGTAGGGGCGGTGCTGGCTCGGTTTTCCTTGCCACTGTTCTTAGCAAACAATATAATTTATCATACACTCAGCATTTCTCAGCAGTTTACATGTTTATTGTCTAGTCCATCAGAATATGAGCCTCATGAAGGTGAGACTGTCTTGTTTGATTAGTGTTGCACCCAGGTGATAGCACAATGCTTAAAGCAGAATTTGTATTTAATACATTTTTGTTGAATTGTTGCATTAAAAAGGGTGTATGTATTGAACTTTACAGTTCAGTCTTATAGGCCAGGCAGACGTTGTAATGAACAAAGGAACCCACTAGGTGGTGCCAAGACCTCATGAGTAAACAGCCCACTCTGGAAAAAACATCAGAGCGAAAGCACAATTGTCTATGTCCTTGGACTGGGGGAGTTTATGAGGTCACATATCAATCAACATTCTTCCTTTTTGGGGCAGACTCATACTAACAAAATTCAAAGTTGAAAAGAATCCATGATTTTCAAAGAGGTGCCTAGAAAAGAATTAACTTAAGGCCGGGTGTGGTGGCTTACACCCGTAATCCGAGCACTTTAGGAAGCTGTCTCTACTTAAAATACAAAAATTAGCTGGGCGTGGTGGTGGACACCTGTAATTCCAGCTACTCAAGAGGCTGAGGCAAGAGAATTGCTTGAACCTGGGAAGCGGAGATTGCAGTCAGCCGAGATCATGCCACTGTACTCCAGCCTAGGTGAGAGAGTGAGATTCCATCTCCAAAAGAGAAAAAAAGGACTTTTTTTTTTTTTTTTTTTTCTGAGACAAGAGTTTCACTCTTGTTGCCCAGGCCAGAGTGCAATGGTGCAATCTCAGCTCAATGCAACCTCCGTCTCCCAGGTTCAAATAATTCTCCTGCCTCAGCTTCCTGAGTAGCTGGGATTACAGGCATTTGCCACCACGCCTGGCTAATTCTGTATTTTTAGTAGAGACAGGATTTCTCCATGTTGATCAGGCTGATCTGAAACTCCTGACCTCAGGTTATCCACCTGCCTTCGCCTCACAAAGTGCTGGGATTACGGGCGTGAGTCACTGCTCCCGGCCAGAAAGGAATAACTTTAAAAGCTTTATCCAAAGAATGAATTCCATCCACATTATCCCCGGTAAGTCTACCCCTCTCCATCACAAGCTGAATGCCTCCGATGATGGGGAGCTCCTTACTTCACCAGGAGATGCCATCTCCACTTCGGCAGTATACAGCTCCGTCCTATCTCCCTGCATTCTTACATCAGCTAACATTGAGAACCACCCATTTATTTTTATGAAGTTGGTTATTAACCTTTTCTCCAGGCTAAACAAGCCTCATTTCTTTAGCTTTCTTTCTCTTATTTCCAACGTCGTACAGAGGATCTTGAATTATTTTTTGGACACAACATAATTTGTTCTCAGAACAACCCTGTGCAGCTGCAGTGAGCCTTGGGCAAGGGCTGTGGCTTTAGGGAGAGCGTCTCGTGTTCTGGGTCCCTGTGGGCCGGCCCTCTGTGAAGTCTGTGGCCTCCTCCTTCCTTATTCTGCAGGATTTAGCCACTACCACTGGAGGGCATGGGTTAGCCAGGTTTTTCTTTAAAACAGAGCCTGGCCTGGCTTTCATGCAGGGAGTTTATTTTAGGGAGGCTGGGAAAGGGAACCAGGGAAGGAGGAAAGCCAATCTAAGGGCATCGTGAGCTGGTTGCTCTCAGAGGCAACTGGGGCTCTGTCCTCTGGGGACAGTCTGATGAACTGAGTGCTTTGTTTATATGAGACCCAAGAGAGGAAAATCTTTATTTACCAGCTCCCATTCCTACTGGCTAAGGGTCGCCCCAGGGACTGTTCATTTCCACTAGGTTTGCACAGATGCTAGAATGGCTGGGCCTGCTCAGTGAGCATCTCACGGAAGGCAGGCCGAGAAGCCCTAAGGGCAGAAGACTAGGGGCGGCTAAGGCAAGGTGCCCTTGGCCTACACCTGTGCCCAGCTGGTTGCTGCAGCAAGGGCTGAGCAAAGTGGGTCAAGCTGCGCAGAAAGCTCTCAGTCCCAGGGACCATGCAGAGTTCTAGGTCCTGTTATACGCCTGCAACAATCACTAGGAAACAAGCCCCAAGACTGATAAGAAAATGACCAAGTGGAGATAATGGGGCTGGCTTTGAAACCAGCTATACCATCATTCTTTTTTAGGGGGGGGCCTGGGGGAGGGTCTTGCTCTGTTACCCAGGCTGCAGCAGTGGTGCAGTCTTGGCTCACTCCAACCTCTTGGGCTCAAGGAGTCTTCCTGTGTCAGCCTCTTGAGTGGCTGGGACCATAGGCATGAGCCACCATGCCTGGCTAATTTTTGTATTTTTTATAGAGATAGGGTTTTGCATTGTTATCCAGGCTGGTCTCGAACTCCGAGCTCAAGCAATCCTCTTGCCTTGGCCTCCCTCCTAAGTGCTGGGATTACTATCACTCTTGACCAGCTAGCTTGAAGCTTCCTTTCAGCTCAGCTCCCACCCACGTCATTTTTTTTCTCTTTCAACTCTGCAGTTTTCCTCTCGGCATCCCTTGTATCTGCTGCTCAGTTTATCTTTTTCTCAGTCAAGTGAGGGAGGTTGGAGAATAGTCTGGACACTTCTGGTCTTAGGACTAGCAGCATCAGCAACAGAAATGCAGATCCCAGGTCCCACTCAGACCCGAAATAGAATCTGCATTAGAACAAGATCACCACCAGGTGGTTCCCATGCACAGAAAAGGTTCAGGAGCAGTGGGCCACCTCAGTGGTTTCCAAACCTTATTATCATCAGAGCACCTGGGGAGCTTGCTAAACTCGCAAATGTCTTAGCATCAGCTGGAGATTCCAGCCCGACTAGGTCTGCAGGGTGGCCCTGAAACCTGTGATTTTTAGGCTCCCTATGCAATTTCTTGGGATCATGTTTGAGAAGCACAAGCAAGATCATCTTTTGGATATTTTTTCTACTTGTAAGATTCTGATATTTTTGCCAGAATTGAGTATTCACAAATTTGAATGTCACTCTTTTTGTGTGTTATGAATTAGGGCATAAAGGTTTAAAAATTGTTTTTAACATTGAGATCTGGGTCACTGTAGGCCTTTTCTTTCTCTCTTTCCTTCCTTCCCTCCTTCCTTCCCTCCCTCCTTCCCTCCCTCCCTCTCTCTCTCTCTTTCTTGTTTTTGATAGTCTTGCTGTGTTGCCCAGGCTGGAGTGCAATGGCGCAATCTCGGTTCACTGCAACCTCTGCCTCCTGGGTTCAAGCGATTCTCCCACCTCAGCCTCCTGCGTAGCCAGGATTACAGGCGCCCACCACCACACCCTGATAAATTTTTTTTTTTTTTTTTGTAATTTTAGTAGAGATGAGGTTTCACCAAACTGCCCAGGCTAGTCTCGAACTTCTGACCTCAGCTGATTCGCCTGCCTTAGCCTCCCAAAGTGCTGAGATTACAGGCATAAACCATTGCGCCTGGCCTCCTTTTCTTTTTTAAAACAGTAAGGGGCCTAGCTTCTGGTTGCTGAATATTGAATATTCTGGTCAGGAACTTGTTTTTCTTCTAATATCTAGCAGCTGCCCCTTCACATAACTTCTGGGTATTTCGCCATGCCCTGTAAGCTCCCACGGCTTCACACTCCTGCAGGGACATAAAAGCTCTGGTGGAGCCTGGGATGCCATTTTGCTGCCCTCGCTCAGCCGCCAGGCACTGGAGAGGATGTTTCTGAGACACCCGATCCTGACTCCCTGTGTGGCTGTCGGGAGATGAGGCCTGAGGGAACGGTAGAGGGCGGTCAGAGTGTGTTTTCATCTGGTCTCGGCATCTTAGGGTCATTCCTGTCCCGTTGCCTCACCCCACACAAGCCTGAGTGACCTTTGAGAAAGCAACTTCCATCCTTTGCCCTGGGAGCCTTGGCTGGGGCATCTGGAGGCACCCCCGCTGGCTGGGCATCACAAGGGGAGAAAAGCCTGCTGGATGGGGCACTAACTGGCCTCAGGGAGCACAGAGTACTTCCAGGTGAGCAGAGAGAGGATGAAGACCTCAAGGGCTCCCCCACCAGGCTGAGGGGTTAAAGCATATCGGAGACTCCAAACCGAGAGAAAGCCATCCTTAGAAGGTCCTTCTGGGGCTCGTGCCTGTAATCCCAGCACTTTGGGAGGCTGAGGCGGGTGGATCACTTGAGGTCAGGAGTTTGAGACCAGCCTGACCAACATAGAGAAACCCTGTATCTACTAAAAATACAAAATTAACTGGGTGTGGTGGCACATGCCTTTAATCCCAGCTACTTGGGAGGCTGGGGCAGGAGAAATGCTTGAACCCAGGAGGTGGAGGTTGGAGTGAGCCAAGTTCTAGCCATTGCACTTCAGCCTGGGCAACTAGAGTGAAACTCCATCTCAAAAAAGAAAAGAAGGTTCTCCTGGAATGGGGCTGTAGAGCTGTCTTTGTGGAGCAGGGAGAGAAGGTGGAAATTTCTTCTTACCCAAGGCAGAGCTTGACTCCCCAAACACTTGTCACTGGCTCAGGGGCACCCTCCAAGGGGAAGCAGGTGGCAGCCACAGAGAAGCTGCCTTCAGCATGGGGCCAACATCACTCACACACAGAGCTGCCTGGCTCTGCCCCTCCACCCCGAGGCCAGGGGCAGGGGTGGCTGCAATCTGGGCCTCCCCTGTGATCCCAGCAGAATCTGCAGACCCTACCCTAAGTCTGGAGGGCATTGGGGAGGGGGCGGAGGGGATTGTCTGTCCCTCCTGTGGTGGCCACAGAGTCAAGCTGGTAACAGGGACAGCTAGGGTTCCCCCAAACGCCAGCACGAGACCCCTGTCCTGATAGTCACCAGTGCATCCTCAGCCTCCAGCTTCCTGAGTGCAAAAAAAACACAGCTGTTCCACCAGCGTGGCATTTGAAATGGCTTTTCACATGTCCAACGGCTTAAATCAGTCATTAGGAATAGGAGATGGGACGCTGACCGCATCTTCCCGACACAGGCTCCCACTTGTCCTCAGGCAGCTCAAGGCCAACCGCAGCTCCCTGCTTCGGGGCCACGTGAAGCCTGTCGAGGATTTTGACCCTTGGACTGGAAGAGGAATCTGGTCTGTCTCATCCTGACGTTTTCCTCGGAAAGATGGCCCTGCAGTCCTGATAGATTTATTTCACTTGCTTTTCTCTCTTTAATTCTGCCCTGATATGCTGCTGTTATTTTCAGCTCTAGCAACACCCAAGCCATTCATCTTCCCCTAGTTAGGCGGCTATGCAAGGCCTGTGATTACGTCTCCCAATTGGACTGCTCATGTTTCAAACATCAGCCAAAAGCCAAACATTGAAACAGGCACACAGCCGTCCCGTACCCAGAAAGGCACAGGTACACCACATGGCACTCTCAGCTCAGCTGAGAGGTGGCAGGGAGCAGCGGCCTCTCCTTCGGCTCTGCCCAGGGTTGCCTTCAGAGCCTCGGCGGGTTGAATGTTTGTAATCTGGCTGGTGAACGCATCGGCTCCCCGCCCTCGGCGCTCTGCGCCTGCCGAGCTCCTGGCTCTGCGTGCAGCATTTCGGGCACAGTGATTCAGTCCCCACTGGGGATTAATGTTAATCTCCCGTTCATATGCTCGAGTTAAGAGTTATTATTTCCATCTGTCACACCCCGGGGCACAGTTCTGGATCCTTTCTTCCTCCTACTCGGAGGTCTCTGAGGGCAAATGGTCAAATGATGATACCCCCTGCCCGTGGCCGTCCACAGGGTGGTGGCGGGCAGCTTCCCCACAAGGCATCTGAAAAGCATGTGGAGTGACCAGTGTGGGGCTGAAAGGCCCCAGAGCAGGCGTCTTGACCCACCCTCTCCCTCATTTTGTCAAGGGGGAAACTGAGTCCCAGAGAGGGGGTATCATGTGTTCAAAGTCACCCAGTCACACCACTCCTTTGTAGCAGGGCAGGGACCAGAGCCCAGGCCTCCTAACAGTGCTGGGTGCTTCTCAGGACCAACCTTTTGTCTTTTAATCATTTTTTTTTTTTTTTTTTTCCCTTGAGACAAAGTCTCACTCTGTTGCCTAGGCTGGAGTGCAGTGGCACAATCTTGGCTCACTGCAACCTCTATCTCCCAGGTTCACACAATTCTCATGCCTCAGCCTCCCAAATAGCTGGGATTACAGGCATGTGCCACCACATCCAGCTAATTTTTGTATTTTTAGTAGAGACAGGGTTTCGCCATGTTTTTTCGTGTTTTTTTTTTTTTTTTTTTTTTGTGATTGTTGTTGTTTGTAGAAATGCGGGTCTCGCTATGTTGTCCAGGCTGGTCTCCAATTCCTGGGCTCAAGGGATTCTCCTGCCCTCAGCCTCCCACTGTGCCCTGTGCCCAGCTGAATTTTTTGAATAAACCTTTTTTTTTTTTTTTCCAGAGAGAAGGTCTAACATCCACAAGGGAAGAGAGCAGTTTGCTGTCTTGGACTTGCCCTCTCTTTTCCCTTTTGACCTTCCCAGCTTTGCTTCAGCATTTTGCGCTCTGCATCTTCTTTCGGGGGCTCCTGGAATGTTGGAAGCACAAAAAGGCTCAGCTTCAAGCCCATCATTTCCTGGCTGAAAGAACTCGGGCCAGTCCCTTCTGTTCTCTGAGCCTCAGTGTTAACATCTACCTCACTAACCTGAAGCAAGACTCTGATGGAAGCATAGGTGCTTTGAATTTATATTTGTTGAACGCTTGCTATGTGCCAGCCATGGAAACTTAGCTTATTTTAAATGAATTATATCTTAATTCAGTGAGTCTGGATAGAGAGGGAAACTGAGGCCTGGCAAGGTGAGGTAGCTCTGCAGGGTCAGAACTCGGGAGTGGGTGAGTTGGGCTGAAACCCCTCTCTGCCAGCATTCTTAACCAGTATGCTCTTCAATAAAGGGTTACCATGTCCTGTCTTTGTCCCTTTCTCTCACATGTGCCTTGAATTCTCATTGTCACTTACCACTTATAATCTGACAAGTGAGGCTTAGGATATCAGGACCCAAATAACCGTGGTGAAGCAGTGCCTGGACATTGTCGGAGGCTTTATAGAGGGAAGGAGGTAGGCTGAAGATGCCAGTCTTGGAAGGGGTGACAATGGCAGGAGAGCGGGGCTCCTCGGCCCAGTCCGGGAAGGTGCAGTTCCCATGTGTGACCGCGGGGTGGCGCCATACACCGGCGCCAGAGCTCACAGAGTCCCCAGGACAGAATCCTCCGCGCCGCGCTGGGGCTGACGTGGATGGCACCCTGGGGTGAGTATTCAGTTTTGTTGTTCAGTACTGCAGCCCAGCGTGAGGTCTGTGTTCCTTTCCATGCAACAGGCGTTTGCGGAGGCTCCAGGCGCAGCCAGGCCCTCGGCTCAGGGAACCCAGGGTCTACATGACCAGGTCTGTTTCTGCCTCTAGGAGCGCACATTCGCTGGGGGAACGGTGGCCAACGCCCCCGACATATGACCTTCTAGATGAATACGAAGAAAGCAGGACATTTTACCATAGCCTTAAAAAAAAAAAAGCTCTCATTTTCTGTACCCCAAGGGTAAATGAGACCTTTGAGCTTTCCCAGACCCTCACCCCATCCCTGGAGCCACTCAGAGTGACCCAGCCTCGACAGAATGTAGCGTCTGAAATCCCAGGCCCTCCTTGAAGGTTCTAAAAACTAGCAAGGGGCCCTGCTATGTACATCCCACCATTCAAAACCAATTTCCCCCATCTCCCCTGAGGCAGACCCCTGGCTCATTTAACTTGGCAAGCTCTGCTTCTTCTTCAAAATGCTACTCATCCCACCCTTTTACAGTGTTGCGTTTCCTGAATCCTGCGGGTTGCACTGCTGCCTCCCAGTGTTGTGTAGGCTCGCGCTCCCGGAGTTGTGCATTTACCATGTATGTCAGTTTCTCCATCTGCCCGACTAGAACAAAATGTCTCTGAGGACAGGGTACCTGGGCTTGTATCCCCAGCACCTGGCACCAGGCCAGGCTAGTAGAGCCTGCTTATTAGGCATTTGTCCAATTTTAAATATTGATACATACTATTTTTGCATAATTATGGCATATGCTATTTTGCTACATGCATAGAATGTGTAATGACCAAGTCGCGGTATTTGGGATATCCATCACCTCGAGTATTTATCATTTGGATGTGTTGAGAACATTTCAAGTCCTTACTTCTAGCTCTTTGGAAATAAATATGGAATACATTGTTGTTTACTGCAGTTACCCTGCTTTACTTGGAGAATGGATACATGATTTTTAAGTTATTACCTAATTCAGTTCTAACAAAAACCCTGTGTACTTGGTATCATCTACATTGTTATTACTTTTTTTTTTAATCCCAGAAGATTATCTGTATTATTTTATAGATGAGGCAATGCTAGTTGCTGCAAAAGAGAAACCCTGCCATCTCAATGGCTTAACACACTCAGAGGTTCTATCTCGCATCGCAGCCTGTGTGAGTTGGGCAGCCTTCCATCTTTATGCTACTTCATCTAGAATGCATGTCTCCAAGGCTGCTGCTTTAGTCTGCTTGAGCTGCTGTAATAAAGTACTATGGACTGGTTGGCTTAGACAACAGACATTTATTTCTCACAGTTCTGGAGGCTGGGAAGTCCAAGATCAAGGTACCAGTATATGTAATTCCTGGTGAGGGCCCTCTTCCTGGGTTGCACGTGTCCTCACATGGCTGAATGAGAGAAGACTCTCTCTTTTTTTTTTTTTTTTTTTTTTTTTGAGATGGAATCTCCTCTGTAGTCCAGGCTGGACTGTACTAGTGGTGCGTTCTCGGCTCACTGCAACCTCCGTCTCCCAGATTCAAGCGATTCTCCTGCCTCAGCCTCCTGAGTAGTTGGGATTACAGGCACGTGCCACCATGCCCAGCTAATTTTTGTATTTTTAGTAGAGATGGGGTTTCACCATTGTTGGTCAGGCTGGTCTCGAACTTCTGACCTCATGATCCACCAGCCTCAGCCTCCCAAAGTGCTGGGATAACAGGTGTTAGTCACCATTCCTGGCCTCTAGTCTTTCTTTCTTGTTTTACAAGGGCACTAATCCCATCATGGGCTCTACCCACTAATCTCATCATGGGGCCCTACCCTCATGACCTCACCTACACCTAATTACCTGCCAAAGGCCCCACCTCCAAATACCATCGAATCACAGATTAGGGCTCCAGTGTGTGAATTTTAGGGGAGGCAAACATTTAGTTCATGACAGCTGCCACTACAAGGGCATGCGGGCACTAAGTTGCCCTGGCCAGAGTCACTTCTGTTCACAATCCACTGGCCAAAACTAGCCATATTGCTCCAGTATAAAGACAAGGGGGGCTGAGAAGCATAGGAAGCACAGGCATAGTGGGTGAGCGCCGTCCAACTCTGCCACAAGACTAGACCCACCTGTGCCTCCCTGCCCACATCCACAAATGCACACATATCTGTTGAGAAATGCTGAGTGTATAAAGTAAATTGTTTAGTAAGAAGAACAATGGCAAGGAAAACCCAGTAGCCCTCCCCCGCGCCCCCCCCACCCCAAGTGGAAAACTACTTGGGCCTTCTAAAGTAGCAAGACAGCATATGTGTGTCATACACTGGTTAAAACAATTCTTTAAGCGTGGGACATGTGACCCGGCCCCCGTGGCTCCCTCGTGGAGAATACTTTCTAGTTTTTCCTTGATCAGTGGTAAGCAGGCACCAGCTGCCTACCTAGTTTATCTTGGTTCTATGAGAAAACACAGAACACCTGTTTGTTAATAATAATCACCTGTTCAGAGAGAATAACTAATGTGGGTCAGCGTCTGCTCGAGGCCTTCAGCCTGGAATGCTGTCAGCCCTCTGAGGCTCTCAGCTCGGAAGGCTGTTGGTTCCCCCAGATAATCCCACTTTGCTGTTCTATCTGGGTGTCTGCTTCTTAATTCCTTCAGCACTGCCTGGGTGGGGGTCTCTATGGCTGAGCTGGTCTCAGTACGTATCCACATACATGTGCATACACAAGTGTGCATACCTATCAATCATGCCCCAACACAAGTAATATCACAGTGACCTACATAGACACACACAGCCTGTAGAACATCATATGTCCAACAAAAACACGTGCAAAATAATCCCAGGGTGAGAAGGGCTGCATTTCTTTAGAGTTTTTTTCACCATTATTGGCAAAGTTGTATGCTTAGGCCTGAAAAAAATTATGTTTTGGGAGAAAACTTAGCAGGCAAAAGCTATGGCAACAAAGAAGAGATGATAATGTTCTCTCTGTTTTTTGAGGATAATAGACTTTGGGAGACAAGCAGTTCTTGGGTGGTTCACATAGAAAGCAGCGAGACATAATCTTTGCAAGATTTAGCCTGAGAGCCAGAGACAACTGTTTTATTTCTTGTAACTATTTTGCATATATATAGAAACAAGAGAGGCAGGCAGAGGGGATGATACACCCACTGCCTCACCGCTGCTTTGTGGCGCCGCAGCTGTGTGGGTGTTGATGCCGCCAAGGAGGTTAAATGCGACTTCGGGGAGGTTACTTGATGACATTATGACATTGTGGAGACTGGAGGTGACACATTTGTGTGGGAATTAAAATATTTGGACCAATTGTAACAATAAACGTGACTTAACAAAAAGAAAGAGGAAAACAGCAAAGATTGGCAACCCCTGGTATTGATTGATCTCGCGTTCTGTCTCTCCAGGGATACCCAGAGTGAGTGTCCTTTTGCTGGGGCCCTTCTGGTCCTCGTCAGGGAGAATGAGGTTCCCTGGGAGTTTTGGATTTCACTTCAACAGTTCAACGCAATTTGATCAACATTCATGGAGTGACTCCTGTGGGCCTGGTGCCTCTCCAGATGCTCAGCTCCCAATGTTCTTGTAGTTTCTGCCTGCAGGGAGCTTGCAGTTTGGCAAGAGAGAGAGCACATGTGCCTTAATATCTGTAAGCCAGAGGAAAGTGGGAAATGCTGCAGAGATGGGCAGGGGAGGTGGAGTTAATGGGGAGTGATTCAGAAGTCTCCAAAGGAGGTCTTGGAAATGGGGTAGGATTTACTCCTGTGGACCTGAGAAGAACATACATGAAGGCATCCAGGAGCTGTCCAGGGAGTGCTGCAGCGTGCAGCTGACTCCAGAAGTCAATGAAAAGGTTGGGAGGGAGGCTGGAGCCAACCTTGGCGCCTCTTCCTGCCATGACATTCGCCATCTCCTAGGCCATCAGAAGGCCCCATGTCAGCTGTTTGGGAAGCTGCATCTTGCACTGGGGCCATGGCTGACTGGAGCAAGGAAGGATCAGAGTCTGAGATAAGAATTTAAAGAGGGGAGGTGGGGACTGGGGTTTGTCCCTCTGGGGTCTGCCCTTGGAATTCAGGCAGCCGCAGCAGGGCCAGCTGCTTGAACGAGAAGGAAACATTGTAACTGTCATCAGCCAGCCTTGTCCTTCAGAGTGTCTACCTTGTGTGAAGAACTGTACCAAGGGCTCTCCCAAGGGAACCGGGAATCAGGGAGCCCAGCTTACCCCTCCGGCAAGTTTCTTGATTTTTTTAAAGCTCAGTTTCTTCATCTGCAAAGTGGAGCAAGTAATAGCAACTATTTGTTAAGCACTTACTATATGTTAGGGAGTTAGTTTCTGAGCCCCTGCTGTTAGCCACAAAGCTCTGTTGCCTAGCGCTGCCCTGTGAGCCTGGGATGGGGGAAAGCAGTTAGCGTAGCCAGCACATGGAAACTCCTCCGGTAAGTTATGGACTGTTGTAGACTCAGTATGCCCCCAAGAATTCATAGGAAGCCCAGCTCCCCATGTGATGGCATATTGTATTTGGAGGTAGAGCCTTTTGGAGGGCAGTAGGGTTAGATGACATTGTCAGGATGGGGCCCTCAGGATGGGATTAGTGCCCTTAAAAGATAACAGAGAGCTTGCTGTCTCCCCCACCCCCCATGTAAGCACAAAGAAGAGGTCATATGAACACACAGCCAGATGGTGGCCTCCTGTAAGCCAAGAGAAGAGGCCTCAGAATGAAACCCACCTTGCTGACACCTTGATCTTGATCTTGGACTTGCCAGCCTCCAGAACTGTGAGAAATACATTTCTTTTGTTTAAGCCACCTAGCCTGTGGTATTTAGTTAAGGCATCCCAGGCAGACTGGCAGTTACCTAACTTAATCCTTAAGTGACTCCCAAATCAGCATCATTAGATTCATATTCTGGATGAGAAACTGAGGCAAAGGGAGTTTAAGTCACATGATATAGGTGACACAGTTTTGCAAGTCCCAATTCTTTTTTTTCCTTTTTTTTTTTTGAGATAGAGTCTTGCTCTGTCACCCAGGCTGGAGTGCAGTGGCATGATTTTGGCTCACTGCTACCTCCACCTCCCAGGTTCAGGCAATTCTCCTGCCTCAGCCTCCCAAGTAGCTGAGACTACAGGCACCTGCCGCCATGCCTGACTAATTTTGTATTTTTAGTAGGGATGGAATTTCACCATGTTGGCCAGGCTGGTCTCGAACTCCTGACATCAGGTGATCCGCCTGTTTCGGCCTCCCAAAGTGTTGAGATTACAGGCGTGAGCCACCATGCCTGGCCTGCAAGTCCCAATTCTAACCCAGGCTTTGAACCACAGCTCCTGGGGGGAGATGAGAAGCTTGGCTGCTTGGATTCGTCTCGAGTTCTGACATTTCACTCTATTGCTCTTGGCAATTTCCCTTTCATCAGGGCAACTCAGGATTTTCATCTGTGAAATATGTGTAATTTGGGGGGTTAATGTGTAACAACAACACTGAGTGCCAGCAAATGAAGGCTTTCTGTTGGGGTATTGCCTCAGACAATGAGAGCAGATAAGAAAGACTTGGAATGAGGGATAGGGCTTTGCAGGATGGCTGCTGTTCACTGATCATTAAATTGTTAATAACTATAATAACGATTACAGAAAACAGCATGGTGGTTCTTCAAAAAAGTACAAATAGAATTATCATCTGATCCAGCAATTCCATTTCTGGGTATACACCCAAAACAATTGAAAGCAGAGTCTCAAAGAGGTATTTGTACACCCACGTTCATAGCATTATTTTCAATAGCCAATAGGTGGACATAACCCACATGTCTATCTGATGGACCGATGGAGAAGCAAAACATGGCATATACATGTAATAGAATATTACTTGCCTTTAAGAAGGAAGGACATTCTGACGCATGCTGCCACATGCACGAACCTGGAGGATGTAAAGCAAGATGAAATAAGCCAGTTAAAAAGACAAACACTGTGTAATAACTCTTAGAATTCTCATGGTAAGAGGAACTGCCTTGAACATCTAGTCAGAGAGACTGGACCTGAGCCTTTGGGAGGATTCCCGTGAGCGAGGGCTACTTGCCTAGACGGGGTTGGGTGAGCATACTGCCAGGGCTTCTCCCTCTGATTACTTCTGTGACAGGATAGGAAGCTGCCGGCCTGTAGTCCTGGGCTTCATGTTGGTAAATGGCGGTGTTGGTTCCACAGCTCCAGCCTTGTCTCCTTGCCATGGCCAGAGAGCTGTGTTGAGCATGACAGTCTGTGGGATGTGCTGTTTGGGTGCTGAGGGCAGAAGATCAGGCTGTGAAACTCCTCCCTGTGACAGGGAGTAAGATGTTCAGCCTCTTCCTGTCTCTCTGACTGTACAAGGGCTGGGAAGCCTCATTCATGTTGTATGCAGTGGCCCCTCCTCTGTGAAGCCCTCCCAATCTTCCCCAGCACAGACTTTATGCTCTTCTTCCTCTGTGCTCCTGGTGGACCTTAGAAAATACTTCCATGAGGATGTAGGCCATACAGAATACATTTAGGGTGGGAAATCTGGGTTACTACTCAGTCCCTAGCATATTGTTGGTGCAATTAATGTTTGTTCAATAGGTGAATTCAGCAGGAGCCCTGAGTGTAGAGGGAAGAAGACCTGCATTTGGCTTTTCCTCTCACTTCCCTTCCCAGCCTCCACCTCACTTTCCCTGCCATGTCATTTTACTCTCCTTTTTGATTTCCTCTGCTGCCTGTGGTGGGGGTGGGGGCTGGGTAGGGGTGGGAGGCTGGAGTGGGATGGGGGAAGAGAGACAAAACCTAGTTGGAAAGGATGGTGTCGGGGAGTCAGTCCCAATAAGATGTGAATTGGATTGATAAGATTTAGTAGCTACGTCTCCCCAAGGCCCTTGCACCCCAACTGTGGCAGTGACTTGATGTCATAAAAGACAGTGTGAGGTAATGGGCCCCCAAACACACACTTTCCTAGTGATCCTCACTTCCGGGATTCACACCCTGCATCGGGGATGCAGCCCCTTTCCACATTGAATCTGGGCTGGCCTGTGTGATGAATAGGATATGATGGGAGTGAAAGTGATGACCTCCAAGGCTAAGGCAAAAAGGCATTGTCACTTCTGACATGCCCCTTGAATCAGCTGCTCTGGAGGAAACCAGCTGCCTTCCCATGAGGACACTCAAGCAGCCCTGTGGAGGGACCCCCACGGATGCGCACGGGTCAACAGCCAGCACCAATCTGCCGCCATGTGAGTGAGCCGCCTTGGGAGGGTGGGAGGGGAGCCTCCAGCCCTGGTCCAGCCTTGAGATGATTGTAACCTTAACTGTCATCCAACTACAACTTCATGAGTGACTTTGAGCCAGAGCTGCCCAGCCCAGCTGTCCCTGAATTCCTGACCTACAGAAACCAGGAGAGATAATCAGTGCTTATTGTTGAAGTCTCTGAGTATTGGTGTGACTTGTTATGCAACATTAGCTAAGACAGACAGCAACTCTAATAGAATTTCAGATATCAAGACCCTTCCAGAATTGAGCTGCCCACTCCCAGAGTAAGGCGGGGCAGTGTGGTCTGAGAGTGGGTGACAGTCGTCTTGCTGCTGTATGTGCTCTGTGTGGGTGCCCCCTGCCTGGCCCCTGCTTTGGCAGCCTTGGTGTCACTCCCCACTCCCCGTGCCTGGATTCCTCAGTCCCTGCCCAGCACTTGGCATTGTCAGCACAGTTGGCTCTGCTTGCTGTCAGCATTCGTTCTGGCCCCCAGGCCAGGCTGGTTGGGGTGAGGACCGCAATGCAACAGATGAGTTTCCTCCCAAATCCCTTCAGATTTTCAGTCATGGTTTCCATGATTGTTTTGAGGGAGAAAAAAAAGAACTGGGTTAGATGTAATATCCTGCTTAGAATCTGGAGGGGAGAAGAGCTGAAAAAACTTTTGAAATCTTTTATGACCACTGAACTTATTTTGCTCCTAAGTTATTCTAAGCAAACAGATCTACTCAACCAGAGAGCAAAGGCCTTGAGGACAGGCACAGTGTCTTCTCCCTTTCTCTCATTCATTCACTCATTTGTCCATCTGTTCATTCATTCATTCAACAATGTGCATGCAAGTACCAGCTATCAGACACGATGGTAAGCACTGGAGAGACGGCAACGGCTAATAATTCTGCCCTCAGGGAACTTACAATAGACAAAAAATAAGCCAAATATACTGAAGTTGAATATTTGAGGGCAAAGGGTACTGTGAAAAATAATAAAAAAGAGAAGGTGGAGAGCAAGAGTCAGGGAGTGGCTGCCGTGTTAGTGAGTGAGTCGGGAAGGCCTCTGAGCAGGCGACATGAGGAAAGCCTGGCCGAGGTGAGGCCTGAGAGTCCTGTGATTCCTGGGGGAAGAATGTCTCAGGCAGAGGTGTGGTTTGAGCAGAAACCCTGCCGTGGGAGCATCCAGGAGTTCTCCAGTGCTGGCGAAAGGCCTGTGTGGCTGGAGCACTGGGAGCGAGTACCAGAGCAGCAGGGACTGGGGTCACAGGGCAGGGTGGGGGTAAGATGTGGTACTTGGGTATTTACTCGCAGTGAGCTGGGACCATGGTGGAGTCTTGGTCACAGTGTTTTGTGGCAGAGCACATTCTTCCTGTGTCTCCTTTACCCTAATGTCTCCTGTTAGATGCAGACAGGGGCCTAAAGTTCCAGTCCCCATCTGCTCACATGGGGCCTTCCCCTCTTCCCCTGCCCATGGAGTCTTGGGTGTATTTATACAGGAGGCCCTTGGCAAGGGTTGGAGGTGGCAGGTTTGCAAGTGTGTGGGCATTCAGATGTGCAGGTGTGCCAGGCTGGGCCTCTCTCATCCCTGACATCCACTCTCTGAGAGTCATTTGGAGCAGCCTCACCAGGGCCTCACTGCTGGAGTCCCTTGTGTGAGAACTCATGTGGGTGCTCCTAAATCCCCTTCTCCCAGGGAGCTGGCAAAGTGCAGATTTTGTGCAGGGACAGCAAAGATACCATCTCCCCCCACCTCTGGAACACCTGTGTCACCTCTTTGCCCATGCACACTGCTGTGGGACCCAGCTAACCCTGTCTTTCCATGAAGAGGCACCCCTGGAGATGGCTCTCACCCACCTGAGAGCCCACGCAGACACAGAAGCCGGGGTGTCTCCTGCCCATTCTCGATATTCTTTTGCCTAGCATGAACTCCACCCTTCTCGTTTGATACAGAAAGGCCTGGATTCTGGTGGGTGCAGAAGGTGATGAGAGCTGTCAACACTAGTAGGGTCTGCGGACCTGGGCCAGCTGGCCTAATGCCCTAGACGCTTACATGTGGACACTTTCCGAGATCCCTTTCTGAGATGTCACTGCTTTCTGAGATCCCTTCACACCCATCTCCTCTGGTCACTTCTCATGTCATCACCTTTGGTCTGGCAACTCCTTGGGGGTGGCTGCCAGGCTCTGTTCTCCCCTGCAGGCCCCTCCTACTTCTCCAGTGCTGACCAGAGTTTTGGCCCTTGGTGGCACTTCAATTTAATGTTTACCACCTGAGTCACATAGTAGGCGCTTGGCCACTTGTGGAGACAGCCTGAGACAAACATTGCCTGGCAATCTTAGACACCTGCGAGGGGTGTCTTGGTGTGTCTGCAATGTGGACTTTACACAGTTGGGTGCATGCCAACCCTGACAAAGCCCCATGTACTGTTGCTGAGAAGTTTTCAAGCACGGCTGTTGTCCTCACTGCTCTGACATGGTCTCCTTTCCATTGTTTTCATCTTTATTCTTCAGACCTCAGCTGAGATAAAGCTTGAAGCTCTTCACCCGTGTCTGAGCCAGACTATGACTCATGAATCCCCATGCTTGAGAACAAACAAGCTGTCCCCTCTTCCCCACCTCTGCCCTCTGTGACCCAGTGCTCTTTCTCCAGCGATGATGAACCTTTATTGCAGTGATGAGGCAGGGTTTGGTCCTGGGATGGTGACATTATGAAAAACAGATTTAGCAATACTCCAAGTAGCTAGTCCGCTTGCTCAGTAATGGTTTATCATAGTCATAAAGCTAAACGGGACCATCACGGGTCAGCTGATCTCTGCTGTTAGACACGACCACACCTACGTCATTCCAGTGAGATGGAATTATCTTTTATTTGTTGTTATTTTTTAAAGACCTCCAGAGAGAGCTTAGAGCTCCCCCTCCTTCAGAAACCTACTCTGATGTTACAGCGTTGTCGGGTCCATGTCATTGATCTGTGTGTGTGCGCGTGTGCATGCATGTGACGTGCACACTCTGAATTTCTGCAATGATTTCTGCCCCCACCGCTTGCCTTCTATTTGCCCTTCTTCAGGCACAGGGTCTGAGACAATCACAGCAGTGCAGGTGGGAGCTCTTGGTGTGGGAAAAGGCTATACCCTTCGGCGCCTAGATTCCAATCTACCTCCTTCACCGACTTGCTCTGTGACCCAAGGCAAAGCTGATTAGCCCCCCTGAGCCTCAGTTCCCTCAAGCGTGAAAATCATAATAATTAGGACTTTGCAGTGTCACCAGGATTGGAGGTAATATATGCAAAGTACCTCATCCATAGTAGGTGCCCCATAAATGCCTGCTATTATTGAGGATAGAAAGACAGTGGCTGTGGGAGGCAATGGGAACATTCTGACTTGGGCCTCCCCTGAGAACAGAATGTGTGGTCTGTGTGGGCATCCGTCAGTCAGGGGTGAGTCCTCCTGGGAGCCTCCACCGCTCACTGTGAGGGGATCCTGAGACTGCCTGAGCTGAGGCGGGTGCTGGCCCCAGGTCCATTCACACTCCTACACTTCCAGCTAACTGGCCGGAGCGTCCTGTCCTCTGGCTATGGAGGGCATGGTGCAGGTCCATGGGTGTGATGCTCGTTGCCTGACTTCATGAAAAGCAACCTGTCCCTAGGCTGTTGGTTTCCATGGCAGCGCAGGGAAGAGCAGCCAAGCAACCAGGCAGCTAGGCTTAAAAAGAAAAGTAGCATGATTTGGGAATCTAGTGACTGTCACAGTCAGGCATATGCAGAATTCAGAGATTTGTGTATGTAACAAATATTTACTGGGTCTCTCCCACGTACCAGGCACCCAGGATACATCAGTAAGTATAACAGATCAAGATCCCTGTTCTTGAGGGGCTCACTTTGTGGCAGGTGGGGATGGGGAGGCAGACAATGATCAATAAACATAATAAAAAATTATTCAGGCCGGGCACGGTGGCTCACGCCTGTAATCCCAGCACTTTGGGAGGCTGAGGCGGGCAGTTCACCTGAGGTTGGGAGTTTGAGACCAGTCTGACCAATATGGAGAAACCCCATCTCTACTAGAAATACAAAATTAGCTGGGCATGGTGGCGCACCTGTAATCCCAGCTACTCGGGAGGCTGAGGCAGGAGAATTGCTTGAACCCAGGAGGCGGAGGTTGCAGTGAGCCCAGTTTGTGCCATTGCACTCCAGCAGACTGGGCAACTAGAGCAAAACTCCATCTCAAAATAAAATAAAATATCATTCAGTATTCTAGAAGGTGATCTCTTCTACGTTGAGAAAGCAGGGCAACAGGACTCGGGGTACTGGGTGGAGGAGGGTTGGGTTGCAATATTATAAATAAGGAGATCAGGGCTGACCTCCTCAAGAAGGTGGCATTTGAGCAAAAACTTAAAGAAGCTGAGGGACTTACCCTATGCAAAGGTCCTGAGGCAGGAGTGTGCCTGGTGTGTTCAGGGAACAGGGAGGAAGCAGTGAGGCTGGAGAGAAGGAAGGAGGGAGCAAGGAGGAGGCCTTCTGGGCAGAGAGGTCATGGAGGCTGAATCGTGTCTAGTCTTTTGACTGGGGTTTTTCTACCGAATAATCAGGTGGGGGCTGTTAGTGATCATCACTGAGAGGCGGCTGTGGTGGCAGTGGAGCTGAAGAAGTCCAGGGCAAATCCTGTCCCGTAGATAGTGGCAATTGGATAGCAGGAACCAGGAGAGCATGGAGATGACCATAACTCAACATGGAAGATACTGAGTTCCAAAAACGTAAAGGGGATTGGAAGGTGGGAAGGAGCACCTCTGGCTGAGAAGGATCACAAAACTGGCCAGGCGCGGTGGCTTACACCTGTAATCCCAGCACCCTGGGAGGCCAAAATGGGTGGATTGCTTGAGCCCAAGAGTTTGAGACCAGCCTGGGAAACATAATAAAACCCTTTTGCTACAAAAAAATAAAACCAAACCAACATTAGCAGGGCACAGTGGCCTTCACCTGTGGTCTCAGCTGCTTGGGAGGCTGAAGTGGGAGGATCACTTGAGCCCAGGAGGTTGAGACTGCAGTGAGCTAAGATTGTACCACTGTATTCCGGCCTGGGTGACAGAGCAAGATCCTGTTTTAAAAAGAAGCATTATAAAACTCTATCTATATTAGAGATGGGCTTTGAAGGAGGGCCCACTCCAGTGGAGTGCAGGTGAACAGATGATGAGGCCAGGAGCAGGAGCAGGGGAAATGCATGGTGAGGGGAGGATCAGGACGTTCTCTCTCCAGGACTCTCTGTCCTCACCAGCATGCATGGGAATCTGAGGTGCAGACAATGGCTCAGACCGGTGTGTGGACTGGGGTGGTGTTTGAGGTGGGAGGACCTGATGCAAGGGTGGCTGCTGGGGGCCTGGAAAAAAGGGGAAGTGGCGGTTGTACAGGACCAGTCTCATGGTGGTCAGGAAGCCCCGGGGTGCTGTGAACAGAGGTAGTTTGGTGGTGGCTGGAGAAAAGACAGAGGGTAAATGTGGGGAGCTTGCTTTTGTTTGCACTGAAATTAGGATGTCACGGTCAAGGGGTGGAAAATGCCGGACAAGGTGCGAGGGATGCTCAGCTTTTTATCGATTTGCATTGATGTCCTT
Organism: Aotus nancymaae; assembly: GCF_030222135.1. Lineage (NCBI taxonomy): Eukaryota > Metazoa > Chordata > Mammalia > Primates > Aotidae > Aotus > Aotus nancymaae. The sequence goes on from NW_026988450.1 coordinate 47,169,737, forward strand.
GTTTGCTGAGGCGCTTACAGAATCCATGGGAAGTCTGTAGGATTGGGCTTGGAAAAGGGGAAGGAACCAAGTGAAATCAAATGGCCAGACGCATGGCCAAGGTCAGGCTTCTGGCAAATGCTGGGTGGCATCCTGGCACTATTACAGCTAGAAGTTAGGAGCCACCTTTGCTGGTGATGAAAGAATCCATTCAAAACTGCCCCGTGCTCTAGCCCCAGTGCCCTGGAATGGAGCATCATCTGCCAGGGGTTGGGGAGAGGGAAATCTTGCCTTTTAGCTTTCATAGCTACATGGGGGCAGGGGGTGGTGGTCTGCTTCCCAGCAAGGTTCGCACCATGGCACATTCTCCAAACAGAGCAGGGTGTCAGCCTCTGGGAGCAAAGGAGCCGAAAGTCCTTGTACGAGCTTGCTACATCCTCTGGAAGAAAGCACCATCAACCAGGAGACTTAACAGAAATTTGTTGTCTCACAGTCTGGAGCCTAGAAGTCCAACATCAAGGTGTCGGTAGGGTTGGTCCTTTTGAGACCCTCGAGGAAGATTGTTTCATGCCTCTCTGCTGGCTTCCGGTAGTCACAGATGTCCCTTAGCTTGTTGACAGTGTCTCACCGTGTCTTCGCCGTAACCTCTGTATGTCTCTATGTCCGGGTTTCCCTTTTTTCTATGGACACCAGCTGGAGTGGTCAGGGCGCACTCACTAATGGCCTCGTATTTAACTTGCTCACCTCTGTAAAGATTCTAGTTCCAAATAAGGTCACATTCTGAGGTAGTGGGGGTCAGGACTTGATGTTTATTTTGGATGTGGGGGGACCCAATTCAACCCACAAAGAGGTCCCCGATAGCAGCGTGTCAGTTTGGCTTTTTTGTGGCTTCCCTTCACCTCTCTTCCTGTCAAGAATAGGATGGTTTTCATCCTGATAGTTTTAGAGATCTATTTATGAAATTGTCAATTTTCATATTATGGAAATCAAATCTGCTTTGCTGTTTCAATCATTCATAAAAAATCAGTTAACAAGCTTTGCTTTGCTCTCAGCAGTTTCTGTTGATAGATGGTAGATCCAACGCTCTGCTGTGCTTGCTGAGAGCGTTCCTGGCCATGGGATATGTTTTTTCCATTATTAACTTTATTGTTGTGGTGCAAAACTCAGTCGGGAAAGTGAGGCTGCTCCCATTGCTTCTGGACCGAGAAAACATGTGCAGCACGTGGGCTGCGCGCAGGGCCAAACACCAATTTGCAGCGCAGACCCGTCACTCCTGGCCCACCCAGGAATAGCTTGCTGCTCAGACAGACCTCTCCCAAACGTGTTTGATGTCTCTGTGGTTTTAAGAAAAATCTTAGAGTCACACACAGCTCCGTTAGGTTTGATGTCTGGGACACCTCTGCTCTTCCGTAGGACGGGCTTTTTCTGTCTTGTAACCTGTGTCTTTGCCGTCAATTCTGTTCTCTCCTGAACATTATTCTGAAGGAGGATGTGAAATCTTTGTGCCAGGCCTAAGCACCCACATTTTTGGTGTTGTTTGTTGTTATTTTGAGACAAGATCTTGCTCTGTTGCTCAGGCTGCAGTGCAGTGGCAAGATCCTAGCTCTCTGCAGCCTCGACCTCCCAGGCTTACAGGATCCTCCCATCTCAGCCTCCTGAGTAGCTGGGACCACAGGCACACCTGTGCCACCATGCCTGGGTAATTAAAAAAAAATTTTTTTTTGTATATATGGGGTCTCCCTATGTTGCGCAGGCTGATCTTGAACTCCTGGACTCAAGTGATCCTCCTGCTTTGGCCTCCCAAAGTGCTGGGATTATAGGCATGAGCCACTGTGCCTGGCCAGGTCCCCTCTCTCCACAGTCCTTTTATATTTATGTCACCTACTCTTTCTCCTACATCCTCCTTCTGAGGCCCAGCAGGCCAGACATAATTAGCTCTACTTTGTGAGATGGTGGGGCCGTGGAAGGCAGAGAAGCACCCCGCAACCTTGTCTCCCTCTAGAAAGGGCTAGAGAAGATTTGGGAGTTAATCCAACAAACCCCCAAACAAAATGTCCATGGAACACAAGGAAGAGAAATAGAAACACAGAAGGAGAAAGCTAATTGTCACCTGCAGTGTCTTTGGAGAGGGACTTTCTGTGCAGACGCCAGCGAAGCCCCCAGGCCACGGAGAGCCCGCAGAGCTGAGTAAACAGGAAACGCTGGGAAGCTATTTTTATTTGGTGCTGTCTTTACTTTCCCTTGTTTCAGTGTAAAATGAGTCTGGATTCCACAAAACTCCTTAGTGAACAACAAATATAACTGGAGGCAGTGCCAAGACTGTCATTCCTCAGCAGTGGTTTGGACACGTTTCTTTTTTGCAGAGACCTTGGAAGGCTGAGGCCCACGCCGGGCAGGAAACAGGTGGTTTGCTTTAGAGAAGGCCCGTGGAAAGGCCAGCAAGGCAAGCCCTGTGCCCCAGGTGACAGATTTCTGTCCTCTCCTGCAGAATCCTGTTTTCCTGTTAGTGGCTGAGAAGCGGGGTGGGCCCTGTCGTGCCTGGACAGCAGTCAGTGTCCCAGGCTGTCACCCCGAGACCCCGAAGCCAAAGGAGAAAGGTGGCCATCGCATACCAGGCTCCATGTGGGTTCCCCAAGGCACAGCAGCGGAGCCGCAGCCCGGCGCAGGAGTTCCTAGCTTGGGGGTGGTGAGAGCCGGGGGGATGGGGGTTGTGCTACTTGGAGGTGCCTCTCCTCCCCCAACTCAGTTCATTTCTCGGGTTTTGCCCTAAGAGCCACCTGCTCAGATTTGCACTCCTAGGTGGACAGAGAGTCAAGAAGGAGGTGTTTAAACAGCTCGTTTGCTGTTGTGCTCCCTGTTCTTATCCTGTCTGTGACTGAGGGAGCTGACCTTTCTCTCCACGCTGACAGGGTTCCCATTATGTCCCTTGCTCCCTCAACATCTTTTTATGCATCACTGTGCCCCACCCCCAACACACACACACACACTGTCTCTCTCTCACTCTCACTCAGCAGATGCCTCAGCCATCAGTCAATGACCATGCATTGGGATTACTCTACGTACCTTTAAGAAACAACAAGGGTATATTGCTCATTAAGATTAGGCCTGGGATCCACCAGGGACTCCTGATCATTTTCTTGGGCCCACTTTCTTCCGTCTTCTATCTGAAGGTTGTCCCATGCCACTATAGACTCTCACTGAATAGTCCTGCACTGGAAATACTGGAAATGATGAATACTGGAAATGATGAATACTGGCATGTGAATACTGGAAATGATGGCCTCCTGGTTTTCATGAAGTATTTCTCAAATGAGCTCATCGCTTCCCTGTCTGGTGCCAACAGCCCCATCTAACTATTGTCTTCTGGAAACCCAATGACTCCCATGGAACTCAGGCTGTTTGGTGGCTAGGAAGAGTCTCTCCAGCCAGCTGGAGGGACTTGGCTGTTACTTTAAGTGTGCCATGAACTTACACCTGCAATACGTCCTGGTCTTTGTGCTCCTGGTCACCTCTCTCTGAGTCTCTGTTTTCCTTGCAGTATTTTCTAACTTCCCTTGTCTCTGCGAACGGATTTGGCTCTTAGCTCATTTACTCTCATGATTCCCTCTTCCTGTATACTATTAATGTTGGCTTGCCAAGGCCCTCTGTGGTCCCCTTGTACCTTTATATCTCTCTGGGAAGCCTTCCAGCATCAGCTCCCACTCCTAACTCCTTGACTGTCTCCATGCAGAGTGAGATTCTGGGTGGCCCAGTACATACTTCTCTGGGTACAGCTGTTTTGCTTGAGGCCAACTCAGAGGTCACTGTCCAGCTCATGGCCCTGCTATGCTTGATCGTTTCTGGTAGGATGCGATGAGCTGCAAATGTGAAAGTGGAGTTCAGTCATTATTTCTTGAATATCTTTTATGCTATCTTATATTGATAGTGAATGCCTAAGGAAGATATGGAGGAATGTCCTTAAATTCTGATAGGTGAGTTTTATTATTGTTGTTTTTGAGTGGTTATTTGCCAGTGTGCATGGGTAGGTGAGTTTTTGGGAAGATACTGATCATGCTCATAAGTCCAGTCAGCATCCCCGGAAATGAAGTTAATACACTTAGTTGATACAATCGAGTTAATACAATCAAGCCTGAACTCTTAAATCTGTGTCATAGCTGGCCACTCAGGGCCTTCTAACCTGCTTTTCTAGCCTTACCGAGCTGCCTTCCTCTTCATGTGACCCCATGTTATAGACGTTTACCAGGCTTGAACTGTTCAGTTTCTTCTTTGCTCATGGGGCTTCCCTTTATGTCCAAATTCTACATGTGCTTCAAAGACCAGGTCAGTCCCTATTTTAGTTTCCTAGAGTTTCCACAGTAAATCACCACTAAGGAGGTCAGAAGTCTGAAATGAAGGAGTGGTCAGGGCTGTGCTCCCTCGGAAGGTGCTGGGGAAAGTCCTGCCTCATCTCCTCCAGTTTCTGATGGCTCCAGGCCTGCCTTGGCTTGTGATTTCAGGACTCCAGTCTCTGCTTCTAGCTTCACGGGACCCTTTCCATGTTTTGTCTTTTCTTCTGTCTCTTATAAGGACACTTACCACTGGCTTTAGATGCCACCCAGGTAATCCAGGTTGCTTTCATCTCAAAATCCTTAATTCCTTTTGCAAAGAACTTTTTTCCAAATATGGTCACATTCACAGGTTCCAGGGTTTAGGAGATGGATGTATTGTTTCAGGGGCCACCATTTAACCCACTACAATCCCAAATCCCTTTGAAGACTGTGCCCTAGACCTTTCTCTCCTCCGAGCTCCCATGCTCTTTAAGTCTCTTAAGGTATTTTTGACATTCTGTTGCACAGTGTAGGTACTTTGCCACTTGTGCTAAGAGTGTGGGTTACAGAGTTAGCTGTCCTGGGTTCAAATACCAGCTCCACCACTTGCCAGCTTAACTCCTTCACTTAACTCCTTAACTCCTTCACTTAACTCCTCTTGCCAGGACTGGAACACAGTGAGGCCCCTAGGACATGACATTTAAAGAGGCACTCATTCTCAGGGCCCTCTCACCACCCTGCAAGTCAGATTTTCATGACCTTCCTTAAATTGTGTCCCTTGGGCCTCTCTTGACTTACTCTAGTCCTTGCCCTGCCTCTTATCATGGTTTGCTAATCTGTAAAGTGGGGACTGGGATCTCTCTAACAGAGAATTGTAAGGATTAAATGAGTAACACAAGTAAAAGATTAGCACACTCCCTGGCACACAGTACGGGCTCAATGAATGATAGCTGTGGTTTATCTGACTAGATAGACAACTCCCAAAGAGCTGGTCTAATTCATCATCATATTCCCAATAACCTTAAATTGCAATAACTTGGAAGCTTTTTGCAATTGCAAGATGTCCTTCCAAGATGACATATATTCATCTACTTGTCCAACCAAGTAGATGAACAGGCAAATAAACTGTGGTACCTCCAGACAATGGAATACTATTCAGCACTCAAAAGAAATGAGATGAGCAGCTAAGCATGAATGGCAATGGAGGAATCTTAAATCCATGTTACTAAGTGAAAGAAGCCAATCTGAAAAAGCTACATACTGTATGATTTCAACATATGACATTCTGGAAAAGGCAAAATTTGAGAGACAGTAAAAAGATCACTGGTTGCCGGGGCCTGCAGGGAGGAAGGGATGAACAGGCAGAGCACAGAGGTTTTGGAAACTGATCTGAATGATACTATAATGATGGGTACATGTCATCGTACATTTGTCCGAACCTGTAGAACGTATAGCAGCAAGAGTGAACCCTAATGTAAACTAGGGACTTTGGGTGATAAGATGTGCCAACGTGGGTTCACTGATTGTAACAAATGTACCGCTCTGGTGGGAGATGTTGCTAATAGGGGAGGCTGTGCATGTGTAGGGGCAGGAAGCAGGTGCCAGTTCTCTGTACCTTCTGCTGAATTTTGCTGTGAACCTAAAGCTGCTCTACAAAATAAAGTCTATTATAAAAACAAACACGTGTGTTACATTGAAAACTGTAGGTGATCAATTATGTTTGAGTGAATTAATGAACATTTGCTAAGTTTGAGACATGTAAATTGAGCTCGTAGTCTATAATCAGGCAAATAACCCAGGCTTCGAGTCCCTGGGTCAAGAGTTCTTGAGTTGATTTATCTCCTTGTTCATGTACAGTGTTTAGAAGGTTTAGGTGAGGTGCTTTGGATAGAGGGAGTAGAGCCCAAGCCTCAGGACATTTCTGAGGTTGGTTTTCAGATTAGAACTATGAGGGAAAGGCTCTGAAAGCGGGATGCGTGCACACTGGAAGGACTGGCTCGTGTTTGGATAGCAGCAGCTCAAATGTGCAAAGTGGCTTTAGTCCATGCGTGCTGGTCCCACCAGGAATGGAGGGCTCCTTCTTGGCTGTGCAGTTGCCAGCTCCCTGGGAAGGAGATTCTTTCCTGGAACATGGAGACTATCTTACATCTTGACTGGAACTCTGTGAAACTCTTGGCAGTGCCTGGCTCAGCAGGGTGCACCCCGAAACACCACATTTATTTGATATTGGGATTGATATTGTCTTTTACACTGTGGTTGGGACTCATTAACTCTCAATAAGGACCAACATTAAAGGAGGAGTTTCCTCCCTCTCAAGAAAAAAACGAAAAGCTGCCTTGAATGGGCCGCAACTCCTGTAACTGATTTGCTTTCCTGGCACCGGACATCATGTTGTGTGGTACCCTGAGGCTGGTGAGAAAGGAAACAGACTCAAAAATTCCTGGGTGGGAAGGCTCTTCCCTGCATTTACCACAATTGCTAAAATGCTAGGTTTAATAGCCCAAGACTGGTCTATATTTGCATTAAAACTGTGTATGTGTGGAATTTTATTTTATTTTTTTACTTCAAGATGGTCATAATAAGAGCCAGACTGTTGATGAGTCTAACGATTAGAAGCAGCCTCTAAATTCCCTACACAATCATGTTGGGTTCAATTTTGAGATTTTGTTCTAATAGTTCAAAATGTGTGGTGTTTATCTAGCAACCTCACTAAAGGACTCACATTCACTGGTGCCAAACATGTGCATTAGCTTTGCAGCTGCCCAGTGCAAAGATCACCTCTATAACCAGCCACAGAGTTTAAGTAAAGCAGTCTGGAAGAGTGTGGGGAAGGTTCATGTTTTTGTCCATCATATCACTGTTAAATTGGCAAGCACTGAGGCAGCCTTCAGCATGGCTGAGTGTGTACACTCACCATTCCTGGATGAGCTGCATCCTTGGAAACAGGAGCACAAAGAGGGTTCTTGGCTTAGGGAACTTGGCTCGACATTTCTATCCATTTAAGTCATGTCCACCATTACACCTGCGTCCTTCTGAGCCAAACTTACACATTATCACCATTACTCTTTCATAGCACTGAAATGGCACTCATCTGTGAAATCTGTCTTTTCCTTTCTTATGTTGCAACAGAACAGAATCTCTAGGAGTGTGTAGGGTATTGAGGCGGGGGAAGAATACATTCTGGGTCACTGCTTGAGAATTTTTTTTATTGTGTTTGTTTTCAAGTGATTCTGGTAAGGAAAGCATTCTAGTTACAGGGCAAGCAAACATTTAAGCCAAAAAATAATCAGATGGTAAAGGCCTCTGCTTTAATCTACTATATGAGAGGTCATTGTTACTCATTTCCAAAGCTATTATCGACTTGGAATGTGGGATTGGAGAAGCTCTTCCAAGGTAGTTACTGGTGTTCACAAAAGACCCAGTGCCTTCAGAAGAGAGAAACTTGGACCCTGAGAATGAACTCATCACTTCCATTTATAACTTATATAAGCAAAAATATCAGAAGACAAATATCAAGCCGTGGTTCCATACTCCCACAGCATCTCATTTGTCATGAGCCATGAGTGTCACTTTTTAAACTTCCCTGAATGCCCAATCAACAGGAAAGAAGCTGCATAGCAAGGGCAGAAGAGTCTAGACCAGGAGTTGGCAAACTTTAGCTCACAGCCTGGCCACTTGGTTTTGTTTTGTTTTGTTTTGAGACAGTCTTGCTCTGTTGCCCAGGCTGGAGTGCAATGGCATGATCTTGGCTCACTGTAACCTCCACCTCCCAGGTTCAAGTGATTCTTCTGCCTCAGCCTCCTGAGTAGCTGGGACTCCAGGCACCCACCACCATGCCCGGCTAATTTGTATACTTTTAGTAGAGATAAGGTTTCACTATGATGACTAGGCTGGTCCTGAACTCCTAACCTCAGATGATCTGCCAGTCTCAGCTTTCCAGAGTGCTGGGATTACAGGCATGAGACACTGTGCCTGGCCTGTTAATAAAGTTTTACTGGAATACAGCCATGCTCTTTTGTTTACATCTTGTCTACAGCTGCTTTCATTCTACAATGGCGGAGTTAGGTACTTGGGACAGACACCATGTCTGTCTGTTGGGACAGACAGCACAAACTCTAAAATATGTACTTGTGGGTCTTTACTGAAAACTTTGCCGACCCTTGATCCAGACAAATAGTCAGATGAGCTAACTGTTGGCTAAAGATCCTCAACTCACGATGCCAAGGGAAGGACTGAGTTGGCTTTAGTTTGGTCATGCACTGTGTAATTTAAAAAATCTTACAAGCCAGTACAACCAAAACTCCTATTTGCCTTACTTTGGAGGAGCAATATGGAAAGTAAAACTAGGTCTGAATATATCTGATATTTACCTGGACTTCTAAAATATTGTTGACTGCTTAAATGTGCATAAGCCAATGTCATTTCTCAAAACGTTTAATAGATGCAACTGTTGGCGGCCGCTGCAGTACTGGTGTTATGCTTGTGCCTGTATGGAATTCTACAATGCTGAAAACCTCATGCACTCTAGCTGTGAATGCAGTTCTACCTGAAGCAAAACGCTTCAATCTAATTGTTTTCCCAATCTTTGAAACCAGTTTTAATAGTCACCAGAAACCTGTAGTTTAAGGCACCAGACACATTTCTCAGCTGAGCCTTGTAGTACCAATATGCTGGACCTATTCAGTAAAATATGCCATAAATTATGGCTGCTTTATCTGAATGCATGGGACACTGTCTGCAATGGTGGGAATTATTACCTAGAGTTTAGGAGCCAGACCTGGGTTTTGGGTTATTTTTCATACGTTGGTGATCAATTCAAATCTCTTTCCTTTGCTGCCAGGTTTGGTTAGTCTGGTCAGGAGTGCAGATTATGACAGAGAACAAAGCTAAAAGACCTGAGCCATTAAGGTTACAGTATCAATACCACCAAGTTAAACAACCTAGTTAAATGCAAGACCATTGGTTGGAATGATATTGGACAGACATGTCATAGGCTTTGAAATGTCAGTAAGGATTGGGCTTATTGTTTCACGTTGGCTACAATGAAGGCTACATCTTTTCTTCTCCTCTAAATATTAGGTAGATCATAAATAACAGATATTATTATGGATTCTGCCTGTAAATGTGTCTCAGGAGATCTGTGATGAACTGGAGTGGAAAAGCCATTCAGGGCACAGGAGCACCTGGGCTTCTTCCTGAGGCTCAGGTTCAACCACTAGGTTCTGTTCTACGTCTACAGATTTAAATGGCTGAAATTCAGTTTTCTAATCACAACTCTCCTTTTATCTAGAATAATTTACAAAGCTTGAGATAATGCCTTTGGGAAGAAATGATGTGTAGTGAAAGTATCACTAAGAATTTAAATGTGATTTTTGAGACTTGTATGGAGAATACAACATATAAACCCACTTGATGAATTATAAGATCTATAAAAACAAATAAAGACACAGGATATTCAATTTTTCTTCAGTTTCAAGTATAATAGAATCATACAGCTAAAGAAAATGTCACCATTCTATATTTTTAGGTAAAACATAAACACACATTGGTCCTACTTTGTTTCTCTAACGCTTCACGCGTTTATGTGTCAGCCTTGTGAGGGGGCCGTGCTAATCTTCCCTGCATTGTTCCTATTTTAGTACATGGGCTACTGAAGCAAGCACAGCCCTACTTCTTAAACTTCCTCTTTCTTACATTTAAAAAGCCCATCAGTCAAGGTCTTTTAATTTAGGTACGCACCATGCACCATCACTGAATGCCATTTATAAATTCTAATTTAAAGAGACTCTTAATTTTCATACGAGGACTTTGATACCACGAGTTTTCAGAAAAGATGACTTGCCATTCTAATTTAGGACTAGAAAGGTGAGATTTTTATAGGGAGGCTTATAAATGGTGTCTTAGAAAAAAATGAGCACTCTCAAATCTTTCTTTTGGGAGTCAGGTTATGGGGCTAAAATGTCTTTTTTTAAAGTGAAGCAATTGACACTACCCGTGGGAGAAGGCATCTATGCAACCTATGGCCAAATTGCAAATGTACCTTTCTGTGCAACATGCCTGCTGGAGCAGTCGGGCCCTGATTAAGGTGTAGCTGGTTAGATAATCACTAGGGAGAGGTCCAGGGTGTGGGGAACACTTCAAATCACATTCCATGGAAACATTAGACTGTCAGAGCTTAGGAAGTCACCGATTGTCCATAGATGCTGAGGTGGGGGAAAGGACTGAGACGAATGCTAACACATGTCAGCTTATAAGAGAGCTGCTGACACAAATTGAACATGTGCAATTTTTTAAAAAGGTGGTATTGAATAACAGGCCAACAGCCATCCCTCTTGGCATTTTAGACCTCTTTCTTCTCTCCACTTTGGCTCTTTGTTGCATCACTTCCATCAGGCAAAGTTCCATAGGATAAGCTATTGGAATCTGGTTGTATTTTGTCCAACATTTGTTTCCCTGTGGAGATAATAATCATAAAGAATCTTTTGAGGTCTTACAGAAAAATAAGTCTTAATAATTTCCTCTCAATCTAGGCCACATTTTATCGCCTCTCTTTTATACTATGTGGGCACTCTCTAAACATAAGAGATGAATGTCAAGGAGAAAAAGGCCCCTGGAACGCAGAGTCTCTAGCTACATGAATAAAAAAGCTGTCCATGTCAGAGCCACTGCCCCACCCCACGGGATCTACATGCTGGGCATGGAAATCAGATGGGGTTAGCCCAGAGATTCACATGAAGCATTCACTCATCTCCAAGCCTCTCTTCCTGGGGTTGTGTCTTCTTTTCCATGTCGAATGCATATAATATCATAGAAAAATAGCCTGTGATAGTGGCTTCTAGGGCTGCTACTGAGCCTATGCACTGGGCTCCGTGAAATAAAAAATAAGAGTTAAAAATAATCAGGCTGGGCATGGTGGCTCATGCCCATAACCCCAGCACATTGGGAGGCCAAGGCAGGCAAATCACTTGAAGTCAGGAGTTCGAGACCAGCCTGGCCAACATGGTGAAAACCCATCTCTGCTAAAAATACAAAAATTAGCCGGGTATGGTGGTGGCACACCTGTAATCCCAGCTACTCGGGAGGTTGAGACACGAGAATTGCTTGAACCCGGGAGGGGAAGGCTGCAGTGAGTTGAGATTGCGCCACTGCACTCCAGCCTGGGTGACAGAGCAAGACTCCATCTCAAAAAAAAAAAAAAAAAAAAAAATCAAACTTTATTTCCTACCAAAGAACCTCTAACCATACAAGGCTTCTATCACATGCCCCCTTGCCACTGATGCCAGTTCTTTCATTGACTGCTTCTGGCAGATAAGAGAGCTCAAATGGCAAAGAGAACACAGAATTCATTGCATGGGGCCATATTTCTCAGTCTTAGGGATGAGGCTTTCCTAGTTTTTGCTTCACAGGCATGATGCTAACAGAACGGTGGAGAAAGCTGTGAGACTATCTCCACTCCTGCCTAGAAACCTATAGATCTGCCCACATCCCCAGTAAGCTGGAGAGTGCTGGGGGTGGGCCGGCAGGGGAGGAGGCGACACAGCAGACGGTTTCCTTTGTCCAGGACTTGGCTTCTGTTGTCTACGTGACTAGGCGAGTTATTCCTCAGTGCGAATGTTTGCTCTCTCGGTAGGTGGGGTGAGGAAGGGGGAAGAAGCTACTTGCGTCCTGAGCCACAGTGCACAAGCCACCCCAGGCTTCCCCCAGGACATGTTCCTTAGCTGCCTACCCTTCTGTTCCTGGGTGTTCCTTCAAGGCACTCCAAGCAGCAGGGGTCTGCTGCTGGTAGCCATTGCTACTCTTTTCTCTACCCTTTTCCAATTTAAGGAAACCCAAAAAGGAAATCCTCAAAATCAAGAAAACATGGTCAGTTCCTTTCAATCGCCAGTTCTGTGCAAAACTGACATTTAATAAATTATTAGTAACATTTACACTTAAAATATCACCTTTGGTTTCATTATTAAATGTACATTTTTTGAGGGTAAGAATTATGTTTTATATTAACTCACCACCCAAAATAATACCAACAATTATTCATTTATAAGGATCAAATTTTCCGCTGTAAAGAATATATGATTTTACCAGGAATATTTCCAAAATCAATATAAGACTGTTGCAGATGTTCCTTTTCTCGGTTTCTTGTGACCAAAAACACACCAAGGAATGACAGAAAACACCTGTAAGGATAATATTAATAAAGAATACAAGAACACTGAAACAGACTCACGGTATTAAATAACTGAGCTCCATATTCTACATGATGACATAAATCCCATTAGTTTTGTTCATCCAGTTTCTCATGGTAAGCTTCCTAGTACTTGTCTTAATTAGCACAGTCAATATTTGTACTCAGAACCAAGACTTGGGCAGATTCCAATAGATCTCTGTCCCAGGTTTTTACCATCTGGGGGCTAATTGAGGCTCAAAACCCTTTGGGTAGACATCCTGTCTCATTTTCTACCCATGCACGCCCAGATCCATTTCTGGTATGTGACACAAGTGAAAAATAATTTATTCTTTAATTTTCTAAGAAATCTAGTTGTCCTTGGCTGTAAGACTAGTCATAATTTCCAGACCTCAGAAGTTTGGCCTTGCCCAAAAATCTTATGAAATTGAATTTTCAAGATAGATGGTTTCCTACACTGAAAATAGCCTAGGCTCAAGTTTGTATAACAATGATCATGCTGACTACCAGATCAGGAAGCAGTTAAGCATTTAATGAAGTGCCTCATGGAGTCATGGAAGCTCCTATACACTGTATATTGTCAAAGTTCTGCTCTCTGTTTGCAAGTGATGCTAGCAATGATGCCCACCAAATCTCTGGGGAGAGTTCAAGCTGCACACTCTGACACAAGAAAGGGATGCTACCAATCTGATGTTATCAAGACTAAAGCCAGGGATCTACCTGCCTTCTATTTTGGGTGACCCTAGAGGATCATGGCTCTCTAATTTAGATCTAATCTAGGGGTTCCCAAGGGTGAAGTAGGGCTGATACAGTACAGAAAGGTCGTGGAGTAACAAGGGCCAGTGGATGTATCTTGTCTTTGTCTTGTAATTGAAAATTCCCAATGTTTCAGAACTTCAGAGGGATACCTAAATCACAAAGCCAAAGCCAAAACCATCAAGCCCGGCATAGGGCCCTAAGTTAAAAAATATGTTTCTTTTAGGAATTCAGGAAACTGATCTTTCTTATATTATTTTCCATACCTCAGGTGCAATGCCAAAAATCCTATGTAAAAGTAATAGAATTTCATATACTTTACCTTTGAGGCATTTACTCACCCAAAAAGATATATAAATACAGTGAGAAAAGCAGCACCAAGGAATTCCTGATAAAAGATGATACCTGTAATAGGAAGAGAAGAAAACACTGATTTTGAAGTAAGGTTATTTATAATAGCTAAATATTGTTTGTAAAATTATGTTCATGTTATTTTTTCAAAGTAAATTGTCACCCTTAAAATGTACATTTAGCAGTTTAAGAAAATTTGTACGCCACACTTACATTCTGAAGTGTTCCAAAAAGAACACAGATCTGCATACCTGACATAATTATCATTATTATAAAATCAACATAATTGACATACATTTGCAAGCAGAAATTTCTCATCCAGTCCAGGATTGCCCCACTGGAACATACAAGAAAACAAGACTCTAGCGACTATTCCCCACCTGCAGTTTTAGGTTGGGGTCAGCCAGCCTGGCCTGAGAGTGTAGGTGGACTCTGGGGCCTCTGACATGGCAGCCACCTAAGGCCAGCTTCTGTTACCCATGGTGTCACTCTTGGCAATGCCCAGTGGTCTGATGGTCTGGCCACATGGTGACTCAAGCACCGGAGCACAATCTAGCAGCTGAAGTGCTACCTTAGCTCCACTTCTCCCTACTAACCCCCCTCTCATCTTCTGGTTTTCCTTTTAGGGTGAAGGTAAACAAGGACGCATCATCTACTTTGATGTACTTTGCTTCTCTCCCTGTTGGTCTCAATGATTTCTTCTGCATTTAATGTTCCAAAGCCTTCATAGAGTTTTTGTTAAATAAGATATCTTTAAGTTATATGTCACCTGGAATTAAGTTTTTTTGTGTATGTGGCGTTATCCTTCCTAGCCAGCCAACAAATACTTATTGAACGTTTGCTGTGTGTCAGCCACTGCTCTAGGTACTGGAGAGACGACAAGACAGAGACCTATCCTCAAGGAGCCTTTCTCAATCTTCACCTTATCTCCTTACCTAGGGAATGAACTTCTTACAGGAAGAAGCCCTGTCCAGTTCTAGTGAATATTTGTTGAATGAATGAAACTTTCTGAAGCACACTTGAGGTTATTACATACTTTCTTATAATCATTTTAATGTTTTCATGTTATTTTAAACTGATCTACCCTAATATTCTTCTCTAAGGTCATTTCAAGTTGCTTCTATATTTTTTTCCTTTTTTTTCAATTTTTTTTTTCTTTAGTAAAGGAGCAATGTACTTCTTTGTACAGGCGTGCCTTGGAGATATCGTGGGTTTAGTTCCAGACCACATTACAATAAAGCTAATCTCTCAATAAAGCAAGTCACACTAAATTTTTGGTTTCTCAGTGTATATAAAAGTTATGTTTACACTATACTATAGTTTATTAATGTGCAATAGCATTATATCTAAAAAATGTACATACCTTAAAATACTTTATTGCTAAAAATGCTAATGATCATTTGAGCCTGTAGTGAGTCCTAATCTTTTTCCAAGTTAGAGGGTCTTGCCTCAGTGTTGATGGTTGTTGACTGATCAGGGTGGTGGTTGCTGAAGGTTGGGGTGGCTGTGGCAACTTCTTAAGGTAAGACCATAATGAAGTTTGCCACATCAATTACCTCTTATGAAAGATTTCTTTGTAGCATGCAATGCTGTTTGATACCATTTGACTTACAGTAGAAATTCTTTCAAAATCTCTACGTAATCTTCTCGAACACAGTTGCTGCTTTATCAACTAAGTTTCTGGAATATTCTAAATCTTTTGTTGTCATTTCAATAATGTTCCTAGCATCTTCACCAAGAGTAGGTTCCACTTCAAGAAACCACTTTCTTTGCTCTTTTATGAAAAGCAACTCCTCATCCATTTTTTTTTTTAAAGTTTGATCATGAAGTTGTAGCAATTCAGTCACATTTTCAGGCTCCACTTCTAATTCTAGTTATTTTCCTATTTCCATCACATCTGCAGTTACTGCCTTCTCTGAAGTCTTGAACCTTTCAAAATCATCCAGGAGGGTTAGAATAGACTTCTTCTGAACTCCTGTTAATGTGGATATTTTGGCCTCCTCTCATTAATCACAAAAGTTCTTAATGACATCAAGAAAATCAGAAAGTTTTCAATTTACTAAGATCCATCGGCAGAATCACTATCTATGAGAGCTATGGCCTTACAAAATGTATGTCTTAAATAATAAGACATGAAAATCAAAATTACTCATTGATCCCTGGGCTGCAGAAAGGATGCTGTGTTAGTGCGCATGAAAACAACATTCATCTCCTTGTACATCTCCATAAGAGCTCTTGGGTGACTAAGTGCATTGTCAATAAGCAGTAATATTTTGAAAGAAATCTTTTTTCTTGTCAGTAGGTTTCAACAGCAGGTTTAAAATATTTGGTAACCGATGCCATAAACAGTTGTGTTGTCATCCAGGCTTAGTTGTTTCATTTAGAGAGTATAGGCAGAGTAGATTTAGCATAATTCTTAAGGGCCCTAGGGTTTTCAGAATGGTTAATAAGCATTGGCTTCAAATTAAAGTGTCCAGCTGCATTAGCCCCTCACAAGAGACTCAGCCTGTCTTTTGAAGCTTTGAAGTCAGACATTAACTTTTTCTCTTTAGCCATGAAAGTCCTAGATGGTGTCTTCTTCTAATAGAAGATGGTTTTGTCTACATTGAAAATCTGTTTTTCAGTGTAGCCACATTCATCAGTGATCTTAGCTAGATGTTCTGGACAACTTGCTGCAGCTTTTACATCAACACTTGCTGCTTCATTTTGTATTTTTATGATACGAGGATGGCTTCTTTCCTTAAACCTCATGAACCAACCTCTGATAGCATCAAACTTTTTTTCTGTCATTTCTTCACCTCTTTCAGCCTTCATAGAATTGAAAAGAGTTATGGCCTTGCTCCAGATTAGGCTTTGGCATAAGGGAATATTATGACTGGTTTGATCTATCCAGACCACTCAAACTTCCTCTATAACAGTGGTAAGGTTGTTTTGCTTTCTTATTCATTCACTGGAGTAGCACTTTAAATTTCCTTCAAAAACTTTTTTCTTCTGCATTCACAACTTGGCTAACTGTTTGGTGCAGAAGGCCTACCTTTCAGCCAATCTTGGCTTTTGATATGCCTTCCTCACTAAGCTTAATCATTTCTAGCTTTTGATTTAAGGGAAGGATTGTGTGATGCTTCCTCTCACTTGATCAGTTACAGGCCATTGTAGGGTTATTAAATGGCCAGATTTCAATATTGTTGTGTCCCAGGGGATAAAGGGGCCCAAGGGGAGGGAGAGTGATGTGGGAACAGCTGGTCAGTGGAGCATCAGAACACACACATTTATCGATCAGTTGGCAGTCTTACACAGGTGCAGTTTGTGGTGTCTCAAAACAATTATGGTAGTAGCATTAAAGATCACTGATCACAGATCATTACAACAGCTATAATAATAACAAATTTGAAATAATGCAAGAATTACCAAAATGTGACACAGAGATATGAAGTGAGCACATGCTGTTGGAAAAATGATTCCAGTTGACTTGTTCGATGCAGGGTTGCCACAAACCTTCAATTTGTAAAACATGCAACATCTGCAAAGCATAATAAAATGAGGTATGCCTCATCAACACATTTCCCCCAGTATTTTATGGATTTTTGTGGTCATTAGAATGGGGGAAGGTTTATAAGTGGAATTTCTGTTTCTAGAGATTTTCTAGGTCCTCCTAGAAAGTCTGTATTTATTTATTTTTAATTTTTATGTCTTTAGAGATGGGATCCTGCTCCATCACCCAGGCTGGAGAGTAGTGGCATGATTATTGCTCACTGTAACCTCCAACTTGGGTTCAAGTGATGCTCCCGCCTCGGCCTCCTGAGTAGCTAAGACTACAGGTGTGTGCCGTTATACCTGGCTATTTTTTTTTCCAATTTAATAAGTTCATAGTAAAATATACATAACATAAAATGTACCGTCTCAATCATTTTTTTTCAATGTATAATTCAGTAGTGATAAGTAGGCTCATAGTGTTTTGCAACCAATATCCAGAACTTTTTCATCTTGCAAAACTGGTATTCTATTCCCATTATACAACTCCTCATTTCATCCTTCCCGCAGCCATCATTCTACTTTTGTTTCTATTAAGTCTGACTACTCTAGATATATAAATGGAATCATACAATATTTTCCTTTTTGTGACTGGCTTATTTCACTTAGCATAATGTTCTCAAGGTTCATCTATGCTGTAGTATGTGTTATAATTTCCTTCCTTTTAAAAGCTGAATATATTCCATATATACATATGTGTGTGTGTGTGTGTGTATATATATATATGTGTGGTGTGTGTGTGTGTGTGTATATATATACACACACACACATACACCACATTTTGTGTATCTATTCATCTGTTGATGGACATTTGGGTTGCTTCTACCTTCTGGCTCTTGTGAATAATGCTGCTGTGAACATACATATACAAATGTCTTTTCAAGACCTTGCTTTCAATTCTCTTGCCTAAAAATGAAATTGGTAGATCATGTGGTAATTTCATTTTTAATTTTTTGAGGAACTGCCATACTGTTTTCCCTAATGGCTGCACCATTTTACATTCCCACCAATGGTGTACAAAGGTTCAAGTTCATCCACATCTTTACCACCATTTGTTGTTTTCTCTTGTTAATAGCAGCCATCCTATTGGGTGTGAGACTATATCTCATTGTGGTTTTGATTTGGATTTTCCTTATGATTAGAAGTGTTGAACATCTTTTCATGTCTTTTGGCCATTTATGTATCTTCTTTTCAAAAACATCTATTCAAGTCGTTTTCCCATTTTAAAATCAGGTTATTTGGTTTTTTGTTGTTGACTTGTAGAATCAAAGAGTAGAAATATTTTTAAGGCTCTTAATAAAAACTACAAAACTCATTTCTGGGAGGGTGGTACCACGTTACCCAGCCCAAAAGAATGCCTGTGATACTGTAGCCTTATCAGCATTGGCTATTGCAATAAAAAGAACAAACAAAACTTGACTAATTTAGTAGCCAAAATATGGTATCTCATATCAACTGTAAGCTATGCTTTCTCATAGAGGTAGAGAGGAGAAGTAGTCAGCAAGCTCTACCACCATTCTACTCACCAGTAACACTAGAGGAACTCTTATGGCTCCCAAAAGGTCTCAGCCTCCCTGACTCAACAATTACTCTGTATGCTGAGTATTAAGACCCAGCCGTGTTGGTCTGCCTAGAAAAATCTTTATTTATTTATTTTTAACTTTTATTTTTTAGAGATGGGGTCCTGCTCTGCCACCCAGGCTTGAGAGCAGTGGCGCGATTATAGCTCACCGTAACCTCGAACTTCTAAGTTCAAGCGATCCTCCTGCCTCAGCCTCCTGAGTAGCTGGGACTACAGGTATGTGCCACCATACCTGGCTAATTTTTTCCCCAGTTTTTTACAGATGGCATCTTGCTATGTTCCCAGGCTGCAGAAAATCTTCTGATCAGGACAACTATATTCTTTATGCACATTAATATTAACTATTAGATTTATGTCATTTCTATGACTCTTTTTGGCTTATTTTCCTTTTCCAATAATTCTAAGACATATCAATCTGCAATCTTTATTAACTAGCTTAAAATACTAAAAAAATTAGATGTCATGGGGTAGGATCTTTAACTATTAAGTTTCAATTTTGGAAAACAGAAAATCCATTAATTACTTCAAAGAATTACCCACTGACAGTCACATTATTTCTCATAAGATGAAAAAAATGTGCCAATTAGGAAACAGACAATCCTCAATTACTCCCCACATAGATAAACTTTGCATTGAGAAACTAAGTCTCAAGATCAAGAAGGTGGTAAATACATCAAATAAGCCAATGAGTGAAGGCATACCAGTACCGACTTTAGAAATGATGGACTTTAATCAACTGTTTTTGGTTTGGACTGAGTTTCAAATTTATGCTTTTTGTTTTAACACTATCATGTCTGTCATATTTTTAAAAAATGGTCCTCACAAATAAAATTCCTGCAATGGTATAAAAATAGAGGCCAGACAGCAAAGGTAGTAGTCTTGTCTCTCAGGCTTTCCCTGGAACATTGAATTCCATTTTGGACCGTACTCTTTGATCAAGCTGATGAAGGGCATATAGGGAAGAGTTAGTAGAACTGGGTATGAATGGCCCAGAGACAAGACTCAAGAGAAACTTTCAGTTGCTTTGATGATCAGAAGGGCTGATATAGTTTGGATATCTGTCCCCTCCAAATTGCATGTTGAAATGTGATGCCCAAATGTTGGAGGTGGGGCCTAGAGGAAGGTGTTTGGGTCCTGGGGGTGGATCCTTCATAAATGGCTTGGTGTCCTCCTTCGGTACTGAATTCATATGAGATCTGGCTGTTAAAGAGACTGGGACCTACCCCTCTCCCTTGGCCCATCTCTTGCTATGTGACATGCCTGCTCCCCCTTTGCCTTCTACCATGAGTAAAAGCTTCCTGAGGTCCTGACCAGAAGCAGATGCTGGCACCATTCTTCTGTACAGCCTGCAGAACCATGAGCCAAATAAACCTCTTTTTAAAATAAATTACCCAGTCTCAGGTATTCCTTTATAGCAACACAAAATGGACAAATACAAGGGCTGGCCAAGGAAAGGCTCCAACAAGCAGAACAAAGATAAGTGTCTCGAATTTGCAGGGAAACTCATTTCAGCACCAGTATCAGAAAATGCTTTCTACTTAGAAATCTCCAGATAATGAGAGTGATCCAAAGCAGGACTGAGCTGACCCAGGAGGCAGAGAGCATTCACACAAAGTAGAGGAACCTCTCCTGGAGGATTGTCGTGGGGGAAATTCAGACACCAGGTGGAGGCCACACAGATCCTTACAACCTAAAGATTTCTGGATTCTCTCATTTACTCCTGGAGAAACTTCATTTATGCTTGGAATCACCTATGTATAGAAAACCAAAACTCACCTGCAATGATGGCACTGATTGTAAAGAAAATGTGATTAACTGGCACCACTGTTGTCATATTGTAGAGTTTCGTGGCTTGATTCAGGAACCTAGGGCAGAAGACACTGGAGCTTTGGCTTTAAGAGACATTCAGCAATAAGTTAACAATAACTTCAAGAAACGCATGTTCTTTAGCTACAACTACAAAGGGAAAGGAAGTGCAGTGAAAGGGCATTTCCAATCAGCAGTCATAGCTTATATGCATCTGATGTATGAGATCAGATGTCAAGTTTTATGGTCTGTTTAAACCAACAACAGTAACAATGAAAAGCAATTAATCATATTCCGAGGCCACAGAAGTTTGAGTTGGAAGCGATTCAAGCTGCTAGACCAGTATCACACTGGGCCTGATTCATTAGGATAGACCCTAGAATCTGTTAAATATCATATCTGGGGAATAGTATAGCTATCCATTGACATGCCACGTGCCAAGAAAGAAGATGGAGAAGTAAAGGAATGTTTAATGTTTCAAAAACAATGCTCAGTGCTCCATCTGCAGAGCACATGTGCGAGCTCAGCTTCTCGTTCTGGCCAGCAATATGAATTCAGTTCACACAACTGTGTTGTGCTGCCCTGCTAGGGACTAGATTGTTTTTTTAAGCAGTGAATTGCACTATCACCTGGGTGCTTTTAAAAAGCACTAATGCTTAGGTCCTACTCTAGAGCAATTGAAAAATGTACTTTGTGGGTAGTGTCTGGGTGTGTGTATACGTACACATATGTGGGTATATATAAATGCATGTATGTGCATGTATGCATGCATGTACATATACATACAAAAGCCAGATCTTATATATATATATGTGTATATATATGTACAAAAACCAGGTCATTTTAATGGGCAACCAAGGCTGAGAACCACAGTTGTACAGTTGATAGGTACAGAGATGAGACAAGCGTGATGGGATGCAGTTTATCTCCAATCGTGTCTGCCTGTCAAATTTACATAGTGTGACGATAATGCCACTAATCCCAAAAGATACTGTGGCAGTCCCAATCAATTCAGAAGAATAAAGAGAAAACAAAATAGCAAAATTCAAGTATTAGAAACACAGGCTTTATAAGGAAATGGCAAACCAGTGACAAAACATCAGGTTTCTCTGGTAACTCTCCACAGACCCTGTAACAGGGCCTATCTTCAGCCCATAACAATTAGATGGTACTTCTCACACCTGCAGAAGGAACCACTCTTGTTCTGAGTTTGAGCTCTGATTTCTTATCTTAGACGGTGCTTTTGCATAGCATTTGGGGTGAACAGAAAGCTTGTAGGTCAACTCAAGAAATCCCAGCAGGCAAAGGCACAATCCCAGTGTGAGATGGAGGGAAAGTGATTAGAGCCGATGGAGGTGGGGGCAGGGAAGAGCAGAAGTTAAAAATGTTCCATGTCATCACTATTAGGCCCCAAGAGAAACATAAAACAATCATTTCGCAATCCCATGGGTACAAAGGAAATTCTGGCCAAAGACGCAAAATTTTGGAGAAAGGATTTCCCTCCCGGCCAAACGTCTGGTTTTGTCCATCTCTGGGCAATTAGTGAACATGAGCTAAGAAACTAAGGTGAAGGGTTCATGTGTGTCCTATATTTAGAATGAAAGCCTGGATGTGGACCTGCCCCTTTGATTTATTGCTAATGACAACCTGTGTACCATGGATATTAATTACAAGCAGAAGAGCATCAGGAAATTATCAAAGTGCACTTAGCTGGATTAAGGCTGCGCTTTAGAACTCAAAAGACATGAAGGCAACGTTTCGTAAAAACTCCTTATTAGATGCAAAGGAGGAAACCAGGCATGTTGGCTGAGGACAAGCTGCAGGCCCTTCACCCTTAGAAATCAGTTGTAGCTCATTTTAATTATCATCTGAAGCCAATAAAGATTAATGCCCAGAGAAGCACAGGAATGTTGAAAGATTAGTGAGTATGCAGAAGCTAACTTACTTGACTTGGAAAACACAAGATGCTATCATGATGACAAACATGATATAGAAAATGGGATAAGTTAGTTGCATTTTATCCGTCATAGAGAAAGTGATCATGCCTGAGACGGCCTTTACTGAAATAACAGTCAATGAGGCTGAAAAAGAAAAAAGAAAAAACACAAATAAAGAACATATTTGAGATAGAATTAACAAATAAATATCTTAAGCTTACGTGGTTGTGTAGCAAATATACCAATTATGCTTTAAGAATGAACACGGCTGTGAGAGGTGTAGGAAGGGATACGACATTAACCAAGCAGTGGCCTCATAGCTCTAGCTGTGCTGGATTTCAAATTTGCTTAAATCAGCTAAAGGTCTGCTGTGTGACTGTGTGCTTTTTATCTTCGGAGCAAGATGCTCCTTTTCCAGCCCTAACAGTTGAAAGAATGCTGTGGAGGTTATAATTACTAGTAGATGGGAAAGGCAAAAACAATGGAGGGAGGAGGTAAGAAAAGTCAGGTCATCCATGTGACATTAATGAGAAAATAACTATTAAACTATACTGAAAATTTAAAAACCAAAGAGATGAGAAGACTGGAAAGTGAAATGCAGCTCACTTCTTGAGTTTACTTAGGGTTGTACTAAGTTATTGCGTCTCAGCCTTTTGACTAAGATCAAGTGAGTTGCACTAAGTCTATGTATAAGCCTTTTTGTTAGGCGATACCTGGAAGTTTCATTAAAAATACTTTTGACAATGACAATACTTGGAAGCAGGACCAGAGTTGAGTATTCATTTCTCAGGGTGAACCATAAATTTAAGGTTTATATAAGCAATATCTATTTCTTTTCTATACTAAAGAGGAACCAATCCCTTATGAGAACAAACTTTTCATAGGTTCCAAACAGCAATTAAGAAAAAGTAACTTGGTAAGGTTATATCACTATGAAAGTAATAGAAACATTTTCCAGCAACATCATCTTTCTGTAAGGAAGAAGAGAATGCTTTCTGTCTTATGTCCCTTGAATTTACTGTTGCTGATAATTCCATAATTTAGCTGAAACCCACTGAAAGTTAAAAAATAATTTTTACATGAAATCAAAAAATTATAAGTCAAAGGCAATGCGAAGGAGAAATACTCCCTTTGTTGCTGTTGATCTGCTTGGTCATAATATATCTGAATTTTCTTCCTTTTATTTGAAAAGGTATATATATATATTTGAAATATATTTATATATATTTAAAATAGCAAGTGGTGACCAGCCAAGAAGAGCCTCCCATAATATCCTTTTCCAAAAACTGAAATATACTTTAACTTGAAGGGTACTAGGGCACACTTCTAAATTAGGCTTTTCTTTCAGTTAAAAATCATAATTGACAAAGGACATCAATAATAAATTATAAAAACAAATCCCCAATCCTCAACAAAGAGGCCCTTACAATCAGGCCTCTCTCCATCTTAAAATGTCTTTTGACCTAATTCTTTTACCTATTTCCTACTGATTATGCCAATAGTAACATCTTAGCTAAACTAGGCATTTTGAATACCTGTGGAGATCTGTGTGTCACTTGATGGTTTAAGTTTGTAGGTTAGCTCTTGAGGGACCTCGATTTCCTCCTAAACACTGACTGAAATTGGAGTACAATGTGATTATGATCTTGTGGTCTGAACAGCGAGGTTTCCCAACGGGATAATTAATGGGAGTTGAATGTACTGTTCCATTAGCCTCAGAACCTCAGAATTGCGAAGGACCTTAAAGGTCATCTGATTTAACCACTATCTGATTTTATATTATACTTAAACACAAAACAAAGACAAAACTAGAATTATCTGTTAAACTGCTAAACAAACTAACAGTTTCTATTGCCAATCATATTTTCAAAGCATGCACAATCGTCAACTGATTAATCACTATTTTAACTCTGTAAGTTATTTCTAGGCTGGTGTTGAGTACTTCTAAGTATTTTTGGGGGTGGTTGATGAGGATAGGTGGAAATACAAAACTGTAATGCAATGTTCTAACATTATACTTAAAAATAGAAAGTACTTAGGTATGCACAGAAAAAAAGGGCTAGAAGAAACTACATCAAGATATTGTCAGTGGTTATCTCTAGCACTGGGATAATGAATTAACTTTAAATTCATTTTTAAAAATCTGTAAAGGTAAACACATTCATTTAAAATTTTTGGAAAATGTAGAAAAGCCTGGAAAGGAAAATTAAAATCTCCTGTAGTTTCAGCACTCACACCAAATCATTTCTGACATTTGGGCATGTTGTTATTTTCCTAAGTATGAATATGTTGCAACATGTGAATCATAAGTTATATGCTACTTAGGAATTTATTTTCCAAGTATATGCCACTTAGGAACCTATTTACCATTATGTATTTTGTATGCCATTAAGTATTCTTGTAAAGCATGACTTTTTTTTTTTTGGGACAGTTTTGCTCTGTTGCCCAGGCTGGAGTACAGTGGTGCGATCTCGGCTCACTGCAACCTCTGCCTCCCGGGTTCAAGCAATTCTCTGCCTCAGCCTCCCGAGTATCTGGGATTACAGGCGCCCACCACCACACCCAGCTAGTATCAGCCTGGCCAAGATGATGAAACCCTGTCTCTACTAAAAATAAAGCATGACTTTCGTTGACCATAGAGCATGCTTTTGTATGAATATACAATTTATTTTGGCAGTTTCCTATTTTTGGATATTTAGCTTGTATCCAATTTTTGCCATTAAAAATTGGGCTGTGATGAATATTCTTGAACACAAATCTTTGTATATCACTCTGCCTATTTCCTTAGGAAAACCACCTAAAGGGGAATTCCTGTTGACAGCCACTGTGAAGGCTTGTAAAATATACTAGCAAACTGCCCTCCAGAGAGTAGCAGAAATACTCTGTCATACAGTGCTCAATTACACAAATTTTTATATTTTTCTTTGTATCTTTTTCTATTTTCTTAATTATCAATAATTATCATATATACTTTCATCATTAGAATAACACCATTTTTTCTAAACATCTGCTGAGATGTTTTTGAAATTTGGCCCTCTCAATTTCCTCTTAATTTTTCATCAATAGCTCCTTCCCAAATTTTTCCTAGGTTGCCATCAATGTTTCCTTATGAGAGCCATAAACATTTTACTTATTAATTTGTCTCTGACAACCAGAGTGTTCCACGGGTAAAGGAGGACTTCCTGGCTTTCCTGGTTTCCTGATCAGCCCAGAGGCTTTGGAATCTTTTTTTTTTTTTTTTTTTTTGAGACGGAGTTTTGCTCTTGTCGCCAGGAGTGCAATGGTATGATCTCGGTTCACAGCAACCTCAGCCTCCTAGATTCAAATTATTCTCTTGCCTCAGCCTCCTGAGTAGCTGGGATTACAGGCACCTGCCACACCCAGCTAATTTTTGTATTTTTAGTAGAGACGGGGTTTTACCATGTTGGCTAGGCTGGTCTGAAAATCCTGACCTTAGGTGATCCACCTGCTTTGGCCTCCCAAAGTGCTGGGATTATAGGCGTGAGCCACTGAGCCCGACCTGGAGTCCTCTAAGAATGATCACTGCCACTGGCAAAGGGGGAAGCTCACCAGAAGCCAGGTTTCTTTCTTCTGACTACGCTCATTTGCTATTTCCATTTTTTGATTCTATTTATTATCAATCACACAAGCAATATCATGACAACAATAAAGTAAAGAAAAAAATCCACCTATGTACTTTGCTACTTCTCATGCAGTTCCAGTTTTTGCCTCGTGTATGTTTTACTAATCACAGTGAAAAGTGGGTAAAATGTTGTGTGTTACTTTTTCCATTTTATATATCACTGTACATATCTTCCTAAGCTACAACATGACTTTCATAATCATTTTTTAAAGGCACTAATGTTCATTGTACAATATTCAAGATGAGCACACAGTCCAGAGTGGGCATCTTGGTTCTTATTTCTTGCTATAATAAGACCACTTATTTCTTGCTGTAATAAGACCACTTCTGGTATTTCACCATCAACTTCTTTATTAGGGGTACATTATGAAACTTGATGAACTATATTAATGAATTTCTTAAAGAATCCTTCTTTCATTCCCATAGTTAATTAAATTAATGTTTACTGTGTACTCACTATGATCAATTCTACTTAAAGAATATATACTGTAAATAATAGACACGGTCTATGTCCTCACATAGCTCATCTGGCCAGGAAGAGGGACTCATGACAACATATAAACATATAAGTAGAATATGAAGTACAAATTGTTGTAAGTGTTACAAAGAAGAACCAGTTATTATTAAGACTACTTGGGCCGGGGGCAGTGGCTCATGCCTGTAATCCCAGCACTTTGGGATGGTGAGGCAGGAGGATCGCTTGAGCCTAGGAGTTTGACACCAGCTCCAGCAACATAGGGATACCATCTCTACAAAAGAAAAAAGAAAAAGTTAGGCCGGGTGCGGTGGCTCACGCCTGTAATCCCAGCACTTTGGGAGGCCAAGGCGGGTGGACGAGGTCAAGAGATCGAGACCATCCTGGTCAACATGGTGAAACCCCGCTTCTACTAAAAATACAAAAAATTAGCTGGGCATGGTGGCGCATGCCTGTAATCCCAGCTACTCAGGAGGCTGAGGCAGGAGAATTGCCTGAACCCAGGAGGTGGAGGTTGCGGTGAGCCAAGATCGCGCCATTGCACTCCAGCCTGGGTAACAAGAGCGAAACTCTGTCTCAAAAAAAAAAAAAAGAAAAAAAAATTAGCCAGGCATGGTGCTACACATCTGTAATCCCAGCTACTCAGGAGGCTGAGGTAGGAGGATCACTTGAGCCCGGGATTTTGAGGCTGCAGGGATCTACGATTGTGCCACTACACTCCAGTCTGGGTGACAGAGCAAGGCGCTGTCTATCTCAAAACAACCAAAAAATAAAACAAAGACCACTGGGTTACTGAGTATGATTTGCTCTGTGCTTTATTTGCTAATATTTTATTTGGGATTTTTGTATCAATATTTTGCAGTGATATTAATTCATAGTGTTTTTTATTTGTTCTATATTTTTTTCCATTTGGGAGGTGAGTCTTATCTGATTATGCTTTTTAAAAAGTAAAAGCTTTCTTCTTATGTCCTCACATAGTTGCAACAACATCAGAATAATCTATTCCTTAAGGATTTGAAGATACGCTGGAACTCTTTTGGTCTGGTTCTTTTTTTAGGATACAGCTTTTCAACAACTCCTTTATTTCCTCCATAATTATTTTCATTTAAAAATAAGCAATTTATTCAAAATTCATTTAAAAATAAGCAATTTCATTAATTTTTGCCTTTTTAATTAAATGCTCTTTCTGCTTTCTTTAGCTTTATTTCAGTATTTTTTCTAATTTCTTGAGTTGAATGTTTAATTGACTTACATGTAAAGCAATTTCCTCTGAATATAGCATTAGTCATAAACTTTAGTTTTAATATTAAGTGCTTTAATAATAATTTTAAAATGCTGCAATTAAATCTTGGTTTCTACTTTGCACAGCTGCAGTTTAGGAGTACTGTTAACATTTCCAGGTGGTAGAGTTTTACTGGTTTCTATTTTTGTTATTATTTTTCTGTTTTTATTTCACTGTGATCTGAGGATGTGGTCTGTACTATTTCAACTTCCTGGAATTTATCAAGGATTTCTTCATGGCCAATTATGTGATCAACTTTAGTAAATGTTACACAGGCACTTGAAAGAAAGTTTATTCTCTGTTTTCAGGATTTAGATTATTTATTCTGATTAATTATTCAGATCCTCTGTCTTTATATGGCTTTCTGTCTAATTATCTTCCATGAGTTGAGAGAAGTCTCCTAATCCCCTTATATTTCTGTTAACGCAGTTTTGCATTGTCTGCAGATTTTCCATTGCATATTGGATATGCTATTTTTGTGGATTGTGCTCATTTTGTCAGGATAAATCTTCTCATTTTGTCATGTAATATCTTCTGCCTTAATTTTCATTTAATAATATCATAATCTCCTGCTTTTTTTTACTTTCAACCTGAGTTACCTTGTTTTTTTAATGAAAATTATTGAAAATTTATGTATGTAGCCAAAACACTTGGCAACCTGCAAGGGCCAATCAGAAAGGGTACCAGCCCTGGCACTGCTGGGAGAGCCCCTGTCTTAGTATTTATCATGACAGGACTGGGGTTGAGAGGAGGAGATATTAGGAGAAAGAAGCATGGCGGCAGCTATTTTAATTACCCTTACGCCTGTACTAGTGCAACTTGGCTGAATTCAATTTCAGAATCATTTCAAAATCAATCTGGAAGTTTCTCTGACGTCCAATTTGAGCATGTTTCTTTTTTTTTGTTTGTTTTACTAGGTAAACTTATTCCATTTACATTTATTATCATCACTGCTATGCATTATCTTAATTCTGTTATCTTACATTCCTATTTAAAGTTTGATTTGTTTTCAACATTTTCTTATACAAGGTACATTTTGTTTCTTAGGTGTGTGCTTTTGTTTTCCCTACTTGATAATTTGGAAAGAAACAAATATAAAGTTCTCTTTCTCTTCTCTTGATCTACAGCATACCTAAATATAGCATAGAGTACATTTGTTTCTATAAGTAACTATCAAAAACACAAATCTTCCAGTACAAAAAACAGAACTAGTTGATGGGATAGGAACAGGAAAACCCAGCGCCTCATTAACATGGGGGCTGGATGCTGCCCCAGGGGTATGAGCACAGCCTTCCAGGTCATGGCAAACGACACATGATGCTTAGGTCATTTGACTGGCAAAGAGAAAATAAAGGAAGAATTACAAATAAATTTTTAAAAAAGGAATTTCCTAAATGATTAGTGAGATCTCCTGGTGTTGGTATCCATGAGTGTATGTGTGTGTGTGTGTGTGTGTGTCTGTGCCTGTGTGGAGGGGTGGGGGAAAGAGAGAGAAAGAGAAGTAAAGAAAGAGATAGGGACAGAGAGACATAAAGAGACAGAAAAGGAGAAGGGAGGGAAGATATATTAAAAAATATATAGTGGGTTTATCTAAGCACTCATTTTTAACTCTAACAAGGTGCCTCTGGAAAAAGTAAATGGATTGGTAAACAATGAATGAAAAAAATGTGGAAATCATACTGCTTACATTGATGTTTCATATTAGTCACATTTTAAAGTTTTTAAAGAAAATATAAACAGTATTATAGGTCTTGCTAACCAATTCCTGACACGAGAGTTCCAACTAGGTTCATTAATTTGTTTCTTTTTTAAGATTTTCAATTACTTATTAACAAATATCTTAATTGTCAGGGAGCAAATAAGGTTATCAAGAAGCAGAAAATCCTAAAATGTATTTTTAAAATAATTAAATATATATCAATTACAGTAATGGACAGGCAATGTATACTTTTTATAATATAGACTCAGTTTCTTTCTATAGATCAGAGCTGAAAAATATAAACATTGAGAAAGGAGTAGAATGCTCAAGTATTTTCCTTCAAACCTCATTTATGACTCAGCATAGCTCAATTAAGAATAAGAAAACAAAATACACCCTTACCTAGAAGTGCCACCAGGGTTAGCAGAATCACCATGTGCTTCACTCCTTTTCTTTTATAGAAATATAGGAGAATGCAGAAAATTAAGATTTCTAAAATCTAGAAATGAAAAAGACGGAAAAGAGTAAGTTATTCTACACAAAGTCTTCAAAATGCCACACTTCTCATTTTGATTTTGCAGCAGTTCTCATATGAGAGTTGAGGGTGGCTGAGGTTCCTAGGGCCGACACAGGAGAGCAGTATAAGCACCTGGGCCTTCCAGACCCAGAGCTCAAACACCCCTCCTGCCAGTAATCTCCAGTCCTGACCTCCCTGGGAGTCCAGTCTCATTTCCCCAAGTATCTACAAGACATTTCCACATGCATGTTTAATAGACACGCCACGTTAATGTGAGTAACACCTACCACTCCATTCCTATCTTCCCAGTTTGTTCCTCCGGGGCCTTTGCCCTCGTTAGTGGCATTCCCACACTCCCTGTTGCACACACCCTAACCACTCCCTTTCCCCCATCCTCTCTAGATAGCTGCATTTGCTTCTAACTCATCTCTGATTTTACTCTTGCCTCTCTGTAATCCAGCCATTCCATAGCCAGAAGAATCATTTAAAACCACCATTTGGATAATGAAATATTTTATTCATAGAGAACATATATGATGCACATCAAAGGGATTTAGAGTAATATGACAGGCACTCACAGACCCTTCACCCAACCTAAGAAACAGAACCTACTGACATCTCTGAAGCTTCTCGTGTGCCCCTCTCCAGCTGCACTCCTTCCTCCTTTAACCTCCCCAGGAAACACTACACTGAAAATGTGTGTTTATCATTCACTTTCTTTATAGTTTATTGCATTTTTATGTGTTCCTAAATGGTACCCAGTTTATTATTGCATGTTTGGACTTTATACAAGTGGAATCATACTTGCTTTCACTTGCTTGCTTTTTTCCACCGTGACATTTGTGACATTTGTCCAGGATGATGCATGTAACAAAAATATAAACTAGACCCATTCATTGTTTGCTGAAACCTCCTGTGGTTTCCTATCATATTTAGAATAAAATCCAAACTCCCTTCTGGATCACAAAGTCCCAGGCAACTCCCTGGACCTCATTTTTTACTACTCACTCCTGGATGGTCCACTCTGTGCCAGCCTCAATGGCAATGTTTTTAAATTCTTTTTCCCCCAGTTCTTGGCAATCCTCAGATTACTCCTGCCTGGGCCTTTACATTGTTTGCTCTGCTGGGAATGCTCTTTCGCTGATCTTTACACAATGGCTCCTCCTCCTCACTCAGCTCGCAGGTCAAATGCCAACTCTCTGAGAGTTCACCAACTCTTCAGATCTAACAGAGCCACCCATTATTCTGTTACACCCCCAGCTTCAGGTTGCTGTGGAGCATTTTGCCATCATCATTTCTTGTTCATCTATTTATGTGTTTCTGGTCTGTCTTCCCTAGTAGAATGTCAGCCCTAGAACATGAATCTTACCCACTCTTTTTACCACCGAATCTCTGGTGCCTGGCACGCAGTTGGTCATTCAGTGAGTACTGATGGAATTAATGAGTAAATCACATCTCAAATTTATTACAAATAACTTGCCAAAAAAGACCTAATGTCTAATAAATTGACTGTTTAATAAATATTAATTGACTGCAAGTCTAAAATTTTCCAATCCTTAAGAACTCTAGTATAATTTTGAGTTTTCAGTTTTATTTTTGTTTTAACATCTTTTTTTTTGAGATGGAGTCTCGCTCTGTTGCCCACGCTAGAATGCAATAGTGCGACCTCGGCTCATTGCAGCCTCTGCCTCCCGGGTTCAGGTGATTCTCCTGCCTCAGCCTCCTGAGTAGCTGGGATTACAGGTGCCTGCCACCACACCTGACTAATTTTTGTATTTTTAGTAGAGATGGGGTTTTGCCATGTTGGCCAGGTTGGTCTTGAACTCCTGACCTCAAGTGATCCACCCACCTCAGCCTCCCAAAGTGCTGGGATTATAGGCATGAGCCACCACACCCATCCCAAGCTATTATTTTTTAAGAGATGGTATCCTTGGACTGAATTTGTAAGTATGAATGTACATTTTTCTAACAGCAGACAGTACCATCACTAATTTTGTTTCTTTTTTTAACCACAGGAGTTAGGGACTTCACTATTTCCAGGAATGCATTCTACTTACAACATCCTCTCTAAATCAACTTAAATTTATTTCCATTCAAGGGTTTGCTTGTGGGTTTGTTTTTTCCTCTAATCCTCTGTGGGCATGGGAAACAGCAGGCCCTTATCTCCTCATTTAAAAACCTTTTCATCTAATATGGAAGATGAAATCATCCCTTTGTCTTTTCTTCTCCTGGCAAATTAAACCAATTATTTTAACTGTTTCTTTTTGGGACTTATTTGCCAGACCTTTAATTTAATTGAGTAGTGCTACAAAAGCTATTAAACTCCTATCTCTTTGCCTTCCCTAAAACAGCCATCAAAACATTGAGTGTCCTAATTTCTGTGCAGCTCACCAATTGTTAACAGAACTATCCCTCTGGTTTCGGTCTCCCCTCAACCACAGGCTTCCATTTCTCACATGAGAATTACAGACAACTCACAGCAGCATTTGGGCCACTGTATTTGTTGCTGGAGAAAAGAAAGCTCTTCCTGCGCTAACACACAGAGCCCCTTAGGTAAATTGATGATCATGCCGATTATTAATTTTTGCAGGCATTTGTTACCGGTTCTAGAAACCATGTATGACTTTTTGTGTGTGTGGGCAAATTCCATCTCTGTGGCTTCAGATAAATAAAACATGAGTTCCTATAATTCACAGAATAACTCTAGTTGCCCTGGTTCTGCCTGTGGCGAGAAGTCACACAGCTCCCAGTAATAAAATATTAAAGCAGTATGAGTGAATGCTAATTTTTTTCTAGCAACATTTTTTTTTTCTCCTCCCTGAAAACATCAATATTAAAGAAGCCATGATGTCTGCAAGTTGCGGTGCCCCAGGAAGAGGCTGCAGTATTGATTGCCATCTCACAGGTTATAAAGAGTAACAGCGCTTGCTGTGCGTCCCCCACATCCTGTGCACTGTTCTCAGGGCTTTCTGTGTACAAGTTCATTGAATCCTCACAACCACTTAGGAGGTAGGTGCTATCATCAGTTTACAGGTGAGGAAACTGAGGCTCAGAGGGGCTAAATGATGCAGCTCTGATAGGCAGCATAATGGCCCCCTCATAGAAGTCCCTGGTCTAATCTCTGGAAGCTGTGAAGATGTTACTTTACATGGCAAAGGGGTTCTGTATTAGGTTGGTGCAAAAGTAATTACAGTTTCCCCCATTAAAAGTAATGAAAAACCACAATTACTTTTGCACCGACCTAATTCAAAGGGTACTGGCAGCTGAAGGGGTACGTGGCAAAAGAGATAGACAAAATTTCAGCACTGGATGCCCCACTGCTGGTACCAATATCTGAGCCTGATTTTGCCTCATCTTCCCTCACTAAGTTCTCGAACGCATAGTCTATGACCACAGCATATGGCTTCTCTGTCCACAAGAAATGAGCTCTGCGAAGGTTCTCTCTAGGGCCAGGTTTGGACAAAGATCTGATCCTTGGTACAGTTTATTCTGTAGAGAGAGGCACTGAGTAAGGCATGTGCATCCCAGAAATGAACAAACTGGTTTTGTGTTCTGGCTCTAACGCTTAGTACTTATGTGACCTTAAACAAGTTCCTGGACCTTCCCCAGCCCCAACTTCGCCATCCACCAGATGCAGAGGATAACAGCACCCCATGTATAGGGCCAGTGGGCAGGTAAAGAACAGAATGTAGCCTGAGCTAGACGTAGGGCTCAGCTGCTCAGAGAGTGTTGGCTAATGCTACCGAAGAAGTGGACTCTTGAGTGGACACACAAGTGATATTTGCATTCAGACAATAAAGCAAATAACATCATGCCATAGATACTGATGTCCTATAAAAACATACAGTTTTTGGCCGGGCACGGTGGCTCACGCCTGTAATCCTAACACTTTGGGAGGTCAAGGCAGGCGGATCACAAGGTCAGGAGTTAGCATGGCCAATATGGTGAAACCCTGTCTCTACTAAAAATACAAAAATTAGTTGGGTGTGATGGTGGGCACCTGTAGTCCCAGCTACTTGGGAGGCTGAGGCAGGAGGATCCCTTGAATGCGAGAGGCGGAGGTTGCAGTGAGCTAAGATCGCACCACTACACTCCAGCCTGGGAGACAGAGCAAGAGTCCATCTCAAAGACAAAACAAACCAAAACAAAATACAGTTTTCTCCCTTAGGTTTCTAATACCTGATGGTGGGTTTTGTCGCAGCTTTGTTAGAAAGGCTGACTTAATAATCAGGTTTAGGGTATAGAATGACACCGAATGACAGGCTTGGCCCCGGCATCTACTGATTTAATTTTTTTGTCTGAGAGAAAATGAGCACTGTGTAGATTATTTTGTGAAGGATTTTATGTTCACAAAAGAGGTTTCCATTTGAATAGTCTTTTGGAAAATCCGGGTGAGCGAAATGGCCATGACCAAGCCTGCCAAATAACATGAAGTAATTGAGACTTAGGGCTACATTTTCTAATGTGGGTTTTGCAGAACACATTTGCTCATAGGTATTACTCAACAAAAGGTCCTTCCGAGAAAAAGCCCTCGTGATCAAATAAGCCTGGGGCATGTAGGATTAACAAAATCAAACCTTTCTCATTCTTACAGGATGTCTAGCTTTCAACATGCTAACAGAGAGGATGAATTTCACAGGCCTTGTTATGCGGAATCTTTCTCACCTAGTTTGACCTTGAAAACCCTACTCTTTGTGTTTTGGCAAGGATGGGGATTGCCCTTCTGTGGCAGACAGGCCGGGAAAGGCTGTTTTAGTGCGTGAGTGAAGGGCACTTTATTCTTCTCTGGCTGGTAGACACTGAGCTTCTCAAATCTTACTTCCTTTCTTTTCTGTACCAGATCAGAGGGAAAGCTCCTGGGCCTTGTCTCTGTGAGGCTTCCATTTAATGTAAGCCTTGAAGGAAAAACAGACTTCCGTCTGGGGCAGGCAAACACACAAGACAAGGGGTTGATGTGAGCTAGTGGGTGCTGCAATATTATAATTCCTTTTGTGAGAAATATAAAACGTATTCAGGCTTATACATATTTTAGAAGTTATTTGATCAGTCCTGAAAGCCAATTCAGGTGCTCTTATTTATACTTGGTATAATACATAGAATTAGATGACTGATATGTCAAAGAATAGTCTTAATTACTGTAATTATTATCTTTGCAGTCAGGGCTTGCAGAAAAGCACAGAATTTGCCACATCTGAGGATTAAATATTACTTAGGTGTTTAACAATTTAAACCAAACTTCAGCTCACGATCTTTGTATAAAATTCATCACTACTAGAGTCTTTAGAGATGCAATTGGGTAATGGATTAAATTACAAATGAATATAATATAGACCTTTTCCCCTTAGAGTCTAATGCCAACAGTGTTATTTCAAATGTGACTTTATTAAAGGTTTATTTTATGCTATGTTTTAAATACCTGGAATTATTTACATTTTTCTCTGTGGTATTTACTTTCAAATATACTTTCTTTATCTTAATATGATTTTTCAGATATATGGGTTTCTCCCAGAACTTTAAAATTCCTGCTATGGGAATTCCTCTCTCTAAGCTTGGTGTCTCATCACCACCTTAATGGATAAGTGAATAAATGAATGAATATGTTTATTTTAAGAGCTGACTTTGGAAAAATGCCCAACTGCAATTAATCTCAGTACTTTTTGTGGAAATATACAGTATAATGAAAAGTAGTTTGGATCTCTTCAAATGTTTTCTCTGGGGTTAAAACAATACAAGATACATCATCATTAAACAATGCTGTTTATTCCAGGAAATAAGTCTTGATGCATCTTTAATATACAAAGAATTTAACTCAGGCCATTAATTTTCTGGTTTCAGGCTATGTGACCCTTTTCTTAGCTAGATGAAGAATTTATTTTGTCTCTAGGCAAAGAGTTATAATTTGTTGGTAAGGCCTCAAGTCTGGACTATCAAGAAATTTTCAGTAAAGTATAAAAAACAGAAGTAAATCACAGAGATTAGAACTCCTTCTAGTGCTTATCACTGACTGATGAAAGCTGTGATAATTAAAAAACTGAATGTGGCATAGAAGCAGGAAGATAAATGGGGCGGGGGGTTGGCACAAAGTATGACACACCCGAGGAAGGCGATCTGAGTTGGGATGCTCTATCTTTATTATTATTATTTTTATTATACTTTAATTTCTGGGGTACATGTGCAGAACGTGCAGGTTTGTTACATAGGTATACATGTGCCATGGTGGTTTGCTGCATCCATCACCCCCTCCTCTAGGTATTTCTCCTAATGCTATCTGTTGCCTATCTTCCCACCCCTGCTATCCCTCCCCTAGCCCCCCACCCCCTGACAGGCCCCAGTGTGTGATGTTCCCCTTCCCGTGTCCATGTGTTCTCATTGTTCAACTCCCACTTATGAGTGAGAACATGCAGTGTTTGATTTTCTGTTCTTGTGTCAGTTTGCTGAGAATGATGGAAGCCCAATCTTAAAGTCTGAAGGAGGGCAGGGGTGAGGGGAAGAGGTAGGAAGTGACAGCACCAGGATAGAGATAAGGCCTATGAAAATGGATTGCAGGGCCATAACATATGAGGATCAGGGCTTTAAATAAGCAGGACACTAGGACTGATGGCCTGATTGACTCATTGATCAACCAATACAAGTTCATGTCCTGAAGAAGTGTAGGGTCTTCTGGAATAAAACAGGCAAGTAAATAGATAAAGAGGTCCAATCTGAGCCATGCCCATGAGGGTGTTTTCAGGGGTCATAAGGAAATGGGGCTGTGGGTCAAAGGAGGTAGGGGAGGCAAACGGATACAACAGCACTGTGTTATGTAGCTGGAGGGGGCTTACAGGTCAGATTTGTTTATTAGGAGGAGCTTGTAGCCAGTATTGATGATGAACATCAGGGGAGGCAGCCTTCTTAAAAGGCTGCTGATACACTCCAAGCAAGAGATGATGGAAGCCTGAATTAATGCAATGGGAATGGGAATGTGAAAAGGGGGCCAAGTTCAAGAGACTTTACATTTCCAGCAGGATCAGGGGTATGAGTGAGGAATGGGGATGAAGGAGGAGTCTTGTGTAGCTTAGGTTTCCAGTATGGGAGGCTGACATGGAAGAGAAGAGAGAGTTTGAGGGGGAAGATAGTTCAGTTTTTGATATGCTACATTTGAGGAAACTATGGGAGGTCCAGGCAGGGATGAGTAATAAGTAAACAGATGAGAATATAGATCTAGAGCTCAGGAGGGGCCTGGGAAGGAGAGGTGGGTCTGCATTAGGAAGTCTTTAAAAAGGATGCTGGTGGATGGGCAATTGGATTCTTTTAGAAGACCTGGGAAGAGGGTGCAGCATGAGTGGAAGCAAGGCAGAGAAAGAGGAGATGCTCAAGAGCCCAGCATGGATTAGTGAGAGAGGAAGAAGAGAAATGGAAAACATCTGGAGGAAGCAAGGAGGAGAAAGTTTCCAGAAGATAATGGGCCAGGGAGTAAATGCTGCATAAGGTTCAAGAAGAATCAGGACCAAAAAAAAGCAATTCCTTTGACAATTCACAGAGAGGGATTTACTTCTCCAGACTTCTCCACCCTCACTCGCCACTCCTAGCCCCATTCCTGTTGGAAATGTACAGCCTCTTGAACTTGGTCCTTTTCTACATGCCCATTCCCATTCCCATTGCATTAATTCAGGCTTCCACCATCTCTTGCTTGGACCGTCTCAGCAGCCTCTTAACAAGGCTTCCTCTCCTGCTGTGCATCGTCAACACTGTAGCTACAAGCTCCTCCTAATAAACAAATCTGACCCATGAGCCCCCTCCAGCCACATAACACAGTGCTGTTGTATCTGTCTTCTGTTCCCTCTGCCAGCAAAGTCCCCTGCCTCCTTTGACCCACAGCCCCATCCACAGATTGGAATGAGGGAAGAGTTAGTGGGAGCTGAGGAAGTGGACAGGGCCAACAAAAGTAGACTATTTGAGGACATTTTTGGTAGTAAATGGCAGGAGGGAAATGGGACAGCTTATTGAAAGGGTGTGTAGTATATGAGAATTTTTTTTTTTTAAACAGAGAAACCTAAGTATCTTCATAGGGCAAGAGAAAGGAGTAGAAAAGGAAACGAAAGTGAAAAGATCTGTAAATATTTGTGTTCTAGTGGTCAGAATACACATTAGAAATGGTAGGATATATATAATTCTTGTCATATGCACTAGGAACTGCTTCAGTCATGTACTTAGAGCAAATGTCACCAGTAAACATGTCTCTGTAAATGCCAATGTCACACTTTTCAATACTAGGCATATAAGGTAGGATCATACTATTTTAATGGCATACTGTTTTAATGGCAGAGGGCTAGACCAGTTAGTTTTTTGAGGTCACTTCTAATCCTAAAAATGTCTAGTTCTGTGTGCTTTGATTCTTTCTTTTTTTTTTTTGTCTTGAGACAGGGTCTCACTCTGTCACCCAGGCTGGAGTGCAGAGCTGCGATCATGGCTCGCTGCGATCGTGGCTCACTGCAGCCTTGACTTCCTGGGCTCAAGATCCTCTCATCTCAGCCTCCCAAGTAGCTGGGACTGCAGGTGCCTACCACCATGCCTGGCTAATTTTTAAAATTATTTGTAGAGATGAGGTCTTGCCGTGTTGCCAGACTGGTCTCAAACTCCTGGACTCAAGTGATTCTCCCACCTTGGTTTCCCAAAGTGTTGGGTTACAGATGCACGCCGCCATGCTCAGCCTTATTCTTTTTATTGATTTCACAACTATTTTACCAAACCAGTTCTTGGTTAAATGCTCAGCTAGACTATCCCTGCTTTCTTTTTATTACCTGCCCTTCGTAGAATATTATTATTCCCTAATCTATACCAACTTCTATGCATATCAACCCTTTCGATCATATTCTCTTTATACCTACAGATACAGCCACTGCATTAAATGAGATATCCCAGTTAATGCCTTCACATTTATCTATCAGCTCATTTCATTTTTTTTTTTTTTTTTTTTTTGAGATGGACTTTCACTCTTGTTGCCCAGGTTGGAGTGCAATGGTGAGATCTTGGCTCACTGCAACCTCCGCCTCCCAGGTTCAAGCAATTCTCCTGTCTCAGCCTCCCTGGTAGCTGGATTTACAGGTGTGTACTGCCACTCCCAGCTACTTTTTGCATTTTTGGTAGAGATGGGGTTTCACCATGTTGGCCAGGCTGGTTCTGAACTCCTGACCTCAAGTAATCTGTCTGCCCTGGCCTCCCAAAGTGCTGGGATTACAGCCATGAGCCACCATCCCCAGCCTCATTTCATTCTTTTACGTATCTCTCGGCATTGTAGTACTATTGTGTGCTCCTCTCAGACAATCTATCTGTGTCGTTGATCTCAACAAGGACTTTTTTGAAGAGAACTTCTATTTTGAATCAAGTTCAGTAAAGCAAAATGTGTTAAGTATTGTCCCTTCAACTTGGAAGGGAATGTTTTGTTTTACTCTGAGTTGTCCTAAAACATGTTGCTCTGGAACTTGCTGGATTAATTGATGTGGAAATTTTTCCAGGAAAGGATATCTGGGAAACTAAGGGTGCTTCTGTTGCTGACTTAGTACTTCAAATACCTTGGTATTGGTCAAATACATTTATATCTTAATAAGAAATTAGCACTGGTAAGGAAAAGATTATGTTCTCTAATATCTGCATGTGCCAGTGGACTAGATAATATAGCTTCGGGGACAATAAAATACTTAGAATTCTTACCATATAGATCAGGAACTGCCATCCGACAAAGTAATACTGTACTGTTCTTGCTGAGATCGCCTGAGTTATATTTGGAGCAAAGCTCACCAGTAAATATGTTCCTGCAAATGCCAGTGTCATACCTTTAAATAAAATTGAAAAAAAAAACAAAAACAAATTGAAGCCAACCTAAAGCTTTTTGTTGATGCAGACATTGCCTGGAGACTGAGCCTTACTTGTAAAAGTGCCAATCAGCCTTTCCTATTACAATCTGTTTTATCAAACCATCCCTGGATAGCATCCCACATTCACCTGAAGGCATTCCCTTTACAGGGGAATAGAGCCAGGGGATGGATGGGGCAGGGCATAACTTCCCATTTTTCTCTGTTGTTCTGGATGAATCCCGGCCTTTTCAGGGAAGCTTTCACCAAAGATTGGGAAGATCAGAGTATGTGCTATGAAGACGTGAAAACACATCCCAAGCTGACTATTTCCACATGGGCCAGTAAGTGCATGATGGATCTAGACAGCACAGCCCAGAGGACAGGGAAGCCCATCACATGATGATCTGCGCTACGCTCACTCATCTCGGGAGCCTTCAAGCACACTCAGGTGATTTAATAATTTGAAACTCTGGTAATGAGCATCTTTAATCACTGCCATTTATTGGAGTCCTTATAGCAGCAATAACAAAGGTGAATGCTGACTTTGCTGTGGAGTTTAATTAATCCAACCTAGAATATAGAATTCCAAGGTTAGTTTAGTAAAATAAAAATAAAATAGGAACCACATCATAAACCTATGTAAGGAGTATGTTACTGCCATGGGTTTAGCATTACGCAAAACGACAGAAAGGAATGTATGTGGGAGCGAGGCCACTGAAGGAGGGGTGAAAGGAGGATGTGCCCTTCCAAATAACATTGAAAACTACTTATTTATATATAATTAGCAGTCTGAAAAAAGACACCCTGATATAAGTAGCGTATTTTGGATGGCACACTTGAAAGCGTAATTCAACTTGTTTCACCACTGAGGTCAGTGCTATTGTGGATATAATTTATAACCAGCATTGACTCCAACCTGAAACAATTTGGTTTGTCTACAAAGTCTCACAATTTGAAGGCACTCACTTCCTGTTCCTCTTACCCAAATGACTTAGGTTTTGAACTCTTGTTCCTGGAAACAAGTAGCATTTGATTTTTCACAAAAGCTAGACAACAGCAATTCAGGGTATCGTAGAAGCTACAAGGAAGTTTCCTCTAATGTAACAATTTATTCTGTAACACTTGGTGAAGACAGATTATATGCAACCTTTAAAGCTATTTCTAATGAGAACTTTAAAAACAAAAACCAATATACATTATTAAACACTGTAATAAAAACTAATAATAAAACCATATATAAGAACTTGGGGGAAAATTATTGGTCAGTTATGTCTTTTCTTTAGGAAAAAATTACATAATTGTTCAAAAGTAGGTTCCTAGGAGGAAGAGATTCAAAAAAACTGTTTTCTAAACTTGGTATGGTAAAGTAGCATGAATTCATTTAATATACTTTAAAATGTCTCAGAGACTTCTGTTTCTTTTGTGAAATCCAAATTTCTAGTTATATCAAGCTCCTCTATCAGACACTTCTTTATCTCTTCTAATAGTATCTAGTTTCAATTAACCTTCTCGTATTTAAATTTAGTTTTGAGTAGTCAACATGTGTATATGGCAAAATTCCAACAATACACAAGGTGATCAGTGAAAAGTTAAATCTCACCCACCCTGATGGCTCACTAGTTTTCCTCCTCAAAGTTAACTACCACCACTAGTTCCCAAGGTTTTCTTTTCAGAGGTGTTTTATATGCATGTGTGTTTAAGTGTGCATGAATTTTATTTTTTTATGTAAAGAATTGCATATTATATAAAGTTTTCTGCATCTTGCTTTTTTTTTCCTACTTAGAACATCTTGGAGGACATTTCACATGAGTATATGCGGTCTACTAATATTCTATCTCATGGAAGTAATATTGTTACTGAACAACTTTCCAATATTGTCCCTGTTTCACATCCTGACATATCCCTCCATTTCAAATCCATGTCCGCATTTGCCTTCCATGCCTGTCCCTACTAATGTATATCTTCGTTGCATTTCTTTTTTAAAAATTTTTAATTTTTAAAGAGATTAAAACAGAAAATTTTTATTTTTTGTGGGTATGTAGTAGGTGTATATATTTATGGGGTGTATTTCACTGCATTTCAAAACTTTTTTAAAAAATAAAATGGCTGATGCTTTGCAGTTATATTTTCTTTCTTTTTTTTTTTTTTGTTTGAAACAGAGTCTTGCTCTGTCGCCCAGGCTAGAGTACAGTGGTGTGATCTTGGCTTACCGTGACCTCTTTTTCCTGGGTTCAAGCGATTCTCCTGCCTCATTCTCCTGAGTAGTGGGATTACAAGCATGTGCTACCATGTCCAGCTAATTTTTGTATTTTTAGTAGAGACAGGGTTTCACCACAGTGGCCAGGCTGGTCTCTAACTCTTGACCTCAGGTGATCTGCCTGCCTCTACCTCCTAACATTCTGGGATTACAGGCGTGAGCCATCGCGCCTGGCTACAATTATACTTTCTAAGACCCTTTCACATATATTATTTCATTTGGGCCTCACATCACTGTGCATTTGCTAAGTAAATCTCTGTCAGTTCAGCGGGTCACACATTCTTCTTAATAATTTTTAATTCAGCTACCTGCAATAATTACAAAGGCAGTTCTGGATAGCTGCTGCCAGTTGTATGCTTGTTTATTTGGTGTCATTTATATTTAAGTGATTTACTGTCCCCTTTATGAGTTGTATGCATAGTTTTCATAAGTGTTAAAAAGTGTTAAAGATCGTCATTTGCACTTCCTTAAATAAATTCCTTTTAAATTTATTTCTATTTCACCTTTTGCTAAAAGTGGTATGAGACATCAGTTCCTGCTATTTTTATTTCAGTAAAGCTACCTATATTCCTTCTTTTGAAAGACACAGATTTCTGACTTAGGAAACTTGTTAGTTTACCTTCTGCTGGCCCATTTGCCAAAAGGAGTAATCTGAACCTGTAAGATCCTCTGAGAAGCCTGCTGCCAGATGTATTGGAGCTCTCTTGTGTGTTATTTGTTTCTTTTCTCTTGCTGCTTTTAGGATTCTTTCTTTATCCTTGACCTTCGGGAATTTGATGATTAAATGCCTTGGCGTAGGCTTCTTTGGGTTAAATCTGCTTGGTGTTCTATAACCTTGGACACGAATATTGATGTCTTTCTCTAGGTTTGGGAAGTTCTCTGTTATTATCCCTTTGTGTAAACTTTCTACTCCTGTCTCTCCCTCTACCCCCTCTTTAAGGCCAATGACTCTTAGATTTGTTCTTTTGAGACTATTTTCTAGATCATGTAAGCATGCTCCATTCCTTTTTATTCTTTTTTTTTTTTTTTTTTTTTTGGTCTCCTTTGACTGTATTTTCAAATGGCCTGTTTTTAACCTCACTAATTCTTTCTTCTGCTTGATAATTTATGCTGCTAAAAGACTCTGATGCATTCTTCGGTATGTCAGTTGCATTTTTCAGCTCCAGAATTTCTGCTTGATCCTTTTGAATTATTTCAATTTCTTTGTTAAATTTATCTGACAGGATTCAGAATTTCTTCTCTGTGTTATCTTGAATTTATTTGAGTTTCCTCAAAACAGCTATTTAAATTCTCTGTCTGGAAGGTCACATATCCCTGCCTCTCCAGGGTTGGCCCCGGTGCCTTATTTAGTTTGTTTGGTGAGCTCATGTTTTCCTGGATGGTCTTGATGCTTGTGAATGTTTGTCAGTGTCTGGGCTTTGAGGAATTAGATATTTATTGTAGTCTTTGCAGTCAGGGCTTCTTTGTACCCATCCTTCTTTGGAAGGCTTTCTGCGTATTTTAAGGGATTTGGGTGTTGTGATCTAAGTTTTTGGTCACTGTAGCCATATCTACATTAGGGAGCACTCCAAGGCCAGTAATGCTGTTCTTGCAGATTTGTAGAGGTACCACCTTGGTGGTCTTGGATAAGATCTGGATGAATTATCTTGATTACCAGGCAGAGACTCTTGTTCTCTTCTGTTACTTTCTCCCAAACAGAGTCAGTCTCTCTCTCTCTCTCTCTCCACCCGCCCCCCCCACCCCGCCCATCTCTCTTTCTCTCTCTTGAACTGCCTGGAGCTGGGGCGAGGGGTGGGATGACACAATCACTCCTGCGGCCACTCCTACTAGGACTGCATTAGGTAAGACCTGAAGCCAGCATTGGATCTTGCCCAAGGCCAGCTGTATCCACTGCCTGGCTACCGCCTATGTTTGCTCAAGGCCCTAGGGCTCTACAATCAGCAGGTGGCAGAGCCAGCCAGGCTCATGTCCTTCCCTTCAGGATGACAAGTTCCCCTGGGCCCTGAGTGGGTCCAG
This sequence comes from Aotus nancymaae, assembly GCF_030222135.1. Lineage (NCBI taxonomy): Eukaryota > Metazoa > Chordata > Mammalia > Primates > Aotidae > Aotus > Aotus nancymaae. The sequence goes on from NW_026988450.1 coordinate 47,213,890, forward strand.
AGATGCTGTCCAGAAGTCAGGCCTGGAGTCAGAAACCTTAGAAATGTACCTGGTGTTCCATTCTTCTGCAGCTAAGCTGACACCAAAACCACAAGACAAAGTCTTCCTACTTGTCCCTCTTCTTTCCCCAGGCAGAGGAGTCTCTCCTCTGTCCACCACCATCAAGTACTGCCAGGGTATTGCCAATAGTCACCTAAGGTCCAAAGGCTCTTCACTCAGCTTATGCTGAATGCTGCCAGGCCTGCCACTACCCTTCAGGGAAGTGGGCTCTCCTGTGGTTCAGGGTAGGTCTAGAAATGCCATCTAAGAGCCAAGACCTGGAATCAGGGACCCCAAGAGCACCCTTGGTGCTCTACCTGCACCTGTGGCCAAGCTGCAAGACAAAATGCTTTTTATTCATTCATCTCTTTTTCTTAAGTAGGAGTCCTTCCCCATAGCCACCACAGCTGTGAATATGCTGGGCCACACCTGAGGCTAACATGTCTCTGAGTCTCATCCAAGGCTCACAGTGATTTGCAGAGCATGAGTACTGTCTGGCTATCACTGCGGATTACGCAGGGCCCAAATGCTCTTTAGTTAGCAGGTGATGAAGCCTTTTTGGACTAGGTCCTTCCCTTTCTGGCCCAGGGTGTGTCAAGAAATGTCATCCAGGAGCTAGGGCCTAGAATGGGGGCCTCAGGTCTCTGACTAATACTCTATCCTACTGTGGCTGAGCTGGTATCCAAGTTGCAAGACAAAGTCCTCTTTATCGTCTCTCCTTGCCTCAAGGGGAAGAAAGGAGGCTGCGGGGGGAGTGGCGCCTGCGCTCCCTTGTCTGCCCAGCTGGTGTCTCACTGGATCGGATACCCTTCAAGTCCACTGGTTCCAATCCTAACACAGCACCAGGACTTGCCTAGGAGTTGCAGTTCTTATGGCCTAGACAGCCTTTCAAGTTTATTTAGGACCCCAGAGCCTTTTAGCTTGTGGTGGCAAGGCTTGCCAAAACTCAAGTTCACACCTGTGGGGTGGTAGATTTCTCTCTGGATAGAGCTGGTCTAAACGCTCCCTCTGTGGCCATCAGCTGAGTTCTACCCAGTGTTGGCAGCACTGAGTTCCAGTGCAAAGTCCTGTAATCACGGTGCTCTTCTTCCTCAAGTGCTCAGATTCTCTGTGCCACATGGCCACTGCTGGAGGATGTGGGAAAGGTGGTGTTGGTGATTCAAGACTGTCCTTCTTACCCTCTTCAGTGCGCTTTTGGCAATATGAAGTTAACATCAGGTACTGTGATTGCCACCTGAGTTTTGGTTCTTACGAAGGTGCTGTTTTTTGTGTAGATAGTTGTAAAATTTGGTGTTCCTGCAGGGAGGACGATTGGTAGAGGCTTCTATTCAGCCATCTTGCTCCACCTCCTTTGTCTGGACATGTCAAGTTCCGAAAGATAGCAGGGTATCACCAACATGTTCCTCACCCAGGAAAATGTTACATTTTAGGTCAAGACTTGGATCCCAGAAGTCTAATCCAAACGGAAACTGCCCCCACAAAATTCACATTTCACTGCTACTTGCTACCTGGAAGAGCTTAGGCAAGTTATTTACTCCATTGTGACTCAGTTTCCTCATCTCTAGGAACAAATTAAGTCATCATACTTGCTAAATCCCAGGAATTTGGCTCTGCAAGAGGCCAGTCTAGGGAACAGAATATGTTTCAAAGCTCACTGAGAGGCCAGATGTGACAGTGGACCCTGGACAGATGCATCTCAGGATGCTGACTGCCTGCCATGAGCCAATGGCTATCTGAGTTAAGCTTAAAGATTAATCCAAAATTGTATCTCTAATATTACAGCCTCAGGATGATCAGGGACCATCATTGGGGCTGTCTCTAAGGATATAACCCAATTTGAGAATGGAAGGGATGGGCAGGAAGGAATTGGCTGGTGTTTTCTGAATCCTAACAAAGACATCTCCCTGTTGGTTTTCAAAGAAAACAGAAAGAAGGCCATGACGTAACTAACAGACATAACAAAGTAGAAGGAAAAAATAGCAGTCCTATGTTTGCTACCCACAGCTAGCCTCAGGAAACTAGTGCACAGAGTCCCAAGATCTGGATATTGGAGGGGACATAAAACAGCAGCCAGACAGCTGTGGGTAAGCTGCAGGTAAAAGCCAATGTCTAGACGCTAGATGCTACCCACAGTACAGGCATGGGATGCCATCCTCTGCCCTCATGCCCAAACCTGCAGCAAATACATTTTCTTATCAAATACAACGCAAGTCACTTAAAAGTCTGTAATTGTCTGGTGGGAATCTTAGATTTAGTTTGATAACATACACAAATATCAAATAAGACCTCTTCCTATATAAACTTGATATTTGTGCAAAACAGGTAAACAAGCAAATCCCTGCTCTCTATAATAGATACACTAGTTATACTGGGAGGGCATATGCCATGGGAAAGTAATCTTTTTCGTTTTAAATAGAGACACAGTCTCACTCTGTTGCCCGTGCTGGAGTACAGTGATGCAATCATAGCTCACTGTGGCCTCAAATTCCTGGGCTCAAGTGATATTTTCATCTTGGCCTCCCAAGTAGCTGGAACTACAGGCATGTACCACCGTGATTGGTTAATTTTTTAATTTTTATTTTTGTAGAGATAGGGTCTGGCCATGTTGCCCAGGCAGGTCTCAAACTCCTGGTCTCAAGCAGTCCTCCCACCTTGGCTTCCTAAAGTTCTGGAATTACATGTGTGAGCCACTATGCCCAGTCAGTGATAATTTTTTTCAGGCAATGTTGTTAAAATTATTGAGTCCATAGACATGTAAGGCTGACATGAGTGTTATGGCATAATCAGTAGCATGCTAAAATGTGATGATAATGATAACTATAATAGTGATAATACTTATAAGCACAGTTCCAAATGTTTTATATATAACTAATTTAATCCTTACAACAAATCTGTGAAAATGATTTACCTTTGTGTTATTACACTGTTACAATTTATACTATACATAAGTTGTATAGTATATGACATATGATATGAATACTATATAACATATACTCCTACTGTTACCATCTACATTTGACAAATGAGGAAATTGAGCCACAGAAGAAATAACTATTTCGCCTGGGATTTTCCAGCTAAGAAGAGGAGGGCTGGGATTGGAACCTAGGTAGTCTATATTCTTAACGATTATACTCCACCACCTCTTATTTGCATTAAGAATCAAGGCCACTGAATGGACAGCTCAGAGCTGTCATTTACATTGATGTCTATGTGAGTGGCAACCCTAGGAGCTGTGGAGAGCACAATCTGAGGCTGGATGCAGATCCTCATTGGGGATAGAAGGAATTGATTCTTCCTGGCAGAGGTCCCTGGGGTCCTTGACTGTCTCAGGTAATTTTTCTGGCCCTAAGTTTCCTTTAGAAGAGTACTCCCAAACTGGTGTTCCCTGGAACCAGTTTCATAAGACAGATGCTCCACCAAAAAAAGTCCCAAGACAAATGTATTTGAGAAGAGGTGAATTCAACAAACTTAATTCTTTTACTGGAAAACCTTTCAGATCCTAATGTATTAGCATTCACTGTACCTCTCCCAGAGGAGGATACGGTTGTCATATTTTCTAAACGTATTTGACCATTTATATTGCACTGAAGTAGTGTTTTGGGGGAATATTTTATTTTTTGGGAAATACTTGACATTTAACTGGATCCAGCTGTGAGTATGCCTTTGTTTCGGAGGCTACTAGTGTTCTGTTGCAAAAATCTTCTATAGATACCTGTGCACCAAGAATGTGGTTGGAGGAAAATATCCCAGAACCAAGCTCCTTCTGAAGCTTCTGATCACTGGCACCTCTAACCTGTGGAGTCCCTCACCTGTGCAAGTCTTGGAATCTAAGATCTACTTGCATGGTTTTTCCACAACAGATAATATCCTGGTTCCCAAGTTCCTCTTTCCCTTAACTAAATCCTGAAATCTTCTTGAATTTTGTCCACTTTCCAGCTGGTTGCTACTTAGTATTAACTGCCCATTTGCTGACTTCTGGAATCTGGCCTGAACTGACTTTTAGAAGCCTTAGTAGTTTTTCTTATTCAGTTAAGCTGACTGCAACCAAGATTGCAGTTGAATCCCTTTGGTCCCTGCAATATGTCTGCTGGTCAGTGGGAGTCCAGTTATTACTTTTGTGGAATACCAGGAGTCACAGAATAAATTGGACTCCTTAACATCAAACCATTTGGGAATACCCTCCCGTAATTCCTCAGACTTATGGTAGCTAAACCTTGAAGGAGCTCTCGATTGAAAATCTCAATGATGTGGTGAATTCAAGTAGTCCTGGACCTTCCATCAGAAAGGTTCCCATTCTTGAGGCAGCTCTGCCACCAAAACAGCCAATCTGTCTTCTCAACCAGAGATGATGATTTGTTTAGCTAGTTTAGTATTCTAGATACTGGCCCCAAATCGAGCTGACTTCCAGTGTGGGAAATGGAAGGAAGGAAACGGCCTTCCTCTCACTATTAATCTCCTAACATTCTATGTAGTGAAATCCTTTCTAGGTGACTTGAAGTAATCAAATTACTGGTCTCTGGAAGGTGCTCATGAGTTGACCTTCATTTTTATTTCTATAATGACACTATCTGGTCTTAAATCAACTAGAATCTCACAGATGATTCAGTACTTCTGATGTCTAAGGGAGAAGAGAGAAGAAAATACTATAATTTTTAGCTGATGGAAGGAGAGAGAAATCCGGTGCTTTTTTTTTTTTAAAGGAAAAATAATCATTAAAATAATTAATCCACTAAGAATCAGAGCACATTCCAAAGCCTGTCATTGACTTAATAATACTTGGCGATTGCTTTCAGACATAGCTTTTGTGAGGTCATTTTTTGAGACTAGTGGTGAAAAGCTTCATAGTCACAGGGTAACATTTGGCAAGAAATTAGTTCAGCTTGTTTCCACATGGCCCCCAAATCTTCATTTGTTCCATCATGAAAAACAAACTTTCATTTGCTTGAAACAGGAAAGAATAAATGATTTTCCTTTATACATTTTGACAATTTCATTTTTAGCATGTTCATATGTTAATCTTTAGAAAACATCACTAACTGCTCTTTTCCCTCTTTGCTTTTGGTTTTAATTCCTATAAAGAAAAAGATGCTTTTTTTTTCTTTTGCTTTTAACAGAAAAAGCCACATTTTCTTAAGGCAATGGCAATAAAGGCCCAAAGAAAATGCATGTGACTTGACATATTTCCGAGGGGGTTGAGGAAAAGTCCTTCCTTGGACTTCCCTAAGTATGAAGTGTGTTACTACATCTCAGATAATGATAATCTTAGGATATCGCTTGTTGGAGGCAAGGGTATGGAATAGGTGACTAAGTCATTTTTTTAATTCCTATGACACTAGATTAAAGGCAAAAATTGATCATGTTTAACTATGATATGAAATAAATGTGACTTACGAGTTACATACCCCTACTCCAAAAGAATTAAGTTAGGTAGGAAAAAACTAAACAAAGCACCCAATCAGAGTTGTGGGAAAGGTTACCTGGATTACTAAAGTTTGCAAAAATGTCCTAATCAAGGTTTCCTCTGATTAATTAGTAGAGTACAGTGGTGAGTGGTGGTGGTAGTAATAATAATGACAATTATAGCTAATATTATTGAACACATTATATGATAGGTCCTGTTGTTAAGAGTTTTACATATATGAACTCATTTAACCCTGTGAGGTATGTAATATTATCTTTATTTTAAAGATTAGAAAATTGAGGCTTAAAAAGCTTATTTATGTAACTTTGCAAAGGTTACATAAGGTTCCTCTAACGTGATCTTACAAAAGAAAAAAAGAGAAAGGTAATATAAGGTTACATAACAGCTTTCTGATACTAAAGACTCACCCTAACTTCATGCTGTAGCTATACTAGATTGCCATTGTTAGGATACTGGTCCATCATGTACTAGTTAAACGACCTTGGGCAGGTTACTTAACCTCTCTAATCAGATTTTGATTCTGTAAATGGGTTGTTCCTACATTTAAATGAGATAATCCATGCAAAACACTTAATATAGTATTTGGCAAGAATAAATTGTTTAATAAATGTTAGCTGCTTTTAAAAGATGAGGAATTAGGCCAGGTGTGGTGGCTTATGCCTGTAATCCCAGCACCTTGGGAGGCAGAGGTGTGTGGATCATGAGGTCACGAGTTTGAGACAAGACTGGACAACATGGTGAAACCCTCTATCTACTAAAAATACAAAAATTAGCTGGGTGTGGTGGCACCTGCCTGTAATCCCAGCTACTTGGAAGGCTGAGGCAGGAGAACTGCTTGAACCTGGAAGATGGAGGTTGCAGTGAGCTGAGATCATGCCATTGCACTCCAATGTGGACAACAGAGTGAGACTCTGTCTCAAAAAAAGAAAAAAAAAAAAAAGGGATGAGGAATTAGCAAATAATCCCAAATAGATAATTAAAGGTTTTATTTTGTTTGTTTTCTTGGGGTGTGTGTGTGTGTGTGTGTGTGTGTGTGTGTGTGTGTGTGTATTTTGCCTTCCTTATATTACATTTTTAGTATTACCTCTTAGGAATCTCTGAGCAATGAAGGTGATAAAAGAAATTACGACAATTATATTGACAAAGCTTTGCATTTTTCAAAGTACTTATATAGGAATTATTTAATTCGATCTTCAAAACAGTCTTATATATTTGTCAGGAAACTGAGGCTTAGAGAAGTTAAGTCATCCTAGGTTGCCCATGCAATTGATAGCAGGTGTTGAATCCAGATTTGAAGTTAAAAGAGCCTGTTTAATTTATATCCTTTAATGTTGAGAGCTGGTTTATTGCTTCTAGTAATGTTTAGTTAATCATGCATTCTCTAAGTATATAATAAAGTCAACTGTACATACTTATATTTTTATTTCTTCCTTTCCATAGTTACAACTTGCATTTATTTTTTCCTAATCCTTATAGGCAGGAGTTATGGTACAGTGTGAAACAGAAACTTACCTTTTCATACCTTTGTTAACATTTCTCATGTTATTCCCTTTGTGTGTCCTCCTCCAAATTTTTGGATGTAGCCTATGCCTGTCCTACCCAGCTGTCAGAGCCAATTCAAATGTTATCGCTGCTGTAAAAAATTCTCTCTGATCTTCTCAGCTAGATAAGATCAGAGCGAAACCTGAGTAATTTTGTCCCCTAGGGGATGTTTCAGAATGTTTGGAGACATTTTTGATTGTCATCACTGAGTGGGAGGACGTTAGAGGGATCTAGTGGGTAAAGGTCAGGAGGGGTCTTAAAGATGCTACAGTGCACAGGGCAGCCCCTGCAATGAAGAATGATCTGGCTCAAAATGTCAGCAATGCTGATTCAGAAACTTCTAAACTAAAGACTCATGGCAATATGGCACATATTCTTTTCTACTTAAAAAAACTTATTTATGAATATATTTCATCATGGACTATAAATTATTTGAGGGCAGGGATTCTGTCTTCATCATCTTTTTATCACTAATATTCAAGATTAGTCAGCAAATCCCCCTTTATATCTGCATTCTTTCATTAAATACCTTAGATTAATTTGATCATTACTCAACCATTAGCTACAAAAGATGACAGATACTAGATGAAAGGATTTAAAGTTCCCTTAAGCCACTTGATAAATGAGAAAAATAAATCTAAGACCTAATTTTTAATTTATAAAACTCAGGCATTTGGTCTTTTTTTTTTTTTTTTTTTTGAGATAGGCTCTCACTCCTGATGCCTAGGCTGGAGTGCAGTGGTGCAGTCTTGGCTCACTGCAGCCTCAACCTCCCAGGCTCAGGTGATCCTCCTGCCTCAGCCTCCCAAGTAGCTGGGACTACAAGTACATGCCTTCACACCCAGCTAATTTTTTTTTTTTTTTTTTTGTAGTTTTAGTAGAGATGGGGTTTTGCCATGTTGCCCAAGCTGGTCTGGAGCTCCTGGACTCAAACAATCCACCTTCCTCAGCCTCCCAAAGTGCTGGGATTATAGGCATCAGCCGCTGCATCAGGCATTTCTCATTTCTGAGTCCATACAACTTCCCAAAATGATTCTATAAACCACAACATATAAAAAAGGGTATAGAAAAATAATATGGTGGAAAAGATAGAATCCACATATGAATACATTTAGAAAAACATTTAACCATGAAAAATTTGACAATGTTGACTAAAAACTCTGCTAGCAGAATCAAACCAAGGAGGAAAAGAAAAAGAGAAAACACTTTCAAGACATTATGCTCAAGGGAAATATGATCAGGGAAAACAAATGCTCCACATACCAACACTGGTGTCACATTCAGAGCTCACATTTTTACAAAAATATGATCTCTCTGGAAGAGGGTAGGCATTGTTTTATTTTAAGTGCCTAACGTTTTTGTATTCATTATCATATGTCAGCAGCAATTCAAGCAGGATTTTGTCACGGAAGAAAATATGAATCTCTATAATTCTTCTCACTAATAATATGTCCAACAATAGCGGGAAAAATACAATACACAAATGATGGCTTTGCCATACATCAAAAATGTTTCTTTTTTCTTTTTTTTTTTGAGACGGAGTCTTGCTCTATCGCCAGGCTGGAGTGCAGTGGTGTAATCTCGGCTCACTGCAACCTCCGCCTCCTGGGTTCAAGCGATTCTTCCGCCTCAGCCTCCTAAGTAGCTGGGACCACAGGCACGTGCCACCATGCCTGGCTATTTTTTGTATTTTTAGTAGAGACGGGGTTTCACCATGTTGGCCAGGATGGTCTCGATCTCTTGACCTCGTGATCTGCCCGCCTTGGCCTCCCAAAGTGCTGGGATTACAGGTGTGAGCCACCGTGCCTGGTCAGAAATGTTTCTTACATCCAGGAAGGCTACTGCCACTTTCCATTAATAATGCATTTCCAAATCAAATATTTAAGAACAATGTTCTGTGGTACTTTTGGGAAAAGTCAAATACAAATTGTAGTTGGTACATCAAATTTTTTGTGGTTTTCATTTTTATGCAATACTTTCATGTAACAATAGAACAAATATATCCTTTGGAGTGTAATAGTCTATTAGGTAACACAGATGTTTTCATTGAATTCTATTATGTTCATATAATTTTGTAACATTAGTATTATTATAATAAACCATTATAAAATATACACATTCTCCACATACCAACACTAGTGTCACATTTAGAACTCAAATTTTCTAAAAAAAATATGATCTCCCTCAAAGAGGGTAGGCATTGTTTTATTTAAAGTGCCTAAAGTATTTGTATTTTATGATGCATTATTATAATATTAATGCTATGAAATTACAATTCAATGGATTTATAGTATAATTATAAATTATAATAATTCATTATAGTTATTATTAAAATTTGCTATAGCAAAAATTGATCACATTTAGCAGTGGTCACAATAGAAATGGAAGCATTTCATGTGAGAAGTGATGGCAGCTCCAAGACAGAATAATGCTAACCTCTAAATGAGACTTACACCCATTTCAGTAATTTGTTTCTAGTTTTTATCACACGTATTTTTTACAGATAGTATTATTTATTTCCTGATCAAGCAATACTACAATTACATGAATTAAATAATTACTTACCTAGTAAATCTGAAGCTCTCAAATTGTCTTTCAGAAATGTAACAGAAATAATGGCACTACCTATAAAGAAAATGGCCATTAGTGGTAGTTTCAATAAAAAAGTGTCTATTACACAATGCCATTTGAAAGCAGTTAAGCAATGTGTGTCTTATGCCTGATGAGCTGTGTCCTGATAGAGACATTCAGCAGTTGTGGCTATAAAAAGGCCTTTCTTGCCCCTGTGGCTGAGGTTATGTGGAAATTGGTGTGGTTTATGATGGATGTGGCTGAGATAGTATCCTGCATATAGTGAGGGCTTAATAAAAGTTTACTAAATGACAGAAGAAATGAATAGAAAGAAAGAAGAAAGGCAGAAAGAGCTGGAAGGGCTAGAAAGACAGGAAGAGATAGAAAGGAAGGAAAGAAAGAAGGATGGGGCAGGGTACAGTGGCTCACGCCTGTAAATCTCAGCACTTTGGGAAGCTAAGGTGGGAGGATCACTTGAGTCCAGGAGTTCCAAGTAAGCCTTGGCAACATAGTGAAACATCAATCTCTCTACTTAAAATACAAAAAATTAGCAGGGTGTGGTGGCATGGGCCTGTAGTCCCAGCTACTGGGAAGGCTGAGGTAGGTGGATTTCTTGAGCCTGGGAGGTTGAGGCTGCAGTGAGCCATGATGATGCCACTGCACTGCAGCCTCAGTGACAGAGGGAGATCCTGTCTCAAAAAAAGAAAAACAAAAAAAGGACAGGAAGAACTTTAAATATATCCTAAACTGAAACTCTTGATTTCCCAGCATCTCCTCCCATAATACCTATTCCAACAATTCCTGTATCTACTTACTAACACCAGAATCCTAGGACTCTTCCTATTCCTCTCCTATTTGAGACTCCACATCCAACAGGTCACTGGGTCTAAGTCTATAGTCCGCTCTATATTTTTTTCCTTTTCTGAGACAGGGTTTTGCTGTGTTGCCCAGGCTGGAGTACGGTGGCAAGATCATGCCTAACTACAACATTGACCTCCTAGGCTCAAGTGATCCTCCCAAGTAGCTGGGACCACAGGCTCATGCCACCATGCTCGGCTAATTTTTTTAGTGGTTTTTTTTTTTTTTTTTTTGTCGAAACTAAGTCTTACTATGTTGCCCAGGCTGGTGTCAAACTCCTGGGCTTAAGTGGTCCACCTGCCTCAGCCTCCCAAAGTATTGGGATTACAGATGTAAGCCACCGTTAGGCACCGCATCCAGCCTTATTTCACTCTCTGTTAGGTCTGTTCCCGCCTCTTCATTCCTGTGATCACCAGCCTTGCCCCAAGTTCAGGGCAGCTTCTCCTCTGGCTTAGACCACCAGCTTCCCTCTGACCTTCCATTTCCTCCTTTTCCCCATACCACCACCAGAGTAATTGCTCTGAAATGCAAATCTAATGTAAATCCACTGCTTTCACACCCCTAAGTGGCTGGTCTACAGGACAAAGGCCACATTACCAAGCAGAACACTCAAAGAGCTATGATTTTGCTTCTGATGCTTTTGTCACCATATTAGTCTTTATTTCTTTTATAATCCGTAGCTCACCCTTGCTGAAATAATTATAATTCCCAGAATCCGCCATGCAGTTTCATGCTTAATGGCTTTGACATATGCAGCTCTACCCCATCCTTGTGACAGCTCTAGACTTACGTGTCACCTCTGGATTCCCCTGGGCTGAGCGGATCACAACACCCTTATGCTCTGATTACCTCTGTGTATAGCTTTTTCATTACACCTAAGATTTATTTGCCTGTCTTCCCCTGAAAGACTATCAGTTCCTTTTAATCTGAGATATGTCTTCTTATTCTTCTAAGATCTCCAGTGAGTAGCCGTATCTAGCACATAAAAGGTGTTCAATAAATGCTAATTGAATGAAATGAAAGAGTGTGGGATCTCAGCCTTGCAGTTGTTCTCTTTCCCATTAGTGACACTACTGGACTCTCTCCCTCATAGTTGAGCCATGGCCTGCTACTATCACTTCGGGTACCAGGGTTAAACTGAACCTCTCCAAGTTGTTCCTTTTATGGGGCATTTCTCTATGAGTATAGGCGTGGGAAAATCCAAAATTGCAATAATACAAAAAGAGACACAGCATAATATATGCTGTAAATTGTTAACAAAAACTATTTGCTCATTGTTTTTTTTTTTAAAGTAAAAGTACAGGAAAGAAAAATTATTGCAAAATAATATTCTGTGAAGAAAACTGCAGTTAATATATTGGTGTTTTTATTTTCAGTTGAGATCAAACTTTAATACAACATTTATTTTCTGTTTCCTCAGTGAACACATTACAATTTGCCATGTCATCAAGAATTCTTCACAGATGTAATTTTAATGTCGGTATGATAATCCATTAAATAGATGCTGTGATTAAATTTGAATTTGACTATATCTGGTATTCTGGCAATTTATGGAAAACAAAATAAGTCCACACCAGAAACCCTCATGGAGGATAATATAGGACGCTATTTGTTTCTGTTTTTTCTTTTCTTTTGTCTCAACTTAGCTTTTTCTCATTCTAGTTGATCTTTGTCCTTCAAAACCTTTCCTGGGCAGGTTATTTATAGGAATGGAAGTTTCCCACAGAATAAACTGAGCATGGGAAATGTCCATCAAGCGTGAATTTGAGTGGTGTGGTTTAAAAACATTAAAGCAAGATTTTCTGTAGATAAACAAATGCATGAATTCACAGCTCATTACATTAAGAAATGAATTTGGGATAGGTATATAAATGTATGCAAATTTTCTATTTCAGATTTGGACCAAAATAATCCAAGGAAACTAATTTCACAAAGTAGAGTATGAGAAAAGGGATTAAAAACCTAATCCCCTACCCTACCCTCCAATCACTGACTTCCTGTGTAATTAAGCAAGGAACGTTTCTAAGTAGAAGGAGATAGATAGCAATAAAAAATAGGCGAAGTGTCGCTGCATTAACACATCCCAAATGTGTTCCATTATAACAATCCTTGAGATGACCATCTCACAACAAAGGATTACAGTAAGAAGGGAAACACTGCTTACATGGAATGAGATTTTAGGGTCGTAGGAGACAGACAATCTACTCCAGGTTCTACACTTGATAACTGGGAAACTGAGGTCCAAAGAATTTGTTTTTCTATTCACTGATCCATCCTTTTATAACACATTTACATGACAGCAGAGTGGGAACTGGCACCCATATTTCCTTACTCTCAGTCCAGAGCTCTTTCTAGTACACTATACTCCACTGGCTCCCTTGAAGTAAGAAAACACATTTTACTTTTCTTGTTGCCAAGCCACAGTTTCATAAATATATTTACTTTCAGAAGGAAAAGGGGAAAATGTTATAAGGGAAATAATTTCATTGCTAAAAGCAAAAAGGACATGATTGGTAACAAAAAAAATTGGAAATACACTGCTTGCATCAAGTTATATCAATTGCTATAAAATAATTATCAGAATTTTATGAAACATAAATATGCTACTCTTCCTTTCTGAACGATGTTAGAAGTCTAATGCACGTCTACATTCAGCCAATAGCATTTTTTTTTCTTGTTTTAAGAGAACATGAGATTTGCTACAAAAGTTTTAGGTAATAGAACAAGAAGATTTTTTAGTTTTATCTAGTTAAAAAAGGCAATAAAAAAAGAACATTCTATTAAGATACATTTACTTTCAACTCATTTATCTTGCAAAACTTGCTAAAATGAGAGCTGTGTTGAGCAAAAAGGCAGTATCTGAGCAACAGCTAATAACATGCCTTTTAAGTAGAGCAGTAAATTTTTCAAATGAGAAAAACAAACTGAAGTACTCTCATATATGTTTGTAATCAGAGATCTGTCAAACCCAACACTTTCTAGTAGTTGCTATGACAATAACCAAAAGTCTGGGCTCAACAGATCCTCCCACTTTGGCCTCCCAAAGTGCTGAGATTACAGGCAAACGCCACTGCACCTGGGCTAATTTTGTTTTTTTTAGATGGAGGCTGGCTCTGTCACGAAGGCTGGAGTGCAGTGACACGATCTCGGCTCACTACAACTTTCGCCTCCTGGGTTCAAGCGATTCTCCTGCCCCTGTCTCCAGAGTTGCTGGGACTACAGGCACCCATCACCATGTCAAGCTAATTTTTGTATTTTTAGTAGAGACAGGGTTTCAACTAGATTGGCGAGGCTGGTCTTGAACTCCTAACCTCATGATCCTCCTGCCTTGGCCTCCCAAAGTGCTAGGATTACAGGAGTGAGCCACTGTGCCCAGCCTTTTGCCTAAATATTCTTAATCATAAAAAATGAGAAATAGATGAGATGATAAATATGTTCATTAGCCTGATTTAATGTTTCTACAGTGTATACATCTATCAAAATACCACAGTGTACCTCATAATATATAAAATTGTCAATTAACAAAATTTTAAAAATTACATTAAAAATAAAAAATTTTGAAAAGATAATATGCCCAAATCCAAAGAGTGGTTCCGTAGAAGTCATAGGGGGGAAAAGCAAGAATACTATCCATAAGGGAAAAAACGGTGTCTCCATGGAGCAGTCTAACATATTTAATGTATTCAGTTGCCCTTGAAGCTCTAATGCTTTGCGGTCAGGAAGCTTCTCAGCAGCAATTGCAGTGGACTGACTCCTGTTGGTGAGTCATCTGTTCTCCTTTTGGCTATTAAGTGTCACTCAGTTTGGCAATCAGAATGGAGATTCATTCTGATCAAGGTTCACATAAGGAAACCTACACACAGGCATTCTGATTCAGGTTTCCAGATGAAAATAGATAAAATATTTCTTCAACCAATTTACTTTAGGGTCCTTTTTACTGTAGGTGGTGGATCTGCCTGGTTCTCAATTTGACACCCTCTCTTAACATATTCATCAAATCATATTCATTCCTAAGCGATCACATTCAAGAATAGTACAGATGTGTGGAAATATGCCAAGACCTTTAACTCCAGACATCATGTTTTCAAGATAAAAGCCTTTAAAACAAAAAGCCATCTTATATATCAAGTCAACATGAAATTGGAATGCAAAATTAATACTGCTGAGGATTTCCCTCATATCCCATGCTGTTTAAGCATTTATAGTCCTAGAATCAGTCTTTTAAAATTGATTGGTCTGTCTTTGTTACCCAGGCTGGAGTACAGTGGTGCCATCAAAGCTCAGTGCAGCCTCCAATTCCAGAGCTCAACCTTTTGCCTCAGTCTCCCCTTCCTGAGTAGCTGCAAGTACAGGCACATGCCCCAATACCAAGGATTCTTGGTGAAGTTTGAAGTCTTCATCAGTATATCCATATTAAGAGGAGATGACAGAAGCCAAAAGAAAAGAAGTATGGGCTGACAGGACAACTGGATTAAAATAAGCATCAGTTTCATGAAAAAGGGCTAACTTGAAGAGAAATCTCTTCACTCCAGCTCTTTAGAGGATCTGAAGTAACCTTGTTGAACAGAGGAAGAAATCACAACATGGAATTCCTTGAATAAAAATTTATTGACTTAAAAGAAAATAGATAAAATAAAGGCCAAGCAAGTTTCCTGTGCCTTCCAAACCACATCTAGATGTGGGGAGGGTGCCAGTCCCAGGGCGAGGTATGTGTCTTGGTGTTGCACTTCCCTGTGCTTCTTGATTTACTTAGGAATCAACCCTTGGTTTGTCCTTCATTCACCTACTCTCTGACATCCTTCAGTTTATGGGACTCGGTCCAAGACCAGCTGTGATTATGGAAGAGTTATTTGATGCTCTAAGACCCATAGCAGGCCACAAGAGAGAAGAAGCCAATCATAAATTAACCTGGTGCATGAGTATTCAGAAAAGTTGTAAATACTTGGTTTGGAATAAGAAGTTAAATTCCAACTTCTCTGTTAGCAATTCAACTCAAGGGCAGATTTTTACATGTCAGTTTAGAACTCTGTGTCTGTAGAATAATAGGTAAATGGGCATTCCCTTTTTAAATTTGTTACATTAGGACATATGTGTGCCTTCTATTTAAACTCTCTTCCTTCCATATAATAATTTTTCATTAAAAGCTTAGTAGTATAGAAGACTGTTCAATAACTGTTTAAACATTTAGGGCATGGTGAGTTTTAAATGATTTTGTTCACTTTTATTTATTTCTCTTTTTTTTTTTTTTTACCTTTTATTATCACTTCTTAAAGACAAATTTAACCCAAAGCTAAGACATCAATTAATTATACTTTACTCAAATATGATTATGGATATGATATTCTTATCTGGTTCAGTTGGAGATAAAAAAACCTTTGGTTGACAGGTTACAAACTTAAATGCCTATAATGGTCTTTAAGGTGATCCTCTGAAGACAAAACAATGAGAGGGGTGGGTCATGGTGATAAGGGGGATGGGCATTGGTGATGAGGGAGGTGGGCGTGGTGATGGGGGGGTAGGCTGTAATGACGGGGTGGGCTGTGGTGATCGGGGGTGGCTTGTGGTGATGGGGGGTAGGCTGTAATGATGAGGGGATGGGCACTGGTGATGAGGGAGGTGGGTGTGGTGATGGGAGTAGGTTGTAATGAGGGGATGGGCTGTGGTGATGGTGGGCACTGGCCATGGTAGTGAGGGGTTGTGGGGCCGTGGTGAACTATTCAAGATCAGTGAAAGGTGGCACTCATGAATCAGCCCTAGTCAACTGCAAATCCAGCACTACCAAATCTGATTCTGCAGCCAAAAATTCAGTTGTGTGTGTGTTACTGTCTAATTTTACCCATGGGAAATTAGTATTCTTTAAAAGCATTGTTTGAGCCAAACACAACATGGGCCAACTCTGGTCTACAGGCAGGTTTGTGAACTCTGATCTAGCCTACAAATAAAAATTTCATCCATTTTTGTTTCCTGCACATTCAATGTATTGTGTCACCTCTGTGATATAGGGAGAAACCAGGATGTATATTTATAATATAGAAAAGTAAAAGATAAAACAGTAAGGAAAACTTTCTTTTACAGAAAAAAAAAACCCATGACATGAAAAGAACATATTTATATAATAATGCTACAAACAGAGCCTCACATGTAAATATCTGGCTTGTGGTTTCTGACCACTTATAATGGCAACTTTATTGTACTGCTAAAAAGAAAACCACAAAAACACTTTCATGTCAGTCACAATCAAGCTTCAAACACATGGACACATTAAGCGTGCTCACAGGCTGAGTCAACTCTGACCATATTGAGGCACAACTCCTAATTATCATTCCCCATCAGTTGTACAATTTTAGGAAAAGAGGTATGTCAATTACAATGTATTCAATTGGAATTAAGATTTGAAGATCTGAGGATATGACAGTTTGAAAAATGTCATCTCACAGAAAAGTTCTACAATTCATGTTGGCAGGAAGAAAAGCGTCAAGTAATTCATGTTGATTAAAAAAATTGCTATTGTCATTTATTAAAGATAATGAAGAAGGAACTGTCATTCAGAGACAATTTGCACAATTTCAAATGAGAAAACTTACCTGGATTAAGAACAATAATCCTTTCTTTTCTACATTTTTCTTGGCATGCATTAATGATTAAAGTTGAAAAGACTCCAAAAAAGTAAAAATACTACCACTGACTAAGATTAATTCTGCATTACAAATTTAATTGTGTGTTACTTAATCACTAGCAATATCTCTAGAAATACTTTGTGGCATGCTGAAAAAATAAGGATGAGTGGAAAAGATGTTTCAAATAAAGTGTTTAGGCTTCAGGAATGCTTTCTGCTGAGAATGTATGAGCAGACATAAAATTAAAACTTCAGAGTTGTATTTCACACATTTTATGTAGGCTGGTTTTTGGACAAACACGCAAAAGCAGATAACTCAGCAAGCCACTGAGAAGAGCGATATTTTCTGCATATCTTGAACATGAAAATCGATGTCCATGTGAAGCGACACTATCACAGGCATCCTGTGAGGTTAGAGTTCTGGTGACCTCATCCAGGCTGGCACTAAGCACATTGCTCTGAGGGACAAAGAGAATTTGCAGCATCTAGGTTTGTGTAACGCTACGCGTCACTAGCTCATTGGTCTGTTTATGTTTCCTTTCATTTGTTTCTAATAAAAATCTTGGAGACCAAAGTTTCTGCTTGACATGATTTCTTTGGAATTCCAAAAGGCCTCACCAGGGCTTCGGCTCTGCTATGACCATTGTCTAATGGATTACAGATACATTTCAGTTTAGGGCTTCATAACAGCACCACAGAAATACACAAAACAACATGTATTCCACATGATGAATTTTGATTTGAGCAAAACCCAGCATATTGGGGAAAATTAGAGATGGAAAAGACTTATCAGACTCATGCTCTCCTCATTTTCTCAATGCAGTTAGCTCTCCAACCTTAATCCAAACTAGTTCAGTAACAGAGTGACTACTTCACCTAGGAAATTATTCTAGGGCCATGGAGATCTTGCTGCTATGATCTTTCCGTCCCAAATTTCAAATGCTTAATTTAATACAATTTATCCTAAAGTCAATCTATTTATTACTCATTTCCATTCAGCTGGGCAATGATGAAGTGAGCTAATGAGTTTATGTTTCTCATACCTGGCATAGTGGATGCTCATTCAAGATTAGTTTCTTACCTTTATAATTTTGTCTAAAGTGTTCCCTGAATTTAACTTGGAAGGAGGTGCTATGTTTTTGAACTCTTTTCTGGTTTCTTTTAATCAATATATTCAGAGGCATAGAACCGAAAAATGTCACTAGTGCTTCTATCACGTTCTATTTCTCCTTCTCTCCCTCCTTGCCTCTGCAACGATCTCCCTCCATATCCCACTTCCTTGCCACCCCATAGACTAGTTAATTTTATACTGAATGAGGTCTGCCATGAAGCTGTTTAATTCCATGTGGCTTCAATTCTTTGGATTGTTGATAACTTCATTGTTTTTAATCATCTCTAAATGTTTAGGCATAGCATAGATCACAGTCATGGAGATAAACAGAAGAAGGAAAACATTAAATGGAAGCCCACGCTTTGGAGACGCACAAATAATTGAACTCAACCCCCAAAGGACAGGATTATAGGCCTGTGAATGTTCACAAGCATGAATATTCATGAGTCTCTTGCAATGAACTGTTTAACCCCCATACTTCATTAGGAATTGAAATCTCTTAAGCAAGTGTGTATCTCTTCCAACACCCTAGAACAGAACATCCTATCCTTGTTTTATCAAAATTCAAATTTGAACCAATTCTACAGGCTGCACTGTGTGATTTCCAGGTGCCATGGTCTCCCAGGAAGGGCAAATGTCAAGCAATGAGACACGCAGTCAGTTGCCAGTCCCCTGGGTCACAGTTAAATGGTGAGGAGGGACATGAAACAGGGCATTGTGAGTATGTTGAGAGGTACCAAAGGGGAAGTGTAGGGCAGGGTTGCTGTGTGGTTGGGCAGGTGGTGTAGGTTTTGCGGTGCAGAAAGCCTCCACATCTGAGGTGGCACACCCGCATCTCATACATTGTTGATTTGTGTATTTCTCAGCACAGTTCTCTGATACATAGTGCCAGTGTCCTGCTCTAACAAAATCAATGTATTACAAACATTTGCAGACAGACAGAAATAAGGTATTTTGAGAAAGGGCTGCCTTTTTCTAATTCACAAAACAACACCACACAGATGAGAGAGGGCCTGCATAGGGTGTGAAGGGAGCAGAGAATAAGCCTGTTTAATTACCTTAGTCTGAAAGCCAGGGAAGATCTCCTGAGCAAGGGTTTACCTGAGACAAGAAGGATTATCAGTAGTTTGAAATTTTATTACAAACTCCACAGAATATCCAACCTATTTCTTTGTACTGGATTTCTGGTATATTAAGCATAGCCTCAAATCACAGTTGATCTGAAAGGAATCTGCCATTCGGCCTCTCTGTGATTAATAAACAAGTGAACAATGTGCTTTGAAGCCAGAGCAAGAGGATGGAAAACTGTACACACATCTAACTTGCTGTGCATTTCCTCTGACCAACTCCTATATTTGTTTTTAAAATGTATTTCATCTTGGTGCGTTATTTGGAAATTCTTGTGTTTTCCACTGTTTTTTGGTAGGGAATATGTGAAGGAGTTGAAGGGTAATTGCTACTTAATTGGATGAAAAACGAGCTGTGAGGATCCTACTTTCCTGCTGTCCGTAAATTTAACCAATGCATGAATAAGAATAATAAAAAGCCTTTCTTGAAATGGTTTCTCCATTTTAGAGAATGCAACCATCAGCCATCTTTGGAGGCATGGAAGTATACTCCATTATAAAGAATAAGGTATTTTGTTTTTCTATACAATAATAATTACAAATCATAGTGACAATAGCCAATGTTGTCATTATGTCAAATACTATATATCTAACACTGTCCTTGGGAGTTTGAGTTTACTCAGTTCTTCCCCATGACGACCTCTAATATGGAAACTTCTTTCATTCCCATTTTGCAGGCTAGGAATCTGAGGTATAAACTGGTTTTAATAATTTGCCAAGGTCACAGAGCTTGCCAATGGCAGAACTGTGATTTGAACCTGGCAGTGTGGCCCTAGAGCTCTTGACCTTTCTGCTGCCCTGGTTTATTAGGGCGAGTATTGAACCTAGTCTCTAGGTGAAATTGAAAATCATTAATTAAGCTTTCTGAATTAATGGAAACACAAATCGACATCTAGAATTAACCACACTGCCAGTATATCTAGCATTTTAGTCAGAATAGATTTTGGACCTATTATTCATTGAGAAAGACTTCCAAGTGAGAAAAATAAAGTAAAATTAAAAGATGACACAAGGTTACCAAGGTTCTGATTCTCTCAAACAGCTGGACCCAGGCCTGGGCATCTCTGTGTACTGAGATCATTCCCCATTGTGCTGTCTTCATGGTAAGGCATGGACGGGTTATTTAGGCTGAGTCTCTAGCATGATGTGACTGCCTGTGAGCTTTGCCTTAAGAATTCTCTAAAGGGTTTTCTGCAGAACTGCTGTCCCTTGAGATAAACTCAAGGGAATATCAGATGTACTCATCAGGTTTTGGAAACCTGGCATACTGCATCTGTCTCTCAAAGATTCACAGTGTGCATGGGCCTGTTTTAGGGCCCCAAGAAGCCCTACACTAATGAAACCTGTGTTGCCTTTAAAACCCCAAATTGCAGAATCCTGTTTGATTATGGAATTCTTTGTTTCTTAGAACACCTATGAATCTACCTGTAAGACAAATGTTGGACAAATGCTGTCTGAAGTTGAGCATGTCAGTGAGGAACAGCAGGACACACAGAGAAAGAGAAAGAAAGGACAGAAGAAAGATGCTTCAGGGCATGAAAACATGGGCAGAGGGTAAGTTGAAATGCCCACATTACTAACTGTGGTGCTTCTTACAAATGAGTCCTATATGTGACTAGTATATATGTCAGACATATGTCATATACATGTAAATTATATGACATGTATATATTAATTGAATGCATATTGTTAAATAATATATTAATTGAATGAATATTCAATTTAACAATATGCATTCAATTAATATTGAATGCATATTCAATTAATATATTATCTGTTAATATATAACTACATATATAAAAATAAAATATAATTATATTAAATAGAACCAATATAATTATGTTAAATATCATATATTAATTAAAATATAATTATATTAAATATATATTAAATAGAACCAATATAATTATGTTGAATATCATATATTAATAGAATACATATTATATTAAATATTATATATTAAATATAACTAATATAATTAATATAATTATGTTAACTATTACATATTAATATAGTCAATATAATTAATATAATTATGTTAACTATTATATATTAAATATCAATATAATTGTATTTATATTATTAAACAAATATATTAATATATATTTAAATATAATTACATATAATACATAATTGAGTATGTTATACTCAATTAAAGTATACAAATATATACCATACTAATTAAAGTATACAAGAGGAGCAGGAATTTTGATTATGTGAGACAACATAGCAGTTCTGGTATATTAGCAATCGTCGGTGTAGTAAGACTAGTTCACATGTTTACCTGCACAGTCTCTCCCTACTTCTGGAAAGGAAATAAGGAGCACAATGTGTTGGTGTGAACCAGACCATCTAAGGAGAGGGAGGAAGATGAAAGACTTAAGGAACTTAACACACTTGGACTTAAGGACTGAAACTATTGTAAGTGTTCTGGATTTTAATAGTCTCTCTCTCTCTGTGTCTCCTTCTCTTAGAAAAGCAACAAAAGACAGAAGAAAAATCAGAAAAGAATATGCAATTTCCCATACAACACTGAAATAGATTTTATTTGTTATTAAAATTCAAAGGGAGATTTGATTTCTTAAAGCTCTCAAGAAATGATACAGAAAAAAAGTTTTAACATAGAAAAATGTGGTTTTTCTGCTTCATCTGTAGACACCACCATAAGACACATCTGGTTTATACTTCCCTTTCCCTTCAAATTCTCTAGAGTTTCTAGAACCTTTATCAAGAATCTCAGGGTAGCAGAGGTTTATTCTAGGGAAAATGCTCCATCACCAGCAGTCCCTCACCCACCCACAAAGCTTTACAATGATTTAAATTCAGCTTAGGACTGCCGTGGGAATACTATTTATGAGCATACATTACTGTTTGCAAAGATTGTAAAGTAGGAAATGAGTGTGTTCGAGGCTGTAAGTTCACTTCTTTGAGTCATTTTAGATGGACAGAGAGGGAGGTAGCTAAAAATGTTCTGAAGCTGAAACTTTAATTGGGGCTAACAGCACACAAAGAAAAATAATCTGTAACATGAAGCAAAAGCCCATCTGTCAAGGCAGTGGGCTCAGAGTTTGAAGGTGGGTGGATCGGTTTGCAGGGGACTTGGGGAGAATAGGACACTGTTTCTGAGTGGAAGGTTAGAAAGCTTCAGCTTCCAGTTTTTAATGAGAGCTTGGATCAAGTCTTGCCAAGATGAGCAGACTCACAGGCAGCTAGCTTCCCTAAAGGTTTCAGAGGGGTACCATGGCTGACCCTGAAGTCCTGAAAACTGCCCCATTCTCACCTTAGACCCCATGAAGTCTGGCTATATCTCATTTCTGTGAAATCTTTGATCTTTACAACAATATTTCCCCTTTCTTTGAACTATCTGGGGTAGCACCCTTTTTCTTATAACCCCATTACCCCAAAAGAACAGGAGACATGAGACAAATGGAGAATTTCAATACGATAAGGTGCACTCATCGCCTCCCTTCCCTAGGTATCTATCTAATATGCCTGGACACATTTTTCTCTGGCGATTTCATGGAAACTGAGCATAAAGTAAGGAACAAAACTGAAGATCAGAACGACATACACAGTCATTATGGAGAATACAACAACATTTTCAAGATAGCAAGAGTCTGGAGGAATCCCAAGTTGATCGTATAACTAGATCTTTTATCTGTTATGTCTCAGATTTTGAAAACATAAAACGTCTAAATTGTCTATGTACATGTTATGGGCTTTACTAAATAGAAAATGAGGTTTACCCAATTTGCTCGTTCTATTGGAATGTTAAAAACAGTAAATGATTACATAAATTGTGTGCCTTTTCAGAGTGGTAACAGGATGGCTCTTTTAAGTAGGCAATTTCTAGAAAGCAAAATTAGTGTTTTCTGCTAAATATTCTATTATACCTCATGAAAGTATTTTAAATAAAATATTTTAAGTGATTTAGAGAAACAACTTACAAAATAAAATAATTCTCTTTGAATCTACATTGTTTCAGTATAAATGATGTTTTCTTTAAGAATATTATATAGTTGTTTAGGAGAAACATTTAAATTGAGATATGTAAACATGGGATATGCTTGATCTAGGTGTTAATAGATAATAACTATCAACTTGTTTCTATTTTAGTGAAGTTTCTAAATTCACAGAAATTCAGAAATGTCCTGTTTCCATAGCAGCAGATAAAGAGTAAAACCAAAAAGATTTTATTGATTTTAACAGGGCTTAGAGAATTTGTTCTCCTTTTTAGCAATGATTTTTGCTCTTTTTTTAGTCTTTCACAACACCTCATTTTTTCTTTTCTAAATGTACTTAGTAAATCACATAAAATTTCTAAGTAGATATTTGTGACATTACTGTGAAATTACACATTCTTATAGTAATGTAGAATAACCAGTATTTAATTCTTACTGTCAAAAAGACACTAAACTATGGAGTCAAGACCAGGCATCTAAGACTCTACCTATAGGTACTATCAGTTTAACATATGAATAAAACATTGCATTACAAATGCTTTTAGGTAACTCCTTAATGATTACAAACACAGTATAACATTTTCTGTCACTGTTAATTTATTAAGACTCAGGCATCAGGCTTTCACACATAAGTGTTATAGTCACAAAATGCAAGTTTCTTCATGGTTAATGTGACAGCATGACAATGGATAACTGAAATTAGCAGAATAATTGTTCCACATTAAATGTGCTAAGAAACCAGGGAATAGCCTTTCTTCCTTGGTGCATTTGTCATTTCAGTTGTGTGTTTTTCTCCAATTACTCTGCTCTTTGAGTTTCTGTTTGTCAAAACACTGAATGGCTTACCTGTAACAGACACACAGCCTAACGGAGCGATCAGAGTAATGGGAGCAAATCCATAGGCTGCGAAGTTCCCCATCTCTCCCACGGCCATCAGCAGGACACCACCCCACCACAGCACACTCTTGAAGTATGGCCTTGGGTGCTCTTGTTGTGCCAACTGAAGGTGAGAATATTTCTGAAAGTAAATCAGAAGATAAATAAAACATTCTGAGCTATGAGGGGAATGTCACTTTTTTTTTTTTTGTATTCAATTCCTTTCATAAGAACACTGATTTTTTTTTTTTCAAAAATAAATACATTTTTGGGGAATTATTGAAAATTATACTAGGTCATTTTGTAGGAAAGATTTATATAAATAAATATAGTAGTCATCCCCGATCCAGATTCATTTTCTGTGGTTTCAGCTACCCATGGTCAGAAAATATTAGACGGAAAATTCCAGAAATAAACATTTCATACATTTTAAATTGCATGCTCTTCTGAGTAGCAGGATGAAATTTCAGGCTGTCCCACCTGGCATGTGAATTCTCCCTTTGTCCAACGTATCCACGCTGCAGACGCTCCCTGTCCTTTAGTCATTCAGTGGCCTCCTCGGTTACCAGATCAGCTGTTGCAACAGCACAGTGCTTGTGTTCAAGTAACCCTTATTTTACTTACTTGTTCTATTTTATTATCAGTTATTGTTGTTAATCTTTTACTGTGCCTAAGTTGTAAATTAAATGTGATCGTAGGTATGTATGTCTAGAAAAACATAGTGTATACTGAATAGGGTTCAGTATTAGCTCTAGTTTCAGACATCCACTGGGAGTCTTGGAAGGTATCCCCTGAGGATAAGAGGGAACTACCATAGAACATTCTGGGAGATATTCTGATGTTTAGGTTTATTTTGATTCAAATCATTTTAGAAACTGCAGTGATTTGATTCTATTTCAAAGTGATTCATTAAATGATTTAAATTTTTTTATTTAATTTATTATTTGGTAAACAATTCATATTTCATTCAGTTTTTAGTTTAGCAAATCAGCAATTTATTCAGGTTTCTGATTCAGGTTCTGTTATAGTTCCTATTTTGTACTCTACATTCTTTTCTCAAGACCATTAATCTATACTGGCATATTTAACAGTATTTTAAAGAAAGGGGATAAAAGTCCTATAATCTGCCTCAGCCTCCCAAGTAGCTGGGACTACAGGCATATGCCACCATGCCCAGCTAATTTTTGTATTTTTTGTAGAGATGAGGTTTCACTATATTGACCAGGATGGTCTCAATCTCTTGACCTCGTGATCCACCGGCCTTGGCCTCCCAAAGTGCTGGGATTATAGGCGTGAGCCACCACGGCTGGATGACCTGCTTCTAAAAAATATCCATATCCCATCTGGGGTGAAGGCTATGAAAGAAATCAAAGTACTACAAATCAGACCAGTGCTGTTTATCCATTAGACACAGTAGGCCCCTTACCTAGGGTCTATAATACTACTGGAGTCCTCTCTACCCCCCAAAATTAATTTCTTTCAAAATTAGAAGACGAAGAAGAAGAAAAATGAATGCACTCCAGCCTGGATTATATATATTTGTCTATATACCAATGAAGTCATAAAATATAATTTTTAATAATTTTTATAGAGAAAAGATCTACAAAGACAAAAGTTCCCAAAGCCCATGAGAGTCATCATGTGTCCCTGAATCAATCTACAGTGTTAGAAAAATAAGCTTTTTTCTTACCTGAATATTTAGAGAAATGCTGATCACCAAGTTTCCTAAAATGGCCAGCAAAACCCCAAAAAGGTGAATCTGTAAAAGAAAATGTTTTCCTTAAATAATACTTGTAAGGTATTTACTGAAAGAAAAAGACATATTTAGGTATTCATTTGTTCAGTAATTCAGTTTTAGCTTAGCACCCATTTGCCAGGGTAGATTTGGAATATTAATATTGATTTAATTAGAATTAGTTTTTCACTTTTTTCAAATACTATATGTATATTTTTTTGAGATGGAGTCTCACTCAGTTGCACAGGTTGGAGTGCAGTGGCACAATGTGGGCTCACTGCAACCCCTGCCTCCTGGGTTCAAGGGATTTTCTTGCCTCAGTCTCCTAGTAGCTGGGATTACAGGTGCCAGCTACCATACCCAGCTAATTTTTGTATTTTTAGTAGAGACAGGGTTTCACCATGTTGGCCAGGCTGGTCTTGAACCTCTGACCTCAAATGATTCGCCAGCTTTGGCCTCCCAAAGTGCTGGGATTACAGGTGTGAGCCACCATGCCCGGCCTCAAATACTATTTTTAAGAAATCACTTCGTCCTTTGTGAATTCTCTAGATATTTGTCTGCCCCATTTACTAAAATAAATAAAATAGTTATTTGACTTTTCCCTAGATGCTGCTTCTTATGTATCCTTTCTTTTTCTTTTCTTTTCTCTAATATCTTTTGGAGGGCTGTGATATGAAAGAAAGATCATCAGACTACAAGTTAAAGGATAAATCTGAGACACAGATTTACTATTTTTTCTTTTCTTTTCTTTCTTTCTTTCTTTTTTTTTTTGAGGCAGAGTCTCACTCTGTCACCAGTTTGGAGTGCCGTGGTGCTATCTCGGCTCACTGCAACCTCCGCCTCCCGGGTTCAAGTGATTCTCCTGCCTCAGTCTCCTGAGTAGCTGACACTACAGGCGCATGCTACCCCTCCCAGCTAATTTTTTTGTATTTTTAGTAGAGATGGGGTTTCACCATATTGGCCATGATGGTCTCCATCTCCTGACCTCGTGATCTGCCCGCCTTGGCCTCCCAAAGTGCTGAGATTACAGGTGTGCACCCCCGTGCCTGGTCAGATTTGCTATTTTCTAACTGGGTGACCTTTTGAGCAAGTTATTTCACTTCTCTGGCCTAAGTAAAAATGGGATATTGGAGAAGACATTTCCAGAAATCACTTTACTTCTAAGGTTCTATGATCTCCACTGGCAATGGGCTAAATTTTCCTTTTACTCCCCTGGTCGAAAACCTACAGTGATTCTCTACAGTCTACTACATCAAACAATGAACTGCTGTACTAGCTCGCCACAATGAGTCCTCACCCAGGCCTCTGTCCATGACTTACTTTTAATGTGCTTCCTCTATCTCAGGTATCTGGCAACGCCATCCTCCAGCCACATGTGACACTTGCTCGTGCCACTACTCCCAGGTCATGCAGGTGCGCCTCTCCAACCAAACCTTGCCCTCCTGGCCTGCAGAGGTCCATCTCCTTGAGACGTCCTCAGACCACCTCGTCCCATCTTAACTTTCTCAGATTCTAAATGGTAAGCCTCCCTTATTTACTCTCTGAAGGAAGAGAACCAAGTCTTATTCTTCTTTCTATTGAGTCTTCTGTGTTATCTATTGCTATATAAAATTGAAGATTTAATAAACACTTGCTTTAAAAATATGTAATGGTCTAACCCAAGAACTATAGAGGTTAAAAGGTAAGTTCTTACAAATTGCCCAGGATGTTTATCATAGATAGCTCATGTATTATTTAATGATTTCAAAAGATGCGTTTGTTGCTCCCATATAGGTACAAAAGTATAATATCTTCTATTAGTATAAATTTGCAATGATACAAAGGATCGTCTCCTTCTTATTCTACACTACATAACTTCTAGCCAGCTTCAAATTCCAAGGAGTTATTTGAATTTCAAATGAAGATTGAAACCACAAAGAACGCTTTTCAGAATGCAAAATGTCTTTGAAGTTTTAGAGCTTTATTATATGTGATTTTTGTAGCAATAAGACACCAAATTCCAGCCTGACTCAAGTATAGCATGAAATTTAGTATTTAGTATTTAGAAATGAAATTTAGTATTTTTTTTCAATGAAGTAAACAGTTGAAAATTCATTTTATAGTTGATATATAATATCTATGGTCTTTAATCAGTTAAGAATTTTCTTTTCCTAATAGAGGCACTTGGTAATAATTTTAATCACTTTCTCTCGTGGGGAAATAATTGGGGCACAATACAATGTGCTATTTCCATGCATTCTATTTACATCTAATGTACTTGGCAGTAATCAGGAAAATAAAGACTGAGGAAAAAAAATTGGCATTGAATGGATATTTGTTAACATCTTCTATAATTATAAAAGTAAATTATTGAATAGAAACAACTCACTTTAAAATTCTTTAAGTCATTCACTGAGCAGTTTAAATGGCTTCAGGCTGGGTATTTAAAAATTGGTGGCAGGATTTGGCAATAATTTCTTGGTTGTGACACCAAATCATAGGCATTGAAACAAATAGATAAATTCTACTTCATCAAGATTAAAAACTTGAATCTTACTCTGTTACCCAGGCTGGAGTGCAGTGGCATGATCTCGGCTCACTGCCATCTCCGCCCACCAGATTCAAGCAATTCTTGTGCCTCAGCCTCCCGAGTAGTTGGAACTACAGCATGCACTACCACACTCAGCTAATTTTTGTATTTTTAGTAGACACGGGGTTTTGCCATGTTGGCCAGGTTGGTCTTGAATTCCTGACTTCAAGTGATCTGTCCACTTTGGCCTCTCAAAGTGCTGGGATTACAGGCATGAGCCACCACACCTGGCTGAGATTAAAAACTTTTTGCATCCACACACACTATCAACAGAGTGAAAGGCAACCCATGGAATGGGAGAAAATATTTTCGAATCATATATCTGGGTTGAGATCCAGAATATTTAAAGAATGTCTATAATTCAACAACAAAAAATAAACATCCTGATTAAAAAATATGCAAAGGACTTGAATGGCTGTTTCTCCAAGAAGACACACAAATGGCCAATAAAGACATGAAAAGATGCTCAGCATCACTAATCATTAGGGAAATGCAAATCAAAACCACATTGAGTCACTACTTCACATCCATTAGGATGGCTGTGATTAAAAAGAAAAGGAAATAAGTGTGGGCAAAGATGGGGAGTTATTAGAACACTTACACATTGCTGATGGGAATGTAAAATGGTGCAGCCACTGTGTAAAATGGCATAGAGATTCCTCAAAAAATTAAACACAGGATTACCATATGGTCTAGCAATTCCGCTTTTGGATATATATCCCAAAGAACTCAAAACAAGGATTTGAACAGATATTTGGACACTTACATTCAATAATAGCAGCATTATTCATAATAGCCAAAAGGTGGAAAAAACCCGTGTCCCTCAATGGATGAATGCATAAACAACATAGAGTATATATGCATATAATGGAACATTATCCAGCCTTAAAAATGAAGGAAATTTGAATATACACTATCACATGGTTGAACCTTATAAACCAAAAATAAAATTCTGAGCCCTTCAACTGACTGATGGACACTCCCCTAGGCCAAAGGCTTTCCAAAGTTAACTTGAAAAAGTAATTCAGGCTATGATGGGAAGTGGGGGTTGGGACATGCCTCATTATACCCTCCTCCCTTTGGAATTAGGGCACAGCTGTCCAGCATTAACATGAAAACAAAGATCTTAAGACTGATAAAACAGACTTTTTATAGCAATAAGACACCAAATTTCAGCCTGACTCTAGTATAGCATCACATGACAGATAACAGGCCCTGAGAGAAATCAAAGTATTTTACTCCCAAAATAAATTTCTTTGACATATTTTGAAATGGCCCTGCAAAGCTGTCTTTTATAGGGAAAATCTACATTCTGTAGAGAATTTCCATTCCTTTCCAGGTCTTTTCCCTGGTCCAGTAGAGAATTTACTAAGACTCTGGCACCTTTTTAGGTCTGATGAGAGCTCCGAAGCCTGCTACCCAGAGGCTTCATCTGCATGATAGAACCTTGATCTCCACAACCCCTTATCTTAATCCAGATATTCCTTTCTATTTACTCCAGGTCTTTAGATAATAACTCTTTCAACCAATTGCCAATCAGAAAAGCTTTGAATTCACCATGACCTGGAAGCCCCCACATCCAGTTTTTCCACCTTTCCAGTTCAAACCAATGCACATCTTACATGTATTGATTGAGATATCTCTCTAAAATGTATAAGACAAAGCTGTAACCCGACCACCTTGTGCACATGTTCTCAGAATCTCCTGGGGCTGTGCCACAGGCCACTGGTCACTCATATTTGGCTCAGAATAAATATCTTCAAATATTTTACAGTTTGACTGTTTTTGTCTATAACCTTGAGGACATTATGCTAAGTGAAATCAGGCAGTCACAAAAGAACAAATGTTGTTTGATGCCACTTACATGAGGTATCTAAGGTAGTCGAATTCATGAAGATGGAAAGTGGAATGGTGGTTGCCAGAGTCAGGGGAAGGAAGAATGGGGAGTTAGTGTTTAATGAGTATACAGTTGGGATAGATGAAAAAATTCTGGAGATGGATATGATGACAGTTGCACATCAGTGACAGTGTTCTTAGTGCCACAGAAGTGTACACTTGCAAATGGCTAAAATGGTAAAATTTTATACTACTTATATTTTATAATAATAAAAAATTGGTGGTGAAGTAAGAATGTGCTTCGACTTGAAGAAGTAAGGAAAGCTCACCTGCTACAGAATAGCTCCCTGGCCCAGGGTTAACAGTGTTAAAGCAAACTAAATATGGTCTGAGAAGGACTCCATACTTCTATATTTGAGTCCTTGTGGATGAATTGCAACCTAACTTAGTGGGTAGACAAGACTGAAACCCAAACTTAGGAGTATGTGCCTGTAACAATAGCTGAGCCTCGGCCAATGCCAGCAGCCATACTCCAACCAGTCATATACTTCTGAGTGTTCAAACTGTGTTCAAATAAGGAAAATGCCAACCTGTAACCAGTTCAGCTGTTTCTGTATCTCACCTCCAATTTCTATATGCCACTTCCCTTTTTTTCTCTATACATTTGTTCTGACCATGAGGCATCCCTGGAGATTCTCTGAATCCGCTGTGATTCTGTGTGCTACCTGATTCATGAATTATTCATTGCTCGGTTAAGCTCCTTTAAATTCAATTGGACTGAAGTTGTCCTTTTAACAACAGTCTGGATATTAAAAAATTGGTGGCAGGATTTGGCAATAATTTCTTGGCTATGACACCAAATGCACAGAAAATAAAAGAATAAAACAGATAATTCTTCATCAAGACAGCGTTATGCTGCCGATCCTTTAAATATTCTTATCACAGGTTTATTTTTGCCCAAAGAAGATATTCCTGAAAAGGTATAAACTACTAAATTATTAATATCTCAATATGAATGATTCAGACAAGTTATTTGAAAGTAATTGGAGTATGGCAGATTGCAAAAATGGACACAATTCCTTACTCCTCCCTATATATGTGCCCTTGGCTAGGGAGTCTTGTACCTCCTCTTGTTAGAAAGAACAGTCTAATTTCCTATCTATTAATTCAGGCTACAAAAGCAGTGAAGACATGCTAGTTCCAGGACTAGGCCTCAAAAGGTATTGCATGCTTCTCTTATGAAATATTTTGAGAACAAGCCCAGGCTAGCCTGTTGGGTGATGACAGATGGGGATACACGCAACCCGGCTGCGTTAGTGTCTATGGCCCTAACCAATAGTCAGGCAATGTCCAACCCCAGAGGGGAGCCACCCCTAGAGCAGCCAGCCCCCAGCTGACATACCAGCTGGCTGCAGAGACACGAGTGAGCCCAGGTGGACTCAGCCAAATCTGACCCACATTAATGAATGCCCAGCTGACCAATTGATACCAAAGCACTCATTGATGGTTGTAATTTTAAACCACTAAACTTTAGGATGACATTACACAACAAGAAATAATAGACTAAGGCTAAGAAGATGAGAGAATGGAGTGGGGACATTGTGGATC
The DNA here is from genome assembly GCF_030222135.1 of Aotus nancymaae. Taxonomy (NCBI): domain Eukaryota; kingdom Metazoa; phylum Chordata; class Mammalia; order Primates; family Aotidae; genus Aotus; species Aotus nancymaae. The sequence continues at coordinate 47,245,762 of NW_026988450.1, forward strand.
ACTTACAGTGAGAAGAAGGGGGTACAAAAAAAGAAGGTGAGACATTTGCTCAGGGTTACCATGGCACAGAGGAAACAAACTATTTTAAAAGTTAGACCAAAAGGCACTGTTCCAAAAGTCAGGAGACCTGTCCCTGCCAGGTATTCACTATGTGTGACTCCTGCAAAGCCGTTATCCTTTTTGGCTCTTGGTTTTCTCAACTGTAAGATTAAAACAATACCATAAGCAGTTTGGAGACATAAATGAATGAGATCGCGCTTAATGAAAGTATGACACAACACCCTAGTCATCCAAAGTGATGGGCTAAGGCGATACTAAGAGGTAATAATAAGGCTTTATTTTCTTTGTCTTTATCTAAAATGACCAAGCAATCATATAAATTGTCTCTTTAAAAAAAAAAAAAAAACTGCCAACCTGTTCCTTGGCAGACATAGTAAATAAAGGTTTTGCTGTTTCTCTATTCCCTGGGTTTCTGCCTCAGGGTGTGTGTCCCACCTTTATGATACATTATTGCATCATTCATTTTGTTTTCAATAATGTCTTCCAAATATAATGAATATAAAAATATTTATAAGATACAGGTGATATTTTGATTTTCTTAATAGAGGGATGGTATAAACTACCAATTACAACTTTTAATGCTGTAAAATATATATAGCATTTTATTTATTTTTCTCAGAAAATTACTTGACTTACAGATATAGGTACAACTAGAGGGATATTCTATTTCCCTTTATTTTTTTTTTTGAAACAGAGTCTCACTTTGTTGCCCAAACTGGGGTTCAGTGTCATGATGACAGCCCACTGCAGCTTTGACCTCCTGGGTTCAAGCAATCATTTCACCTCATCTTCCCAAGTTGCTGGGACTACAGGCATGCCACCACACCCGCCTAATTTTTGTATTTTTGTTGAGATAGGGTCTCATTATGTTTCCCAGACTGGTCTCAAACACCTGTGCTCCAGCAATCATCCTGCCTCAGCCTCCTAAAGTGTTAGGATTACAGGCATGAGCCACTGCACCTGGCCAATATTCTGTATTTCTCTAATTGGTAATGCCAATCATACTATTTTATTATTTTAACTTTTAAAACCATCATTATAAGGTCAAAAGAGCTCACATTATTATATTTCCTTTCTTACCACTTCCCTATAAGCTTATGGGTTATTATAAAGCTTACTCATATTTCAAAATGTCCTGAATATAAAACTTACTTTATAGTTTCTGAAGTTAGAATTAGCTTTGAAGTCTGTTCCCCACCCCCTGGAATCTACATGAGGCAAAAATTTAGAGATTTAAAATTAGACATATACACATTCCTCACAATTAAATAATAGTTGTCAAAATCATGTGGGAGTTCCACTTCACATCCTAAGAAACTACAAAAAGATTGTTCTTTCTTCAGTCTAAGTCTAGTTCTGAATGTTATAAAATAATTAACAGAGGTAGGAACGACCACAAACTGTACCTGAGCAAATCAGATGTTTTTAAATTACTGAGCAGAAACAAGTGGGCAAAGAGATAATTGAATATGCACAATTTCTTTTCATAAAGAATGTTGAAGGTAGATATCACCTTAGTTGAGTCTTTTCTAGCCTTTCTCATCTATCAAAGGATAACCTGTACTATTTCTCCTTGAATACTTACGATGCATTTTTTTGGGTAATATATGTGTGTCTTTACTAACACAATAAAAACAGTGTCTGGTGGCAGGTGCAATAATTACCATGAGTTCAAAGTAGGGATACGGCCGGGTGCGGTGGCTCATGCCCATAATCCCGGCACTTTGGGAGGCTGAGGTGGGCAGATCATTTGAGGTCAGGGGTTCGAGACAAGCCTGGCCAACATGGTGAAATACCCTGTCTATTAAATATACAAAAATTAGCTGAGCATGGTGGTGCACGTCTTTAATCCCAGCTACTCGGGAGGCTGAGGTAGGAGAGAATTGCTTGAACCCCGGAGGTGGAGGTTGCAGTGAGCCGAAATCTCACCACTGCACTCCAGCCTGGGTGACAGAGCAAGACTGTCTCAAGAACAAAAAAAACAAAAAACAAAAACCCCACAAAATAAAGTAGGAATGAGCAAAATTATACAGGCATACTTCAGAGATATTGCAGGTTTGGTTCCAGACCACCACAATAAAGTGAGTCACACAAACTTTGGTTTCCCAGTGCATACAAAAGCTGTGTTTACACTACACTAAGTATAGTCAGAACTATACTTAATACAATAAACATACTGCAATAGCATTATGTTTAAAAAGGTTAGATATACTTTAATTAAAAAATACTTTATTACCAAAAAAGCTAATGATCATCTGAGCCTGCAGTGAGTCATTGTACTGCTGGAGGGCCTTGCCTTGATGTTGATGGTTGCTCACTGATCAGGGTGGTGGTTGATGAAGGCTGGGGTGGCTGTGGCAACTTCTTAAGATAAAACAATAATAAAGTCTGCTGCATTGATTGACTTTATCTTTTATGAAAAATTTCTCTGTAGCATGTGGTGCTGTTTGATACCATTTTACCTACAGTAGAGCTTCTTTCAAATAAGAGTCAATCTTCTCAAACTCAGCTGCTGTTTAAGTATCTGGAATATTCCAAATCCTTTGTTGTCATTTTTACAATATTCCCAGCATCTCCACAAGGAGAAGATTTCATCTCAGGAAACCACTTTGTTTGCTCATCCGTAAAAAGCAACTCCTCCTCCATTCAAGTTTGATCATGAGGTGGCAGCAATTCAATGACATCTTCAGGCTCCACTTCTAGTTCTCTTGCTATTTCCACTACATCTGCAGTTACTTCCTCCACTGAAGTCTTGAACCCTTCAAAGTCAACCACGAGGGTTGGAATCAACTTCTTCCAAACTCTTGTGAAGGTGGATATTTTGACTTCCTCCCACAAATTACAAATGTTCTTAATGGCATATGGAATGGTGAATCCTTTCCAGAAAGTTTTTAATTTACTTTTGCTAGATCCATCAGAGGAATCACTATTTATGGCAGCTATAGTCTTACAAAATGTATTTTTTAAATAATATGACTTGAAAGTCAAAACTACTCATTGATTCGTAGGCTGCAGAATGAATGTTGTGTTAGTGCGCATGAAAACAACATTTATCTCCTTGTACATCTCCCTAAGAGCTCTTGGGTGACCAGATGCATTGTCAATGAACAGTAATATTTTCAGAGGAATCTCTTCTGAGCAGTAGGTCTCATTGGTGGGTTTGAAATATTCAGTAAACCATGCCATAAACAGATGCACTGTCATCCAGGCTCAGTTGTTCCATTTGTAGAGCATAGGCAAAGTAGATTATTGTCATTTTTGGTTATTGTTTTTGTTGCTGTTGTAGGTTACTGTAGCTTTACTTATTTATTTCCATTTTTCTTTTAGATTCAGGGATATATGTGCAGATTTGTTACAAGGGTATGTTTGCAAGATGCTGAGGTTTGGGCTTGTATTGATCCTGTCATCTAGATAGTGAATATAGTACTCAATAGACAGCTTTTTTTAAACCCTCGCCCCTCTCCCTCCTCCAGAGTCCCCAGTGTCTATAACTCCCAACTATATGTCCATGTGTATCCAAGATTTTAGCTCCCACTTAAAAGTAAGAACGTGCAATATTTGTTTTTCTGTTTCTGTGTTAATTTGCATAGGATAACAGCCTCCAGCTGTGTCCATTCTGGGGCAAAGGACATGATTTCATTTTTTTTTATGGCTGCATAATATTCTATGGTGTATATACCATATTTTCTTTATCCAGTCCACTGTTGATGGGCACCTAGGTTGATTCCATGTCTTTGCTATTGTGAATAGTGCTGCAGTGAACATGCGAGTGCATGTGTTGTAGAACAATTTATTTTCTTTTGGGTATGTATCCAGTAATGGGATTGCTGGATCAAATGGTAGTTCAATTTTTAGTTTTTTAAGAAATCTCCAAACTGCTTTTCACAGGGGCTGAACAACGCACATCCCCACTAACCATGTATAAGTGTTCCCTTTTCTCCACAGTCTCACCAGCATCTGTTGTTTTTTTACTTTTTAATAATAGCCATTCTGAACTAGTATGAGATGGTATCTCATTGTGGTTTTGATTTGCATTTCTCTGATGATTAGTGATGTTCAGCATTTTTTCTGTATGTTTGTTAGCCACTTGTATGTCTTCTTTTAAGCAGTGTCTGTTATATTCTTTGCACACTTTTTAATGGGGTTATTTTATTTTTGCTTGTTGATTTGTTTAAGTTCCTTATAGATTTTGGATATTAGTTAAAAATCTCTGGACTAACACATCTTTGTCAGATGCATAGTTTGCATATATTTTTTCCTTTCTATAGGTTTTTTTAAAACTCTGTTGATAGTTTCTTTTGATGTGCAGAAGCTCTTTAGCTTAGGTCCCATCAGTCAATTTTTGTTTTTGTTGCAATTGCTGTTGAGGACTCAGTCAAAATTCTTTGCCAAGGCTAATTTCCAGAAGGGTATTTCCTAGGTTTTCTTCTAGGTGACTTTTATAGTTTGAGAGGTCTTACACTTAAATATTTAATCCATCTTGAGTTAATTTTTGTATGTGGTGAGAAGAAGGGGTACAGTTTTATTCTTCTGCATTTGGTTAGCCAGTTTTTCCAGTACCATTTATTGAATAGAAAGTCCTTTCTCCATTGCTTGTTTTTGTCAACTTTGTCAAAGATCAGTTGGTTGTAGGTATGCTGCTTTATTTCTGGGCTCTCTATTCTGTTCCATTGGTCCATACATCTATTTTTGTACCAGTACCATGCTGCTTTGGTTATTATAGCCTTGTAGTATAGTTTCAGGTTGGGTAAGGTGATGCTTCTGGTTTGTTCTTTTTGCTTAGGATTGCTTTGGCTATTCAGGTTCTTTTTTGGTTCTATATAAATTTTAGAATTTTTTTTTCTAATTCTGTGAAAAATGAGATTGGTAATTTGATAGGAATAGTATAGAATCTGTAGATTGCTTTGGGCAGTACAGACATTTCAACAATGTTGATTCTTCCAATCCATGAACATGGAATATTTTTCCATTTATTTGGGTCACTTCTGATTTCTTTCAGCAGTATTTTTGTAATTCTTTTAGAGATCTTTCATCTCCTTAGTTGGATGTATTCCTAGGTATTTTATTTTTGTGTGTGGCTTTGTAAATGAGATTGTGTTCTTGACTTGGCTCTTAGCTTGAACACTGTTGGTGTATAGAAATGCTACCATTTTTTTTGTATTTTTTGTATCCTGAAACTCTACTGAAGTCATTTATCAGGTCTAGGAACCCTTTGGCAGAGTGTTCAGGGTTTTCTAGGTATAGAATCATATCATCAGTGAAGAGAGATAATTTGACTTCCTCTTTTCCTATTTGGATGCCTTTTATTTCTTTCTCTTGTCTGATTGCTCTGGATAGGACTTTTATGTTGAATAAGAGTGGTTAGAGTGGGCATTTTTGTCTTGTTCCAGTTCTTAAGGGGAATTCTTCCAGTTTTTGCCCATTTAGTATGATGTTGGCTGTGGGTTTGTCATAGATGGCTCTTATTATTTTGAAGTATGTTTCTTTGATGCCTAGTTTGGTGAGGGTTTTTATGATAAAATGATGTTGAATTTTATCAAAAGCTTATTCTGCATCTATTGAGATGATCATGTATATTTTGTTTTTAATGCTGTTTATGTGGTGAATCACATTTATTGATTTGAGTATGTTGAACCAAACTTGCATCCCAGGAATAAAGCCCATTTGATCATGGTGCATTAATTTTATAATGTGCTGCTAGATTCAGTTTGCTAGTATTTTCCTGAGGATTTTTGCATCTATGTTCATTAGGGATATTGGCCAGTAGTTTCAATTTTTGTTGTTGTTGTATCTTTGCCAGATTTTGGTACCAGGATGATACTGATTTTGTAGAATGAATTAGGAAGGAATCCCTCCTCCTTGATTCTTTGGGATCGTTTTAGTAGAATTGGTACCAGATTTTTTTTTTTTTTTTTTGTATGTCTGCTAGAATTTTGCTGTGAATCCATCCAGTCCAAGGCTTTTTGGTTGTTGGGTTTTATTGTTTTTGTGTTTTTGATTTTTTTACTGATTCAGTTACAGAACTCATTGTTAATCTGTTCAGGGTTTCAGTTTCTTCCTGATTCAATCTTGGGAGGTTGTGTGCTTCTAGGAATGTATCAATTTTCTCTAGATTTCCTTGTTATATGCATACAGGTGTTCACATTAGTCTCTGAGGATCTTTTGTATTTCTCTGGGATTGGTTGTAATGTCACCTTTGTAATCTGATTGTGTTTATTGGATCTTCTCTGTTTTTCTTTGTTAATGTAGCTAATGGTCTATTTATCCTTTCAAAGAAGCAACTTCCTAATTTCATTTAGTTCCACTCTTGTTTAATTATTTCTTTTCTTCTGCTAGCTTTGGGATTTGTTTGTTCTTCTTTTTCTAGTTCCTTTTGGTGCAATGTTAGATTGTTAATTTGAGGACTTCTTAACTTCTTAACTTTCCACATCATATTGCTTTTGCCACATCCCAGAGATTTTGGTATGTTGTTTTCATTTGTTTCAAATTATTTTTTAAATTTCTGCCTTAATTTCCTTGTTTACCCAAAGGTCATTCAGGAGCAAGTTGTTTAGTTTCCATGTAACTGTTTGGTTTTGAGAATTCCTCTTAGTATTGATTTCTATTTTTATTCCACTATGGCCTGAGAATAAGACTTAACACAATTCTTTTTTTTTTTTTTTTTTTTTTTTTAAATTCATTTCCATGTCTTTTTATTACCCACTATTCTTTTTTTTTTTTTTTTTTTTATTGCATTTTAGGTTTTGGGGTACATGTGAATAACATGCAAGGTTGTTGCACAGGTGCACACGTGGCAGTATGATTTGCTGCCTCCCTCCCCTTCAACTATATCTGGCATTACTCCCCATGCTATCCCTCCCCAACTCCCCACCCCCCCCACTATCCCCCCTCCCCCCCAACAGACCCCCGTGTATAGTGCTTCCCTCCCTGTGTCCATGTGTTCTCCTTGTTCAACACCCGCCTATGAGTGAGAACATGTGGTGTTTGATTTTGTGTTCTTGTGTCAGTTTGCTGAGAATGATGTTTTCCAGGTTCATCCATGTCCCTACGAAGGATGTGAACTCCTCCTTTTTAATGGCTGCATAATATTCCATGGTGTATATGTGCCACATTTTTCCTGTCCAGTCTATCATCGATGGACATTTGGGCTGGTTCCAGGTCTTTGCTATTGTAAACTGTGCTGCAATGAACATTCGTGTGCATGTGTCCTTATAGTAGAACGATTTATAATCCTTTGGATATATGCCCAGTAATGGGATTGCTGGGTCAAATGGAATTTCTATTTCTAGGTCCTTGAGGAATCGCCACACTGTTTTCCACAGTGGTTGAACTAATTTACACTCCCACCAACAGTGTAAAAGTGTTCCTATTTCTCCACATCCTCTCCAGCATCTGTTTTCTCCAGATTTTTTAATGATCGCCATTCTAACTGGTGTGAGATGGTATCTCAATGTAGTTTTGATTTGCATTTCTCTAATGACCAGTGATGATGAGCATTTTTTCATATGTTTGTTGGCCTCATGTATGTCTTCTTTTGTAAAGTATCTGTTCATATCCTTCGCCCATTTTTGAATGGGCTTGTTTGTTTTTTTCTTGTAAATCTTTTTTAGTTCATTGTAAATTCTGGATATCAGCCCTTTGTCAGACGGGTAGGCTGCAAAAATTTTTTCCCATTCTGTTGGTTGCCGATTCACTCTATTGACTGTTTCTTTTGCCGTGCAAAAGCTGTGGAGTTTGATTAGGTCCCATTTGTCTATTTTGGCTTTTGTTGCTGATGCTTTTGGTGTTTTGGTCATGAAGTCCTTGCCTACGCCTATGTCCTGAATGGTTTTGCCTAGGTTTCCTTCTAGTGTTTTTATGGTGGACTTAACACAATTCTTAAGGGTCCTAGGATTTTCAGAATGATAAATGAGCATTATCTTCAACTTAAAGTCACCAACTGCATTAGCCCCTCATACAAGTCAGTCTGTTCTTTGAAGTGTTGAAGGCGGGCATTGACATCTCCCTGGGTGTAAAAGTCCTAGATGACATTTTCGAAAAGAAGCTGATTTTGTCCACATTGAAAATCTGTTGTTCTGTGTAGCTATCTTCAATGATCTTAGCTAGATCTTCTGGATAACTTGCTCCAGGTTCTATATGAGGATTTGCTACTCAATCTTGTACATTTTATTTTACAGAGATGACTTCTATACTTACATCTAATGAACCAACCTCTGATAGCTTCAAACTTTTCTTCTGTCATTTCCTCACCTCTCTCAGCCTTCGTAGAATTGAAGAGAGTTACAGCCTTGCTCTGGATTAGGCTTTGGCTTACGGGAATGCTATGTCCCCTTGATCTATCCAGATCACTGAAACTATTCAAACTCTCTGCATATCAGTAATAAGGTTGTTTTCCTTTCTTATCATTCATGTGTTCACTGGAGTAGCACTTTAAATTTCCTTTAAAAACTTTTCTTTTGCATTGACAACTTGGCTGTTTGGTGCAGAAGATCTAGCTTTCAGCCTATCTTGGCTTTTGACATGCTTTCCTCACTAAGCTTAATCATTTCTAGCTCTTGATTTGAGGTGCTCTTTCTTTCACTTGAACAGTTAGAAACCATTGTAGGGTTACTTAGTGGCCTGATTTCAAAATGGTTGTGTCTCAGGGAATAGGGAGGCCCAAGCAAAGGGAGAGAGATGAGGGAACAGCCAGTGAGTAGAGCAGTCAGAACATATACATTTATCAATTAAGTTCACTGTCTTATATGGGTGTGGTTCATGGTACCCCCAGATAACTATAATAGTAACATCAAAGATCACTAATTACAGATCACCATCACAAATATAATAATATGACAAATTTGAGCCCTGTGTGGTGGCTCATGCCTATAATCCCAGCACTTTGGGAGGTGGAGACAGGAGAACTGCTTGAGCTCAGGAGGTGGAGACCAGCCTGGGCAACAAAGTGAAAGCCTTTCTCTACAGAAAAATACTAAAATTAGCTGGGCATGGGGACACACATCTGTGGTCCCAGTTACTCAGGAGGCTGAGGCAGGAGGATCACTTGAGCCCCAGAGTTTGAGGCTGCAGTGAGTCATGATCGCACCACTGCACTCCAGCTTGGGCAACAGTGTGCACCCTGTCTCAAAATAATGATAATAATGACAAATTTGAAATAATGTGAGAATTACCAAAATGTGACTTAGAGACACAGAGTAAGCACATGCTGTTGGAAAAATGGCGCCAATAGACTTACTCAATGCAAGGTTGTCATGAACCTTCAATTTGTGAAAAACACAATATCTGTGAAGTGTAATAAAGCAAAGTTCAACAAAATGAGTGAGATGTGCCTGTATTTCAAGACATCTGCAACAACTGTGATATGAACTAAAATGAGCTATGACTTCTATTAGTGACACAGCTACAACTGCTGTTAATACCACTTTAGTTTCTTGTCTACATTCATTATAGAAGGAATTGGTAAATTTCAGTCAGAGGTTAGTGCAAATAAAGATGTAGGGTTTTTTTTTTGTTGTTGTCGTTGTTAACATTCACAGTTCCCTGAAATCTATCTGTGAAGAACAATTAAGAACCCTTATATCTGATATGTGATTTTTCCCTATGTTCTTTTTGGTATTTAGAGATTTGTTTTTGCTTGAATTCCTCCAGTGATGGGGAAATCATTACCGACTAAGTGGGCCTCTAGTCGTTTTGTTGCGGAAGACCTCAGGTAGTTTTTCTAGGGAGCTTTCATGTTTTTGCCATAGATTGCATTCACGAGCTCTTATTGTCTCTAGAGTTAGAGACCTAAGTTAGCTTTCTCTTTTACAGCTTTCTCTTCACAACCTTTCAGCTGCTCTAAGACAATAATTCTGCTCCTATATTGTCCTCTCTCTCTCAATGAGAAGCAGTGATTTGTATTCACTTGCTGTAGATGAGGAAGCTGAACCTGAGAGGTTTAAGTTACCTTCTAAATTTCCACCATTAGTGCTGGATCCCAGGTCGATTTGAATAACTTCAGAGCTTATCTTCCTTCTAGGACCTCATGACTGATGTTAACTCTTTTCTTACTTCTCTCTGGCTAAATGAAGATCATCAAGAGCAGAAGTTTTGTCCACTTTTTATTACTTATTCATCTTTGCATCCCCAATAATGGAATTGGATAAGACTGTGCTGCAAAAAATTAGCAGTTAAATGTATAATTATGGACTGTGGTGTGGAAAAAGGAAGGGAGATTTATTGAATACCAGTTAACTTGTTTATTTCACTTGATTATGCATAAATATTTTAGACTATTAGAAATGGCCTATTATTTAAAATATTATTACCAGTTAATGTAGTATATTAAGAAATAGTTTCAATATAATTAATCCATTTGTCCTTAACACCAATTTAGAAAAAGCATCATAGTGTGTGCCATCTTATCCCACACACTATACAATTCTATAGAATCAAAAAAACACTTGAAATTGAGTTATAAACTTATGATGTCCAAAAACCAAGGAAACGCTTATTTTTTCCAGGAATATTTCGATAATTCTCAACATCATTGTGATATTAACTTACTACAAAACTCCACAGTGATATTTGGGATAAACAAAGGATTGAAAGTGTCCATGAAAAGGCTATCATTACAGAGGAGAAATGATCCAAGAGAAATAAAGCCTATGTCCACATAAAAACGTGTATGCAAATGTCCATAGCACCATTATTCCTAGTGCCCCAAAGTGGAAATGACCAAATGTCTATTGGCTGATGGATGAATAAACCAATGTGATGTATTTTATATAATGGAAGATTATTCAGCCGTAAAAGGGAGTGAAGTACTGATACATGCTACAACCTAGATGAACTTTGAAAAGTTTATGCTAAGTGGAAGAATACAGTAGCAAAAGATCACAAAATATGATTCTATGAATATTAAATGTCCAGAATAACAAATCTGTAGAGACAGAAAATAAATCAGGGGTTTTCTTAGGGCTGGGATGAATGAGGGGCTTGGGGATGACAGCTAAAGTGTGAGTGAGTTTCTTTCTTTCTTTTTTTTTTTTCTCAAGCAGCACTATCTTGAAAAAGGGGGTTTCTTTTAGAGGTGATAAAATATTCTAAAATTAATTGTGGTGATCGTTGTCTAACTTTGTGATATACTAAAAACCAACAAATTGTACACTTTAAATGAGTGAATGATATGGTATGTGAATTACATTTCAATAAAGCTGTTACTGAAAATAAAATACTTTAAAAAACACTATATGTAATGTAGATATTTGTCCAAAGAAACAAAATACTATAAATGTAGCTATTATTATCTCAGTCTCTTCTCCCTCCCAGAGATAAGTAATTTTCTGAGGTTGATATATTTAATAAATATATTTCTTTCTTAGATTTTTATTATCTTTATTTTGTTAACTCAGTTTTTCCTTTTTCATCTTGTTCATTTGGACTCTTAACTCATTAGCTTTTTCCCTTTCTTCTTATCTAATAATATATGAAAGTACCCCATACATTTCCCTCTAAGTACACTGTCTATTTCAGCTTCATGTGTATTTTTGACATAGATAGTCATTGTCATTTGGTTCTAAATAGTTTCTCATTATCTCATGATTTTCATCTGAGCCTCAATATTATTCAGAAGTATGTTTTCTGAAAAAATTTCTAAATAAGTGGGGTAGTTGGTTATCACTTTAATAATTTCTAATTTTGTTAAGTTAGAGTCAGAAATGTGCTGCATGTGAATCAACATTTGCTTTATGACCTAATACATGGTATAAATCAAAATTTGTCTTGTGACTAGGTAATATGTGGTCAAGTTTTATAAGTGTTCCATGTATGCTTGAAAAGAAAGTATTTAGTTGTTAACATTGTATATATATTCTACATATTCTATCTGTCTATCCATCCATCCATCTGTCCATCCATCCATCCATCTACCTATCCATCCATCCATCCATCTACCCAACCACCCAACCACACATCCGTCCATATCTATCCATCCATCTATCTATCTATCCAACCATCCATCTATCCCTCCATCCATCCATCCATCCGTCCATCCATCCATCCATCCATCCACCTACCCATCCATCCATTCACCCAACCACCCATCTGTCCATCCATCTCCATTAATACATTGCTCAAATCTTCAACAATATTACTAAATTTTGCACCACTTTGTCTATCAATTGCCAAGTGAGATATATTAAAAATCTACCACAAATATAGACATTTTTTCCTTTTAAATCTGCTGAATTTTGTATTATATATGTTAAGGCTATAGTATCAGGTGTATACAAGTTCAGGATTATTTTATCTTCTCAGTTAATTGTTCCTTTTATCATTATGTCTCTTTTAATCTCAATAATATGTTTGTTTTAAAGTCTATTTTATCTGATATTAATATAATCACTTTCTTTTGATATTTCCTCTTCCTCCATCACTTTACTTTCAACATTTCTCTGTCATTTCATTTTAGTTAGAACTCTAAAAATAAAAATAGTACTGCTATTTTTTAAAAATCTTTAATTTTGAAATAATTATGGACTCATAGTAGGTTGCAAATAAATGTATAGGGGGTTCCTATGCACATTTCCCCTAACTGCCCTCCCTAAATGTTTACAACTACAGTAAAATATCAAAAACAAGAAATTGACATTGGTAAATACCTTATTTAGATTTCACTAATTACATAGGCACTCATTTGTGTGTGTGTGTGTGTGTGTAACCACCACCACAATCACAATATTCATCTGTACCATCACCATAAGACTCCCTTGTGTTAGCCCTTTATAGATACATCCTCCTTCCCTCCCCATTCCTAACCCCCAGCCACCACAATCCAATCCATTTTCCATCTCTATGTTATTTAAAAAATAATGTTACGTACATGAAATCTAGAAGTATGTGTACTTTTGAAATTGCTTTTTTTCACTAAGCATAATTTCCCTGAGGCTCATCTATGTTGTTGAGTCATTCCTTCTAATTGCTGAGTAGTATTCCATGATATGGATATGCCACAGTTTGTTTAATTATTCACTCATTGAATGACTTTTGAGTAGTTTCCAGTTTGGGGCTGTTTTGAATAAAGCTTCTATGAACATTCATGTACAAATTCTACATGAAAATAAATCTTCATTTTCTGGGATAAATGCCCAAAAGTAATTGCTGGGTGTGTGGTAAGTCCATTTTTAGTTTTGAATGGAACTGCCAAACTATTTTTCAGAGTTGTACAATTTTACTTTCCCACAAGCAATACATGAGTGATCTAGTTGCTCCACTAATTTATCTGCATTCTTGACATAAATTCTAAAGTTAATCAATATCCCCAACCTCCTGAGCGTTATAAAAGCTTCCATTTGTTTTAACTACAGTCTTTCTTCTGTCCTATCTTACGTGTTGTTGACTAGTGTATCAATTCTACCCTGTATTTATTTATATCCTCAAAAGTGTCATGATTGCTATGATTTTTAACCAGTATTATATTTTAGATCAGTTTTAGGTTCACAGCAAAATTGAGAGGAAGATACAGATTTCCCATTTCCTCCCTGCTTCCACACATGCACAGCCCTCCCCATTATTAACCTCACCCCTCACCAATCGAGAGTGATATATTTGTTACATTTCATGAGTCTACGCTGAAACATCATCATTACCCAAAGTTCACAGTTTACAGTAGGGTTCACTGTTAGTTTTTTATACTCTATGGCTTTTGGTAAATGTACAATGACAAGTATCCACCATTATATTATACAGAATAGTTTCACTGCACTAAAAATCCTCTGTGCTCGCCTATTCATCCCTTTCTACTCACAACCCCTAGCAACTACTGATCTTTTTACTGTCTCATAGTTTTGCCTTTTCTAAAATGTTATACAGTTAGAATCATACAGTATTTAGCCTTTTCAGATTCACTTCTTTCGCTTAGTAATATGCATTTAAGCTTCCTCTGTCTTTTTATGGCTTCATAATATTTCATTATCTGGATGTACCACAGTTTGTTTATTCAGCTACTAAAGGACACCTTGGTTGCTTCCAAATTTTGGCAATTATGAATAAAGCTGCTATAAACATCTATGTGCAGGGTTTTGTGTAGACATAAGTTTTGAACACCTGTGAGTAAATACTAAGGTTGCTGAATTGCCTGGTAAGAGAATGTTTAGTTTTGTAAGAAACTGCCAAACTGTCTTCCAAAGTGGCTATACCATGCATTTCCACTAGCAAGGAATAAGAGTTCCTAGTCATCATTATTGTTCTATATAGTCAATACTTGCCTTATTTGTCCATATTTACCCATTTTTTTTTATTTCTTTCTTTCTTTTCTTTTTTGTTTTTTTTTTGAAAGAGAGTCTCACTCTGTTGCCCAGGCTGGAGTGCAGTAGTATGATCTCGGCTCACTGCAACCTCCACCTCCCAGGCTCAAGTGATTCTCCTGCCTCACCCTCCTGAATAGCTGGAACTAACTGGTGCAAGCCACCATGCCCGGATAATTTCTGTATTTTTAGTAGAGATGGGGTTTCACCATGTTAGCCAGGCTGATCTCGAACTCCTGACCTGAAGTGGTCTGCCCGCCTTGGCCTCACAAAGTGCTGGGATTACAGGCGTGAGCCACTATACCCAGTCCATGTTTATCCATTTCTGGTTCACCACTGTTCTTTTTTTAAATAACAGCTTTACTGAGATATAATTTACATTCCATAATGTTCAGCCTTTTAAAGTGTACAGTTCAATAATTTTTAATATACTCACATAGTTGTGCAGCCATCACCACTATCTAATTTCAGAATATTTTCATCACCTGGCTGGACACAGTGGTTCATGCCTGTAATTGCAGCACTTTGGGAGGCCGTGGTGTGCAGATCATTTGAGATCAGGAGTTCCCGACCACCCTGGTCAACATGATAAAACTCCATCTCTACTATTAACAAAAAGTACAAAAATCAGCTGGGCATGGTGGCACATGTCTGTAGTCCCAGCTACTCGGGAGGCTGAGATGGGAGAGTCGCTTGAGCTCAGGAGGCAGAGGTTGCAGTGAGCCGAGGTCGCACCACTGCATTCCAGTCTGGGCAACAGAGTGAGACTCCGTCTCAAAAAACAAAAAAGAATATTTTCATCACCCCAAAAAGAAAATCCATAGCCATTAGCGGTCATTTCCCATTCCCTCCTCCCCACAGTCCATGGCAACCATCAACCTACATTCTGACTATATGAAGTTGCCTATTCTGGACATTTTATATTAATGGACTCATACAGTATGTGGCCTTTTACATGTTTTTTTTTTCTTTTTTTTTTACTTAGCATAATGTTTTCAAGGCTCATCACACTGTAGCATGTATCAGTATGGATCACCTATATAGCATGTATTATTTCTTTTTATGTCTATATAATAGTCCATTGCATGAACATACTACATTTTATCCATTCATCAGTTGATAGATATTTGGGTTGTTTTCATGTTTTGGATATTATGTTCTTGCATCTTATTTTTTCTTCTGGCTTCAGTGTCCTTATTCCTGAAGAAAATTTTAGTAGCTCTTTCAATAAAATTATTTGAATTACAAATTCTCTGTCACTCTGCAAATATCTTCATTTTTCCACTTGAGTATAGAAGTATAGGCTGACAATTTTACTCAGCACTTTGAGGATATTATTCTATTGACTTCGGGCTCTTATTGTTGTTGAGAAGTCGGCTGTTAGTCTAATTTGTCATTTTTCTCAGAATGCTTTTAAGATTTTCTTTGTCACGGTGTTTTTTTTGCATATACAATTTCTGTATATGTGAATTATGTTTTGTTTGGGACTCATGGTTTCTCAGTTTGAGGATTCATGTCTTCATTAGTTGTGTTAAGCTCTCCACCATTACCCCTTTAAATGTCATCTCTCCTTTGTTCTCTCTCTCTTCTCCATATGGAATTCCTCTTACTCATACACAAGGTCTTTTCATTCTAACCCCTTGTTTCCTAAGATCTCTCCTATATTTTCCAACTCTTTATCTCTTTGTACTGAATTCTGGGTAACTTTCTTGGAACTATCTTCCAGTTTACCTTTCCTGACTTCTCTCTTCTGAATTGAGTCTTATATATTTCTATCAGGGCATACACAGTAATGCAATTAATTTTTATAAGCCCATTTCTTCTCTAGACTATAAGCTCCTTGAAGGCAGAGCTGTGACTTACACATCGACTCATCTTTTAAACCCTAATGACTAGTATAGACCTAGCACAGAGACATTGTTTATTAAATATCATTTGAACTGAACTATCAGATCAAATATAAACTGTCTAGAAATAGGAAATTTTGACCTTTGGCCCTAGAAAGATCACAGTGAATAACTATTTTATAATAACCGAGGTTTGAATATACCAAACATCCAGTTTCTGTAAGAGCAAAATTTGTCCCAGAGTTCAGATTTCAACAATCAAGAGTGTAGTAAAAAGCTGCTTGCTGACTTTTAAAATCTACTAGATTTGTATTATACTAAAAAAACAAGAAATATGTCGGTATAAAGCAGCTGTCAGAAATAGTTTCCTGATAATACTCTGTATAAACTGATACATCTTATTCTATGTTTTTTTCTGAAATTTTGTCCAATTATTCAAGGTTGATTGCATATTTATTAAATTTATTTAAAACATTCCTGTGAATGGTAGTAACATAGTAAATCCTCATTAATTGCCCTAATTATTGGGGAGGAAAGCTTCAAATTTGCAATGCTTTTAAAAGAAGGTGGTTTGATTACCTTTAAAGACATACAGTAACTTGAGGTAACCGTTACTAAATATTGCTTCCAATTAGAGACTCTGGTAAATGTGCTTTAATGACTACAAACTCCTGCAGTCAGAAGTATCATTTGCATACATTGAGCAGGCCCTTAGAAACTTGCCATTACATTAGATTAAAAATGTCTAGTTTACATCATTACTTATCAGCACATTATATCTTTTTCCAACATTTTAGAATCTATAGAAGCTTAAATCTCTCTCTTTTTCTTGTTTTCTCTTTCTTTTGCTCCCCCTACTTCCCTGTCCTTTTACTGATCTGGAGACTAGTCAGGGAAGACAACAGGGCCAGAAAGGAAGGTGACTTATGCAAAATCACACAGCTAGATAGCAGCCAAATTTTGAGCCCAAGGCACCCAGGTCAAGTCTGAATCACTATTTATCTGTAGAATGCAATAGGTAACCTTCTGGCTAGTCAATGTCAATGCACCACAAGTTTTTAATTAGCAGAATTTGTTTCTGTTGCTCAATACAAATGAAATAAAGCAATGACAATAGATAGGAAAGATAGTTCTACATCTTAGTAATGTAGTTACAAGGAGAAGCCAGAAACACAGGAAGATGCCCTTAATTAAAGTCTGCAGTGCTCACTGTTGTCACCACTGTAGCATAATTTCTGGCTTTTCCAGCATGTCTTGGCAAATAGATGGTGGCAGCTACAGCATACAACTTATATAGAATGAAGCTCAAAATAGCAGCACTGATAAGTATTAAGATATTTTAATTTTATTTGGAACAACAATTTTCTGTCCTACTTTTTTGTGCCAGAATGTTCTTTATACATTTCAAATTGACCTGTAGTATTGTGTTATTGACCTGTAATCCACTGCGGAGCGAGAGCAGTGATTTGTCCGTATGGAGATGGGATATGGCAATACAGGGGTGTGTGGAATTGGTCATCTGTCCCAGCTCTGGCTTTGAACTCAACCTGGCTCTGTCTTCAAAACATAAATTCAAAATCAGATCCCAGTGGAAGCTAGTACATTGCACAAAAGCGCCATAGATTCTGAGCTCATTTTGAACACAGTAATGGTTGTATGCACCTCACAACTGGAATAATGCTTTATCTTGTTCCTGGCAATAAAACATGTATGAACTGGAAATGATACAAACTAGTGTCTTGTATCAGCAATAGTACAGGTTGAGTGATTTAGATCAACTAATCACTGCAGAAATGACCATAATAGCCTGCACACACCAGGGGACACATCTGAGACATGGGTGTTCAGCTCACACCATCTCACAGTAAACTCTTAGGAATGAGCTGGGGTTGTTTTGTATTTGTACCCAGTAGACAGGTAGGCACATGCTAAGTCTCCAGGACAGTTAGGACGGGCCAGGAAGACATCTATACTCTTAGAGATACATCTTTAAATATTTAGGGGTAAAGATTTATAACCTGTGCCACTGACTTTCAAATAGTCCATTACTCTTTATATATGTATTGAGAGAGAGAGAAAAAAAAAACCCAAATATTTCACAATGTTAACAATTGGTGAATCTCCGGGTGAGGGACATACGGTGTTTATTGTACTTCTCTTTTTTACTTTTCTATAGGCTTAAAAATTTTCCAAGCTAAAAAATTTTAAATGCAACCTTCCTTTGCAGGCTCAGTGAAATTAAGGAGAAGAGGAATTTATTTATAAATAGAGTTAAGAAGAGATGATAACAAGAGAAGAAATGAAAAGGAAGCTGGCAGAACCAGGAAAAGATGTTAAGGAGAAAAATAAAACCATTGTGCAACTGAAAACCACATGTAGGCACTGCTTGAGAAAAACACACTATGTAGAGGGAAAGGACATGAAATGAAAGTGATCAGAGAGAAAGAGGAGCGATGTAGGGGACAGACAACTTCAGCAAGCTCACATCAGATGTTATCCATTTAGTTGTTCATCCAGTTAGTATTCATTCAGCAACTGCTAAATGTTAGGCCTGATGTTGGGAATCAAGGATGCAAAGTACCCCTAAGAAGCTCAGAAGGAGTAGAAGGATGGTTACCAGAGGCTGGGAAGGGTACTGGGGTAGGGGGTGGTGAGGTGGGGTTGGTTAATGGGTACAAAAAACAGAAAGAATGAGTAAGACCAAATAATTGATAGCACAACAGGGTGACTACAGCCAATAATAAATGTACATCTTAAAATAACTAGAAGAGTATAATTGGATTGTTTGTAACACAAAGGATAAATGCTTGAGGGGATGGATACCCCATTCTCCACGATGTGATTATTATACATTGCATGCCTGTATCAAAACATCTCACATCCCCCATAAATATACATACCTACTAGGCACCCACAAAAATGAAAAAAAAAAATGTAAAAAGGGAATCTGAGAAGTAGAGAAAGCAACCACTAACAAGCAGAGCACAGCCTGTTCAGTCTCCAATAGAGGTGTGCTCTGCTCTATTAGAACCCCAGGGAACAGAGAAGGCAGAGTACAAATCTGCCTTGTGGGCGGGGACTGTACTTGTTTGCTGTGACCGTTGTACCACATTACCACAAAACATTGTGGCTTAACATAACACAATCTCTTCTCTCACAGTTCTGGAGGCTGGAAGTCCAAAATCAACTTTGTTGGGCTGCAATCAAGGAGTCAGGAGAGCCGAGCTTCCTCTGGAGGTCCCAGAGGAGAACCCGTGCCTTGCCTCGTGCAGCCTCGGTGGCTGCTGGCTTCCTTGGCTCGTGGCTGCAACACCCCAGGCTCTGCTTCTGTGATCACATCGCCTCTACTCATCTGCCTCAGATCTCCTTATGCTTCTCTCTTGTAAAGATACATGTGATGGCATTTAGGCCCCGCTGGGAGAGCCAGGATACTCTCCCCATCTCAAGATCCTTACTTGAATCACATCTGCAAAGTCCTCTTTTTGCCATGCAAGGTAACATTCGAAGGAGGTTTTGGGGTCTAGATGCAGATGTCTTTTTTTTGGGAGGGGGAGAGTCTTTGATCGGCTTATCCAGGGAGGGAGTTAGAGAAGCCTCTCAGGGTGATATCTCACCAGGTTAGTGTATTCTGGCAAAGAGCAGGGCAGGTGCAGGGGCCCAAGCTGCAGCAAACAAGGCACCCCGAAGACCTGAAAGCAGAGGACTGGAGAGGCAAACAGGAGACTTTTGTGCCATGGATCTGTAGGCGGTGCTAAGACACCAAGAACTCAAAGAACACAAAGACATAAACTATAGAAGTCTAAGTTCAGATCTGGCTTTTGGAAGACTCATCCTAGCTGCAGTGTGGAGGATGGAGTAGCAAGGAGACCAGAGAACAGGAAGACCAAGCAGGAGATAGATCTAGGAGTTCACGCAGGAAGTAGCGGCAATGAGGATAATTATAACAGGGCCCTAAAGAAATAATACTAGCTGGGCGTGGTGGCATGCACCTGTAGTCCTGGCTACTTGGGAGGCTGAGGCGGGAAGATCACTTCAGCCCAGGAGTTTGAGGCTGCAGTGAGCTATGATTGCACCACTGCACTCTAGCCTGGGCAACAGAGCGAGACTGTCTCTAAAAACAAAAACAAAAAAGAAAAGAAAAAGAAACAATATTCATAGCAGCAAACATTGGAGGCAACCTGAAATATGGTAATGCTTTTTAGATTACTGGGTGGGTTGTGCTATTTTTACCACTAATCTCCTTCATTCTTGTAGATAATTGAGTTGTCTGCAATACTAACACAAACCGAGTTAAAACTATAATCCCATATGTGAAAAAGAAGAAAGAGAAATTTTCAGTCAGGAACAGATTTTTAATTTGTTACTTGGTTATTGCATGCTATTGGGTTATTGCGTTCCAATTCTGAGAAAGTCTACGACACCAATGCCACATCGGGTTATTTAAAAGCCAACATATAAGCTCAGAGTTACATAACACAGTATATCGTTGCTATTCTACAAGCTGTTCCATGCCAATTTTTAATCAACCTTAAAGCCTAGGCAGAAAACCCCAACATATTGCCTTCCCATGCAATTAAAAACTATTACATTTGTCTTTTACTAGGGAACACATTTATTTATATCATTGTACATGCTTTATTTTTAAAAACAAAATTTCATTAAAAATAAGCCTAAGTTTTACTAAAAAGCCACCAGGATTTTTCATTTCTGAGAAATTTAAGTCTCAGCAGAGCAAATTTATGGAAAAAGCAATATATTTAATAACACGCCCTTTGAGAGCTTTTAACACTTTGGTAAATGGAGAGCAACAATAGTCAAGGTGAGATTCCAGTTAGGGAAGTCTTAAACTTGGTTCTAGTACAAAACAGCTTAATCCTGTATAACACTGGGGAGGAAATTTTTGAAACAAAGACAGACATGCTGAACACAAAGAATGCTATTGTCTGTGTCCAGATCAATATAGGGCCTTACAACTTTCATATTTTACAAGCACGTTTCTTATAATAGTTCTAACAACCCATAATCCTTTGTTTCCAAAGAGGCAGGATTGCAGGCCACCTTTTTCAGGCCCAGCCCAGGTTTGGAACAAGGCTTCCTCTGCAAAAGCTGGATGCTGTGAGCTCTGTTAGCTGCAACACTCTACCCCACACCTGCCTGGGTTTCCGGAGTGCATACTCTATTTGGGAGCAATGCCTGCCTTGAACTCCAACAGTATTTTGCCAGCAGCTTTCCCCAAAGACTAAACTCTACAGCCTATACCAGGCATCAGCCACTGGGTGAGTTTCTATCTTGATATGGGGAGGGACTGTGATGACGTTGCCACTCACTGACTGATCTCTGACAGAGACTCCTGAGGCCCTCGCTACCCACCAGATTAGACCTTTCTGAAATCAAGGCAAGAATCAAGTTCAAGTTTGCTATACCCCTTAGACATTGTGACTTGGGCTCTTCACAACCTCTCAGGGGCCAATCCTCACAGCCAGTCTAATTTCCTCATGCCCAAGCCCCCTATTCCTGGCAAAAGCCTCACATCCCACTAGCATGGCAGCCAGGTCCCAACACACCTCGTGATCAATGCTCATATGACACCTACATGATTCACCGATCGCAATTGTTATTTGTCGAATCTTGCTCACAAAGAACTGCCCATGCTACCACTGTAACTCCAGCAGCCATATTCAAATGTATATCATAATGTTTCCTCTTCTGCTTTGGCTCTCTTATTTACAAACACAAAACAGTACCATGTTAGTTCTGGAAGTTTAATGTAAATAACTCATCAGGTTATATAAGAAAAGTAACTTCTAACTACTCTTTCAAATATTTTTCAAGTATCTTTTCAGTTTTTTTTTCTTTCTTTCTTTCTTTTTTTTTTGAGAAAGAGTCTCACTCTGTTGCCAGGCTGGAGTGTAGTGGCACGACCTCAGCTCACTGCAACCTCTGTCTCCCAGGTTCCAGAGATTCTCCTGCCTCAGCCTCCCAAGTTGCTGGGACTACAGGCATGCACCACCACACTCAGATAATTTTTGTATTTTTAGTAGGGACGGGGTTTCACCATGTTGGTCAGGATGGTCTCGATCTCTTGACCTCGTAATCCACCCGCCTTGGCTTCCCAAAGTGCTAGGATTACAGGCATGAGCCACTATGCCCAGCCTTTTGAAATATTTCTAAGGCTTTCTCTCTCTCTCTCTCTCTCTCTCTCTCTCTCTCTCTCACACACACACACACACACACACACACACACACGATGTATATCACAAAAAGTACAGCTGCTTTTTGAGGTCATAGTGCATGTTTTCTGACTTCTTTGTTAACACTGCCTTATAGAGAAGGATTCTCTGTTTATGGTTTTTCTTGAATGGAATGTTGGTTGCATTTTTGGCACTCATTGATTCACTGACCCAGCCTAATGTGGGCTATGATAAGAGGGAACACAGTGCAGACACCCCCCAAACAGGCCTGGAACAATCAGAGCCCTGAAAGTCCAGAGGATGAAGAGGAAATAAAGACCCCCAGAATTCTCAGGATTCACTTCAAACTTGAATGAGATATTCACAATGCTAACATGACCCCTAGGACTCTACAGCATTGTATTTGTACACCATAATCTAAGTCACCTAAGTAAACTAAACTTGTAGGAGATTCCTACCTCCTAAAGAGGCGTTTGTTCATAAGAACTTGCCAAGCAAATAGAAGCAAGATAGAGACCCAGCAGAGGACACTGCCTTTGCCATTTATTTCCTTTAATTTTTCTATCAATAGGAATGAATAGAGGCCTTTCTAGAATTCCTTGGGGGTAGGAGGAGATACATTTAGAACTTGCAAATAATCACTGCTTAGGGATGATGCTTTTGAAAATGTTTCAGAAATTAAACCTATAATCTAAGCTTCTAAGGAGATTATTGTTCAGGTCCCATCAACAATGACATGGCAGAGTGAGTTATTCTAGGGAGCTTCTCATGTGAGCCAGAATACAGAAATGAAAGGTCCTCTGTGAGCTGGGAATGGTGTTAGCCCAAGGGTGTCCCATGAAGACAAAAATCCATAGGGGGAGGACTCAAGTCCACCTGCGGGGCATTGCTGTTGGGGCCCTTTTCTCTTGGTTACAGGAGCCCTATTTCAGGTGGGTGTCCAGTCCTTCCCAAGGATGCCCATGTGCTCTGGGAACACTAAGCCTAGTAACTCCAGCCTTGGTGACTGGTATGAGACAGGACATGGCCTTAACCTCATCCAATCAGACTAAAGCCCATGTTTTTTCATTAGTGGTTGAGAAAGTCAAGCTCCTTCTACCAGGGAGTGGAAGGAAGTATGTACCCTAGAGGGACGAGCCTGCTACAGGTGGAACCAACAGCCCTGAAGAACAAAAGTTGAAAATGACAGTGAGAAACTGAGCATTTGCCATATCATTAAAGCCCTGGGGTGAAGGCTTGCCTGAACCCACAGTTCTTCTCACCTTTTACATGATCCAAATGGATTACTTTCTTTTCTTATTTAAGTCAGCTAAAGTTAGTCTTTTTTGTTTGTTTGTTTTTTGTTTTTTTTTGTAACTTGCAACCTAAAGCCTCTTAACTTACAAAGTATTCATGGTAGGGAAGCCAAGTTCAAAGACCAAAAGAGAGACTGACTCCTCTTGCAAGCCAAAGAAATCAGCCCAATGGTCCAAGTCCTAGAGGAGGAAACAATTTGAGAGCTGTAAAGAAGGTGAAGTGGGGTTGGGTGATGAAATGGTTTAAATGTGTCCCCCAAAGTTTATGTGTCGGAAACTTAATCCCCAATACAACAGTATTGAAGGGTGTGACCTTTATGAGGTGATTAGGTCATGAGGGTTCTGCCTTCATGATCAGATTAATGTCTTTGTTTCTGGGGTAGGTTTCTTATAAAAGAAGTTTGGCCCTCTCTTGCTTTCTTTTGCACATTCCTTCACCATGTGATGCCTTCCCTCATGCTATGACACAGCAAGAAGGCCCTCACCAGATGCAGCCCCTAGACCTTTGACTTCTCAGGTCCAGAACCATGAGCCAAATAAACTTCTATTGTTTATAAATTACCCGGTTTGTGGTATACTGTTATAACAGCACCAAAAAGACTAAGGTGATTTAGGGAACCAGTGCTGAGGCCACAGGCAAGCAGCCAGACATTCATTTTATGCAGATCTGGTATGACCTGCCAAGCTCAGGGTCGGTCTCTGAAGAAGTCATGTTGGGGCAAACACAATCTTCAGTGAGGCATGGAGCTCATAACTAAACATATATCCGCCTATATTTACCTTAGGGATCAGTCAGCACCTTCTGATATGTGCCAAAGATGGCAAGATACCATGTTGAGGCCAGGCACGGTGGCTCACATCTGTAATCCCAGCACTTTGAGAGGCTGAGGTGGGTGGATCACCTGAGGTCAGGAGTTTGAGACCAGCCTGGCCAACATGGTGAAACCCCATCTCTACTAAAAATATAAAAATTAGCTGGGTGTGGTAGCACACACCTGTAGACCCAGCTACTTAGGAGGCTGAGGTGTGAGAATCACTTGAACCCAGGAGACAGAGGTTGCAGTAAGCTGAGATCATACAACTGCACCCCAGCCTGTGTGACAGAGTAAGACTCTGTCTCAAAAACCAAAACCAAAACCAAAACGAAACAAAAAAAACATGCTGAGAGTGACCAAGGGCTGGGAAAGTGAAGTAGAGTGCTATCTGCCAGGCTTCATGCAGTTAGGACACTTTGGCGGGCCATGACAGACTGGGTGAAGAGATTTGACTTTATGTAAAATGTAAGTCTACTGGAACATGGGATGGGGAAGGGGGCAGTGAACAGAAGGTATAAATGGAATAGAGGAATACTGGTCTTTCAGGAAAAAATAAGCTAAAATAAATGGCCCAAAGTCTTATGTTAACACTAAATGAGCTTTCCTAGGTTGGGGTGGTGGTCCTGTTGGTTGAACTACAGTTAGGGTCTATGAAATATGATGACACTACTGCCACCAAACACCGCTATCAGCTGTTCCCAATGCTACACATCCCACATTTCCAACCTGGAAGTCTGGAAAGTGGCTGAAGACATGGGAAGAATCTCTGCCTTAGTACTTCGAGATATCAAGTGCTCCAAATAGAAAATGACTCTCATGAGGAAGTGTTCTGAAATATGACTGAAAGGGAGGCAAACATCAAAGAAAGTGAGGAAGGCACCAGATGCAGAGAAATAGTGGTTATGGTTTAAAGAAAGCAAAGCTACATCACATAACTGACATGATTTTTCTTATTTCCATTTGCAATGAACTAAGTCCAAAAATTACTGATCATTAGATATGTATTTTTATGACATTTCCTATAATATAGGTTGATTGCAATGTAATAATAACTAGTGTTTATTGGGTACTTGCTATGTATCTGGCATTTTGCTAACTATTTGATGTGCATTATCTTATTTTGTGCCTATAACAACTCTATAAGGTACATACGTATTATTATTGTTTCCATTTATATAGAGAAAGCCAAGAAATAGAAAAATTGAGAAACTTGGCAACACATCTAGTAAAGAGGCTGAGCTTTTAAAATAGCACAATATAGGAACAAAAAGGATAGCTTTGGGGAATGTCAGCTTTTCCAGGGTAAATTCTCAAATGTCAGTGTGAACCATCATCGACATTGGAAAAAGAAATTGTTTAAATAATTCTCATAAGCTAACAAAATGAATATGACATATAATTTCCCATGCTACCTAGGTGAAGCATGCAAGTTGAATAGTCATAGCAATGCTAGTAATATTTTTTAAGCTTTTAAAAATTATATAGACAACTGTGAAGATAATTATTTTGATGAATAAATTACCACAATAAATTATCATAAGGAAAATATCCAGATCAAGAATAGAAATTGGGTTCCCACCCAAGCCTTCCTATTTCCTCCTTCCATCACAAGCTCTCCCTTCCCCAGAGGAATCACTGGCCTGACTTTGTGGCAATCACTTTCTTGCTTTTTCTTATAGCTTTATCACCCAAGTGTGTACCCCTAAACATTATAGGAAATGGTGTCTTTTTCTGCTGTCTCTTTTAGGTCTATTTTAATCTACAGGTCATCCATCCATCCATCCATTTTCCCCCTTTTTTCCTCATAAAAATGATTTTTTAAGAAACCAGGTCATGTATGCTATAAACTGGCAAAGTTTCTCATAGCCTGGATTCAGCTGATTGCATCAATGTGAATATTATAACTATGTAGTATGACTCAAGCCATAATATCTGGTCTGCCACATATGCAAGTATATTAAAACTCAGTTCCTCTAAAAAGGGCCAGGGGACTTATTTATTGATTTACAAAAGTTTTGGACAGTTGCTTTGAGGTAATCTGTTTCTTCCTCCCTCTTCCTTCTTCTTGTTTTTTTTTTTTTTTTTTTTGAGATAGCATCATGTGCCATGTTGCCCAGGCTGGTCTTGAACTCCTGGGCTCAAGAGATCCTCCTGTCTCAGCCTCCTGAGTAGCTGGGACTATAGGCACGAGCTACCATGTCTGGCTTTTTTCTGCCTTATACATACATCTCCTAGAAAATCTGATAAAGGAAAAATGTCACATTGGATTCATAAGGAAGGGAACAACATCAAGTATAAACAAAACAAAATAGAAAAAGAATTTTTCTTAGGAAGGAAATAGAAAGGACCAGAAAGCAACCTCTACTCAGCCCTCTGATTATTTGGAAGTTTTGCTCTGTTCTTTCTTTAAGAGATAGTCATATGCAGCTACCAGCAGAAAAGAGGTAGACCGTAGCAAAGCAAAATGAATAAAAGGGCAACAAGGGCAATATAAAACTCAGCACAATTTTTCTCAAGTACAGCAAGAGAAGCCTTATTCATTTTCCCCTCGCGTGGACTCTTACCACATTGTTTTCAAGCCTTAGTTTCTAGCAATGGCCTTCAGGCATGGAATAAAAATAGCTTTGCAGTTAAACCCACTTGCTGTAAGATCTCGGGGCAAGTTATTTAACACACGTTTCCTTACATGAGCAGTGAGGATAATACATACCTTACGCGGTTGAGGGGCTCAAATGAGATAACAGCTATAAAGTGTCCCATAGTAAATGCATAACAAATGTCAGTCTCTTCGCTGTCCTCCTCCCTGCCAAGTTGTATCAATTTTCCCTTAAATATGTTGACTTTAAAATCTGAGCCATTGAAAATCTAAAGTTCAAAGAAAGGGCATAAAAAAATCCTGAAGTTTCATCTCACCCTATGCAGAATCAACCTGTCTGACCATGTCCTTGTGAATTTAGGCATTTAACAATAAGAACCAACAACAAAATCCTCCTTCTCAATTAGTTCCCACATTTTCCCTCTTCTGTCCATTCCCTCTGCAACCTTGCTGGTTTGGCCCTTATTTATCCAACTGCATAGCATGAGGGAGGCTGGAGATCTTTTGGTCCAACTCTAATTTTACCAGTAAGGAAACTGACATCCAGAGAACTTAAGTGACTTGCCCAAGTATGCTAGTTAACAGCACAGGTGACAGCCTCTAGCACAAATTAAATGCTTATGTTTTGAAACTTCACATGGACCCCATAAGCATGTATGACTATTACGTATACATAAACATTAAAAAATTTTTTAAAATGCATATGGGGGTCAGTAGGTAAAAGAAAAGAAAACCAAGAGAGCCACAGCAGGGGGCACAGCTTGCTTTAAACATGAGCTCCAGCTCAGTGATCACATGGGGGAAAAGGCCCAGCGTTGCTAGAACTCCTAGTATTTAAAGAGATTATGGAAACTCAAAGTTTTATATTTAATCTTCTCATTTTTAAATGTTGGCAATGTACTGAACACTTTTAAGCCTCTCTGGTGGTCAAACAAGACATATCTATAGGCTGGATTTAGTCCACAGCTGGCCAGTTTCAAAGCTCTGAATCCTGCTAGCCTTAATTTAAATTTCTTTTACTTCATTTCCTTTGATTCCTGCACTCCTGCTCAAAAAAATCTTCAGTGGCTCCCCACTGTCTACAAGATAAAGTCCGAACATTGTCACCAGTCCTTCAAGGCAACCCATGACTATATTCAAGACCCCAAACCATATTTCTGCCTTATAGTCAGTCTCCATCTTCCACTGTGACCAGAATGATGGCTGAATTGTACTCTAGGAAGGAATATATTCAGAAAGGCACCCGTCCAGGCCATGAGGGCTGCTCCTGGGTCCCTGAGCTTTTTCCTTTCCTGTAGCACCCTACACTGTGCATGCCTATCAGTGAAACCCTGTCTATCCTTAACTGTCCAGTTCAAATACCACCTCTCCACAAAACATCCCTGATGGCCCAGCCAAATACCCCCTTGCTCTGAATTTCCATAGAACTTTGTATCACTCACATGACACTTACAACATACAGCCTTGTTTTGGCATTGCCTACATAACTCATTTTCCCAAACACCTCATAATATTCATGGAAGGAAGAGTTTGGGTCTTGCACTATATTGAATATCCCCACAGTGCTTTGTACATAGCATGAAGCTCAATAAACATCTTGGGAACATTATCCTTCTCTACTGAAAACTTGTGGATCAAACATAAAGTACCCTTTCTTTACCAGGCAGAACTCCATCCCTTCTATACTTTTGTATTCCAGGCTTTTCACCAAGCATGCAGCACCTGAGTGGTGCAAGGGCAAAGACCTCACCTCCCTGCTCCTAAGACATCGTCCCCACTGAACTACTCCTTTTGAGTTGCTTTGAGATTTCTTCCTCCAGAAGCACTCACACCTTTGCCTTAGACAGCATTGATTCTAAGTGGCCACTGTTAAACATTCATCTATTACATGAAAGCATTCCAGGGAAGTTTGTCTTTTTCTATGTAGTCGGGTTACTTGATCAGATTTGATGATAATCACTTTGAAAGGGACAGAGAACTAGGCTATCAGCCAACGCTGTACAAATATTTTAGTTGTGATAAAACCAATGGAAGCAAGCAATAAGCATCATTAAGCTGTGGCTAGCTAGCAACCAACATTAATTTTGATTGTGAGAGTGACACATTTATATCTCACACTGTGTTTTTCTGGAGCCACACCCATTTTAAGCCATTTCTATTCATTGTCAAAAAAGACAAGAAAAATTTGACTCAATTAACACTAGAAGCACTCAATAAAATGCTTCTCAAGTGAACTTTTAAAAAATTAACTTTTACTTTTGCTTAACACAAATGCATTACCGAAAAGACAAAATACCACCGTCTTATAAGAGTGCCTAAATTTGCACAATAATGGGAAAACTTGATACAGTCTTATTTCAAACCAGCAAAGTTTAGATGTCAGCTCAGTAATTTCAATTAGCACATTCTGGATACCTCCTCTCTAACCTGTGCAAATATACACTGTCAAAGGCAAATTAAGCCTTGTAAACAATATTTACTTGCCTTCCATTTATGTCACATGATAATCTGTGTTTGGATATCAGAGCGCCAAGACAATCAAGAATTCCAGGAAATGTCAAAGAAAACTAATGACTACAGAGGTTTCCACTGTGAAAACAATGTTGTCCTATTTTGGGATGATCACATCTACTAACCCTCTCATTTTTTTCTACCAAGAGGGGATAGATAACTCATTCTTAAACTTGTATTGGGAATGCTTCTAATATAAGAATAATATAATACACTCAAAGAAGTTCCCATAAAAATGATGCTTTTCTTTGTAATTCCTATGGGTAGAAGAAAGGAGAAATGGGGATGGATTACAAACACTGATCAAGAGGCTCTGGGTCCCCTCATTTTTCTTTTTCCTATTTTTATATTTTTTATGATGAAATAGACTTAAAGCAATACTCTCCCCTCTTGAAAACTAATAAAGTGGACATGCTTATTTATCTTATTTATTCTTTATACAAATATACTGTCTTCTGCATTCAGAAATTAACATTTAAAACACTCTTCAGGCATAAAAGGAATCTAGATCTTTGATAATTGGTTAAAGTCTCCGATTTAGAACAACAGCAACAAATATTTTCTGATTATATTGTTGCAAAAATAAAAGTATCCATGGCTTTGTTAAAGAACAAGAACAAAACACATTTAATAAAAACAGGAGGAAGCCTGGAATCCACCGTGATAAAACTCAGTTGCAATATGAATGCTGCTAGAAGAAGGGCTGGCCAGAGCTTTCCCTCATCTTAAACCAAGCCAGAAATAAATGGGCGGCTCCAAGTCCCTTTGATTTTGTTAAATGTATATTTCTAGCGTAAACTGGCATTGTTTAGGTTAACAATGTTTTCCCAAAGGGCAGTGGGAAAGAATGAGAGTCCTGCAAATGCAACCTGAGAAAATGTGTTCCTCGCACGGAAATGGAAGAGCTGTGCTGAGACACCAGGGACATACGCAGGGCATCTGAGCGAGGTGACATTAGGTTGCCCTTAATGAGTTTTCTGCTTCTGACGACGGGGTGTCACTTGAAAAAAATAAAAAACTGTAAAAGCATCCTGGGGTGAAAATGAGTGGAGAATCACCCCCACATTCCTAGATTCCTTCCGGGAGAAGAGGGCGGACGCAGGCTGGGGAGGCGGGATCGGGATCTGGAGGCCCAGGAACGGGTGCCTGAGGTCGAGGCCGAGGACCTGGCGCACACTCTCAGTGCCGGTTGCCCGGGAGAGGAAGACTGGGACCCCCGCGCCCCCAGATGAAGGGGACTTAGGTCAATGCAGGAGACATCGCATGTCAGCTCTTCCCACTCGGAGAGCCCGGGTGTCTTCCTGAGAGTTGACAGGAAAGCAGCCGAGGCGCAGAGGCTCCCGGAGCCAGCCGCCCCGGCCGTGTCCGCACAGGGCTGCGGGGCTGCGGGGCGGCCCTTACCTGGTTCCTGCCGTACCAGGCGCCCGACAGGGAGCCGTTGCCAGGGCCCGGCGCCCCGTACGTGAAGTTCAGGGACAGCTCGTCCAGGGCTGCCGAGGCGGCGTCCCAGGGGCCCGCGGGAGCCAACGCTGCCATAAGGTCTTGTTCCTGGCGCTCGGGCTCCGGCTCGGGCTGCGGCCGCCTCCCCTCCCGGCTGCACCGCCTGGAGGCTGCGCCCGGGCCGCGCCGCAGCCACTTCCTGCTAGGTGGCCGGGTGAGGCGGGCGCGCCGAGGCCACCTGGCTCCCGCCCCCGCGCGGCCGCAGGTGCTTGCAACCTGGCCCGGTGCGGCCTCCTCTCCTCCTCCCGCGCGAGGTGTCCGCGGGGATCCTGGAGGTCTGCGGCCTCTCAGGGGCGCCCGGATCGCGTAGCACCCTCCTCCCGCCGGGCCTGTATCTGCATCTTCCGGGCCGCACTGTCCAGAGGGCAATCCCCACGGCAGTCTGCAACGGGTGCTCGCGCCTGCCGGGGCCAGAATCACATCATCTCCGATGTAAACATTATGTCCAAGTCAGTGGAAGAGAAAGGAGACACTGACTAACCCAAAGCAGCTACCATCTCCTATCTCTACGTGGCAATTCCAGTTCTCTATCACATATGTAGTGTTTCTCATGGATATTTAAAAAATTGATTGCATATAAAAAAGTCATAAGTTCCCCAAACAGTGTAAGCAATAGGAGAATCAAGATGCGAGCAATTAAATTTCAGCGCCAGTGCTTGATAGATCCTTAATAAATATCCTTAAATGAGGAAGGAATACCCCGTGGTAGCTGCAGGACCCCAATGTGTGATGACTGGATTGGGTTTTCTTCAGATGGGACCCAGCAGAATTCCTGAGAAGCTGCCAGCTACTGGATATATGTGCATTTAGGATGAAAGATAAATATTGTTATTAATCTTAAGAACTCTAACCAGATGTTCTGGTTTTACCTGTATTCAAATTCTAATGTATGACCACAAATGATCTGTAAGGTATTTCTTTCTGTAAGGTGTTTCTCACTTTAAGAAGATGAGATTTCTTTACTGTTGCCTGAAGCCTGATACTTGCCTTCTTTTGTTTACACAATGCTGAGGTTTTTCTTAGATAATGTGCTTTGACTTCCATGACTTCATGAAAGAGGGACCTTCAAGAAAAGAGAAATACTGCCCAGAAGGGAACAGGGAGAGTTTACAGTGTTTCTTAGGGAAAATGTGCAAATGAGAGAAGACAATGAGAAAAAGTCATTTTTTATACAGAAAAAACAAGACATGTTTCAGAAATTGTGTAGTTTCTGGCTTAAGCCCTCAAGATGTTCAGTGAACAGCTAACAATTGTAGTTAATTATTCCCAATTTTAAGAGGCTGATTTACTTCAGATAAATATCTGAAGGAAAAAGGTCTCTATTTGTTATATTGCATTTTATTTTATTTTTGAGACAGAGTCTCACTCTGTTGTCCAGGCTGGAGTGCAGTGGTGTGATCTTGGCTCACTGCAGCTTCATATTCTTGGGCCCAAGCAATCCTCCCATCTCAGCCTCCTGAGTAGTTGGGACTACAGGTGCATACCACCATGCCCCACCTAATTTTTTTTTTTTTTTTTTTTTGAGATAGTCTTGCTCTCTTGCCCAGGCTGGAGTGCAGTGGAACAATCTCAGCTCACAGCAACTTGCGCCTTCTGGGTTCAAGCGATTATCCTGCCTCAGCTGCCTGAGTAGCTGGGACTACACATGCACACCACCATGCCCAGCTAATTTTTGTATTTTTGGTAGAGACAGAGTTTCATCATGTTGACCAGGCTGGCCTCAATCTCCAGAAATCCTCCTGTCTTGGCCTCCCAAAGTGCTAGGATTATAGGTGTGAGCCACCACACCCAGTCCCAGCTAATATTTTTCTATTTTTTGTGGGACAGGGTCTTGCTATTTTTCCTAGGCTGGTCCAGATCTCCTGGCCTCAAACAGTTGTCCCACTTCGGACTCCCAAAGTGGTGGGATTATAGGTGTGAGCCTCCATGCCTGGACTGATAAGTTTTCTATAACATCACATTACTTGATATTGATGACTTTATTAATGTTTCTTTCTCTTCACATACTTTAGGGTGCAAGTAACAATATCCAAATAGAAGTGGCTTAAATAATAAGTATCCACTATCTCCAGAGGAATGCATCTCTATGTGGTTCTATTATGTCATCACTTCCATCTTTCTGCTCTACCATCCCTGAGGTACTGTCCTTTTCCAGAATCCCCTCCCTACCCTGCCCTGCCCTGCCCCCATCCTTTCATCTCAGATCCCATTGGCTGGGACTGGGTCACATGCCCATGTTCTACCAGCAAGGGAGGCTAGGAAAGTGATTCTTGTGTATTTCCAACCTGGAGAGTGAGAGGTGAGCTCTACCAACCGGGATGAGCGGGAATGCCATGGGGTGTGGGGGAGGGGAAGCAGCCAAGCCTGGTACAACCACTCTTCAGTATTTTTCTATCAGCCAGATTATAAGTAGTTGTACAGTTGCTAAAAAGCAAAATACTAAATAGATTGTGTTACTTTCTGGTTTAAAATGCCTCAAAGCCTCCCCATTGCTACAATGAAGTCCACACTTTTAAAACCTGGCCCATGGGATCCTTGTGATCTGGCCCCCATACTCTAGTGAGCCAAAGCAGCAAAACTAAGAAGCCATGTTTGCTAATTTCTGCATGAACCCTTGATTCTGTGGTGAAGTAGCTCTCCGGAGGGAAATGCTGAAGACGAAACAGAACAAAGCACACAGCCCCCCACATCTCTTGCTGCAGTCACTGTGTTTCTTAAATGATAAATGACCCTAGTCCTTAACATCTAATGGGGTTAATGATGATATGTCTACAATCTATGATCAGATGTCTCTTACACCCAAACCTTGATGTGATTCTGCTTTAATTTAACTTAGGAGCAAGTTGGGTGTGATTTTGCGCATACTGAATCTTCACCACCTGCATGTGGACCATGACTGAAATGTTGCTTTGGGAGCAGTCTAACTGCTCCTGGGCCATAGGCCTCAGTCTTGCTCTGTCACCCAGGCTGGAGTGCAGTGGCGTGATCATGGCACTTCAGCCTGGAACTCCTGGGCTGAAGTGATCCAAATGTCAGCCTACGGAGTAGCTGGGACCACAGGTACGTGTCACTCCGCCTGGCTAATTTTTAAGTTTTTTGTAGAGATGAGGTCTGCTGTGTTGCCCAGGCTGGTCTCCAACTCCTGGGCTCAAGCATTTCTCCTGCCTTGGCCTCCCAAAGTGCTGGGATTACAAGCAGGAGTCACCACACTCCACCAGGGACCTCAGGGAAGGCCACTGATCTTCAGGCTTCTCAGAGCCCGTAGACAACTCTGTTATCCAGAGCATGTCCTCAGCTATATGCAGAGTTACCTAAGTTATGTTAGAATCTCCTCATTGTCACCTAAACAGGGAGTGAGAAACAAACCACATTTCTTGGTCTTTGGCACATGATGTCTTTAACTGTTTTCTCCTTTCTTTCTTGTTCTTATTTTCCTGTCTTCTTGCTCTTTATCTTGAGTTTCCTTCACAGACTCAGCAACAATTCTAGTTTCCCTAGAGAACTCGCTCGCTTGCTTGCTTTCCTTCTTTTGTTTTTCTTTCTTTCTTTCTCTCTCTCTCTCTCTGTCCGTCCTTTCTTCCTTCCTTCCTTCCTTTCTTTCCTGCCTTCCTCCCTCCCTCCCTCTCTTTCCTTCCTTCCTTCCTTCCTTCCTTCCTTCCTTCCTTCCTTCCTTCCTTCCTTCCTTCTTTCTTTCTTTCTTTCTTTCTTTCTTTCTTTCTTTCTTTCTTTCTTTCTTTCTTTCTTCTCTCTTTCTCTTTCTTTCCTCTTTCCAGAGTCTTGCTCTATCACCTAGGCTGGAGTGCAGTGGCATGATCTCAAGTGCAGTGGCACAATCTCAGCTCACTGTAGCCTCCTAGGCTCAAGTGATCCTCCCACCTCAGCCTCTTGAGTAGCTGGGACTACAGGTGTGCACCACCATGCTCAGCTAATTTTTTTTTTTTTGAGGGACGGAGTCTTGCTGTGTTGCCCAGGCTGGAGTGCAGTGGCATGATCTCGGCTCACTGCAACTTCCGCCTCCTGGGTTCAAGCAATCTCTTGCCTCAGCCTCCTGAGTCTGGGATTACAGGCACATGCCACCACGCCTGGCTAATTTTTGTATTTTTGGTAGAGATGGGGTTTCACCACATTGGCCAGGCTGGTCTCAAACTCCTGAACTCATGATCCACCCATCTTGTCCTCCCAAAGTGCTGGGATTACAGGAGTGAGCCACCCCATATGACCAATTTTTTTAAAATAATTGTTTTTACAGGGGTGGGGTCTCATTATGTTTCCTAGACTGGTCTATGACTTCTGACCTCAAATGATTCAGTGAGACTTCTGAATAAAACTATGTTTAATTCTTTAAAAGCTTGATGTTTTTTCTTTAGTTGATACTCTGCTATACTCAACTTGTTCCTATTTTATTTCTTAATCTAAAGAAATCATTTTCAATTTCTTTACATTTGTTTAAAACCTCTAATTTTGGAGGAAGATGGTACATGATGCAGAGATTTGATGTACTGCCTACCACGTGCTGTTCTCTAGATTCCAAGATGTCACTGCTGTTGCTGCTGCTGTCCTAGTGTGTGGGGGTGGTTGAAACGAAGAATTCGTGACCAGCGTTCCTTCCCACACAGTTCACAAGGAGGCGGCAGGAATGCCATGTGAACTATTTTGGTCCCAGCAGTGTAGGCAGAGCTGTGGAGATTGTTCCGTACTTTGTGACGGCCTCTACCTCTCGTGGGATTTCTTCAGGGGATATCCTGTTCACTTTACGGGATGCCAAAAACTAAAAAAAAAAAGGCTGAAATGTGGAGGTCTGTCTTCTTCAGTTAATTTGAAGAACTCTACTCTGGTGCCAAATCATTTACTTAGAGATCGTGGTTAAATTTTTGCCTAATTGCCTGGGGTCAGTCACTGGCAGCATTAACAAAACAGCTTTTTTTTTTTCCAACTACTTTTTAGATACAGGGGTGCATGTGCAGTTTTGTTACATGAGTTTATTACATTCAGGTACTGAGCACAGTACCAATAGGTAGTTTTTCCACCTGCGCCCTCCTCCTTCCCTTCCCTCTCTAGTAGTCCACGGTATTGATTGCTCCCATGAATAATTTTTTAAAATTCATTTCTAGCACAATTCAGTCAATACTAGTTGTGTTATAATAAGCATTACTCAAATTAGGAGCTTTTCATGGGCTAAAGGAGAGTAGGATTAATTAAAGTATCTCACATCATAAGCCGAGTCCAGATTAGAGACTTTAATGAGAGAGGCAAAACTTTAAAACTTATAGAATAACATGTGAGACCATCTTTATAAACAGCAGTTTGGCAATCGTTAAAGTACAAACACAAGGCAGACTGTCTGGGTTCAAATCCTGACTCCACCGCTTATTTGCTGTGTGACCTCATCTAGCTGCTTCATTTCTCTGAGCCTTGTCTTCATCAGCTGTAAAAGGGAGATGAAAGGAGTGCCTGAAACGTAGAAAGTACTCAATGAGTGCCGGCTCTTACAATTTATAATCTTACCATAGGGAAAGATCCCTTAAACAAATTCAAAAATACAATCCACATAGACAAAGATTCATAAGTGCAATTACAATAAAACTAAGAACTTTTTTCTTTTTGAGACAAGGTCTTGCTCTGTTGCCCAGGCTGGAGTACAGTGGTATAATCTCAGCACGATGAAGCCTTTGATCCTCCCACCTCAGCCTCATAAGTAGCTGGGACTACAGGCTCACGCCACCACGCCCAGCTAATTTTTGTGGGTTTTTTTTTTTTTTTTTTTTTTGCAGAAATGGGGTTTCACCATGTTGCCCAGGCTGGTGTCAAACTCCTGGGCTCAAGAAATCTGCCTGCCTTGGCCTCCCAAAGTGCTGGGTTTACGGGCATGAGCCACCACGCCCAGACAAACTAAGAACTTTTATACATCAGTAGGCACCATAAAGTGTAAAAAGATAAGTCAGAAACTGAGAACCTTAATACAAAAAAATTAGCCAGGCATGGTGGTGCGTGCCTGTAGTCTCATCTACTTGGGGAGGCTGAGGCAGGAGGATCATCTGAGCCCAGGAGGTCCAGGCTGCCCTGAGCTATGATCATGCCACTGTACTCCAGCCTGGGCAACAGAGTGTGACCCTGTCTCAAAAAAACAAAGCAAAAATCAAACTCAACTTTTATTTCTCACACATATGACTGACCAAGGATTCACATCCAGAATATATAAATAACTCCTTCAGGCCAGTAAGAAAAAGTCAGACAACCTGGTAGAAAAATGGGCAAAAACGTAACAAGTATTCTTCATAAGAAAACATATATATAGCCAATAAACATATAAAAATGCTTCAATTTCACCAATAATGAGAAAAATGCAAAATAATATCTCCAATGAGAACCATTTTACACCTGCTTCTTGGCAAATAATAATAATAATAATAATTTGTATACCAAGTGTCGATAAGGATGTGGAGCAAAAGAAACTCTTATCTAGTGCTGATGCTATTGACATTGGAAAGAGTTTGACAGTACTTGGTAAAGATGAGGATGTACATGTGAATTTCACTCTTATGTACATACCCCAGAGAAACTTCTGTACCTGGACAGCAGGAGAGATGTGCAAGAATAACAGCACTCTTTGTAACAGCAAAAAAAAATAAAAATAAAAAAACAAAACTGGAAGCAGCTCAAATATCCATCAGCAGGAATAGTGGGCAAATGAATTTTGACACACTTATAAATGGAATACAGCAATGAAATTACCTGAATGACAACTACCTGGTAGCCACAGAAAATGGATGAATCCCACAAACATAATATTGGATTAAAAAGCCAAATCCATAGGAGATTTTATTCGGTATTATTCAAAAGCATGCAAAATGCAAAATTAGATAATATATTATTTAGAAGTACGTCTGTCTATATGTGGGAAGACCTAATGAAAAGCAAAGGATGGACCAGGTGCTGTGGCTCACGTCTATAATCCTGGCAGTTGGGAAGCAGAGGCGAGCAGATCATTTGAGCTTAGGAGTTCAAAATGAGCCTGGGCAACATGGGGGATCTGTACAGGTACAGTGATGATGCTCCATTGCACTTCATCCTGGGCAGAGTGAGACCCTGTCTGAAAGCAAAGAAGGAAGGGAGGGAGGGAGGGAGGGAAGCAGAAAATGAAAAACACAAAAATTCTGATAGTGGTTCAAAGGTTTGGCAACGTTCTGCTTTCTAAATTGGGTGATGTGTTACATGGGCATTTGTACTATTATTAATACACTTCTGTCAAGTGTGCTTTTTTTTTGTATGTCTTTACCCATAGCATGAAAGTCAAGTGTGCTCTTTTATAACTATAATATATTTTATAATGAACACAAAAAGACCCATCTAGGAAAAAAACAAGGTTTTGCTGTCAGAGGTTTGAAAAGTTCAAGATTGGTAGACCTGGATTAAAGTGTGGTCTTCTGACCTTTATCAGCTGCATGACTTTGGGCAAATTCTCTTAGATTCAGTTTCCTAATTCATAAGATGGGAATGATAATATTTATCTTAAAGGCTTTTTTGAACATTAAGTAATAGGTAATGTGAGCTGTATGTCAGCGCAGTTCACCAAATACTTAACTTTGTGCCAGGAGCCCAGGACATGAAATTGGATAAGGCATGAGGAGCTTAACCAGCTGTGAGCAGGCAGATATGCAAATAGGTAGGCTCAGCCTTAGGAGTTAACTTCAGCACGAGAGTGGGAGGAAACAAAGCAGCAGCAGCCAGCTCAGGTTGGGTGGGCAGGTGCAGCCTGGGATGGCTACCTAGAAAGGGTGATGACCACTGAGAAAGCTGAGATGAGTTAGCCACATGAGGAAGGGAGGTCGGGAGTGCGCAGAGCTTGCAGCAGGCAGAGCACAGGCAAAGACAGCAGAGTATGTATGCATCCATATTGAGGGCTTTGTGTGTTGGATGATCAAGGTGAGACTTGATTATTATTATTATTATTATTATTATTTTAGATGAAGTCTCACTCTGTCACCCAGGCTGGAGTGCAATGGTGTGGTCTTGGCTTATTGTGACCTCCACCTCCTAGGTTCAAGTGATTCTCTTGCTTCAGCCTCCTGAGTAGCTGGGACTACAGGTGCACACCATTACACCTGGCTAATTTTTGCATTTTTAGTAGAGACAGGGTTTCACTCTGTTGGCCAGGATGGTCTCAAACTCCTGATGTCATGATCTGCCCACCTCAGCCTCCCAAAGTTCTGGGATTACAGGTGTGAGCCACCGCGCAGCTGGACTTGACTCTTAATGGGGAGCCACTAAGTAGCTTAAGGTATGGGGCAGCAGGGCAAGCCTACTGCTGTAAAAGCTCCTTTGTTGGAGGCGCAGGTGTGGTTGGGTGTGGTTTAAGGGGTGAATCACAAGATAGGAGACAAGTTAGAGACTGCTATGCTCAAGTGAGGATATATGAGAAAGGCTGGGGAGAAGGAGAGGGATTTAAGAAATGTTGAGAAGTAAAATCAGTGTGACCTGCTTATGGGGCAGGAGAGGGTGGGAGAAGGGAGAGTCTAAGATTGCTGTAGTTGGTGGTGCTAGGTACAAAGGCAGCATCATTCACTGATATGGGGAGGAGGAAAGAGGAACCAGCATAGGGGGAACCAGAGTTTGGTTTCGAGACTCATTGAATTTGAGGAACTTGTAGAATATTCAAGCAGAAAAGGGTGTACAGAATTTATTCTAAGGCGCACTGGTGAGGTCAGGGCCAGGAAAATAGATCTGGGACTCACCAGCATGCAGGTGGATGAGACTGGCCAGGATTAGCAAGTAGCCAGTATCTTTCAGAGCAGTGCTCAGCACACTTTTTCTGTAAATGGCCAGATAGTAAATATTTTAGGTTTTGTGGACCATATGGTCTCTGTCACAACTACTCAACTCTGCTGTTGCAGCGTGAAAGCAGCCACAGACAACATGTGAATAAATGGATGACTGTGTTCCAATAAAACTTTATTTACAAAAACAGCATGCCCACTGGATTTGGCCCAAAGGCCACAATTTGCTGACCCCTATTCTAGACAGAGCACAGAACACAAGGCCGACAAAAACTGCCTAAGAGGTAAGAGCATGGATTTATGGAGTTCTCAAGTATTTAAGATAGGATCCCAGTTCAAAGGGAAATTCATTAACTCCTAACTAAAACCTGGGAAGACAGGGGTGGAGCTGCACTACTGGATCTGGGAGCCTGATGGTGCCATCTGAGCTTCATCCTCAGATCAGCTTCACATGGCGAGATTATGGCCACAGGGGCTCCTGATGCCGTCTTTAGAGTGGCAAAGGAAAAGGGGGAGTGTGGCAGATTGGACTACACAGTTCTTCATGCCTGCCCCACCCCGCACAGGAATATTTGGCTTGTACGTCCCCACCCATTGCTCAGTGATTGCAGTATCTCCCACAGAGTCATCTTCCCATTGATGGTGGGCTTGGGCACATGACTTGCTTTGGCCAATAGAAATGTGGATGGAGTGAGGGTGACAGTTTCAGGCCAAGCTCTGTAGAAGTGCTCCTGTGCTCCTCTCTACTCCAAGTAGCCACCGGTCCAGGGAGGAAAAAGAAACCTGTGAAGTGGACCTCAAGCCAATCCTGGCTGTCTTGAATGGAGCCGTATTTGACCTCTTGGGCAAGAAAATTAATGTAGATTGTTGAAAACCACTGAGATTTTTGAGGGTATGTATTAAGCAGCAAAACCAGTTGGTTAAGGGTATTCCCAACCAGCTTCAGTTAGAAAATCGGGGAAAAAACTC
Source organism: Aotus nancymaae (assembly GCF_030222135.1). Lineage (NCBI taxonomy): Eukaryota > Metazoa > Chordata > Mammalia > Primates > Aotidae > Aotus > Aotus nancymaae. The sequence continues at coordinate 47,286,605 of NW_026988450.1, forward strand.
TGATTGGCCTCCTTTGGGACATGTGACCCAACCCTGGACCAATCGCTGAGAACAGAAGGATTTAGTATTATGATTGGCCCACCTGGATCATGTGCCCACTCTATTCAAGGTGATGGGGCCGTACCAAGGTGAGGAAAAGGGGTGCTGAGCAGACAAAAGCAATTGTCAATATTGTGGAAAACCGGCATAGAGCAGTGCTGTAGAAACCTGGACAGGAGAGAATTACAAAAATGAAGGTGTGTTGAATAAAGCCATCCGCTGCAGAAAGGATACCAAGACAGTAAGTGAAATGTGTTTATTGGCTTTAGCGATAATAGGTGGTCACTGGTGATGTTTTCCTGAGAGTTTCAGTAGAGTGTTGGGGTGACAGCCAAACTATAGTTAACCATAACATTTCACCAAACTCGAATTCACTACTGGAATGTCAGTTATGACTACAAAGAAACTTAGATAAGGAAGAGGTTAGGAATCAGGGAGAGCCAGGAGTTTTATTACTTTGAAGCCATAGGAGGCTTCTGGGAAAGGAATGTTGGGATCCATCCATACTCAAGGGAGACAGTGCTCAGAGCGGGGAGAGCCCATCAAGGAGAGAACCAAGGCTGCAAGGCCAAGCACAGTCCTGGTGTGACCCTTAGGGCCTGAGGCAGAATTGCATCTTTGGGAACCAGACACAAAGGCAAGATCCAAGCAATGTGGAATTTAAAAACAGCAGGATTTAGTGAGAGATGACTTGAGGGAGGTAGAATAGGCCAAGGGAGGAGAGAGCTGATAAGAATATCTGGTCTCAGGCCTGGAGAAACAAGAACAGAGCCAGCCCTAAACAAAAGTATTCAATGGACAAAATGTTAATCTAGTGCCCACCCTGCTTTAAGACTGACCTTTCCTTGACTTCTTGGAAAGCCTTTTTCCATAACTGTCCCCAACTCTTGTCCTCCCTCTTACCCCAACCCACCTGCCTTTACTGATTTCTGGCTATGCAGGGCTTCCCAAGGCTGTGTCCCATCCAGACCAGTCCTCCACAGACAGCGTCTCTTCCCCTGCTTTGTTTAAAATCAAACCGTCTCACTTCTCATTCCTTTGCTCTCTATTTTCTTTTCTTTTCTTTTTCTTTTTTGAGACAGAGTTTCGCTCTTGTCACCCAGGCTGGAGTGCAATGGCACAGTCTCGGCTCACCACAGCCTCCACCTCCCAGGTTCAAGCGATTCTCCTGCCTCAGCCTCCTGAGTAGCTGGGATTACAGGCATGCACCACCACACTTGGCTAATTTTTGTATTTTTAGTAGAGACAGGGTTTCTCCACATTGGTCAGGCTGGTCTCAAACTCCTGACCTCAGGTGATCTACCCACCTTGGCCTCCCAAAGTGTTGGGATTACAGGCGTGAGCCATGCCCGGCTGCTCTCTACTTTCAAAGAGGAGTCCAAGAATGAATCCATGCCAAGGTATGGACATAATAGATCTTCTGTGTCTATTTGCTTTCTAAATGGACTCTCCTGGCAACACAAGGTCTTAAACCCAAAGAAGTATTTCAGTCATGGTAAGAATTTGGGCAGATGGAGGTGGGAAGGGCAAAATTGCCCCTCAAATCTCATTAAATCATAGGTTTGTTACTGGTAAGCTGCTTGTGAATTGGAGAGATATTGAGGGAAATGAGATAAAAACCTTAATTTTAGAAATAAAATATTTACTTTGAGGTGATGACGCAACAGATCTTAGTTGTAATTGGTAAATAAAAATTCCCTGGAGTGAGAAATATAGGGCTAGATAAATGGCCTCAGGTTGGAGGTCAAGAGGTAGTTACTGACTAGGCGTGGTGGCTCGTGCTTGTAATTCCAGCACTTTGGGAGGCCAAGGTCAGAGGATTACTTGAGCCCAGGAGTTTGGAGACCAGCCTGGGTAACATAGTGAGACCTCATCTCTACAAAATAATAGAAAACTGTTGAGAAACATTAAGTTTATCCTGCCCCCATGGTTCCTTTGTGGAAGATACTTCTAGTTTGTAATTAGTGGTAGGCGGGTAACAGCTACCTACTTGGTATATTCTGAAGTTATGTGTGTATGTAGAACACCTGTGTATTAATAAGAATCACCTGTCAAAGAGCAAATAAATGCGTGAATGAGTCTCTGCTCGGGGCCTTCAGTCCTGGGGAGCTGTCAGCCCCACAGGCTCTCAGGCTGTTGGTCCCCAGGATAGATTCACTCTGTTGTGTTATCTGGGTTCTGCCTCTCATTACCTTCAGCCTGCCTGGGTGGGGGTCTCCCAACCAATCTGGTTCTTGGTAGAAAACTTAGCTGGGGGTGGTGGCATGTGCCTGTGGTCCTAGCTACCTGGGAGGGTGATAGGAGGGTGACTTGAGCCTGGGAGGTTGAGGCTGCAGTGAGTCATGATCATGCCACTGTACTCTAGCCTGGGCAACAGAGCAAGACCCTGTCACAAACAAAAAAAGAAATAGCCACATCATAGTATTATCTTTCCCTTCCAGTTTATAGTTTACAAACACTGTCACCTCTACTATTTCATTTGATTCTTTCAAAAGCTCTGTAAAGTAGGAAGAACATTTGTGTTTTTAAAAAGCATTTTTTTTTTTTTTGAGACAGTCTCGCTCTGTCACCAGGTGCCAAGCTGGAGTGCAGTGACACGATCTCAGCTCACTGCAACCTCCACCTCCCAGATTCAAGCAATTCTCCTGTCTCAGCCTCCCGAATATCTGGGATTACAGGCGCACGCCACCATGCCCAGCTAATTTTTTTTGTATTTTTAGTAGAGATGGATTTTCACCATGTTGGCCAGGCTGGTCTCGATCTCTTGACCTCGTGATCCACCCACCTCGGCCTCCCAAAGTGCTGGGTTTATAGGCATGAGCCACTGTGCCCGGCCAAAAAGCATTTTTATATTTAGTATATTTATCTATTTTTAATTGATACATAATATTTGTACATGTTTATGGGGTACATGTGATATTTTGTTACATGCATAGAATGTGAAATGATCAAGTCAGGGTATTTAGGGTATCCATCACCCTGAGTTTTTATCATTTCTATGTATGGGAACATTTAAACTCTTCTAGCTATTTTGAAATATACAATACATTGTTGTTAACTATAGTCACCCTAGTCTGCTATCCAATGTTAGAACTAATTTCTTCTATCTAATTGCATGTTTGTACCTATTAACCAACCTCTCTTCATTAAAATTTAAATTAAAATTTTTTTTCAGAGTCTCGCTCTGTTGTCCAGGTGGAAGTGTAGTGGCGAAATCTCAGCTCACTGCAACCTCTACCTCCCAGGTTCAAAGGATTCTCATGCTTCAGCCTCCCAAGTAGCTGGGATTGCAGGCACTACCATGCTCAGCTATTTTTTATTTTTTATTTTTAGTAAAAACGGGGTTTTGCTATGTTGGCCAGGTTGGTCTTGAACTCCAGGCCTCAAGTGATCCACCCTCCTCAGCCTTCCAAAGTGCTGGGATTATAGGCATGAGCCACCGTGCCTGGCAAAAATTTGCATTTTTAAAAAACAAACGCAAAAACCTCAGCTTAGAGAAGCTAAATTACTTATCTAATGTTCACTGCTGGTTTGTGGTCGAGCCGAGACTTCTGCCACTCAGTGAAGATGTCCAGGTAGGAGGGTATACTAATCCGGGTTCTTCAGAGAAACAGAGCCAATGGGAGATAGGCGTATGCACGTGCACACGCACACACACAGGCTTCTTATGAGGAATTGGCTCACATGATTATGAAGGTGAAGGCCCAAGATCTGTAGTTGGCAAACTGAACACCCCAAAGAGCCAATGGTACAGTTTCAGTCCACATCTGAAGGCCTGAGAACCAGGAGAGCCAGTGGGGTAGGTTTCAGGCCAAAAGTGGGCAGGTCTGAGTCCCAAACAGAGCTGATTTTTCAGTCAGATTTCAAAGGCAGGAAATGACCCATATTTCAGCTCAAGCCGTCAGGCAACAGGGGTTCCCTCTGACTCAGCCTTTTTGTTCTACTCAGGTCTTCAGTCAACTGATGAGTCCCCCACATTAGGGAGCACAGTCCCACTATACTCAGTTTATCAATTCAACTGCGGAGCTCCCCTAGAAACTCCCACACAGCCACACCCAGGATAATCTTTGGCTAAATGTCTGGGCACCCTATGGCCCAGTCACGTAGACACATGAAAGTAGCCATCACAGTGTGGTCCTCAAGGAAAGGAAAGAAAGAGACAATTTAGCTTTGCATTTAACACTGATGCATTGGCCTGTGAAACCAGATGTGACAAACGTGGCAAATAGAAGTTTCACAGACACAAATTTGAATATTTCTCAGTTTTTTCTTTGGCTGTGAATTTGATCTCAATAGTCATCCAGTTTGTCCCTTAGGACAAATTTATTTTCTCTCTTCTCTCGTTCTCATTCTCCTCCATCATCGTGTTCATTCCTCATCATTGTCACTGTCATCATCAACATCCAAAGTCGTATGGAGTGCCTGCACTCATGTGGCTCTGTACCAAGAAGGAATTTGGAATTCATGGAGAAAACTGGATCTGTCCCTTGCTGTGTGTGGCTTAATTCCAGTTTAAGAGACAGAACATATACATACAAAGATAAATAAGTATAAATCAAGTAGGAACTCGATACCTGAGTGCTAAATACAGGAGGATATGAATGTTGGATTCCAAAAAAAGGAGCGATTATCAAGCTGGACAGGGTCTAGAAAAGCTTCAGGGAAGTCGAGGTTCTTGAGCAGGGCCTGAGAGAAGAGCGTGGCTGATGCAAGCGTGGGCAGGAGAGAGTATGGCAGGAATATAGAACACCCGGAGGGAAGTGGGAAGTGCAAATGTGTGTGCAGGGACAGCGAGTCATGGCTGGGTGGGCACCCGTGCCATGGAACAGCTTGATGCCTGGAGAGCAGCACCCAGAAACAGCTTTCGGCCCAGATTGCTAATTAGAATTTTTTCACTGTGTGTGAAATTTCCAGGATCAGCATGGAATGTCATCTGCGTCTCCTGCAGGCGTCTCCTCCCAAACACGGCTTCCTAAACCTGTCTTGCCGGTCAAGTCCCACAGCTGCTCTGCCGAGTTATACAGGCTTCCTCTGAAAAGCTGTTCTCCTGGACTTGCATGTGCTTGGAGGAAAAAAAAGCAAGGAAAGTAAAACCCTCCACTTGTTTCCAGGTACTGAGCGAATCTTGTTTTTCTGCTCTTTGTCCTGTCATCTGGATCCGCAGCCCTGGTGTGTCTTAGATGATAAAGAATGCAGGGACTACTCCAGCAGTTGTCTCTGCAGCGCCCTGCTCTGTGCTGTGGCCTGTCTGGGTTCTTCACAAGTGCCTTGGGGATGTGATGAAAACTACATGTATGATGAGGCAGAGTAAGCTTTGCCTCCTGTCAGCCGATAGGGCATCCCCCAGCAATTCACCTGCAAACACACACACTGCCCTGAAACTCCCCAAGGCCCTTGTTTGGGTGCTCCGTGGGCTGGAGGGTTATGAAGAGAGGCATACGCTGTGCAAAGCAGCACTTGCTCCAGGTCTGGCTCTGCCACCAAGCAGCTGGGTGACCTTGGGCAACTCCTGTATCTCCCTGGGCCTCATCTGTGAAATGAGAGGCGTGGACTACAACTTTCCAAATGTTTCCAACTCTGAAGTATGAGTCTAGGAGGACTTTTATCTTCTTCACATTATAGCAGTTATTTTTTCCCCCACAGCTACTTAGGGGAAGAGAGAATGACTCTAGAAGGTACTAATCCGTCTTCCTACAACATCTGGGGATATCTGTTAGTCTCTGGTCAAAAAGGGTTAGCCTGTTATTCCTCCAATTTTTCCTGCTTTCTTTCCTTCCTTCCCTCCTTCCCGCCTTCCCTCCTTCCCTTTCTCTCTCTCTCCTCTTCTCTTCCTTCCCCTCCTTTCTTCCTTTCCTCTTCTCTCCCCTCTTCTCTCGTCTCCTTTCCTTTGAGACAAGGGCTTGCTCTGTGGCCCAGGCAGTGGCACGATTACGGCTCACTGCAACCTCGGCCTCCTGAGCTCACATGATCCTCTTCTGCCTCAGTCTCTCCAGTAGCTGGGACTACAGGGGACTACAGGTGTGCACCAAGCTAAGAAGGTTAGTTTTTATCTTCCACACGTTTAAAATCTTTCTTTCTTTTCTTATGATTTTTTTTGAGATAGTGTCTTGCTCTGTTGCCCAGGCTGGAGTGCAGTGGTGCAATCTCTGCTCACTGCAGCCTCCGCCTCCCAGGTTCAAATGATTCCCATGCCCCAGCCTCCCGAGTAGCTAGGATTATAAGCACGCCACCACATCTGGGTATTACTGTATGTGTATATTTTTATGGAGACCGAGTTTCGCCATGTTGGCCAAGCTGATCTCAAATTCCTGGCCTCGAGTGATCTGCTCACTTTGGCCTCCTAAAGTGCTGGGATTACAGGTGTGAGCCACTAAAATATATATTTTATAGAAACTTTAGAGAAATGGAATATTTAAAGAACTTTAAATGTAAGAGGACTAAGATTCAAATAATGGTGCCACAGTTTAGTAGCTGCGTGATCTTGGCCAGGTTATTTCACTTTTCTGGGATTCAATTGCCTCATTTGTAAAATAGCAATAGACCAGGTGTGGTGGCTCATACCTACAATCCCAGCACTTTGGAAGGCCTAGGCAGGAGGATCTCTTGAAGCCAGGAGTTAAAGACCAGCTGGACAACCAAGTGAGAGACTTGTGCCGTGCCCCCAAGCCCCCGCCGTCTCTCTAAATGTGTGTGTCTTAGATGATAAAGAATGCAGGGACCACTCCGCAGTTCTCTTTGCAGGGCCCTGCTCTGTGCTGTGGCCTATCTGGTTCTTAAGTTAGTTAGCCAGTGAGTATATGCATAGTGGTTAGCTGTGGAACGCTGCATTCAGGCAGATACGGGTTTCAATTCGGGCTCTGTTTCTGACCAGCTGTTTGGCCTTGGGCAAGTCGTTTTACTTCCCAATCCTCAGTTTATTCCTCTTTACAGGAATAATAATAGTTTCTGCTTTGTAGGGTGATTGATTAATGAGGATTCCAAGAGACAAGGAATTAAAAGTGCCTGACACAGAGTCAACATTCAATACATTTAATCATGAGGAAAAACAAATATCAAATGTCATGCTTCCCTATCCATTCTCCTGCAAGGACAGCAGTAGCAGAAACTCTCCTAGTGAAGGGAGAGACTGAATCATGTAGCTAGAGAGCAAGCTTGATGAGGGCAGGACCACCTCCCCCTGGTTTATCCTGTAGCCCCAACATCTAGCACAGTGCTCAGCACATAGAGCACCAGGAAGAAATCCTTTACAATGATGCAAACAAGACAGAGATGCTCATACTCTGTTTTTACAAGATATGCTTAGTGTTCAGGCTTTCAGGCTTGTTCCATTGCTGCCTTAATAGCTCCACCTGTTACTGAGCCAAACCTGGGTCCACTCGCCCAGCACACTAAAGACAAACACCCACACCGACGTTTTGCAGTGAGGGAAAGGAGGGCTTTTATTTACAGGGCACCAAGCAATAAGAATCATGCAGCTTGTGCTTAAGACTGGCTTCCCTGCTGGCTTAGAGGCACAGAGTTTTAAAGGCAGGAGTACACTTCGGGAGAGCAGAAGTTACAGGTAAGATCAGAAATCAACACATGGAGGGTAGAGATTGGTTTGGCCTAAAAAGGTGGGATATTTTGAAGCAGGGGCTTATCAGTCATTGGAGGGTTCAAAGATTCTCTGATTCACAACTAGTTAAGGAAGGAAAGCTTTGTCTAAAAACTTGGGGTCAGCAGAAAGGAATATTGAGGTCTGGCCTGTGCCTGTGACTCTTCAGTGCCCCTCAAGAGGAAATTTAGAACAAAGAATGGCGTTCAGTTCTTGCTTCTCCCTTACCTGAGGTCTACATGCCAGTAAACGACATTTTCCATTTGGTGGGGAGGTGTAGGTTTCTGAAAAGCAGCTCAGGGACATCTGTTAAGATGTTATCTTTAGCTTTTCTTTCTTTTTTTCTTTTATTTACAGACAGTTTCCCTACATTGCCCAGGCTGGTTTTGAACTCTTGAGCTCAAGGGATCCTCCTGCCTCAGCCTCCCAAAGTGTTAGGATTATAGGCACCCAATCTATCTTTAGTTTCTATAGGAAACCAAACAGCTTGTGACTCTAACTTCCTTTGCCTTTTTTTTTTTTTTTTTTGAGATGGAGTCTCACTCTGTCGCCCAGGCTGGAGTGCAATGGTTGGATCTTGGCTCACTGCAACCTCCCCTTCCTGGGTTTAAGCGATTCTCCTGCCTCAGCCTCCCAAGTAGCTGGGATTACAGACACATGCCACCATACCTGTCTAATTTTTGTATTTTTAGTAGAGACAGGGTTTTACCATGTTGGCCAGTCTGGTCTCAAACTCCTGACCTCGTGATCCACCTGCCTCAGCCTCTCAAAATGTTGGGATTACAGGCATGAGCCACCACACCCAGCCCATCTTTGCTATTTTTTTTTAATTGCATTTTAGGTTTTGGGGTACATGTGAAGAACATGCAAGATTGTTGCATAGGTGCATACATGGCAGTGTGATTTGCTGCCTTCCTCCCGTTCACCTATATCTGGCATTTCTCCCCATGCTATCTCTCCCCAACTCCCCACCCCCTGCTGTCCCTCCCCTAAGCAATTATTACCCTCTTGCTTATCAGGTTGCTTATTTACTTCGTGGGGCTGGCTAGGTGTTTGGAATTTTTTTTGAAGGAACTCCAGACTTGCCTTTATTTCCATGCTTGGGGTGGGGCGGGGGGCCTCTAAGAAGAGTCTCTTCTCTGTCTCACACCCAGGAGGACGTTCAGGGCAAATCTCCTCAAGTCTAGACCAGCGTTGTCCAATAGAAATGTAACTCAAGCCATATATAGAATTTTAAATGTTTTAGTAGCTACATTAAAAAGGCAAAAAGAAACAGGTGAGATTAATTTCAATACTGGATTTTATTTAACCCACCATACCCAAAATATCATTTTAACATGGAATCAATATAAAAACTATTAATGAAATATCTTATTTTTTTGTACTCAGTTTGAAATCTAGTGTGTATTTCATACTTGGAGCACATCTCAATCTAGATCAGCACATTTCAAGTGCTCAGTAGCCACAGATGTGTCTCGTGGCTGCTCTATCGGAAAGCACAGCTCCAGACCAAGAGAACAAGATCAAGCCTGTCCTTTCCCCCACCCATGCCACCGTTCAGCTTACTTCCTGCCCGAGAACACCCTTCTTTCCCAAGTGGTTGCTCTGGAGAACGGCTTCCAGCTTCTTGGAAGACATGCTCACTACCCACACACACGGGTGTGCCTTACCTTGCACACCTCACCAGAAAAACCACATCAGAATGCAACACCATAACCTCACATTAATTCCACAAGGTCATATACACAACAAGTAATTAACATTTCCAAGCATTTCCAGGCTTGTCCTTTGAGGTAGGCAACTATTACCCTTCTCTTTTCCCCACATGCCTTTGTAGAGCTGTATCCACTGTAATCTTGCCTGTATTCAATCCTCTCTGATAATTTATTCGTTCAATTTGTTGAGTGCCTTACTGTGTGTTATGGAGTTAAAAATACAATAACGAGCAGGAAGGATACAATCCCTGCCCTGGGAAACCTTGGACTCAAGTTGGATGGGAGAAAGGGTAAGCAGGGTTTTATAACATAGTATAGTGGGGGAAATAAATCCTAGGGGCTCTGGAACCCCACAGGAAGGTAACTAATTTAACACGGGAGGAGTGTGTGTGTGCACGTGTGCATACATGTGTGTGTGTGCACTTGTGCATACGTGTGCGTGCACTTGCACATACGTGTGTGTACACTCGCACACATGTGTGTTTGTGCACATGTGTGCATGTGTGTGTATAAGGGGGCACTCAGAAGCCACATCTAAAGTGAGACCTGAAGGTTGAGTGGAAGTTGGGCAGTGGGGTTGTGAATGTGGGATGGGAAAAGAGAGAGTTTTGCAGGTAAAAAAATAGTGTGTACATGTCCCAGAAGGGGCACAGATCAAGTAAGGGGCCTGCCAATCACTCCATCTAGCTGGAGTCCAGGAAGAGGAAATGTGTGGTTTGGGGGAGAAGTGGGGCTGAAAGGGATAACCACAGTCAATAGTTTAGGCTTCATTTAAATTCTATAATAAAGGTTCTGGAAACACAGCTCTGGTTCTGATTTTTCACCTGCATTCTTATTCTGCACTTCCAGCTGTGTATGGGGCATCTCCACGTTTCACTTCAACGCAACATGTTCAAAATGGCTCAGCACCTTTGCTCTACTACTAAATATTCCAGACTGGTTCTCTGTCCTAATCTCTCTGTCTCTAGCAATGAGATCAGCATGGTCCCATCTCCTACTTCAACTAAAATATCTTTCATCTCTCTCATATCTTCATTCCATGAACCCAAGCTGTCACTAAATCTTGCTAATTTTTTTACTGAGTATCTGAAAGCTTTTGGTTCAGGCACTTTCTGGCTTCCCTGAAGATAATTCATCGTTCAGTTTTCCATGATAGCTTTAAATTTTCACCAGGCCTATCTAAATTCCAAGTGGTATAATTTGTACTCCAGATTATAAAGTAGAAAAATAATTTCAGCAGTCCAGAAAAGCCCCAAGTAATTTTTATTGGAAAAAATTCTTTATGTTGTATTTATTCTTAGATTGTGCCATCTTCTCATGTACAATAAAGTTCATTCACCTTCCTCCTGGAGTCATAAGGTTTTATTATCTGCACAGAGAAACTGTAAACAGGGATTTTTATTTGTCTAATTGTGTCCCTCCCTTTATATACAAGCCCTTCCCTGGATATATTACCTGCATATTCACTCACCCTAAAAAAATCTTCAGCATTGTTTGAACTTGTCCTTGATTACTGAATATCTTACTTCATATTGGCTTGGCAATTCATTATAACCACACCCTGAAAACTGGACTTGGAAAATTTAAAACACAAGAACCAGATTGCATTGTATGTCTCAGGAATAAATGAGGTGAAAAATGATAATTTCCTCCAGTTGTATTTTGTCATATTTTAAACAAAATGTCCACTGGCTGGAAATTCCATTTCAAGCAGTAAGTATTTATTGAAATTTACTGACCATGTCCAGCATGCAATTACATGTTAGAGGTATAGTGACCATGTTTCCTAAAATTAAAACTCAGGACACATGATGTAACAGTGAAACAGAGCACTTGAAATCAGTCCTACTCCAGAAAATGTGAGTTATGTAATTGCAATTGCTACAGGAAATGCAAGAGAAATATTGTCCCTCAAGCTTACAACTTATTGGAAACATAAGCATAACACATATTCATTAACTTCACCACTGAATGAAGAGTAAGTGAACACCTAGCAAAGGAGGCACTTTGTTAGCTGGCAGGATTTCAGCAATGAGGAAGTAGTCACCTTAAATGCTTTCTCAAACAAGGTAAGCTCTTGTGATGGCCAATTTTATGTGTCCACTTGTCTAGACTATGGTGCCCAGTTGTTTGTCAAACACCAGTCTAGATGTTGCTGTGAAGGCATTTTTTTTTTTTTAGATTCTATTAACATTTCAATCAGTAGACTTTGAGTGAAGCAAATTATCCTCCATACTGTGGGTAGGCCATGTCCAATCAGTTGAAGGCCTTAAGAGCAAAGATTGAGGTTTCCCCCAGCAAGAGGGCATTCTGCTTCATACTGCCTTCAAACTCAAGACTGCTAGACTCAACTCTGGCTAGAATTTCATCTTGCCCTGCAAATTTTGGACTTATAGGCCCACAATTACAAATCCAGTTCCCTAAAATCTCTCTCTCTCTCTGTGTATGTGTCTGTGTATGTGCGTGTGTGTGTGCACATAACATCCTATTGGTTCTGTTTCTTTGGAGAATTCTACTATAGTTCTTATAAGAGTCATTACTTATTTTCAATTCCTGAGATAATTGATACATTTTAAAACATAATTATATCTTTTATCCCCACAAATGGTGACATCACTTTTAACAATACATCTTCTAGCATTGTTTTTAAACATAGGGGGCATTCACTTTCAAGGTGCACCTTGCTGCCAAGGAGAAAATTTAGAAGCCAAAGTGGAATTCTCGGATGAAACAAAATTGTCCGAATTTTAATTGGAATGAGAAATGAGGGACTGCAGAGAGCTTGAGGAAACCTAAGAAGGTCTCAAAAGAGGGAGACAATAGGGAAGAAAGCACAGAGAAGGCAACTTTGACCTTCTGATTACAAAATTTTGGGAAAAGGAACTGCATGGATAATAGGGCCTGCGCCTATGATTATCTTTCCAGCAGAAAGACACCATAGAAAGAAAAGACAGCAGAGCAAAATTGGTCAGGCAATTGAGGGTAATAATCAAAACTACTTGGAGGTAAAGAAGGAGCAAAGAATGTAGTTTAAATTAATATTTGAGTGATTTAAAGTTTCTGTAAACTATTCCAGTGAAAAATGGTACAGGTTGATCTGTTCCACAAAGAAAGGTGAATGCTAGGGAATTCTCTTGTAGCAAAGGAATTCTGGATGGAATCAGAGATAATTGATTTCCATATCTGATTTAAGAACATAACAGTCCCACCTCTCTGAACTAGCAATAAAAAACACTTGGAAGGGGGAAATAGGAATAATTAGACATAATTAGGTTGTCAGCTCATATATCATTATGTCTTGCCTCTCAGGGATGTTTTGCAGATTAATTAGTTAATGTTTGTAAAATAAGCTCCAAGTGCCATGTATCATTGGCATAGAATTTGATTTTCAGTGTGATGAATGTAATTAAGTCATGTTGCTTTTGTACAGCCTTCACTGCAGGGTGATGTCTGCTCTAGAGTGTTCTGGGGGCATGGGTACCATGGGTATATGGGCTTTCACACTGACAATTCAAGAAGAGCTCTTGATGGTAGGCATTTTGCATCATGTATGATACACTTCTCAGGTTGGATGAGGTATTTAAAGTGTCAGATTAGAATTGTGTTCTGTATTGATGAATAAAGGTTGTGTTTGTACATTATATCCATCTTGACAGCATAGTAACTAAAAGTGAACATTTTAAAATCAAGATCAGCAGGGGAGAAAACATTGAGGATCTCTTTTGGGCCCTAGGTAATTCTTGCTCACCATATGATGTATACGTTAAATAGTCTTTAGTTAGGAAATTCATTTTTTTACCCCAGAAATGGCTTCAAAATACCCAATCCATACCTGTTAGTAAGATTTTCTTAAACAGTACAATTGATTGTTGCTTACAGGTTCAACTATGTAGTTCATATCTTTAAATTTGGTAATTTTTAGAAAGGAATCAAACCAAGGTCAAGGAAAGTTATTTTCAAACATTTTGGTCTCAGGTCCCATGAATACTCTTTAAAAATTATTGAGGACTCCAAAGAGCTTTTGTTTACATGGGTTATATTATTTTATACATATAAATATATATTTATCTGTATGTAATGGTTATATATATAATATATAATTATGTATGTTATATAAACATATACTAAAACATTACATATATAATGTTTATTGTATTAAAAATTAAAGTTAAAAAAGGATTTTTAAAATCTATTTCTTCATTAAAATAATAAGCCCATTATATAATAATATAAAAAGATACTTTTAGTGTAAATATTAATGAGAAGAGTGGCATCATTTGACATTTTTATAAGTTGCTTTAATGGCTGACTTAATAGAAAACAGCTGCAGTTTCATAGCTGCTTCTGCACCCAACCTGATGTGATACATTGTTTTGGTTGAAGTAGATGAAGAAAGTTGGGCTTCACACAAATCTGTAACTAAAAAAAGAGAAGACTATTTTAACACCCTTTTTAGATGATTGTGGATATTTCTTTCAGATTTGACATCAACATTCAACCAGTGATAGTTTCTTCAAGGATGATCTCCTAAATGTTGGTAGATTCTGAAACCATTATCAATTACTTTTTGTTCTTCATTCCATTAAAATCCATTGGTCTCTCATGTATTGGCATGATGCTTTGGTCATTTGGAAAACATTGATTCCCTGAGTTATGCAGATCTTCCTGATGTTGACACATTTCGTGATACAGTATCAAATAATCATTTTCATTAATATCACCACTGATTTTGTCTTAAATCCTTTAAGTATTGGTATGCTGTCAGCTTTTTAGAAATTCTCATTTTTGCTTGAAAGCTGGAATTTTATTATTGGCAATAAGTACTTTCAGTTGTTTTGCTTGAAGTGATAGTCTCACTTTGTTCATTTTGGGGAAAATGTCTGCCAAATCCTCACATCTGAATTACCATAGTTTGTTTTTGAGTAAAAATCGAATTCCATTAAAAAGCAACTAGTTCAGCTCAGAACTCAAATAATCACACACATGATTTTTCTTGAGTCAACCATCGTAATTAGTATGTATCAAAGCATTTAGGAGAACTTCTCATTTCCTCACACAGAATATTAAAACAGTATGTGCATAAGGGCCAACATTTAATAAAATGAATACTTCCCATGGATTTATCAAGGTCGTTGTTAAATGAATCACTGCTTTAAGAAAAATCCATGAGCATGTGGCAGTGACAATTCATGGACTGTTGGCACAATTTGGTGCCACCGCCTCAGGAGTGATGAGTTCTACCCATTTTACCCAGCAGTTTTACTCATTTTGCCTTTGCTCTACCAATACTAATGTCAGCAAAGTGAAAAAGCAAATAATAGCCCAGCCTTATAATAGAAGTAGTATTGAACCTGTTGACTCCCTTGAAAGGATCTTGGGGATGTCCAAGGATCCATGGGCACTTCGTGAATCACTGGCATAAGAAACTCTCTGAAGGTAGGGCAGAGAAGAGAGGCAGGGTGATATGGTTTGGCTGTGTCTCCATCCAAAATCTCATCTTGAATTGTAATCCCTGTAATTCCCATAATCCCTACTTGTTAAGGGAGAGACTAGGTAGAGGTAATTCAATCATGACGGCAGTTTCCCCAATGCTGCTCTTGTGATAGGGAGTGAGTTCTCATAAGGTCTGATGGTTTTGTAAGTGTGTGGTAGTTCTTCCTGCATTCATTCTCCTTCCTGCTGCCTTGTGCAGTAGGAGCTTTGCTTCCCCTTTTCCTTCTACCATGATTGTAAGTTTCCTGAGGTCTCCTCAGTCATGCTGAACTGTGAGTCAATTAATCCTCTGTCCTTTATAAATTGCCCAGTCTCAGGCAGTTCTTTATAGCAGTGTTAAAAGTGACAAATACACAGGGTATCTTTTTAAAGAAGTGATTTCAGCTATAGGTAGAACAATGTAAGACAGTCTAATTTGATGAAATGTTTGGCTTTTTTATTTTAAACAGTAGGAAGCCTGTTATACTGCCTGAAATCAGTTTCTCATTTGTTTTAACTGTAACACACAAGAAGAAATATTTCTTATATTAAGGCAGTATACACATATATACAGATATATTTACTGAAATAAAAGTTTCATGAAGTAATACCCTTAACATCTGTAATATACTCTAACATTTTTAAAAAATGTTATTTTATTTATTTAACAAAAATTTGTCATGACCCACTAAATTGATTTCACAAATGGGTTGGAAACCACAGTTGGGTCAAACAAACAAACAAACAAAAACCAAAACAAAAAACAAAAAAAAACTTGCTGTAAATAAAGACACTTTCATTTTGTAACGTACAAATCGTGGATGTCCAATCTTTTGGCTTCCCTGGGCCACAATCATTTGTCTTGGGCCACACATAAAATACACTAACACTAACTATAGATGATGAGCTTTGGAAAAAAATCTCATAATTTTTTAAGAAAGTTTATGAATTTGTGTTGGGCTGCATTCAAAGCTGCCCTGGGCTGCATGTGGCCAGCAGGCCACAGGTTGGACAAGCTTGGTATAAATCCTTCTAAGGGCTGATTATCTTTGGTTTAAAACCAGAGGTACCCAGGACTCTTAAACAGCTGCTCATTCTGCCATTTCTTGATTTAGTTGCAAATGATTTTAGGGTGGTGGGTTAAATGAGAAACACTTTGTTTCAAGAATGCAATGTGTATTTTATTACATGAAATATGTCTTTGATTTTATTTTCTCTAGAAATTCAAAATGTTTACCTGGAGTTTATAAAACTGACACTTTTTCTTCAGCATTGGTGGATAAATATACACAATCAACCGTTACTGAGGAGGCTGTGTTGAGGCTGGTACCATAGTAATTATTGTTCTCCAAACAAACAAACAAAACCACCTTAGTACTTTTTCAGGATCTAGGTTTATATACTATTTTTTTTTCTCTTATTTTTTTTTAATCCCCCTCTCCCAGGCCCCAGTGTGTGTTGTTTCTCTCCCTGTATCCGTGTTGTTTCACTGTTCACCTCACCCTTATAAATAAGGACGTGCAGTATTTGGTTTTCTGTTCCTGCGTTAGTTTGCTGAGGGTAATGGCCTCCAGCTCCATCCATGGTTCTATTTGATACTTCTCTGATTTCCTACTCTGTCAATCCTTTAAGAATCATTACTCAGATCCAAATCATTGTAAAAATCAGAATAAAATGGGTATATTCTGCTTTTCTGCTTTAAAGTTAAGTATTATTTTTTGTTGTTGTTAATATAAGCAAATTGGTGGTAAGAAAGTAGAATATCTGAGATAAAGACATGTCTACTTTTCCCTCTCAAGTGTTTGATCCCTCCCTGCTTCTCCTAGTTGGCTTTCAGGATCACTCTCTCTCTCCCTTCCCCGCACCCCCCCCACTCTATCTCTCTCCCCATGCCCCCCATCCTGCTATTTTTTAAATTTCTTTTTTAAAAAGCCTTGATCCTTGCACCCCCTTGTATTAATTCATTTTCACACTACTGATAAAGACATACCTGAGACTGGGCAAGGTTTAATGGACTTAACAGTTCCATGTGACTGGGGAGACCTCACCATCATGGCAGAGGGTGAAAGGCACATCTCACATGGTGGCAGACAGGAGAAGAGCTTGTGCAGGGAAACTTCCCTTTTATAAAACCATCAGATCTCATGAGACTTATTTACTATCAAGAGAATAGCATGGGAAAGACCCACCCCCATGATTCAATTACTTTCTACCAGGTCTCTCCCACAACACATGGGAATTGTGGGAGCTACAATTCAAGATGAGATTTGGGTGGGGACACAGCCAAATCATATCATTTCACCGCAGCCCCTCCCAAACCTTACGTCCTCACATTTCAAAACCAATCATGCCTTTCCAACAGTCCCCCCAAATCTTAATTCATTTCAGCATTAACTCAAAAGTCCACAGTCCAAAGTCTCATCTGGGACAAGGCAAGTCCTTTCTGCCTATTAACCTGTAAAATCAAAAGTAAGTTAGTTACTTCTTAGATACAATGGGTGCACAGGCATTCGGTAAACACAGCCATTCCAAGTAGAAGAAATTGGCCAAAACAAAGGGGCTAGAGGCCCCAGGCAAGTCCAAAATCCAGTCAAATCTTAAAGCTCCAAAATGATCTCATTTGACTCCATGTTTCACATCCAGGTCGTGCTGATGCAAAAGGTGGGTTTCCATGGTCTTGGGCAGCTCCACCCCTGTGGCTTTGCAGGGTACAGCCTCCCTCCCAGCTGCTTTCATGGGCTGGCATTGAGCATGTGTGGCTTTTCCAGGGGCCAGTACAAGCTGTCAGTGGATCTACCTTCATGGGGTCTGGAGGATGGTGGTCCTCTTCTCACAGCTCCACTAGGCGTGCCCCAGTGGAAACTCTGTGTTGGGGCTCCAATCCCACTTTTCCCTTCTGCACTACCCTAGCAGAGGTTCTCCATGAGGGCCCCACCCCTGCAGCAAACTTCTGCCTTGGGATTCAGGCATTTCCATGCGCCTTCTGAAATCTAGGTGGAGGGTCCTAAACCTCAATTCTTGACTTCTGTGCACTCACAGGCTCAAAACCACATGGAAGCTGCCAAGGCTTGGGGGCTTCCACCCTCTGAAGCCACAGCCTGAGCTCTGTTTTGACCCCTTTCAGCCATGGCTGGAGCAGCTGGGATGCAGAGCACCAAGTCCCTAGCTGCAAACAGCATGAGGACCCTGGGCCTGGTTTATCAAACCATTTTTTCCTTCTGGGCCTCCAGGCCTGTGATGGGAGGGGCTGCCTTGAAGACCTCAGACATGCCCTGTAAACATTTTCCCAGTTATTTTGGGGATTAACATTTGGCTCCTTGTTCCTTATGCAAATTTCTGTAGCCAGCTTGAACTTCTCACATAAATGGGATTTTCCTTTCTATTGCATTATCAGGCTACAAGTTTTTTTGCACTTTTATATTCTGCTTCCCTTATAAAACTGAAGCTTTTAACAGAACCCAAGCCACCTCTTAACTGCCTTGCTGCTTAGAAATTTCTTCCTCAAGATACCCTAAAAACTTCTTTCAAGTTCAAAATTTCACAAATCTCTAGGCCAGGAGCAAAATGCCACCAGTCTCTTTGCTAAAACATAAGAAGAGTCACCTTTGCTCCAGTTCCCAACAAATTCCTCATTTCTATCTGAGACCACCTCAGCCTGGACTTTATTGTCCATATCACTATCAGCATTTTGGGCAAAGCCATTCAACAACTCTCTAGGAAGTTCCAAACTTTCCCACATTTTCCTGTCTTCTTCTGAGCCCTCCAAACTGTTCTAACCTCTGCCTGTTACCCAGTTAGTTCCCAAATTGCTTCCACATTTTTGGGTATCTTTTTAGCAGTGCCCCACCCCCAGTACCAACTTACTGTATTATTTCGTTTTCATGCTGCTAATAAAGACATACTCAAGATTGGGCAATTTATAAAAGAAAGAGAGGTTTAATAAACTTACAGTTCCATGTGGCTTGGGAGGTCTCACAATCATGGCAGAAGGTGAAAGGCATGCCTCACATGGTGGCAGACAAGAAAAGAGCTTGTGCAGGAAAACTTCCCTTTAAAAAAAGCCATCAGATCTCATGAGACTTATTCACTATCACGAGAATAGCATGGGAAAACCCCACCCCCATGATTCAATTATCTCCCACTGGGTCCCTCCCATAACATGTGGGCATTGTAGAAACTACAATTCAAGATGAGATTTGGGTGGGGACACAGCCAAATCACATCACCCCTGTGTTTAAGGTCAAGGTACCTGCCAGGCCCTGTCTCCTTTGATTTGGCATCACTTACTGCCCTGGCTTCAAGAGATGTGTAGGAAGGACTGGGCAGAGGGATGCAGTTGAAAGTGAGAAAAAGTTAGCTATCTATGGGAGTTGTTCAGAAAAGAGCTGAAGAGTCCCTAATTAGGGAGAAGCCACTGGGAATGTGAAAGAGGTGACAGGACCATAAGATGTAGCTAGTGATTGGACAGGGGATACCGAAGTTAAAAAAGATTACTGAGAATCTATTGTGGCTGAACTTGGTAAGCTAGGAGGAGGAGGTCATACAGGAAAAATTGTGAGTTCATTTTCTGAAACATATTGGAGATGTTCAGCAGGCTCCAGAATATATTGCAGTGGAAGCTGAGAGCATGCAGGGCATGAGTTAAACTCTTGGATATAAATGAAGCCACTGATATAGAGAACATGAAAGAAAAAGGTAACTGAGGATACATTTGGGGGACTTCAAAGCTCAAAGAGCAATAAGAGGATGAGGAGCCCATGAAGGAGACAGGAGGAGAAATCCAAGAAGCAGGAGAACTAGTTAGAAAAATATAACTTGCAGAGGCCAAGTAATTTGGCAGCACATGAAATATTACATAAGTTGCCGTCCTTTAGGAAAAGGACAACTCTTATCTTCTGACCAAAGAGTAACAGACAGCAGTGCTCAGGGATGCATGATGGGAAAAGAAACATCATAGAATTTGGAGCCAGCAGTCATGGATTTTCATTTTCTCCTAAGTGCTTACTAGCTGTTTGACTTTAGGCAAGTCACAAAATACACATGAAACAATTAGAGCACACTGGAAGTCTAATCTGGTGCCATATCCTGCAAGAATTGTATCAGGTCAGAAAGAGCATAACTGTGTGTTTTGAGGAAATTAGAGAATACTATCAAGTGGGTAGAAGTCAAGTAGGGTACAGAAGGATTAATAGGATTTAGGCAGGTACAATAGTGGAGGGTACATACATGACTTAAAAACCGAAGATTCCTCATCCAGAGAAAAGAGAATCAAAGACGTAAATTCCCCTGCAAAAGAATCTTTCTTCCCCTTTTCCTTGTTTTTGAACTGTTTTCTTGTTTATTTGAGATGTTGAAATATTTATTTGAGACATTAATATACTATGGTACATATATGGTGTGATGTTTGGTGTAAGAAGAAAAAGAAGGGAAAAAAGCATACTCATATAAAAAGTCTTCCTTTAGGATGAGTAGGTTGTTCTTTATTTTACTCTATTCACTTTCATTTTAGAAATGTACTCTGAAAGTTTTCAACAAGATGCTCCTTGGGTTATTCTTAAGGAGGTTAGTAGCGCTTTATGTAGACAGTTAAGCAACCATGTTAAAATCCTCACTTTATAAGTAGGAGGTATTGAATAAAAATAAGCAATTCGTTATTTAACTTGAGAACAAAAGTGAAAGTCATACATGGCGGTTTGGGAGGTATATATTAGATGCGATATGAATGTGTATCTTCCTGGATTGCAATAGGAGAGTAGTACAGGGATGGATTGATTTCAAAATGAGACGAGACACTGAGGGAATACAATCTGGAGGAATATAACTGCTTTAGAGTATCGTGATTTTAAAGATAAAATATCAGTTTGGTAGTAAACCAACATTCTTGGGTCATGATGCTGGTTCTTTTGGGAAAATAATTAAATCAAGCAAACATTAAAGGCATTTTATTCCACTCTTTCGGGAAAATACAGTTACAAGTTTTACCTCCAAGAATCAGTTCCAGAACACAATGGGCTTTATTGTGTTCTGGAACACAATACACTGGAACAGGATCAGTAGCTTTAGTGTGTGACAGAGACTCATTTGTTGCCGAGAGTTTTTTGTTAGCCATTATCAGTGGCTTCAGAAATGGTCCTGGTGTGGTTCACTCTGCTTCGAATGAAACCAGTGAGATCACCAGTACTCACAACAGTGAGGACAAGCTAAGGATTAGCAACTTTTCAAAATAAAAACCAGGGAGTACTAAATGTGTCTCCATTGGGAGGTGGGGCTCTGGGTCTTAAGTGGATTTGGACACATACAAGGATCATTACTATGTTATTAAGTTATTAAGTATGCATTCATGAGTTAGTTTATATTTGCCAAATGCAAATATAAAAATCATTTCTTAATTATACAGGCATTAAAGTCTTGCATCATTAACCACATATTTAAAACCGCTTTGTATCAGTTACAAAAACAATTCAAAATATCAGATTATTGAATTTCC
Source organism: Aotus nancymaae (assembly GCF_030222135.1). Lineage (NCBI taxonomy): Eukaryota > Metazoa > Chordata > Mammalia > Primates > Aotidae > Aotus > Aotus nancymaae. The sequence continues at coordinate 47,307,912 of NW_026988450.1, forward strand.
TCTGTTCTAATGACCAAATGCCTTCCAGCCAAGATTAACCTGTTTATTGTCCTATAATTATGTAAATTTAAAAAATGTTATTTCCCATTTATCAAAATTTGAAGTTTAGAGAAATGAGGCAGTTTACATGAGGTATATATATATTCGTCTATCCACTGCTAAAATTCAAGAATTGAGCTCTGATTTTTTTTAACCTAGTCTGTATTTGTACAGTATGCCAGGCAGGCAGGATGCTACTAAAAGAAAAGGAAAATAATAAAAAAATTATTAGCTTTGAGTTGAATCACAAAGGAGGAGCAAATGGAAACTTATCCTTTAGCCAAGAAGGGCGGTAGTTCACTCTTCCATCTTTCACCACCAGCTGGCAGATGGGCTCAGGACTAATGTAAGTCTCCTTAGATGCCAAGTTCTCTGCTTATGCGGGAGTCTCTGTCCCTGCTATCCAGGAAGGGGAGGACAGAGACAGGACTGGAGCTTACAGTTCCACGTAGCAGCTCATCTCACTGTTAAGGAAACTGTGGGGTTAGCCAACAAAACTGGAATTCGGATTTGGAACCAGACCTCACCTGATATATTTTAATTGATTGCCATGTGATTGTCCATCTGTTTATAATTTGAGTGTCTTTTCTTTGTATGAGAAATGCTTTTGTACAGGGTGGGACCCATGCTCCTCTCAATTTCTATATGGAAAAAAATATTTTCTATCTTTTCATTGCTTTGCTGAGTAGCTTTCAATAAGCTTTTGGAAAAAATCTCATTCCAGATTTATAAAGTATCAACTGATGGGATGCTAAAACAATGAGGGGATTTTATGGGCTATAAAGTTATTAAGTAATTTTTTTTGAGTTATGATAATTTTAATAATAGTAGTAAACTATTTTACAGGTTGGAGGCTAATAAACCCTTAAAAATCAATTGAGATTATTTAAATTCAATTTACACATTAAGGACTAAATTCAAATGATTATTTGGCTATTGCTAGAGTTCTATGATTTATTTAAATATCACAATTTAGACGATTTACAAAAATTGATGCTAGCTAGAATAATAGAGTAAAATTACTGGGCCCTGAAATTTGTATAAATGCAAGAATTGCTTTATTTTTCCATTTAAAATATGCTCATCTTCACTGGTCCAACTTTGATTCTCTTGTCTGAACCTGCCTTATATGAGTCCCTTATCAAAATTTGACAGCTAAAATAAGACTTCTGAGCTGCATTTCTTGAGAAAAAAGGGCAAAGGTTCTCAAATTTTGTTCCATCTGAATCATCTGGGGAGCTGCAGCCCCAGTTCAAATTCATGGCATCAGAATCTGGGGTTTGGGTATCTTTTTTTGGTCACAAGTTGCCCAGGTAATTCTCATGCACATCAACATTTGAGAACAAGTAACTAGACCAACCCAAGAGCCAAACTCTCTCACGGCACTGCTTATTTTTCTAAATAACATTTGATTGGAATATCATCACCCATCATTTCTGTATTGTCTACGGCTGCCTTCACGCCACAATGGCAGAGTCAATCGTTGGGACAAAGATCACATGGCCACAAACCTGAGAGTATATACTATCTCACCCTTTATGGAAAAGTTTGCTGACTCTGGAACTAGATGAATAATATAAATACATTTTTCCAGATCCAGTTGTTTCAATTCATTCATCCATTCATTGGCCTAGACAGATAGGAACTAAAAATCTTAGAAACACTCATGGGGTTAAAAAGAACTGCAGATACTGCCTTCAAATTTTCTTTAAACCTTTCAATTGCTTCAAACAAAGAAAAGAAAAAGCTGGATTTTTTTTTTTTTTTTTTTTTTTAAATAACTGTATTCGATGAAGGTTTTGGACATTTAATGATTTTCCAACTTGTTGCAGCAAAATGACTCATCACTAAGCAAAGCTCTGTAGGATCTGTAATATCACAAATTTAGTAGCTCAGTATGGTAAAATTAAAATATAAGAAAAAGTAAATATATTCAGAAACATACTCCCTCAAAAGGTTAGGCTAATATTGAAAAGATTATTGGGGCTTAGACGTGTGCTTGAATTCAGCAAAGCAGCAAAATGGGTGGGGGCTAATGATTTTTAAAGCTGCCTAGCCAAAGACAGCACATCATAAAACACGGATGCTTTCTGGTGATACAGTACAAGAATGCTCTGTACACAGTATGAGGCATCTTGAATGCGAATAAATTGGAAGAAGTTCCAGGAACAATAGATATGCTTAAGTGAATGGGAGGACTGGGCTGTAGCAAGGCCTTTGATTTACATAGCATGATTACTTCAAGGCATGCACAGTTCTTCTCCAGAGCTGGGATGGATTTTCTTCCCAGTGTCTGCAGGAGATGTTGAATTGACATCACAAAGAATTGTCAGCAGAAAAGAGAGACTGATTGCCAGGCTACAGGAGGGAGTTGGAGAGGGGAATTAGGTTCCTTACACCTTGTTCATCATGTCATTCACTCCCTCCTTCAAAAAATCTTCAGTGACTTCTTATCACTTAAAGGATTAAAGTCAAACCCAGACTGGCATTTCAGGCATTCTCTAATCTGTCTCTTATGCTGGTATCACAAAGCATTTTCATGCTTATTACCTCATCTGATCTTTACAGTACTGCTCATGCAAGTCAAGGGAGGCATTAGTGTTCCCATTTTATACACATGTAAGCTCAGTTGCAGCTAATGGAATAGACTGGTTAAAGGTCATGCAGCAGCAAGCCAGTGAGTCAGGGCTGGAACTCGTGTCTCCTGCACCATACCACATGTCCCTGAGTCTTTTTCCTCTGAGTTAGATTTGTTCTCAAAATACATCTCCCCTTCTCTACATGGAATGCCACCTTTCCAGTTCAATTGCCATCTGTACCGGCAAACCTTTCCTGAACTCCAGTCTTTAGTGCTTGTCTTCTCTTCTGAAGTCTTTTTTATTGACCCCACTCCTTTTCCTCAGAGTCCTACCATGCTTTGCAGCATCTCTTGTCTACTGGATGTGTGTATTGCACAGTGAGACTCCTGAATTGCTTTTTACCTTTGCACGTGTATATGTTCCATGTCTCCAGTAGAAATGCATGCTCTTTGAGGGAGTACCTAAGTACTGTATGTGTCTTTTCTCCTTCAATGCCTTGCATAGTGCATAAAGAAGGTGGGACCTCAGTACATATTTGTTGGACAAACAAATGATTTCATTCTCATGAAATCTCTGAATATGATTAAGAGAAATGAGATGAAACTGAAAAAGAGAGACCAGGTTGAATACCACAAATGTGTTTTTAATAGCAAATTCTTTTCTATTGAGTCAAAGTATTCCAAGGGCAACAACTGATGCTCCATGTTTAGCTGAAGCCCAGAATCATAAGGGCTGACCGATCTTAAACTGGGCATAACATAAACCCAACCACAAGAAATTAAGACTTGGAATATACGTTGACAAGACAATCCTTTGGTACCTTTTCCTTCTCAGGCCAGCAAATCACAGGCATTTGGCCTAACAGGGAGAAAGAGAAAGACAGTATTTTCCTCTCAAAACATGAGTCTTGCCATATCCTTCCTTCCTGAGGCCAGTGCTGCTCTGTACTTCCCTGGCCTGTGCCCAAAGGTGTATCCGCTGCAAGGCAAACCCTGCCTTGCAGAGTCTCCAAGATCTTCTCATTTCTTCAGCTGTGGGATTAAGAACTAAACACAGTTGCCCCGGACGTGGTGGCTCATGCCTGTAATCCCGGCAGTTTGGGAGGCTGAGGGGGGTGTGTCACCTGAGGTCAGGAGTTCAAGACCAGCCTGGCCAAACTGGTGAAGCCCTGTCTCTATGAAAAATGCAAAAATTAGCCAGGCATAGTGGTGGGTGCCTGTAATTGCAGCTACTTGGGAGGCTGAGGCAGGAGAACTGCTTGAACCCAGGAGGCAGAGGTTGCAATGAGCTGAGATCATGCCACTACATTCCAGCCTGGGCAACAAGAGTGAAACTCATCTCAAAAGAAAAAAAAAGAAAAGATAAGAAAAGAAGTAAACACAGTTGCCTTTGGAAGGTCTGGTCAATGGGAAATAAATTCACGGACTTATCACCTCACAGGTTGGGTGCCTCTTGCAGTGCAGGTTTGACTAAGCCCACCTGAGGCCCTCTCTTTGCACTCTCACTCAGCCAATGCTTCCCGCTTCCTCCCCACCATGTCTGTGTATTGTATATTTCCTTCCCAGTTGCCCTGACTCTCGAGGATCGGGGCATGAAATAATTCAGGACTGATCTTGCCTTCCATGCTGGTCACACCTGTAATCAGAGTTCTGAGTTCAGAGCCCCAGGCAGCTTAGGCAGGGCTACATGGTCTATACCTTTTTTTCTGTGTTTCTGGATAAGTTTATTGACCAAACTAAAACTAAATGCTAGGTTATACCTATTTACATTGATGACTTCCTCTCAATTTACTAGGTCCTTCCATCACAGAAAGTGATTATATTAATCTGAGTGCTACCTGGGAAGTCGAAAACTTACATGGTTTTTATTACTTCTGCAAGAGCCTCTCAATTATATTCCACACACATATTTCTTCACTTAAGAGTCAAACAGAGCTATGTAAAGTGAGCAGCGTGTTTACAGTAGATCCCTATGGCTTGCTATCAAATTAGTGGCAAATCAGTATTATAGTAAACAGAGGTCAAAGATCAAACCCACAATTTCACATAAAATTCAAAACACGAAACACAAAACACAAAATAGAAGGCTCGTGTCATGAGACCATCAACTACTCTTAAAAAATAATCAAAACCAGGACAAGATGAGAGGAAACAAAATTTAAACATGATTTTAGTCCAGAATTTTATGCAAAAGCCAGACCTTACAGAGATCTATTTAAAACTATGACAGCTGACTACATGTCACTCATCTTAAATGGAAACACACATCAAAAGGTGGCAAGAACCAGAAGAACCAGGATTTAGCAACTCCCGCATTCTATTCATGGACTTGACATTGACTTTGGACAAGTAAAAAATCTGTCTTCATTTTCCACTCTGAAAAGCAGAGTGGAAACTATTGTTTTACTTCTCTTGATGGACACCTCTGGAGCCATGCTAATAAAGAGACGGTGGTAATTCTCTCCTAGATTTGATTAGACGTATTTTTGAAAAGTCAAGTGATTTAGTAGCATGAAATGTACACACCACACCCCATTTTTATTGTAGGCAGCTCTCCACTCTTGGCTTTTAAGCAGGAAACTAGAAGAACCAGATTTATTCCATGTTAAAATGTTCCTTGAAAAACAGAACAAATTTTTTAAAAATCAGAAAAATTCATTATCATTTAGACCATGTTATTAAAACTGGAGTCCTAAGTTAGTCAACAGTTTGTACCTATTGTTATTAATCTAGGATTAATTACTCTGGAGTTAAAATAGAACTTTTTACTGAATGCTTAAATGAATGGACTAGGCTAGCTGTTAAGTATTATGCGGGGGGAAATGAAAGTGTTTTAAAATAGAGTTTAGAAAAACTCCAGAAGAGTTATGAATATTTAAAAACAACTCGGTCAATGAATTTAATTATAATGCTGCTCATTAATTTATAAGGTTTGCTTAATCAATGCCACCAGATGTCAGTATACCCTACATGATTACTACTGAGTTCTCAAAAACATCCAGAGTTTTCATTCCAGTTAATAAAAATGATGGTTGTAGCCAAATAATTAAAGCTCTCTAGGGGATGATAAATCCCATTCCTCAACACTGTTATGTTATGATAGAGGCCCCTTAGTTGAGATGCAAACTCCCAACTCCCCAATAAATCTCAGCATTGAGGTTTTGAAAGCAAGAATGTCATACTCTGAAAAAGATGCTTGGTGGTGGAGTTCAAGCATGTTGAGGAACACTAACTTGAGTGGAGCTTCAGCAGGTCAAGTCTAGACCTCTAATTCTGTGATTTGTTGATCCTATTGACCTTGCTTTTTCATTAAGGAAAAATTTTATTGGGTTTGGCCTTTCACCCAAAGGACTTTTCAGCTAGATAAGTGGAATTTTTATTAACGAAGATAACTTACTGGATATGGGCTAGGATGTTTACCTGTATTATCTTACTGAAACAATAAGAAGTTGAGACAAAAAAAATGTTTAAGTGTTTAAAGTTTAAAAGCCTAGGTATGCCACTTTTTGACAACAGGAAGAATTTAAACTTGCTTACTAGCCCTGAGTTCTCAAGCCTTCTGGAATTTTCATTTTGGTTAACAAAGTGATGTAGTGGTCTTAAAAATTAAGGGTCTTAGTAAACTTGGAAAAATTTTGCATTTTTAGTTAGTTTTATGCAAAGTGTCCCATTTTATGCAACTGATCCGTTCTTTGAAAGGATAAATCAGGGTGCTTTCTAAGAAGTAGTAAGGATAAGCTCTAAAATGTTATTTCATAGTATGCCTTTAATTGTGAAGTATATGTGCATTTTGAGAACCATAAACTCTACAAATCTTCAAAGTCCCTGGCACTTCGCTAGTTTTCAGGAAAAATAAATTTTGCATAAACAAGATCCATGTTGGAACTTCACATTCTAGAGTCTCACTGTGGGGATTATCCTGGGCATGGCCCTGGGGACAGCACTGCAAGGCAGCCAGGCTTCCTGCTGCATAATGAAGAATGCACATTTCATCCTTGGAATAAAAGAGTCCCCTTTTATCCTAGAAGTTGATATTTCTGTGAGCTTTACCCTTGAAGAGAAATCCTTTGAAATATTAATCTTCAGTAGAAGAAAAATTGTTATAGTCTTGGTCCTTGATGACAAGAGAAAGAAAATTTCTGCAGAATTTTCTGGACTCTACTAAAACATTTATACACCTGTAATGGTATCTGTGAAAAGGTGACTTAGATTTTTTTTAAGTGTATCTCATTTTAAGGCATTTGTGAAATTCACTACAAACAGAGCCCTCGCTCTCACTAAATGCGCATACCCACATATTATTTTTTTGGTACATAGAAATCACTGAACCAAACAATTAAGGATCTCTATGGAAAAATGTCAAATAAGGAATTTTAACTTGGTAACATATATGTTTTATGACACAGTTCCCCAAAGTCATTGTATTTGAATATTTGCTCTCACGTATCAGCATGAAGCCTTAGAAATCAGAAAATTTAACCTAGTACCTGAAAGCAAGTGCTACAAAAGTCAGTCTGAACACATCTTGCTTGTCCTCGAACCTTTCCCTATAAAATGCATTTCACAAAATACAGGGGCTGTCACCCACTCAGACCACGGGGCACTTACACTATTTAATTTTTAATAACCATAGTTTTGTGAACTAATTTATTTTACTCACTAAAACTGGTTTCTATGCAATAACTAATCTTCCCAAGGGAGTGTTGGACAAATAGATGGCAGGTATAATTGATTTTTCAAAGCTGGAAAAAAGAAGACAGGAGGAAGTGAAAGGCATTTTACACACACCATCTTTTTTATTCTTTATAAAACATATGAGGTAAGATTACCCTCTCCATTTGACTGATGAGGAAACTGGCCCAGAGAGGTTAATTCACCTGCCCCAAATCACTAAGTAGCAAAGCCAAGATTTAAACTCAGATCTGTCTGACTCCAAAAACCATTCTCTGTCCAGCCCAAGATGTTTCCATTTAAATTACTTATCCACAATTACACAATGAAAGATAATAGAATTGACACAAAACTCACTGCCGGCACACTGGAGTATGTTTGAATGGAATCCTCAAAATAAAGTCCAACAGTGCAACTCCTCCTCACCATCCAACAACGTCCGTCATTTTTTTTCTCTCTTTTATTGCCAGTCTGATTTACTCCACAGACTCAATATCTTAACTAAATCACAGGTTTGCTTTCTCTTGAAGTCTGTTAGCCACCCTGAGAGGCTCAGTCCATAAATCACTGAGGAAACAAAATATAAAGAAATTGGAGCAGGCCAGATGCAATGGCCCACCCTGTAATCCCAGTGCTTTGGGAGGCTTAAGCAGGAGGATTACTTGAGGCCAGGAGTTCAAGATCAACCTGGGCAACATGGTGAGACCCATCTCTACAAAAAATACAGAAATTAGCTGGGCATGGTGACGCGTGTACCCATAGTCCTAGCTACTCCTTTGGGAGGTTGGGGCAGGAGGATCTATTGAGTCCAGGAGTTCGAGGTTGCAGTGAGCTATGATCATGCCATTGCACTCCAACTTAAATGGCAGAGCAAGACCCTGTCTCAAACAAACAAACAAAGCCACAGCAGGAAATGCAATTCAAATGTGGTTTTAGATGCACCGTGGATATGGTCAGCAGCCTTCTGTGTGCTCATGAATCAATCTGAATGGGGCATGACGAGGGAACATGGACTCAGAAACTTTATGTTGGCTGTGGGTGCTCCAAATGTCTTGTACTTACTCATCTTTCCTCTATCTTATTTAAATTCAAAACCATCATTTCCAAAACAGAAGAGAAAGAGGAAGGAAAAAAAAAACAAGAGTACATATACCCAGATTCTCTCTCTCTCTCTGTCTGACTATCTATGTGTCATCTATTTATTTATTTATTGAGATAGGGTCTCACTGTGTTGCCCAGTCTGGTCTTGAACTACTGGGCTCAAGAGATCCTCCTGCTTCAGCCTCCCAAAGTGCTGGGATTACCGGCATGAGCCACCACACCCGGCCCCCAGATGATCTTAGTATCAAGTTATGTGAAGTTCATATTGCATTGACAAGTCTAGGGTCAAAAAATTGACATATTTAAAAATTCATCTTATTTATTCAGCATGGATCTCAATAGATTTAGGTGGTACCAGGTTCTTGTGCAGACCGTAATACAGAGGGAGCAATATGAAATCAACCTCTTTCCTAACCACATAGCTCTGTTTGCTTTTAACTGGATGATTGAGGCAGCTTCTAACTTTTGTGTCTAAATGATGATTTCCAGTGTTTTGGAAAAGTAATAAGATCCTTCCTGGGGTCAGTTTTGAGCCAGCTCTCAAAAGATCATACTCTTGGGTGAGAAAGGCTCCTAAGGACACCAGAACAAACTGCGTAAACACAGCCTAACGGTCACCATTTTGTTCTCGAGTGTACGGAGAACATGAGTAACCAGGGAATGTGGAAAGAAAATAATTTCAAAGGTTGCACATGTATTACTTATTGCTTTGTTACCCGCTGGGGAGTTCATTGAGTTTAAGACACCATCTTGATCAGAGTGTTCACTCTGCAATCGGTCCTGTGGGGGGTTTTCAACACTGCGCCCAGCTATGGCCTTAAAAATTGTCTCGTAAAAATTCCTGCTGTTCTGACACAATGCAAGAGAAGCTCTCGTTCTTGTGCGTTTGCATATTTTGTGCAGGAGATGAGGATTTACCCTGGCTCGTTCCTCTAACGTGGCCTTTGATTAGGAATGTCCCAAAGCCTGGGTCACAGTCCTTGCGTCACTCTGTAAGTGCACTTCCATAGCATGGTGGCAATTCCTACAGTCGGCTGCAGAGCGTTTGTCAGAGGCTCCCCCTGGGTGGAGCCAGAGATTTCAAATACTGCTCATCTTCTGCTTTGTTTTATTTTTAGGGTAAACACCCTTCTGTGTGCAGGTAAAGGAAAAAAAATAAGCCGGTTTTTTGTCTCATTGACCTATAGAGGGCAAGCTCTGAAAAAATTAGGGAAGATGTAGCATTGTGATGAAACAATGTGCGACATCCTGAAAGACACCCGGCCTTCTGCTCATGGGGCTGTACGCTTCCTCCCCCAGGGGAACCTGGAGCACATTGTCTCCAGAGCATAGCTTTCCTCCCCTATCTTGCCTCCCCTGACTCCTTCACAATGGGTCTGCAGCCCAGCACATGCTTAGCCATTTAGAGAGCAAATAATAGCAGTTTTCCCCCCACCATGTTAACACTCAGTGCTAAGCGGTAAGTATATGCAAGTAGGTGGCAAGCCTTCAGTGGCTAACCCTTGGTGTCATTTGCTACATCAATCTAGGGCTCAACCAAGCTAAGGAGTTTTGTCCTCAGAAGGAGCCAACTTACTCCTTCACGCTGACTGCTTAGTCCAGTCCACATCTTTGGTTTAGCTAGAAATCCCCTCTCCCTGGCCACTGAAATGCCAGTGTGGACACTGTCTCACCCCACAGTCCACCTTTCACTCCTTTAGCACACTGTTGTCTGCTTTGGCAAATTCCCCTCTGCAGATGCATTTTCTAGTTGCTGTTTCTAAGAGTTCTTCAATCCCCATTAATTAATCTAGTTTTCCCTTCCAACCCAGTTTCTCTAAATAACTTCCTTCTTGTCGTCATTCCTATGCTCACTGATTCACCCCTACAGGTCTTCTGCAGATGGTCCCCTAAGTTTCTCAGTCTCCCCTTTGGTTTGCTTCAATAAGCATTTATGGAGGAGTCACTGTGTTTTAGGTGCTGGGGATAAATAAAAATGAGCAACAAATAGTGCCTACCCTCAAAGGAGCTGTCCTAGACACACAGAAACAGATACGACATGGAGCAATGACAGGATCATGGAAGTTTGTACAGATTTCCCCCAGAAGTAGACCCTGAAATAGGGATGTGGAGCCATTCATTTATTTGGGAGGTGATCCAAGGAAGCACGATGAGGGAGTAAGAAAGTGAAACAGAGAGGAAGAAAAAGCCAGTTGGGAATGTTTTGATTGGTGGGTGAACACTGTGGGCCAATTGGGAGTGTATTGATCAGTGAGTGAACACTGTGGGCCAATCGGGAGTGTATTGATCAGAGAGTGAATGCTGTGGGCCTATCAGGAGTGTATTGATCAGAGAGTGAACACTATGGGCCAATCAGGAGTGTATTGATCAGTGAGTGAACACTGTGGGCCAATCAGGAGTGTATTGATCAGAGAGTGAACGCTGTGGGCCACTGGGGCTCAGTCTTGCTGAGAGCCCACTGAGACACGTGGAGGGCAGCCTTCGGAATTGTCCCATGGTGGAGTAAGGAAGCTGGGGTGTTTATCAATGAATTCCTGTCCCTCACTGGTTGAAAGTTGCTTCTGAGGTATTAACTCCCTGGCACTTTTGCCTACCCCATATAGAGATGACATGCTGCTGTGGTCAGAGAAAGCCCTCAAGTCAAGACAGAGATGCTTGAGAAATGAAGCCATAGACATGGACAGGAATTGCTCACTTGGTCTCCAGATGGTTTCTGGGGTAGTCCTAGGGGATATAAGTGAGGCACCAATAACACCTTTTAAATGGACACAGACGTGTGTAGGGGGAGGGGAGGATATTATAGATTAGAAAAACGTTCGTAGAAGGGTTGTCTTAGCAAGGTTTTGAAGGTCAGTAGGCATTCTCCCAGATGGACAGATACAGAAAATGTTTCAGACTGATGGGATGTTATGCACAAGGGCTTGGAGATGTGAACTAGTGTGCTGATGTGAAATATCTTAAGTAGATGGGTACAGATAAGCCCAAAGGGGAAGAAGGAGACATGAGGTGAGATGATACTACTGAGGCTGAATAGCATTTGCACTACATCTTTCCAATGCTGGGAGACAAAACCCACAGCAAACTGGTGAAAGGGTTTTGGCAGCTGTGGCCAGAATACAAGGTTTTTTCAGCATGGCAATGCTGACAAAACCCTTTCACTGTTTTTCTGATCTGCAGTATCCCTGCACCACACACACACATGCGTGCACACACACACACACACACATTTCTGGGTCCATGTAACAGGTGCTGAGTGTAGCTTGTGGGTCTCTTTGGGTGGACAGGCAAGGAGGTCCCACTGTGGGTCTAGCCTAGCCTCCAGATTTATGGGACATAGTTTAAACCCTCTACATAATTTGGCTTCTTGTTTTCCTTTAGTTTGTTTACCCACTTTGATGGAAGGAGAGATTTCCTTTTCCTGAACTTCTCAGTTTTACCCTAGTCATTAGCAGAATCATGTGGAATAAAAACCTGAAGGAAATTGTGGCATTTTCATCTCTTATGAGGAAGTGTAATTTGGGGCTCAAGGAAAACAGAGACTGTGTTATTGACAGAAGAAACATGACCCTCACAGGGGAAAAGAGAACAATATGGACTGGGATATTCTTACTTCAAACATATACCACTGTGTTTAAATAAATAAAGAACCCAGAAATACCCCCCGGGGGAAAGCACAGTGAACGGATTATGATGATCATGTTCCCGCTGTGCACTGCATCTGGGTTTGAGGTGTCTGACTCTCTGAGTAGGTCACCCAAGCAAGGCTCCAGGAGCTACCACTAACCTTAGCAGCAGCCTGTGATGATGTTCTTTCTCCATTATTTTGTCTTTTATGTGGGCAAAGAAAAAAAGGGGGAAAATGCCAATGATAAAAATAAAGGGTCTTTGGGGAGCTGTTCTTGTTTATTTAACTTCCTTCTTTTAAAATAAAGAAACGCAGCTGGGAGCAAGGAAGGGAAAGAAAGGTAAGAGTATTTTTAAACTAATTATAGCATAAAAATCATCGAAGAGTGCTCTGTTCCGGCCTCCGTCAAAGTCCCAGCTTTGTCCTTATGCATGAGTCAGAGGCACCCAGGGGTTAAGCTTGCAACTGTTAAGAGCCATTATTGCATTTGGTTATTTTTGTGGGATGCTGGAATGCAGCTAGTGTCAATCCCATCCTGTGACACGGGGCAGGGTTTCTCAACACTGGCCCTATTAACATTTAGGGCTGAAGGGTTCTTTGTCATGGGGGCTGTCCTTGTCATTGTAGGATGTTTAGCAGCATCCCTGGCCTCCATCCACTGGACAGATGCCAGTAGACCACCCCCTCCTAGATTGTGATAGCCAAAAACATCTCCAGGCATTGCCAAATATCCCCTGAGGGACAAAATCACCCCTGTTTAAGAACAAATGACATAGGGCTACAAAACTCACTGCTATGGAAGCAAACTTGTTTCACAAAATCCAATCGGTCACTCTAATTTTTTTTTCCAAATTAAAAAAAAAAAAAAAAAGGAAACGGGTCCTCACCTTTCCCTGCTTTGGTCTGTAGTTGCTTTCTAACTTCTAGAGCCTTTTTATTGCCCAAAAATATACATTGCCCTATGATACTTTGTCTTTATTTGATATTTTTTCAGCAGACTATGGCTGCTGCACAAAACCTAGACCCCTGTGGTTGGGAACCTTGGGTGAACCGATGATCAAACATTTTTAGACAGTAAAAAGGAAAAGAATTGTTTTCATGTCCTTCCTATTAAAAATGCTCTGTTGCAAATGATATTATTTTTAATTTCTGGGAAAATTATCAAAGTTATAATCTCCTCCGAAGTACAAATCTCCTTTTGTACTTCTGATTCTAATTGTTCACAACGCTCAGAACATAGTAGATACTCAATAAATGAGTAATGACTAACTGATTGAGATGGATCAACTAGCAGTTAGATTTCAGCCATAGAATCAGCAGCCATAGAAAACCCAGAAACAAGCAAGTAGACTTCTAGGTGAGTATCTTTACTTGAGTGAGTCATTAGTGACGAAATTAAGTATCAGAAATACACCTACTTTTCTCAGTTCAGATTGGTTCAGCAGACTTATATTGAGTGCTTGATGCAGTGGGGACTCTCAAGGCACTTAAAGGCACTTCAGTGGATAATTTCAGTGCAATGTGGTGCATTTTAAGACACAGGGGCTTAACCAGTTCTGTGGGAGTCCAGTAGAGGGGCACCAACATAGCCTTTGCAAAGAGGTAAGAGCAGGGTTGGAAGGTATGATACCTGAGCTGTGTCTAGGGACAGTAGGGATGCGAAGGTGGTGGGAACTGAGGGGTGGGGTGGTGGTGAGCACAGTACAGGCAGAGGAATAGCATGAACAAGCTATGAAAGCATGTATTGGCATGATTGGTGTGGGAGGACCATCACGTATGATTTGATGCTGCAGGGGCTGGGAATGATGGGAGATGAAGCTGGAGACATGGAGAGGCTGGGTTATGGATGACCTGACGCCCCTACCAGGGAGTGGGGGCCCTCTTCTGCATGGGGAGGGCACTGAAAGGGTTTAAGTGAGAGGGTGAGGCAACCTGATTTGTGTCTTGTGCAGCATGAAGCATAGATTTAAAGAGCAAAGGTCAGAGCAAAGGTCATTACTTAGAGCAAGCCTCCGCCACCTCTCCTCTTGCGTGTCATGACAGTGCCTCATGTCATGACATGCAAGGCACTGTCATGACATGCAAGAGGAGAGGTGGCAGAGGCTTGCTCTAAATAATGAAAGGTAGGTGGTGTGGAGCTAAGAAATGGAGCAGGATGTCCAGGTAGACTGAGCCACAAACGGAAACCCTCTGAACAAGGGAGAGCCCACAGATGGGTGGGTGGCCTTTGAAAGATCTGTGGAGATGTGAAAAAGGTTTCTCCCTTACCTTTGTGCTTCTCTTTCTGATTTTTGTGTTATTTTAGGTAGAGAAGAGAAGCTACCTTACATATATTCCTCATAGAGACCTTTATGATTTTAAGGTCTCTAAGCTCATCAAAGAGGTGAAGTTGGATATCACAGAAGGAGCAGCTGGTGTCCTCAAAGTGTAGAGCTACAGGGATGGGAGGGAAAAGGAAGAAGGGTCCAGATTTTGAAAAGAAGAGAGAGATTCCTAGGCTCAGGTCTCTAAGATGACAGATGCTGGAAGGGGAATGGTCTGAGTCAGAAAATGATATTTGATGTACTTAATTTAATACCGGTGAATTCAGGACTACTTGCAAAGTTCAGGTCTATGGTGAAGGTGCTTAGAATTGAGCAAGTCAAGAACTCATAAGGCTGGTAGTGTGTTGAATGCACCGTCCACAGAGGCATTGACATGTCCCAGAATAAAATGGAGATTCAGTTCACCCCTAAGATTTGTGTAGGCTCTGAAAGAATACAAATGGAGGTGCCTGCCTTCTTTTCCCACACCCACCCCTGATCAATTCTGAGATGTGGAACAAGGAGGGCAGGGTGGGCGGGGTGGGCTTGCACATCCAAGCTCCACTTATGCCTCTCCAACCAGTAGCTACTCGGATGCCCCTAGGAGTGCACACAACAGTAGCGCTGTCTACCCTCTAGAGGACAGACCCGTGGAGGAGGCCCTGGCAGTGGGCTCAGGACCACGTGGGCAGGAACTTTTAAGGTCCTAGATACCCAGAACATAGTCTTGAAAGAGGGGCATGGGCTCTCTGTGGGATTCTTCCCTTGGCCCCTTAGATTCCTTGTCTTTTACAGAGCTGGGTCCTCTAAAAAATGGAGCCCAGGTGGGAACCCTGGTGGATTAGATCTAAGGGCAGTAATGGCAGATTTAGAGATGGAGAAAAAGGATATGAGTCAGGGCCTTGGTCTTCAATGAATGTGCGTGTGTGTGTGTGTCTGTGTGTTTTGAGAAGATGGGTGGCAGTGATGGCAAATAAAGGGGAAATAAATAAAAATAAGGGAAATGAAGGTGAAGAGCCACCTCGATCCACCTCAATTGCCTTAGGGTCCAGTGAGATACGAGGTTATGGCATAGCAGGTTGAGTTTCTGGTCTTCTCTGGTAGCCTTCAGTTCCTGCAGAGTTAAAAAGACAAGCAAGCAGAGTGAGGAAATGCTGGGAGATGACACACTGAGAAGTGGTAGCTGGCAGCAAAAGAGAGAGCAAGCAAGAGAGGAGTCCCCAAATAGAAAAACACATTAGGAGGGGGTCATTTAGTGCCAGGGCAAATAGCCTTACATGCCTCAAAGGCTCCTCAGGACACAACTCCATTACAGCATGGAACAATGATGAATGTGCTTTTAGAAGTTTCCATTTTTGGGAAAAAGCATTTGCTTTCAGTTGTCTAAAAAATCCATTAACTTAAACCTCTCTCTCCAACAACTCGGGATGAGTTGGATATTGCTGCAGATCCCATTTCATCTGAGCACCAGATTCTGTTACCTCTCCTCTGGCTCGGTATCACCTGATCAAGTTTTGATGTTGCTCTTCCTCCTCCTGCCTCCCTCCTGGAGAATTTCACCCGCCTTATCCACGGAGGAGCATTGCATGGCTCATTGCGTGGTCAGGCAGGATAAAGTCAGCTCCACTAATCTAAGCCCGAAAATGAAGTGGCAATTCTGCTGTTATGCCCTAATTCACAGGCTCATCATTAAATTGTTATCATAGCCTCAGATGAGACTTTTAATTTTCTTACAACAGCTGGCAAATGGCAGGAACAGACGCTCTCACTCACTGGAGTGCCTTCTGCAGGAGCAGTGGAGAAGAGAAAGGATAATGGATACCAGCAAGGAAGGTTCAGACACTCCCTTATCCCCCACTCTCAATCCTGGAATATCTGGGCTTCCACTTTGGGATCTTATTGCAGCTCACCAGGAGCTGGATCACAGCATGGAACCAAGAGAAGTGTCGGCCTGGGAGAGGCTTTGTGTGGCTTTTGAGCTCCCTTTAGCTCCAGGTGGATTCCCACTAATTCCCTGTCTCTAGTCCTCTCCTCTGAAGGTTGGCCCTAAAAGCAAGAATGCAGATGGGGTCCTCACCTCATGGTGGTGCTATGCTTACCCTCTTTACCCTGAGCAAGAAAGGGCACTGTGGACCATTCTGGCAACCGAACCATTGTTCATAATATCGCTTTTATGGACAGGGATTTCCAGTGCCAAACGACTGGCTGACAAACAAATTCAAGTAATCTGGGGTCATCATGTTTGTACGTGTGTGGATGTCATGCCATCATGTCCCCAACACTCATCTGCAGAATCGGCACCCAGGCTCTGGGGCCAGTCCTGATCTGACTGGGTGGATGAGACATGATGATGACAGTGGTTGGAGGGGAGGAGGAGAGGAGCAGGCATGTTTTACAACCCCACTCTGAAGCATCAAGAGCTCTGTAGGATCAAATCCCACTTGGTAGTATCAAGCGTAGTATTAAGAGCTGACTGTTGGGCCGGCCGCAGTGGCTCACTCCTGTAATCCCAGCACTTTGGGAGGCTGAGGCGGGTGGATCACGAGGTCAAGAAATCAAGACCATCCTGGTCAACGTAGTGAAACCCCGTCTCTACTAAAAATACGAAAAATTAGCTGGGCATGGTGGTGCGTGCCTGTAGTCCCAGCTACTCGGGAGGCTGAGGCGGGAGAATTGCTTGAACTCAGGAGGTGGAGGTTGTGGTCAGCCGAGATCGCGCCATTGCACTCCAGCCTGGGTAACAAGAGCGAAACTCCGTCTCAAAAAAAAAAAAAAGAGCTGACTGTTTTCCAACTTCACTCTGCATTACCAAGTATCAGAATGTCTATAAGTATTCCGTAGGCAGGAATTACTGACACCCTTTTAGAGATAAGGAAACTGACTGGGAGAGATTTGGCAGCGTTTCCTAGGCGGATGGGAAGTCAAAGAGCCAGGATTCTCATTTAGCCCATGCCTAAACAGTGCCGGACAGCCTCTCCTCAAAGGCACCTTGGGTGCTTATATTTAGTACTTCAAGGGCTCATTTGCACTGAGTTTTCTGTTAGTCCAGGACTAATCTTATCTCTCGAGTCTAACAATGAGGTTCTTCTGTCTGTTCCCTGTGGCCAGTCACCTTGGTTTAGGTCTCATGTCTGATAACTGCATCCTTATCTAATTCCTCTGCATCAGGTGCCTCTCACAACCAGGATCTCCATTCCTCTAGGACAAAAAAATTCCACTACTGCCCATGGGTCCCGGCTACTGGGAATCTGGTCCCCCAGTGTCTTCTTCTAGATTTATAGACAATGACCACTTTCTAGTTGCCCCCGTTGCCGACAGTCTGCTTCCCTAATTCACACTGCCCCTCTCTGATCTCCAAGCTCCTATCCTCGGCCCACCTGTAAGCATTTGGCCATTCCTAGCCACTGTGTAATGCCTCATCAACATGTCCCATCTGTCCCCTAGGTCTGAACCACTCCAGGTGCCACTGAAGCATTTGTAAGAGACCTACAAGCAAACCTGAATTTTCCTAAACGGGTGCCAGGGAGTATGGACCACACAATTATGCTTCTGCCTTGACCAGAGACATCTCCCAACTCTTCCCTTAGAGGTTTGCCTTTTGGAAGCTCTGGCCACCCACTGGGCTGGCAATTAATGATCCCACCCAGGCTCTTAGGTCACTTCTTATCATTATTGCTGACCCCAGGGGTTCATTTAGAAGCTTTCTCAAATACATTTTCCATTATTTGATCAAATATATAAGAGAGAAAAGCTTTAATTATTAACAATTCTCCCTTGCACTGACTTGCAAGAAAAGCACTCAGAGCAAGGGAAAAATACAATTCCCAGAGGTCTTCCAAGCTTCCCTCTGTGGGGAGCAAAGGAAGTAGGGAGACTTGAGGTCTCCCAGCTTTCCCAGTGCAGCCTGGGAGGTGTGGTAACTCCTGTGGCATTCTCTGCTGGAGTAGCATGGTAGAAAAATAGTGACAGTGGAAAGAATCATGGATGAGGAAAGACCCTCATGCTGAATGTCAGGGAAAGTTTTAGAGCAGTTTGAGAGGTGTAGATGCCAGAAGGCAGCTTTGGAGTATGAGAGAATTTGAGAGGAGTCAAAATTTATACATCATGTTGCCTAGGATGATACATGGGATTCCCCATATTTAAGAGATACAATGAAAGAATGGTGCGCTTTAAAAATTACTTTTAGTTTCTGAAGTGCATTTATTCAAATGTGATTTTGAAAAGAGACTGGGCCATGTGGAACTCCAGAACCATAAAATCCCCATGTGGACACTGCCCCAGGCCATTGAAGAAAACTTAATTGTTTTGCACACCATCATCTGACAAGTCCTTAGGAGTCCTTTGTCTGAAGATAAAGTTTATCCAAATTCTACCACGTTTTCCAATGCTGCAGTCCTCCTCACCTGGAATCTTTCCTTCCTTAGCTCCCTGTATCTGCAATGCAAAAGAAACACAAACATTTACCTATAGCAAAACTCTGAGAATCCCCACAAAGTCAGGCTGCCAGGAAAGCCTAAGAGCCCGGGAAAGAGAAAGAAGGGACAATCTATTCTGCATGGTTTAGGCATCCTTGCTTCCCAGTGCCTTTTAATCCCCTTGGCAAACGACCTGGGTTTATTTATTTTATTTTTGTTTTTATTTTTTTTTGAGACGGAGTTTCGCTCTTGTTATCCAGGCTGGAGTGCAATGGCGCGATCTCGGCTCACCGCAACCTCTGCCTCCTGGGTTCAGGCAATTCTCCTGCCTCAGCCTCCTGAGTAGCTGGGATTACAGGCACGCACCACCATGCCCAGCTAATTTTTTGTACTTTTAATAGAGATGGGGTTTCACCATGTTGACCAGGATGCTCTCGATCTCTTGACCTCGTGATCCACCCGCCTCGGCCTCCCAAAGTGCTGGGATTACAGGTGTGAGACCTGGGTTTATTTTTAAGAGTGGGCTGGGCAAACTCAGTTGGAAAAGGCAGTACATGTCTAGAGCACAGAAGCATGAGTAGAAAAGATGGGACTCTCCAACGTCTCACCTCACGGGCTAATCCCAGCTCCTATAGTCACGTTGCAAGGCAGTTGAACTCTTGAATTCTATCTCCAAGGTTATAAAGGAGGTATAAAATAAAACATCTATCAAATATTTTGAGATCCTTAGAAGCATAGAATGTTACAGCTGAAAATCCTAGGTGTCTCTGACAATGTGGAAATAGACCATTTTAGTTTAAAACAAAACAAAAGATTGCAATTTACTGAGCCTGAAGTGGTTTGAGATCTAGTGCTTAATCTAGCAATGTATGTCCCAAGTACTGCAGGTCCTCTTGACCTTAATCATGAAAAAATGATCCCATATTCATTGAGAAGAAATAAGTAAAGCAGCGCTCTTTAACCTGCCTTTCCCAAATACCAAAACCACTCCTTTGCATGTAACACACTGAAGGCATCAGGCAACTATCGAGTGCTTTTCTCCATTTCATCTTAGTAGGAATCACACTTTTCACTCCCCTTTCCTACTTTTGGTAAGCCTAGGGCTTTGCCAGTGAGGAAGAGACCCTTTCAAAATACTGGACATCAGATACAGGATTTGGAGGAAATGAGGGTGATGTCAGCTAGGGAAAGCCTATCCAAAGAAGAGCGACCTAAAAGCTAGATAAAGAATCATCTGAAAATATTAGCGGGAACAGTATCTGGTGCTCACATAGGGCTGGAAATAGTGTCTGTTCTGACCAGGCATGGAAAGAGACAGGAAAACACAACCTATAATGAGGAAAATAATTAACCAGTAGAAATCATCCCCAAACTGACACAGATGTTGGAATTAGCAGAGTAAGACACAAAAATAGTTGTGATAAAAGAGTTCTTCTATATTTCAAAAAGTTAAATAGAAATGTTGAAAATATAAAAGATCCAAATTGAATTTCTAGAGATGAAAACTACAATGCCTGAGATTAAAATACACTTGATGGAACTAATGGCAGATTAGACACTGCAGGAGAGAAAAGATTAGTTGAACTTGAAGATCGAGGTATAGAAACTACCTAAAATGAAATGCAGAGAGAACAACAAATAGTTTTAAAAGTTAACAGAGCTGGCTGGGCATGGTGGCTCACATCTGTAATCCCAGCACTTTTGGAGGCCAAGGTGGGTGGATCACTTGAGGTCAGGAGTTCAAGACCAGCCTGGCCAATTTGGTGAAACCCTGTCTCTATAAAAATACAAAAATTAGCCAGGCATGATGGCAGGTTGCCTGTAATCCCAGCTACTCAGGAGGCTGAGGAGGGAGAATCGCTTGAACCTGGGAGACAGAGGTTGCAGTGAGCTGAGAGCTCCAGGAGTGGAGCATTGCGCACCAGCCTGGGTGAAAGAGTAAGACTCTGTCTCAAAAAAAAAAAGAAAAAGAAAAATGTTAACAAAGCATCAGTGTTGGGACAACGCCAACAGCCTAATATTCCTGTCATTGGTGCTCCAAAGGAGAGGAGGGGGAGTATGAGGCCTGAAAAAATATTTGAAGAAATGACGTCCAAGTTTTTTTCAAATTTAATGAGAACTATAAACTCACATATCCAAGAAGCTCAATAAATATCGAGTAAAAGAAACATGAAGAAAAGCACATGAAGGCACATCAAAATAAAATTTTAAAAACCACTGATAAAGAGAAAAATCATAAAATCATACAGAGATAAAAGACCACAACACTCAATGGGACAAAGACAAAGATAACAGCAGATTTCTCCTTGGGAGCAATGCAAGTGAGATAGTCTTATCAATCTAGAATACTATACTCAGCAAAGCTATCTGTCAAAAACAAAAGGGAAATAAAAACTTTTTCAGACATAAAAATCTGAAAGAATTTATCTCCAGCAGGCCTATATTATGAGAAATGTTATAGAAAGTTTCAGGCAGGAAAAAAAAAAAGATACCAGATAGAGATACAGGTTTACACAACAGAATAAAGAACATTGGAAATGGCAACTAAATGTATATGTGTATAAAATTTTTTCTTATCATTTAAATCTCTTTAAAATATAATTATATTTTAAGCAAAAATAATAGTGTATTGTATTACAGGGTTTATAATATATATAAAAACAAAATGTATGCCAACAATACCATAAAGGGAGACATGGAAGAAAGGATTTTATACTATACATAAAAATGCTATAATATCACTTGAAGGTAGAATGTAAAATGTTAGAGATCTATATTATAAACACTATAGCAGCCACTAAATAACAAAACAAAGAGTTGTAGCTAATAAATCAAGGAAAGAGATAAAGTTATTTTTTTAAAAAACAGCATATTAATCCAAAAAAGGCAGAAATAGAGGAAAATGGAACAAAGGACAGCTGGGACAAATAGAAAAAAAATACAATGATGAATTGAAGTCTACCCATATCAACAATCACATTAAATATAAATGTTGAAACAATCTCAATTAAAAGAGATTGTCAGAGTAGATTTAAAAAAAAAAGCAAATTGATGTATATATTGCCTACAGGAAACACACACTAAATGTCAAGATACAAATATTTAACCTATTTAAAAGGATGATAGACAAAGTAAAAGGATGATAGAAAGACAAAGTCTTGTCAAGATACTGGTTCTTTCCAACTTGTTCTAAATATTCATCATAATTAAAAAAAAAAATTAAAAGTCCCTGCAAGGTATTTTGTAATATCAACAAAGATTCTGAAGTTTATCTGGAGAGGCAAAAGATCCAGAATAGCCAACACAATATTGAGGGACAAGAAAAAAGTAACCCTATTACTGCTCAACTTGAAGACTTACTGTAAATCTACAATAATCAAGATAATGGTAAAACAACAGACAAATAGAACAATGGAATTGAATAGAGAGCTCCTAAATGGACCCATCTGAATATAGTTAACTAATCTTCGACAAATGAGAAAAGGCAATGCAATGAGCAAAAGACAGTCTTTTCAACAAATGATACTGGAATAACTGGATATCCACATGTAAAAAGATAGTTCTAGGCACAGACTTTACACTCTTCACAAACATCAACTCAAAATGGATCATAGGCTTAAATGTAAAATCCAAAACTATATAACTAGAAAAGTTTAAAAAACAAAGAGAAAGAAAATTTAGATGACCTGAGATTTGGCAAAAACTTTCAGATGCAACATTAGAACCATAATCCATGAAAGTAAGAACTGATAAGTTGTTCTTTACTAAAATTAAAGACTTCTGCTTTGCAAAAAACATTGTCAAGAGAATGAAAAGACAAACCAAAGATGGGGAGAAAATATTTGCAAAAGACATATTTGATAAAGGGCAGTTATCCAAAATACACCAAGAACTTTGAAACTGAACATTAGGAAAACAAACAACCTGAGTTAAAAATGGGCTACAGATCTGAACAAGCATCTCACCAAAAATATCAGATGGCAAATAAGTGTATGAAAAGATGTTCAACATTATATGTCATTAGGAAATTGCAAGTTACAACAGCAATGAGACCCTGGGTCTGGCCCATGAAACCATTTTTCCCTTCTGGGCCTCCAGGTTTGTGATGGGAGGGGCTGCCACAAAGATGTCTGACATGCCCTGGAGACATTTTCCCCATTGTCTTGGTGATTGACATTCGACTCTTCAATACTTATGCAGATTTATGCAGCCAGCTAGAATTTCTCCTCAGAAAATGGAATTTTCTTTTCTATTACATTGTCAGGCTGCAATTTTTCTGAACTTTTATGCTCTGCTTTGCTTATAAAACTGAATGCCTTTAACAGCACCCAAGTCACCTCTTGAATGCTTTGCTGCTTAGAAATTTATTCTGCCAGATACCCTAAGTCATCTCTCTCAAGTTCAAAGTTCGACAAATCTTTAGGGCAGGGGCAAAATGCCACCAGCCTCTTTGCTAAAACATAACAAGGGTCACCATTGCTCCAGTTCCCAACAAGTTTCTCATCTCCATCTGAGACCACTTCAGCTTGGATTTCATTGTCCATATCATTATCAGAATTTTGGTCAAAGTCATTCAACAAGTCTCTAGGAAGTTCCAAATTGTCTCACATTTTCCTGTCTTCTCCTGAGCCCTCCAAACTGTTCCAAACTCTGCCTGTAACACAGTTCCAAAGTCACTTCCACATTTTCAGATATCTTTTCAGTGGTGCCCCCACTTTACTGGTACCAATTTACTATACTAGTCCATTTTTGCACTGCTGATAAAGACATACCCAAGACTGGGCAATTTACAAAAGAAAGAGGTTTAATAGACTCACAGTTTCATGTGGATGAGGCAGTCTCACAATCATGGCAGAAGGTGAAAGACACATCTGATATGATGGCAAACAAGAGAAGAGAATGAGAGCCAAGTGAAAGGGGTTTCCCCTTATAAAGCCATCAGATCTTGTGAGACTTATTCACTACTATGAAAACAGTATGGAGGAAACTACCCCCATGATTCAATTATCTCCCTCCAGGTCCCTCCCACAACATGTGGGAATTATGGGAACTACAATCCAAAATGAGATTTGAGTGGGGACACAGCCAAACCATATCAATGACCAACTCTAAGACACACTCTAATAAAATTGAAGGACTTTACAGAAAAAGAAAAATACGTTGACCATCTAGAAAAAAAAGTATGTAGCATGAAAGAGAAAGAAAATTAGATTATTATCACACTTTTTGCCAGAAGAAAATGAAATAACATATTTAAGGTATTCAAGACAGAAAATGTGAGCCCAAAATTGTGTATTCAGCAAAATTGACTTTCAAGTATAAAGGGTATGGACATAATGTTATTAACAACTTAGGGAAACTGGCTTTGTAAGTCTCCCCTTAGAAGTCTTCTAGAGCACAAACCTTGGGCAACCAAAATAACTAGAGACATATTTGTGGGGAGCATTAAATATACAGTTACTTGTGAAACTAAGGCTAAATGAGTGCTAATGATAGAGTAACATACATAATGGCTACATGACCTGACAATGGAGATATAGTACAACTTTTTTTTTTAAGTGGGGTGGATTAAGAGAGCATATGTAAAACACTTTTAAAGTGTTTTTGGTCAGAATAATGATGGTGGGATTAGTATTTTATTCTGAGTCTGCTGTGTATGCAGTATGGGATAAAATAAATGAGTAATTATGAGTAATTATGGGATATTCTAATTCTATCATCCCCTGTGCCCTTGAGAACAGGATTCTTGGCATGGAAGAAAGGATATACAATTAAAGAGGTTAATAAAAGCTCTGTCATCAAATATGCTTTATCTCCCCTATATATACATACAATCCCTCTGCCACCCCCAGCTCTGTTCACTGAAAAGGTCTAGAAACAACCTGGTAGCAATGGACATCCCTAGCATTCAGACTGATTTGAAATGCCATTTTTACTCAAAAGATGCAAATATCCTTAGAGAAATGGCTAATTCCAAAACCAATTCAGGAAGTTTCCAAGAGGAACAATTTGTCATACCAATCAGCAAGGAAGCTATCAAAGACTACTAGGGTTCTCACAAAAGGACTCAAGAGCCAACTTGTAGGGAATTCCATAACAAAAGATAGGAAAATTTTGGCCTCAACAATAATAATTGCAAGGAACTGAAAGTCAGTACGTATGTTTAAATCCACAATTCATAATGGTCTTTAAAATTTTTGAAAGAATTAATCATGAGGGATATTCAACATGTAGCAG
Source organism: Aotus nancymaae (assembly GCF_030222135.1). Classification (NCBI taxonomy): domain Eukaryota; kingdom Metazoa; phylum Chordata; class Mammalia; order Primates; family Aotidae; genus Aotus; species Aotus nancymaae. Next base: position 47,332,881 of record NW_026988450.1, read on the forward strand.
ATGAAGGTAAGAGTCTCTTTATAAAAGCATTTCAACTGGTAAATGAAAATTAGGATATCACCGACTCGTAATTTCTAATGAATGAACGAATAGAGGTAGATGTAGTAGATACAGGTATAGGTGGATAGAATAGATATAGGTATAGAGACCAAAGGAACCAGGAGAGGTATGGGAAAAACATACTTTTCTTCTCTAGGCAGACAGAAATGATAGTGACCACTGCCACTGCACTCCAGCCTGGGCAACATAACAAGACTCAACTCTAAAAATATGTTTATTTTAAAAAGAACTCATACAGCTATGGAGCGATAGCTCAGTACCACCTAGGGCAGGCCTGAGCCTGTGTGACTCCCTTCCCTGTGTGTGGTGTCCTGAAGGAAAGATCTGATCTGGTCTTTATTATACCATTTATTTATGGAGAGCCCCCACCGGAAATAAAAGCTCAACCAGGTGGAATGTCAAATCAACTTACTTTCAAGATAAACTTTCCTTAAGTCTGGTCTGCCCATGATTGTCTTGATTTGGGCCCTAAGTCCTAGTCCAAGTAGTTGGAGCCAGGGTAATGGAGCTAATTTTACTGGAAGCACCATTTAGGAAGGACTTCTTAGGCAGATTTTTCTATCTTCCTCATCCAGGGACTAAACTCTGGCCAATGAGACTTCTGAGAAGTCTTAAAAGAAGAGTACACACCCTTTTCTTCTTCCCTCACCAGCTTCCAGAAACAAGAATATGGTGGATTCCTACAGCCATCTTAGAGCATGAGGATGAGACGTTTAAAGGGAAGGCAGAGCAGAGAACTAGGGGAACAAACTGTCAGCGATGATTTCATGACTTGCTGTGCTGGTCTCAGGCTACCTACCTCTAGCTTTGTGTGAAACAGAAAGAATCCACAGTTATTTGGAGGTTTTCCGTTATATGCAATTGACTATTTTCCTCATTATTATAACCCCCCATACATTTGCATACAGCAAAATAGGTGAATCCTGGGCTCTTTCCCCTAAAGACATCACCAAATGGCTGCCTAAACTGATAAACACAGACTGCTATGGTGAGTAATGGCAGCAGGTGTTAGCTTTTGCAGGAGTGTCAGTATTTCTTTTCTTTTTGGAGACAGAGTCTGGCTCTGTCACCCAGGCTGGAGTGCAGTGGTGCAATCTTGCCTCACTGCAACCTCCGCCTCCTGGGTTCAAGCAATTCTCCTGCCTTAACCTCCCAAATAGCTAGGATTACAGGTGCCTGCCACCATGCCCAGTTAATTTTTATATTTTATACAGACCGGATTTACCATGTTGGCCAGACTGGTCTCGAACTCCTGACCTCAGGTGATCTGCCCGCCTCAGCCTCCCAAAGTCCTGGGATTACAGGCGTGAGCTGCTGTGCCCCTCCAGGAGTGTCAGTATTTCAGTAGGAATCTTCCAGATACTCAATGCCCTTGGCCTAGATAATTACCCTCTGTGGTAATGATCCTGTTCAACTTTTATTCTCCCAACACAGTGCTAATTTTGTTCTAGTATGAAGTGTCTGTGTGCTAAGGTGAGGGTGGAATTTTCTCTCTCTCCACATGGTTTCTTATATCTACTCCTCTCTGCATGTCTGGCTCATTCTTCTTGCTCTGTTATTCAACTTTCTTTGCTTCTCCATGCATGTGGCAGAAAACGGCTCTGCCCAAGCTCTCCAAGTGACATGCACCATACAGACTGGTTGCTTCTGAACCACAATTCTAAATTTCTGAGAGAGTGATATTGGCTCTGCTTTAGTTAAGTACATTCCTATAATCCAATCAACTGGTTTGAGGAGGGCTGTGTAGTACCTACATGATAGCAACTGCTGGGGCACCTCTATGAGAAGTTTGGGAGTAGCACTCAGAGAAGAAGTGCGGAAACTGGGCAGACACCCCAAGAGGGCATCTGCTATAAGCCTGACTGCAGTCGATACATACTAGCTTCCTGGTCCCCATAGCTATACTCCCAAGGCTGTGATCTTACTGAGGCTAGGACCCAGAAAGGTCACTGCCCAGTATAGATATTGCAGAAGGATCACCAGATATTTTAGGTAAACAAGATGGATGTAATACCCATCAAAGCTAATCACCAAATCTTTCCAGCTCTCTGCTTTCTGGGTGGGTAGAATTTTATTTCCTGGTCCTCTGAGGTTGGATGGCACTATGTAACCAGTTCTGGTCACTATGGCATTTGATTACCAGTGAAGGGCCTTCTAAGATGGTCCTTTCCTTCTTCTGTGATCACTGGCAAAGTTTCAGATGGCGGTTGCTCCATCAGCTGGATCCTAGTGTGAATATTACAATGCAATGGGCTTGTGATGGACAGAATATAAGCAGAAAGATGTCACTGAGATTTGGGGGTGTTTGTTACTGCAGCATGCCTTTCCTATCATGGATGACACCATGCAGATTGGGCTGGGGTTAGCAACATTGCTCGAAGAGGACACTTGAAGATTCTAATTCACAACCACCAAGCCTGTCACACCAACTCTTTTTCCTTCCATTATTTCATCTTGTGAAGATTACTTCTTCATGAAGAATTCATCTGAATTTTTTCAATGAAGATAATATTCATTTTCCTTCCTCTGTTCTGGGTCCCCTTGAATCCCTTGTCCCTACTTCAGAAAGGAAAGTGCTATTTCCTAGTGGTGAAACCATCAAGAAGCAATAAAGTTGTGGGTTTCTTTCTTGCTTGGAGAGGGGTGGTGCCCAGAGTCGTGCTGAACACACGGATAGAGTTTGGTTAAGGGAGTTCGGTGCTCACAGAAGACTCAGAGAGAGCTGTCCCTTAGCTGAGGCTCGGCTTAGTTTGCAAAAGGACAGAGCCCAGGGTAGGGGGCACAGCTTAGCTCTAAACTACCAGGTAAGGATCCGAATGCTCTTCCACCTTCCTGCAAAAGTCATGGAAGAGAGGTGGAGAAGTCTGGAAAGCTAAGCCGAAAGCCACGGGTGCTCCAATACACGCAGATCCCAAATGTGGGAAAGCTATGTGATGATTTTATGAAATATAAAAGTCAAATGAATTTTTCATGAAGAAGTTGTCTTCCCAAGATGCAATAATGGAAAATTCCTTTCAAGAACTGGTGTTTAGGCCTCACAAAAATGCGCGGCAAATTGCATTGTGATTTATTTGTCAATGTTTTTATAGGTTAGGCGTTACTTTTTACCCCACAGCTGGAGTCAATTTTTAATATTTAAAAGTGGAAAGAAAGCAAAACCTAAACACATCCAGAGCTGTCTGTTTTAGATTGAGCTTTTCCCAAACAGTGATGTTTAGAACTGAACCCTGAGCGTGGTCGGTCTGTGGCCAGCTGGCACTTACTTCCCTGCAACATAGAATTAAAGTATCTGGAACTGGGCAGATTACATATAAGACCTCCTAAATTGTAATTGGTGGGTCTGGTGTTTATAACCATTTTCAAGTGCATGTAGCCTGTCTGCCCTCTCAATTGAAGAAGGAAAGAGTCTTTGTGCTTTTATTCTGGGTTTTTCTTCATGCCCTGAGCTTAAGATGCCGTGAACATAATTTTCACGTCCAGTGGGTTCTGGTCTTATTAGATGACTAGGCTAGCAGGGATCCAGCACTCCAGTGAACTATAGAGATGCAAATTGTGCCTCCAGACTTTGACTCCTAAGGTGCCCAGTCTGGAAACTACCCAGAGTTCATCTGCCTGGATCTCCAGGCAAAACCATGATGCTCTCCTTGAAGGTGGGTTCTCATAGCGAGGATTCTAATTGCAAAAGAGATCAAGCCTTGAATCTTAATCCCATTCTCTTGGGCCAAGTGTCCAGGCTCTAATGGAAGTCTCATTATCACAGAATGGTGATCCCAGAAGCACAGCATTCATACCTCAGTGCACAGCACATCGTACCTTATGCTTCACTGCAGCCACCATGGTTGGAGCGGCCGTGGCTGAGGCTGCCGTGTGTGTGCTTACTAACAAAGGACTCTGTAACACACAACATCTGGAGGAAGGAGAAACAACTCTAATTATGATAGGCACAACCCCTTGGGTCACATAGTTGATACCCTTCTAACAGAGGGCATGTTTCTCTTTGCCTTCTCCCTTCTGCTTCCTTCTGATCATTTAGCCAAGGCTCACAGGAGTTGACCCATTTCCAGATATGTGCGTGGGTCCCGCTGGATCTGCCAGCCGGGGGGCCCTTGAAGCTGTGGACGACACCCCATAGTCAGACTTCGAGAAACATCCGCCCCTTAAGAGACAAGCTTCAGGTTATAAGGAGCCTCGGCAAAGCATGGAAATGTCAGATGTGCAAGCCTCTGGGGCTCAGCTTCAGCTACTGTCGCCTTTCCCCAGGACCTGCGCCCAAGGTCCTCAGCCTGCACCTCCGTATCAACGAACCTCCTTCAATAAACCCCAACCTTCAGAACATCAGTAAGCGAGGGGATGGGGAAGTGCGGTGATTATTCCAAGGGTAGAGATGCTATCGCATTTTGCTCCAAAAAGAATTTCTCGCCTCACAAAAAGAATTTGCCATGGATTTTCTTTTAAAAGTGCACACCCCAAGAACACTCAGCAGATGATTCAGTTTCATGTGCAAATCCCTAGGAACACAACGCATAGTGAGCTACACGAGCAATTGGGGCCAAGGTGCAGCAGAACTTCCCACCAGCAGGGGGAGCTCCTCCTCTGGGCCAGGCAGCAATGGCAGGTCCAATCGCACACACCCGTTACCCAATAAAAACATGCTGGGGCTTCAAGAGGCAGGAGACAGGACTGAACCCTGCTGTCCGAAAAAGACCCCACGGATGCCCAGTAGGCTTGTGCTTTATCCTGAGGGCAATGGGGAGCCACGAAGGATTCTGAGATGTGTGGAGTTGTATTAGGGCTTCCAGTCGTTTTTTACCCACTGCCTGTGACTTCTTCGAGGAATCCATTTCCAGGGATGGTGTTCTCTGCATTTTCAGCTCCTCTTTTAAAATGCATTACAGTGATGATCCATGAGCCACCTTCCAGGTGCCCAGGGCAGGTTCAAGCTTAGGGGTGTTTCTCAGTAGTGCATAGCTTTGTGTGTTGGAGGCTCAGGGAAAGATAGGCATGGTTTGGGGGAACAAGAGGGAGGTGACAGGCAGAAATGCTATTGTTTTTTTTTTCGCTCCAGTGAAGCTCCAAGCCTTCAAACAAGAAGCTTGGCACCAAAAATGGTGCTGTTAGAAAGTTAATGGGCAAGACATCCTGAGAAAGGGTTGTGGAGATAAGCATCAGGAGGAAATAACACTGTTTTAAGTTCGCCAGCATCCAGGAAACCGAGACAAGCAGAGCCACCCCTGAGCTGGACTGCAGCGCACACACGCACGCCATGGAATCCAAGCTCTGTCCAGAGACAAACATCTCCCAGAAGCAAATCAAGAGTGACTTTTCTGAAGAAAGAGCTGGAGAAATGGTATTTCCTTCCTGTGCTGGATCCTGTGCTGAGGAACAGAGTCACGACATTCTGGAGAAGAGGCCTGAGCTCCCAGGGGCAAGAACTGGGCACCATCCCTCTATTCCTGCTGAATATTAATAGCAAAAGCAAACATCTTGACTTCAGAGAGCTCCAAAAGACAGAGGCACCCAAGAGAAAGTGATGAAAAGGAGAAATGAGTGTTTTCTTGAATACTTTCTACCAGAATCCAGCCACTGGGGTCCTCCTCACTGCAATAGTCTCCTAATGGGTTTGCTCACCTCTGGTCTTGACTCCCTGCTCCCATTCAACCTCCATAGAGCGGCCAGGAGGATCATTCTAATCTGATCTGCTTAGAATCCTTCAGTGGCTCCCATGCCCCAAAGCGTTGATCTAAGTCATGAGGCCCTCCAGACTCTCATCTCTGAGGATATCTCAGAGGCTTATCCCTTGCCAGTTCTTGGTCTTGCCCTTTCTGCTCTAATCATTCTGAAACCCTGTAGCTTCCTGAATGTGCCATGTTTTCAGTGGCATGGGAAGGGTAAGCAGTGCTGGCGATGTTGTAATATACCTTGTGTCCTTTCTCCTTGCCTTGGCTGAAAGTTGCCAAGACTCACATCTTTGAGGGGCCACCATAAACTGGGACATATGGCCTCTTCTGTCCCCTCTTTGCTCTATCCCTATGTGGTTTTTACTTACCCTTGGGGTCTTTGCATATACCTGGGGGTTCCCTTTCATCCTTTTTCTCTCCCTCTATTTTGTCCTTCAAATATCGAATTAGAAATTATATCATCAGAAATAATTCTGACTCCCGCAAACTGGGAGGGACACCCCTGGTATCTCTCTCCCACGTCACCCTGTGCTTATCTCTCTTGCACCATTTGCAAACTGTGTGTAACTCCCTCCAGCCTGGCCATCCCATCCACCCTCTAAACTGTGAGCTCTACAAAGGTGGGACCTGCTTCCCTCTGTGTCCCCATGCCTCGTCCAGTGCCTGTCACTGTGTGGGAGTTCAATAATATTTCCTGAATGATCATATTCCTTTCTCCCAGACTGTCAAGACTACCATGTCTTTTTGGGCCAATTTTTTTTTTTTATCATTAATTTCCCCAAGCCCCTAACAAACAGTAAGATCTGTTTTTAATGATGCCACAATCTGGCCCGTAAATGATGCATTCATTGTCAGATACATTTGGCTATTGTTTGTACTTGTAAGGAAGGTTCCTCCTTCCTTGAGAGCTCTCACTCACAGAGACTTCCATTACTTTAATATTTTATGATGCAGCCATTTTGGAAGGCATAAGGGCATCATCTCTGTTTAACTAAATGTCAGAGTAAAGCAGTCAAGGCTAGTGGTTCACTTGGCATGCCGGTGATTAGATAGCTTTGTTAACAGGCCAGCTGGGCTAAGACTATGTGATTACGCACTCTCAACTACGTTTTATGCATAAACAAATAGAGATCAGGGATTGCAAAAACATTTTCCAGGGATGTCAGAGGGTCCTAAATGTTCAGTTCCCTGTCTTCTACCTTCCACATCTATAGCACCCAAGATCTACAGGACACAAAATCACAAGTCAAAATTGGATCTTGGTAGTCTGATAATCCGCTATTTCCATACTCCCGTAGACCCAATACCCTGTAGAATGTGTAAACTAAGGTATTAGATTACACTGAGTACCTCCCTTCCCAACCAGAGTGGACAACAGAAATTACATCTGACTTTAATGAGTGCTCAGAGGTGGCCAGCACCCTCGGAGGCAGAAGAGCTGCGTACTGGGAGTTCAAGGCCCACACACTCTGCAGACCAGATCTTGCCTCCTGCCCACTGTGCCAGAGGTGGTAGCTGCAGCAAAAAAAAATGCAGTGCTTCTTTTTAAAGCTAGCCATGACCCCCTGCGTGTGTGTGTGTGTGTGTGTGTGTGTGTGTGTGTGTGTGTATGTATAAAATAGTGTGCACAGGCTCTGGTGCTGGGCTGTCTGGTACTTGATAGTTTTGTCAACCTTGTGAGTTACTTTAACTCTCTCTGCCTCAGTTTCCTCATCTGTGGCATGGAGGTAATAATAATACCTACATTTCATGGTTGTTGAGAGGGTTAATGAAGTACTTAAAACAGTGCCTGACAACTCTGAGCATTCAAGAAATTGAGCTATATTTATGTTCTTAACAAAAAGGATGGTCAGGCTTTCACATCTGTTTGGGTTGCCTTGAAGTCATAAGAGTTCGAAATGCCTAACTCCAGTTCCCTTGCTGTGTTGACAATGGCAAAGCAGCATACCTTGTATACATGGCGTATATTTCATTGGGACACTAGATGTTTTCGACCCAGGCACGTCGGCTTCTAGAAAGGACCTAGGAACAAGGTAGTGCGGCTGGTCTGATGAGGTTGGAAAGAGCTGCGAGGACAGGCCTTCAGCACGTGGCCCTGTAGTTTCAGGACGAGGGAGCCACAGGTGAGTTCCGTTGCTTCTTGGCTTAGGCCACCTAGCATTTTGAGCTCAAGCCAGTCCCAAGGGTTTGGTGATCTCAGCTGAGTCCTCGCTGCCAGCCTGAGTCCTCTGTAAACTGGAACTGGCTTTGCAGATGCTGCACAAGCTCCTGGCAGAGTCCATTAGATTGGATTCCAGGTGGCAAATGTCCCTCTGGGGAGGATTGTGCAAAAGTATTCCTTCCTCCCAGAAGGAAGGTAGGTTAACCCATGAAGAAGTCTACATAGAAGACAGCAAAGGAGTCTGGAAGAGGGGAAGTTAGGCTCCTTTTAATAGTCAAGAGACTCCTTTGAGAGAATATAGAGATGAGCTTGGATGAAGCTTGCTGAGTGGGGAGAAGGGAAATTCCCGGTCTGGATCTTTGCTGGAGCAAGCGCGGACAGGACTAATTGCTGGCTTGGATGTGATGCATCATTACAGAAGAGAGAGTGGGCTCAAGAATGGCTCCAACACTTTTTTTTCTGGAGACACTGGGTGCTGGCATGCCACTGTCTACACACTCCCTTTCCAGGCTCAGCTGGGGGGGCTGTGACCACTCTGCTGGTCCTGGTCCTGCTTCTATTATTCTATTGATTAGAGCTCCCCTCCCCAAGGTCAAGGCAAACCCACTGTCCTTTAGAAAATCCAGGGTGATAAGGGACACTGTGCAGGGACACCTTTCCCTGAAGTCAAGTCTGCGTCCACCCAGCATTCAGCTGATTTCCCAGGTGGGTTGCTGGGAATGTCCATCCTTCCCCAGATCTAAGGCAAATGGACGCTGCTTACAGGAGGAGAGCGTCCATTTCTTCCACCTCACACACCCTGCAGCACAGGCTGAGAAGTTGCAGTGAAGTGGGGCAAAAGTGTGATGCTTCCACCTGAATTCCTATCACACAGTGACAGCTAAGCCCAGGTCTGTGGGGGAGAGGCTGCTCACTTCACTTCCTTAGCCACACCTCTTCCCTGGGTCTGCTCCCACAGCTGGGCACACCTCAGCAACCAAGAAGGATGGATATTCTGCAGTTCTAATTTGGGTCAGCAAATTCCTATTTGCAGAAAATCATTTCAGATCTGACAGGAGTTAGTGATCTGTTTCTAGAAAGCTTTGACACAATCATTACCAGTCTCTGTCTCACACACACACTGATACAATGTTATTTACAGTCCAGGAAGGCTCATGCATTCTTAATGTATACTCCACCCTCCTCACAAGCCACTGTAAAATTCTCAAAACCTACACATGCTTGCAAATAGATCCTCCTTAAATGGAGCAGGATCTTTGAAGACCCCATGAATCATGTAGCTAAAATGTTCCCCGGGGAGACCCACTTAGCAGCATACATTTTTCTATAACAAATCAAGTTCAGAACTTTCCATGGCACCCAGCTTAATACCAGGGAAGGTCCATCTCTCTTTGGCGGGGAGCCAGTGGTCAGGAATCCTATGAGGCTAAATGCTATGTCCTTCACCTGGTGGAAATGCACCCCCAGAAAATCACTTAGCAGAATAATAATGAGACTCACGCTGCTGGAGTAGGAAGAGCAATGGACAAGGAGGACGGGGTCCGAGTTCCAGTACAGGCTCTGCCCTCACTGTGCTCCCCCAGGAACCATGCCTACCATCACGGGGCCTTTGTTTCCTTGTCTCTGAAAGGAAGGGGCTAGATCAGATTAAATTCAACTATCACTAAGTGCCAGATATGTGCTCTGGGAATGAAAAAAAAGAAAAAAACAGCCAAATTTCAGCTCCAGTCTTCAAGGAACATGCAATCTAGTTGCAGTTGGTTAGCCCTGGTACTGCTCAATTAAGAGTCTGAGGCCCCTAGGGAGGCTGAGTGACAGCCCCCTCTTTTACATTTAGGAGGCTGAGCCTCCATGTTTCATATCATCCCTCCCTGATTTGAGCTGTCTCAGGTTGGAAGTGATGTCACGATGGAGATTTCAGACAGTGGAGGACCCCTTCTTCTGCCACTGGCCATTGGTAAAGTACACAGCCTCTCAGTTCACACACCCCACCAGACACTCAAGCATGCCGGGCAGGACGGGAAGCAGTGCAGATGGTCAAGATGCTCGCTGGCCTGAGCTGTTGCCCAGCACTGTTCTCTCTGTGTCACAGTCAGGCCAAACAGACCTCAGCCGGGAAGGCCAGAGCTGAGAGAAATCTTAATGAGTTGGTGGGTGTCACTTTGTCTGCTGAAGGGCCACTGTGGGAGGCAGCGAGCCTGGGGTTCCTGGAGGCAACCCCAGACAGCCTAGAGCCTGGGTAGTGGGACAGGCAGTTTCCCATAGGGCTTCAGGCTGAAGGGTGGTCTTGGCGGTAGGATCCGGTAGATGCTGGGTCTTACACACGGCACCTCTCCCTCCCACTCGCCTGCTTTCCATCAGCTGCCTGCTTCCTTCCACATCTGTGCCCTCAGCAGCCAAGGCTACCTATGAATTCCCACTTGGAAGAAGCAGATGGTGCTTTATAGCCACTGGCTGCCAACTCCCTCTGGGCCCATCTTGAAGCCCCTGTCCCTCTCCTTCTGCCCCTCATGCTGGGTCTCAGGGGGCCTGCCAGTCTCTTTCCCCAGAGACTCAGTAAGAGCCCCAATTTCAAGCCATATTTTTCTTCTCTGGTTTCTATTTCCTTAACAGTGACCTCTCTCCAAGGGCGGTGTGGCCCAGGTCTCTACCTCTGCTCATCCAAACGCAACTATGTGGCTATCACCAGCTTAATGCCAGGACTTGTATTCCTTTAGCTCTTAGGCTGCTCTCCATCTTTCCCCACTTCCATGCCAGTTTCATTCTCTGCCCTCCTAGGGAGAAGTTGGAGATAGGGGGTGACTCATGTGAACTACATCTCCCAGAATGCCTTGTATTTGGCTTCCAGTTGGACTTAGCCAATTGGAAGCTCCCAGAAGAGGTTAGCAGCTGGGAGGAAAGATAGGTCAGGGTATTTCTTCTCACAATTTTCCACCCTCTCCCTGCTTTGGTGTCATGTACTGGTCTTAGCTGCTGCCCTCCATGACTCCAGTTGCTACCAGGCATCCTCTCCTCCGGAGTTTCCGTTTTTACTGGGCCAGAGTTACACTGTTCTTTTCCTCCTCCCTTTAGCCTTAGGGTGGTAATAACTTCCCGCTGTTGCTGGTCCCCAGTGCCTCACCACCCTGGTGCTTTCCCGTAACCCTGCCCACACTGCTGTAAATAGTCTTTTCATGTACGTGTCTGAGCCTTCTGGGGTGAATGTGATCATACTGATGCAATAATCTTCTAGCTTTCATTTCAGAGTTTGACTCATAGCACTTTAGAAATTATATGATTTTTTTCCACCAATATCACTGGAGTGGGTGCTTTGCTTTTAATATCATGCTTACTATAATTTCTAGATGAACTCTAGAAAGGTTAAATTCCTTGATAAAGCCAGGGGAAGAAAAGGCACTCTCTCAGAGACAAGATAAAAAGGTCTTACAAGAACAGCAAGGTGTTGTTCCCATGATTGATGACATTCCTGATTCTAACTCCTTGATGAAAAGAAGGGAGGGAAATCCAGGCTCTGGAAAAAGAGAGTGTGACGGAGTGACCCCAGGTATGCTTATTTTTAAAAGGAAAAAACACCCTGAAAGAAGCCATGTGCCTGCCACCACAAATGAACAAATGCTTACTTGTAAATTTTTACTTCAGATATTTTTAAAAAGAAATAAAACATTACAGAATTAAAATACCTCATGTCCTCACACCAGTCCTGTTCCCCCCCTTCCTCCCCAGAGCAACCCCTATGATGGATTCCATGTGGCCCAGTTCACGTCTTTATATTTTCACCACACATGCATGTATTGATAAACAATGTATAACATTGTTCCATGTTTTTAAATTTCTTTCAAAAATGTATCTTCCTATACATAATATTCTACAACTTTCTTTTGTCACTCAAAAGTGTGTATTCTAGATCTAGCTATATTGATACGTGTAGATTGCCTCCATGCCTTCTAGTTGCTGTACAGTAATACATTATATGGACTTACTCATTTTACCCATATCCTCAATTGTGGGCATTTTGTGGTTTTCAAATTTTTTTGTTTCTATAAGCAATGTTTATAAAACATGTACAGGAATTTCCCTAAAACATAACCTAGAAGAGGAGAGTTCAGTCATTGGGTATGAGTATTTGCAATTTTATTAGATGCTGCCAAAATTGTTCTTTAAAATGGTTTTTCCCACCTGCTGATTTCCTGTTTCCCTACATTTTCACCTATATTTTATATTGTCATGATTTTCTATTTTTACCAAGATAATAATGTGCAATTGAATTTCCTTGTTTAAACTGAATACTCTCATTGGCTGTTGAGGCCCAGACATGCTTTAATATGTATATTGGACATTCAGGGTTCTTCTGTGAATTATTGGATTATAGCCTTCATTTTTCTATTGGAATCTTTTTCCTTTAAAAAACTGACTTAAAGAAGTTCTTTATGTGTTTTGAATATTAATCCTTTTTAACTTGCTTTTTACTTTTCCAGAAGTTTGAAATTTCAACATTTTCCTTTATGAGTTCTGACATTAATGTCTTATCTCCATACCATACAAACATCCTCTTAAGCATTTAGGTCATTAAGCCAACTGAAGTTTATTTTTGGGTGTGGTGTGAGGTAGGGATCTAATGTTTTTGTTTTCATTTTCCACATAGGAAGCCAACATACTTATTGGACGGTTCCGTTTTTCCACTAATTTATAATTCCTCCTTTATCATAAACTAAGCTCCATTTTATAGTGGATCTATTTCTGGGCTTTCCATTCTGTTTTACTGATCTATCTGTCTATTCCTGCTCCACCACCCCCACCTGGCTTTAGCTGAGAATGTCACATAAAACCTGTGGCTTCCTATCCTGACTCCCATCTCCAACATCAGCCTCCCCAGTTTTGCCCCACACACATCCACTAGACCTATCTTTCCAAGAGTCATCATCACCTAATTTATTGCATGCCCACTGTGTGCTAGGCAGAGTGCCAGCTACACATGCATTATTCATTTGTTTGTCACTACCCTGTAAGTCAATGCCTATATTGCCAATCAGGACACCAAGGCTCAGAAACTGAGTAACTTGCCCATGTCAAACAGCTAGTAGAAGACAAGGCTGGAACCCAGGTCTATTTGTCTCCAAAGTGTTGGTGGCTCTCCATTTCCATTTTCCAGCATTCACAACCTCTGCAATCCGTCCACCTGTAAAGTGGGGATATTCACCCCTCCCTCTCAGGGTTGTTATAAGAATTGTGTGAGATTATGTATGTGAAAGCATTTAGCACAATGCCTAGCCCATAATAAATATTCAATAATCATCAGCCACATTTGAATAAGAAGCAGGCAGCAATTGCTAAAATTTTTCTTAAAAAGTCAAATCTTACCCCAGCCCACTTATCCTGGCTTTAGAATCCCAGCAGGAGATGAATGAGTCAGTGGGGGTGAGTGACTAGGGATAGAAGTCATCTTTGGATCACTCCCCCTTCCACTCTTCTTCTGGTTAGAGGCTCCCAAGAGCAACAGGAAGACCAGAATATGGGAAACACTTAGAAATCATACTGAGTCCCTGCTGAACCTCAGGGGCTGCAGGCCAATAGCTGTTCTGAAGCTCTGGACTTGCACAGCAAGCCTGACTATTGAATGGCCATCATGACCCAGATTTCACATCTCCAGGCACTCAGGGGTGGAGGAGGGGTTTCTTCCTCCCTGTTTGGGCTGCCTGGTCTAAGGCTATAGCCAGAGTTTCCTTCTCTTTACTGACTGCCATGTCAAGAAGGCAACTGTAGACCTGCCTCAGAGGAGGCAGGTGAAAGAAGACAGTCTTTCCGGGCAACTCTCTGGCTAATGGGAAGCACATTGATGAAGGAAGCTGATTGACTTGAAAAATCCAGCACCAGCATGCAGGCTGTTTTTAAGGCTGGAGGATTATGGTCACTTGCAATTTTCTTGCTAATTAAAGTTTTTGTAGGAAAAGCAAACACATATCTACACATGTATGTGTAGACTTGCATACTGATTCTATTTCAGAAGCGCTGGGCTGCGTGCTTTGGTTGCTGGCTTTCTTTGACTCCACCATTCACATCTGCGCTGTGTCATTGACAGCTCTGGCCATGGCCCCAGGGCATTCTGCAGGGGTCAGAATAACAGAGAAAAACAGCAGTGGGGAGGACAGCACACTCTCTCCCTTGTTTGACTTGGAACTCCTGCCTGAGTCTTGCAAGAAGCAATATGTTGAATTTTAAAAGAGGTGGAAACTACATCAGTTACTGAGGGAGAAATCTGAAAGAGCTGTAACCTATCTTCCTTTGCTGGGGTCTGGCCTGGGGTGTGGAGGCAGGTGTTCACTGCCATGGGAGTCCTCTTAGTTGAAAAGGGCAGGACTTCTCACTGAAACAGTCTCTACAGTTTCTCAAAACCGCGACCCTGGGGCCCCAAAACGACACATATTTAAGATTGCAGAGATTTGAAGGAGAAGCTGCTCATTATAGGAGTCTAAAGGGGCCCCCATTCCTTAACATGCTAACATGGGAGCACACAGGTTCCCGCACAAACCCTAGCACATGGCAGGTGACATTCATATGCACCCACACCTTCCTGGACACATCCAGGGTTAGGTCAAATAGAAGGAATGGCAGCTACAAACGTACCTGTGTCTCATGCATTCACAGAAGCATGTCGGAACAAAGGTGAGTTCCAGTAATGTAGCAGCAAAGGAACTCAACCATCATGCTTGTTTGTCACAGATAAATTGTGATGTTGCCATCACATCTGATGGTGCCATCTTGGAGGCAGCAGACCTGATTTCCAGCCCGTGTTCTGGCCATAACTTGGTGACCTTAGGTAGGGCTTCTCAGAACATTGAGGTCTTCATCTGTAAAACAGTGAGGTTGGGGCTGATGGCCTCAAGGGCACTGACATCACTGGCATTCTCTGGGTCAAGCTCCTATTGCACTTTGTGTCACTAGACGTGTCTGAGGTCCCTGGAAACGAGGATGAACTAGAATTTCCAACTCTCTCACTATTCCTGCTGGGTCCTGCAACCCTCCCCCAATGGAAGTTTCCTGCTCCCTTGATTACCAAATATCTTCTTCATCTCCCTCCCTCCCCCTTAAAATTCTGTCCTCAGGAAAGGATGTGGTAATTGTGTGCCCACTAAGTATTGATTCTAAAGAGGGAAGAAGGATTGCCTTTTCATGGAATGAAGCTTTGAACCAAAGGAGTGAAACCTTAATTGTATAATTGCAGCTGGCAAGTTGAAGGGGAAGATATTTGGGAGTTAGGGCCCTAACTACATAGATGCCTAACCTATTGCTGAAGCCTAAAACCCCACTGCTAGCAACTAAGCCCTTTTGCTAAAACTATTAAGGATCTTCTCCCCACAAAAGCAATGTATTAAGATTCAGCAGTCATTTAAAGCCTTGGTAGGAAGGAGTTTTTGTGTCTTTTTAATGTGGGGGTTGCAGGGAGGTGGGTGTGAAAGTTGGGCAGAAGGCTAGGCAGTTTAGTAGCTGGAGGATGTGAGATGAATGTCCTCAAGGGGAAAAAGCAAAGCACAGGCTTGGGACTCCAGAAAATAAGTTTCATGTGCCCTACAATTGTAATGAGGGCCTGCCTTGCATGGCAACTCCCTTGCAGGGAGGAGGAGGGGCCCAATAAAGAAATCCAAAGGAATTCTAGACGTTGTTAGAGCAGTGCAGGCCTCAGTGATAAAACAAGAGGCTGTGTTGAGTAACTCCATGGAGACGGGATGTACCCCCACCCAAAATTTAGTTCAAATGTTAAGACTGATGACACCACCCAGGCACCAAGAGGGTATTAAAAAGGTTTATTGCTCACATAATGAGGTTTTCTAGGGAGAGCAGGGCAAGCTCCCAAGCAGATCTGAAATGTGGCTTGGGCTTTCATGGTGCCTGGGGGTGGGGATGGGGTGATGGTTCCTGCATGTGGGCAAAGGCTTATGTGTTGTGTGGCTTGAATTCCTGCTAGCACTAAAGGAAGGTGAGCCCAGGCGTTCTCACCCTCCTGCCCAGAGGTGGGGCAGAAGAGATGGGACAGGTGGGGCTTCACAGCCAGACATCAAAAATGGGGTATTGTTTTTTTTTTTTATAGGCTAGGAAGGAGCAATAGATCCAGTTTGTCTCCAAGGCCTATCAAGCCTCTCCCTGACACCAGTAGCCCCCAGGAACCCCAGGCCTCCTAGGTCTTTATTGCTTGTTGGGTGGTGGCTGCAGGGCCTTCAGCATTCTCAGGCCAGTGGACCAGGAACTTTCATTCTTCTAGGAACTAGAGAAGCCTGTTAAAATATATCTTGACTCCACAGATCCCCTGACCTCTGTAGAGTGTATGTGTGTGTGTGTGTGTATCCTTAGAGAACACTGGCTTTAACACTGACCCCAAGCTTCAGAGTCTTGTATAAGGAAATGACCCGGCATCATCTTTATTAGAACAGACTCACCTTGTGCCCGAGAAGCTGAAATATTCTAGAGAGGACTGGATGGCAGTTTCACAGGTAATGACCGTCATCTCCCAGCTACTCAGCAAGTGCACATAAACCCAAGGATGACTAGGAATAACACCAAGAAGACACAGTGGGATGTGAGCACGAATGTGTGCCAGCCTTCTGAGCTGGCCTCAGGGGATACACATCATCCAGGAATGCTAACGTTACCTCTCTTGTTCTTGGAAGCAGCTCCCCTTTGGGTACGACTTCAGAGCCAGATGAAAAGTAAGCTTGTCCACTTAGAGTCACAGCTTTGAAACTGTAAATAGTATTGAGGAGACGAGGTCTTGGGATTCAAACAAGCCAAGTTAAATCTCATCTGGATAATCTTTGATTGTTTTCTTTACATCTGAGTCTCAGTTTCCTCACCTGAAAAATGCAGATGCTAGGACTATACAAAATATTGTAAAATTTAGGGGTACTATATGCGAAAGACCTTGCATAGAGCAGGCACTTAATACTTACTATGTTTTAGGAAAGGAAAGAAGTTGGGAGCTCTGGTGAGATCTCAGACCACTGGACCCAAAATGTTCTCTGGACCTTGAAGGTCTCAGAGGAGCGCCCAGGGCAGAAAAGAAACAAAGCTTACTATATTTTTACATGGTTGTTTGTGCCTGCAGGACAAGACTTGATCTTATTATTCATTGCATCCCCAGGGCCGAGCACAAAGTCAGATGTGTAGTAGGTGTTCAATAAACATTTGTTGAACTGGTGAAGTGGCAACTGGTATATTCATCCCTCTGATCCCATCTAGTAAGGATGGAAAGAGAAATTAACACGTATCAAACACTTGCTACATGTACTTCCCAGT
Organism: Aotus nancymaae; assembly: GCF_030222135.1. NCBI lineage: Eukaryota > Metazoa > Chordata > Mammalia > Primates > Aotidae > Aotus > Aotus nancymaae. Next base: position 47,350,065 of record NW_026988450.1, read on the forward strand.
ACATGATATCATTTCACTCTCACAACACTGAGTTAAGTATTTATGGTACCATTTTGACAGGTGAGGAAAACTGAGGCTCCAAGAGCCTTGAAATAATATCCCTAAGGATAACTAGCCTGTGAGTGCTGGAGCAGGGTTTTCATTCGAAAGCACACCTTCTTTCTAGGCTGGGGATCGCAAGCGCGGTAGGAGTCAGCACAGGGGCGGCACATCAGAGGGGAGCCAGCAGCAGGAATGTCACTCTGGTATTTTCTTCTTCAAACATTCGACTCTCCTCAACAAAAACACTTCCCAGATGCTTCCAGGACCTGGCAAGTCTTCAGTCACAAAGCTAGGGTTAGTCCCCACACCTGCAGGCGAACAGAACTTTAGAGGCTGACCTCTGAAGATTAATGCTTTTTAACTTGTCCAAGGGCCACTGCTGGAACCTTTGTCTCAGTTGCATTGAGGGTTGTAAGCCCACATGGGACAGCACTTTTACCCTATACCAAGTCCTAGGGCATGGCGGTGTTGGGGCTTGAATTGTGTCTCCCCAAAATGCGTGTTGAAGTCTGAACCCCCAGTACCGGTGGAAAGTGACCTTATTTGGAAATACAGTCTTCGCAGATCTAATCAAGTTAAGATGAAGTCATACTGAGTGGGGTGGGATGGGGATGGTCTTTAAATCGAATATGACTAGTGTCCTTTTAAGATGAGGGAAATGTGGACACAGACACCCACACAGGGAGAGCAGCACCATGTGAAGGCAGAGGCAGAGGCTGGAGTATTGCAGTTGCAAGGCAAGGAATATTAAGGATTGCCAGCTGCCATCAGAAGCTGGGCAGAAGGAAGAGGAGTCTAAGACTCTGGGTATTAGAGGGAGCATGGCCTGCTGACACCTTTATTTCAGACTTTTAGCCTCCAGAACTGTGGGAGAATCCATTTCTGTTGCTTTAAGCCACCCAGTTTGCAGTACTTTGTTAAGGAACCCTGGGAAACTAATGCAGAGGGCTCTTCAGGGCACTCTCCAAGTTCCAGAGCCTCATGCCTCAGCCATCAGCCGGGGAGGCCACATCCATCAGCCAGGATGCCACAGCTCCCGGACCTCCACCCACTCCTGTGAGATCAGGCAGACCTCGGCTCCGAACACAGCTCTGCCCAGTGGGGTTTTTTGTTGTTACTGTTCCTAGGCTCTTCTGCCTGAACACCCAGTGGGTGTTTTTTTTTTTAATTCCTTAACTCTTGGCTCTGAACATCCTTCACTGATGTGAGAGCTAATACAACAATTATCTGTTAACATAAGCACAAACATCCTCGCTGCTATTTATCCACTTCCCCGTTGTAGGTAGAGAGTCCAGAACATTGGCTCCGCTTCCTCGTGGGGAACAGCGGCTCTCGGGACTTTGTGCCATTCACCAGGAGGAGGCAGAGCAGGATAATGAGAAGAGCATGGGTTGTGAACTCACACAGTTCACAGTCTAGCGCTGCTCCCTTCCAGCTGCGTGGCTGTGGGAATGCGCTTGGTCGCTAAGCCTGGTGTCCTCATTTACAATGTGAGAAAAATAACACCATGCTCTGGGGTTACGATGAGAATTGAATGAGATAATGCTCATGAAGTAACCAAAAAATATTGTTCCTATCCCTCTGGTCATAATTGTTGCTATTATTCCTTCTTTATCATTAACATTCCTGAAATGGAATTTCACCATGAATTAAAGCTCTGTAGGCGGGGAAAGACAGAGAGAGTGAGATGAGGGGAAGGAAATTCTTTGGGTCTGCCCAGCCTATATTGTGATTATTTGAGAACAGACCCTCCTACCACAGTTAGTGCTCCATAAATGGCAGTTATTATTCTTGCTTTTTTGTGATTGCTGTTTATAAGTTTCTCTTTCTGAGCCATATCAGTGCCCTTCACATCTCCTTCTGTGTCCCAGGCAAATGATTGAATTTTTCCCCCAATCTCTACCCTCCTGTAACAGGATTCTAAATACATACTCTTTTTCCTTGTAAAGCACATTTTCTCCCATCGTGGGCAGAATGTGCTTTCTGCATGACTTGGTTTGGCCAATAAAATGTCGGCAGTCATCACATTGATAGAGGCTACGGTCTGGTTTGTTCTCTTATATTCCTGATGATGTCTATTGAACAATGTGTGTGCTGGGCTCTGAGCTAAATGTTCTTATTAGATTATCACAACTGTGTGAGGCAGGTACTATTTTCATGCCAGTTGTTACAGATAAAAAACAAAACAAAACAAAACAAAAAACTGAGGCCTAGAGAGATAATTAACTTGCCCAAAGTCACACTTAAGGGACCCAGGACTGAACCCAGGCAGTCAGCTTGCCTGACCATGTCACTTCGCCATGCTGCCTCATAGCTGGAGGAAGGTGGTAGAAATTCCTTCTGTGTCCAAGGACACAAAAGGTAGCATCTGCTTCTCTTCTTTCCTTTTTTTTTTTTTTTTTGGTGAATGTCTTATATAACTTATCCTGTCATCTTTATAACCACAGAGGGGTTTTATAGATGATGAAACAGCCTCAAAAAATCTAAGTGACTTGCCAAAGTCACACAGCTAGAAGTAGCAGAGCCGGGATTTGATCCCAGACTTTGAATATTGGATTCCAAGACCTATATTCTTTCCATCCTTCCACCATACCACAGTCTCCTCCCACTGCATATGGCTAATTTATGGAGGCCTCTGTTTTTCTAGATCTGAAATGGAATGAACAGTCTAGAATCTAAATTCTAGCTACCCATCCACATTGGAGAAGTATGAAAACAGTAGCGATCATGTCAAGGCTCGATCAAGAGTTTATGTGAAGCAAACGTTTGTATTTATTTTAGAAGTGTGAGGGGAACATTTTACATGTTTTAGGAAGTGCAGAGATTGAGGATCAGGGAACATCAAGTACTGGATGAAAAAGCATCCTGGGAGAAGTGTGTCAGAGATGCATGCTGTCTGGTCTGACCAACTGAGGGGTGGGTGTAGGTAAGCTGAGCTGATCTGGCCGTGGAAAGAGGCCATCCGTCTAAGCCAACAGTCCAGGTGTGCCAATCACTCATATCTGGTGGCTTTACAGAATGGACAGCCAAGGCCCAGGAGTGCCCTAGTTCCTTCTAACCCATTTATTCTATAAACATTCGCCAGATAAGCCAGGCAGTCTGAAACAATAGTTCAGAACATTGATTTCTGGCAGTAGCTTAGTCCTGCACATGGCAGTGGACCATGTGCACTGTGTACCTGGCTAAACACTTTAGTAAATACATCCTTCCTGCCCTTGGGTGCAGTCAGTCTTGGAGAGCAAATGCTTCTTCCTCAAGAAATTTGCATGCAGTGTGTGAAAAACGCCAGCTAAATCAGATCCAAGGGCTGCAACTAAACCTTCTCCCAGAATTTAGCTCTCTACCACAGATGTGGAGAGACTCAGGATATAGTAAGTAAAACAAGTACTGTGTAAACTGTATTTCATGAGAATGCAGGGGAAAATGGAAATAATATCTAGATTTGCTTGTATATGCATCAGGTTACTCTGGAAGGATACGTGAGAAGCTAGAGGGGATAGAGAATGATGGTAAGAATGGGATGAATGGAGGTAGAGGTGGCAGGAAGACTTTATTACAGACCTTAATTTTTTTTATTTTCAAAATTATTAGGCTGGGCATGGTGGCTCACCCTTGTAATCCTGGCACTTTGGGAGGCCAAGGTGGGAGGATCACTGGAGCCCAGGAGTTCAAAACTAGCCTGGGCAACATAGTGAGACCCTTTGTCTACAAAAAAATAAACTATTAGCCAGGCATGGTGACACATCCCTGTAGTCCCTGCTACTTGGGAGACTGAGGCAGGATTTCTCGAGCCCAGGAGGTTGAGGTTGCGGTGAGCCATTATCATGCCTTTGTACTCCAGCCTGAGTGAGAGTGAAAGAGCAAGAAGCTGTCTCAAAAAAAAAAAAAAAAAAAAAAAAACCAAAAAACAAAGAAACAAACACCTGATTATACTTAGCTAGTTCAGTAAGACGAGAAAAAGAAATGAAAGGCAACAGGTTGGAAAGGAATAGAAAAAACTCTCCCTTTTTAGAGATAACATGAATATCTACCTAGAAAATTCCAAATTATTTAAAAATTGAACCTTTCTTGGAGACCCTTCTGTAGAGCAGAATTTTAACATGTAGATTCACTTAATACTAATGAAGTGTTAAACTGTTTCATCACCCCTAAAAGCCCTGCTCTGCCTTTCCTTTATAGTCACTGCTTCCCCAGGCCTTAATCCCTGGAAACCACTAAATAATTTTGTCTTTTCAAGAATGTCGTGTCAATGGAATCATGTGCCATGTAGCCTTTTGCAACTTTTTTTTTTACTCAACATAGTATCTTTGCATTCATCCAAGTAGTTGCGTGTACCAAAAGCCCATTCCTTTTCATTACTGAAAACTCTTCCATTGTATGGAATATGGCCGGAACACAGATGCCCCCCTTTCATCTTTTGGAGGACATTCGGTTTGTTTCAGATTGGGACAATTATAAATAAAGGTACTTATTATATGATTATAAATATTCATGTATAGGTTTTTGTGTATGCATACATTGTTATTTCTCTAGAGTAGATATACAGGGGTGGGGTTATTTGGATGTAAGTATATGTTTAACTTAATGAAAAACTGTGAAAAAACTTTTCACAGGGACTGTGCCATTTTGTACTCCCACCATCAATGTGTGAGTTTCTCCGTATCCTTGTCAGCACTTGGTGCTATCGGTACATATTTCTAGAGACAGTCTAACGGGGGTTATAGTAGTATCTCATAGTAGTTTTAATTTGTGTTTCCCTAATGGCTAATTCTATTAAGCATCTTTCCATGTGCATATTTGTTATTTTTATTTCCACTTTAGTGAAATGTCTGTTAACGTCTTTTGCCCATTTTAAAACTGGGTTATTTGTTGTCTTACTGTTGAGTTTTGAGAATTCCTTCTATATTCTGTAAACAAGTCCTTTGACAGATACATGATTTGCAAATATTTTCTCCTAGTCTGTAGTTTGTCTTTTCATTCTCTTAGCCATGTCTGTCTCAGAGCACAAGTTTTCAATTTTGATGAAGTCAACTCATCCTTTTTAAAAAATATATTTTATTAATACCATTCTAAGGACTCATTGCCAAACTCAAGATCACATAGATTTTCTCCTGTTTCCTTCTAAAAAATTTATAGTTTTATGTATTGCATTTAGATTTATGGTCCATTTTGAGTTAATTTTTGCTTAAGGTCTGATGTTTAGATGGAGATTCAGCTTTTGCATATAGATATCCAATTGTTCCATCAACTCTAAAGGGAAGAGAATGTACCTTGCTTAACTTCCCTCCCAGTACAAAGATATTTAGAGTTCAATGGGAAACACATGTCTTAACTTAAGAGTGAAACATTCTTAAGAGTGAAATCTCTCTTAAGAAACATTCAACATCCAATTGCTTGCAATTAACTTGGGTGAGAGTGTATGACTTGTGAGGAATGGATGTAACTGGTAGCCAGGAACATGGGTTAAATGTCTCATAACACCATGTCTTATAACATATAACACAATGATCTTCAAACTATCTTGCTTGTCAATTCCTTAACTTTGAAAAATAAACATTTACCATTGACATCTTTTCCTTCTTTCTTTTGCCAGTCTCACCACACTGGGCTCTTTGGTGTGCCTTGAACATGCTGGGCATGTTCCTTCCCTCTTTCAGGGCCTTGCATTACCTGGAAGACTCTTCTCCCAGTTATCTGCTAATGCTCTCATTTTAGACCTCAGCTTCTCAGTGAGGCCTGGCCTGGCCAGGTTAATCAACACAGCAAACACTTCCCTTAACCTCATCTACTTTCCCCCACAGCACCTATCTTCCAATATGATGACATGATACCAGCACCCACTTAAAACAATGCATCAACAGTGCTATATTTTAGGAGTCAGAGACTTATATTAATTCTTTTCCCCCTTGATTTTATATATAAATTTCACTTCTTCAGCAGAATTTAAATTTAATGTAATTTATTTTATGCATGCAAGTTTTTATATTAACTCTGTAATATTTATTTGCAGCCAAATAGAAATTTCAATACATTATTTTTAGGAACCATAAGGTTCCAAATGTTAAACATTTTTTTCTGAATTATTGAATTATTCTTATAATTTTAATAGCAAAGATCTCATTAAAGACATAATTATAAATATATTATAAATTTTCATAATAATTATACTAAAAAAACAAATTTATTGAAAACATAAGGAAAAAAGCCTCATGCACAATTTCTGTACACTGTTAAACTATCCAGCATTGTGAGCACTGAAAAAAGTAATTTGAGGCACTTCCCTCTTATAGACCAAGAGGCTTAAAGGCCCACACCCAACTCTCCCATCGTGAGAGCTGCTTCTTGCTATACCAGGTTGGGGCAGTCCCAGCCTCTTGGTGGTAATCAGTAGGGACACGGACTAGGTGTGGGCCTCAGGGACTTCCAGCCTCAGTCACTCCTCGACAGTCGAGGCTTTGCAGAATGTGGACACTGTAGGCCTCAGAGAGGGAAATGTATTTCTTTAGCAGCTAGTGAGGTTGAAGCTCCACTGATCTCTCCTGCCTCTTGTGGGGAAGCTGTGAACGCAGGGGCTTGAGAGTAGAGCCCGTGCCCACACCTGCCAGGTGCCCAGGTGACTTCAAGATGTATCTCCAGCAGTGCCACATACAATTATATCTCCTTCAGATCCAGAGGAGAGGTGAGGAGAAGAAGCAAAACAGTTCCAGAGAGACCATGGGTTTAAGAATGAGTTGTGCTTCACTGAACTCATTCAGGAAAGGAAGCAACGGATTTAGAGGGCAAGAGGATTCGGGAGGACCGAGAAGCCAACCCCACAACCCCAGTCACATCCCGCCAAGGCAATGCCCTGAACGGTCTGTTCCTTTGCAAGCGTCCACCTTTCTCTCTACAGTCAAGAGCTGAACAAAGAAAGACCTCCAGCACTTGGCTTCTTGAAGAGTTACTTTGTTACCTTTTAAAATGCCTCAGAACAGTCTACCTGCCTCTCTACTAGCTTTCTCCTATATGTTTCAGGATCAGTATCATTAGGTGGTTAAGAAGTTAAGTCTCAGAGTCACAAAGATCTGGGCTCATATTGTAACTGTGCTGCTTACTAGCTGTGTGACTTGGGCAAGTTACTTACACTTTCTAAGCCTTGGTTTCCTCATCCCTAGGACAGATACAAGAATAGTATTTGAATTGGGAATATATGAGGAATGTGTGCAAAGCACTTGACATACTGCCTGACGGTGTGAATACGTGTAAATAAATGGTAGCTGTTTTTATCAACCTCCTCTTCTCCTTCCCTTCCCTCCCCTCTTCCTTATCATCATCATGACTATTATTAATTCAAGGCTCCACTCCCTTCTCTGGCTTGTTTCATATTGGAAGGGCCCAGGATGCAAAAACCACTGATCCAGCATCACCTGCAAATATCTGTCCTGCCTACAAACCACAGCTCTCCACACCGCCCCTCCCTCATCATGAGGCATCTCTTCACCAGATGGGCTTTGGCCTCCTTGATCCCCATTGGCCTTTTGCAATCCTTTCAAAGCTCAGAAATTGATAGCATGAATACCCCACTGAGAACTCCGTGGTGTTCAGGGTGGGGAGAAATCTAGGTCAGAGCCAGGGTCCGAGGAAGCTCCAAGCCTTGGCTGCTGGAGGCATCAAGGATCCCAGGTCTGTGGGTTTGCTTGGTGTTGGTCTCAGATGATCTGCTTCTCACCTTGCTCAGATAGGGGATTCGGGGAATCATGGTTTGGGTAAGCCAAGCAATTCAAGGGTTAATATCTAAGAGGTCTCCAGAATCATTAAAGGCTCTGAATTCTCAGTGTTTAAAAAGCTCATACAAGGAAAAATAACCTTTGTGAAAATACGTTAAACTCGGAATTTGATTTGGTATTCCCCCAACAATGGACTGATCTGTGCATGAGTGTCCTAAGGATAGTGACTAAGTACACAAGCACTGTTTGACCTTTACAGAAGAATTAGCTTAAAATAATTATTAGCAGGTTTCTTTTCAGGATTTGTGGTATTAGATAATGCAATCACCCCACTGAAAAACTTTCTTCTTTATTGTTACTTCAAATCAGCCAAATGTTGCAGAAGCCTACACCAGGCTCACAAATTGCTCCCACACCACACTGGCCATCTTGTTTTGCAACGACCTGTGGTGCAGCTGGGAATCCTCCTGAACCTTACTCCTCCTTCAAGTGCTCAGGGACTGGAGGACCGGACACAGCATCTCCAGAAGTCACAGGTGCAGGGTCACCCACAGCACACTCTCCCGCTCTTCAGGATAATCAGACCCTCGAGATCTTTCATTCTTAAAACAAAATTATTATAAAAGGCAACATGTGTTCATTGTAGAAAATTGGAAATACAAAGCAAAGCAAAATAGAACTACCATATGATCCAGCAATCCTGCTTCTGGGTATTTGTCCAAAAAGAATTGAAATCAGGATCTCGAAGACATGCTAGAACTCCCATGTTCTTTGCAGCACTATCCACAATAGCCAAGATACGGAAACAACCCAGATGTCCATAAACAGAATGGATAAAGACAATGTGGTAATTACATACAATGGACTATTGTTCAGCCTTAATAAAAGAGGAAATTTCATAATATGGGACAACATGGATGAATCTTGAGGATATTAAGCTAAGAGAAACAAACCAGTCACAGAAAGACAAATATTATGTGATTCCACTTATATGAGGTATCTAAAATAGTCAAATTCATAGAGTCAAAAAATGGAAGCTGGGTAAGGTTGGAGGGTAGTGCAGATGGGGTGTTACTAATCAACAGGTGTAAATTTTTAGTTAAGCAGGGTGAATAAACTCTAAGATCCTCTGTACCCACAGTCAACAATAATCTATTATACACTTAAAAATTTATTACAAGGGTAGATATCATGTTAAGTGTTCTTACCAGGATAAAATAAATTTTTTAAAAAAGCAAAAAATAGAACATACAACTCACAATCTTATTACCCAGAGATAACCACCAATAATACTTTGATGTCATCTACTTACCACTCTATAAGCTTTTAAAAAATCCTCTATTGTAGGACACTCAAGTGATATTCAATGTCCTGTTAAGCAATTCTTTGTTGAAATTAACATTTTTGCTCACATCTATTATTACCTTAGAATAGAAAGATGTTATTTCGAGGAATGCCATTTCTGAGTCAGAATCTGCACATTTTCTTTTTATTCAAGTTGGCCTCCAGAAAAATTCTATTTAGTCTTCTTTCAGCAATGTATAGGATTACCTGTTTCCTCAGACCCTCATTAGTACTGGGAATTGTAGCTTTTTTAAAAGGTGGTAGTTTGAGCCATGAAAAATGAGAATTTCTTTGATTATTAGTAAAGTCGAGCATGTTTTCATGGGATTTGGGGTCTTTTGCATTTCTTCATTTGTAAATTACCTGTTTATGTATGTTTTTCACATTAATGGGTATTCTTTATCTTTTTCTTGTAGATTATGGAGGTATAACACAACAAGAAAATCAATTTTTTTCTATCATATAAGTTCCAAATACTTCCCTCAGATTGTTGTGTGTATTTTATTTCAATTAATTATTAACTTTTTTTTTTTTTGAGACAGAGTTACATTCCTGTTTCCCAGGCTGGAGTGCAGTGGTGCAATCTCGGCTCACTGCAACCTCCACCCGCCAGGTTCAAGTGATTTCCTGCCTCAGTCTCTCGTATAGCTGGGACTACAGGCACCTACCACCACACCCAGCTAATTTTTGTATTTTTAGTAGAGACAGAGTTTCACCATGTTGGCTAAGCTGGTCTCAAACTCCTGATCTCAGGTGATCCACCTGCCTTGGCCTCCCAAAATCCTGGGATTACAGGCGTGAGCCACCACACCTGGTCTGTTGTGTGTATTTTAATTTTACCATTTTGTTGACCCACATTTTACTCCAGGGTCCCTGAGATCTGCATTTCCAGCCTGTGATGGGGCTCCAACCACTTTTTTCGCTCTTAACTGTAGATTCACTTCACCAGTAATTTAATTCATAGCTCTGGATCAATTTCCTTTTAATCTGGGCATTCAACAAACATATGCAACTCATTTGCCAGGTGCGGGCACTTGGGTTAGGAGCTAGATCAGATTAATTCTAGTCCACAACGTCTCCTGTGAGGTTTGGGAGAAAAAGCCCAGTGGGAAACCGCAGGGTTGGGAGTCAGTTCTTCGGGAATGGCTACAGGTCTGTGCCGGGCTTTTTGTCTACTGCCCGTCACTTAATTCTTACACCTTTTGAGGTAGGTGTTACTGTCCCCATTTTACCGATGAGAACGTGGAGGCTCAAAAAGTTTCAGTCACTTAAAGTCAATCAGCTGGTAAGCAGCAGAATAGGAGCCAGTACTCCCTGAACTCTATACAGGCTCTAGGGAGGGTGCTCAGAGCAGACCTGGGGCCAATGGAGGTGAATGAGGTGACTCATGTAGATGCACGGCTGGATCCTGCCTTTATTTCAAAGTTTGCTATTTTGTACATCATGGATTTTTGCATTCATTTTGATTTTTAAAATTATATTGCATTCAAATATTATTTATTGAGTGTTGAGTTTTTTGTCACCCACTCATCCCCCCTTAAATTTTGTGCCCAAGGGAGTGTTTCATTTACCTCACTCTAACGGGGAAGGACCTCCATCCTTTTCAAAGAAAAATAGGGACCCAGGAGGTGGTGAGGATGGGGAGCTGAGTGCAGACGAGGGCAGGAGCCCTGGGCAGAGACGTGCTGCCACAGTGACCCTGCGTGGCTCTGTGCAGCAGGCTGGGCCTTCTGCACGTCTTCATTTATCAGCAGCAGAGATGCTTCTCCCTGCCTGAGAAGCAGGCCTGGAAAGTGAACCTGGTGCTCCATTTGCCCATTTTTGGAGTTCTTTAGAAGAAAGGTCTTCACACAAATGCACATGATTTTGACGCTTGCTGATGAGCAGCATTCTTATCGCAGTGTACATAACATTTTGTTTAAAAGGCACACTTCCTTCCCAGCCCAGGGTCCCAGAAGGCAGAGAAGGTCAGAGGAGACATTCCCAGCCCCAGGGTGGCGAGAGAAAAAGCCTTCCTTGTTCTCTCAGGCTGTCTCTTCCGGCCCAGAAATGAGTCTTGCCAGGGGTGGTCTGTGTTCTAAGATCAGAGGCGGGGAGCCTGCTTTTCAGCTCACAGACCCAAGAGACCTGCCCAGGGTGCTCCAAGAGGTGAAGTGTGCCTGGTCTCCCCACATTCTAACCAGATTCCCCATCTGAGATACTCCCACTCCCCTGCCTGGAAAGTGGCCTGACAGCTCATCACATTCCCGCCTGCATCGTCCGCTCCAGCGGCCACATGACTGAGGGGAAACGGCAAGAAACCCGATTCCTGAAACTGGGCCCAACTGATAGAGCCCGGTTCCTGGAATCCCAGCTGAGAGGCGGCCGGCAGGGGTGGAGACCAGCCTTCCCAGGGCTTGGGCTCCGTCCTGCATGGCAGGGTTTCAAAGTCCAAGCAGGCCCCAGCTGGGACGCCTGCCTCCCACAGAAGAGGAAAGAAATCCAGGCCCCAAGGTCCCCTCCTCGCTCTGGGAACCTTTTCTGTGCCATAGTGTGAGGGCTCTGCTGGCTCCCAGCCTAACAGAGCCCACTCTGCCTTGGCTCACAGGTGCCTGTGCTCTTACTTGCTTCAAAGGGTTAGAATCTTGTCGGCAGGGGGTTTGTCTCCTTCATCCTTAACAGCAATAACTGCCATTTGCTGAGCAATTTCTACCTGTCTTCTGCACTCCTTGTCCTGGAATATAGGCAACTCTCTTCATTACCATTCTACAGATAGGGAGACAAGCTTCAAGAGGTCAAATAACTTGCCCAAAGAAGCCAGTAGGTGGCCAAGTCAAGATCTGAGCCTGTGTTTTATGAAAGCCCATGGATTGAATCCCCAAGCCAGGCGTTTCGGACATCAGGGCCCACAGGTGTCAGACTAGAAGTGTAAATGAGAGATGCGGCACAGGCAGGCTAGCCGGTGTATGCCTGTCTGAGGGAACAGCTGCTCCAAACTTCGAGTTGATTTTGCCACTTGGGAATACTGGCTCACCGTGGTCAAATGGATTTTTCAAGAATAGCTTGAGATCCACATTTTTAGGTGAAACGTCTTGATTTTTAAAATTTGGATAACTAGTTAAAAATAAAAGCAAAGCAAAGCAAAACTAAACAAACAACACGTGGGCTAAACAACAGAAGTCATTGGATCAGATATGGCCCATAAGCTCGCAGTTTAAAAATTCTGTACCATGTAATTATACCCTTGTGCTCTGTGCATATTAGGTGTGTAGTGAATGTTTTTTCCTTTAAAATAAAACCAACCCTACTTCTAGGAACATCTGTATCTATAGGAGGAAAGAAGTAGAATCTCAGATATTCCCAAAGATGCACAATTTCGAGTGATTAGTGCAGGTGTTGCCTTCCAGGGCAGTAGATAGTTATCAAACGCCCATATAGACCAGGCTAGTGTATTTATGAGAAACTGTAAAATGGATTATCCTCCCACATATCCAGGGGAGACTACATCCTTGGAAGAAAGACACGTTCACACATTGCTTGGCCCAGCAAATGAGGCAGGAGAATAGTGAATTAGGGTAACCAACGGTTAAGGCATAAGCAAAAGAACAGCAGGTGCAGTCAGTTCTAGGCAAGATTAGGCAGCATACAGGCCACACCCTCACGCCTTTGATAACAAGATATGTCCTCTGATTGGCTGTGGGCCAAGTGTCCACTGAAGCCTCTGATTGGTCACAAGCCAATCCTTCATAAGATGTAACCAATTGGAGGCTTCTAAAGGGCACTTAGGGGTGTTACCAAATTCATTTAGCCTAATAAAAACCCTAAAGACCATTGCGATAGGGGCTCTCGAGCTGCTTGCCTCGGCCTGCTCTTACTTTATGGAATGTGCTTTCTTACTCTGTTCTTTTGTTGCTTTGTCTTTCACTGCTTCGTTCTTTTGTCGGTTTGTGCATTTTAGTCAATTATTTGTTCGACTCTTTAACAAACCAAGAACCTGTACAACTCACAGTCAAGACCCTCCCTCCAGTAATACAAAGACTTGGCCTTTGTGAACCATCCCTGTCTTCCCACCTCTTACAAGGGGAAGCACCTCAAGACTCAGCCCTGGAACTTCAGCAATTCTGTCTTTTATTCCAGAAAGAAGGAATCTGAGGCCCTTTCATGGATTTGACAGTCACCTCTACACCTCACCCAAGCCTAAAGCCAAGTTCTCAATCTTTCTCCCAGAATCAGGGTGCCCACCCCCCCAGCTGGCCCCATCTCCGTCACTTGCACTATCTTCTGCTCGGGCAGCTCCAGATCCCAGCAGCATATTTGAATCTTTTCTCCTTTCCTTCTTCATTCAGCAGCCCCAAACCCTAGCCAATATCTCATTCCACCTCTCATGCCATACCTGGGGCATTGCTATATGCTCTTAACTGATGTAACTGGGATAATATTGGGAAATATTAGCTGAGTCCCTCCTCCACATTTCTTTCTTTCACCTTGTGCACCCTCCCACCCCCAAGCAGGCTTTAAGGGAGGGTTGTTAAAGACAGTCAAATTCTTGGTTTTTGAATTTCAAAAGCCAGTCATCAGTTTCCTCTCTCGCCCCTTTCTCCGGGAGAGAAATATTTCCCAAGCTGGGTATTGGGGAAGGTGTAAAAGGTTTGATGGGTCCCCTAGAAGAAACCCTATTGTGCCTTCTTCCCACACCTGGGCTGAGCCCTAAATAGATTTGGCAGGTGGGTGGTGGAGGGGTTTGAGTGAGGGTGGGGAGGTCATGCATTTCAAAGCAAAGGGAACATGTCTCACTTTCTGTGAAGGAACTCGGCACAACCCAGGAGCTGAGGAGTAGAAATGGCTACATGGGGTGTCCAGAAAATAAGACTATAAATGTCCTCCCAGACTCTCCTGTGGTCCCTAAGTGGTGAGAGAACAGCCAGATGTCCTTAGGTGTTGAGAAACATTAAGTTTACCCTGCCCCCATGGCTCCCTTGTGGAAGTTACCTTTAGTTTGTAATCAGTCATAGGCGGGTAACAGCTGCCTACCTGGCAGAGTCCTGAGTTATGTGTATATGTAGAACACCTGTGTATTAAGAATCACCTGTCAAAGAGCAAATAAATGCGTGGATGAATCTCTTCTCGGGGCCTTCAGTCCTGGAGAGCTGTCAGCCCTGCAGGCTCTCGGGCTGTTGGTCCCCAGATAGATCCTCTCTGTTATATTATCTGGGTGTCTGCCTCTCAATACCTTCAGCCTGCCTGGGTGAGAGTCTTCTGGCTGAGCTGGTTCTCGGCATTTAGGTTCTCGAGAAAGGCCTAAAAGAACTAAGGGCCAACTGAAGAAAGACCACAGATGAAAGTAGAGGCCACATACAGCTGCAACCTCCTTGCCTCAATGACTGAGGACCTCCAGGAAGGAGGGTGTCTCAGCTGGTGCCTGGATGGACAAATGATGACCAGGAACCTGACTCACCTTCGAACTGCCCGGGTCCATGATTGTAGCCCTACTCCAAGAGCCTGGAATTCAGACACAACTTCGGTGGGCGAGGGGGTGGTGGAGATGCGGCAAAATATGAACAGAGAGAGATTAAATTTGTGCCCCACCCACACCGAAGAAGAAAAAATATTTAGGAATTGTTGTAGGAAAATCAAGTCACTGTTTTTATGGCCTGAGTTTGGGTCCTGAAATTCACCAGTGCTCCTTGCCTCTGTTCTGTCCGTATTCCAAATGATTCTGTCTTTTGTGGCTGGATTAATCTTTCTCAAATGCCACTTCATGCTTTCATGGGTTCAAAGAATAATTATTGAACAGTTCCAATGAGCCAAGAGCTGTGTTAGGGGATTAAAACTTTAAATTGAGAATAATTAGAAAGATGAAAAATAGCATTACACCACAATGCCATTTTTCAAGCAAAGCTCTGAAAGTTGGACAATATATTCTGTTAGGTAGGCAGCAGGGAAACAGACACTCAATATATTGCAATTGGAAATGGAAAATAGTACAACCCCTATGAAAAGAAATTTATTGATATCTACTAAAATGACATGTATTTGCCATTTGAATAAGTCCATCTTACTCGCAAGAATCTATACCACAGAAATATTGACAAAAGTATGAAGCGATATGTGCACAAGACTTAATTGCAGCACTAGTTATAATAGCAAAGATTTGAAAGCAACTCAAGTGCCTATCAGTAGGAAACTGGTTGAGTAAATTATGGAGTTTATTATTATTAAAATACATATTAAATTACCATGCAGCTATAAAAAGGAATGAGAAATATTTCTATATACTACTATAGAGTGATTTTTAAGAACATACTATTAAATGGGGGGAAAGGCACAGAATACCATTTATAGAAAAGTATTTTACCTGAGAAAGGGGAGATTATTAGGTTATATGTACATATTGGTTATATATTTTTTAAATGCAGGATAACAAAAGCTAATAGTGGTTACGTAGAAAGGAAGGAAGAAGTAAAACAGAAAAGCCAGAGATGCAAGAAAGATTTCTCTCAATATACCTTGTTTTATAGACTTTTACCTTAAAACTATGTAAATGCAGGCGGGCATGGTGGCTCACGTCTGTAATCCCAGCACTTTGGGAGGCTGCAGTGGGTGGATCACCTGAGGTCAGGAGTTTGAAACCAGCCTGGCAAACATGGCAAAACCCCATCTCTATTAAAAATACAAAAATTAACCAGGTGTGGCAGCATGGGAGGCTGAGACAGAAGAACTGGTTGAACCCGGGAGAGGAGGTTGCTGTGAGCCTAGATTGAACCACTGCACTCCAGTCTGGGGAGCAGGGTGAGACTCTGTCTCGAAAACAAACAAAACCCATGTAAATGCTTTACATAATTATAAAACAAAAATTAATTAAAAAATTAAATTATTAAAAATTGAAAGTAAATAAAACAAGCCTAACTGTGTATCAATTTGGTGACTTACATAGGGAATGATTATTTCAAATGACTTTAAAACACAGTAATTTGATTATATGACCCTAGTAAGATATAAGGATTAAAAAAAATTTCATAGACACATAAAACTGATTTTTCAGTTATGTTGTTAATAATAATGTTGATTGTTATTCTAAAATATATATATATAGTAGAATAAAGCAAATAAGTAATTCACTTTAAGACCCAGGATTTTCAGAATAAGAGAAAATACATACAAATATAAAGTCACAGAAGTTAATTAAGTAAAAGCCACGTCATTTTAAATTTGATTTGGAAACCTAAGCATGAGTCCAAAGTATTTATTGCCCTTCTCTGATGAAAAGACCTGGACACAACGACCTACCTCGTAACAATGAGCACCCCAGGGCTGACTGTTGTCTCTAAATACCACTTCCCAGAAAAAGGAATCAGAGATCTTTGAAAAATGGCCTTTTTTTTTTTTTTTGGTCAGATATGGAGCAGGAATATTCAAGATAAGCCTGGAAACCAAGAAGCATAGCAAAGACTATGGCAATCATAACAAAAGGACCCAGGAGCCAACTTGACCACAATGGGACAATCTGAGCACTGAAATGAACAGTAATTGCAATGCATTGAAACATATCAAAAATATTAAAATGCATGAGTCCATAATAGTAATAAACTAATCAGTCACTTTTGACATATGCTAGATAACTACTTCATTATTCTGAAAACTTAGAAATAAAGAGAAAGAATTAAGCATCTATTTTACCTTTTCAGGTATCCAAATAGTTGATGTTCACATGGATCTTTATGGGAGAATTCTAGTCTATAAATGAAGAAAGAATGATAGAATTAGACTGTCATCATATTGTAGCCTCCACTGTTATAATGGCATCAATGGCTGCTAAAACCCCTAGGTGAAGAACTGATGGGAGACTTCATAATGAATGGATCAAGCTGACAATACTTGAACCTAATGATCAATGTTAAGATGACAAAAAGAGAGAAGACCAAACATTGCATGTCTTCTGATGTGAGGCATTTGGCAGCACATACCACCAATTATGAAGTATTCTTCTAAAAATGAACCTGAATCTAATCAAGCCCCAAGATCTAACCATGGTTTCCAGGAAATACAAATAAAAGAATATGTTAATTGACACTATTGAGATGAAGTCTGTAAAATCCAGAGTATTTCAAATAAATTGCAAGAAAAAAAGGGGAGGGAATCTAGAGATTTTAAAAGAAACTTGCAGGATTTACCAACTAAATTCAGTTTGTGAACCTTGTTTGGATCTTGATTCAAACATGTCAAAAAATTTTAAAAGACTAATTTGCTGATTGACTAGTTGATAATATTAAAAAATTGTTGGCAGATATTAGCTGATGTCCTTTGCCATTATAACGAAAAATTTACTTTCTGACCTTATATTCAGTATCTTTCACTTGAACAAAAGATTTGGTTTAAGTTCTA
Source organism: Aotus nancymaae (assembly GCF_030222135.1). Lineage (NCBI taxonomy): Eukaryota > Metazoa > Chordata > Mammalia > Primates > Aotidae > Aotus > Aotus nancymaae. The sequence continues at coordinate 47,367,518 of NW_026988450.1, forward strand.
GATCTGCCACTTACTAGTGTTCCTGAGAAAGTCACTGAATGGCTCAGAACCACCTATGAAGTGAGAACATCATAATATAACATCTTTTTAAGTCATTGTGAAAATATGAGATGATGAATATGAGAGCACTTTATAAACCATATAAGCCACCTCCCATGACTGATCTCCATGATTCTCTCAAGCATGACCGATTGTCTGCCTTTGTTCAAGTAATTTCCCCTTACCCAAAATATTCTCCTCTCTCTTGTCATCTTATGGATGTCTCACCTTTCCTTCTACCTCTAACCTGTTTAACCTTCTCCATGAAAACATTTTGAATCACTTCAGCCCACAGCAATGTTTTTCCTTTTTTCATAGCCCATATATTCTGTAATGTTCACTTGGCTCTCTGAAATGACATTTCTGGGTAAATTCTCTTCCCAACTAAACTGAAGGACTCTTGACAACAGGGATTCTCTGTTCTTTATCTATTCTCCCCTCCACCAGAGTCTAGCACAATGTTTAATTACAAGAATGTGTTTGTTGGTGGTGATAGATAAGCTTCAAATAAAAAATTATTCAGAACTCTTTTAACAGTTACGAAAACACAACTCAGTGTAACTTGAATAAGATAAATTAACTGGTTCACATAGTCAAATTACAGGAAGGGCATGGGTGGTGCTAGTCCTGAAGGATGACTGCTACCAGGGATTGGGGTGCAGGACTTGCTGTCATCTTATTCTTTATGACTGCATGCAGACAGCCCTTTCCATGTGACAGCAAGCATACCTGTGGACAGCTTCCTGCCTGCTTAGTTCCAATTCAAGAGTCCCGGAGAACTTTGATTGGTCTGGCTTGATCTAGTGCCCACTCTCAGACCAAGCATCAAAGCCAGGAAGTGAGATGAAGCTCCTATTTGGATCATATGTTAGAGATGGGAAGAGAAATGGTTGCCTCCCCAAATGAGCCAAATGCCACCAGAAGGAGGAAGAAGAGCTGGACAGCTAAACTATGAAGTGTCCATGAGATGGGATACCACTGAGCGGAGGAGGGACAGGATTTGACATGATCTCACATTCTGCATGATCTCCCTTTCCCCACAGCACTGAGTTTTAGAACTGCATTTAACATATGCTCTTGGAGTACCCTCAGGGCTGATGTAAAATTAGCCAAAATCGGAATACCTTTGCATTTTCAATAAACTGTTTCCTGTCATTTATCATTTCTGTTGCTTTTCCCCCATTCTTGATGTTCCAAGTTTTTATCTAGTATCATTTTTCATCTGTCTGAAGAACTTCATTAGCAATTCTTTTAGAGCAAGTCCACTAGCAACAAATTCTCTTGGTTTTCTTTATTCTGATTCACAGAATGTTTTTATTTTAACCTTCATTCCTGAAGCATATTTTCATTGGATATGGAATTCTGGATTGACAGTTCTTTTCTTTCAGCACTTGACAAATGTTGTGCCACTTTCTTTTCACCTCCAGGGCTTCCGATGAGAAGCGCTCAAGCATTAGAATTGTACCACTATAAGCAATATGTTGTTTTTCTCTTATTGCCTTCAAGATTTTCTCTGTCTTTAGTTTTTAGCAATTTGATTATGAAGTGGCCAGATATGGATTTCTTTGGGTTGATTCTGTTTGGGATTCATTCAGCTTTTTGAATCTGTAGATTTATGTCTTTCACCAAATTTGATAATTTTTCAGCCACTATTTCTTCAAGTTTTTTTTTTTTTTTCCAGCAATGCACTTTGTCTCCTTTCCTTCTGAGTCTCCAATGAGTTAAATGTCAGACTTTTTGGTGCTGTGTGATAGGTCTCTAAATCTCTATTTACTATCTTTTTTCCTCTGTTTTTTAGATTAGGTCATGGATATTTATCTATTCTTAAGTTCATTGACTCTTTCCTCTGTCACTCAGTTTTGCTAGTGAGTCCATCCCATGTGTTTTTATTTTGATTATAATTATATTTCTACATTCTAATATTTCCATTTTGTTCTATTTATATTTTTTATTTCCTTTCTAAAGCCTTCTATCTTTCCGTTCATGTGAAGCAAATTTGCCCTTTTGGATCGTTTTTGTTATAGCTGCTCTGAACTCTTTGTTAGATAATTCTAACTCTGTGTCATCTAAGCATTAGCATCTGTTGACTGCCTTTTCCCATTCAAGTTGAGGTTTGTCTTTTTTTTATGTGCCAAGTAATTTTGAATTGTGTCCTGGACATTTTGATTATTACATTATGAAACTTTGACTATTGCTTAAATTCTATGAAGAATGTTGCTATTTTTGTCTTAGCAGGCAAAGAACCTGGTTAAGCTCAGGCCTCACTTTCCAACCTACTTTCTGTGGGCTGAGGTTCCAGTGTCAATTCAATTTTCAAATTCAAAAGTCTTTGCAGTGCTATTCAGTTCTGCACCTCTGTGCTTCCCCTAGTGGCTAGTCTGGGACCTGGGCAATGGTCTATCTGTTAGTGTTCGTCTGCTGTTGAGGATCAGATCCACACATGTGCAGCTCAGGGATGAGACCTGCAGTTTATAAACACCTTTATGTGGTCACTTCCCATGAATCTCCTCTACGATCTCTCTATTACTTGTCCACTCCTTGGGGCTTCCCTTTGCAGCTCCCTGGTCAGAAAGCTGAGCTTTGGTCACTCTACTCTGCTGTGCACCTCCCACAACTATACCCACCTTCAAGTCCAAGCTGGAGGGAAAAAGTATAAACTCACCACCAGTTTAATGGTACACAGAATTTGTGTCTTTTTCCCCAACCTGCCTATTACTATTTGCTTTTCAGAGTCCTTGCCTAGCATTTCATGCAGTCTCTCCAGGTTTTATAGCTGCATTTCACTGGGAGAGACAGGGTAAAGTGTTCTTACTCCATCTAAACTAAAACCTGAACACAATAGAATGGCTTTAGAGGACATTCTTCAACATGTGCCTCTTCAATATGTGCTTCCGAGGATGTGCCTAAAGACTCATCTTAGACCTCAAAGTCAGGTAAAGATAGTTTACAGATTTATTTTATGGAACTGATAGTTCCCCTTCTTTACCCTGGTTACTGAAAAACTCAGAAAACATAATTTGGTTCACACAATCTAATTGCAGTGTCTGGCACATAGGAAGTGCAAATGCTTAGTAAACATTAGTCATCTCTATACCTGTCTGTCTGTCCTCTTATTCCTCAAGAGCTAAATGTTATATTCAATCAAAGAAACCTTTCTGAGTCTGTTTTTTAAAAGTGTATAATTTGACTCTTCCCCATGTCTTTTATTACTTGACTTTCCCTTGTAGTTATGATAGTCGTTTGGGGACTTATTTTCATCCTATTAATATTTTATGCTGCCTCAAATTCTGTTTGGAAGTAGTCAAGGCATAAATGAACCAATAGATGGCAAAAATATTGTATTCATGGAATGCTTCATATTTCTAAAACTGCTTCTACTCCTGTGCCTGTATTTCATCCTGAACAATACCCTGTGTGAGTGAGGGAGAAAGATAGCATAAGGCTCCTCTTCAGAAAAGCCCAACCCAGGCAGTGCTGGCTTGGGTGTCCTTTGGACACCCCTCCCGCCAAAACGGAGATAAATTATTCTACATTTTTATCTTCTCTTGAATGTTATACTAAGACTAAAAGAAGTTTTGTGAGTTTCAGTGTCCTCTGGGACCCCATGCCCTAGGAAATCCAAGCCTAGGACATTCCCAGCAAGCCCTCTCTTCTCAGACAGCCCCATCAGTGGCTTATGCATGCCCTTGGGATACATGGATCCCTACAGAAACTGGAGGCTTGATGCCACGTGAGGGAACATGATACTGGTGTCTACTCCTTCCTCTCTGACTTGGAATTGGGACTCATCTCCTGAGCAGGGTCATCTTGTCCACTCGAGCAGCGCTCTTCACTCCTACTCCTGTCCATGAAGCCAAGTACCTCTTCATGGGTTGGCACTGAGAGGTAGGCACAGAAACCACTTCAGCTGGCACACGAAAGAACATCACTACGACCCTTGCCTGTTATTCAGCTGTATCCTGGATCCCCTCTTCAGTTCAGATGGGGAAGCAGAACCTAGCACTCAGGTAGGCCTCTATTCTTCCCTCCCTCCCTCACTTAGTGACACTCAGGAGACAAAGATTGCGGCCAATTCCCTCTGAGGGGGAGCCCACCCAGGGGCAACTTACTTGCCTCTGACAGTTCTAGGAAGTCACACTAATACACAGGAGGCTAGGAAGTAGAGAGCACTCAGGAGGCTTCTTGAAAGGTTCCTTCCCCATTTCCAAGGTCAACTTTAGCAGTTGCACATTCCTGGGACTCAGTTGAACTTGTACTAAGCTCACTGCCATGGTACTGGCATGTTCGAACATGGTCAAGGTCTACAGACCAGTACCAGAGGCAGGGGTGACTCTGAGTGAGCCTGGGCCTGTCATTCCAATATTCTCAGCCCAATCCCCACGGACCGCCACCTCAATTCCAAGGAGAGGCTGTGGAGGGGTACAGATATGGCAATAGTCCTTCACTCCTCCTTATGCCCATGTCCTTTGCAATGTGATTTTATAGCTCCTCCAATCAAGAGATGGACTCCTTCCCATCTCCTTGATTTTGGGCTGATCCTGTAACTTTCAGTGTAATAAGGCCAGTAGAATCTAATACAAGTGATATTTGACAGTTCTGAGCCCATGCCTTAAGAGGCTCACACACTTCTGCCCTTTGATTGGGATTCCTGCCCCATCCACCTGAGCAAGCCTCAGCTAGTCTACTAGACGAGAAGATCACTCTTATTACCAGCTCTGGCTCCCCAGGCTACTGGAGGATAAGACACCTCTATATCCTCTTATCCTCTAGTAGATTGGGCAGCCAGAGCTGGTTAGCCCAGGTACCTCCCAACAGAGACCACAGGCAGGTGAAAGAATCCAGTCAAGGTCAGCAAATTTGACCCATGACTGGCCACAGATACAAGAGGAAGCCCATCTAATTCCAGCCTGAATTGTCAACCTACAGAATCATAAGCAAATTAAATGCTTATTGATTTAAGCCACCGAACTTTGGAGTCATTTGGTATGTAGCACTAACTAGCCACTGCGGAGGCTGAACACTAAGACAGCTATTTGTCTACTATTTATTGGGATATTGGAGTACAAGGCTTTAGTGGTACCCGTCAGTTGATGGGTAGAGACAGGAAGGGGTGGGAGTGGAGTGAGCAGCCGGTTAAGGTTGTGTCTTGGGAGAAGTTGCTGCTGTCTCAGTACTCTCAAGTAGCGAGAGGAGCCAAAGAAGGAAGAGAATGTAGTAAACAGAGCCCAAAGGAGCAGCTAGAGATGCTCTTAAAACCATCACGGGGACTTCCAAAAAACTTTAGGAGAAAGACCAAGGGCTAGAGGTCTTATGGAGACAATGTGGTTGGAACCAGAAAGACTATGTAATTTTAATATTACATCTGAGGATACTCTGATTGAATTTCTTTTTTTTTTTTTTAAACCTCAAATGAGAGATTGTAACTTTCCAAAAGACATTAGAAATAGGAAGTTTTCGGCCAGACACAGTGGCTTACACCTGTCATCTCAGCACTTTTGGAGGCCAAGGCAGGAGGATCCCTTAAGCCCAGGAGCTTGAGATCAGCTTGGGCAACATAGCAAGACCCCATATCTAGAATAAAATAAAATAGAAATATAAAGTTTTAGCAAATTTGTTACACTTGAATTCTTCCAAATAGTGAAAAAAATCAGTAGGTTGTGTTTATTCATCCTCAAAGGATTCTTTATTGCCAATTCTTTGGGGATAAGAAGAATAAAAACTGAGAAATGTAAAGACTAGCAGCATTTATCACATATTCGTTGTACACATGAAGAAAGTGAAGAGCACACCAACAAATACTGTTATTGTGGCAAAGAAAGAAGTCTGGTGCTTACTTATATTGGGTTCTCTTCTTCCAGGCAAGTGTGAAGATTACACATCTCTGCTCACTCCCTTTCCCATAGGGAGAATAAACATAACTAGCGCAGCCAGTGTGGCAGTGAACAGCAGGGATCCTGTCATTTCTGAGCTGAAGCATTTCAATGTTTGTATAGAACCCTCCACCATTCTCGCCTGCCACATGGACTGAAGAGGCTGTGTGTTCCAGATGGCAAAGCCACAGGGTGGTGGTGTCTCTGTCTGCCTGGATCACTGAGCTAGGCAATGAAGTGATGCTGCCTTAGAAGTTACCCAGGGCTGCAGCAGGCATTGCACAAAAATGAAATCAACTTCAATTGTGTCAGACCACTGAGGTGTTGGCATTGCTTGTTACTGAAGCGTTCCCTGACCTTGTCTGACTAATACAGTATTGAAAAGCTGATACGTGATTTTCAAAAACTATCAATTTTGCAAATACATTACAAAAATGAGGAAAAAATTGTTGTGCTGCTGTTCAATGCAGATTTTACATGGTTTAATTTTTGGCAAGCAAGATCTAGTGTTCGGAGGAGCATCCAAAAAACTTTGTGAGCGTGCACATGATAATGGAAATTTTATCCATTTGGCAGAAGCCACAGCCAAATTTGATAATATTATGGCAGAATGTTCCTGCATAATATAAATGTTGACACTAAATAATATTGCACCTATTTAGAGAATGAAATACAAACTAATTAAAAGTGTAGCAGATGCAGTGAGTGAAATAGTCTGAATAAGGTAAAAAGAATGAAGTATTATTTATGATTTTGGCTACAATCTTGATGTGTTTGAGACATAACCCCTGACAGATACAGAACAAATAACATTTTTTGTTGTTGTTGGATTTGTGGATTCTCAAAATGCAAATATTTCTATATGTAAACATATTGGAGATTTTTTCTCTAGCAAATGTCACAACTGGAGAAGGATTATAAACAGTGTTAGTAAACCACTTACAAAACCAATCAAGAATAAAATAATTTGAAGCGCCTTGAATATCACAATATTGCAAATATGCATGGAACACAGGACAGAATGAAACGATGACTTTAAGAAATGATTCTAGGGCATTTTCTCTTCCTTGACTAGATATTTTAATCTGAGTAGTGAATGGTGCAGGAAAAATCTCTTCTGACACCATTGAATTTTTTTTGTACCATCCAGATCTGTACAACTGCCTTTCAGCTTCAGTGAAATGTTATGTATTAAAAACACATTTACCAAACTTAAATTTGAAAAACTGTGAAATGCATGATGGGAGAATTGAGTTTATGCCATTATGGCACTAAAAACTCAATTAGAGTCTCTATCCAATTCTTCTTTAGAAAATTTTGGTATATTAATAAAGACAAGGATTATAAAATTCAAGCCAAAGGTAAGTTTTCAAAAACATCCACTGTTAAGTTTATTTGCTCAGGACTCATTTGGGAAGATGTTTTAAGTAAAATTAATGCTATGTATACCCAAAATAATATGGGAGCTGAAATTCCACATATTGCCCTAAGAAGCTTTCAAAGAAATTGTGTATCTGCAGAGGCTTATTGTGTCGACTGGGAAATGGGGTGAGAGTGGAGGCTTTTCTTTTTGTTGAAAGAAGGAAGAAGGTTTTTGGTGTCTTGACTCATCGTAAGAGGGGTGGGCTGGGCGCGGTGGCTCACGCCTGTAATCCCAGCACTTTGGGAGGCCGAGGTGGGTGGCTCACGAGGTCAAGAGATCGAGACCTTCCTGGTCAACATGGTGAAACCCCGTCTCTACTAAAAATACAAAAAAAAAAAATTAGCTGGGCACAGTGGTGCGTGCCTGTAATCCCAGCTACTCAGGAGGCTGAGGCAGGAGAATTGTCTGAACCCAGGAGGCGGAGGTTGCGGTGAGCCGAGATCACGCCATTGCACTCCAGCCTGGGTAACAAGAGCGAAACTCCGTCTCAAAAAAAATAAATAATTAAAATAAAAAATAAAAAAATTAGGCATGTTGGCAGGTGCCTCTAATCCCAGCTTCTTGGGAGGCTGAGGCAGGAGAATTGCTTGAACCCTGGAGGCAGAGTTTGCAGTGAGTTGAGATTGTGCCACTGCATTCCAGCCTGGGTGACAAAGTGAGACTTTGTCTCAATAATAAAAAAAAAAAAGGTGAGGTGGTTGAGGCCATGGCTTGGGAGGAGTCAGCCTGCCTTGTGGCATGGTAGGCAGGAGACCAACCAGGAGTGGTCCCTGGTGAAGGGCCTCTGCCATTGAGATCCCCGAAGTTTTATGTCTGATGGCCAGTGGCCAGTGATCTAGGCCTTCAATGAAACTTTGTCAAACTCCACAGCCTCTACTTAGGTCCAGACTCAAACTCCCACCACCTGGGAGGCAGTGACAGGGCAGCAAGACAGAATGAGAGATGCAGAGAGTACATCTGGCCGAAGTGACAAGCAGCCACACTGCCTGCTGGTGTGCAGTTCTAATGACGACTAAGGCAACTTCCTACATGACAGTACAAAGTTAATTTAACATGTTTCACTCTGCTATTTCATTCTAGTGCCATAGATAAGATTTTTTGAGTAGTTACTATGTACCAGACTCTATTCTAAGTTCTTTGTGAACATTAATTAATTTAATCCTTGAAGCCACCTCACTATTGTGCCCATTTTATAGATTAGGAAACTAAGGCTAAAAGAGATTACACTAATTACCTAAGGTCAAATTAATTATAGAGTCTGGCTCCAGAGTTCACACTCTTAACCAGAGTGCAACAGAATCTGAACGTTACCCTTATAACCAAATAGTTCATGATAGTGGCCTGAGTTTCACTCCTACAAAGAAAACACACACACACACAGTTCCCCAGATAAATTCAGAACCTGCTACCAGCTTACAATTAGCTTGAAACTGCTTCTGGACCAAGTGTGGTGGCTCATGTTTGTAATCCCAGCACTCTGGGAGGCTGAGGTGGGAGGATCACTTGAATCTAGGAGTTCAAAACCAGTCTGGGCTACACGGTGAAACCCTGTCTCTACAAAAAATACAAAAATTAGCTGGGTGGGGTGGTGCGGGGCTGGTGGTGGTGGACACATGCTTGTGGTCCCAGCTACTTGAAAGGCTGAGGTGGGAGGATCACTTGAGCCCAGGAGGTCAAGGCTGCAGTGAGCCATGATCTCAACACTGCACTCCAGCCTGGGCAACAGAGTGAGACCCTATCTCAGAGTAAAAAGAGAAGGGGAGGGGAAGGGAGGGGAGGGAAAACAAGGGAAGGGAAGGGCAGAACCGCTTCAGACTATCAAGGTTTCAGAAACGCGGATGTGCAACCTCAGAATCTGCCTTTGCTCGTTTGCCTTCGCTCTGTGCCCCCACCCAAATCTCATGTTGAATTGTCATCCCCACGTGATGAAGGAGGGATCTGGAGGAAGGTGATTGGATCATGGGGGCAGTTCCCCCATACTGTTCTCATGATAGTGAATGAATTCTCACAAGATCTGATGGTTTATTTATTTATTTTTTTAGAAAGAAAAAAAGAAGAAAGGAAGAGAGAAAGAAAAAAGAATGAAGAAGAGGAAGAAAAAGGAAGAGAAAGAGGGAGAGAGAACGGGCGTATTGCTTTATTGCCCAGGCTAGAATGCAGTCTAAAAATGGGAATTGAAAACCTCTTTTATGCCAATAATTGTGCTTAACAATGGAGACAGGAAGGAATAAGGGAAGAAAATAACAAACAAGTAGCCAACCAATATTTCATTTAAACCTATGAAACGCTATGCAATTACTGAGGAGTGATTTACTTCCAATTATGTAGTCACTTTTGGAATAGGTGTGATATGGTACTGATAAGAATGTGTGTTTTGTGTATTTGAAGTGGAGAGTTCTATAAATGTTTATTAAGTTTACTTGTTCCGGGTCTGAGTTCAAGTCCTGGATATCCTTGTTAATTTTCTATTGTGTGGGAGGCTAAGTCTCTTTATAAGTCATTAAGAACTTGTCTTATGTATCTGGGTGCTCCTGTATTGGGTACGTGTATATATAGGATCGTTAGCTCTTCTTGTTGCATTAATTCTTTTACCATTATGTAATGTCCTTCTTTGCCTCTTTTAATCTTTGTTGCTTTAAAGTCTATTTTATCAGAGATGAGAATTGCAACTCCTGCTTTTTATTTATTTATTTATGTTTGCTCTCCGTTTGGTTGGTAAATCTTCCTCAGTCCCTTTGTTTTGAGTCTTTGTGTATCATTGCATGTGAGATAGGTCTGGATACAGCATACTGATGGGTTTTGGCTTTTTATCCAGATAATAATATATACGAGTTTAATACTGCCATTTGATGCTAGCTGGATATATTTTTGGAAAGGCTGATACTGGTTGCTCCTTTATATGTATAGTGCTTCTTTCAGAAGCTTCTGCAAAGCAGGCCTGGTGATGGTGAAATCTCTAAGTACTTGCTTGTTTGCAAAAGATTTTATTTTTCCTTCGCTTTTGAAGCTCAGTTTGGCTGGATATGAAATTCTGGGTTGAAAGTTCTTTTCTTTAAGGATGTTGAATATTGGCCCCCACTCTTTTCTGGCTTGTAGGGTTTCTGCTGAGAGATCTGCTGTAAGTCTGATAGGCTTCCCTTTGTGGGTAACCTGACCTTTCTCTCTAGCTGCTCTTAGTATTTTCTCCTTCATTTCAACCCTAATGAACCTGACAATTATGTGCCTGGGGGTTGGTCTTCTTGAGGAATATCTTTGTGGTGTTCTCTGTATTACCTGGAGTTGAATATTGTCCTGTCTTACTAGGTTGGGAAAGTTTTCCTGAATAATCTCCTGAAGAGTATTTTCCAACTTGGATTCATTCTCTTTGTCACATTCAGGTACACCTATCAAACGTAGATTAGGTCTTTTCACATAGTCCCATATTTCTTGGAGACTTTGCTCATTCTTTTTTATCCTTTTTTCTCTAATCTTGACTTCTCGTTTTATTTCATTAAGTTGGTCTTCGAACTCTGATATCCTTTCTTCTGCTTGATCAATTCGACTGTTAAAACTTGTGCATACTTTGTGAAGTTCTTGTGTTGTGTTTTTTCAGCTCCATTAATTCACCTATATTCCTCTCCAAATTGTCTATTCTCGTTAGCATTTCGTCAAACCTTTTTTCAAAGTTCTTAGTTTCTTTGCATTGGGTTAGAACAAGTTCTTTTTAATTCACAGAAGTTTCTTATCATCCACCTTCTGAAGCCTACTTCTGTTAATGGAATGCACTCGTTCTCCATCAGGGCTTGTTCCGTTGCTGATGAGGAACTGTGATCCCCTGTAGAGGGAGAGGCATTCTGATTTTGGGTACTCTCAGCCTTTTTATCCTGGTTTCTTCCCATGATTGCAAATTTATCCACCTGTCGTCTTTGTGATTTCCGACTTTCAAATTAGGTTTCTGAGTGGACGTCCAACTTGTTGATTCCCAGCGCCGAAATCTGAGCAATCCACTGTGCTGGCCAAAACAGCAGTGTTAAGATTGATGGTGCTTTTCTGCCCAGGAATCGACCAAAAGGGGATCCAGTCCCACTCACTGCACCAAGAACTGCCATGCTGAGGCGCCAGCAAAACCGCCGTGCCGGCCACAAGAGTCACACTGGCAACCCGTGGGGCTCCTCCGCTGGGAATTTCCTGGTCCGTGAGCAACAAAAATTCGTCTGAAAGTGTGACGTCCTCTTGTTCTCTGCACTTTCACTGGGAGCTACAATCCCGAGCTGCTAGTGGTCAGCCATCTTGGATCGATCTGATGGTTTAAACTTGTGTAGCTGTGACCCCTCATTCTCTGTCTCTCCTGCTCCACCATGGTAAGACGTGCCAGCTTCCCCTCCACCTTCTACCACAATTGTAAATTTCCTGAGGCCTTCTAACCATGCTTCCTGCACAGCCTGTGGAACTGTGAGTCAATTGAACCTCTTTTCTTCATAAATGACCCAGTCTCAGGTAGTTCTTTATAGCTGTGTGAGAATGAACTAATACAGTCTGCTAAGCGGGTTGTGGGCTTCCCTATCTCAGCGTGGGCTAAGAGTGTGTCAGTGCCCCACACTGGCAAGAAAGCCTGCTGTCACCCCTCAGCAGAGAGAGAAGGGCATCACGTGCCTGGGAAACGGAACAGGAAAACTTTCACTCTTAGAATGATTGGGGTGGAGGAGGAATCTTTGTTCCCAGGCCAGAGGCCATGCAGCAGCTACTTGGGAAAGGAAAGAGTGACCCTCCTATTCCTACCCAAAGCTCTGGCTACATCTTAGGGCATGATTTGCCAAAGTCATGGAACATCAAAGTTACAGTGACCAACTTCACTTAGTTTCCCACAACTTCCCCCTTTTTAGCTGTGAAAGCCTCACATCCTAGGACTCCCCCTTCAATCCTGGGAAAACTGGAACAGTGGGCATCATGATCAAAGAAGAAATCAAGGAAAACCTTTTCCACTCTAGCCTAAAATCTGAAAGCCAAATCCTCCAATTCTCCCATCCCGTGGAAGCCAGGAGATCCCAAACCCTCACCATCAGATGACAGACTGTGCCTCGCCGCTCTTAGTCCTAGGGGACTTGACATCTCCTTAGGGCACTGAGATGAGGCATTGAGGACACAGACCTCGCATTCCATCTGCATGCTCCCATCTCCCCAGAGGCTGCCAAAAATTGGACACTGGGAGATGGAGATGCTTGGCAGCTGGAGTCACTCCCAGCCTCGGGCAAATTTTCCAGGCTTTTACATCTTTGGATGAGATGGCAATATTCCCCCTTTCTTCCAGCTCCACACTGCCTACGGTCAGAGATGCAGGGAGCCGGCCAAAATGCCTTTCTCTGTGAAAAAGAGGCCGTAGCGTTAAATCCCGTGAGTTCATCAACAGGTAACAAAATATGATTTGGCCTTGACTGAAAAGAAACTGTGAAACCTTCAAGGTGCTCTCTGTCCCTAATGGACTCTCCAAAGAGGTCCTAGTCCCCAGCATGGCTATAGACGTTCACTGCATGTAATCCAGACCTCATCTAATGCTATAAGTAAATAAACTCCGAACATTCAGAGAAAACAAATCACCAGTCCATCAAAATCCTTGGGGTAAATTAGTTCAGCAGACTGGACTAGAGACACACTCCATGACTCACCCCCACCCAGAGTAAATAAGGGAAGATTAAGCACAACTTGATTGAATCATGCTGAAGTTTGGCATAACTCAACAAACAGATCAGCCTGAAATCTCACATTAGGAACACATAATCTCATAAAATTTATGACTGTTATTGCTCACCACATATGTTTCTGGGTTACTGTGTGCTGGACTTCGAGCGAGCTTCATTGCTGGGGTCTTGAGGGGGCTGCCTGCTGATCCACAGCGTATTTCGAGAAAGAAGACACGTTCCTGGTTGACACTCTTTGGCCTGAGCTTCCACATGGCCTGGCCACAGCAGCGAAGGAGGCTGGAAGGGGGATATTGGCAGTGGGAAGGTGGTTTTGTGCCTTGCCCCAAGCAGCCCCTTGGCAAGCTCTCTTTGAGATGCTGAAGAGAAGACTGGCAGGCAAATCTCTTTTATCTCTCTTAGCCTCAGTTTCCTCATTTGCAAAATAAGGGGTAAAATTAGACCATCTCAGGTCTTTTCAAGATCAAGGGGGTGATTCATTTAAAGAGAAATCATGAATTGCTGATATACTTCGCTCTATCTCCAAAAGGAAGCCAGAGCAAGAACTGGTCACAATGTCATCAACAGAGAGCAGTAGAGCTGGGATGTGGCTTGCAGGAGGCCATGGAATGCCAGCCCTGAGTTCTGGGAGGAGATGAGAGATGGCTGCAGGCTTCGAGAGGGTCACCCTCAATTGCTGCCCAGAGCTAAAACAGTGTTCAGAAGTGTTTGCAAACTTGTATCGCCACTCCATCTTCCATTGCCCATTGATAGAGACCCTTTTCCCCTCTGAGTCCAAATGCAACTGATGATCCTTCTTGATAGAAGCTACTACCCACTCATCAGATCCTGGTGGTGAGTGAGAGCTGCTCTCTAACCCAAAAGATGTTCAGGGTCCCTCCAGGCCCAGGCTCAGGGATTCCCGGTCTGACCATAGAGACTCCAGAATGCAGTCAGTGACAAGCCAAAGCCCCAAGAGAGGGAGCCAGCTCCCTGAAATGAAGGGCCATTGTTTACAGGAGATGGTTGCTGAAGTCCAAGTCTAGGGATTCCATAATGAAAGGAAGACCAAGCCCGTGAGCCCTTGCCTCATTTATTGAAGCCTAGAGCAAGGCAAGAGAGTCCCAGGCCCCAAGGCTATGCCCCCTGGTGTCACCACGAGGGAACACACATGTGGCAGAGGCAGGTGACATGTAGACACAGCAGGTACCTGCCATGCTGAGGTTCATCTCTCCCTGCACTCATCCCAGGCTCTGCCCTGAACATCTCATCTCAGCAATCTCTCTCATGTGGATCCCTGCCTTCCCTGCCAACAGCCAAGGTCTGACCCTTCTGACTCTCGGGCCCCCTTCCAGGCTCTCCCTGTTCCATTTCCAGCACTGCTAGCTACATCCAGAAAGTTTTGAACAAAAGAGTAACATTTTTCTTTCTGGCTTGTTCATTTTCATTATGATTTTCACAGCCAATTCCAGTAAATCTGCTACAATAAAAGTCCCTATTCATCATCTATGTTCTTCTAAATAATCTTAGATTTGATTTGAAGTCTACTTCAGTTAATACTTTGCCTTTTTTAAAAAAAAATAGTTTTGTTGTTTTTTCCTGATTGTAACTCAGATATCAGCTGGGGACCGCCCTGCCCCTCAACATCTGTGAAATGTCTTGTGGCAGACTGTATTTTCCAAATAATGCCACAACATTATTTTCAATCGCATATGCTCATTCCAGAACTTTGCAACTCCTCCATTGAGAGATGGGGGCTGTGTCATCACCCCTTGAATCTGGGTAGGCCTTTTGATGGCTTCAACTGATAGAGTGCATGTAAGTGACTCTGTGTGACTTCCAAAAAGCTGAGTCAGGAAGGCCACACAGCTTCTGCCTGGCTCTCTCTCTCAGGACACACACCTTAGGAGCCATGGACAGCCACGTAAGAAGTCCAGCCCCCAGAAGATGCCCAGCTGGCAGCACCATGCAGAGACCACATAGAGATGGAGAGAAATTGCGAGAACCCCAAGCTGCTCCAGCTCCACCTGCCTGAGCCTCTCTAGCCCAGACACCAGACATGTGGATCGGGAAGGCTTTGCTGGGACTCCAGCTGCAATCACAGGAGAGACCCCACACAAGAACCACCCAGAAGAGCCCAGCCAACCCCCAGAACCTGGTGAGATATAATGAATGATTATTGTTGTTTGATGCCAAGAAGTTTGAATTTTTTTTTTAATGTAGCAATGGATAACAGGGACAATTTGGCTCAAGCTCAAGCAGTTCTGTGTCCTGTGAAACTCATAAGGCTTTCCAAGGCTTCTGCTGATTCCTGGAAGAACAGATGAATTGTTCATTTGTGGGTTATATGTGTTCAGATGCTGCCTCTGTCCTACCCCACACAACATATGAAATTTGGCCCCAATTTCATGTCCCACAACAACGATCACTCACATTAAGCATCTGAGTAGGCAATAGACCACGTGGGAAATTTAAGGTTGTGTTGCTGACCACATGGGACTTTGTCAACTTGCTGCTTTTCTCCTCACCTCATCCCAGTCTCCTCTCCTCTCAGGTTGCTCTGGGAACCCACATTCTTCTCCCTCTGCTATGAAGAGTAATTCAGGCTCCTCCAAGCGCCTAATCCCAAATGTCCACGTTCAAGCACGTCAAGAATCCAGCTTTACTGGAGCCAATTGAGGTTATAGACAAGCAATTATTCTTGTGTGCATGTAGTATAAAGAAATTCAAGGAACACCTAGAAAAATAAAAGAAGAAAGTAAGAATTACCCCCAAATCCCACTACCCAGAGATAACCACTATTAATGTTTGGTAAACATCCTATCAGTATACAATTTTACATACATGAGATTATACTATCCTTGCTGTTCTATACTTCCCCAGGTATCATTAGTATTGATAATAGCTTTACCATTTATTTATCACCTAGTAAGTACTTAGCAATTGTATAAAGGTAGCATCCTCTAATCCTACCACAGTGCATTATTATCTTCTTTTTCCTAGGGGATCTTGGGGAGAGTCAGAGCAGGGACCTGAACCCAGACTCACCCAACCATAAGGCTGGCACACTTGCCACTAAACCATTCAGCCATAGCTGAATATTTCCCCCAGACCTGCATACCACTGTGGAGAGACCATCCTGGCCTGCACGTCTTGAACCAGGTCTAGCATCCGAACACATTCTTGTGTCCTCTTTCAGAGAGTCCAGGGGATCAGAGCTCCCTGGAGTCTGTAGTTGGCTAATTCTTGGTGAGGCTGTTTCTGAAAGGAATGGGAAGTCTGGGCCCCACAGGAGAAACAGAGAGGGTTCTGTGTCCTCAGTATAGCAGAGCAAATCCAGATAGGAGCCCTCCTTTGCCTCTGTGTCTGTGGGGCGGAGGGGGCCCTGCTGTCCTGGGAATCTGGGGTGGTCTGCGGTGAGTTTGGCATGAGCCATCTGCCTCCTTCTCCCAGGGAGTATTTGTCCCGAGTCCTAGGGCCTCATCTGTGCAGGGCCAGCCAGGCGAGGACATGCCTTGGGAACAGTCTGTGCTTGTTCCGTTGGCCCTAGGAGAGACTCTGCCAGGTGGTACTTGCCCTTCCCTGGGGAGGAGCATGCAGTATGTTCTCTGTCAACCTTTACTGATGAGCACATTTTCCAAGCAGAGCCCCAGGGGACTAGCATCTGCTCTGACCTCTTCCAGAGAAACCCCGGGTAAGACGCTGAGGGAGGAGACCCCACGCTGAGGGCACTGCAGCCCCAGAAGAGGAGGAGCAGCCTCCGGGGAGGGCCTGACCTTTCCTTTGATGACTTTTTTGGGCCTTGAGCTCATTGTGAAGAAGTAAAAACTGAGTTATCAATCTGTCCCCAGCTGTTCCCACAGCTGCTGACATTTGAGAGAGGCCAAGGGCAGCGGTTCCTCC
This sequence comes from Aotus nancymaae, assembly GCF_030222135.1. Taxonomy (NCBI): domain Eukaryota; kingdom Metazoa; phylum Chordata; class Mammalia; order Primates; family Aotidae; genus Aotus; species Aotus nancymaae. The sequence continues at coordinate 47,384,407 of NW_026988450.1, forward strand.
TCACCACACAACCACACTCGCAGCCGTCCACTTGAAGGTGGGCCTGCCTTGCAGGAGGTCCCCTTTGACTCCAGAGGCTTGGACACCCCCAGCTCAGGGTGGGTGTTCAAAAGTTAGGCTGTGAATCCATAAGCCGCAGACTTGAGTTCTGGCTGCCGCTTATTGGCTTGAACCCAGGATAATTTGCTTAACTCTGCTGAGCCTGGGCTTCCCCATCATCTTAGTTCTGTTTTCCCCATAGAAGTAGCCCCTAAGCTAGGGGTTCTGGTGCTGGTGTTTTAGTTGGGAGGTGGTCCCAGGAAGCCCCAGCAGGGGAGCAGGTAAGGAAGGGAAGTAAGACAGTGAAAGAGCATTGTCAAGCCAGTGACAAAACGAAAGCTTAATCCTGCTGGGGAACTCTTTGAGGTAGTGTAGAATACATGTCCTGGAATTATCCGCCATCTCCCTAACCCCAGGGCAAAGGAACCGGCATATTGAGCCACCAATTCCCACCTATCACTGTTTGGGGGCTGCCCCCAGGGAGGCGGTCGGGGATCATACCTGTGTCCCTCTGGTCTGCCCTATGCACAGGTAGAGCAGGCTCCAACCACCAGAGACAGCCTCGGGCAGAGTCACACACTACTCTTACAAACGACCCTTGTTACAAAGTAGACTGGGTGCTATGGGCAACCGAGGACACGTCTTCATTCTCAAACCTCCGGTGCCCTCCAGTGCTATGTTGAGTGCCAAGGGAATATGGTGTGGCACCCTCAGCCTCTGCCACCACCACCTCTGAAACAAGAGAAATGGCACCGGCTGCTTAGGATGGCTGTGGGGATATATGCAGATTTTGTTTTATTTGATTTGTTTCAGCAGGCGGCTGACTTGGTTGAACTCACACTGCATGTTCTGTCTGCTGGGTGGCAGCTCAAATCCTCGCAAATGCATCATTCAGAGGTCAGCCCGAGGCTGGGGCAGAGTTTGTGCATGGAATTTAGTACTTATCCTCTTTTGATTAGTCCTTTCAACTATATCGTCTCCATTTACAGTGAATATAGTTTCCTCAAACTCTGTCCTTTTGCTGGAAAATCTATATGGTGTTTCTAAGAGTTTTAGCTTCTCTCCGTGGTGCATGCACCTGCTGGCTTTTTAAAAGTTGACCTGGGGCAAGTGCAGTGCTTCATGCCTGTAATCTCAGCACTTTGGGGGGCTGAGACAGGAGAATAGCTTGAGGCTGTGAGTTTGAGACTGGCTTGGACAACAAAGCAAGACTTTATCTCTACAAACAATAGAAAATTGGCTGGATGTGGTGGCACTTGCCTGTACTTGGAAAGCTGAGGTGGGAGGTTTGCTTGAGTCTGGGAGGTCAAGGCTGCAATGAGCCATGATCGCACCACTGAACTCCAGCCCGGGCAAGAGTGAGACTCTGTCTCAAAAATAAATCAATAAAATAAAAGGTGACTGTAGATTCCCATTCTGCTTAACAATAAGCTGAATGAATCAGCACACAATAACTAGGGTTGAGACAGTTAATCAAATAAATCCCACAATCCAGTTAAGGACCAGTCCTGAATACAGATAACCTGTCTCATTGTCCAATCATGTCTCCAACCACATGACTCAACTTTCAGTTTGGGGGGAAAAATGCCCTTGTAGCTATGTGGCCTTTTATTGTTTCTGTAATGCATCCTGCCTATTTGACCCCAGAGATATCAATATTCCAACAGTTCCTGTTCATGCCCCAGTGTTCTTATACAGGACCTTATCCCCAGAAAGTCTACTAATCCCCATAACCTTATCCCACCCTCTCTCACTCAGCTAAAATTTTCTGAGAATCCACTTCTGATGGTGCCCCTAGGAGAAGGGTAACAATTTTGGATAAGTGGAGAGATGCCACATTTCCAGATTGTTCTGAGGATTAAATAAGTTAATACGTAGAATGTGCTTAGGACTTGTCTTACATATAGGCACATAGTAAGTCCTTATTAAATGGTGGTGGTGGTAATATTGTTATTATTATTATTATTCTCTTCTCTTCTTAGTTGTAAATGTCATAAGCATAGAGTAGGAACTCAATCACTGTGCATGGAATGTAACTTAATTTGAAAGATGCCCTCCGTCATGGCCTAGAATCAGAGCCTAATTAGCAGTGGGTCAGGAAATACAGATGCCTCCCCTGGAATGGTGATACTAAGGTGTATTAGTCCATGTTCATGCTGCTGATAAAGACATACCCAAGACTGGGCAATTTACAAAAGAAAGAGTTTTAATGGACTTACATTTCCACATGGCTGGGGAGGCCTCACAATCACGGCAGAAGGCAAGGAGAAGCAAGTCACATCTTACGTGGATGGCAGCAGGCAGAGAGAGAGCTTGTGTGGGGGAATTCCTCTTTTTAAAACCAACAGATCTCATGGGACTTATTCACCATCATGGGAACAGCACAGAAAAGACTTGGCCCCATGACTCAATTACCTCTCACCGGGTCCCTTCCACAACACGTGGGAATTCAATGTGAGATTTTGGTTGGGATACAGCCAAACTATATCATAAGATGACCCAGGTCAGTGTCACCTCCACCAGAAGGTCTCCTTTTCCATCTGAATTTGGCACCCTCCTCTATGTTCCCATTGCACGCTACTCTTGTTCCAAAGTAGACCGGGTGCTCTGCGCAACCAAGGATGCATCTTCATTCTCCATACCTCCAGTGCCTGACACACAATAAACATCCAGTAAGTGTTTGCTAACTGAATATCAGCTTACTTATCATCCCCCCAAGCATTTTCTTTCATTTAGTTCCGCCTTCATTTTAGGTTCGGGGTATTACATGGGTAAACTGTGTGTTGCTGGTGTTTATGTACAAATGATCCCATCACACAGGCAGTGAGCATAGTACCCAATAGTTTTTCAACCCTTCCCCCGCTCCCAACCTCCCTACTCTAGGAGTCCCCAGGGTCTACTGTTCTCATCTTTGTGTCTGCCCCGACACATTGTAATGTCTAGCTAGTACAGTACCTGCCCATGGTAGAGACTTACAGGTTTATTAAGTGTGTGAAGGGCATAGATTTCCTTCATTACATCCAGGTGAAAGAAACATACTTTTTTCCTTCTAAACCTAGTTAAATCTGGCTCTAGCCCTCACATGCCTGACTGAGAACTGTCTGATACATTGATTCACTAACACCCAGTTCTAATCCCTTATCTGTATCTATTATTGAGGCTGAAGAAGCTACAGTGCTTTTTTCCCCAGTATCCCTTGTAATTAGGAGTGGTCAGGAGGCACAGTATAGGTGGCTGATGAGATGTAAGACATTTGCTGGCAATGTCCTCACTCTTTCCTTCTTCCTGTGTGATATACAGACACATGCCTGGGGGTACAACAGCCCTCTTGAAAACATGAGGTGACAGTGTGAGGAAAAGACTGAGACAGTCACCCCTGAGCCAGCCTTGGTATCCCTGAGTCATGAACCAGTGTCTCCAGACATCTGCCTGCAGGCTATTGGTTAGTTAAGTCTTCTGAATTTAATTCCTCACTGAAACCAGGTGGGGTACCTCTCTTTCCAGAGGAGCCTGAGGAGGGGTAAGTAAGAGATGTTTATCCACTTATCCTGCCACAAATGAATGAAAACATCTTGCTCAGGTAGTTTAGAATTAATCATGGAATTTCCCTTCTGTAAAAAAACGAAGTTGGACCAGGTGACGGCAAAGATTCTCACCCTGGAGTCCAGCCTGGAAGAGGCGGCCATGGTGGTGACACCCTGTGATCCCCACCCTTCTTGACTCAAGCTGAACTTGCTAAGAGAGTGCAAGGTCCAAATAGAGGGCGTTCCAGGCTATTCCTATGTTCTTCACCAACCTGCGAGCAAAGGGAACTCTGGAGAGGGAGGGAGTGAGGACACACCCAGCAGAGTCACCGGGACTGGAGGAGGCCAAACGCCATGAGCAGTCAGCAGGCAGGTGAGAACCAGCTCGACTTGAAAGCCAAAGACTTAGAGAGCTGTAAAGTTTAGAGCTGAAGAGTCGACTGCCATGATGTGAGTGTGGTGGAGAGAGGGTGGGGATATTTATGAAGCTGATTCTAGAGACCAGAACTGTAATCGATGGGGAAGACCTGTCTTCTTAACCTCCTGTAGACTTGAAATTCTAGGAGGAGCTAGCCCACTCAGATGTGTGCATGTGCGTGCATGTGTGTGTGTGTGTATGCACACGTGTGTGCATGGTACGACTACTGGCCCCTTAGCCTCCATGCTGGTTGAGGGGAAAGCTTTATGCTGTCACATGTCAGCGCCCATGGGCTTCAGAATCTCTAAATGGAACCTGCAATCACTTGAATATGGGGAAAGAAAGGGAGCCACTAAGCCCTTGCCATGGGTCAGACATTGTGCTGGCACCTGCATGTCCATCACACTCACAGTGAGTCTGCAAGGTAGATGACCAAACCCACTTCATTGACTTTGCAGAGAGCACCTGATGAGAACAGAACTCACCACTGGCAGGGCCGCTCCCCTGAGCTTTCGCATTTCCTGCTTGCACAACTTAGATCTGTGTGGCTGTGTGTAAGTCACTCAGCCTTTAAGAACCTCAATTTGCCATCTGAAAAAAGGTGGCAGTTTGGAGTTGCAGGCTTCTTCTTGGTCCTCAAGTGTTATAGTGAGGATAGAATTAAATCACATTTATGAATTCTTAAAAAAAAGTGTGAAGTGTCATGACAATGAAAGGATTATAATTATTTTCCACAACAACAATAATAATAAGGTAAATGTGATTCTGGCATAAACATGCAAAAGCTAAGACTCAGTGTTGTAGAACAGATCATTTGGGGAAGATCATACTTTATCTGCATTTCACAAGCCAGCAGAAGTGCACATTGCCACAGCCATGAGAAAGACCAGGAGAAGAGAAAGGCTCATAAATTCAGCAAGTCTACCCAGTTTTGGTTGACTCAAAGGCACAACAATTTACTCTCGAATACTCTGCCTAAAGGGAAGACTCAATGTTTAAAATATACTCTTAAAGCCTTTAAGAGAGTTTAAGCAATTGTTTGTATTCTAAATAGGCCTTCCTGACACATTCTCCTTAAAATGTTAGATCAGAAAAACAATTCAAAGCCAGAGGCTCACTGGCAGCGCTCCTGCTGTTCTGTCAAGTTGACTGTGGGTTCCCGTTCTGCCTAGACAATAGGCTAGATAAATGAGCATGCATAGCCAGGGCTTGGGAAACTAATCAAATGAAACCTTCCATTAAATTAGTCTGACACAGCTTTGGCCATTTTTCTGGAGCAGTCCTGAATTCAGATCCTCTATCCTATTATCCAGCTGTGTCTCCTACCTCGTCACCCACTTCTGAGTTGGAAAGGAAGTGTCCCCTGGTGCTATGCGGTCTCCTGCTGTTTCTGTAATTCAGCTTGCCTTGTTTAAACCTCACGAAGGCCCTGAGCTCGCACTCCTCCACTCTCCTCTCTCTTGTCACACAGGATCTCTCATCCCGAAACTGTCTCCTCAGCCCCATGCCCCAGTCCACTCAGTTGGAGCTTTCTCAGAATCCATTGCTGATGATGCCCCTTGGAGAATGCTGATGGTTTTGGGTGAGGAGAGGCACCACATCTTGGAGCATCTAAAGTCACCAGCCCATGAGACGCAAGAGCAGTGCTGGGCTCCATACAGAGATAGAAGGGTGTTTCCCACGTTTAGTCCATGAGCCTCAAAGCAACTCTGCTTATACCAGTGTCCTCAACCTCCTCATAACAGCAGCCCCTCTGGCTTTCCTTCTAAGCCCTCTGTCTGCATGAGGAACCCATGAGGGACTGACCCTCTGCTGTACCCTCCATCCTTCAGTCTCAACTTCTCTTCCTTCCCAGGCAACCCTACCATCGACGCCTTCCATGCTCTCTGGCCAGCAAAGGCCCAGTGCATGTCACTGCCTGTAGACAGGAGCTCAGAGTTCCACAGATGGGCTGTCCGTTCAGTTAAAAGAAAACCTCACATCTCTCTGAATCCCACTTTAGAAGCAGCTACCTCACCTTGCAATGTGAATTTTGCAATGTGAATTTTCTAATTCCAGATTCTCTGTCCCTTTGTAAGTTATGTGAGAAACCATGTGTTTCCATTTTAAGGCTTGAAAAATATGGTCAGCGTGGCTCTGGGGGCTTGCACTGCCCTTAAGTCCCTTCTGACTCATGCCCAGCTGTCTTAGAGCACAGGGCAGGCTCCCACACCTTCCCTGCCAGATGCCTTCCGGCCAAGTTGGGTGCTGGAGGGAAGACCTGTATCTTTCAAACACCCTCGTTGCTCTCTTTCTCAGCCAGAGAGCGCCATGTGCCCAGGAGGAAAAAGTTGACCCCAGTCCGAGGCCCAACAATCAAGTTTTGTTTAGGATATAAGGCCGTCGAATTGGGCTTACTTATTTTCTCTGCACTTGTGTTTCCTAAGTTTTTCCACATTATTTCTAATTTGGGCTGTTAGGGGAAAAATTAAAAACCACTGATCTAGAGATAATGGAATATCTTGGTGGTTACTGCATTAAAAACCAGCTGGCTAAAGTAGGTTTGGAAGATCTTAGAAGGCAATCTCTGACTCAAACACTGTGCAAATCAAAATTGGGAGAGTCCACAGGCCAAGGAGCAGCTGAAACACTAAATGCACTCCCTGCCTAGTGAAAATACATGTGGACTCATGTGAACGCCATCCTCTCGCCTTCATCTACTTCTGGACATAATGAAATAGAGCGATGGGAACTGCTCTTTGGATTGGGGACCCCCAAGCATCCCTAACCTGTGGCCCTATCTGTGACCCTTTATCTGCCTTACTCAAAGCTATATTTTCGTGAGCACATGGTAAGGCCTTAATGGATATTTGTTGAATAAATGAAGGAAGGAGGAATGGGATAAAATACATGTCAGCTGACTCAAATGCTCTTTTGGTGAGTTAGATATACATGTAAGAATAGGTGGATATATAAAGAAATAGATGAATAATGAAATTGGCACTCACTGAATGATATGGTTGATAGAACACCGACACCATCTCTCTCGTTGACAATGTGTGATTGAATTGACGGTGTTAAGTGTGTCTATGATATGACCCTCCCTGCTCATTTCTGTCATCCCCCTTACATCTTTCCTAACCTCCAGAAAGTGTCCCCTCCACAAACACACAGACATTTGCATGTCTACTAAAATCATCTACAGATGGTACAGGTGCTAAGAGAGAGAAGAAAGGGGAAGAGTGGATTCTAAGTGCTCCCTTTCACTTAACCGTTTACCTTCAGATCAATAGGAGTTTTGGTACAGCTCAAGGTCCTAAGACTGGGAATATAATTTCTAGCAGTGTATACTTGACAACAACATGTCCTTATTGCAATGAATTATGTACTAGCAAGGCATCCATCATCACCCCCTAGAAAGTCTGACCAATTGGTTTCAAGACTTAGATGAGGCTTATTTTCAACCAGCCATGCCCATATGTATGCACCTATTAAGTGTAACCCACATAAATCTGAGTGTCCTCATGGCCCTTTCTTTCAGCTCTTGTGTAGTCAAAAGAAATAAACATTCACCTCCAAATCCTTGAGGAAAAATGAGGATTTGGAGATGGCTTTTCGGATGATGTGGCACAAGGATTTTGCATTGCTCTAACTGCTCTCCTCGTGAGAAGCCACTGGCCTTTGCTTTGAATTCAATGCAACAAAATCTGTCACCTTACAACTCTTCCAGAGCCAACAACTAGGCTGCACAAGGCCCTCTTAGAAGTACGCAGGAGCAGCAAAACATGTTCACTTAAGGCCAATGGGTCCCCTCCCAACACTCAACACTTCTCCTCATTCAACCCAGCTTCTCCTTCGTTCTTCCCCTACAGAGCATGGAGCCTTGGAGACTTAAGGTGGTGGGGCCTGGCACCTCTGCAGCCTGCCGTGCCCCTGCCACACCACTGACATCTGAGCCCAACATCCAGACTCTCCAACCAAAGACTCTGCCCCTTGGTGATATCCACAGACCACATTTCCTTCAGGTTACAAGCTAAAATGTTGTTTCTTGCCACAAATAAAACACAAGTAACTTACTCCAAAATTCAGTGTAGCCAGGGGTGGGGGAACACTGTCTCACTTATGCTGAGGCCTGATAAATGCCTTATATGTGACCAACATCACTCCTCAAGGGACAAATCAGGGGTGGATCTGAGGTGTCCCCTGAGTGGGATCAGGGGAGTTGCTCTCCCATTCAGCTTGTTTCTCAGCTTAAGACACAGCAGCCCCCCAAACCACCCCGCTGCCCTAGTTTAAACTCAATTATTCCATCTCGCTTGCAGAAGCTGCCATTTTGCCTCTTTTTGTTCCTCAGGCTTGATTAGCCACATCAACAGAGGGAATTCAAAAGGCCCTTCCAGCTTAAAATCAGCTCTCAGATTACACAGCCACTCTTTGCCAAAAGTTGCTGATCTGTCTCCCGCAAGGATTGATCCAAGTGCTTCTCATTATCCAAGCTAGCTTCGATTACTCCCGAGGTGCTGTCTGCGATAGTAGCTCCTCCTACCACAACACAGGAAAACATTTGTGCCAGTAACACATTCCTCCTTATGAAGTAAATTCACAGATCCTAGCTAACCTCCTCTTTACCCTCTACTGTCTCTAGGCAGTGAGGTAGTTGGCCACTAGATCAGACATCTGGTGGTGTTAGAGTGGCAAATAGTCCCCACTGTTCAGGTCCTCATCTAACAACATCTTTGTTCTGCCTTTGCTGAATACATTCCTGAAACCTTCAAATGGAGCCGCTAACACAACTCAAAGCCCTTTTCTCTGGTTCCTTGCGTGGAACTTCCCATAAATTTCTTATGTTTCTAGCAGCAATCAGCTTGTATAAACAGTTTCAAAGCCAACGTGATTGCCAACCTTACGGTAGCCGTTGTGCTCCCAGGGAGCTGGTCCCAGCTAGAGCAGGGCAACAATGTGAATGAGTCCAACTATCCTTATCACTGACCTCCTGATTCCTTGCACAAAGCTCCTGTTTCTTAAAGAATTTGCATATCTATCAGGATTGGATGTGCTAATGTTCAGTTTGCAATCTCAAGAGAGAGGGGTTTTGTTTTTCAGGTTATAAATGCTTTGCTTTTTTAACATAGAAGAAGCTCAGTGGTGGACACGGATGTGGCCATTTGATGTGTTTAGGACTAAAAGAGTTCAGGCCTCTCTCTTATAGAGCATAAATGTATCCCTACACCTGCATATGTAATTCTTATCAAAATTAAGCTTAGTCACTTAACGAAGATTTGCTGTTTGAACTTTCCTCTACAATTTTTCACTTTCACCATCAGGCATTAGAGCATCTGACCTCTCAGGGAGATCTGGGTCTAGTCCCTCTGATATAATTTTGCTTTTTGTTTTGTTTTGTTTTGTTTTTGTTTTGAGACAGGTTCTCATTCTATTGCCCAGGCTGGAGTGCAGTGGCATGATCTCAGCCCACTGCAACCCCTCCACATCCCAGGTTCAAGTGATTCTCCTGCCTCAGCCTCCCGAGTAGCTGGGATTACAGGTGCGCGCCACCGTGCCCGGTTATTTTTTGTATTTTTTGAGAGCGGTTTTCACCATGTTGGGCAGGCTAGTCTCGGACTCTTGAACTCAAGTGATCCATCCTCAGCTTTCCAAAGTACTGGGATTACAGGCACGAGCCACCACACCTGGCCTAATTTTGCCCACTTGAACCATTTTGAAATCTCTGGCTACAGTTAAGCTGTTTACTGCTGATCCCTCACTTTCTTGGGGTCCAGAGTCTTGCGTACTCTTCTGTAACTGCTCTGAAGTGGCTTCAGAATGTGCCAAAGTCTATTTGTGACACTAGTGACACTTAAAGGAGATACCTCAACTGTGACGTCATCTAGGTCCAGGGTAGATGACAACTTTGTGTCTAAAATGTTGAGAGTTGTCTCAATTTGTTGGATACAAAGAGAAAGGTTCCCCAGTTTCCGCTCACAAGCCGTAGAAAAGCAGATGAGGAACTGTACCATGTGCACCACAAATTGGTTTAGAGAAGCCACCATTCTTTTCTGTTGAATAGTTGGCGCCTTGGTCAGCTCTGTGCCTTACTCTATGAGAGGAAGCCCATCCTCATCCATCTTCTCAGTGGGCGGGGGCCCCAGGGTTCACCCACAAACCCATCCCAGATGGGGCCCGCCCAAGCCAGTAATGGTGTGTCAAGAGGGAGTTTGGTACGCACCCTCCATTTACCTGTTTCACGGGGCCCTAGATTTATTTGATTCTCTGAGACCTGAAAACCATATTCTTCTCTAAAAGCTGAGCATGGTGGCTCATGCCTGTAATCCCCACACTTTGGAAGGCCCAGGCAGGTGGATCACTTGAGGCCAGGAGTTCCAGACCAGCCTGGTCAACATGGTGAAACCTCTTCTCTACCAAAAAATATAAAATTAGCCAGGCATGGTGGTGCATGCCTGTAGTCTTAACTATTCAGGAGGCTGAGGTGGGAGCATTGCTTGAACCTGGGAGATAGAGGTTGCAGTGAGCCAAGATCTCACCAATGCACTCCAGCCTGGGTGACAGAGAGAGATTCTATCTCAGAAAAATTAATAATAGGCCGGGTGCAGTGGCTCATGCCTGTAAGCCCAACATTTTGGGAGGCCAAGGTGGGCGGATCATGAGGTCAGAAATTTGACTAACCTGATAACATGGTGAAACCTCATCTCTACTAAAAATACAAAAATTATCCAGGTGTGGTGGCACATGCCTGTAATCCCAGCTACTCAGGAGGCTGAGGCAGGAGAGTTGCTTGGACCTGGGAGGCGGAGGTTGCAGTGAACCAAAATTGCACCACTGTACTCCAGCCTGGGCAACAGAGCAAGACTCCATCTCAAAATAATAATAATAAATAAAATAAAAGAGTAATTTTGACATCAGAGTAGGGCCTACCATTTCCTCTCAGGCTTTCCATGCTATTCGGTCTTGTAACCGACTCACCTACTACACTTGTTTGTATCACAATTCCAACGACTTGGCATTCCCAGAAGGTGTCTCTACCAGTCAGGTCATGATTATTATTTTAATCTAAGAAAGAGAAGATTGTGCCCTAGGCAAAATCCCACTCATCCTTCCGCCCCCCAAATAGAACCTACACAAAACTGGGTCCATTTGTAGCTCTTTTCACAAGGGGTTGCACGCTAAAGCATACTCAAATCCATCTTTGAAACAGTGGGGACCTTTTGTGACATAACTGGCTAGCTCTTCACCCAACCTGATTCCTCCTCCTCCTCCTGGCCACACAGCTGGGTAACATGTCCCAGCCTCCCTTGCAACTAGGAGTGCTTATGTGACTGTGCTCGGACCAATGACATGCCCGTGGGTATGATGTGGGTCACTTCTGATCCTGGTCTATAAAAGCATCCTGTATCCCTCTCCACTTGCTTTCTCCTTCCCCTGGCATGGCGTAGGTGAGCTCTGCTCTATTGGAAGGATGTGTTGAAGATGGCGAGGAGCCCAGTCCCTGAATCATCACTTGTAGGAGAGATGCCCACTAATTTAGAACAAATATTTTGTACTCTACTATGGTCTGAATGTGTCCCCCAAAATTCAATGTTGAAACTTAATGACCAATGTGATAGTATTAAGAGGTGGGGCCTTTAGGAGGTGATTAAATCATGAGAGTCGAACCTGCATGAATGGGATTAGGCTCTTATAAAAGGGCTTGATAGAGTGGGCTCGCTCTCTTCCACTCTCTCACCATGTAAGGACACAGCGTCCCCGCTTCTGGAGGATGCAGCAACAAGGCACCATCTTGGAAACAGACAGCAGCCTCGCCACACACCAGTCCTGCCAGAACCTGGATCCGGGACCTCCCAGCTTCCAGAATGGTGAGGAATTTCTGATCTTTATAAATTACCCAGTCTCAGGTATCTTGTTATAGGAGCACAAATCAACTAAGACAGACACTATGTGAGTAAGAAGTGAAATTCTATCACATCTGAGCCATGATACTTTTATTTATGATAGCAGTCAGCATTACTTTATCTAAGACCTCATAATGAATGCTTTCCTGATGCGGCAGCACATCACACAGAAGACCTTCTAAAATTCTTCATATGTCTTCTCATCCCTTTCCCAATCACTCCATCACCATCCCCTCCTAAAAGTCTGCTTTCCACTCATGGACGTGCCCGTAACTGCAATTCTCTGAGAAATGTAACTCATTCTGACCCCTCTTCTTCTGAGAGGCGGCCGTTACCCTTACTCTGAAATCTGGGTAAATTTTAAAGCCTTCCTGTGAACACAGAAGATTTGCTTTAGTAGGTTAAACGTGTTCTCCAACAATTTTCTCTAGACCCAGTAAAAGTAAACTTCATCCTATTCCAGACTAAACTGGACAGATGAGTTTTGAAATTCCAAAGTAATCTAATCTAATTAAAATAATGTGGTATTATTTGTACAATGATTATTACAAAAGCATTATTTGTTCATCAGGGTAAGAGAGGCTCTGCCATAGGAGACAGCCAGTCCCCCTCAGATCCCAGTGATGTGACCCAGCCAAATGCACAAGTCTGCTTCAGGTCCCAGAGACTCCATTGGGTAACTCAGAGATCCAGGCTGCTTCGAATATGGGGCACCATCATGTCAACATGTAATTCCACAGCAGAGGGAGAAAACACTGGAGGCTTTCACACGAGCCGAGCCACTAAACGCTCTGGCCCATAGACAACTTGTCACCTAGGGTCACAGCTCACTGCCCAGAGCAAGTCACATGGTCCCTCCAAACTTAGAGGGTCCAGGGAAATGTCACCCTTCCATATGCCCAGAGGGGGCTGAGAACTGGATCCAAGCAACCAAGATGCACTGGAAGACTCTACCTTTGACATCTTTTATTTTGGTTTCTTAATATTTATACCTTGAACTTCTGGGAAGTCCAAATTTTCTCAAAAACAATCCTGTGTCTGAGACTTTTTTTTTTTTTTTTTTTTTTGCTAAGTGATTTAGACTTTTTCTTTCTAGCCCCAGCTAATTAGAATGCAATGTAAGGAAACAAATTCCCTTAATATAAACAAGTGCAAGGGAAATTAGAGTCCTAAGAGAGGACCACTCCTTCTCTCAGGAGACACACTCAGCCGAGCAGGCCTGGGAGGCCAGTGCAGGTGGGAGAGGGCCGGGAGAGGAGGTGCTTCTAGCATTGTGTTCCCCACCTCTACTCTTCCCAACTCACACAGCTTTCTACAAGATAAAAATACCTAGAGCCTCCGTCATTTTAGCAAGATTTAATTAAACTGCCCTAAATTAGAAAATCTAGTCATTGTTTGCATTCCTAGATGCCTATGTTTAGTTGAGTCACACGTAAGCAGAGAAATGAAAAATTAGCTTAATTTTTTGGCTGCAGGGAAGAGTGCGAATTGGCTTTTTGTCACTCATGGGGAACATCTTGTGTCTTCCCTCAGCTGGGTTTCTCTGATGGGATTGCTTCTTCCCAACCTCCTGAAGGTCTCTAAGGACAAGCCGCTGCTTGGCTCTGACCTGGGGAATCCTTCAGAGCCCACAGACAGACCAGCCAGATGGCAGGCGCCAGGGGACTCCTCCTGAGGACAGCTGTGACCCTTCTAGGCTTCTGAGCAACTGACAGCTGCTCCCAAGTGAGCCTAGAATAGAAAGGGGGCTTCTCGCATGTGGGCTCAGAGCAGCGCTGAGTGCTGGGGAGGTGTTCAGGAACCTCCTGTCTTGAAAAAATGACTCAGGGAAACTTCCAGAATCCCAGGGGTGGGGAGTGGATGGCTGTAGAGAAGCAGTGAATGCAATATTTAGGAACACAGTTTCGGTCTGGCGCAGTGGCTCACACCTGTAATCCCAGCACTTTGGGAGGCTGAGGCAGGCAGATCACGAGATCAGGAGTTCGAGACCAGCCTGGCAAGCATGGTGAAACCCCATCTCTACTAAAAATACAAAAATTAGCCGGGTGCTGTGGCAGGTGCCTGTAATCCCAGTGACTTGGGAGCCTAAGGCAGGAGAATTGCTTGAACCTGGGAGATGAAGGTTGCAGTGAGCTGAGATCACGCCACTGCACTCCAGCCTGGGAGACAGAGCGAGACTCCCTCTCAAAAAAGAGAGTTTCTGGAGCCACTCTGTTTTGCCTTGAATCCTGGCTCTGTCACTGGTGAGTTCTGTAACTTTCAACATGGTACTCAACCTTTCTGTGCCTGTTTCCCCACAGATCATCCCAGCATGTGCCCCACCGTGGTGTTGTGATGATTACCTTGTTACTAGACATTAATCCTTATAACAGTGCCTGGCTTATAGTAAGTGCCCAATAAATGCTAGCTTTTGCTATCATTACAAAAAGGCCCTCCCAGCTAAGCACCTCCCTATCTCTGGAAACTTCCACTTGCTTTCCTGTGGCAGTCCCCCAGACATTCTCCTTCCAGAATGCCTCGCTGTTCAAAGTAGTGGAGAGCTTTTAATTTAATTTAATTAATTTTTTTAGACACAGGGTCTCACTCTGTTCCCCAGTCTGGAGTGCAGTGGTGTGATTGTAACTCACTGCAGCCTTGAAATTCTGGGCTTAAGCAATCCTCCTGCCTCAGTCTCTCCAATAGCTGGGACTACAGGTATATGCCACCATGCCCAGGTAATTAAAAAAACTTTTTTTGTAGAGATGGGGTCTCATTATATTGCCCAGGCTGGTCTTAAACTCCTGGTCTCAAGTGATTTTCCTACCTTGGCCTCCCAAAGTGCTGGGATTACAGGCATGAGCCACCACATCCAGCCTTGATTTTATTTTTGTCCAGAAAGCTGATCACTTTGACGGACCAATCTGCAGGCAATGCCTGATCTGTGGGCAGCGAGAACTACAAGCAGTGTGGTATCCCAGAAGCTATCCAGGGTTTGGGTCCAGCAGCAAAGCTGTCATGGGGAACAGCCTAGAGCTGGAGAATCATTCAGCAAACCCAGAGCCGACTCAGGCCCTGGAAGTAACCATGGAAACAGGAGCCCACAGAGGCATCCAGGGTGTGGGATAGGTACGTGGGTGGATGGATGGATGGATCGATGGGCGGTGGATGGGTAGGTGGGTGGGGAGGTGTCACTTTCACAGCAGAAGGGTGAGGGCTAGGGCAGCAGCTGTGAGCACCTCTGAGCTCAGGGATGTTTGGGAGCTTGGAATGTGTCCTAGGGTGGACAGCTGGGCATGATAAAGGACAAACAGACCAGGAGAGAAAGGGATCTTACCCTGAGAGATTTCTCCGACCTTACCAGCCTAGGGAAGGAGTAGAGGTCAAGGGAGGAGGAGTGGGGTGGGTTTTTGGAGCAGGGTCCTTGAGCTTCCACTCCATATCTAGGTGAATTCTGCCCCACCTAGACTCTTAATTGTTATGGCTCCCCCAATCCTCTCCCTCCCATCTATACCAGCCAGGCTTTTCCAAGCCCTCTGTGCTCCACTCTGCCCGAACCTGTAGACACAGACATGCAGTCAGTGCATTTAGAGCAGGAGCTGCCAAGCACCTCCCACCACCTTGGTGTCTGCGTGGCGTTGTTCCCCTGCACTGTGCTGGGACTATAGCATCATCTTGCCACCAACTGCATGTATGTCCTGGCTCCGTAGCTTCCAAGTCTGGCTTCTGGACTCAAGAATCTGATCAGGTATGGCAGTTCACGCCTGAAATCCCAGCACTTTGGAAGGCTGAGGTGGGTGGATCACTTGAGGTCAGGAGTTCGAGGCCAACCTGGCCAACATGGTGGAACCCCGTCTCTACTAAAAATACAAAAATTAGCCAGGTTGGTGGTGGGGACCTGTAATCCCAGGTACTCAGGAGGCTGGGGCAGGAGGATCACTTGAACCCAGGAGGTAGAGTTTGCAGTGAGCCAAGATCATGCCATTGGACTCCAGGCTGGGCAACAAAGTGAGACTCTGTCTCAAAAGAAAAAGAGTCTGTGATCTATCTAATATCCCTCACTACATTCTTCTGCCCAAATCCCTCTAGCTTCAGTGGGAACCTGGAATGACATCCTTCTTCTAACGTGCAGTGTGGGTAAGTTAGGAGTGGAAGACGTTGTTCTGAGAAAAGGAAAACAGCGTCCTAGTGCAGGCTGAGAGAAGTTTTCTCAGTGCCAGCCAGCACTCCTAGGAGCCTGGGCACCCTGGGCTGCATCCAGCCAAGGATAGCAATGGGGACTTTCCTGTGCCCCCTGTCCCCACCTTGGGAGAAATGGATGCCAGATATCTACCAACTTCTGCTCATCCATCAGCAGCAGAGAATGCTAGGGACCCCAGTTTCTGTGATCCGCTTCTTCCTATAACCTCGACACCTTGCGGTTTTATGGAGCCATATGATTGCGTTCTGGCCAGGCAATGTAGAGAGGTGAAGTCTGCCACTTTCAGACCTGACCTCGAAAGCGTCTTTGTGTCATTGTCCACGCTGTGTCTTCCCTCATCCCTCAACTTTGTACAGGGGATGCTGGGAAAGGAATCTGAGGCCCTGGGAGCTGGCAGAGCTCTAGATGGAGGGATCCCAATCCTGAAATCACCATGTGGGGAAGACGGTTTCCAAACACCCAACTGGACAGTAACACAAGCAAGAAATCACTGTTTTCTAGTCGTCCCCCCTTAGCCAAGGTTCCACTTTCTTTGGTCTCATTTACCTGAAGTCTGAAAGTATTTGATGAAATTTATGGCAGTAATTCATAAGTTTTAAGGTGTGTGCTTTTCTGAGTAGCATGATGACATCTCTCACTGTCCCATCCAGGACAGCCGTCCTCCCTTTGCCCGGCAGATCCACACTGCAGGTGCTCCCCACCCCTCAGTCACTTAGCCACACTGGTTATCAGATCAACCGTCTCAGGGTCACAGTGATGTCCAAGTCACCCTTATTGTAATAGCCCTAAAGCACAAGAGTGGTGACACAGACATATTGTTACAATTGTTCTATTGTTAGTTATTGTTCATCTCTTACTGTGCCTAATTTATAAATTAAACTTTATCATAGGTATGTATGTGTAGAAAACAGTGCCTAGGATTGGTACTACCTGCAGTTTCAGGCACCCACTGGGGGACTTGGAATGTATCCCTGCAGATAAGGGGGACCGCTGTATTATGTTAACTCCTTGGGATTTGGGGGTTGTTTGTTACAGCAATTAGCCTACCCTAATTGGGCCTGAACCTACTTGAGATAGTTAAGAGGGCAGATTTGGATACCAGAGAGACATGTTTGAGTCTAAACACCCCACTTAATGGGCATCATTAAATGAGGTAATAATAGTACCCAAGTGAGGGCAAGAGGCCAGCAGCGAGCTTAGCACAGGGCTGACACGTCATAAGTAACTGGCACTTGCCATGCTAACATTTTAAGCGCTTGCTATGTGTCAGGCCTTGGTATAAAATGCCTCTTTTAATTCTCACAGTAATCTTATGAGTAAGGGACTCTCATAGATTTAAAGATGAGGAAAATGAGGCATAGAGAGAGTAAATGTTTCACCCAGGGATTCATGGCTAAGGGCAAACTGGGACAGCTGGCTTCAGGGTGTGGGGTTGGCTGTTCGTTTTCTGTGCCATCTTCATCTTCCTTGGTCACCTGCTGTGGTGGGTGGTGGTTGAGGCTCCTCCACTCCCTGAATGCAGTGGAGGGCCTCAGGATGAATCGTTCTGATCCAGGCTTCCCACTGGGCCCAGAGGGTAGGGCCAGTGGGAGCGGCTCGAGGCTTCAGTTCCCCTGTCAGCCTCCCAGGGAATGTTCAGGAGAGGAGAGACAGCAGACGGCAGAGGGCGTGCCTGAGGCGGAGGGAGAGGGAGCTTCTGGTCACTGGGCTTCAACCTCTGCACGGTGGGCTTCAGGAGGACCTGGGGTAGGGGGGAAATACGGCCAGACCCCTGAGGCTGTGAGGGGCTGCGGAGGGAGGTGGTTGCCCCACCTTTCCAGCCGTGTTGTCCTGTTGTTCATTTCCCTTGTGGTGATTCTAAGCTTAAACTTAATCAAACTTCTCTTAGTTATTCCAGCTTTGGGCCAGGAGCGGTGGCTCATGCCTATAATCCCAGAACTTTGGGAGGCCGAGGTAGGTGGATCACTTTTAAGGTCAGGAGTTCAAGACCAGCCTGGCTAACACGGTAAAACTCCGTCTCTACGAAAAATAAAAAAATTAGCCAGGTGCAGTGGCAGGTGCCTATAGTCACAGCTACTTGGGAGACTGAGATGGGAGAATTGCCTGAACCCAGAGGCAGAGGTTGCAGTGAGCTGAGATTGTGCCACTGCACTCCAGCCTGGGTGACAGAGTGAGACTTTGTCTCAAAAATAAAACAAAACAAAAAAATATTCTAGTCTTTTCCTAGGATGTTCTAAGGAATTCAGTGAAGGGCCCCCAAGGGAGCAGTGCCTAGTGGGGTCAGTGAAGAGCCCTCCTAGGAGAAGGGACTTGGAGCAGGGTGAGCCAGAGGAGAGACCTTGAGGGTCCCAACCCCTCAGGTGTAGGCCCTATGCAGGCCAGACAGGGAGGATCTGGGCCCCCTTTCATTGAAGGACTCCTAGAGGAGCCCTTCAGACACAACGTCTCCCTTCTCTCCCTCGTCATCAACCTCCAGGGAGCACATAGGGATGGAGGGGCTGCAGTCAAACAGGGAGGTGGCCTCTGGGGATAAAGCCAAATGTCCCGGGCAAGGACTCGCCTGTAAAATAAAGTCAGTCCAGCATCAGACACAATGCAAAAGCCATCTAAACATTTACCGTTGCCTCCTGAGAAAACACTTCATGAGGAATTGCATTTGTAATGTGCAGCAAAACTTCTAAAATCCTTTGTTCTCCAACTTTCCTCTCAATCCCACCCCAAGACCTGTACAAAGGGAGTTCCTCCCCTCCAGCTCTCTAACTTCCCTGGGGCCCAGATCCAGCTTCCCCCTTCCAGGTTCCCTCTCCAGCCTCCTAATCTCCAGGCCTGCCTCCATCCCTAGCGGCGCCTCTGCGCCCTTGCTACCGTAAAGCCACCCAGACAGGCCGGCTAGCTCCCTTGTCTTCTGTCCCCGTTTCCACCATCAACATCGAAACAGTTCAGGAGGGGATCCCCTTCCAGGGAGGAGAAGAAACTGTGACTGTTCCTAATCACAAATTGTCTCCAAGGTAAGGAATTCTGGGAGGAGAAGACACAGGGAACCCTCTAGGAGCCTGGCATGGAGGGAGGTGACGACAAAGGCACTCAGCCCTCACAGTGCTCCCACCAAAGGCAGGCCCTGCCCTAAGAGCTGGGGCAGTGTCTGCCAAACTGAGTGAGACACAGCCCCCGCCCCTGAGGCTGACCGTTGGACTGCAGACTCATGGACACACAGCTCTCAGTCCACACCCCCGAAGTCAGGCTGCTCAGGGGCTCAACCTTGGCTCCACACTGGAATTACATAGGGAGCTTAACAAACACTGATTTTCCCTGCACCAGAGACTCTGATCTAATTGGCCTGATGTGATGCCCAAGGCATCTAGGAGCATTGGCTAATTTAAAAGCTCCCTAATTGATTCAAATGTGCAGCTAGGGCTAAGATCTACCAAGCTGATTAGTTGCTCGGGAGAGCACCCCAGAGCCTGGGGCTCCAGACCACAGCTCCAGGCACAGCGACTCCCTCCCTATCCAGTTCTTTCTTGATCCATCAGGAGGAAAGCGTTGGGGCCAAGACTCTGGCTGGCACAGGATAACTTAAGAGAGCAGCTGGGGCCTCATTCATTCATCATCCAATCATGTATTCAATAACTATTTAATATACGTGTTGTAAAGGCAATGAGAGAAACTCACCGAGGGCTCCAGTTTAGAGTCAGGGCTCTCTGAAGAAGTGATATTTAAATCACCTGAGTGGCAAGAAGGAGCCTACCCTGTAAACTGCCATGCCAAGCAGGGAGCACGGTAGTGCAGAGGCCCTGCACAGGGAGCAAAGGGGGCACAGCTGGTGGAGAAGAGAGCAGTGAGCTGAAGTCTGGGAGGTGGGCAGGGTGTATTGTAGGGGGTCTTGGAGCTGTGGTTAGGAGGTAGTTTTCATTCTCAGTGCAATGGGAAGTCCCTGGAAGGTTTTCAGGAGGGAATAAAAGGACCTGGTTTGTGTTTTTAAAAGATATTCTGACTGCAGTGAGGGGCGGGTGGCTGACGGGGAGCAGGATGGCCACAGGTGAACTGTCTAGTCCATCAGGGCAGAAGGCACTCCTGTGCTGGGGCCCCAGGGGGAAGGTCAAGGACCCAGCTCTTCCTTGCAAGTGGGGAATGTAGGTCAGGCAGCTCCCTCAGCCAAGCTGCCAGTGCAACCCCCTCGCCTGTCAGGGGAGAAAAGCTGAGTCTGAAATGTGTGTGCTCAGCTGAGAGATCAGCATTGGCAGTGAAGGCAAAGATAACAGCCCACCAGGTGCAGGGATCTGGGCCACCGCCTAAGGTCCCTTCATCCCTTTTCCCAGGATGCCTCTACCTGCACCCCTGCACCCCCTCACCATCTTTCCAGTAGGCCAGGCCAGCCCAGAGGCAGGCTTCAATCTGCGCCTGGAGCAGGTAGCTGTGTTTTAAGATCAGGGCTCAGACCTCTAAATAAACCATAAACAAAGCCAGCTTCCCCGGTATAGAAGGAGGGAGACGGCTCCATTTCTTTTCAGCACAGTGACTGGGAAATAAACAAGTGGCTCTGCCTGTCACATACATTTACCCTCTGCAAAGGCTGTCAGACCCACAGAGCTTCTGCCTCAGCCTTTCCAAGAAATAGCTGATGCACCCCACATCGGGCTTCTCCCTGAAGGCTCCAAGTTCACTTTGCCATTCGAGGAAAGGCGAGCATGGGGGCTTGTCCCTGACCCCAGCCTCATAGGAAGAGCTATCAAAGGGCAGGTTTAGACAAAGGGCCCCAGTGTAGCTGGAAGCATGTTGGCACAGCTCTCTCAGCTGGGGAAGGGGATGAGGGGGAGGGAAAAAGGGAGGAAGGTAGGAGTTCGGGTGGTTGGCAGGAACAGGGGCAGAGCTGAGAGGGGCAAGGACTGGCCCCTATGAGAGAGATGGGAGGATGAGAGCCCCAGGGTCCTGGGCAGAGCCTGGTCTGCAGGTGGGGTGGCCGTGGGTGTGGGAGAAACAAAGAGAAACAGAAGGCAGAGGGCTCTCTCTCTATGGGTGAAATCTCCCACGACCACAGAGGATGAAGGAGCAAGAAAAACAACAGACAGGAACAGAAGGAGGCTGGCACATAAATGAAGCAGGGAAGGGAGGAAAGCCCCGGAAGACTCAAACTCAAGTATATGTAGAAGGAAGGACCCTTCAAATACAGCAGGAAAAGGTGATTTATGCATTGAGCTAAACCAGATGAGCCAGGAGCCAAGGACAAGGGAATGGAAGTGGCTGGGAATGGTGGCATGCGGCAGAAGCCACACACAGACATGTGGTGGTGAAGCAGAAGGGAGCTGTGAGCTCTGGAGGAGCCAGCACAGGCAGCTCATAGTGCAAGGATGGGGGTAAGAGCTAGAGAGAGCCACAGGGTCACACAGCCCCCAGATGCCTGCCCAGACCCCTGCAGCAGGGCCCATGAAGGCTGCCCCCCAGGTGCTGCTGCCCAGACCCCTGCAGCAGGGACACCTTGTAGCCACCATCACCCCCAAGATGTGGGAGGTGGGATGGGAAAAGGGTGAAAGAGGCAGTGACATGGGAATTATACATGCACTGAAGCACACACCCCTCAGCAAGCGCAGCACTCTCTCCATAGCTCTCCCATGGAGAGGAAGGAGATCCAGGGGCCCCCAGACTGCAGCCAGGTTCCCGGGAACCACAGACCTCCAGTGATGGACCCAGCAGACCTAGATAGAGGCTACTCTCCACACACAGACCCTGAAAGAAAGGGAGATGAAGACAAGGATAACCAAGATCGGATTTTTCTCACTCTCTCCCTCAGACACACACACACACACACACACACACACACACACACACACACGGAAATAAAGGGTGGCTTGTATGTGTCTGGGGTAGGGCATAACATAGGACTGGTTTCCTCTTTTAGGGACCTGAAGAAAAGCTTCCCAAAGCCTGGGGAAAGGTCAAACACACAAAAGAGGAAGCATGTGTGGTCCTCACTACCCTACTGTCCCTCCACCATGTGGCTGCCTCCCTGGAATCCCCCACACTTGCAGAGGCCTGCAGGGGCATGGGTATGAAGCCCTCTTAGCAGGCAACACACCTGCGCACACACACACACATGTCCAGAGGCCAGTGCCTGGGACAGGGATGGGTCAGGCTTGGATGCAGGAGCCCCCATACAAAGCCAGATTAAGGGTCCTCTCCAGGTCCTCCAAAGAACGCTCAAGCCTTCCAGAGCTACACAGAGCACCTCTCCAGCAGAGATGGCACTTCCAGGATTGCGGAAAGAAAGAATGTGCTTCCCACTGTGGTTGTGGTGGCTGCACCATGAGTCCAGAGCCACCTGCAAAGGCTTTCCCAGGACTTCTGGCTGAGACATGTAGGTGATAGCTCCCTGCTAAGCTCACACACCCACGGTGACAGTCTTCGCAAATGGACACCACAGAGAAAGACCAAAGGGAGGGTGCACCTCAGGGACTGGGTCCATTTCTCAGCTCAGTACAGTAATCAGGGCCTTAAGGACAATCCTAGGAGACCAAGAGCTCAGATCTGGGCCACGAATCTTCTTGGGAATGGGGACACAGATCCTGGACACCCCACCCCAGCTCACACTCCCAATCCCCACTGCCGGCACGCACACCGCTCTCAACATATTCCACACACATGAGTCCGTCACAGTCCCAATGAATACTACACTGTACACAGCACACTGTACACACAGCACACAGGTCCCCATGCAACACATTACGCTGACACACGTTCCGGGGTCCCCCTGTGCGGACGCACCGTACACATCTTCCCATCCGACAGAAGACCCATTTTAATGAACGCGGTACACACAGACACTGGAAAGTCCTGCTGTCCTGAGTCTACACACACACACACACACACACACACACACACACACAGCGCCCTGCAGTCCCGCGCAGCCCGCACATCACACTGGCCTGGACACACACGGTGCCCACACTGAGCTCCCGACCAGAACTCAGCGACTCCCGCCCCCGCCGTGCAGCCTGCGCTCCCGCCCCCAGCGTACTAAGCGGAGCTCCACCTCGGGCTTCCCGGCCCCCTCTTTTCCCCTCCAGCTCCTGTTCCCCAACAACCCCACCCCCGGGCTTCGGTAAACTTTTCTTCAGGTCCCTAAAAGGGGAAACCTGGAGTTCCTACGGTCCCGCCCTGTCCCCGGACACGCGCAAGCAGCCCTTTATTTCCCAGCCCTGCTCCCGCCAGACCCAGCGGGGAAAGGTCACCGTAGGCAGCCCCTTGCCTGCGCCCTGGGGGTGGTGATAATAACAGCTGTCACCGAGGGATGGGCGGAGGGTAGAGAGAGGTGTCGGCCCCGCGCCGAGCCGGGGGCGCAAGGTGGTCGCGGTGACGCGCCAGGGAAGCGCAGAGAAGCAGCGGCGGCAGCGGCTGCGTCTTCCGAGCCCGGGGCGGCGGCCGTGGCGCGCGGAGCTGTCCGTTCAGCACCACCGCGCGGCGCCCAGCGCAGGGCCGGCGCCAGGGCACACCCGCTCTGCTCCCGCCCCGGCTCCCCGGGCGCCTGCGGCACGGTCTCCGGCCTCTCTCGGCGGGTGAGGGGCGCACGGATCCGGAGAGGGGGCTCCGCGAGCGGCGGGACCACGCGGCCACCTGTGAGCCTTCCGCAGCTGCGGGCGGCGGCGGCGGCGTGCCCGGCCCGAGACAGGAGGAGACGCTCGGCGGCCCCCGCCCGCCAGCCCGCCAGCCCGCCGGGCGCACACAGGGGCACACACACTCGCACCCGCGCACGCACCGCCAGCAGGCAGCGGCCACCGCCGCGATGCTCGCCCGTGGGTCGGGGAAGTTTCCCGCCAGCCTCGGCCGCGGGCGCCCGTGCTCCCAGGTAAGCGCTTCCAGAACGTGCAGGGCGAGCCCGGGCTGCCCGGCTGGGTGAGGCGCAGCGCACGCGGCCCCGGGGCACAGCGCCAGGCGGGCGGAGAGACCCGGGCAGGGGACGCGGGGGCTGCAGGCATGGGAGCTGGGCGCAGCGGAAGCCGGGACGACCCCCTTCTCCCGGCCCCGGTTTCCAGACTCCGTATCTCCCCCGCCCCCTCCCCACAGCCACGCGCCCCCAGTGTTGGCTCGGCCCTGCCCGTGCGTATTTCAGCTCCGGTCCCGCCTGTTTGCGGCGAGCCGGCGGGGGCGTCTCCCGAGCCTGCCCATGGACAAGGTCAGCATGCAGCCCCTGGGCGCTCAGAGCTGTGGAGACGCGACCCCGCACGCGCAAAGCGCCCACTGAGACCCCGGGGTGGAGCCGTGCTAATAGAAACATACCCACCCCCAGCCTTTCCTGGGAGAGGGCCAGACCCCTCAAACTCTTGCCCCAGCCCGGTGCCCTTCAGCACCCAAGACCCACCTAGGAGGCCTGGGCCTGCCAGAAATTGGTGGGGAGAGGGGTCGCTGGGCCAGGGCACACGGCGCTCTCGCCGACGCTGTTCCCTCCGCTTCTAGGTGTAGCGCCCCCGCGCGGCGCAGGCGGCCGGCGCCTCCAGCATGACCGGCCAGAGCTTGTGGGACGTGTCTGAGGCCAACGTCGAGGACGGGGAGATCCGCATCAACGTGGGCGGCTTCAAGAAGAGGCTGCGCTCGCACACACTGCTGCGCTTCCCCGAGACGCGCCTGGGCCGCCTGCTGCTCTGCCACTCGCGCGAGGCCATTCTGGAGCTCTGCGATGACTACGACGATGTCCAGCGGGAGTTCTACTTCGACCGCAACCCCGAGCTCTTCCCCTACGTGCTCCATTTCTATCACACCGGCAAGCTTCACGTCATGGCCGAGCTGTGCGTCTTCTCCTTCAGCCAGGAGATCGAGTACTGGGGCATCAACGAGTTCTTCATTGACTCTTGCTGCAGCTACAGCTACCATGGCCGCAAAGTGGAGCCCGAGCAGGAGAAGTGGGACGAGCAGAGTGACCAGGAGAGCACCACCTCTTCCTTCGATGAGATCCTTGCCTTCTACAACGACGCTTCCAAGTTCGATGGGCAGCCCCTCGGCAACTTCCGCAGGCAACTGTGGCTGGCGCTGGACAACCCCGGCTACTCAGTGCTGAGCAGGGTGTTCAGCATCCTGTCCATCCTGGTGGTGATGGGGTCCATCATCACCATGTGCCTCAATAGCCTGCCCGACTTCCAAATCCCTGACAGCCAGGGCAACCCTGGCGAAGACCCTAGGTTCGAAATCGTGGAGCACTTTGGCATTGCCTGGTTCACATTTGAGCTGGTGGCCAGGTTCGCTGTGGCCCCTGATTTCCTCAAGTTCTTCAGGAATGCCCTAAACCTTATTGACCTCATGTCCATTGTCCCCTTTTACATCACTCTGGTGGTGAACCTGGTGGTGGAGAGCACACCTACCTTAGCCAACTTGGGCAGGGTGGCCCAGGTCCTGAGACTGATGCGGATCTTCCGCATCTTAAAGCTGGCCAGGCACTCCACCGGCCTACGCTCCCTGGGGGCCACTTTGAAATACAGCTACAAAGAAGTAGGGCTGCTCTTGCTCTACCTCTCCGTGGGGATTTCCATCTTCTCCGTGGTGGCCTACACCATTGAAAAGGAGGAGAACGAGGGCCTGGCCACCATCCCTGCCTGCTGGTGGTGGGCTACTGTCAGTATGACCACAGTGGGGTATGGTGATGTGGTCCCCGGGACCACGGCAGGGAAGCTGACTGCCTCTGCCTGCATCTTGGCAGGCATCCTCGTGGTGGTCCTGCCCATCACCTTGATCTTCAATAAGTTCTCCCACTTTTACCGGCGCCAAAAGCAACTTGAGAGTGCCATGCGCAGCTGTGACTTTGGAGATGGAATGAAGGAGGTCCCTTCGGTCAATTTAAGGGACTATTATGCCCATAAAGTTAAATCCCTCATGGCAAGCCTGACGAACATGAGCGGGAGCTCACCAAGTGAACTCAGTTTAAATGATTCCCTACATTAGCCAGGGGGACTTGTCACCCTCCACCCTACATTGCTGAGCTGCCTCTCGTGCCTCTGGCACAGCCCAGGCACCTTATGGTTATGGTGTAAGGAGTATGCCCAGCCCCAGAGGGGAGAGATGCATGGGATATGCACCCAGATTTCTGTTACAGTATTTAGAATCGTTTTTAGAGGGTGGTGTGTCTGACACCATGCCTTTGCACCTTTCCATGAAATGACACTCACTGGTCTTTGCATTGTGGGCAGAAAATGTTCACCTTTTTGCCAGATGAGTACACCCAGAATGCTAATTTTTCTGTTCATCGTGTACACTATTCTAGTGCTTGTGGCCCAGTACTGTCTGTGAGTTGTCGTGATCCTGTTTCTGAGGTTGTCATTGTGAGTTCTGTACAAAAAGCCCCCACTAGTCTGTCCAGTGGAAATGCATCTATGAGATCAGCAAGGATATCGTGAGATTTTTGCTCACAGTCACGTGAAAACAAAATCTCAGCTCTTTATCCATTGCTTTCATTTAGTTTTAATACCAAAACAAAGAGAATGCAAAGTTAAGCACACTTGACCAATGCAAGTCTGTAAGTTGTTTTTATAAATGATCTGTAGTTCCGTGGCTTGCATGGGTGCACCCATCATCTTTAGAACAATGTACACTGATGTTCATCTCATAAATGTCACTCTTTAGAGAATGTTACTTAGTTAGACATGTAGCGAAGATGGAAATTTTTTCCCAAGAACAGATACTTTAGGGAGAAGGGCTTCAGCTAAACAGTCCAAACCGCAGTGTGGTTAAGGCCCAGTCAGTGCAGGCTGAGCCCCTTGGCTGATGGTCAAGCCTCCGTGTTTCCTAGGATGACTGCAGAGACATGTATTTCTGGTTGAGGTTGCTGAACTAGGCCATTTGACCACACTTTGCTGTGTCTAAGATATTAGCATGTTTTTGAAACATTTATTTTTTAAGATGTTTAGGAGTAAGGTCGTGTTGTCTTCCTCAACTAAAAAGCAGTTCACTGTTGTATTGTCTCCCTGAGGTGAACATGGTTGGGTTGCTAGCAAGGGCAGTAGCTTAAATACTTTTGTTGCCTGCTCTGAAAGCTCATCAAATGAGAGCCCTTTTATTTCCGAGCAGAATTTACTCAGATCATTTTGCTTCTAGGATATATAGTATGTTGTGGATGATGCTGTGATTGCCCTGGAGTTCCTGCCATGGCATGGAAACCTAGCGGTATAGAAACATGTACTCAAAATACAGACGTGCATGAAGGCGGTATGGCTTACCCAGGATGGAAATGCTGCAGTTCTTATGTGCATTCCAACTGCCTTTTATTGGGAGAGAGTGGGTAGAGACCAGGAGAAAGGAAAGAGTTGTAAAACAAAACACTGCTACTTCATAAAATATCATAAAAAATTGTAAACTTGAAAAGCTTTATTCTATGTTATTCAAAAGACCTTTGAGCTTCTAAACTTGTATTGAAGGGAGATGACTGTTTCCTCCTCCAAAATGCTCTTGCCCCTCTTGTTTGGTTAACCAGCACATAACATCGTGATGGGGAACGTGTGTTCCTCTGTAATATAATTCTCCATCATCGTCAGGGTAATCCGATGGTTTTCTAGGTTGCTTTCATTGTTGCTTTCATCTTTGAAAAGGCAGTAGAACCCAGGAATCTGAGCATGGAGCTATCCAGGCTTTTCTTTTCTTTTTTTTTTTTTATTGCATTTTAGGTTTTGGGGTACATGTGAAGAACATGCAAGATTGTTGCATAGGTACACACGTGGCAGTGTGATTTGCTGCCTTCCTCCCCTTCACCTATATGTGGCATTTTCATCCAAAGGTTGGGCCTCTGCTTAACAGATCTTTTTGTGTTTCAGTTGATTGAAGATGATACATACCTCATGGAGGTGTGGCAAGGATCTTCTCAGAAGGCTTTGTGTACTTGTAGTTGCCATGGCTACTACAGTGTGAGTGATTTATTGAATGAATTCACTAGCCACTTACCCCCTGGAGCCCCCAGTTCAAATCTTTCCATCAGACTGGAGGCTCGTGGGAGGGTGGGAGGGGGCTGTCTCCTGGTGTCTACATCTGTGTCTCTGAAGCATCTGGAAAAAAGAGATGTCTTAGAGGCAACGGGGCACTGAATCAGAGGAGCAGGGTTGTTTTTCAGAATTTGCACATGGAGCACTTAGCTTTGGCTGATAATTCCAGCCCTGGAAGGCATAACATTTACAGAACCATCCCCAGCTGCACTCAAGGCAGGTGGTGGTACAGGCTTGTGAGGACCGTTCAGCTTGCCAAGGCTGATGGTATTGGGTCACTGAGCCTGGTATCCATGGTTGCTGACCAGGAAGTTTGTGCATAGTGGAAACAAGGAAGGAGGCAGAGTAACTCGGTCTAACTAAAGAGTACCTAAAGAGGTACCCTAGTGGTTACCCTTTGCAGATGTGAAAGCTGGAAAACTTGACTTTTCTTTTTGGTGATGACTTGCATTTATCTGGTGCCTTTCATTGGAGGAATCCCAAAGTGCTTTAGAGACTATCTTTTTTAATATCTCTTGCACATATATATAAATATACTTGTATAAAATATTATCTTGCCCACCTGGACCTTTAGTCACTTCTGAGCATGAGAATGTCCCAATAGCATTGAGTTTTTCAAGTGGTGGTTTCAGATAAGTGGGAGAGAGAACAACCCGGCTGGCTTGAACCCTGGAACTAATTCCCACGAGGGATGTAGACTGAAGGGTGACCCTGGGAGAAATAATCTTCCTTTCCCCTAAAGTCCCACCAAGGTGTGAAGTTTACAAGTGCTCTCCATTGGGTCTTTGATTGGCCTTGCTGAATAACATCTAACCAGCACTTTCTTTTAGTCCCTGAAGCTAAGGAGGGAGGGTCAGGTTAATTTTCTGCATTGCTCTTGGAGCAAAGGCTAAAAGTATGCGGTGACATCGTTGGCAACCAGGCTGTCAGACTGACCTGTACACCTCCTTTAGGGGGACAGAGTAGAAACTGGAGATGACTTGTTTCTAGCTGTGAGCTTGAGAGAAGCGTCACTCCGAACATTTGAAGGTTGTTGCTTTCAATGCCATTGGGACAAATACATGGGCCAGGCTTTAATATCTGTGATGTACATTTTGGAAGTGTTGGGTTGGGAAGTGGCTCATGTCTGTTGCACAAATGCATATGGGTTATAGGTTTGTGTTTTCTGCTAAACCCCCACATTTCTTGGGTTTGCAAGTGAGGAAGGGCATGTTGTAATGCCGAGCTGATTTGTAGCTCATAAGGTAGTAATTGGTATTTAACATTATTATTTCTACTTGTCTTAGAACTCAAATAATTGAACTACCCGCTAATTCTTGCCTCATTTCAAAGGAAATAAGTTGTTATGCACTTTGGGATAGTGGTGATCTGTACAGGCTGTGTGTTAGCTACTTGAAGGCTTAACTGGTATTTCTTGTATGTCTTAACAGCATGACTTGTTACAGAGTTGTGATTTTTAAAATTGAGAACACCGTATTTGAGATGTCAGTTTTAACACTCATTAACACACTACTGTGCAAGCATTGATGCAGGCTGCACTGAACCATGATGTCTGATTGCTGCACTCTCATCTCCGTGCCTTGATTTGGGAATGGGCAGTAACACTAATGCACTCAGGATTCCAGCCTCAAAAAGTGCGCAGATTAAATAGACAAAAATTATCTGTACCTCTTATTATAAGAGCACACAAGGAGGGCATTCAAAGTTCGGTTCCGGATTTCCTTGAGAAGGCTGTTTTGTTTTTGTTTTTGTTTTTTAGCAATTTTGGGGAAGGAGAAGCTGCTGTTTATTCTTTGTAAAGGTGGGGTCCTGGTTTTCCAGGATCTTGAACCACTAGCCTCCTTTGTAGAAGGTATGGTCATGTATTCTTGGAACCCTTGTGAAACAGATGCCCCTGCAGGATTTTCTTCCCACACCCTTTCCTGCTCAGCACCTCTATCAGCCTACCCTGCCAGCCCCACCCTGTCCTGAAGTGCCACTCTCCCTGCTGCCAAAGTAGCTCCCTAATAGTAAATTGGGTTCTGGGTAACCCTGAGAGTCCTGTCTGGTTGGGCATGTATAATGCTGGGGGATACATGGAGACACTTCTTGGCACTACTTAACCTAGACCGAGAGCATGAGCCAGCCCAAAGGCCACAGTGAATCAGTAGGAAGGCCAGTTGGTGACTTGGTTCTGCTGGGTTTTGCCTTCAGCTCTGTGATTGCAGACACATCGCGTGGCCTCTCCGAGCCTCAGCTTCCACTGCTGCAAAACGAGAAGGCTGGATTAGATAATCCTTGAATCCCTACCCACTTCTTCACCTCAATAGAAAAACAGAATGTCCGCATGTCTCTCAATGTCATTCTAGCTGTGAGCCGATCCCGATATCCCTAATTTATTTTTAAGAAGATCAGAGAGATTGCTTACAAACAACCTTCTATTTGGTTTCATTTCCTCTTCAGCAGTCAGCCACAATAGATGACAGTTGCAGGGACAACGCAATCAGGGAAATGCTTGGGCTAGTGTCTGATCCAAGTGAATCAGGTTTTAAAATCATCAGCGAGCGTGTCCTTGGGCTTTCTACTATTTCCACCTATTTCCACTGAATCCAGATTCCTGCTACTAAGAATCATTAGACAGAGGAAAATCACCAAGATCCCACCCGACTTCAGGGCTAACTCTTGGCTCATTTTGGTTTGTTGCCTTGGTGAAGGCTGGGAGATCCTCTGCCTGTTCCCATGAGGTTATTGGGCCTCACGAGGAGCCCTGATGTGTATGGAGCAGATGGCTCTCCCATCCAGCACTCAACTCACACTGAGCAGTGTTGGCATCTGCAGGTGGCCTTCTTTGTGTACACGGCAGAAGGGTGTAGAAATCTGTGCTAACCTTGCCCCACACTCGTTGAGGCTGAGGAAGGACGCATAGCACTGCTCTCCAACCTCGCCACGGCATTTGCATCCCATCAGGTGGTGTGTAGCTCAGCTCCTCCCCTTTACCCACCATCCCTGCAGCAAGGGATATATATAAATGGATGTTTAGGGGTGTTTTAGGGCCAGGTTGCCTTACATCTTAAAAGGAAAAATAAACACCTTCTCTTGAGGGAAGAACTTATATGCTGCAAGTACACGGTTATCATCTCCTCTTTAGGAGAATGTTTAACTCACTTTTCCACCCGAGGACCTTACATAGGTGTTCCATCCGGTTGACGCTGCAGGTCTGAAACTCTGCAACATTTTCCTCCTTCTGGGACCTCACTTGTCAATAGCACCATCCTTCTGGATAAATTCTCCCAAGCAAATGACTGCGTCTGCAGCTGGAAGCTGATGCATTCAGAAGAAGAGACTCAAACAAGGCCTTAGAGACCCGGGGAGAAGAAAGAGGGAGGGGAGAGAGATACAAGAGAGGGGGAGAAGACGGCAGACATGCCTTGGAGTTGTGTGAGGTCCTACAGAAGGAACAGGGGATAGGAAGAAACCAAAAAACAGAGGGAAAGATAGAAAAAGAGGGAGCAGGAGAGAGTGAATAAAGGAAAAGGCAGAGAGGAAAGAAGGGAAAAGAGCAGAGAGTAAAAAGAGAGGCAATGTCTAGTGACATTATTTTAGGCCTTCCATTGAGTTTATTTCCAGTCAGCATAGGGTGCTCCTAGCCCAGCAGGGCCTCCTGGAGGGAACCGTCACTGGGGCTGCTCCCACTGAGCTCCACTCACCAGAGGGCTCCATAATCTGGTAGGATAGAGAACTCAGGAGCCCACTGGAAGCATTTTGGGATGAAGAGGGCAGTGAGGACACAAGGAAAGAAGGAATAAATGTTTCCTCTGTGAAGACAGGACTTCTGGGCTACAAAGAGAAAGAGGACTCCAGGAGCCAGCCAGACAGGGCGTGGTGCTGGGAGTCTGGGCTGGACACGCGGAGGGAAGGGAAAGGGAAGAAACCTCTTCCTCCAGGAGCAGGGACCTGCAGAAGGAGGCCAAAGCCCCAGCATGTGTGCAGAACGTCGAAGTCAGTGTGTCTAGAGAGAAGCAAAGTGCAGATGTGGGAAGAGCTGAGCCATCTGAAGAGCCTGAACTTCATTCTTTTGTCACATTCTTTTGTCATTTTCCGACCAGATGAATGTTGTTACAGTGTGACCCTAGCAGCAGTTTGGAAGTGTGAGAGCGGACAGGTGGCTGATTTGAGGTCACAGTCACAGTATAGACCAGATACAAAGGGAGCAGGGTGGGGAGGAGGGTCGGCGCAGGACAGCGGGGAGGCGGCTCTGCAGGACTCCATTGGTGACTGGATGTGGGGTGAGCGAGAGGGAGGGGAGGATGGCTTCTGGGTTTCTGGCTGGGCTGGTGGCTGGGTGGATGGTGATGTCACCTGGAGAGACAGGGAATACTCAGAGCCATATTTCCCGAGTGCCTGGGACACACAGAGGGGGTGTGCAGTGGGCAGAGGGAGGCCTGGGGTTGGAGTCCTCAGCTTAGAGATGGAAGTGGAGACCATGCAGAGGTCAGGTGGCATCCCCAAGGGAGACTGGCATGGGAAGCAGCCCTTGGGGTTGAGTGAGGCCATGGCCTTGCTTTTCTCAGCTGAGCCCTTATCCGCCAACCTATTTCTCTCCTTTCCCCTGAGAAATCCTGGGGGTGACCTCTACTGGCGACCTCAGCTTTCCAGCCACTTCTTTATGTTTTCTCTGCGACTGGCCTCTGTTCCCACCGCCCTTTTGAAACTGTCTTGATGGTCACCAGTGCTCTCCTAATAGCCAAATTCAGTGGTCTGTCCTCCACTCTTAAGCTCTCCCGAATTCTTTGGCCACACAGATCAGCCTCTAAGTTCCGTGCACTCCCTCCTTTGTGATTTTGGGACCCTGTGTGCTGCCGGCTCTGACCTCCCTCCCATCACCCCATGGTTCTTCCTTCTCCTCCGACCCCTCCCTCTTCCGTTTCCCCCACAGTTCTGTTCACAGCTGCACTGTCCCTAGGAGCCTGCTACACCCTTTATCCAACTGCAGCCTCAACCCACATGCAAAGGATCCCCGTGTCTCCTGCCCGATGCCCTCACTCCCGAGCCCCACACCCGCGTCACCCCTGTGCATTCACACTCACCCTCTCTAAAATGGAACTTCCCACCTTCACTCCAAACTTGCTCTTCCTCCTGACTTCCTCATTTCTCTCAATGGAACTGCAGTGTTCCTGGCCCCTCAGGTGGAAATTTTGGTCATCTTTGAATCCTCCCAATTGATGTATCCCTTTATTCACCATAGTGATTATTTACTGGCAGCTGAGTAATTGCCAAGTACCATGTTAGATGCAAGAGAAATAAATCCAAAGGGCATTGCGCACAGTCATAAGCAGTGCAGACTTGAGAGACACTTTACTGTGCAGCAGAATCCTCCAGGGAGCTCTTCACAATGTAGATTTCTGGGCATCATCCCATCTACAAATTCAGCCTCTTGAGATGAAATGAGGAATCTGTGGTTAAAGGCTCCCAGGTGACTTGGGTGCAGGTGGCTTTCAGACCACTCACAGGGAAACACTACTTCAGGGGTGCCCCTTGCAGCCTGCTCCGTCTCCTCGCCTGCACCCACCCCACCAGGTGTCACCCACACTTTCCTTGGTATCATGCACATAGGTCCCCTTGTATCCATTCTAAGGCTCTCACCCCACTTCCGCCCGTGTTAACTCGTGTTCATTCCCAGCAGACTCAAGCCCAGGCTCTCCCCCAACAACCCATCCTTTTCTGCAACCCCTCCACTCCCCTCACACACACAGGATGCTCATCTTTCTCTTTCCAGTGTCTTAGACCTACTGGTGACTTCTCGGCCACCACTGGTGCTTCTGTTGAATACAACCGCAGATGCCAAGGGCCACAGCTGAGGAAGCAGAAATCTGTATGGGCCCAGTAAGGCTCTACCTAAAACACAAAAGAGGGCCCATTTAGGAAGGAGATGCTTTTCAACAGGCAACCAGGCACAGGCAGAAGAGACATTAGAGCTTTGTAACACGGGACACACAGAGTTGGCAGCACAAAGGGACTGGGGCTCTGAAGGTTGGGAGACCAGGCTCATCATCCATCCAGGGATGACTGAGCCTGTGCTCAAGACTATTAGCCTCCCACAGCAGCCGGCACATCTGCCCGGCAGTCCCTGGGCACCCAGGAACGCAGCCTACACGGTATGAGTGGGTGGACTGGGGGTATGTGGCAGGAACAGAATTGGGGTTCTTGGGGAGGTTTTTTTCCACTTAAAACTCTTTTTGTCGCCTACGTCTCCAGACATTTAAAGACTTCTGAGCTATTTTCAGACCTACTATGAAAAGAACTGAGGTGCTAGCAGTCAGACACCCATCGAACTGTTTCCTAAGAGGAGAACTGGCATGACTCACTTTTGATCTGTCAGCTTCGTATCGATTTTTCTGGCAAACTTCGTAGGTCTGCCCCGGGGCTGACTCCACTGGGGGCGGCTGAATGGTAACCTGCTGCGCTGAGGGTCAGTCATTACAAAGGCCACCATCCCAGGATCGGATTCTGGATTTCTCTTTGTGGGAAATGTGGGAGGAGAGGAGGGAAACCACAGTGCACAAAACCAAGGGTGTCCCTGGGCTTCCCCGCGGCCTGCTGGAGAGGAGCCAGGCCGCTCTCTTCATGCCTCTCCTGGGCTGGAGACCGAGGGCTGCTTTTGGAAAGAGGGGCTGGTGGGAGCTGACAGATGCCCAGGGACAAACCCACTCTGGCCTTTCCTCTACACTGGGATCCAGGGAGCCAGCGATTTGAGACTCAGAAGGAGGATGGTGAGGTTTTATGCACAGTTTAAATATATTGCTATGTAATTTTCCAATTTTAAAACATGAGATCACTGATTATTCAGTAGCTTCCCCATTTTTTACAAAGCCTGCCTGCGTGTGTTTGTGTGTGTGTTTAAAGCCTTTTCAGTAAAACTGAGATATCCTCCCGACCTTCCCGTTGTACTTGAGCCCCCCGTGAGAATGTGTAGATGTGTGTCAGAGCTTTAGAGCTGGCAAGGAGCTCCCGAGGCTGAGGACTCACTCATGCTGATATTTCAGGGAAGAGCTTGATGCCTGGAAACTGCAATGTGCAGATGTTACATATGCAGAGACTGGAGTGCTGGCCTCAGCAAACAATGCTGGGAGAGGAACCAAGAGTGGAAGCTCGTCAACCAGGAGCCATTGTTTCGCTGAGGGCAAAGCCATTTGCCACGCCCTGTACCGGCTGCCCTGGCCCTCAGCGCCACCCCCATACTTTCCTGTGGGCCTTTGGGTGCCCTCAGGTGAAACGGCCCCTCAGACAGCCCCACAGGAGCAGGTCTGACATGTCACTGACAGATGCATATGTGTGTGTGCCTGTGTGTGTCTATGTGTGTGTACATGGGTCTCTGTGTCTGTGAGTGTGTGTGTGTGTCCATTATGTCTGTGTGCCTGGATGTCTGTCTGTGTGTTTCTGTGTGGCCATATGCATGTCTATGAACCTTGTATCTGTGTGTGCATGTGTGTGTCTGCGTGTGAATGTGTGTGTCCATGTGTCTGAGTGTATGCATGTGGGTGTGTCTGTGCCTCTGTGTGTGTGTCTGTGAATGTGGGGGTGGAGTGGAAGGGGACAGACTTACCCCTGGGGAGAAGGGGACGCAAACAGCTGCTCTCCAGGGCTCCTGGTAGACATCACTTCCACAGAGAAGCTTTCTCTGCACTCCTTCCAATTTAAATTCTGCTTTCTGCCAGCCAATGTCTCTCTCTGGTGTTGTCTCACTGCATCCAATGCTTTTCCTTCTTAGCTGTTATTGTAATTTGTCATTTTTATTTACTGGGTGATGTCTGTCATCCCCACTCATCTAGGAGCACATGGATACAGGAATGTTTTATCTCCAGTGCCCAAGACGGTGCCTGGCACAGAACAAATGCTGACAAATAATAAATGAAACAAGGGCAGAAGGGCCCTGTCATTGCCCTTCTGGATAAACTGTGGGTCCCTGCGGAGTCGATTTGACCTGCTACCTAGCTGCACCAAGGGTCAGGAGTTTCAGGGCACCAACATCCTTAGCAAAGCCTCCCAGGCTGGAGATCTGTGACATGCTGGCTGGGCAATGCTACCAACCATGAGATTGGAAGAGACAGCTTCCCTGAGAGGCACATTTCTGAATGAGCTCCAGAAGTGAGGAAAGCTTGCCAGATATTCCCATCAGGTAATGACTAATGCATGAACCAGTTTGCAGGTGAATGATGTCAAAAGGAATCACGATAGAGGCCCCAACCCCTCTGGGGCAGGGTTCAGTGGAAAGCCCCCGCACTATTAGGCATTATAGCAGAGATCACTAGATGCACACACAGTTGGGATGGCAGGTATTACTTTAGACTACTTAGAGAGACAGGATTTAACATTAATTAATGTTTCGTTGCTGATCCTCTAGCAAAAACCCAAACCTCAAACCCAAACCTGAGCCCTTCATTTAAATGTATCCTCTGTGGCCAGCTCAGCACAATGAAGTCTGCATACCGATTCAGCCCTGCAGTTCACTGGCTGGATCTCAAATGAAGCTGGCAGCGCATGGGCTGGTGTGGGAAGAAGAGCTTGCAGTGTGCATTTGTCATCTGCCATGCACTAGCAGTAAGATATTGGGCATAACATGGCATCTCTCTAGCCTTCAGGGAAGAAGCGACACCTGAGCTAGGACTTGCAGGGGGAGGAGGGACATCAGAGGGAGGATGTGCACCCCGATTCCTGGGGGCAGGACCAGGAACAGCTGCTGCCAGCATCAAACCTGCTCCAGTGGTCCAGGCTAGCAATGGAAGGATAAAGGAGTTGATGGGAGGTTGCTCTTGGGCCTTTCTGAGAGGCGCGGATGGACAAAAGGTTGGGGGCTGGGAGATGGCAGGAATCCAGACTGAGAGTGGCCAGAGGCCTTGAGAGCCCCGGACACAGGCAGGGCCTTTTGGCTCCAGCTCCAGCTCCTAGGCTGGCAGTCTTAAGGCAAATTTCTCTCATTTCCATTTTTTAAAATATATTTTTCTAAATTTTTTTTTTTTGAGACAGAATCTGGCTCTGTCACCACGCTGGAGTGCAGTGGTGAGATCTTGGTTCACAGCAACCTCTGCCTCCCAGATTCAAGTGAGTCGCCTGCCTCAGCCTCCCTAGTAGCTGGGTTTACAGGTGCACATCACCACACCCAGCTAATTTTTGTGTTTTTAGTAGAGATGAGGTTTCACCATGTTGGCCAGGATGGTCTCGATCTCTTGACCTAGTGATCCGCCCACCTCGGCCAGCCAAAGTACTGAGATTACTGGTGTGAGCCACCACACCTGGCCTATTTTTCTAAATTTTAATTGTGATAAAATAGCAGAAAATTGACTAATATTTTAAGTGTCCAGTTTGGTGGCATTAAGTACATTCACATTATTACGCAACCATCACCATCATCTAACTCCAGAACCCTTTCCATCTTGCAAAATGAAAACTTTGTGCCCATTAAACTATAGTTCCCTATTCCCTGTTCCCCCGTCCCTGGTTCAGTTTTCTATTCAACTTTATTACATAAGCAGTGTGTGTGTGCGTGCGTGTGTGTGCCTGTGTGTGCATGCACGTGTGTGCCCGCGTGTGTGTGTTTGCGTGCATGTGTGTGCATGTGTGTGTGCACATGCATGTATGTTCATGCGTGTGTGTCCATCCGTGTGTGTGCATGGGTGTGTGTGTGCATGTGTGTGTGCGTGTGTGTGCGTTTGCGTGCATGTGTGTGTACGCACATGCATGTGTGTTCATGCGTGTGTCCGTCTGTGTGTGTGCATGTGTGTGCGTGCCCGTGTGTGCATTTGCATGCATGTGTGTGTTCATGTGTGTGTCCATCTGTGTGTGTGCATGCGTGCATGTGTGCATGTGTGTGCGTGTGTGCACCATCACCCAGTGGTACAGTGCAAAAAACTTACATAAATCTTCATTAAAATTCTAGGTCAGACATTTACTACTGTGAGACTCGGTTAAGTAACATCATCTTTCTGAACATTTGTCTTCTCAGCTAAAATCTAAGGAGGAGGAGGATGACGTTAATAGCTAACATTCACCAGGCACATGTCCATGCATTTTCTTTCCTCAAAAACCCCATAAAATAGATGCTAGTATAATTTCCATTGGTAGATGAGGAATTGGAAGCACAGAGATGTATCCCAAGGCCACATTTAACCTCTACCTTAGAGAGAAGATCACTACGAAGAAAGTGCCAGGCCCAGAGCCCAGGCTCATAAATGAGGGTTCCCACTGCCTTTTTCAGGAGTCCTTACCAGGTGCGGT
This sequence comes from Aotus nancymaae, assembly GCF_030222135.1. Lineage (NCBI taxonomy): Eukaryota > Metazoa > Chordata > Mammalia > Primates > Aotidae > Aotus > Aotus nancymaae. Next base: position 47,422,647 of record NW_026988450.1, read on the forward strand.
TTCTACAGTCTATGTACGGGGCATCCTTTGTGCAGCAATGAGTCTAGAGTCATTGCATTTTAGTCCTCACCACAACACTAGAAGGTAGATGTTTTAAATGTAGTTTTAAAGTGTGTTAATTTGCAATTCCACAATAGTTGAATATATGCATCATAACAAATCAAGCCTAATAGGGAGAACTCAAAACTCACGTGACCACCGCCCTCTAACCTCAGTCCCTGCCCCAGAGTAACTGCTCTTACTGTATTGATGTACCACATGTCTTCCAGACCTTTCTATGAATTAATAGACACATCTTTATATCTGGAGAATTGAAAAACAATTTTGCAGCTTGCTCTGTTCTGGAAACCTCTCAATATCACTCAAAGATAATTTTTCATATCAGTTCATAAAAGTCAACCTCATTCTTTTTAATTGTACAGTGTGGTCATATCAAAGTTTATTTAGCCACCTCCCTCTGATGATCCGTTAGTGAGGTGGGTAATATCTTCATTTGGGCCTAAGTACCTTGTCCAAGGCCATCTGACAGGCAAGTGACAGAGGTGGGTTCTAGGCCCCTCATTTCTGGCTCCAAAGCCAACAGCCAGAACCACTGCAGTATAAATTAGCACAAACATAAAGTCTGTTTTCAAGTCAGATGGAAACTCAGTAGTTACTGACTACATTTATTTATTCAAAGCTCACTTATTTATTGAGCATCTACTATGTACTATAACCAGTGTTAGAGAATCACCACCTTGAAGTGTCTCCCCTCTTGTCTTCCAGCTCTACCTCATGCCTCCTGGCTTGTCCAACTTGCTGGCCATCCCTCTTGCTCCACTGTCCCCCCAAATGGTATCTTTGTTCCCTTTTTGTTTCCTCGCTTGGCACAGTTCCCCTGGTCCTTCCCATCCCTACCTCTGCCTGATTACTAAGTCTTCATTTCCAGGTCTCCCTCTCTCATCCAGCTCCAGACTCATGTTTTCAGCTGCCCCGAGGATACCTGCTCCTGGGTATCTCATAGCCATCTAAAATTCAACACGTCCACTTCTGGACTCATTCTCATACCCCGAAACACACTCCTATTCCAATAAACTGCATCACCGCTTTGGGGTGGCCCTCGTTGGGTCTGCAGGGCTAACTTCGTCCTCTCACTCTTCTTTGTCCCACAAATCCATTTAGTGAACCAGCTCCACTGGCTCAATTTCCTAAATAGTTCTTGGATCTGCCCTCTCTTCTCCAATGCCACTGCCCTGTCATAATTCAAGCCCCCAGCCCCTCGCCCTGAACTGGGACAAAAGCCTTCCACTCTCCAATTCTCCAGGCTCCCAAAGCACCCCATCCATTCCTGTTAGTCACCATCTCAGCACTTGGAACTTGTAGGTCTATGTCTGGTGGAGGCACGAGCCACATTCCAATCATCTTAATATCTCTGGCACGTAAGTGTTTAGAACACAGTTTCCCTGAATGTTTGTTTAAGAAACGTTAGCACTGATGACACTTCCAGAAATGCTAGATAAAACCACCAAGATGCTTTATTTCAGGTCCTCACCTTTTACATCGTGGTTTTAGGCAAAGTGTGGGAATAAGGACAGAGCAGGATGTCTGCTCCTACATCTGCGAGTGTGCGTATGTTGACTGAGCATTGCTTACTATTAAACTCATTCCTCAATGTTGTAGCTTAGGAGCATTACAAATAATATCATTTCTGCTATCTCCGTGTGATGATTGTTGGTCTGTCATTAATGCTTGAATTTTGGATAGTAATTGCACATATAACAAACGTATAAAAGAAATAACTAGAACTGGTAGCAAAAAAGATATATTATTGCATTAGCTGTGCGGCATGCAAATATGTTTTTATTTTCTCAACACATCAACTGAGTATTGCTTTTTTTTTTTTTTGAGACAGTCTCGCTATCACCCAAGCTGGAGCGCAGTGGCGTGATCTTGGCTCACTACAATCTCCACCTCCCAGGTTCAAGTGATTCCCCTGCCTCAGCCTCCCAAGTAGCTGGAAATACAGGTGTGCACCACCACGCCTGACTAATTTTTGTATTTAGTAGAGATGGGGGTTTCACCTTGTTGGCCAAGCTGGTCTCAAACTCCTGACCTCAGGTGATCTGAGCCCCCCTCGGCCTCCCAAAGTGCTGGGATTACAGGCATGAGCCACCACACCCGGCCGAGTATTGTATTTTAAAGCACTGTGGTTGGGTCCTCACAGTGCAGGAAGCCCTGAGACTGTTCTGAAAAACATAGAAATCCCTTAATGTTCACACAGATTTCTGTACCAACGACTACAGAATTATAGAAATAAAAATTAAACTGGCTCTTAGCTAAAGCAAAAAAAATGAAACAAAACAAAACAAAAAACCCAGACTCTGTTTTTCCATTTTTGTAAAGCAGATGTGATGCATCCGTCTGTTTTGTGTGAATTAAACAGTCTACACACGCTTTCTAAAGAACTCCAGAGATGTGACTATTTTCACTGCATAAGAACAATAAAGAAACTCATGTCTCTCTCTTCAGAAACTGGGGTATATTCTTTCAGGCCTGACAATGTAGTTGGATTCAGGAAATACAGCAATATTTGTCTCAAATTTTCATTTTCAATTGGATAATTATTTGTTCAAGGCCAAAATAAATGCGTCCCAAGGTTTCAGGGTATTGGCTAGTGAGTAACCTAACTCGGGTTTGGGAGATAACAGGTATGATTTTGTGAATGGCAGTTTGTTTCCAATGCATTTCTCTGCCTGTATCTATGTTCATGTGTTTGCTTGTCTTCCCATCTGCCCTTCCAGCAGATACCGAATGACAGCAGCAGCATAGTGATGAGCAAAATAGACGCAATCTGTGTCCCCATGGAGGCAAGCAAAGGCATTTAGCAGTTAAAAATGGAGTTTCTAAGGCTTCTTAACCACAGGCTGAGTGTGGTGGCTCACACCTGTAATCCCAACACTTTGGGAGGCTGAGGTGGGTGGATCACTTGAGGTCAGGAGTTTGAGACCAGCCTGGGCAATGTGGTGAAACACTGTTTTACTAAAAATGCAAAAATCAGCTGGGCGTGGTGGCATGCACCTGTAATCCCAGCTACTCGGGAGGCTGAAGCAGGAGAATCGCTTGAACCTGGGAGGCGGAGGTTGCAGTGAGCCAAGATCAGACCACTGCACTCCAGCCTGGGCAACAGAGTGAGACTCTGTCTCTAAATTAATAAATAAATAAGATTTCTTAACCATTTGCTTAGATCCAAAATGTAAATCACACTTATTTTACCTATGGTTCCTCCATCCATCTTTCAAAGAACATTTATTAAGCATTACTTTGTCAGGGTCTGTGCTGGTGCTACAGAGATGAGGAAAACGTGGGCATGTCCCAGCCCTTGGGCAGCTTACAGTCGGCAGAGAAGACAGAAGAATAAGTAGACGCCATCATGCAATACGGAAAGTGCAGTGACCGTGATCTATATCTGGGTATAGAAAGGAGGTGTCCCTGAGCTAAGCAGAAAGGATAAGTAAGACTTGGTCACCTCAATTTCAGGAGGGTGGGCAGGAGCTAGGCAGATGTAGGTCATTTAAAGGAATGTGAAGAGATGAGGAGAGAGAGGTGGGGCCCTGATCAGAGGGCTTTAACAACCCTTATCCTCCAGGTGATGGAAGTTCAGTGCATCCTGGATTCACGTGCTGGCAGATGGCGCAGGGTGAGATCGATTGAGGAGGAACACGCCCGGAACAGAGCCCGGTTAAGGGGCTGCTGGGTTATTCCAGCAGGAGACGACGAGGCCTGAAGGATGGCGGAGGGAGAAGAGAGGACACAGATTCAGGAATGACTCAGAAGCCTGAACTGGCAGAGGTAGAATGGCAGGGGGTGAAAGACAGTGAAGGTTCCAGGAGGAATCCCAGGTTTCCAGCATTTGGTGATTGGATGGAAGATGGTGGCACCAACTGGACAGAAAATACAAGGGAATGGCGTTTGGTCATGTTGAACTTGAGGTAAGTGTGGGACATTAAGAATGTAGATATGGAGTTTTAAGGAGAAGTTTGGGTCGAAGGCAGGAATTTGGGAACCGTTTGCATGTATGAGTTACTGAATTAAGCGTGAGCTGCTGGTAAATATTAAAAACTTCACAAAAGACAGGCCTGCAGGAGTTACCCCTGTGTTTACTCTAAGAATAGGGATCATTGAGTATTGCTGTTGAATTGAAGTTTGATGGCATGCTTCCCCATGGGGGCCATTAGAGAGACACTTTTTATCTTGGTACTAAGAATAGTTGGGTTTCTTCTAAGCAACAGAGAATACTCATCTTTTGTTTTCTGAAGTTCAAAAACTTCTGTTTATATGATTGTAATACAGCTAAATATAATGTATTCCTTTTTTCTTTTTTTTTTTTTCTTTTTTGAGACGGAGTCTTTCTCTGTCGCCAGGCTGGAATGCAATGGTGCAATCTCAGCTCACTGCAACCTCCGCCTCCCAGGTTCAAGCAATTCTCCTGCCTCAGCCTCCCGAGTAGCTGGGATTAAAGGTGCCGGCCACCGCGTCCAGCTAATTTTTGTACTTTTAATAGAGACAGGTTTCACCATCTTGGCCAGGCTGGTCTCGAACTCCTGACCTCGTGATCCACCCACTTTGGCCTCCCAAAGTGCTAGGATTACAGGTGTGAGCCACCATGCCTGGCCTCATTTTTGTTTAAAGCCTACAGTTCTAAGGTTTTTATTATATTCAGAGTTCTGCAACCATCACATAATCAATTTTAGAACAATTTTATCACCTCCCCCCAAAATCCTGTCCGCTATATTCCTTTTATTGCTGAATCATATTCTCCAGAATAGATATACCACATTTAATTTATCCATTCATCGCCAGATGGATGTGTTTAATAGACTGTCACTGTCAAATAGAAATGTTATGCAAATTACAGATGTGAGCTACATATATAAATTGACATTTTCTAGTAGCCACATTTTTTAAAGTAAAACAGATGAAATTAATTTTAGTAAGATATTTCCACCAAACATATCCAAAATGTTATTTCAACATATAATAAATTTAAAAGATTATTGAGATATTTTACTCCTTTTTGGCTAAGTCCATGAAATACAACGTGTCTTTTATACCACAGCACATCTCAGTTTGGCCTAGCCACATTTCAAGCGTTAGTGGCTACTGTACCGGACAGCATAGCCAAACAGCGCCTAGTTTCCAGCTTCACTTTGGCTTCTGGTAAGCTGCACACCAAATTCACGGTAAGCAATTCTTTGTCAGTATGATTCGTGGCTGCAGACTGCTTCTCTGCTTTTGTTTTCTCATTGTCGTATCTTTTCTCACTTGTTCTTAGTTTAGGCTATTTTTATGCATCCTTCTTTGTAAATTACCTTAATTAAAAATGGAAAATGCTGATAGCCTCGAGAAGAAAACTGCTGACAAAAAGTAGATAAGCTTTTCACTCAGAGCGCGCAGCCAGAGAACTGATTTGAGGAACTGAATTTAAGCCTGCCTTCTTAGAAGCTGTTGCCAACCCTCTATCTACCTCTCTTTTGCCCCGACACCTAACCTCAGCAAGCCTCTGCAGACATCACTGTTTCTAGACACTCATTAAATAGTAGAAATGAGTACAGCTGAGTGTGACCAGTATCTAAAGGCACCAGAAAATAGGCCAGCTCCAGCTGGTGTTAATTTATCTAGAAAGCATTCAGTGATTTGGGAAAACAAAAATGAAAACAGACCACATGATTCTGTGACCTCTCCTAAACTGCAGAGCAGAGAGAGTAAGCGAGACGAACTAGCCTCAATGCTTTCACTGTGTAATGAACTTTCTCAGACGCTGAAATGTATGCTAGACGTTCTTTCTCATCTCTCTGCCTTTGTATATGCTTTGCCCTCCTCAAAGTGCCTTTCTTCCTTTCCTGCCTTACAAGCCTCAAGACTCAGTTCAAATATCTCCTTAGCAAAGACTTCCTCTATTCCTATGACTGTAGGGCTTTGTTTACATCTTTCTTATTGCAATGACCACACGTGGGTGTCCATGCCCTGAACCAGGCTATAAGCACCAGCTCTTGGGTAGGAACCAAGCTCCCTTTATTTCTGTATTTCACACTTAGCATAGACACTGGCACATTGTTGGTGCTTAATAGATGCTTGTTGATGAGTAAAGAAAGTACAAGTCACAGGAACTCATGGGTACCAGGTAATGTTTGAAGGGCTTTCCAAGCAAGTCTTACTTACTTTTCATAACCCTCTGAGGTTGTCTTCTCTGCTTGATGAAGAAGGTAAGACTTCTGATCATTAGAGAAATGCAAATCAAAACCACTATGAGACACCATCTTACACCAAGCAAAATGGCGGTTACTAAAAGTTGAAAAATAACAGGTGCTGGCAAGGTTGAGGAGAAAAGGGAATGCTTATATACTGTTGGTGGGAGTGTAAATTAGTTCAACCATTGTGGAAAGAGCTAAAAACAGAACTACCATTCGACCCAGCAATCCCATCACTGGGTATATATGCAGAGAAATATAAATCATTCTACCATAAAGATACATGCACACAAATGTTCATTGCTGCATCATTCACAATAGCAAAGACATGGATTCAACCTAATTGCCCACCAATGACAGATTGGATAAAGAAAACGGGGTACATATACACCATGGAATACTATGCAGCCATAGAAAAAGAGTAAGATCATGTCTTTGTGGGGTCATGGATGGAGTTGAAAGCCATTATCCTTAGTAAACTAATGCAGGAACAGAAACCCAAATACCACAAGTTCTCGCTTATAAGGGGAGCTGAATGATGAGAACACATGGACAAATAGAGGGGAACAAACGCGCTGGGGCCTGCTTGAGGGCGGAGGGTGGGAAGAGGGAGAGGAGCAGGAAAATAGCTGTTAGGCACTAGGCTTAGTACCTGAATGAGGAAATAATCTGTACAACAAGCCCCGATGATGTATGGATTTACCTATATAACAAACCTTCACGTGTACCCCCAAACGTAAAACAGAAGTTTAAAAAAAAAGGGTGAGACTCACAGAAAGGATTAAGTAACTCACCCATGGTCATGCAGTAAGTTAGGCAGCAGAGCTTCAAAGATACCTACCTTTGAGGAGTTCCAATCTGTAAAAGATATAAACTTTCTTATATTTTTATAACAACCTCAAGAACTAAGCAATTAATTGGCTTCTAATTGGACAGAGTAAGGACAGGCCTTTTCTGCCAGAAGTTGTTTTCTCTCAGGCAAGTTAGAAATGGGTATCACAGACAAATGTTGCATGTATTTGTATATACTGTATTGCATAAATACTACATGGTATATACGTACTATATACATACTATATAGTGTGTATATATATATTGCAATACAATATATTATGTTGCATGTATTTGTATATATTTTACAAATGTATATAATATTATATATAGGTTTGCTATCATTGCTGTGGATGAATGTCTGGGAACTGAGCAAGGCACCAGGATTCATTGAAAAAGATTAAAATACGTTAGATTACTGTGAAATTGAAATAATTTTACATTAAGAACTTTAAAAAACATTCTGCTTGGACTTTTATGACTGCCCGACACATTTGAATTCAAACCGTACACCAAATCACTACTTACTTGTTAAAGCAATTAATTTACGCTCAGAATTGAAAAGCTTTGATGAAACATTTTTTTCTTTTTCTTTCTTTCTTTTTTTTTTTTCTAATTGTACTTTAAGTTCAGGGGTACATGTGCAGAATATGCAGGTTTGTTACATAGGTATACATGTGCCATGGTGGTGGGCTGCATCCATCACCCTGTCATCTATATTAGGTATTTCTCCTAATGCTATCCCTTTCCTAGCCCCTCACCCCCCCGACAGTCCCCGGTGCATGATGGTCCCCTCCCTGTATCCATGTGTTCTCATTATTCAACTCCCACTTATCAGTGAGAACATGAGGTGTCTGGTTTTCTCTTCTTGTATAAATTTGCTGAGAATGATGGTTTCCAGCTTCATCCATGTCCCTGCAAAGGACATGAACTCATCCTTTTTTATGGCTGCATAGTATTCCATGGTGTATATGTGCCACATTTTCTTTATCCAATATATTATTGATGGGTATTTGGGTTGGTTCCAGGTCTTTGCTATTGTGAAAAGTGCTGCAATAAACATACATGTGCATGTGTCTTTATAATATAACAATTTATAATTCTTTTGATATATACCCAGTAATGAGATTGCTGAGTGAAATGGAATTTCTATTTCTAGATTCTTGAGGAATCGCCACACTGTCTTCCACAATAGTTGAACTAATTTGCACTCCCACCAACAGTGTAAAAGTGTTCCTATTTCTCCACATCCTCTCCAGCATCTGTTGCTTCCTGACTTTTTAATGATCACCATTCTAACTGGCATGAAATGGTATCTCAATGTGATTTTAATTTGCATTTCTCTAATGACCAGTGATGATAAGCTTTTTTTCATGTTTGTTTGCTGCATAAATGTCTTCTTTTGAGAAGTGTCTGTTCATATCCTTCACCCAGTTTTTGATGGGGTTGTTTGTTTTTTTGAAAATTTAAGTTCTTTGTAGATTCTGGATATTAGCCCTTTGTCAGATGGGTAGATTGCAAACATATTTTCCCTCATTCTGGTGGTTGCCTGTTCACTCAGATGATAGTTTCTTTTGCTGTGCAGAAGCTCTTAAAGTTTAATTGGATCCCATTTATCTATTTTGGCATTTGTTGCCATTGCTTTTGGTGTTTTAGTCATGAAGCCCTTGCCCATGCCTATGTCCTGAATGGTATTGCCTAGATTTTCTTGCAGGGGTTTTTAATGGTGTTAGGTCTTATGTTTAAATCTTAATCCATCTGAAGTTAATTTTTGTATAAGGTGTAAGGAAGGGATCCAGTTTTAGCTTTCTGCATATGGCTTGGCTAGCCAGTTTTTCCACCACCATTTGTTAAATAGGGAATCCTTTCCCCATTGCTTGTTTTTGTCAGGTTTGTCAAAGATCAGATGGTTGTAGATGTGTGGCGTTACTTCTGCGGCCTCTGTTCTGTTCCATTGGTCCATATATGTTTTGGTACCAGTACTATGCTGTTTTGATTACTGTAGCCTTGTAATATAGTTTAAAGTCAGGCAATGGGATGCCTCCAGTTTTATTTATTATTTTTTGCTTAGGATTGTTTTGGCTATGTGGGCTCTTTTCTGGTTTCATAAGAAATTTAAGATGATTTTTTCCAATTCTGTGAAGAAAGTCAATGATAGCTTGATAGGGATAACACTGAATCTATAGATTACTTTGGGCAGTATGGCCATTTTCATGATATTGATTCTTCCTAACCATGAGCATGGAATGTTTTTCCATCTGTTTGTTTCCTCTCTTATTTCCTTGAGCAGTGGTTTGTAGTTCTACTCGAAGAGGTCCTTCACATCCCTTGTAAGTTGTATTACTAGGTATTTTATTCTCTTTGAAGCAACTGTGAATGTGAATTCATGCATGATTTGGCTCTCTGTTATTGGTGTATAGGAATGCTTGTGATTTTTGCACTGCCAAAGCTTTTAAAGGGCCAGTTCATTTGTTCATCACTATCAGGCTCTAATACCACTTATGATTTTCAAAGATGACATTCTAAGCATGCAAACTGATTTATGGCATCAGCTGGTGTGCTTTTAAAATAAATTCCTATATACTTTATGAAAGGACAACAGAGAAGAAATTCATGAATTTGCACATTGATTGATTAGTTATGAAACAATTCCACATTTCTGATTCCTTCATGTGCCTTGTTTTTCCTTGACATCAAAGACTTCTGTTCCAAGTGCTATTATGTCTTTTCATTCAAATGTTTTTGCCAAGAATATTTTTTTAAACAGGAAAGAAAGATGTCATAGAATAAGTAGAAAGGCTGAAAAGTGCACAGGTGCAGGAGTACCCTATCTAACATGCTTGGTATACACTGAACATCAGGGAATGTTTAAAGTTTCAGCACTTCAGTATCAGGTTGTATTTAGCTTCCACTCAACTAATTACAGTTCATCTTGAAAATTCTGTAAATATTTAAAAGACTACTAGTTTCTTGGTTTAAATGTAGGCAGGCATTGGATTTTCTAGAAGAAAAATTTTGAACTCATTTATTCTTAGTGCTGTCTCATAAAATGGCATAGACTCACTTTTCTGTTGAGGAAACGTGGGGTATGACAGCTTTGTAATTTTTGGTTAAAATGTTATTTGTATCATGCTAAAAACTATTTTTCTTTGCTCTCATCTTTTTTTTCTTCATATCCTTCTCTTTCTATTGAAAATATTAAGTGACTTATAAATAGAATAGTAAAAGTGGAAAAATACAGAGAGGTAGATTTTTTAATAAGAAATTTTTAAATTTTTTTAAAAATTATACTTTAAGTTCTGGGGTACATGTGCAGAACATGCAGGTTTGTTACATAGGTATACATGTGCCATGGTGGTTTGCTGCATCCATCACCCCATCATCTACATTAGATATTTCTCCTAATGCTATCCCTCCCCAATTCCCCCACCCCTTGCTATCCCTATCCTAGCCCCCAACCCCCTGACATGCCCCGATGTGTGATGTTCCCCTCCCTGTGTCCATGTGTTCTCATTGTTCAACACCCACTTATGAGTGAGAACATGCAGTGTTTGATTTTCTGTTCTTGCTGAGAATGATGGTTTCCAGCTTTATCCATGTCCCTGTAGAGAACATGAACTCATCCATTTTTATGGCTGCAGTATGTGCCACATTTCTGTTTTATGGCTGTGGTGTATGTGTGCCACATTTTCTTTATTCAGTCTATCATTGATGGGCATTTGGGTTGGTTTCAAGTCTTTGCTATTGTGAACAGTGCTGCAGTAAACATACATGTGCATATGTCTTTATAATAGAATGATTTATAATCCTTTGGGTATATACCCAGTAATGGGATTGCTGGGTCAAATGGTATTTCTATTTCTAGATCCTTGAGGAATTGCCACATTGTCTTCCACAATGGTTGAACAAATTTACACTCCCGCCAAGAGTTTAAAAGAATTCTTATTACTCCACATCCTCTCCAGCGTCTGTTGTCTCCTTATTTTTTAATGATAACCATTCTAACTGGCGTGAAATGGTATTTCAGTGTGGTTTTGATTTGCATTTCTCTAATGACTGGTGATGTTCAGCTTTTTTTCACATGTTTGTTGGCATAAATGTCTTCTTTTGAAAAGCATCTTTTCATATCCTTCACCCAGTTTTTGATGCTGCTGTTTGTTTTTCCTTGTAAATTTATTTAAGTTTTTGTAGATTTTGGATATTAGCCCTTTGTCAGATGGAAAGACTGAAAAAATTTTTTCCCATTCTGTTGGTTGCCAGTTCACTCTAATGCTTGTTTCTTTTGCTGTGCAGAAGCTCTTTAGTTTAATTAGATCCCATTTGTCTATTTTGGCTTTTGTTGCCATTGCTTTTGGTGTTTTAGCCATGAAGTCATTGCCCATGCCTGTGGCTTGAATGGTATTGCCTAGGTTTTCTTCTAGGGTTTTTATGGTGTTAGGTCTTATGTTTAAATCTTAATCCATCTGAAGTTAATTTTTGCGTAAGGTGTAAGGAAGGGATCCAGTCTTAGCTTTCTGCATATGGCTAGCCAGTTTTTCCACCACCATTTATTAAATAGGGAATCCTTTCCCCATTGCTTGTTTTTGTCAGGTTTGTCAAAGATCAGATGGTTGTAGATGTGTGGCGTTACTTCTGAGACCTCTGTTCTATTCCATTGATCTATGTCTGTTTTGGTACCAGTACCATGCTGTTTTGATTACTGTAGCCTTGTAGTATAGTTTGAAGTCAGGTAGCATGACACCTCCAGTTTTGGGGTTTTGTTTTTTTGATTTTTTGTTTTTGTTTTTGTTTTTTTTGCTTAGGATTGTCTTGACTATGTGGACTCTTTTTGTTGTCGTTGTTGTTGTTCCATATGAAGTGTAAGGTGTTTTTCTTCCAATTCTGTGAAGACAGTCAATGGGAGCTTGATGGGGATAGCATTGAATCTATAGATTACTTTGAGCAGTATGGCCATTTTCATGATATTGATTCTTCCTAACTATGAGCATGGAATATTTTCCATCTATTTTCGTCCTCTCTCACTTCCTTGAGCAGCGGTTTGTAGTTCTCCTTGAAGAGGTCCTTCACATTCCTTGTTAGTTGTATTCCTAGGTATTTTATTCTCTTTGTAGCAATTGTGAATGACAGTTCACTCATGTTTTGGCTCTCTGTTTGTCTGTTATTAGTGTATAGGAATGCTTGTGATTTTTGCACATTGATTTTGTATCCTGAGACTTTGCTGAATTTGCTTATCAGCTTAAGGAGATTTTGGGCTGAGACGATGGAGTCTTCTAAATATACAGTCATGTGGTCTGCAAATAGAGACAATTTGACTTCTTCTTTTCCTAATTTAATATCCTTTCTTTCTTTTTCTTGCCTGATTGCCCTGGCCAGAACTTCCAATACTATATTGAATAGGAGTGGTGAGAGAGGGCACACTTGTCTTGTGCCTGTTTTCAAATGGAATGCTTCCAGTTTTTGCCCATTCAGTGTAACATTGGCTGTGGGTTTGTCATAAGTAGCTTTTATTATTTTGAGATACGTTCCATCAATACCTAGTTTATTGAGAGTTTTTAGCATAAAGCGCTGTTGAATTTTGTCAGAGGCCTTCTTTGCATCTATTGAGATAATCGTGGTTTTTGTCTTTGGTTCTGTTAATGTGATGGATTACATTTATGAATTTGCATATGTTGCACCAGCCTTGCATCTTACAGATGAAGCTGACTTGATCATGACGGATAAGCTTTTTGATGTGCAGTTGGATTCAGTTTGCCAGTATTTTATTGAGGATTTTCACCTCAGTGTTCATCATGGATATTGGCTGACATTTTCTTTTTTAGTTGAGTCCCTGCCAGGTTTTGGTATCAAGATGATGTTGGTCTCATAAAATGAGTTAGGGATGATTCCCTCATTTTGTATGGTTTGGAATAGTTTCAGAAGGAATCGTACCAGGTCCTCTTTGTACCTCTGGTAGAATTTGGCTGTGAACCCATCTGGTCCTGAACTTTTTTTGGTTCATAGGCTATTAATTGCTGCCTCACTTCAGACCTTGTTATTGGTTTTGGGAGTCAACTTCTTCCTGGTTTAGTCCTGGGATGATCTAAGTCTCCAGAAATTTATCCATTTCTTCTAGATTTACTGGTTTATGTGCATAGAATTGTTTGTAGTGATCTCTGATAGTAGTTCGTATTTCTGTGGGATCGGTTGTGATGTCCTCTTTCTCATTTTTATTGTATCTCTTTGATTCTTCTCTCTTTTCTTCTTTATTAGTATGGCTAGTGGTCTATCTATTTTGTTAATCTTTTCAAAAAACCATCTCCTGGATTTACTGATTTTTTGAAGGGATTTTTTGTGTCTCTATCTCCTTCAGTTCTGCTCTGATCTTAGTTATTTCTTGTCTTCTAATGGCTTTTGTATTTCTTTGATCTTGCTCCTCTAGTTCTTTTCATTGTGACATTAGGGTGTTGATTTTAGATCTTTCCTTGCTTCTTATATGGGCATTTGGTGCTGTAAATTTCCCTCTAGAGACTGTTTAAATATGTCCCAGAGATTCTGGTATGTTGTGTCTTTGTTCTCATTGGTTTCAAAGAACATCTTTATTTCTGCCTTCATTTCATTATTTATCCAGTAGTCATTCAGTAGCAGGTTGTTCAGTTTCTGTGTAGTCATGCGGTTTTGGATGAGTTTCTTAATCCTGAGTTCTAATTTGATTGTGCTGTGGTCTGAAAGACTGTTCATTATGATTTCCATTCTTTTGCATTTGCTGAGGAGTGATTTACTTCCAATTACATGGTCAATTTTAGAGTAAGTGTAATGTGGTGCTGAGAAGAATATATATTCTGTGGATTTGGGGTGAAGAATTCTGTAGATGTCTATAAGGTCTGCTTGGTCCAAATCTGAGTTCAAGTCCTGGATATCCTCGTTAATTTTCTGTCTCATTGATCTGTCTAATATTGACAGTGGAGTGTTAAAGTCTCCCACTATTATTGTTTGGGAGTCTAAGTCTTTTTGTAGGTTGTTAAGAACTTGCTTTATGTAACTGGGTGCTCCTGTATTGGGTGCATATATATTTAGGATAGTTAGCTCTTATTGTTGCATTGATCCCTTTGCTGTTATGTAATGCCCTTCTTTGTCTCTTTTGATCTTTGTTGATTTGAAGTCTGTTTTATCAGAGACTAGGATTGCAACCCCTGCTTTTTTTTGCTCTCCATTTGCTTGGTGAATCTTCCTCCATCCTTTTATTTTGAGTCTGTGCGTGTCTTTGCACATGAGATGGGTCTCCTGAATACAGCACACCAATGGGTCTTGACTCTATCCAATTTGCCAGTCTGTGTCTTTAGCCCATTTACATTTAATGTTAATACTGTTATGTGTGAATTTATTCCTGCCATTTTGATGATAGCTGGTTGTTTTGCCCATTAGTTGGTGTAGTTTCTTCATAGTGTTGATGGTCTTTACAATTTGGTATGTTTTTGCAGTGGCTGGTACTGTTATTCCTTTCCATGTTTAGTGCTTCCTTCAGGAGCTCTTGCAAGGCAGGCCTGGTGGTGACAAAATCTCTCACGGGTTGCTTGTCTGTAAAGGAATTTATTTCTCCTTCACTTCTGAAGCCTAGTTTGGCTGGATATGAAACTCTAGGTTGAAAACTTTTTTCTTTAAGGATATTGAATATTGGCCCCCACTGTCTTCTGGCTTGTAGGGTTTCTGTCAAGAGATCTACTGTGAGTCTGATGGGCTTCCCTTTGTGGGTTACCTGACCTTCCTCTCTGGATGCCCTTAGCATTTTTTCCTTCTTTTCAACCCTGGTGAATATGACGATTATGTGCCTTGGGTTTGCTCTTCTCAAGGAATATCTTTGTGGTGTTCTCTGTGTTTCCTGAATTTGAATGTTGGCCTGCTTTGCTAGGTTGGGAAATTCTCCTGGATAATATCCTGAAGGGTGTTTTCCCACTTGGTTTCATTCTCTCTGTCACTTTCAGGTACACCAATCAAACGTGGATTTGGTCTTTTCACATAATCTCTTATTTCTTGAGGCTTTGTTCATTTCTTTTCACTCTTTTTTCTCTATTCTTGCCTTCTCACTTTATTTAATTGAGTTGATCTTCAATCTCTGATATCCTTTCTTCTGCTTGATTGATTCAGCTCTTGAAACTTGTGTATGCTTCACAAAGTTCTTGTGCTGTGTTTTTCAGCTCCATCAAGTCATTTATGCTCTTCTCTCCACTGGTTATTCTAGTAAGCATTTCATCTAACCTTTTTTTCAAGGTTCTTAGTTTCCTTGCATTGGGTTAGAACATGTTCCTTTAGCTCAGAGAAGTTTGTTATTACCTACCTTCTGAAGCCTGTTTCTGTCAATTCATCAAACTCATTCTCCATCCAGTTTTGTTCCCTTGCTGGTGAGTGATTGTGATCCCTTGGAGGAGGAGACGTGTTCTGGTGTTTGGTGATTTCAGCCTTTTTGTGCTGGTTTCTTCCCATCTTTGTGGATTTATCTACCTTTGGTCTTTGAAGTTGGTGACTTTTGGATGGGGTGTCTGAGTGGACGTCTTTTCTGTTGATGTTGAAGCTATTTCTTTCTGTTAGTTTTCCTTCTCACAGTCAGGCCCCTCTGCTGCAGGCCTGCTGGAATTTGCTGGAGGTCTACTCCAGATGCTGCCTGCCTGGGAATCACCTGCAGAGGCTGCAGAACAGCAAAGATTGCTGCCTATTCCTTCCTCTGGTAGTTTCGTCCCAGAAGTGTACCCACCAGATGTCAGCCAGAGCTCTCCTGTATGAGGTGTCTCTTAGGATAAACAGGGGTCAGGGAGCCACTTGAGCAGGCAGTCTGTCCCTCCTCAGAGCTCAAGTGCTGTGCTGGGAGATCCATTGCTCCCTTCAGAGCTGCTGGGTGGGGAAGTTTAGTCTGCTGAAGCAAAACCCACAACTGCCCCTTTTCCCAGGTGCTGTGTCCCAGGACAGTGGAGACTTTATTTATAAGCTCCTGGCAGGCTGCTGCCTTTTTTCAGAGATGCCCTGACCAGCAGGAAGGGAGTCTAATCACAGTCTGCCCACAGAGGCCTTGCTGAGCTGCTGTGGGCTTTGCCCAGCTGCTGTGTAAACTTCCCTGCGACTTTGTTTACACAGGTGAGTTTAGAACTGCCTACCCGAGCCTCAGTAATGGCAGACACTCTTCCTCCACTGAGCTCGAATGTCCCAGGTTGAGCTCAGACTGCTGTGCTGGCTGTGAGAATTTCAAGCCAGTGGATCTTAGCTTGCTTGTCTTCGTGGGGGTGGGACCCTCCAAGCCAGACCACTTGGCTCCCTGGCTTCAGCCCCCTCTTTTTCAGGGGAATGAGCGGTTCTGTCTTGCTGGCATTCCAGGTGCCACTGAGGTATGAGAAAAAAAAAAAAAAACTGCTGTGTCTAAAATGGCCACCCAGTTTTGTGCTGGAAACCCAGGGTGCTCGTGTTGTAGGCACTGGAGGGAATCTCCTGGTCTGCGAGTTGTGAAGACTGTGGGGAAAACACAGCATCTGAGCCAGAGTGCTGGAGTGTCCAGAAAACTCCCTAATGGCTTCTTTGGCCAGGAGAGGGAGTTCTCTGGCCCCTTGTGCTTCCCTGGTGAGGCAACACCCCATCCTGCTTCAGTTAGCCCTCCTTGGCTGCACCCACTGTCCCACCAGTCCCAGTGAGATAAACCTGGTACCATGATTGGAAATGTGGTGATCACTTGCCTTCTGGCTTGCTCTCACTGGGAAATGTGGACCAGAGCTGTTCCTATTTGGCCATCTTGGTGAACTGCTCTAATATCAGCCTTTTTGTGCTGGTTTCTTCCCACCTTTGTGGATTTATCTACCTTTGGTCTTTGAAGTCGGTGACTTTTGGATGGGGTCTCTGAGTGGACGTCCTTTCTGTTGATGTTGAAACTATTTCTTTCTGTTTGTTAGTTTTCCTTCTAACAGGCTCCTCTGCTGCTGGTCTGCTGGAGTTTGCTGGAGGTCCACCGCAGACCCTGCTTGCCTGGGAATCACCCACGGGGGCTGCAGATCAGCAAAGATTGCTGTCTATTCCTTCCTCTGGTAGCTTTGTCCCAAAAGAGTAAATGCCAGATGTCAGCCAGAGCTCTCCTGTCTGAGGTGTCTCCCAATCAGGATACACAGGGATCAGGGAGCCACTTGAAGTGGCAGTCTGTCCATCAGAGCTCGAGTGCTGTGCTGGGAGATTCATTGCTCCCTTCAGAGCTGCTGGGTAGGGACGTTTAAGTCAGCTGAAGCTGAACCCATAACTGTCCCTTTGCCCACGTGCTCTGTCTCAGGAAGGTGGGGCCTTTATTTTTAAGTCCCTGATGGGCTACTGCCTTTCAGAGATGTGCTGCCCAGGAAGAAGGGAGTCTAGCGACAGGCTGCCTGCAGAGGCCTTGTTGAGCTGCCGTGGGCTTGGCTCAGTTGCTCTGTAAACTTGCTGGCAACTTTGTTTACACAGGTGAGGTTAAAAACCACCTACCTAAGCCTCAGCAATGGTGGACACCCCTCCGCCCAGGAGCTCGAATGTCCTAGGTTGAGCTCAGACTGCTGTGCTGGCTGCGAAAATTTCAAGCCAGTGGATCTTAGCTTGCTTGTCTTCGTGTGGGTGGGACCAGATCACTTGGCTCCCTGGCTTCAGCCCCCCTGTTTAGGGGAATTAGTGGTTCTGTCTCGCTGGTGTTCCCAGTGCCACTGAGGTATGAGGAAAAAAAAAAACTGCTGTGGCTAAAACAGTTCCCGGTTCTGTGCTGGAAACCCAGGGCGCTGGTGTTGTAGGCACTGGAGGGAATCTCCTGGTCTGCGGGCTGTGAAGACCGTGGGGAAAGCGCAGTATCTGAGCCAGAGTGCTAGAGTGTCGGGAAAAGTTCCTAATGGCTTCCCTTGGCTAAGAGAGGGAGTTCTCCAGCCCCTTAGACTTCCCGGGTGAGGCGACCCCCCCCCCCCGCCCTGCTTTGGCTCTCCCTCCTTGGGCTGCACCACTGTCTAACCAGTCCCAGTGAGATGAACCTCAGGTGGAAATGCGGAGACCACTGGCCTTCTGAGCCACTTTTGCTAGGAACTGTGAACCGGAGCTGTTCCCATTTGGCCACCTTGGCAGAAATCCCTATAAGAAATTCTTTCTGACCTGCTGGCTGACCTGGGACTGAAGGGTGCCTGCCTGGTAAGCCTGAATCAGTTTTTGTGTTAGTGTGATTTGAAAACAGGTTGTGAGGACAGGAGTGCAAGGGCCAAGGGCACTGTGATGTTCTGTGTCTTGGCTCCTTCCAGAAGAGGAAGAACAGAAGTTATCTCAGTCTCTGGGAACCTTATATTCTGCAGTTCCGCTTCCTCCTAGGTGGTAATACCCCCATATAGAAGATTTCAGCAACTGAACTACAACTCACCGTGATACATATTGCCATATTTGATACTCACAAAAACCTATGAGAAGATATAAAGATTACACGCAATTGATCAGGTGTTTTTAAGTGGAAGAACCCGTGCCTCCAGATATTTCCCTTTAAAAGACATTTTCAGTTGTTATAAATATAGGATCAGGGAAATGTAGATATATATCATAGAATCCTACAAACTATTAAAATATAAACTTAATTTTGAACTTCCTGGGACCAAAGCAAATTGGGGCTAAGTCAATGACATGGTTCATATTTGTAAGGACCAAGAATGATGAAACTTCAGTGAAACAAAACTTTAGGGACATAAATTTGGTGTTTCCTGTTGGGTCATCACAAATGGGGCAACCGATGCTGGCCTTAGCAATATCCTTACAATAATCATCTTAAAGAGAAGGAGGAAAGTTTAGTATAACATGATGTTATGATTTGGATGCGTTTGGTCCTGCCAAAACTCATGTTGAAATTCAATTGCCAATGTACAGTGGTAGGAGGAGGTGCCTTTAGGAGGTGATTAGGATGTTAAAATAGATGAATGCCTTTCTCTTGAGGCTGTGTTAGTTCTCCTAGGAATGGACGAGTCTCTGTGTGAATGGGCTGTTCTAAAGAAATACCTCTTCTCACGTTTACCCCTTTTCAAATATACTCACTTTCCCTTTTGTTTCTCTTTGTCCATTGTAACACAGTATGAGGCTCTCACCAGAAGCCAACCAGATGCCAGCATCATGGTTCTTGAGGTTCCCAGCCTCTAGAGTCATAAGCCAAATACAACTCTTTTCTTTAAATTACCCAGTCTCAGGTATTCAATCAATTACCTATTCTCAAGTACTCCACTATAGCAACACAAAATGGACTAAGACATATAACTTTCTTTGCTCTGTGTATAAAGAAAATACTTTAAAAAATTGAGCATGATAGATTTTCCCCAATGCAAATCACCACCAGAGAGTAGATCAGGCCTATAAGAGGAGGCCTAACTGGGTTCTCGGCGACTCTAATTCACTTTAGAAGTAACAATCAGCTTGCTTATCAAGGAACAGAGCCCCTTTCTTCGTTCTTGCAAAAACATGACACTAAACTGAAAAGGTTAAAAGTTCATTTTTTAAGTTAATATTTGCATCATATGTCAAGAACTTTGCTAGGTCCTAGAACATTTGATCTTCTCAATTGCTGCATTATTGCAGATGAAGATATTGAAACACAGAATGATTAAATGGTTATTTTTGCCCAGGACAAAAATGGTGCAAAAGAAGAACTGAGATTTGAACCCAGATCATTTCTGGGTTCTTCCACCATGCTGATTAATGTCCTTCTTAAGAACCATGCCAGGCTTCTTCCACCAAGCTGATTAATGTTCTCTCTAAAGTAATCATTATCAAAGAAAGATTGATAAGGGAGGGAATACATTATCATTTACAACAAAACAAGAGCTCCACATACATCCTAAAATATTAAAAGAAAAAAATCTTCTTGTATAACTCATCTTGGAAGCTTGAATACATGCACCCTGCATCTTTTTGCTACATGTGGGAAGGATGTCATTTCTGAAAATGTAGATTCCATTGAAATGTGAAAGAGGTCAAGTCAGCCAACAGTGGTCTTGTCCTAAGTTGTAACTGAAAAGCCATCAGCAAGTAGGCTCAGCAACCCTGTCTAACATTCTAAAGCCAGATCTCCTGTTTATTAGGCTATGTGGTCTAGTGGAAATGCAAAGATTTTAGAGACGGATGGGAGTTTAAGGCTGCTACCGGCATTAACTAGCTATGTGACCTCATTTAATCTCTCCAATTCTCTTTTCAGTCCTCCCTTTCTTTTTCACTAAAAGGAATATGTATATTGTTGTGGAGGTTTGAGATGGTGTATCAAAACTTCATGGCTTAGTAGATGCTCAAAAAATGGTTATTATTGTTGTTATGGTGAGTATGTGGATGCCAAGGAGAAAGACAGCCTGTATGATTAATGACAATTTTGTTTTTTGAGCTCACTGTATTCAGTGAAACTTTAATACCAAATTCTATCTAATATACTGGCATGCATTGTGGAGAAACAAGATGGATGAAACACCAACTCTCTGCCGTCAGGAACTTTATAACTCATAAATAAAGTAATTTATAGAGTTTGGAAGCAGTTCAGTTTGTTGGCAGAAAGGGCTGAAATAAAACAATAATGGGAGATAGGGTCATAAACGTCAGTTGAAGACTGTTGCAGGTCTGGAATGCCAGGAGACAGAGTTCATTCTCAGCTTGGCAAAATTCTGTGAGCAGAAAAGCAATGAAAAAAAAATCCTAATTTTTATTTAGGTAGCTTCATCAAGTGAAGAAAGTGGTAGAAAGGGGTCTGGCTAATGATGTGGTCCAGTGTGAGAAGAGCATGAAGTTGGAGTTGTTTTTCCAAGGTTGGTGGAAGAAATGAGCTGGTCCTCTGCTTTCCCTCTTGGGGTCTTTCTGGGACTCCAAAAGGAAGTAGAAAGTAATTGGCTGAGGTTGAAGGTGGTTTGTATGGAACAGGGCAAAACTGACCGACTCCCTGGAGGGGAAGTCACCACTCAGTGGCATCCGACTTTCCAACCAGGATCTGTAAAACTTCTTGGGTCCAGGTCTCATCATGTTGCCCAGACAGCAAAGAAAAATAGTTCTCTTTGATTCTAGGCTCCTAGTCGAGAAAAACAAAAAAAAGAATACCTGGTACTCTAAAATAGCATTTTGATGAAATATCTAATTAAATGCCTATGCCTAATAACGGTTTAGTAATGCAATATAACTCCAATTATTTTTCTTAAATGATATTGTACTTAGAATGTCATTAGTATTTTCAGGATTTATTTTAATCATTAATCTTTAACATACAGGATAGGAAATGAAAATAGCAATCCTTTTGAATGCTAATCAGTAATTTGAAAAGATTTCCTGTGACTAAGTTAAAAACATCTTATGAATGTATTATATAATTTCTGTTAAAGAACTACATATCCTTCAGTGAGTAGAGCGTGATTTTGAACACTGGGGAGTGATTCAGTAAATAAGCAGATGAAAAATATAACAGCAGGCAAGTAATGTATTTAAGGTTGTTTATCAAAGTGTCTGACATATAGTAAGTAACCCAAATAACAGGTGTTATTATTTAGAAATCCATTTGAATACACTTTCATCTCCAATTTGTATTTGCCAAATTAGCTCATACTTTGAACATAAAACTATTTCTGCTAAAATAAGCTAAGTGTATTGTTAAATCTGTAGAAATGAGTCATCTACATTCATTACACTAAAGAAAAAACTTTCTCATCTGCAGGACAATATATACAAGATGAAACCCTGACTCACTAGCTTCAGTTACATTCATGAGACTGTATTTATTAAAGGATGGGGGTGTGCAGAAAAGTACACGTACCTATTTTTGGAAAGTTCCCGGCAACCAGGGTTAAAATAAGAGATTTCTTCTTAAACTCATTAAAATAACTAGAAAACTCTTTCCTAAGCATCATGATTAATCAGGGCTTAACTAGACTTGAAGATTTGTTTTTTTTTTTTTTTTTTTTTTTTTTTTTTAGAGTCATACTCTGTCGCCTGGGCTGGAGTGCAGTGGTGTGATCTTGGCTCACTGTAACCTCTGCCTTCTGGATTCAAGCGACTCTCCTGCTTCAGCCTCCCAAGTAGCTGGGATTACAGGTGCCTGCTACCATGCTGGGCTAATTTTTGTATTTTTAGTAGAGACAGGGTTTCACCATGTTGGCCAGGCTAGTCTTGAACTCCTGACCCCAAGTGATCCACTGACCTCAGCCTCCCAAAGTGCTGAGATTACAGACGTGAGCCACTGCACCCAGCTAGACTTGAAGATTTCCTACATGACTTGTGGTTCTTCGAAACTTATCTTAAATTCCCTTTTTTGACTAGTAGGGAAAAAGAGTAAGAAGACAGGAAAAATGTATATCATCCTAAAATGTTCTGGAGTTTCCTAGGGCTCTAAAACAAAATAATGTCCCTTGCTGTTAATTCTCTTAAATATATGTGTGTATTTGTGTACATATACTTAAATAGATATAGATAAATAGTGTATAAAGTCTAACTGCAGAAAAATTACAACGTCATTAGAACACTTGACATATTAAAAGGAGGACTCTTGCTGAGATTGAATTAAGAGTGGTTAAAGATTGAATTAAGAGTGGTTAACAGGTCTCATTGAATTAATTTGCATACATTTTCTTATTTAGCAAACTGAAGAGAAATCATCTTCATAGGTTTCTTGTCCATGTCATGTAGGTGGTTTTGCTTGGATGACAGCAAATCAGTCATTTGATTCCATCAAGTCAGGCAAGGTATCAAACAGGTTAGTAAAAAGAAAAACAATTAGGAAAAGAAGTTGATCAACCCATACAACTGTCCCCAATAGACTCCAGCATAGCTTCGCTGAAGCATATATTGTAAATTCAGTCATTTTTAATTTATTTATATGTTTCATACTTATCACTCTTTACAATCTTATAATTTGTATCCAATTACACAATTTATTATTTGTAAGGACTCCACAGGGTAGAGGCAAATGATATTTCAAGGCATTACCTAGGGTACAAATACCATTTTAAAAAAGGAACGGAAGGTTTCCACAGACAATATACCTTCTGTGACAGACATTAGTGAACTCATCAGCTTTTCCTTTCTCTCCCCTCCAGCTATGTGGTGATGCTTCTCTTCCTGACTCCCTCAAGTTAGGAGTGGCCATGTGACTAATTCTGAATACTGGGTTGTGGCCAACCTGACATGTGTCACTGCTGGCTGGGACTAGTGTGAAACTCTCCAGCTCCCTTTCTCCTTATTGCGGTGACCACAGATGTCTCAGATGGTTGAGGCCCTGTCAGCGGGTCCCTGGGTGTGAATGACAAGAGCAGGGCACCCTGCCAACATGGGTTGGGTCTGGAGCAAGAGTGAGGAATAACCTGTATTATGTGAAGCCGCTGAAGGGTGAGGGTTGTCAGCACTGCATAATCTAATCTAGCCCGTCCTAACTTATATATGTCCCTTGCTTGGCAAATGCAGAGAGTCCAGGTCATGAGTTTTAAAAAAGATACAGAAATGAAATGTGCTGGTGGCACAGTGAAATTTATTTGTCTTTATGATTTACACTTAATAATTAAACACACAAAAGAATAAACACTGGCAAGATGGCCATATGTAGCTTAGGAAATGACTGGTCCCAATGCAATCATACAAATGTTCATTGAGTGTAAAAATGAGTTTCTTCTTAATGGTTTTAATCTTGTTTTTTTGCAGTTCCCAAGGCTTGTACCATTCAGTACAAATGTTTTTGCTACTGGGTTATCATTAGGCACATGTTTACCAATTCCCAGGAAATGAATAAAATCAACAGAAACATCCTGTGACAATAGAGCACATTTTCATAGAAATGAAATTGATGAGCTTATGACAGTTTGAATCAGTTCAGCTATTAGATCTACACATAAAACATTATTAACAAATTACATTTGTATTAAGTTTTTATTTAAAAATATTTATCACACATTTTTGTGCAAGGGTTTCATTGATTTCTTTGGTTTTAAACACTATAGATCTATTTTACCTAAATATATGTAGTTCTATTTGTACCAAACATCAAAAATCAAAAAATTAAACAAAATTTCAAAAGGTAAAAATGGAATTATTGCTTTGATATAAAAAAGGCCTAGCCCATTTGAGAACTATTGCCATTATTGCTTTCCTATTGGAAAACTATCCTGGAAATCAAGGAATGTACCCCATAGCTCCCTGCAGAAAGTATAATTTGGTTGCACATCACATTATCATCATATTAATATGACCCTACCTTCACCAAAGCTATCCTGATCTTGTCCTTAAAAAATAAAACAAAGCAAAATAGCATAAATAAATAAGTTTACCTAAGGGGATACAATAAATAGCCTACTAGATAGGAATAAAGAATACTGTAACAGAAAGCCCTTCAGTGCTGTACAATTAAACAATCGCTTTGGATTTTCAAGGTCTCTAAACGCAGCCTCCATTTCATAACACAGTTTTATTGCTGGTATGCAACTGACAGAACAGCAGAATACATTTCTGTTGTTCTCCTCACGTGAGAGTGAATACACAGCAGATAAAACCATCAATTCTGCCTTTTGGGAATTTACGTGGGCATGTACCATTGTCAGTTTTTGACCTCTGCCTAACTGTAGGGCAAAATCTTAGGATTAAAAATATCCAAATAATATTCCTTCAATTCTTAGTGGTTTCTTGGTCTCCAGAATAGTTAAAAACAGAGAGGAAATTAAACTCAAAAGTTTTGCTGCCTTCTTTTCTTGGCATCCATCGCATCCAGAATGGGCTGTCTTTTTGCAGTATATCTCTGGCGAAGTTCTTCTATCTCTCGTTCCATCATAGGGTCCAGTGCTTTTAACCGCATCTGTAGTTCCTCTAAACTTAGATTTTTCAACTAGATATAGAAACAAACAAAGATATTAATACAGTGAAAGTAATGTCTCATTAATGTCTCATTAATGTCTAATGAGTTTTAACATGAATATTTCAGTACATTGTTTACATCATCTTTGAAATATGATTAAAAAATTACAACAGGAGTTTCCTCCTTGAAGAACCCAGAGACCATATCTTGCAAGAACCTCAAGTAATCTGCAATGAAGCAATCCAATCCTGTTTTTAGAAAAGAGCAAATGCAAAAAATAAGCTGATAAAATTTTTTAAAAGGTACAAAGACAAATCCACCACTGCCAACAAGCAGATTTTCAGAATATGCTCCAGGTATATTCACTCTGACTTCTTACATCTTTGCCAGCTACTGAGTGCTACAATAATCATGAATACTTGCAGAGATCACCCAAGAACGTGACAAAATTGTATCAAGGTTAAATTAACCATTCTATTCTCTATTTTACCAAATGCTTAATAAAGAAGATGACTGTGGTAGGGGCAGGAAGTAAGGTTGATTAGGCCTGGTGGGGCCCCAAAAGCAGGAAGCCATGATCAATTCTGGAGTAGGACAGTTATGTAAGAGTAATCCAGGTTTGGTTTTCTTCTTCTTTTTTTTTTTTTGAGACAGGGTCCCACTGTGTTGTCCAGGGTGGCCTCAAACTTCTAGGCTCAAGACATCCTCCTGCCTTGGCCTCCTCAGTTGCTGGGATGTACCACTGCACCCAGTTCAGGCTTGGTTTTAAAATGATAAAACTTGCAACTTACTTTTTGTTTTAAGAAGATAACTGTCTTTGGTTATTTTATGAGTCAAGCTAGGAAAAATACTCATTACTTACAGTCATCCAAAGTAGTATTTCTCAGTGGATCGTCCACTTTCCTCATCATCCCTGGCCC
The DNA here is from genome assembly GCF_030222135.1 of Aotus nancymaae. Classification (NCBI taxonomy): domain Eukaryota; kingdom Metazoa; phylum Chordata; class Mammalia; order Primates; family Aotidae; genus Aotus; species Aotus nancymaae. The sequence continues at coordinate 47,448,407 of NW_026988450.1, forward strand.
TATCGTGACTTCTGCTTCCAAAAACCAAATTCACTCTTAGCTGAAAAAGACTCTGAGGATACTGAAAAGAATGAGTCACAGACTCTCTGAAGGAAATTCAAAAAAGTAGTTCCCGAAAATATTTTGAAAAATGACAGTGTTATGGGGAAGAGTATGCAGGCTTCCATGATGACAACTTTGAAGGCGAATGCCACTCACTTTGGTGCATAAGAACTTCTGGTGTGTATATTAATAATCAGCCCTGTTATTTTTTAGTCATATGTCATGAAAGAATCTAGCTTTTAATATTATGGTATAAAAGATACCATTTATATATAATATGTAGTATTATATACTTTCTTCATTGATTTTTAATCCAAGTAGTAACCATGCATCTGTTATATGCTCAGTGCTGTTCAAACCACTGTGGGGATAAAGAATAAGACAACAGGGAAACTCCAAACTTTGAACTGTACACATTGGCAATGGCCAAGTTGAAAGCCCAATGTAGACCACACAACCACATTTCCCAAGAAAGACATGCCCAGCCATGTCTACATAGGATCCAATTCCACTTCTGTGTTCTTCAACATTGTCTCTATTTCAGCCTGTTAATCTTTCCCATTTCTAAATTTCTTATGTAACATTCAGTATCTAAACAACACAATTTAGCATTTGATTCTAAAATCATGTACTATTTTATAGTTTATTTTTATGCATGAGTTTCATGTCCCTACTCTAGATATTCCAAAAATATTTAGACTTTAGAGACTGTACATGTACCAAGAAACTATCCTACTATACTGCAAATAATATGACATAAAAGTAGATGGATAAATACGAATAAGAATATATGGCACAAAGGAGTGGGTTACTCTAAGATTAGAAGAACTAACATATAAAGCAAACAGTTATAATTTAATTCTGAATTAAGCTATTCCTGGGGCAAACTGCCAATAAGTTTATAAATATTATGTGGCAGTAACAGATTGAATTCAGGGAAAGAAGCTACTTAGAAGAAAAATTTTCTCCCTTTAACAGACTTTTATGTTTTCATTATGTAAAATTTGTAAAAACCAGGTCTATGATATTAGAGAACCATTATCTAGCATTATTAAGGAATAAGGTGTTCATGTAAGTAAATTAATAAAGTACCTAAATCTTAGTCCTTTAAGCAATAAAACTTTGTCACACACCCCCAACACACACACATACTTAAATACTTAAATATGCTCTTTATTTGTTCTATATAACTTTTAGGATTTTTTTTTTTCTAATTTAGTAAAAAATGATGTTAGTATTTTGATAGGAAATGCAGTGAGTCTGTAGACTACTTTGGGCAGTAAGGTCTTTTTCATGATATTGATTCTTCCAATCCATGAGCATGGGATATATTTCCATTTGTGTCATGTATGATGTCTTTCAACAGTGTTTTGTAGTTCTCCCTGTAGGGATCTTTTACCTTCTTGGTTAAGTACATTCCTAGGTATTTTATTGTTGTTGTTATTATTTTGTAGCTATTGTAAAAGGTGTAGAGTTCTTGATTTGATTCTCAGCTTGGTCACTGTTGGTGTATAGCAGTGCTGATTTGTGCACACTGATTTTGTAACCTAAGACTTTACTGATATGGTTTGGCTGTGTCCCCACCCAAATCATCATCTTGAATTGTAATCCTCAGAATCCCATCTAGGGAGAGACCTGGTGGGAGGTGATTAGATCATGGGGGCAGTTTCCCTATGCTGTTCTGGTGATAACGAGTGAGTTCTCACAAGATCTGATGGTTTTATAAGGGGCTCTTTCTTCTTCTTCGATCTCACTCTGCTCTGTCCTGCCACCATGTGATAAGGTCCAAGCTTGCTTCATCTTTGCCTTCCACCATGATTGTAAATTTCCCGAGGCCTCCCCAGCCACAAGGAACTGTGAGTCAATAAACCTCTTTCCTTTATAAACTACCCAGTCTTGGGTATTTCTTTATGGCAGTGTAAAAATGTACTAACACAGTTAATTGGTACTGAGGTAGTAGAGCACTGCTATAAAGATAATTAAAAATGTGGAAGCAACTTTGGAACTAGGTAATGGGCAGAGGTTGGAATAGTTTAGAGGGCTGAGAAAAAGATAAGAATGTGTGGGAAAGTTTGGACTTCCTAGAGACTTGTTGAATGGTTTTGGCTAAAATGCTGATAGTGATATGGACAATGAAGCCCAAGCTGAAGTGGTCTCAGATGAACATGAGAAACTTATTGGGAACTGGAGCAAAGGTCACTCTTGCTATGCTTTAGCAAAGGGACTGGTGGCATTTTCCCCTGCCCTAGAGATCTGCAAAACTTTGAACTTGACAGAGATGATAGGGTATCTGGTGGAATAAATTTCTAAGCAGCAAAGTGTTCAAGATGTGACATGGCTGCTCTTAAAAGCATTCAGTTTTATGCATTCACAAAGAGATGGTTTGAAATTGGAACTTATGTTTAAAAAGGGAGCAGAGTATAAAGGTTTGGAAAATTTGCAGCCTGATGATGTGATAGAAAAGAAAAACTCATTTTCTAGGAGAGAAAATCAAGCCTGCAGCAGAAATCTGCATAAGTAATGAGGAGCCAAGACAATGGAGAAATTGTCTCCAGGGCATGTCAAATTGTCTCCAGGGCATGTCAGAGTTCTTGCCTGCAGCCCCTTTCATCACAGGCCTGGAGGCCTAGGAGGAAAAATGGTTTCATGGGCCAGGCCCAGGGGCCCCGCTACTCTGTGCAGCCTTGAGACATGGCAGTCTGCATCCCAGCCATGTCAGCTCTAGTCGTGGCTAAAAGGGGCCAAGGTACAGCTTGGGCCATAGTTTCAGAGGGTGCAAACCCCAAGCCTTGGTGGCTTCTACATGGTGTTGGACCTGGGTGTACAGAAGTCAAGAATTAAGGTTTGGGAATCTCTGCCTAGATTTCAGAGGATGTAATGAAAATGCCTATATGTCCAGGCAGAAGTCTGCTGCAGGAGCAGAGCTCTCATGGAGAACCTCTGCTAGGGCAATGCGGAAGGGAAATGTGGGGTTGGAGCCCCTATATAGAGTCCCCACTGGAGCACTGCCTAGAGGAGCTGTGAGAAGAGGGCCACTCTCCTCCAGACCAAAGAATGGTAGATCCATTGACAGCTTGTACCAAGCACCTGAAAAAGCCACAGACACTCAACATCGGCCTGTGAAAGCAGCTGAGGAGGGCCGTAATCTGCAAAGCCACAGGGCAGTGCTGCCCAAGACCATGGGAGCCCATCTCTTGAATCAGTGTGACCCGGATGTGAGACACGGAGTCAAAGGAGATCATTTTGGAGCTTTAAAATTTAATGGCTACCCTGCTGGGTTTCAGATTTGCATGGAGCCTGTAGCCCCTTTGTTTTGGCCAATTTCTCCTATTTGGAACAGGAACATTTACCCAATGCCTGTTCCTCCGTTGTATCTCAGAATTAACTTGCTTTTGATTTTACAGGCTTGTTAGGTAGAAGGGACTTGCCTTGTCTCAGATGAGACTTTGGACTTGGACTTTCGGGTTAATGCTGGAATGAGTTAACACTTTGGGGGACTGTTGAAAAGGCATGACTGTGTTTTGAAATGTGAGGACAAGAGATTTGGGAGGGGCCAGGGGCAGAATGATATGGTTTGGCTCTGTCCCCACCCAAATCTTACCTTGAAGTGTAATCCCCATAATCTTGGTTTGTAATCTCTGTGTGTCTAGATAGAGACCTAGTGGGAGGTAATTGTATCATGGGGGCCGTTTCCTCTATGCAGGGGAACTATTATGAGAACTCACTATTATGTTCTCATAATAGTGAGTTCTCATAAGATCTGATGTTTTTATAAGTGGCTCTTTCCCCTTCACTCTCTGCTCTCTCCTGCCACCATGTGAGAAGGTCTAAGCTTGCTTCACCTTCACCATCTGCCATGATTATAAGTTTCCTTAGGCCTCCCCAGCCATGCAGAACTATGAGTCAACTTGATTTTTAAAAACTTATTGAGACTTGTTTTAGGCCTATCATATGGTTTATCTTGGAGAATATTTCAGGTTGGATGAGAAGAATGTATATTCTCCAATTCTTGGGTAGACTGTTTTGTAAATATTTGTTATGTCCATTTGTTCTAGAGTGCAGTGTAAGTCCTGTCTTTGTTGACTTTCTGCCTCGATCTGTCTAGTGCTGTCAGTGGAGTGTTGGAAGTCCTCCACTGTTACTGTGTGCACATATCTCTTTACTTAGATTTAAGAGCAATTGTTTTATGAATCTCAGAGCTCAAGAGTTAGGTTCATATTTATTTAGGACTATAATACCTTCTTGTTGGATTGATCCTTTTATCATTATATAATGCCCTTCTTTGTCTTTTTTTTTTTTTTTTTTTTTACTGTTGCTTTAAAGTCTGTTTTATTTAAGAATAGCTACTCCTGCTCACTTTTAGTTTCTATTTGCATGGAATATCTTTTTCCACCCCTTTACTTTGAGTCTACATACAAACCCTTACATGTTAGGTAAGTCTCTTAAAGACAACAGATATGTGGTTTGCAATTTTTTATCCATTCTGCCAATCTGTATCTTTTAAATGGAGCATACAGACCATTCAACATTAATGTTGAAATGTGGGTACCGTTCCAGTCATCATGTGGTTGTTTTCCAGATACTCTGTTTTCTTAATTGTATTATTGTTGTACAGGCCCTGTGAGTTTTATGCTTTCAAGAGGTTCTATTCTGGTACATATCTACCTTTTGTTTTACGATTTAGAACTCCTTTTAGCATTTCTTGTAGGGATGGTCTGGTAGTGACAAATTCCCTCAGCATTTGCTTGTCTGAAAAAGTATTTATTTCTCCTTCATTTATGAAACAGTTTTGCTGAATACAAAATTCTTGGCTAACAGTTATTCTGTTTAAGGAGGTTAAAGATAAGACCCTACTCCCTTCTGGCTTGCAAGGTTTGTGCTGAGAATTCTGTTAGTCTGATAGGTTTTCCCTTACAGGTTACCTAATGCTTTTCTCACTGCTCTTAGAATTCTTTCCTCCATGTTGACTTTGGATAGCCTGATAACTATATGCCCTGGTGATGTCCTTTTTGCAATGAATCTCTTAAAAACTCTTTTTTAAAATTAAAGAACTATTTTTTTGTGGGTGCAATAGTAGATACATATGGGGTACCTGAAACGTTTTGATAGTGGCATGCGATGTGAAATAAGCACATCATGGAGAATGGGGTATCCATTCCCTCAAGCATTTATCCTTTGAATTGCAATCCAATAATGCTCCTCAAGTTATTTTAAAATGTACAATGAAGTTATTATTAACTATAGGAACCCTGTTGTGCTATCAAATAGTAGGTCTTATTCATTCATTCTTTCTTTCTTTTTTGACAGAGTCTTGCTCTGTCAGAGACTCTGTCACCCAGGCTGGAGTACAGTGGTGTGATAGTTCACTGCAACCTCTGCCTCCTGGGTTCAAGCAATTCTTGTGCCTCAGCCTCCTAAGTAGCTGGGACTATGAGCATGTGCCATCATCACACCTGGCTAATTTTTATATTTTTTAGTAGAGACAGGGTTTCACCATATTGGCCAGGCTGCTCTCAAACTCCTGACCTCAAGTGATCTGCCTGCCTCAGCCTTCTTTTTTTTTTTGTACTCATTAACCATCCCTACTTCCCCATCACTGCCTTCCCTGCCTGCCCCACCCCCAACACCCAACTACCCTTCCCAGCCTCTGGTAACCATTCTTCCACTCTCTGTGTCCATAAGTTCAATTGTTTTGGTTTTTAGATCCTACAAATAAATAAGAACATGTGATGTTTGTCTTTCTGTGCCTGGTTTAATTCACTTAACATAGTGATCTCCAATTCCACCTATGTTGTTGCAAACGACTGGATCTCATTCTTTATTATGACTGAATAGTATTCCATTGTGTGTATGTACTACATTTTCTTTATCCACTCATATTTTGATGGGCACTTAAGTTGCTTCCAAATCTTAGCTATTATAAATAGGGCTGCAACAAACACAGGAGTGCGGTTATCTCTTCTTTGATATACTGATTCCTTTTCTTTTGGCTACATACCCAGCAGTGGAATTGCTGGATCATATGGTTCCTAGGAGTTCTTTGAGCTTCTTGTATTTGAATATCTGTATCTCTAGCAAGGCCAGGGAAGTTTTCCTCAATTATCCCCTCAAATAAGCTTCCCAAACTTTTTGCTGTCTCTTCTCCTTCAGGAACACCAGTGATTCTTAGGTCTGGCCATTATAATCCCATATTTCTTGGAGACTTTGTTCATTTCTTTGAACTCTTTTTTCTTTATTTTTGTTTGATTGGGTTAATTTGAAAGCCTTGTCTTTGAGCTCTGAAATTCTTTTTTCCACTCTGTAGAAGAAAGCCTATTGTTAAAACTTTCCACTGAATTTTGTAATTCTTTGACTGTGTCTTTCAACTCTGGAAGTTCTGATTGGTTTTTCTTTAAAAAATTTCATTCACATCCTGAATAGTTTTTCAAACTTCTTTATGTTGTTTTCCACCTCTCTCTTGTATCTCCTTTAGTAGTTTAACAATCAATCTTCTGCATTTTTTATAAAAAGGTATTTAAAAGAAAGACTTTATCTTAGTTTAGATCCATCACTAGAGAGCTAATGTGATCTTTTGGGGGTGTTATAGAACCCTGTTTTGTCATTTTGTGAGAATTAGTTTTCTGTTTCCTTCTCATTTGGGTAGAAATATATAGAATGCTTCACAGATTTGCACGTAAGCCTTGTGCAGGGGCCATGCTAATCTTTACTGTATCTTTCCAATATTAGTATATATGCTGCTGAAGTGAGCACTGTCTCAATTGTTTTGAACAGAAAATCTTTTATAAAGTGTTCTACAGAATATACTGCCTTCTAAGCAGAGGACACAGAACCTAAAACAGCCTTTCCTTCATAAGTTATTATTAATATTTATTAATAATCTGTGTTACATATTAAATTTCTCACTTCTCTTTTGGCTTTTCTGTCAGCTCTTCTTCATGGCAATCACTGAACATATACTCTTCCTATCTCTACAGCAAGTAGGTTCATCAATTGGGAACCAGAAAAGCAATTAAACAATCTTGTAAGGCATTACTCTAAATAAGAATAAGTTGTGAGTGAAATCCTGAAACTGCCTGAGGAAAGAGAGCATAGCCTTAGTGCTTAAGCTCATTATACCTGTTTCTAGTGTTTGTTTGTTTTTATTTTAAAAATATCTGTTTTCCATTTTGTGGTTGTATAAGGTTGAGTTGACAGGAAATCTGACTTCTGCATCATATATATATATATATATATATATATATATATATATATGGCCAGGTCTTCAGGTGGGCTGTCAGAGAACTTCAAAGGACTCACTGACATATTTATTGAGATTTTTCTATGGACCAAGCACAGTAGGTTTGGAGATGAGTAAAACACTGTACCTCCCACAAAGAGATGGCAATCTAGCTGGCAAGATAGGCCCATGCACAGCTAACTCCCTGAAGGATGAGTAAGATGATAAAATGGGAACTAGGATACAGAAGGAAAACAGTATGAGTAGAAACATACATGGCACACAAATGCCTGGCATCTTAAGAGGTATCTAGCAGACTGCTGGGAGTTGAGAATAATCCATGCAGGAAGATGAATAGAAGATGAGGCAGGAAAAAGAGGGCAAAGCCAGGTCGCTGTGGGTCTTATGTGGCCTGCTGCAAACTTCTGTGACAAGAAAGAAATGCTAAGTCATTTTGAGCATAAATGGTGAAGTGATTACATATGAACTTTAGAAAAATATCTCCAGTAGACAGTTTTCTCCCTGGTCTTACAATCTGTCAGACAGTGACCAACAGAAAATAATACTCACACTTAGCATTGGTGGTCAGACACTCTTCTCATTTTGTTAATAGAACAGAATATCAGTAGATTTCTAAGTAGCTCTACATTATAGTGTCATATAGACAAAAAAAAAAGTGAGGTTGGCTGGAAAAAATTTTCACTTTTTAAACAGTGGGTATGATTTAATCGACATAAACTTCTGGCTTTGATTAAGCCCTAATAACATGTATCTAACACTTGGTGTTTCACTAGCTATCAAGTCTCCCACAGGCATGAAAATGCTTTTGGAAGGAAAATGTGACAGAGGTGGTCTTTTCAATCTCTCGAAAAACAGTACTGCAACTGCTCAAAGCCTTAGTAATAAAAAGATTCACAAACAAGATAAAGAGACTCACAATGATTTAAATGACCCTGTAATATCACAGTTTACTATCATCCTTTTAAAATGCTAATCTAAATTAAAAGTTTTTTGAACTAATAAGGATATAAGAAAAAGCTGAACTTCCTAAATTAATGAGTATTATTTTGACAAAAACTTCATTAAAATCCGGTTTCCTGGAAATCTTTATGAAAAGGAAGGAAAATCACTTCAGAATTATGCTTATGGATCAATAGAGCTTGTGGTAAATCTACATAAATTTTATATATATATATATATATATATGAAAGAAATGTCATTTGCCATCTTTCTACAATACTTAAAACACAGAGTAGCTGTATTACCATAGCTCTAGGCTGGTTTACTAATTCCAAAATCAATGCATTGTTGTAGTAACAAATCTGATTTACACTTCTCAGCGTTTATAAGGTAACTCAGTAAACAGAATAATTTTAAAATATGCATACATTGTTAAGTTTTACTGTATGTGAACAAATGTGTAAAAAGGAATAACGGATCTGGAAATGCCTTTAGTGTGTTTTGGGCTAGTTCTATTTAGGAAAGTTCAGTTTTTAAGTTAATAATAAAAGGGAACCTGCACAACTAAGAGTACGTCTCAAATAAATATTTAAGCCTCAGCACGGTGGAAGTATATTGTAGTTTGACCATCTTTACATGCTTTAAGGACACATACTTGGTTAAAGAAATACATGAACTGACATGCAGCAAGAGGAAGAAATGGAACACAAACACAGTGGAAGCAGAACCCATAATCTCTGAAAAAACACAGTTAAAGAACAAGATGAATTTCAGAATGATATTGTTTCATTACCGGAAGCTTTTTTCCTACTCCCAGAAAATTTTGCTTTTCCTGGACATTTTAAAGGACAAACGTAGGGGGCAAGACATACTAATAAGGGCAAAAGAAAAAAAATCAATTTCCATAAAAGGGTTTAAACTGAGATCAGGTAAATTAAATTGTATGGGCCTAAGAGAAACATATTTTGAGATCTGGGATTATTAAAAGTCATTGTTTGTGACTAAGTCATTTGTTTAACAGAAGCATAAAGTTGAGTTATGAGTTAAACATTTACAGAATCTCACTGCAAAATAGAACCTCAGAGATAAGTAGCATCCTTATTTTGGGTGAGGAAATGAGAGTCAGCTTGCTCAAGTACACTCTTGGTTTATGGCAGAGAGAGGACATGACCTCTGCTTTTTTCCCTATTATACCATATTGGTGCTGCTCAATTGCTGTTTTATATAAAAGTTTGTGGGAGAAAATCCCAAATTTATCTTTTCAATTCCAGTTTCTCTCTCTCTCTCTCTCTCTCTCTCTCTCTCTCTCTGTGTGTGTGTGTGTGTGTGTGTGTTGACTGCACCATCAATAAAATCAAATCCATGAGACAGCAGTAAGTGTTATAAAGGGATGCAGTTAGCTCAGGCACAAGACCCTTCTCTTGCCTTGTTCAGAAGGAAATAAAAGCCATAACCCATTTTGACTCATAATCTTGGGGAGGGCAATATACAATAGTTTCAAAGTATCCATTTCTGACTCACTAGACCTCATTAATTTAAAATGACAATGTTTTGTGCTTCCTCATTAAAACCTAACAGAGTTTCTTAGGTGATTTTAAAGTAGGAGAGAGAAGAGGAAATCAGGTAGAAGAGTGTGGAAACATGCTAACTGCCTTCTATCAGAGGACAAATATACTTTTAAATTCTGCAAGTTCAAAACAAGTAATTGACTAATACAAACTCTCACTGGAAGCTTGGTCATGTTTCAAGTAGCAAAAGTTATTTAGGTAGAAGCCTAGGCCGGGTGCAGTGGCCCACGCCTGTAATCCCAGCACTTTTAAAGGCCGAGGCAGGTAGATCACGAGGTCAGGAGATTGAGACCATCCTGGTTAACACAATGAAACCCCGTCTCTACTAAAAATACAAAAAAATAGCTGGGTGTGGTGGCACACGCCTGTAGTCCCAGCTACTTGGGAGGCTGAGGCAGGAGGCTGAACCCAGGAGGCAGAGGTTGCAGTGAGCCAAGATCGTGCCACTGCACTCCAGCCTGGGCGACAGAGCAAGATGCTGTCTCAAAAAAAAAAAGTCCAAAGTGATGAAGTCTGATATTCTTAATCTAGCACTGTCAGAGAGTTCAAAAATGTTAAGTCACCAAAAATGAGGTGTGCTGCTGAGAAATACCCAGGGTCATCGATCTGAGCCGAAAGGAAAATTGTTTCTTTAAAATATTCAGCTATGAAGCCTACCGTGAATAGAAACCCTGCATATGATATATGTATAGAGCAGTCTTTTCAAATGGAATAAAGAGCAGAAGCTCAATAAAAGTTCAATGCCATCTTCTTTAAGCTTCAGATCTGTTAGTAGACTAGGACCTCTCAGATTTTACAAGATATTTGTTTACACAAAGCAAAAGACTAAAGAAAAACTGTAAACCTCTTAACACTAATAATTAAATGGATGGATGAATATATATTGTTTTAAGTTAAATTAAAAAGTCAAAACTACTTTTTTTTTTGAGACAGAGTTTTGCTCTTGTTGCTCAGGCTGGAATACAATGGCGCAATCTTGGTTCACTGCAACCTCTGTCTCCCAGGCTCAAGCAATTCTCCTACCTCAGCCTCCCATGTAGCTGGGATTACAGGTGCCCGCCACCACACCTGGCTAATTTTTTGTATTTTTAATAGAGACAGGGTTTCACCATATTGGCCAGGCTGGTCTCGAACTTCTGACCTCAGGTGATCTGCTCTCCTCGGCCTCCGAAAGTGCTGGGACTACTTTTTAATAGGAGTCAACATTTTGTTTGTAAAATGATATAGTTTGGTACATGAACGATAGCTTGAATAGGAAACTCATTTTGTTAATGGCAGCCCTGGATTACATTTCATTCAGGAGATGAAAAATAAATATCCAAAACTATGACATTTCTCGGTATCTCTAAAAAAAAATCCAAGTAAAAGATATGCAAATTAATAACTCAGTTACTAGCTCTTGCATAAAAGAGGAGCACAAATTACTCAGTGATATAAGTTAGGGTGGAAAATAATCAATTCACTGATAATTCTGACATTTCAAAAATTAGAATTATGTCCAAACTCTATGAGAAGTACTGAAAGGCTGCTTATACTGATCAAGAAGAGTTGTCGGTAAAATTAGAACTTCCTTACATATCTAGTCTACTATAATTAAACCTAAAATATCACAGTCAAGTGACAAAACTTACTTCATAAAATAATTTCTTCTTAAAATCTCTTGGGAAAACACTTAGATTTCTATATAATTTTCTGTTTCATCAAAAATAATCCTAATTACATGAGCAATTTTTAAGAAGTCATAATCTCAAATAGCAGAAACAGGAGTATGGAGGTTTTAAATATTATCAATGTGATAAACATTTCAAGACCTAATGGTTCTAAGAGTTGCTGGAACAATCAGTCTGTCAAAATAAACGAGACACTACAACGAAGCAAATGGTCTTACATGTTAATGTTAACACATTTAGTCAGTCAGTCAATCAAGAGAATCCTAAGGTTTGCTGTGTTTACTGGGAAAACAAACTTTTCCTAGCAACTGTTTAAATAAATGTTGCAGATGCTACAGACCTTATTAGTGGCCTGTGATTAAAAAAATATGGGTTGCTAATGCTGTATCCTGACTCATCTATTTTCCCATCTGCTAGCAATTCTAACAATATGAACTATCAACAGAATGGCTAACAATTTTCTATGGCAATTTTGGTGCTGAATTGCCTATAGCATTTTTGAGATTTACCAGTGCATGTCTCAGACTGTTCTGAGTTGTTCGTGGCCTGGAGCAACATAGTCCTTTTTCCCTTAATACTCCATTTTAGCTGAAATTTTTACTGCGTTGAACAGAACTTTGTTTGGTTTTAGAAAACACTGTTCATGGAGGCTGCCACACATTTTACTAACAATGAGAACAGGAAACACACCAAAGCACTAGTAAAAATCCAGTCAAGTCCACTGATTGATTGGTTTAGAAATACATAAACAGGTAAGGAACCTTTTGCCCATAAGCCTGAGCCACAGGGATAACAGGTAGTACTTAAAGTTAAAAAAAAGAAAACATTAATATATTAAGGTATTTCCTGATTTAATTTCTGGCACTGAGAAGCACACAAAAAAGGAGCATTCTAGTCAATCCAAACTACTAGAGAGCCTGTTTAAAGAAAACCCTACATATACATTTAAAATATGCATTTACAAAAATAAGATAGTGATAATTTCAGGCACTTGAAACTTACACTATAGAAGAAAAGCTGAATTCCTCACTGTAAAAATGTGATCTTAAAAGCTGCATTTAACATCAAATCTATTGGCAGACTCCCCTTCCCCAAACAGACATTATTTTTCCTGTTCTGAGCTGAGTGGCCCAGGTCTTCAGTTGACTGAATAACTAAAAATATTCTGGGATTACAACTGGAAACTACCATGAATCATTCTGTTTTGCCTGTTTAACTTCAGAGCATCTAGAGGAAACTTAGGATTCTAGATTTTCATTCCCAAAGAAAAGGAAGAATATGGTTGCTTGTGACTATCAGTGAAGGAGAAGGAGAAAGTGCCAATTATTGATTATTTGCAATGTGTTGAATACTATCCTAAGGTCCTGTACACTACGTCATTGAAGCCTAGCAATCACCTTAGGGGGCAGATATTACCAACCTTGTTTGACAGGTGAGGATGCTCAGAGAGATCAAATGACCCACCCTAGGTCTCTCAACTAGAGGTGCTTATGTAGGCACTCAAAGGCAACATCCAACCCACTTAAATTTGAACTGGAGTCTACAAATAGCTGTTTTCATGGCTCTCCCGAGAACTACAAAAGCACTTCAAAATCCAATGATCATGCTGTGAATCAGTTTTTAAACAAATTGTTTATAGATTAATAATAGAAAAAATTACTTAAAAATCCCACCTTTCCTATCAGATTGTACCTCGTGAAGCATTTTACTTACAAGCTATCCATGTATTTTAGCCATCACTGGCCATATAAAATAAGTGCACATATGTTAATTAAGCATTTTTCTATTTAACCAGCTCTTTAGCCAAAGAAACACATGCCTACATAGCCCTTTGGGATATATTTCATAATTTTATCAATAAAAAGAGAGTTGGACAAAACCAATAATAAAATATGTCTCCTTCACATTCCAGTGAGACTTTGCCTATGTCTGTTCAGACTGTTCTATAGTGGGTTTGGTGCTGTGTTTAGCTTGAATCTAGTGTAGAAGTTACAAACTGATGAGCATTACTACGATTGTCTTGTCCTGGAGAAATCTCGGCTACCCATTTAAAAAGGGAATGATGAAATTTTCATTGCATTCCTCAATGGCAGCTGAGCACTCATTCCTTTTATGCGTTTTCAGCTTCTAGTAAGTAACTTTGCTTATTAAAAATATCAGGAAAAACTTAATTCGGGCACACTTCTGCTATACTGTAAGTTGCTCTAACATTCTGAAAGGCCCAGGACAACAAAATCAAAGTAACTCCAAACCAACCAGTAATTAAACATTTCTGGATATATTAAGGGCAGATGAAAAATGTTATTAGCTTTGACTGACTTATCTCCCGGATTCTAATTAGCACATTGTATCGTTTAAACCAATGAAGCCATAAATAAGAGGTTAACAAATTAAGTGATTAACTGTTTTTTTCTATTTCAATTTAAGAAAAATGTATTATATGACATATTTGTTATGGAAGATCACAAACATTACAAAAGTAACAGTGGTTAAAGTATATCTGTGACCAGCTTACTGGGTTGTCAAATCTCTGTGGAACAATTTTATAAACTTAATTTTTCTCCAATTACACTCTTTTGGCTATGCAAAGCCAAATTTCCTTGGCATATCCCACAAGAAATCTTGGGATAATTTCACTGATTTCTGGTCTCTTTTATTTATCAGAAGTCAAGACCAATTATAAACTTCAATCTCATATTAAGTGCAAATTTTGCCCCTTCCCTTAGCATGTGCTTGCACCAATTTACAGTGGGGAAGGATGATGATGTCTAAATCTAGAACCTTCTCGCCATGTCTTTCTAAGGTCTAGCTCCTCTAGTGCTGGGAGCAGGAAGAAGACAGGATGTTGTGTAAATGGTGACTTGTCAGTGGGGTATGTTTCCCTGGTCTTGCTCTGGTTTGTTTGGTTACTGGTGGTTTGTGCACAGAAAGCGTGTGTATTTCCTGATGTTGTGGTTAATATTATCCTAGTGCCCATCCTCTTATAGAGCGGCTGCCCAACATCTTTTCTGAGTTAGATATTGTCTCCTCTGGCCTGAAAGCCACCTGGGTAGCATTATGACTTCTGACATCCACTTTTGGAGTAAAGAGATCATGGATTCTATACACTCTCCAGGGACTAGTGGGACCCAAGAAAGGTGAGGGGTTCTCTAATCTCTTCCTAGCTCACTACTCCAGTGGTCTTTAGTTATCCTGCAGGCTTTGGCTCTACCTACAGAAGTCTTCTACCTACAAAAATCTTTGGGAGAGAAGCAGACATCAGTGTCTATGCTAACACACCTTCCAAACTTGCAGGAACTAAAGGCTCTGCCTTTAGTGGCACACCAGTGGATCTACAGATTCAGCTAGCTCAGTAAGCACCTTGCTGGGGTACCAGGTGACAGGATCCCTTTCCTTCAGGCACCACCATTCTCTGTGAAAGGATCTCTGGAAGGCTCCTTATTTGACTTTAGTTAAGGAGAGGGCTATTTTCTTCCCCTTGCACTAGATATAAATTCCATTTGGATAGGGCCTTTGTCTAGTAAACAGCTACATCTCTAGTGCCGAGAACACTGCCTGGAACATAGTAGATGCTTAATCAATATTTATTGAATGAATGAAAAACGGTGGGTCTCTTAGTAATCCCTGGAGGGAGGTGGCTGGCTTCAGTTGTTGGTGGCATGTTTAGAATATCGGGTACTTACCAGTTGCTGTTTTCAGCTGTGGACTCTGTTAACAATTCTGTGGCAACAGGAAGTCCCTTTCAACGCCATAGTACACATCTATTAACTATTTAAAAAAGTGTGTGTGTGTGTGATCAACATGGTAAATTTGAAGTTCAAGTAAAGCAAAAAGAATATCTGGGAAAATCAGAGTATGCATATTTTTCAGCATGTTTAATTAATATTACTACATGATAGTTCCATGGTCCACTACATGTTTATTCTGCGTGTCTGATGATACATTTATTTCAATAATAACGGGCTCATCCTTTTCTTAGAAAAATGGCTTCTGTCAAAAAATTCTCTATAACGAGAATAAATGCCATAATTGACTCCTACGGGAAATATGCATGGAATGAAGCATGCTGTAAGGGCATCATTCTTACTAATGTCACAATTTTCTGCTTCATTGACATCACAATACTTAGTCTGACAATTTATACTATCTTCATATCATAAAAATGTAAACATTTATTTCTTAAAAATCTATAGTTTTAAAATAAAAGAGGTTAGCTAAAACCCACAAATCATGCAATTCAGATGGTAACATAATTTTTTAACAGTGAAGCAGCACCTAGAAATAAACGGGATTCTAATATTTTAGTTTTGAAGCATCTAAATCCACAGTTCATTTAAAACAGTTCAGAAGAAGAATCGTGGTCTGTTAACTATTTTTAAAACAATAAAACTCAAAATATGGCAAAATGTTTCTAAAACACTTAAAAAGCCAAAATAAATTTGATCAAAATTCTGCATTCTCACTTGCCACATAAGCCTTAGAAGATAAAATTTACCAAAAAGGAAACATTTTAGCATTCTCAATTTTAGAATGGCATGATTTGCGACTCAAACCGTATTTAATTTTCTCAGCTACTGACAGACAATGTACAAATTCAACTAAAACGCCCATGAAGGATTCAGATATGTGAAAGGACACAAGAAAAAAGGATAGGAGGCTCTTAGGAAAATGTTTAAGAAACAAAATTGATGTCTACCTTAATAAATAAGCAGTCTGTGTAAACTTAAAAGCAAAACCATCACCTGAATGAAACTGAAGGTGACAGATGCTATTGTCTTTTCATTAATATTTGTTTTAAAATATGTTCACAAATGCTATGAATTTAAGGTAAAACAAGGAAGAGAATGAGAATAAATGAATGTAAGTCTAGCTAACTATTAACTTAGATGCGTCTTATGGGAGAAGAATCAACTTTCAAATGTAAATGTTTCAAATCTTCAACTTTCTGAATTGAGGGGAGGACAACAGTGTTCATGGGTTATGTCATCATCTTAGACTGGGTGACTAATATGCAGAAATCACAGAAAATAAAGATGAGGGCTGGGTGCAGTGGTTCACACCTGTAATCCAGCACTTTGGGAGGCCAAAGTGGGTGGATCATGAGGTCAAGAGATCAAGACCATCCTGGCCAACATGGTGAAAGTCTATCATCTCTACTAAAAATACAAAAATTAGCTGGGTGTGGTGGCATGTGCCTGTAGTCCCAGCTACTCGAAAGATTGAAGCAGGAGAATCACTCAATCTGGGAGGTGGAAGTTGCAGTGACCTGAGATCACACCACTGGACTCCAGTCTGGCGACACAGTGAGAGTCTGCCTCAAAAAAAACAAAACAAAAAAAAAAAGAAAAAAAGGAAAAAAGAAAATGAAGATGAGAAAGTAATATGCCACCATTACTCACAAACGGCTTAGAGTAAATATTTATTACAAACTAAAATTTTCACATTTGGATGGTTATAATACATGAATGGTCCAAAGAGGCTTTTTCTTTCGTGGGGACAGGGGTGGGGAGTGTCTGAGAATGGCAGCAAATTCGATTTTTAAAAATTGTTTTTTGGTATCAACTAATTTAACAGAGAACATGGTATCAAAATTTTATCTCTAATATTACCTTGCAAAATAAGTGTGTTCTCAAATTTTCCTGCAAGTCTTCAGCACTGGGGCTGGACCAAGTTGCACCTTGTAAAGGCAGCAAGCCTTCAGCTTTATCCTCCCTTGAGCCAGTCACCTGCCTTCTGAGTGGCCTTACTACTAAGGTGGATATGGAAGCAGAGGCAGAGAACTGAGGTTGGGGGACTTCACAAAGAATGGCTGATCTTACTACTGGGAAGCTGGGAGACTGTCATGAGTAGAAATTTGGGGATCAGAATTTCAGCTCTGGGATGAATGATACACATTAATATAGAGTAGTTTTGCTAGTAAATCTTCACATTTTTATTTTACAAGATGAAATTTCAACTCAGTCTTAAAAAGTCAATTTTAATAAGGATAAAGGGAAAAATGCATCTTTAATTACTGCCAAATGAAAGACATACTGTTGGTTTACCTCCTGTGGAAAAAGTAATAAAATAGCTATGTGGCTGCTGAATTCAATGTGCTCTTGAGGAACTTTCCATAAAATGTTAGTAAGTGACTCGACATACCCTGTTATTCAAGGAAGAGCTTATCCACTGGATAATTATTCTGAAACTGGTTTATGTTCACTTACAATATATGTAACTCTCAATCAGAAATAAATGACTCAGTAGACCTAGTGATGAGCAGCTAATACCTGATACTAATAGATCCTAGAAGTCTCCAAAGCATTCTTAGACAAGAACACTGTGAGTGAAATTTCCTTTCCCTTATTAGATTCAGATTAGAGGTGCAATACCCAAAATGATCAACTAATTTTGAAAAATACTGCATGCAAAAAAATTACCTTCCAACTGACTCAAATACTGCAAGCTGGTCCACACAAAAATGCCCATTTCTGGATACCTATGATTTACCTGAGTTCTTCTAGCCTATTTTCAGCTGGGAATGTCCATTTGAATAAACCTCTTCCTGCTATAGTTCTCTTAACTACAGTGCATGATCTTGTGACTCTGTCAGGCTCACCCTAACCCTGCCACTGCCAACCCACACATCTCTTCTAATTACCCCCAGTTGTGAGAGACAGGCATAGTCCTAATCATTTTCTTCTTGCAGGTGTGCTCACTGCCTCATCTCACCCATACTCACTACAAGGAGGCCTTTTAAGTAGGCCACCCACACTCTCACAGTCGTTTCTATAGTCAGAACAGCCAGCTGTGCTGGACCATGCTGTCAAAAGAAGGGAGAGATGACTCTTAAATATTGAGGAAGTTGCAGATTCTGTTAGCTCTCTTCTAATTTTCAATGACCAGAAACTGTCTTTCATTGGTCTTTAGTGTCATCCTTAATTATCTCAATAAGACATTTTTCCTAGACAATTTTGCTAGGGTGACAACAGAAGTTTCCCCAGCCCTTGGCAAATCTCTGCTCTAAGCATAAAAAACAAACAAAACATTGTTTATTGACTCTTAAGAGGTAGTGGGTTTTTAACCTTGCAGGATGACCAAGTGTTGAATATTTGGTAACAATTTTGTAAAATCTTTTACGTCCCATTAAGAAATTAACTGATAGAATACCTAAGGGATAGCAGTAAAAGTAGACTCAGTAGAACAGAATAAAATTAAATGATCCTAAATCAACCGAAATGTAACTGAAGCCTTCTGAATAGGCAGGTGGCTTCTGAAAAGAGTAGGGATTAATGAAGTTAAACAGCTTGACTGGCTCAGAGAGTTTACAGGTTTGTAGAGAATGAGTGGCTTATAGCTCGATCACTGGCTCCTGAAAAGTCAGGAAGTTGGGCCACTTATCAGATCAATGGTATCTGAAACCAAGAAACATGAAGCCATTGAGCTCCACGGATATGAACAGTGGCATCTACTGAACTCCTCTCACAAGGGCAAGATTTCAACCTCTAAGGGAGGGCTAGGTCGCCGGCTATACAGTACCCTCTGGTGGCCAGATTTGGCACCGCAGATTTTCTGCCTTTTAAGAAAAGAGGCCGGCTTCTTTTCCTTTTTTTTTTAAATGCAAAGACTTATCATCGGGTTATGTCTTGATAAAGCCATCATAAACTAAAAATATTGTTAAGTCTAAAATGCATGTAATACAGCTAACCTACCAAACATCATAGTTTAGCCTAGCCTAACTTAAACATGCTCAGAATAATATACATTAGCCTTTACTTGGACAAAATCATCTAACGCAAAAAGCCTATTTTATAATAAAGTGCTGAATATCTCATGTAATTTATTGAATACTGTACTGAAAGTGAAAAGAATGGCTATATGATTACTCCAAGTACCGTTTATACTGAATGTGTATCACATTCATATTGCTAAAAAACTAAGTGGACCCATCATATGCTCTGTCTGTAATTCTAAATCTTTCTAGACAAAGAAGGAATCACCAATAGCACTGCTAGGCTATGGGCAGGTGGTCAGCTACCTACTAGGTGTAAATCTGTCACCCAAAAAGTAAGTTACTATAGTGGCTTTAAGGGATAAAATGTTCCTCTGAATGTGTTTAGAATCCCATGGGTCCAGCTACTTAAATTAAAAAATCTGGTGAGTACTTAACTATTTAAAATTTAATTATTTGCAGACACTTACTTTACACGAAGTATTCTTATATATATTCATATTGCTATAAATATGTACATAATAGCTAACATGCACTGAGTGCTTACAACTGGCAGACACTATGCTGTTATTTAATAGGCAATAATTCTACAAATTAGTATTATTAGTATCATCATTTTTCAGCGTTTAAGTTTTCAGAGGTACCAAGAGTTTGAACTTTAAGACATTTAGCTAATTAAAAAATGTGGCCAGGATTTGAATCCAAGGGAACCGAATTTTGGAGCTGGCACTCTTAAACACTATACAATGCAGTTAAAGATATGTAAGTTTACCAGCCATAATAAAATTTTCCAAATAATAGTTTCTTAAAAATTTTAAATTAGGTTCAGATTATTATAGAGACTTGCAAGTCAATGATGCTTGAAAACAAAAACCCTATGCCAGTTGAGCGTTCATTTCCTAGAATGTCTACTTACATACACCTTATGGTGGAGAGAGGAGTTTATAATTGGCCACAGAGCTGAGACCTAATATTTTTCAAATTATAATATATTTTACAGTACTTCACAATTTACAAAGCATGTTTACATATATTGTATTACATTGACCTCACAATAATATTGTGAAATGGGGCAGATAATTCTGTAAACAGGTATTATTCTTAACTTTACAGATGATTAATGAGGCTTAGAATGATAAGTCATTTCCTTAAATAACACAATTCTCTCAAAATCTCACATGTTCCAAATGATTGAATACATTATGAATTAATGATCGAATGCATTACAAATTAGCCTATCAGTCTTTATCATCTATAGTCTATAGTCTTTATCATCTGTCATATAAAATAAAAAAATTCTCACAATAAACCAAAAGAAAATTTTACTTCATTTTATTTCTGCTTTGTCTACAATAAATATTATAATTCAACACTATTGTTGAACTAGCAAAAACCCACATAAGAAAATAAAAATCAGAACATGATAAGCTATAGGAAGGAGAATGGGAACAAGTATGGATCATAAAATCCAGAGTTAGCAGCAAGATGGTCCAAAAATTATAAGATTAAGTGCTTTATGTAATCGATGATTACTCTGCATTTTTGTAATTAGTTTGTAAAGTGCCTTCAAAAATTTGTTACTCTTTTATAATCCCTAAGAGTTCACTGGGAGACAGTAACAGCCTTTACATGGCAGATGAAGAACATTTTGAAAGTATTATAAAATTATTATTTTTGTTTAAAAGAAAACATTGTTATTCTAATCATAACACAAAGCCCCAAATTCTTTCTGAATATAAGCAATGGCATTTACAAACATTCCTGCTGCACCCATCTTCTACAACCCCTGTTGTAATGAACTGGCATACCTGCCTCCACTGACAGACCGGATCACCCTAAAGTAGTCTCTCAGAAACCTATCTACACAGTTAGCTTCTTTCTCTTGTGCATCTTCAAACTCTCTTCGTCTTTAGCATCAACATGATATACTTTTTGATATTTCTCATTTTAAACTTTAACTGCTTTTTCTTAAGAAAATTCTGCCTTGACTCACATTCACCCCTCCAATTGTCAGAATTCCATCTTTCTTCTCCCCTTCAGAAAGTCAAAATTCTCAAAGTATGGAGAAAACAATCTCCATATTTTAAACTGGCAATCAGACTTCAACTTGCTCCACACTGGCTTCTGTTCCCCTAATGCTCTCCAAACTCCTCTTGTTAGGTTGCCAAAGTTAAATGAATTCTTTTTAGTTTCTATCTTATTTGGCCCCTCCAGCTGTACCTGATACTTTGTCCACAACTTTCCTTCTTGAAACCTCCTTCTCTTGGCTCGTACAACACCATGCTCTCTTCTCTCCTAACTTTATGGCCATTTCTGTCTCCTTTATTGGCTTCTTCTTAACTCCTAAATGTTAGAACTACTCAGGACTCTGGAATTTTTACTATATACTCCATTTCCTAGGCAGTTTCATACATGCTCTGGGCTTTAAATACCATCTATCTGATGGTATCTCTAATACAGATCTGTCTTCTAAGTTCCAGAACTTAGCAATTCTAATTAGATGTCTCATGGATATTGCAATACTCAATATGTCCAAATCTGAGAGAGACCCTCTAATCTGTTTATCTTTTAACCTTTCCTATTTCACTAAATGGCTCTTCCACCATCCATCTAGTTGCAAATGCTAAGAACCTACCATATTCAAATGTTACCATGCCTTGTGTTCATACGACCTACCAATATATATTAAATCGATGTCCTCCTTTTCATCTGCTGTCATCTCCCCAGGCAAAGCCCTCTCATCTTGAGCAGCCTGTTTCAATAGCTTCCTAACTAGTTTTCTTCTATCTTTGCTTCCCTCCAATTCACTCTCCATACAGCAGCCAGAATTATTGTTTGTTTGAAAATGTATACTGGGTCATGTCCTGCCACTAAGATACATACATGGCTCTTTTTTTTGCATATAAAATCTGAGTGTGGCCTTCAATGAATCTAGTCCTGTCTAGATCTGCAGCTTCAGCTTGTGCCACTCTAGCCATTACTTCTGTTTCCATCATGACTGATTCTCTTTCAGTTTCGCATGTTTACCAAGCTCTTTGCACACTGAATTAGTAGTAAAATGATCCAAAAATAGAGGTTAGGATTAAATGATTACATGCCTTTCCCTTGCTTAGAATGCTGTTCCACAGTCCCCACTTTGGCTTCAGGACTTTTTTGTTTAACACAGTTCCTTCTACTGAGAATGTCCTTTCCCTCATCTCTGCCTGATGAAATTCTACTCATCTTTAGGACTGAGCTTAAATGTCACCTTCATCAAGTCTTCCTGGTCAAATTTTCCCTATAAGCAGACTGAGTTACTTTTTTCTCCATATATCTAAAGATAATTTTGCATATGTCTCTGTTATAACATTTATCACTGTACTGCAATTACTTTTTAAATTTCTGCCACATTAGAACTGTACAATGTGAGACACCTGAATGTAGGGCTGGGCCTTATTCTTTAGATCCCCAAATTTAGCGGGTGCCTAACATCATCCAATCTGTGACTCATTATTATTCCTTTAAGAATAAGAGCCATCCTACATGGCAACAACCACTAGTGAAGATTGTATTTATCAACTTGTTCATGTTTATCATCACTGTGGCATACAGACACTGAGAAAAAACAACTCAATATTATTCATTAAAGATGTTACTGTGATGAAGTTTCCTGAAATCTGAGGTCACCTGTTAGACCATATCCAAAGACTTGAATGTCTCAATCAATTTATTGGTTAGCACAATTCTCAAGCCTCATTAGGAGCCATAATTTCTATGGGTGACATCTTAATGCTGAGTAGGAGCCAGAAGCTTTGTGGACTCTCAGGTTCATGCACCTGAAAGGCCCATGTTTGATCTTGGTCAGAAGTACCAAGAACAGGGGTGAGAAGAGGAGATTGTAGAACACCCATTGTATAGAGGAGGCAGTGATAAAAGAGATGGCCTATTTAGCTTACTTCAAAAGCCTTTCATTCTCAAGAACCAGGAAAACAATTTTAGAGCTGACTACAATAGATCTTTTGCTAGACTGTTCTAAAGGGTAATTTTTTAGAAGGTAAAACCATATTAGCAGAACATTAATCCATAATAAGATTGAATACAAATTGTTAAAGAATAGACTCCATGTAATATTACAAAAATGAGGTCTGAGCTGAAAAACAATGCATTTGAAATATTTAAAAATAAAAAAACAATTCTCTTAAGGAGGTCTTTTAAAGCATCGTCTCACAACTACACTATGATAAAAGTCAGCATCAAGTTTAAAGAAGTGAAACAAAACACTGTCACCATGCCCCTATGAGCTCAAACTCTGAGAATTATAAACAGCAGATTTAACAATGACAACCTTTCCATTTTTTGCCAAACGCAAAACAAATTATGCTAGTTCCTCCTCTAGAATTTCTTGCTTTTTCTGCCTATGACCTTCTCAGTTCATCTACAAGCAGCACCGTTCATTGACTGAACTCTTATCTGACAGTTTGTCATAATTAAATATGGTAAACAGTATCATGATGTTCTTGTTCACTTTAAAGCAAACTATGTAGCACTATAAATTCTGTCTGGGCCTTAGATACACTTTGAGGCAAAGGTAGATATACTGGGCAGAGAAAACATCAAGATTTGACTTTTACTCCAACATGAACTTAAGTGTAAACTGAAAGTTTGTATTCAAAACATTAGAGGAGAAAAGTTTAATGTAATGTGTATTCAACATGATAATATCCTCTGTTTTATCCAGATAATTCATCAAAACCAAAGGTATGGAGGGAAGGGGAGAATCAGGCAGTGATTTCCTTATAGATATGAAAGCTTGGGAGCAACTCAGTCCAATGCAGAGACTTTTATTGCCCCACAAACTCTAACACTGGGCAGACTTGGGTTTTTACTGGTTAGGTGATGAAAAGTCCAAGGTAATTATCGGGACTAATTAGAATTGCAAAGGGCACTGACTTGAGGTCACTGAAATAAAGCTATACTTTATATTTACCAGCAGTCTGAAAGGGCTATGGGTAAATGTTCTGGCTGTGTGGCCCCCTTGTAAGCAGGATTTTCATTCCAGTAGAAAAAGGAAAAAAACTGATTCCAGGTGGAACCAATGTTACCTCCCCACCCTTTTTTCAGTTGAGAGCTGACAATCATGTTATGAAATGAAAAAGGTGAATGCATAAACGGATTTTAGTGTTACCATAAAACAAAACTTACCACAAAACCAATGTGGCTTTTTTAATGACATGAATAATAGATGTTGAGCAAATGATAATTATTCATAATTAATTTCATTTCAAAAATCGCCATAGCCAAAATTATTTTTACTGTCAACCCAAAATGTTTCCAAATTCTCTAACATCTATAAATTAAATCACTCTTGATGATTTCCACTACAACCATGCAAGGTTTAATACTTTTACAACAAAGGAGTTTCACCCCAAAATACATTACTCTGGCATTCTGACTATTTTGAGTAAAAGGTACTTGAAAAACAGAAACTGCAAGAACACTCTGATCTTTCTTCTTCATAACAGCAGGAGAAGAAATTCCCATGTGAAAGATGGCCTCCCTCTACCAGCAGGAAAACATCATTCTTATCAGCAAGGACGGGAAGCTGAGACCAAGGGAAATCTGTACAAACAAACCTTGTTAAGCTAACCCTTATCTTCCTAGTTACTTCTCTGCCCAATTAACTACTCTGCCCAAGCCCCTCTGCCTTGTCATAGTTTCACAATTTACTACTCTTTCTAGTAAATTCAGTATATACGTAGTAAATTCAGTATATACGTTTTCAATTCTAACTGCATCTGTGGGTCTTCATTTCCTTATGAAGGCTCCTTGCCATGTGAAATTCGTACTAAATAAATTTGTATGTTTTTCTCCTGTTGATCTATCCATGTCAATCTAATTCTTAGGCCTAGCTGAAATACCCTAAAAATGGGTAAAGGTCAATTTCACCTCATCTACAATACATACATATCCTCATATCCTTTAAAAACAACTTTCTCAATCCCAACTCCCTAGCAGCCACTGTGTACCGTCAATGTCCGTGGCCGAGAGCTAAGGGTTCCTGAGCTCTCCTCTGCAAATCCCACTCATGGGTCCTTCACCAAATGTCCATTAGCAAGTCATTCAGCCATTTCCTGTCTCAGTCTCCACAAGTTCTGAAATGCTCGATGGCTTGGGAAGCTGAAATTCTGTGGTATAAGGTTGCAATGGCTAGCCTAGCATAATCATACTTGGTGGTGGCCCTAATGAAGGCGAGGGAGAAGGAAGGGAAAGGACACAGAGAAAAGGCCCTAGGAGTCTGTTTCAGGGCTTCTCAGTCTTGGCACTAATGAACCATTTGGTGGGGTTGGGGTGATTCTTGGTTGTAAGGGGCTGTCCTGTGTTTTGTAGGATGTTTAGCAGCATCCCTAGTGTCTACACACTAGATGCCAGTAGCTTTCCCCAAGTTTGGACAACCCAAATGTCTCCAGACATTATCAAATTGTCCCTGGAGGACAAAATCACCCCTGGTTGAGAACCAGTAGTCAATTCTAGGGTCTTGGGCATAGGGAGGTGTAGGAAGAAAATTAAACAGCGGGGAGAATCTGAATTCAGACAGACCCTTGGGCTGTGTGTGGAAGAAGCAAGTGGCTCTTGGTCACATACTTCTCTCTGTGAATATGACTCAATGTAGCAGAAATTTGAAAGTGAGCACAAGGACAAGAGGAATGGAAGTCAGGAAGTGAGAAAAATCTGTAAGGAAGAATTCCAATCCAAATAATCTGCTCCTCATTGACAAGGTGATCCCTATGTATCTACTGAAAAGTACTCAGTAGATGATAAGAGTACTTTTATAAACTTAAGAAGCTAGTTTATAAAGCCCATCAGGAAGCAGAGTGAGATTGAGATTTGCAGGTAGGGTGGAAGAAGGGAAGGGGAGTTGGAAGGTAGACAAGGGTTTCCCCCACCTAAAACAAGCTTGGGCTTAAGATTGATCAAGTTTGTCTCCTGAGCAGAGCAAAGAACTTACACACGAGAGGGTTGCAGTGCAGCGTTTTAGCCAACTTTTCCAAGCCAGATGCCTGGCGTTCTCACTGACGAAGCTGGCAGAACCTAGAAAAATCCTTATTACTCCCCCAAGTTTGCAGAGGGACTTCACGTGACTAAAACTAGCTGCAGGAAAGAAAAGGGACATTTTCTTTTCTGCCTAGCCATGCACAAAGTTTTGCAACTTGCAGAAAATCATCAGAGTTCTTTCCATTTCTGAGCCTCTCAAATAAATGGATATACTATAAACTCATGTCACAGAGTTGTTCTGAAGATTACACGAGGCCACAGTTGTTAAAAAGCCCAGCACAAAGGTGGCACAGCTGGCTCCCTACCCTCTGTCTCCCCTTCATTTTTAATTTTCTTTGGGCTCATGCACCACATGCCCACATCTGCGCCACCAGAGCTTTCTACGTCTGCTCTTATACACTATATTTACCAGTTTCTGTTGTTATCTTGTTCTGGGATTTTCCTCTTTCCCTATGTTCCTGATGAGATGGCAGTGGTGCTTGCTGCTAAATACATCTAAGTCCTTTCATCACTGGTGACAAGAGTGTATGTCAGAGGTAGCAGTGGAGAAGATGCAGGAAAAAGAATGCCATAGTGTGGATGACACACTTCAGCTTTATCACTGTTCTACCCTTGGCAGCTCTGACTGACTCCACCTGCGTAAAGACATGAGAAACTTACTTTCTGTGTGATAGTGCAGGCCTGTAGTTTAGCAGGAAACTTGAGAGGCAGTTAAAAGATGAAGAAGTGTCCAGGCGCAGTGGCTCACACCTGTAATCCTAGCACTTTGGGAGGCCGAGGCGGGCAGATCACGAGATCTGGAGTTCAAGACCAGCCTGGTCAACATGGCGAAACCCTGTCTCTACTAAAAATACAAAAATTAGCCGGGTGCAGTGGCAGGTGCCTGTAATCCCAGTGACTAGGGAGGCTGAGGCATGAGAATTGCTTCAACCTGGGAGGCAGAAGTTGCAGTACGCCCAGATCATGCCACTGAACTCCAGCCTGGGTGACAGAGCAAGATTCCATCTCTGGGGGGCAGGGATATAAAAAAGCATCAGGAGTTCAGCTTTTGCTAGGTAAGAGAAAGTTCTTAACAGACTAAATCTTTTGCAGATAATGAACTGTGGACAAAATACAAGAACCAACCACTGAAGTCTCTGGAGAATGAACAAAAACACATTTTTCACCCTCCACAAGAAAACATTTACAATGTCAGGGATGTAATCCAAAATTACTTGACATACAAAGAATCTGGAAAATGCAATCCACCCCCAATAGAAAAGACAATCAACAGAAACCAACCTTGATATGACCCAGATATCAGAAATAACATGACTTTAAAGCAGCTATAATTACTGCTGCGGTAAGAGAGGATATACTCATTATGGATGAAGAAAATGGGAAATCTCAGCAGAGAAACTGGAAATACAACAATAACAAAAAGAAATAGCTTTAAAACTTGAAAAATTCAGTATCTGAAGTAAAAAGTTTGCTGGATAGGCTTAATAGATTGGAGATGACAAAACATTGATTGGAAAAAGGTCAATGAAAGTTACTCAATCTGAAGAGGAGAGAGAAAAAAATTTAAAAAAGAAAGTGTTTCAGGACTCTCTAAAGTCCCATAAGGTGGGGAATGCACAAATGTGGCAGGAAAAAACATCAGAGTAAATTATAGCTACAAACAGTCCTAAATTTGTCAAAAGACAATTTTATAAATTCAAGAAGCTTGTGAACTGTAAAGAAGATTAAAAACAACATCAATCACAAAATAAATGCCTAGGTTTGATAAAGAACAAAAATAAAAAAGTTGTGAAAGGAGACAGAAAAAAACAAATACAGGGCAACAATTAGAATCATCAGACTTCTCTTTAAAAAATATGAAGTCCAGAAGACACATGGAACAATATTTTAAACTTTCTGAGATAGGGGAAGCACACTTCACTTTAAATATAAAGGCACAGAGAGGTTAAAGTAAACAGATGTAAAAAGAGCATGCAAACAGTGAATGACTATAGTACAAAATGAGAGGCGGGAGCATATCACCTGCCTAGCTATCACAGTATGATTCCAAAGAAACAACAACAATCACCAAGAAGAAACAAACAAACAAAAAACTTCTTCAAATAACCATGGCACTGAATTCAAACTGTTTCTGATAACAGCAATGACAACATCTCTCTGTAACAATCTTGACCAGCATATATCACAATTACTACAGAGACTACTGACAAGAAATCCGACCTTGGTATGCTCTACATGACTGTACTCCCACCCTCCCAGTGAAATCAAACAAAATTAATAATAGCCTACCACATCAGAGGGATTCTATTTGGCGGAAAGTTTCAGGCTATGCTCTTGCCTCAAAATTGGCAGAGAAAACACATAAATACATATACAAAAAGCAAATATAGCAGAATCTTCAAAATTGTTGAAATCTAAGTAGAAAATGTTGAGTGTTTATTGTACTATTTTTCAGCTTTTTGGATATATTAAAATTTTTCATACTGAAAAAGAAAAATTAGCCAGAGGAAGCTTTATTCAAAATACCTTCCCCTCTCTTTCCTCCATATTTTGATATATTCTTGTTGGGGAGGTATATCAGGATACTAACTGTATCTTTAGATATGAAAAGAACTTCACATGATTCTGATATATATCAACCACTGCTAGAAAATCCACATGGATAAATGCTAGAATGAGGGCTAGGACTTTTTCTAGTTGGTCCATTACTGCATCTAGTATGTTTTCAAGGAATAAATGTTCGATGAATAAATAGCTACCCTAGATGTTTAATAAAAGAAGACGTCTGAGCTTGCATGTTTACTGCAGCACAATTCACAACTGCAAAGATATGGAATCAGCCTAAGTGCTCATCCACAGATGAGTGGATAGAGAAAATATGGTATTATCTATACTATGGAATACTACCCAGCCATAAAAAGTAACAGGAACATCTTTTGTAGCAACTTGGATGGAACTGGAGGCCATTATCCTAAGTGAAGTAATTCAGGAACGGAAAACCAAATACTGCATGTTCTTACTTGTAAGTGGGAGCTAAGCTATGGATATGCAAAGGCATGCAGAGTGGTATAATGGACACTGGAGACTCAGAATGGGGATGTGGGATTTAAAAAATCACCCACTGGGTACACTGTACACTATTCGGGTGATGGTTACATTATCAGCCCAGCTTCACCATTATACAACTTACGCATGTAACCAAAAACCAATGGTATCCCTAAAGCTATTGAAATTTAAAAGAAAAAAAAAAAAAAAAAACACCTGGTAAGACTCCTAGACTTTATAATCTCAAGACAGGACTTTTTTTAACATAAATTCTGAACATTATCTGGAAAAACTGTTGGTCGGAATACATTTGTCTAGTATTCTTTCAAGGATAGAATGACTTTTTGATAATCAGACTTTTCCATTATTTGTCACTTAGTAACCTTCCATACTGAAAAATACTTTAAAGTGTAACACTTATTCAACTGAAGCTAGTTGAATTCTCACATTTCTCACACTCCCCTTGAGCTAGCATTAAAGATTAACTTAAAAGGTCATGAAGGAATTCAAATTTCCAGCATGCCCATCTTGACACTTTGAAATAAATGTAAACATATCCTAATGTCACTTCATCTACAACATTCACCTTCCCAAGGAGCTCTAAAAGAAAATAACCTGCAGGTGAATTTTTGACATGCAAGTCTTGAAGATAAAATAATATAGCATTCCTCCAGATCAGTTATATGCCTTAAAAACATTATTTCTCCCTGAATAAAAATGAATCAGAAGGTTGTGATTCCTAAGAGCAATTAAAGTTAAAGCTAAATGTTCTCAAAACAATTTTACATAGCTCATTCTAAACGTTTCTTACCAACTTTTAAATAAGAATGACAATGTTTTTATGGATCTTGTGAATAATGTAAAGGTAAAAAATACATATACATATAAAATATAATTTGTGAATGAGGGTAGGGATTACCAATGCCAGAATGGATAAAAACATGTTTTCTGGCATTTAGGTAACTCTGCCCGCTATGAGATGACCCTCAGAAGTTGTCTTAACATTTGCCCAGCAGTGACTTGATTCAATGACCAATATTCAAACAGCACTCCCTTAGAGACTCTATGCATGACCTCTGACTGCTTGGTGCCTAACTCTCCACATATGTCAAACAGAGAGAAGAATAATTGCTAGCTACCTCCCAGCAATTCTAGAAGATTTAATGAGGCAGGGAGCCAGACCTCCATGGTGAGTCAATTATTCCCTGGGTAGAACTTATGTTATTTGTGAGGTGCCGTAATTCTAAGGATAATAGAGTATTGTACAAGCATTAAAAATTGGTACTTCTCTATTCCCCAAAGTGTTGACATTAAATCTTTCAGAATAATATACTCATCTAGGAACAAATTGTCTAATATTTTATAAAACAGTTTAAATTTGACAGAATGAAAGCATACAGGTTTTATAATGTTGTTTCTTTTCTGATTATTAGAGAGAGAACACCAATCTTTTAAGACAAATGGGTTTAAAGGAATAGACAGATAAGGGAGCAGCTCTCTAATTGAATCCAGACCTATTAAAATGGGCACCAGGTACCATGAGCTATGTATTTCATTGAGCTGGGCCAAGTCCAGAGTCCACTAATTTCAGCTTGCCCAAGTCAAGGTTAGGATGCTGCCATGGTAGAAAAGATATGGATCTGCTGATGAAATGTAATTCAATTCTTACAAAGAATGGGGCCCAATATTAGCTTACGTGATTAATAAAACACACATTAAAAAGGCAGTAATAAACACTTAATTTTGGATTAGTGAAGTCACAGGATCTTTAAGTAGTTCACACAGGATGGTCATGCTCTCATAAGTTAAAATGGAGAAAATTGATTTTTTACACCAGATTAGCCACACAGTATTAATCACATAAAATGTTTCCCCAAAAGTCTTGGCATAAAAATGGGCCAATGTGTTCTGTTGTGCCTAATTTTTCCCCAAAGTAAATTTAGATGGGGGTGGGGAGGGAAAACTTTAGAAAGCAATCACAAATTTCAAAATCAATAAATTCAAATTGTTTTTAAGGCAGTAAATACACAGGCCTGCCAAATGCTGCAGGAAATTGATGTACAATCTGTCTGGCAGCTGGACCATGTGAAAAACTTTTAGAAAATACCTTAAAATAACCAAGAGTCTAAAGGCTTAACAAACTTTGTTTCAGTAAGACAATTTTCCTGGTCCACAAAAAAGATAAGGAGGTAAAAGGTGGGATAACCAATCTAACGTAGGATGTGGTGAATTATCTTGGGTATCTTAAATTGGTACTTAATTTGGCCTGAGCTCAGAAGAAATGGTTTACCATGGTGATTAAGACCAGCTGCTAGGTGTCATGGATTTAAATTATACAACAGAACACAAGAGTGTGTTTGAAGGCAGAGGGGTAGGACAGTCTCCAAAAAGCTCCAAGTGCCACCTCTGTTCAGTGAAAATTAAGTCAGTTTTTTACTACCCTTTAAGAGCTGCCTCCACTGATTTGGCCTTGAACATAGACTGAATGAGAAGATTTAGTTTTCCAACATACGTGCCACCATGGCTTAAAGACTTAATCTAGTTCACTTTATTCAAGGTCTCACAATTTTTCAAAAAGACCAGAAAGCCATTTAAACAAAGAAAATAATTTCCTTCCTACAAAAAT
Organism: Aotus nancymaae; assembly: GCF_030222135.1. Taxonomy (NCBI): domain Eukaryota; kingdom Metazoa; phylum Chordata; class Mammalia; order Primates; family Aotidae; genus Aotus; species Aotus nancymaae. Next base: position 47,480,277 of record NW_026988450.1, read on the forward strand.
CGGGGGTAAATCCTAACCTTTGTCATTAAAAATAGTTTTAGTCTGATACCAAAATATCCTTATTAACACTTAAAAGTTGTTCACTTAAAAGTTATAAAGGATAAAGGTCCCACATTAAATGAAAAAATTCAAACAATACCAATATAAAAATGTACTAAATAGTGAAAGTTCACTTTTGACTCTGCACTTCCAGCTACCAAACTCACCAGGGAAAACTGATTTGTTGAAGAGAGTGAAGAGTCTACATTAAATTAGAATATAACAGTACAAGTTTATGGACTTTTTACATCATATATGTACTTTCAATGTGACTAAACTATTTCACCATTTATTATGGTTTTTCTTTTTCAATGTAAATATAAAGATAGGTACCTTTGGGGAAGAAAAAAGAAAAGAAGTAAATATAAAGAAAATAACACTGGAACTAGATTTTCAATAGTGCAGTTAATAAGGATTAGAAAATACTATAATAGAAAACATAAGTTTAAAAATTTTAAGATCCTCTTTTTATGACTTAAATCATATATGTATAATACACACACATATATATATGTAAGTATACATACATATACACAAACTATATATTATAGCATATAAAATACTGAGTAACACAATGAATCTGATCTTTTTGGGTATTCTTGAAAAAAATAAACTTCATCATTTGACTTATCTAGAAGAATTTTATTGGCCAGGTGCAGTGGCTCACACCTGTAATCCCAGCACTTTAGGAGGCCGAGGTGGGCAGATCACCTGAGGTTAGGAGTTTGAGACCAGCCTGGCCAACATGGTGAAACTCCAACTCTACTAAAGATACAAAAAATCAGCCAGGCATGGTGGCACACCCCTGTAATCCTAGCTACTTGTGAGACTGAGCCAGGAGAATCACTTGAACCCAGAAGTCGGAGGTTGCAGTGAGCCAAGATCATGCCAGTGCACACCATCCTGGGCAAAAAGAGCGAAACTTTGTGTCAAAAAAAAAAAAAAAGAATTTTATTTATAAATCTAATGGCCGGTCACGAGACAACCCATATACAAGTAGTCAATTTGAATTTTACCTAGAACCATTACTGTTGCCCTAAAAGCCAGATTCATTTTAGTCAACTAAATTTTATGGAGTATGTTTTATGAACAAAGTATTGTATGAAGCTCTAGAAAAATAGCAGAAGACACAGTCCTTCTCAAAGGCTTTCCAATGCATTATCAAGAACATATATAGTCACAAGTAATTACAATTTGAAAGCAGCACACAGATAAAGAAATTAATTACCACTGGTGGGACTGGAGACTCTTTAATAGAAGAGATAGGTTTAAGCTGGGTTAAGATTTCAACTAGCAACACAGGAATGAAGGGTGCTCGAAAATAGCACGGAAAGGCACAAGGAAACAGTACAGACAATTGTACAAGTAAAGACAAAGAAGCAGGAGGCTGTCATGTTCACTTGAAGGGCAATGAAGTGGCAGGGTGAGACTAGAGTTTAGGGGGCACAGAGAAGGCAGGAGTAGAAGATGAGGCTGGAGAAGTAGACTGGGCGGATTTTGGAGCCTATCAGCTATAAACAAAAAAGTTTAGCATTTATACTATAGAAGTAGGGGGCCATTTCTCAAAGTGAATGACATGATCAAAATCATGATGCATGAATTGGAATGGAAAAGAAGAACAGCTAGGCAGAATATGGCCCTGACAAATCTCCAAGGAAGGGTAATGTTGCACAGATTAAGGACAGTAGCAGTGAAAACTGGACAAAGGAAACAGAGCGAAAGACACATTCTGAAGAGAGACATAAGGAAAAGATCTTAGGCTCCAGGAAGCCTCAGATTTGAATTTTGGCTCCTCCAACTATTTGCTTTCTTGCATTGGGTACATTCTTAGCTCCTTTAACATATAGTTTCCTTATCTATAAAATAGGGATAATGCACTTGCCTGTGTGGGAAAAAAAAACTGTGAGAAAAAGATAGAAAGTCGTCTAGATAATTCATGTCCACACACTTATTTATTCAATACCACATAATGATAAAAAGAATAAAATATAGCCTCTATCTGGTTGAGGAAACAGATTTACAAACAACTAAAGTGACAATAATCTGATGTAATCAGAGCTATACTAGGAGTAAGGTCTAATAGGAACATAGAAGACAGGGTGTGTGTAAAGCCACTCAAGACTGTGTAAAGGTGGTGAAAGGGTTCAATGAAGTCCCACAGAGGTGATGTGTGAACCAGGCTACTCACAACTTTAAGGTTTCTTATTTTCACATCAAATCACCAGGTCCTTTACCACATAAATTATAGCACACAACCCCCTAGGACATGGTGTATCATTTGGATTCTAGAGTGTGAAAGTCCAAAGGAAATGGTGCAGGGAAAAAAGGGGAGGTGAGGGGAGGTAGGGTAGACAAAGAAAGATTAAAGTATGAATGAATTTCAGGCAAATACCTACTCAGGAAACAATACTTGAAAGAAAGCCAGATAATACTTAGATACCCAGTGTGATACAATGTTAAGGCAGCAAAACTCAAAGAATGCAATAAGTTTCAGTTGTTTAGTAATTTTTTTAGTAGGTGAAGCTGAGTTGAGGTGGCTACTAACAGTGTCAATGCCCTGTCTGAACAAGTTTTAATTTAACTTCAAGCAACAAATACATAAGCTTTTGTTTAGACTGTTTACATATATTTGTCTACCGCTGATAAGAGCTAAAATAACCTTTCTCAAGAAAGTGAGAGAAAACTATGATTGCAAAAATGTTTATTTTCAAATCTTTCAACGGATCAAGTAATTTTATCTAATTTAGTCAACAAATATTTATTGAATACTTACTCTGCATAAGGCCCAGTGGGGAATATGAGAGAATATAATATAATATAGATCTTGTCACCAAGAAGGTCTGAGTCTCATAAGTTCGTTATAAAGTAGAATGTAAGAAATTCAATTGAGAAGTATACAGATAAAATGCCACACAGTATAAAGGAAGATTACTTTGAGATGGGAGGATAAGGATGTGGTACTGGCATTAGGAAAGAGGGGACTATGTTGTGCTACTCATGTGACAAACATTTACTGAGCACATACAATACACACCCACTTACCTAAATGCAATGAGACTTTGAGGTGATTTAGTCCCATTCCTTCACTTAATTCACTAGAAAATGAAAACCCACAAACTGAAATAGCTAATTCAAGGCCAAGATGCAATTTGAATTGATATCTCCAGTCTGCAAATCCAGTAATTTCTACTACTTACCCTGTCTACTCCAAAACCCTCAGTCTGAATTTTTTGTCACGTACAATCACTATTTCAAAAGGCATTCCATTCCACTTATGAATTAATTTGTTATAAAATGTGTCCTCCAACATTTAGTTAAAAGTTGACTTCATTTTTAACTAAAAATGAAGTGGCTCTAGTGGCTCCCTCTGGAGCTATAGAGAACAAATATAATCCTGTGGCCATGTGACCATCCTTCACATTTATGTGAAGATAATCCTCATGTCCCCAACTCTAGTAGGAACTCCGTGTATCACCATAGTTGGAAATAAGCTCTGGAATTAGACGAGCCTGGATTTGAATCTCAGCTTCAACATTCACTTGGTATGTGATCATGAGGCAAGTTACTTACTTTAGATAATCTGTGTGCTTATTTAGACAATGGGAATGTTAATGTCCTTCATGCCTCCCATTCAATGTAATGGTTAATAATTATGATCAAGAATCAGTACAACTTTTGGTGTAACTGTCAGAACACTAGAGTTTCTCTACACACATTAAGTTGGCACTGAATCATAAGGGGAAAAGTTGCAAAACTGAAAAAGATGGCAGCACCTGTCTTTCTCTCTCTCTCTCTCCCACTTCTCTTCCCCTCTGGCATAGACTGGTCAGTGAGTGGCAGCTGTGAAATACTAAAGACTGAGTAACATGGCTTTCCCAGATAACCTGTGCAGAATGGCTTCAACAAATGACCTGTGCCGATACAGCTGCTGGCAAAAGTACAGTCATTTTATTGAGATAAAATATTGAAATAATTTTCCTAAAACCAGGCACAAATGCTTTTTTTTAATTAGAAAAAAATGTCCTTGAGGGTGGGATTCAGATGCAGTTTTATAACTTGTACAGTGCCTTAAATGCATCAAAAGATAGAAAATGGTACAAAGACTATTCTCCCTATGTTACGTTCTCCCAAATAATGTGGTAACAAAACTGTTTCCTGTTATTAGGGTAGAATGGGGAGAGAGTGAAAAAAAGAAGAGAAAATATAGAGTTTATTCTTTTCCTACTTCTAAATGTTAAAAGCCAATTCGTAATGTTTAGTAGTCATAACCTCATCTGCTAGGCACTGCAACTAATTTCCCATATTTGGGTAGAAGAAAAAAAGCATCATGTCTCAAAGAATGACATACTGACAGAAATTTAGTGACCGATACTAAAGGTAGATATGTAGCTGCAGGGTATGAGAAAGTTGAGACACTGTCCTCAAAATAACAGCAAACTACAATGAAAATGCAGAGAAGTGGTATGGTACATTGGTAGCTATCCCCTAATATCTATTCTATCTTTCTTCCATAGAAATATCATTTTAGCCAGGCATACAGTCATTTATAATAAAGACAACACTTTCTGTCTCTATTGCAACTAGGTGTAGCCGTGCGACCAAGTACTGGCCTGCAATTATATGGCAGTTTCTGGGCACCTTCCTCAAAAGATGGCTGGGGCATGGCTGCGGCATGGCCATTTTCACCCCTTTCTGCAACCTGCTGCCTGGAATGGAGATGCCTCCACCTTTGACCATGAAACTGAGAGCATCACCCTAGGCATGGTGAGTGGTGAGCTGGAAGAAATGGGGCTCTAGATGCAGAAAATGATTTTTCCATTTTTGTTAAACAATGCTGTCAAAAATGTCCTAAAAACTATCTTTTGCATGTATCTATTTCCTTAGAGTACATTCCTAGAAGTGAGTGAAAGGATATGAAAACATAATCTGTCATAGAACTAGAGTTAAAAAAAAAAAAAGAATATGAAAACATTCTAAAGCTTTCAATACATATGGCCAAATTGTTCTTCTGAAAGTCTAAATTTACATGTTCTCCATGCCTTCCCAGCCCAATATCAGGAGACGATTTTATCATTAATTGGTAAGAGCTCTTCTTATATTAGGGATATGAATACCACGTTATAAATACTTCTTCCCAATTAATTTGCGTTTTAATTTAGTTATTTTTATTGTTGTGCAGGAACTTAAAAATCTTTGTGTAATCCAATCAAGCCTTTAAAAAAAGTGGTTTCTGCCTTTACTATTATATACTAAAAGGTCTTCCTACATATCAAGATTATGTACATATCCATCGACATTTTTTCTACTAGCTTTTTGCTTTCACTTAACCTTCACTCCACATGAAATGTATTTTTCCACACACTTAGCTGATTGTACCAACACCAGATTCGACACATTCAGTAACAGATACTATTGAATATAACTATGCCTAATAACTAAAAATTCCACTTTTATTTATTGTGATATCTTGAATTAGTATTATTAGACTTAATTATTATGGCTTTAGAAAAAAATTTTATACTCACTTATGCAATTCATATTATTGCTTTTTTTTTTTTTTTTTTCCAAAACTGTGTTTGGTTAACACCTCCAAGTGAACTTTAGAAACACTTTGTTAGGTTTGACAATAAGGAAAAAAACTCTGAAATTTTAACTGGAATTGTATTAATGATGGATAGAGAACAATTGGAGTGGGAAATGCGTAACTTTAAAACATTAACTCTTCCAATTATTCCCACAAATATGAGCTGTTTCTCCATTTCTTAAACCGTTCTTATGTCCCTTATGTTCTATAGTTTATTTCTCATAGTTAGTTGTAGAGTTTACTTGTTTAAATTTGAGGCAGTTTTCTTTAGTTATAGATCTTTTATTTATATTTGTGCTATTGTAAGTAGGATTTTTATACACATACTTGTCTGTGCTGTTATAGAGGAAACACTAATTTCTGAATTTATTTTGTAACTGACTACCATCTTACTGGCATGCTTTTAACAATGCTCATAAGTGTTAGCTGATTATCTTGGGTTTTCTAGATAATTGTACTTTCAGTTTCAAAGAATGATATTTCTTACTTCCTTTGCAATATTTAAACTTCATTTTCTTGTCTTATTGCATTAGACAAAACTTTCAAAACAATATTAAATAATAGAGGTAATAGCTGACACTCTTTTTTACCCCCTGACTTTACTATTTAGGGCATTTTCCTATTTTAAACCATAAAACAGCTGCTTTGTATCAGTCTTCCATCCGTTTTTACACTGGTCCCAACCTCCAATCCCTAATTATATTGTAAGTTCCTTGAAGGCAAAAACTGTGTTTGGCTGATTTTTTAAATCACTGTAACATCCAGCACAGTGTCTTGCACAGAGAAAAGAAAATAAATCATTAAATGGGTGGTTCTCAAAACTGGTGAGTCACTGGCATTACACGGGAGCTTTTAAAAAAACCAACTGCAAGTTTCACAAACCATTTACAAACCACAAATTCCCTGTTCGTGAGGGTGTGAATCTAGGTGTGTTAAAAGCTTCTTAGGTGATTCTGATGACCCACAGGTTTGAGAACCACTAGTCTAATATTTTTATCACTCCTGGAGATTCTGTTTCACAGTCAGAAGCCTGATTTTTAGTAAATCTTCCTGAGATGATTCAGATAGAGGCAGGTTTGGAAACTACTGGGTTAGACAGTAATTCAAAGAAGGGACCAGAGTTTTATTTTTCTCCTTTATGTTGTCTGTATTTTATATATATCTTGCTATTTTTTCCACTTTTTCCCACATACAAAAGTAGAAAAAATAGCAAGATATATAAAGAAAAGGCAAATCTCTCCCACCTCTATCTTCTAAAAGTAGCCATGGATAACTACCTAGTGGTATCCTTCCATCCCTCTTTCCTCTTTTCTTGCTTACACAAAATAAACGTGGGGGGGGGGGGGAGAGAGAGAGAGAGAGAGAGAGAGAGAGAGAGAGAGAGAGAGAGAGAGAGAGGGAGGGAGGGAGGGAGGGGGAGGGAGGGAGGGAGAAGGAAGTATTCTTTCTGTTTTTATCAAAACAAAACAATCACTCATTTTGTAATTTGGTAATATTTTTTAAAAATGTTATTTCAAATAAATGATGATGAAGGGTCTTAGGACCATGTTTTCTTGTCTATACGAACTTAAATTCAGCAATGAGTATAAAAACATTTTCATTTCATTTTTAATTCTTTAGCAAGTATAGGAACAATTTGGGAAGATTCACCTAGGAAATTCTAAAACTAGCAGTTAATATACCAAAGGATATGAGTTCATAGATCAAACAGCGTCTTAAAAACCAGGAGGACAGTATTAACACAGGAAGGCTAAAAATGGCATATAAAGCTTTCTTTTCTATACTTATAATAAAGTAATTAAAAGCTACAAAAAGAAATCCTTTTATAGATGTTACTTATGTTTAGCTATTACTCATTTTTTAGATAAAAGCTATTTTTAATACAAAAGCAAAACTAAGGCACAACTGATCCCCACTTACATGCTTTAACAAAACATAAAAGGCAGCACTCAAATGTACTCCAGAAATAAAAATTCTAAAATAGAACTACTAATAAAAGGAATGTAAATTACTGGCTAAGACAAAAACATCATATTCTAAAAGACTAAGCCATGATTTTGGTACATTATTCATTTTTAAATCAGTACATTATTCATTTGTTATTATTAACTTTTCATAAAGCATCTCCAAAAAGCTCAATAACACACACTAATAATTGTTAAATAGTGCAAATGAATATTTCTAAAGTCTCTAGTACTGAAAATTAGAAGATAGTGTGGGGGTTGCAGAGAACATGAGAGAGAGAAGTAAAAACAAAAGCAAGAAGCAAAATATGGTATCTTCCTCCACCAAAAATGAATTAAGTTGTAATTTTTGATTTGCTCCATAAGGATCTTTCTGGGCAGGCGGGATTTAAAGAATTTAAGAAATGATGTCTTTCTGCCTGTCAGGAGTGTGTTAGGAGGACCTTTAATTCTACAAAGTTGGAATGGGCAAGAGAAAATGGGGGAGAACTAAGTTAATCTAGAAGAGGTGTGAAATTGGAGAAAGGCCTAAAAATCAAATGCAAATATGCTGGAGAGTAATAATTTAAAAAAGGAAATAGTTTAAAGAAAGGGAACAACATTCAGTGTGGTGGTTAAAGAAGTGATCTTAAAAACAGTGTTTTGTATTATTTTTGGCAGGAATGGAATGAATTTTATGGGTAGAGAAATCAAGGAGACCTACAATGGCAGTTAAGATTTGAAAGTGCTAGATACTTGGTAAGAGAACTGATAAAAAGAGAGGGGAGTAATTGTCAGGTGTCATCCACACCCTGAAGCTGCACCCACTCTTATCCCCTAATTCCTTTGACCCAGAGTAACACTTCTCCCTCTTCCTGTCCAGATGTGGTTTCTCTACTAGTGCTCTAGGTCCCATACCCTCCTCTTTCCTTAGGAACTTCATTCCATTGACTATCTTCAGTCAATCCTCCAACTCCTGCCATTAGCTCTTTTCTTTCAGCATATAAAAATCATCAAGTATGCCAGGCATGGTGGCTCACACCTGTAATCCCAGCACTTTGGGAAGCCAAGGTGAGAAGATTGCCTGAGCCCAGGAGTGTGAGACCAGCCTGGGCAACACAGTGAGACCCTACACCTCTACAATTTCTTTTTTTTTTTTTAATTTGCCAGTCATGGTGGTGTGCACCTATAGTCCCAGTTACTTAGGAGGATGAGACAGGAGGATTTGTTGAGCCAAGGAGGTTGAGGCTGCAGTGAACTGTGTCTGTGCCACTGCATTTCCATCCTGGGCAACAGAGCAAGACCCTATCTCCAAAAAAAAAAAAAAAATCATCAAGTGTTTCATATCTAAAAGTAATACGAAATAAAATAAAAAGCTTCTTTAATCTTATGTTCTCTTTTAACTATTATATATCTCTTCTTTTCACAACCAACTTCTAGGAAGAAGTCTACTTCTTCCTTCCTTGATTCATTTCTCACTCTGAAGCAGTCTGGCTTTAGGCATCACCATCTCATGGATGCTGCTTCACTTAAAAGCAACACTGACTTCCTGAATACCATATCCAACCTTCAGGTTTTAGCTCTTATATGATTCTATCTTGCTGAAGCTTTTTATACATTCATCTCCTCTTTCTTGGAATGTTCTCCTCCCTCAATATCTAAGATGTCACATTCCTTTCTCTGTTGTTGCTCCACAGGGACCCATCTCAGTCTAATATTACTCTCCCTCTATAGTCATGACTTTAACTGTGTCGATTAAAAAATGACTCACACTTCAGAAATCTTTAGCCCATATATCTGTGGAACTCCAATTCTGGTTATGTCTAAGAAGCAGCTCTTTCTTAATGTCTGACGGTACTCATATATCCATAATGGATTCATCATATTCCACCTTAGAAAGTCACTATTCCTTAAATTGAATGGATCCACCAGCTGCCCTCCTCTCCTTCACCTAGTTACTCAAGTAAAACAGCTGGGACTTATCTGAGATCTTCCTGTTCTCTTACTTCCCAGATCTAATCACTAAGGACTGCAGATTCTCTCAAAACTGTCCCCTAATATCAATTCCATTGCTTTTTGTCATTTCTCATTTGGACTATGTCATATTGCAACAATCTCCTTAATGATTTCTCTACTTCCAATCTTAATTTCTTGCAATTCTGTTTCAAGAGGTCAGCTTGTTGTAATTTTTCAATGACTTTCAGTTATCCATAAGCTCAACTCCCAACCTCCCTGTAAGGTATAAATGCACCTGCCTACTCTCCAGACTCATTTCTACTACTTTCCAACTCAATTTCATGCTTTAGCAACACTGAACATGCTTTCTTATGCCTAGTTCTTCTGTAAATACTGGAACACCGTTTTTTTCCACTTGTCTGTCTGGTACATTCTTACTCATTCTTAGGTATTTGTTTAAATGCTAACTCAACAGCATCCCATTTCTCTAAGGTGAACTTTAGTGTTCCTTATATATTCCTAATTATAGTTTTGAAGACTCTTCCATTAAACAATGATTTTATTGCATTATAATTGTTTGCATGGGCATCTTAACTGGCTTAGATTAAGGAATTAAAATAGACATTGGCTGGGCACAACGGATCAGACCTGTAATCCCAGCACTTTAGGAGGCTGGGGTGGGTGGATCACTTGAGGCCAGGAGTTGGAGGCTGCAGTGAGCTACAATGGTGCCACTGCACTCTAGTCTAGGTGACAAAGTGAGAACCTGCCTTAAAAAAAAAAAAAGTAATTCTTAAAGTATATAATAAAAGCTAGATAAGAGATTATGGAAACATTTATTGGGGGACCTATTTCTTTCCTTGAGGAAACCAATCTTAAACAGTGCCATGAAAGGCAAGCAGAAGACAGTGGATGAAGACAGTGGTGGTGATGCTAGAGAAGCCCAGGCAAACTGAGGTACAGCTACTGTGGAAGGGAGAACAGCAGAAAAAAACGGAGAGGCACCAGGAGCCCAATTGTGAAGGGATTGCTAAGAGAAGGTTCAGCTTTGTGCTTCTAGTCACTGATTCAAACTTTCTTCATGAATCCAACCACTAAATTAAACACCTGCTTTCTAAACACTGCCCATTCTCATACTACAAAAGAAAATGCATTCCAAATAAAACACTTCCCAGGCTTTCCAGAAGAAAAAAAGTCCATCCTATGTCACCCACTTTGACTAAGCATGGAAGAAACAGATTAAATTAGGGACATTTTGCCTGCACATCTCCAGGCAGCATTAAATGAAAACAAATGAGAGTCAGGACTCTCAAAAGTTTTCACAGTTCTAACTATGAACTCAATGTGCCAAGCAACATACTAAATGTTCATGTTTGAAACAGAAGGACTACATTTTACCTTTTCTATCTGGGATAGAAGATTAGATTCTAATCTTGTTTGGTTTTCCATTCCGATGAGCACCTTAAGTGGGATCATATTTCTATATTACAGGTATTTTTTCTGAAAGTCTGTGAATACTTAATTTAAAAGCCATGGACAGCAACCTAGAGGAGTTCTGACCATGAAAAAATGTTTTATAAATAGTTCCATGTGCACTGTTCATCTGGAGTCTCACTAGGGATGGATAATGACCTTGTATTTTGTACTCATTTACTCTGAATTAGCCAAACCTTCTGTTTTTAATTACATACTTAATTCACCTAGCATGGTCTAATTACAGAAAACAAAACATCATTTAAACAAAAGGTGGCCTTGAACTTAATCTATCAAAACACCAGTTAGTTTTTAAAGTTTTTAGTTCTTAACAAACTGCCAAGACATGCAATAGCAATTTTCCAAATGTGATCATATGCTTTTATAGCAACAGATTTACTACATAATCAAACATCTGTATATACTTTTGTCTCACTATTAATGCAAATATGCTTAAATTTTGATAGACTTAAAAATCTTAAAGCTGAAGTTCATACTACACAATAATTTTTAAATATCCATAGTCATTTTGGCCTTGAAAGGACAAGTTATCATAACCATGGCTACTTATTTACAAAATGGTCCAGAACTTTGTAAAAACTCATGTTTGGAATTTTTCCTAATTCTTTACAGTGTAAATTAGCAGCCCTTCTCTGTGCTATCATAGCACCTATACAGTTTAAATCACAGTATTTATATGCTGAATAGTTATTATTGGTTTCAAGACCTGATGCCCAGCTAGACTGCAAACTTCATGAAAGCAGAGTTTATGCCTTTTATCTGTATTTCCCAACATGGAGCACAGTGGCTGGCACAGAGCAGGTCCTCAATATATATATATATATATATATATATATATATATATATTTTTTTTTTTTTTTGCTGAATTAATGTATTTAAATACAATGTTACAAAACTATCTCAATTTGTGAATATGATCGTATATATAGAAAACAGTAAGGAATTCACCAAAAAAACTATTAGAACTAATAAACAAGTTCCAAAAGGTTGCAAGATACAAGATCAATATATGAATACTGTGTTTCTACACAGCAGCAATAAGCAAACAAAAAACGAAATTAAGAAAACCAATTCCATTTACAGTCAAAACCATTAAAATATTTTGTAATAAATTTAACAAAAGAAGTATACAACTTATACTCTGAAAACTATAATCTCATGTTCATGGCTTAGAAAACAATATTATTAAGATGGCAATACTCCTCCAATTGATCTACAGAATCTAGAGATCCAATGCAATCCCTATGGAATCCCAGCGGACTTCTTTGCAGAAACTGACAAGCAAACCTAAAATTCATATGGAAATTAAAGGAACTTAAAATAGTAAAAGCATATAATGGAATATTCTTCAGCCTTAAAAAAGGAACAAAATTTGTCACACTACAATACTGATGAAACTTGAGGATATTATGCTAAGTAGAATAAACCAGTCACAAAAAACAATACTGTATTTTGTGAAGCAAAAAGCAAATACCTCATTTATATGAGGTATCTAAAGTGGTGAAATTCATAGAAACAGAAAGTATAATGGTAGTTGTCAGAAACTGGTGGGAAAGGGGAGTCGTTATTTAGTGGGTTTAAAGTTTCAGATTTGTAAGATGAAAAAGTTCTGGAGATCTGTCTCATAACAATGTGAATATACTTACTACTTAATTATACACTTAAAAATGATTAAAATGGTAAATTTTATGTGTTTTTTTAACCAAAATAAAAAAAATTAGCCAAAACAGTCTTGAAAAAGGACAAAGTTAGTGGACACACACTCTTGAATTTCAAAAGTTAATACAGAGCTACAGCAATCAAGACAGTGTAGCAAGTACCATGAAGATAGACATATAGATCACTGGAACACAATTGAGGGTCCAAAAATAAATATTCACATTTACAGTCAATTGATTTTTTAGCAGGGTGCCAAGATAATTCAATGAGGGAAAGAATAGTCTTCAACAAATGGTGCTATAACAACTAAATATTGGCATGCAATCTCACATCACATACAAATATTAACTCAAAATGGATCAAAGGTCTGAGCGTTGGTGGTATAGTGGTGAGCATAGCTGCCTTCAAAATGGATCAAAGATCTACATGTAACAGGTAAAACTGTAGGACTCTTAGAAGAACATGTAAGTAAGTGTTCTTTGTGACCTAGAGCTACACCATAATTTCTTAGCTATGATACCAAAAGCACTAGTAAAAAAAAAAAAAAAAAAAAAAAAAAAAAAAAAAAAAAAAAATTAAGAAAGAGAGAAAAAAGGAAACTGGACTTTATCAAAATTTAAAAATGTGCTTCAAAGGACACCATCAAGACACTGAAAATACAACCCACAGATTAAGAGAAAATAGTTGCAAATAGAATATCTGATAAGGAACTTGTATGTAAAATATATAAAGAGATCGTACAACTAAACAATAAAAAGACATAACCAATTTAAAAATGAGCAAAGGGTCTGAATAGACATTTCTCCAAAGACGACATGCAAATGGACAATAAGCACACAAAACAGAGCCAAATCATGAGTGACTCCCATTCACAATTGCTACAAAGAGAATAAAATACCTAGGAATACAACTAACAAGGGATGTGAAGGACCTCTTCAAGGAGAACTACAAACCACTGCTCAAGGAAATAAGAGAGGACACAAACAGATGGAAAAACATTCCATGTTCATGGTTAGGAAGAATCAATATTATGAAAATAGCCATACTGCCCAAAGTAATCTATAGATTCAATGCTATCCCCATCAAGCTACCTTTCTTCACAGAATTGGAAAAAACCACCACCTTAAACTTCACATGGAACCAAAAAAGAGCCCGCATAGCCAAGACAATCCTAAGCAAAAAACAAACAAAAAAACAAACAAAGCTGGGGGCATCATGCTACCTGACTTCAAACTATATTACAAAACTACTGTACTCAAAACAGCATGGTACTGGTACCAAAACAGAGATATAAACCAATGGAACAAAACAGAGGCCTCAGAAAGAATGCCACATAACTACAACCATCTGATCTTTGACAAACCTGACAAAAACAATAGGGAAAGGATTCCCTATTTAATAAATGGTGTTGGGAAAATTGGCTAGCCATATGCAGAAAGCTGAAATGGATCCCTTCCTTACACCTTATACAAAAATTAACTCTAGATGGATTAGAGATTTAAACATGAGGCCTAACACCATAAGAACTCTAGAAGAAAACCTAGGCAATACCATTCAGGACATAAGCATGGGCAAGGACTTCATGACTAAAACACCAAAAGAAATGCCAACAAAAGCCAAAATAGACAAATGGGATCTAATTAAACTTAAGAGCTTCTGCACAGCAAATGAAACTACCAATTGAGTGAACTGGCAACCAACAGAATGGGAAAAAATTCTTGCAATCTACCCAGACAAAGGGCTAATATCCAGAATAAATGTATAAGAAAAAAACACACAACCCCATTAAAAAGTGGGCAAAAGGATATGAACAGACACTTTTGAAAAGAAGACATTTATACAGCCAACAAACATATGAAAAAAAGTTCATCACTGGTCATTAGAGAAATGCAAATTAAAGCCACCTCACTCCAGTTAGAATGGTGACCATTAAAAAATCAGGAGACAACAGATACTGGAGAGGATATGGAGAAATAGGAACACTTTCACACTGTTGGTGGGAGTGTAAATTAGTTCAACCCTTGTGGAAGACAGTGTGGCGATTCCTAAGGATCTAGAAATAGAAATACCATTTGACCCAGCAATCCCATTACTGGGTATATACCAAAGGATTGTAAATCATTCTATTATAAAGACACATGCAAACATATGTTTACTGTGGCATGGTTCAATCACAATAGCAAAGACTTGAAACCAACCCAAATGCCCGTCAATGATAGACTGGATAAAGAAAATGTGGCACATATACACCATGGAATACTATTCAGTCATAAAAATGGGTAAGTTTATGTCCTTTACAGGGACATGGATGAACCTGGAAACCATCATTCTCAGCAAACTGACACAAGAACAGAAAACCAAACACCACATGTTCTCACTCATAAGCGGGTATTGAACAATGAGAACACAAGGACACAGGGAGGGGAATATCACACACTGGGGCCTAGGGGGTAGGGGGCTGGGGAGGAATAGCAGGGGGTGAGGGGATTGGGGAGGGATAGCATTAGGAGAAATATCTAATTTTTTCTCCTAACATTAGGACGAAACGATAGATGATGGGGCGATAGATGCAGCAAACCACTACCATGGCACGTGTATACCTATGTAACAAACCTGCATGATCTGCACATGTACCTCCGAATTTAAAGTATAATAAATACATTTTTTAAAAAAGAATAAATTTCTATTGTTTTAAGCCACCACGTAATGTAATGTACCCCAGAACTTGAAGTATAATAAATACATTTTTTAAAAAAGAATAAATTTCTATTGTTTTAAGCCACCAAGTAAGTCTATGATAATTTGTTATAGCTGCCATAGGAAACTAATATGGATTTTGGTGCCTGGAAGAGGGGTGGTGCTATAACAAAAGCCTAAAAATATGAAAGTGGCTTTGGAATTGACAATGGACAGAAGCTAGAAGTATGAGATGCATGACAGAAAATACTCAGATGCCTTAAATGGATTTTTGGTAGAAATATGAACATTAAAGGTACTGCTGGTAATAGCTCAGAAGAAAGTGAGGAACATGGTAGAGAAATTCTATTTCATCTTGGAGAACACATACATCATCATAAGCAGAATGTTGGTAGAAATATAAACACTGTAAAGATGGTGCTAATGAGGGCTCAGAAGGAGATGAGCAACATTTTATTACAAACTGGAAAAAAGGGGATTTGCTACATAATGGCAAAAAGCTTAGCTGATGTATGTCCTACAATTATATACAATGATGAACTGATTTAGATGATTTGGATGATGAGATCTTGGACTTCTGAGCCGATGATATTTAGGTGAGATTTTGGGTTGAAACTGAAATGGGTTGAGACTTCTGGAGATATTGGGATGGGGTTAATATTTTGCATGTTATATGTAAATCCTTGGAGACAAGAGGGCAGACTGTGGTAAGCTCCCCAAGATATTCATGCCCCAATGCCTGGAACCTGAATATGTTACCTCATATGGCAAAGACTTTGCAAATGTGATTAACTTAAGCGTCTCGAGATACGGAGATTATCCTGGATTATTTGAGTGGGCCCTCAATGCAGTCACAAATGTCCTTTGAAGAGGGAGTCAGAGAGGTTTTACACAGAAGAAAAAGGTCATGTGACCAAAGAAAGAAAAAGAAAAAGATAGGAGAGAAAAGATGCTACACCACTGACTTTGAAAATGGAAAAAGGAGGCTGGGCCCAGGGGCTCACACCTGTAATCCCAGCACTTTGGGAGGCCAAGACAGGTGGATCACCTGAGGTCAGAGGTTTGAGACCAGCCTGGCCACCTTGGCGTAACCCTGTCTCTACTACTAATAAAAAATAAGCCAGGTGTGGTTGCCTGTAATCCCAGCTACTCGGGAGGCTGAGGCAGGAGACTTGCTTGAACTCAGGAGGCGGAAGTTGCAGTGAGCTGACATTGCGCCACACTGCACTCTAGCCTGGGCAACAGAGCGAGACTCCATCTCAAGGGAGAAAAAAAAAGAGAGAAAATGGAGAAAGGGGCTATGAACCAAAGACTCAAGGAATGCAGCTCCAGATACTGAAAAATAAAACAGATTGTCTGCTAGAGTATTTGCAGGAAGTGCAGCCCTGCTGATAGCATGATTTAGCCTCATAACACTTAGTTCAGATTTCCCCAGAGGAAGTGTGGCCCTGACAATGTGGTGAAACCCCATCTCTACTAAAAATACAAAAATTAGCCAGGCATGGTGGCGCACACCTGTAATCCCAGCTACTCTGGAGGCTAAGGCAGGAGAATCGCTTGAACCCAGGGGGGTGGAGTTTGCAGTGAGCTGAGATGGCGCCACTGCACTCCAGCCTGGGCAACAGAGCCAGACTCTCTCATAAATAAATAAATAAATAAATAAATACCATCTATATACTGATCACCCCCAAATTCCAGCCTAGAATTCTCCCTTGAACTCCCAATTTGGACATACAACTGTATAGTCAGTATGCCCACTTGGATGTAGAAGAGATCCTTCCCAGTCAACAAGTTCCACCTAATCTTCCCCAATTCAGTTATAGGCAACTCCATCCTGGTTGTTCAAACAAAAAACCTTGGAATTGTCCCATATCTTTCCTTCTCATATTCAATCAGTTACAAAATCTTGTTGCCTATATATTCAAAAGTTATCAGGAACCTGACCAATTCTTACTGTCTCCGGTGCTCTTTGCTCAGATACTCAATCAATTCTCAAATGTGGCCAGAGTAAACTTTTTAAAGTCAGTCAGTTACAGATTAAGTTATTTCTCTATGGCTACATAATTCTTTTAGAACAAATGCCCAAATCTTTACAATGCCTTCAGGAGCCTATCATCTTGTGCACCCCACCACTTCCCTATTCTCCTCTCCAACTTCATCTTCTTATGCTATGGCCCTCACTCATTTGGTCCCTCCCCCCCAAATCAATGTATCACTTTAGTGTGTTTTCCCAACATACTAAAGGAAGCTTCTACTTCAGAGTCTTTGCTGATCCCTCTACTTGGAATGTTCTTCCTTCAGATATCCAGATGGCTCATTCCCTGCTTGGTCGTTTACCTCCTTCAAGTGTTAATTCAATTGTCACTTTGTCAATGAAGCCTTTTCCAACCACTCTACTCAATATTGCAAGCCCTTTCCCCCAACACTGGCCTCATTACCTTATGTGGTTCTTTTTTCTCTCCAAAGTACTTATCATCTTTTAGCAAACTGTATAATGTACTAATTTATTATGGTTATTGACTGTTTTCTCCATTACAGTATATGCTCTGTGAAGGTAGAGATTTTCGTCTGGTTCATTTGTTGCTATATCAGAAATACAGAACAGTTCCAGAAATATATTACGTATAACTGATTTCTAGTATACATAGGAAGTAGACTGCACTACTCTAGCATTTAAGGTCTTGACGAATCCATTATAAATACTTTATTTCAGACTTCCAGTTTTTATCTATGCTGCTTCAAGAAACACTTTATGTTATCTATTATTATAATTGGCCAATTCCTAAGTTATAGCAATGTTACAGTCATCTTGCTATAATAGTCACCTATCTACTGGAAAGGTAGAAGGAACAGTTGTGGCTCATATTGTACGATTGTACTTATATGAAATGTCAAGACAGGCAAATCCATAGAGACAAGAAGTAGACCAGTGGCTGCCTAGGACTAGAGAAAGAAAAGGGTGTTAGGAGGAAATGGGAAGTGACTACTAATGGGTATAGGGCTTCTTTTGGTGTAATGATGCAAATATTCTGAAATGGATTACGGTGCCAGCTATGAAACTGAATATGTACTAAATAATCACTGAATTACACACTTTAAAGGAGTGACTTATATGGTGTGTAAATTATATCTCAATAAAGTTTTTATTAAAAGTTTTATGTGGCTTTGGCTGATTATGTTTTAGACTGGTTAAACATAAAACAATTTTGGGAAAAATTATAAGAAAACACATTTAAAATAAAGTTCTTAACATTTTAGGACTAACAGTTACTATCACAATTTGACAGAAATTAATTAAAGTAAGCAAAATTATTGGGATTCTAAAAAGCTTTCAAATACATATCTTAACCTTGTTCAAGGTTAAAGCCTTGATATTTTAAATATTTTAGCCTTGTTCAAGATTATAACCTATAACCTATATAGCCTTGTTCTGTTTAATGACTCAAAAGATTTAGGAAAGGTCAAGGTAAGAACTAATGACGTAATCTTACATACCTTATAAACTGATTAAACAAAAACTCAGGGTAACTGATGTAAAAAAATAAAAAGGTTTTCAAAACTCGACCCAAATTTGCCCAATCAGGTAACTAGTCTTTCCCTAATCATCTTTTTTTTAATTTGAAAAGTTTAATGATCGAACCTGCTAGAGATTCAGCATATGATGAAAGGGAGCTTGCAGAAGGCAAAGTAATTATAGGAACAAAATAACTTTCCTTCTCTTAACTTGGACAAAATATATTTAGACAGAATTAAATGGCAATTTCTTGGGTGGTTCCAAGGTTTTCCTAAGAAAACCTTAAGATTGGTATAACAACATAAATTTTATTATACCTTTAAGCATCTCAGAAATTACACATATAATTTATGCTCATAATTATAAATAGATGTGTCTATGTAAAATGTACAGTGTACTCATTTAAATCATAGCATTAAATACTTAGGCTGTTTTATATAAACTACTTTATGAACAAAAATACAAGTTTTACTTAGATGACCATTGTGCAGATTATTAAGAGATTGGTAAATTTAATTAAAACATCCTAATGGAATTATTTTATTTAGAATTATTTGGACATTTAAATTTTGATTTGAAAGAATCCTACTTAGTAATCAAATCGTTTTTTAAGAACAAGGTATAAAATCAACTATATCACAAAACTAAGCCTAGAGTTCATCACAGATTGAAACTTTTAAATTTTAAACTATCCATAAATTAAAGTATACGCTGAGGAACAAAACATATATGGAAAGAAGTACTATGACCAATAGCCTTTTAACAAGATTGTAAGTAAACCTTATTTTACCAATATTAAATGATTCACCTAAATATTAAAATTAGTATTCCATATTCTATTAAAAATTCTGTTTTTCTACTCATAATTGCCTCAAAAATAAAGATGTATGTGAAAATTAATCGAATATTTTTCTAAAACTTGCTAAGATTTTATTTAAAATATAATATCTAACGCTCATTGACATTTATTCAACTCATTTTTTAAAAAATAAAAACATTTTGTAGGGCTCAATATCAAGTATTTTATTAAACGGTAACTTAGAATAAATTCAAAAGAAAGGTTTAAAAAAGAAAAGCACTAAGCTTTTAAATGATCCTATCAATATTGGTGTCCAGGTTACACACAAATACAAATTGAAGCAGAAACTGGCAAAACAATAGAATGGTGTTGATATACAACATTCTAATACATATGGATTTCTATAAAAAAGAATTACTAGAGACACTAGATGCCCCTTTTCTTATGCTGCTATTAAGTATTATTTAACAGTCAAATTTAATTTAATGTTTAATGCAGAGGCATGCCACAAATATGCAAGTCCTATTTTTGTCTATGTCTGAAGACGGTTATGTATGTTCTTTTTCTCTTTCCAATTTCTTAATCAGTTTTGCAAATAGTTAAAAAATTTTTACCAGGCCAAACAGCCCCCTGCTCCCTACTCTCACCCGCAGATTTGTATTCATTTTCAGCCCCTATAACATCAGAGGGTTTTTTTTAAACTGTAAATAAATCCTGATTATGATTTATTCACAGCTGCTCTCAATGATATTATGAACTAGTATCCTTTTGCACTATTAATAATTTATATAGAATATTTAAATCCAGTTTTCTTTACAGCTAGAATTCTCATTTGAAAAAACAAGAAAATATCAGACTGAAGGTAAATACATCAATTAAAAAATTTCTCTTATAAATAAATGTTTTTTAAGTTTAATAAAGTAGCTAGCAGCTGGGAGTGGGAAAAATGCTGTTTGCTTCAATTTTGCAAGCATCTGATTTGAGTGGATGGCAAAACCAGCTTGATTATGTTAGATCTTAAAGCCTAACAGCAACACAAAATAGGTAAAACAGAATGACCTTTGACTAAGGTGGGTGAAGCAATCGATAATACAGGATACTTTGCAAGTGGCTCCCTTGACTGCGTTACTTTCTTACAGGAGGGGAAAGGCATATAGAGGGCACTTAAAATACTTTTGTTGAATAAATGAAACATTAAAAACTAAAAAGGAGTTTTGTTAGTGTGTTACTCTAGAAAAAATATATACAATTAGAACACTAAATATTAATTTATACTTAAACCAAGTAATCCTAAATCAGTCTCAAAAAATATGAATAACATATTCTAACCTCAATGTGTATATCTTATTAATATTTTCTCACATTCTAGAAAATTAATTAAAACAAAAGTGGTTCCTATTAAATAAATGAGTAAAATCTATGGAGACAAATGCTTATTCATATTTTTTGAATCTGAATCACTTCAAATGGAATATCTAATAATTCAGTATTTACATATCCCATAACTTTTAAAATATAACAATGTAAGCTACTGAATCTTAAACACAGGAGTAGCTGTATATATTTTGTACACCTATAACTTGTTTATTAAGGATGTAAAAATATTAAATGAATTTTCTTTTTACTCTAAAATTAAAAAAAAGACTATTTTAAATACATAGTCATACTTAGGTATTTTAGAACATTTTCACTTAAAGGAGAGCTAATTGATGCTACCCTAAATATAAGAAGCCAAATATATTAAGTACATCAATATGAAATTGAGTATAAACTGGTGTTTCCTGAATGCCTTCTCTTATATTGTTACCAATTCATTTTAGAACTTATTATGAATTAAAATAGCAGTTTCCTAAAAATGACTCATGGAAATATATGGGTATATAAATACCATCCACTTTCCCCCTGGAAATATATTATCAATCTGAACACAGGACATAGAACCTGAAGAAAGAAGCTTAAGTATTTTTAAAATAGTTCCCCCATCCTCAGAAGCTGGTTTTATTTTCAATGCTTGTTTTAAATACTAATATAAAACAGGTTTTCCCTAAATTACAAAATAAAGGTAACTTAAAGAAATATTCATTTAAGTTAGAATTTATGCATTAAATTGCCAGTAATACTGTTTCAATGTTTTAGTTATGAAATAGAAATTGAAGTGAAAAAAAAGCCCACTTGCATTATGTTTTAAAATAACCTTTAGCTTTAATCTAGATGTAATTTGTTTTTAACTTTCAGAAAAATAAAACAATAGAGATTATAGTATTTGATTAGTCTGAATTTTTCTAAGTTCCTTAGCACGAATTCTGTTTCATAGTTAAGCCTTAAACTCAACTTTTATAAGGTAAATAGACAAAATATAAAATACTACTTTGGAGATAGCAGATAAGTATAATTTTTGAAGAAGTCTCAGTTTAGAATTTTAGATGACAGAAACAAGTACTAAATATGCAAATAATATGTGCCACATGTGAGCAGTACACTTAATAAAATATTCGTATGAAGCTAAAAATTTCTTACCAAAAAGTTGGTAAAAATAGACATTATTGACTTAAATTTCTTCCTTGAAGAAACTTTAAACTAAATCTTTAAGTAAATGATCTACAAGAATTCTAAGTCTGTTCTATGTGATTACATGGTCCTATGTACCCAGGGCCACCAGAAATTTTATAATCTTAGATAGCATGAAATCTGAATGTTAGATAGACATTGCTGTTCAATGAAAAATAACTTCTATTAAAATTTCATATTGTCACTTTCATGGTTTTATTTCTAAGCCTGGTATTTTCACCACAACCTGATTTTCCAGATTAGTGGTGTCTGGTCAATTTATCTATGTGTAAAATAATTAAGTATTCATACACCTACATCCAAATGCTCCTTTAGAGCAGCAATTTGCTTAAGTTAGCAGTGACTAGTGCTTGGCATGCAGCAAGGCTGTCACAAAAAAAATGATTACTGGATAAATGAAGAAACAAATAAACTAAAGTATTTCTGTAGAGAAAGAAGCATGAAATGTTCTAAAACATCAGTCATGTCAGTAATGTTTATTTTTACAAAAGAATGCTGAGTGAAGTTTTTAAATGCCTGAATTGTGAGACTAAGGCTCACAACAAAGACAAAAATAATGTACAAGCAGCATCTATCTTGAAGACAGCCACCAACCAAATGGGGCCAAACTGCTGACCTTGAGTTTACTCAGAGGTTGAATGAGCCCCACCACTCCCAAGTCATCACCCAGCCTACATAAGAGGGCAAGGGTACCGGGGTGCAGTTTTCGTCACAAGTGCTTCCTCGCTCAAGCAAAGTTGCACAGCACCGACATATTCTATCACAGACACACTGTGGTTTCCTGCAAGGAGAGGAGACTGGCATCTCACTTTCTAGCTTGACTGAATACTGAATAGAGAACCTGCAACTGCTGGGCGCGGTGGCTCACTCCTGTAATCCAAGCACTTTGGAGGCCAAGGCGGGCGGATCACCTGAGGTCGTGAGTTCAAGACCAGCTTGACCAACATGGTGAAACCCTGTCTTTTTTAAAAAAAAAAAAAAAGAGAGAGAACCTGCAACCTTGCCCTCATGCTGCCAATGGAGTAGAATTTAGCCTGGTGAAGTGTTAGATGACCTGACATATGTCCCTAGAAGTAGGGGGAAATATATTGGCCTAGAAATTGTCTACTTCTTATCTAGAGATTTCTGAGGATGGGAGGCTTGGTAGTGCAGCCTGCAGCAGCAGACCTAATAGGGCCACAGAAATAGTATAGCTGGGAAGGCGAGAAGTGGGGAGTGCCTCTCATATTTCCCCTATCTTCCCACTAATCCCCTGAGACCCTAGAAAAAGAACATCACTGACTCTCATGGCTCGTGTGAGACAGCCAGACACTGGGGAAGAAGCAAGGGCTGCTGGTCAAACACATCTATGCTCCACCTAGAGAACGGGAGGAGTTTGAACTTACGGAACAGAAACGAGATATAGCTACCCATTTCTGAGGAAGAGCTCACTGATAAAGGGAGCCAAGATAAAGCTATCATTCCAAGAAAACCTCATATTCCATCCACATGAAAATGACATTGTCAGAGACATTCTGCAGCAGTTAGAACCAGATTATGTGGGGGTGAGACCCACTATCCTCAGATAACCAGGTTCCTTCAGATGATGACCGCTGCCTCTCTTGTCCCTCCTCCATGCTGCCTCCCTCCCCTCTCTCTCCAAGAACGAGACCTAGGAGGGGAGAAAGCATGTAAACTGTCTTAGGCCACCTTAGGTGACCTACTCTGATGTAGGGTGGGGAAGGAACAAGTGAGACTTAAATCAAATTTGAGATTAAAATTTTAAACTAGCCAGACTTTTACTAACTGAAAGTGACCAAAGAGTTGTAGCATTTATCCAAAGGCATAGCTAAGAGACAGAATAGGGAGATTAGAAAGAGCATACTTCAAAGCAGGTTTTAAAAAAAAAGCCATTTCATTTCAGATAGATCCCCAATGAGTTGTAACTATATACCCCGTGGTAGGATGAATCCTCAAAAAACTGCTAACAAAAAACGTGATAGCTAAAACTATTCTTTAAGTTAAAGCATAGGCTGATACCCATCCCACACTACCCCTATACTCCCCAGAAAACCAGTAAAACCCTACTCATGGTAAATTCTCAGGTGACAGTTGTAATCTGCCTGCATTTAAGCTTGGTTCAATATATCCATGGGTACATAAAGCCAGCCTCTGCTTACTGTTCTTGCCCCACTCACCTTATATTTGGGATACCCTAGAAATCCAGTTTTGGCAATCATCTCTCTTCAAGGGTCTCTCTGGTTGATCTCATGTACTCTTTCCATGCCAAATATTCCCAAATTCATGGTTCCATTCTGTAGATGGAACTATCTACAGATTTATATGTCTAATAGATTTATATGTCCTACAGACACTGAAAACTTAATACATCCACAACAGAGCTTATCCTCCACACCACACCCAATCTCTAAAATCTGTTCTTCTTTATTTTTCTATTCTTTATCTCAAACAATAGCAACACCATCAATCTAATTCTCTAAACCAGAAACCTTCTTCTTCACCCTAATTCTCTATACAAAACTGATTATCAAATCCAGATGATTCTAAATGATCTAATCTAGATGATTTCTTGAATGTAGCCTCTCTTCTCTAATTCCACTATCTTTGCCTTAATCCACTTTAACAATTTCAACAGTCTTTAATCCAGTTATCCTAGGTCTCCAGTTCCTCTCTATGCTTCACTTTGACACTGAAAAACAAATTTGATAAGAGTTTTCCCCTCATAAAAATTGCTTATTAGCTATGCATTACTCCTAGGATTAGGGCTAAACCTAGAAGCCTCAGTTTGGCAGTTAAAGCCTTTACCACCTAGGTCACTACTGCATCACATCCAATATAGTCTGTTCCGCAGACATTGCTGCTTAAATGTGCAGAAAAGCATTCTGTGTTGCTAGCTAAGCCAACTCAGTCTGCACCCTGCACCTCTGCCTGCCCCATGTCTGTACTCCTACTCTAGTCAACTGGTCTTCAGTTTTGCTCCTACCCAGAGTTCGTGTTCAGTGCTACGATTTATGCATCTCCTCTTCTACTTGACTGAGGGCTTTACTTCTGGCTCAGGGTATCCTCTTCACTAAAGGCTTAGTAACAGTATCATTGTTAAATAGTACTCTAATTCAAATTTTTGCTCTACCACCTACAAACTATGAGATTTTGACCACTGAATTTAATCTCTCTGTGCCTTAGTTTCTTCAGTTGTTAAAAAAAGAAGAAGAAGGAGGATAATAGTACCTTCAGTAAAGGATCTCCTACATTGTCAGGGAAGTGCTTTAAAAAGTACTCACCACATAGTAAGATCTTCGTATTATTAGTTGTTGTTTTTACCAATACTTATTAGCTTATTAGCCAAAGCAAAAGGATAGGACACCCTCTGAGCCATACAATTACATGTAGATAAAACATCACACACCATTTTCAATATAAAGACTGGCTACTTAAAAAAAACAATTTCAGATGCTGAAGTTTCCAACTTAAAACAGCTTCCTATTATGAGTCACAGCAAAATGTGGCATAGTTGCCCAAATTAATAGAAGCCTAATAGTTTAAATATGGAGTGAAGTGGGAAAAAAGTATAAATGACTATAGACAAGGGGGAAATTCTTATAGGTGAAGAGTAACTGATATAAAATATAGAAAGACACTCACAGGTTGACTAAGTGCTGGAAAATTCTTTTAAAAAATGACAACAAAAAAAGGTGAATTTCCTGCATATCAAAAAGCTGCTACTAAATGTTGACTACTAGACAGCCAAGGGTTATATATAACTTAATAATTTTCTTCACTGTTATTTAAATAATATTTTTTCTAGAAGAATATACCTATAATTTTATAATAAGATGGAAAATAGAATTTATTTGCAGACGTGAGTTGTAATTTACTGACTTCTGCAATGCAAGGGGGAATTATCTGCACTTTATTTCCATTGTGCCTTATATAGATATGCTAAGGGGAAAGTCTTTTAATGTCCATTCAAAACAAAAAAGATTAAACGATCAAAACCAAAAGTAAGGCAATTTCGGGAATTCTGCACAATCAATGAAGGTCTAATGAATTAGCATATTTCTTTTCATCAAAGAATATAAGCATTAAAATGACTCTTAGATCTTTCATTAGCAAAGATAATCCAGAACTCACTACTCATTCCACTGGACTAGTCAGTACAAGAACACGGCTGATAATTAGCTTTTTATATATTTATATATTTGTAGCCTTGGCTATTAGGTAGTTTCATTTGCATTTTCACACTAAGAGAGTTAAAAACTAAACTGAAGGTCTGTGGGACTGACACTTGATACTCTAACCCAGGTTACTGAGCCTTCTATAAAATGCCTTAATATTAATAACAGTATACCGCATAGCGAATTTCAACATGCACCATTGCTTAATTCAGGAAGGAAAAAGGTTTGTTAAGAACCATGAAAATGTGTCTTCAAAATAAATCAGTAAATTATCTTTTTTCCAAAATACTTTTATCTGCTATGATAATTAACATTAGTTTAAATACCCCTTTCACTCACTTCTCTCCTTAAGATCTGTTTATAATTCTGGGAATGTGTTTCAACTGATGAACAAAATTATGAAACAAGACTATTTTGGTTTTGAATCAAGACAACTAGATTCTGGATTTTAAAAAAAAAGGCTATTATTTACTGAAAAGTCTTCCAACAGGAAGAATCCAACCTAATGAAGGCTTTCTATTTTTATGAATGAAAGCTAAGATGGAAAAGGCTGCCAACCTAATGGCAGGAATGAGGAAAAGGTGTCAGCATTAATTCAAGCAGGCCAACAAATATAAGAGGCCCCAAAACAATGACACACATACTTGTAACTGTGAAAGACACACAAGAAGTACGATGGAAGTCAGTTATGGAAAGATTTCTGATAGTGAACTACTATGCATACTCAGAAAACCTGAATTAAGTATAAAATTACAAAAATGATTTTCGATAAAGAAATTTCATGACAGTTCAAGTACAAAACAACTATTACATCATCAAAAGACAACCTGATACATGCATTACTAGTTACCTTAATCAATTTTAACAACTTATTTGAAATCTAACGCTTTATTTATTTCAAGAGGTAAACACTGTTGGGGTATCAGTCTTAAATGAAAAGATCGTAAATTACATTGTCCACTCTTTGATCC
The DNA here is from genome assembly GCF_030222135.1 of Aotus nancymaae. Taxonomy (NCBI): domain Eukaryota; kingdom Metazoa; phylum Chordata; class Mammalia; order Primates; family Aotidae; genus Aotus; species Aotus nancymaae. The sequence continues at coordinate 47,507,676 of NW_026988450.1, forward strand.
TAAATTCTACTACTGATTAACATCTCTTTTGATATAATCACCCCAACAGTCCCCAGTGCTTACTGACTAAACATCCAAAATTAGGTTATGAATAGAAAGCCCGCACAGTCAAAATAACTTTCTTAGACATCAACATTAGCCATAACATATGCTTGGAGTACAATATCTTGTTTTAAAATATAGAGTAGTCCATTTTTCAACATAAACTTCTAAATAAATGACATCTTAAAAAGAGCAAACTACTATGAGGAGAGTGTGTGCTTCTTGGAACTCTTTTTGTAAGCCATTTTTCTTTGGCCATGTGCTTTAAACATCTTAATAAATTATAACATGTTGACAAGAAACCACATACTGCACCTGTGCTTTCTATCTTAATTAATCCAATAAGTACAGGCCTGCTCACTTTAATTTGTAAAGGAAATGATGCTATGAGTTTTAACGTAAGGTATTAATTACCTAAATAAGCAGAATTAACTTAATGTTTCAATAGACTTTGCCTAGATACAACCACCAAATAAAAATTTCAGAAATTATGGAAGCCTTAAACAGCACATTTAGGAATAACGAAGTAAAACACTCATTCTACCTCAGGTAGCCAAGTGGATTAAATTCTACTAAAGAAAAAATTTAAAGAAACCAGTGCAGCAGTTCAGACACTAAAATCTTTGTGGCCTTTACCACAGAATCAATTAAATCTAGTTTAGTTGCCCAGTGACTACATCAACTATTTTCTACTCGTACATAAACACTTAGCTTTGAAGCAGGTCACTTTCCTTTCAAAACAAAGGTTATGACTATCTTAAATGCCTCAGTAGACTGATGGTCAAAACCTCATAAAAATTCTACATGGACCTAGACAATCACATGACACAACTGTGCACATGCCACACCATCTGTTGGATATGACTGCCAGCACAGATTTCGTGAGCTGGCAAAGGACTGAAATAGTCAAGAATTCTGCAAGTATTTCAAAGTGCAGGCTTCTCATTAATTTTAATTTCCTGTTGGCTCTACAAGGAATGACTGAGTAGTGAAAGCACAATGTGCCACATACACTTGAGTTCATGCCACATGTACACCTGTAATCATAAACTCTTATCCAAAGCTATCCACTGGAACATTTGGAATTTTGTGTGTTTATTTCTTCTTTACTCTAGAAGAAATAAATCTGAAATATCTATAGTTATCTTTTCATATGTTGTTAATACTCTTGCAAACATCTGGAAATACTTGACAATAATCATTTAATTAATGCAAAGCTAATCGATGACAATATGCTTAAATACTTCACTCAGCTGAAGTGAACTAAGTCCACAGAACTAAGGACTGAAGAGAACAAGCAATTCTTTGACTAAGGAGTACACTACAAATAAAACTATAGCCAGTATCTCTTTTAAAAGCAGAAACATTACCTGCATTTAAACAGACAAAGCAGATGATAACATACTGTTATACTGGTAAAACAAACAAACAAACAAAAAACAGGTAGATGCTGGTGGCTTTCATAGGCTACTCCAGTTTCCTTATTACTCCTTCACCACTGCTGGCTATAGAGAAGGGTGAAAAGACCCTGAGAAAGAAACATTTCTCCAGAACAAGTGAAGAGTCCTAAAATGTCCATGGGCAGTTCCAGCAGCAGGGTTGGTACTTTCTCTGCCAACCCTTTCCTGTTTTCTGCATTTTGCAACAGTGATTTTTGTTTTGTTTCCCTGTAACCATACTCACTTGCTAACGCAGGCATCAACGGTAGGACTGTGGAAAAACTAGGAAAGTCCCAGGTAAGTTTATACTTGGAGAACAAGGTTAGTTTTCTTCCCTTCTCTGCCACAATTTTTGAGATTTTTTATTCAGTGTGACCCTGGAGGATTCTTGTGTCACTTAGCTCAAAAGAACACCACCAATTGAATAAATACTTAAGAATCAGAGTAATTAAGAAATGTTAACTTACAATTCAGTATGAGTCACAACCAAAAATGGTTGATCTATCTAATTTCTTTTATACTAGTAATTATTGTCAATCCAATTTTTCTTTTTTTAAATTTGGAACCAATGTAGTGGGTTAACAGATGGCTTTTAAAGTTTTTGTTCTTACTCCAAAATCTTTATGTTACTCAAAATATATCTATTTAAATATGATACTGTAATTTCTGCAAAACATTATCTACATGCTCTCTATTTAACACTAAACAATCTGGATGCTAAGGCTGTTTGGAAATAATTCTAACAAAAACTGAAACATTAGACTAGTGCTATAATAAACAGATTTGCCTTTTACATTTGTTTTCGAAATCTTCATAGGCACATCCTAAACAGAACTCTTTTTCTGGTAGGGTTAAAAATAATTGGTTCAATTAGTCCAAATATATTTTATCTCCTATCTTTCTATAATAATCCCCAATTTGATGACATCTTAAATTCTTTTATCATCTCCTTACATTCAGGAACATAACATTGAACAATCCAGAGAAAACCCAAAAGACAAACGCTAATGATTTAAAAGAAAGTACACAAATTCTATTGCATACGGCCTTTAAGATAAGAAATGCTTCCTACCCTGCACATCTGTCTAGCAAGGGCCTTTCTGAGTAAGTTTTGTCCTTTAGGAATCTGCTCTGAGTACCTCAAAAGACAATAAAGTGTTCTCTTTCATTGTTTTTTTCTTGAAATCCATTTTCCTCAAGGCAGAAGGATGAAGCCTTCTCTGTCCTGAAAATATGGTCAAAACAACTTTGGCTTATTTTAAGAAACTTCTATAAAATAGACTTAGAAATTACACAAAATATAGTTCTCTTCTAGAAGGTGGCCTCGAAATGCATCATAAAAAGGGGAGATAAACACATAAACCTTAGTACACATTACACTTTAATGAGTCACATTTTTTAACATTCTGTATCTAATAGATGAGAAAATGAGTAAGACCAGATTTCCCTCATTAACAGCTAGTATCTTTGCTTCTAGTCCATTTCCCCATTTTGTGAGCAAAGCAGTCCACCAAATCATTTCTGCTGTGCTCCACCTATGCTTCCTCTTTTAACTACTCTCTTTTAGCCCTTCTTACACACTTTTCCTTGTTTTTTTTGCCACGCTCGCTACCACTCTTGACAATTCTTTATTCATCTCTTGGCAATGCTTCCTTTATTCATCTCTTATTTATTTCCATTTCCATTCCCCTCAGTGGCGATTGCAAACATTTTCCACTTTCCTCAAAGTGAGGAGAGGGTTGAGCAGTTCCAGTTGACAGGTGTAATAAATGTGGGAAAAGGAAGAACTGTTCTAGTCATTCCATCTCTCCCACAATTCCCTTCTTAAGGCTATCTGCCCTATATAAGTAAAAAAATAAATAACTCTGCAAAAATTGGATCCAGTCATATAATCTCTTGATGTCTCTTTCCTCCTATGAGAACATTTTCCTTTATTTTTTTTTTGTTATTACCACCATTTATCATTTTGTTTCTCACTTTAATCAAAATAGTACTCTTCAATCTAGTATGTTGGCTATTTCTGTTAATTAATCTTTCCTCCTCATTCTTATTTTTGTTTCTTTTCAATTTTATTTCTGTATTATTTTAAGCCTGTGCCACATAACTGATTTCCCCTACCCTGAGTCTTTTCCTATCAATCCTACAAGTTATCTTCAATATTAATATTCTTAAAACACTTTTCATCATGTCATTCACCAACTTAAAACCTTCAGTGGCTTGTCTATTAAATAAACATTCAGACTCTGTAACCTTACACAGCTTCCACCCTCTGACCTGGATCTCCTTTTCCATTTTATCTCCCGTATTTTTCCAAATGACTACCATAGACTTGAAGGTCTCTACCTCATTGCCACTCAATATACATTATGCTTTCCTACCTCTAAGCTTTTTATTACACATCATTCCTTGTAGTGTCTGCCTTCTCTCTTTCTGCTATCCATCTATCAATGCTTAGACAAAGTCCTCTTCCACATTATAATTTCATATACAACTCCAGCCTTCACCAAATCTCCCTCTTATTCAAAATTACATGTCAATGTCTGAATTATTGTTCTGGATTACAATTTACCATTTCATTAATTCATACCTTGTCTTCTTAATAAACCAGTATAATTTATTTTTACCCAAAGTGCCTAGCACAATCCAAAGCAGAAAGTAGAATATTTGTTTAATTAGCTCTTAATGTTTTCTAACAAATTTTGGAATTTCCATATGAAATGACTACAAAATCTATGAGGGGCTAAAAATGTTTCCAAAAGTTTACTTTCAGATGTTAGCCACTGGAAAAATAGATTCATAAAACTAGAATGAGTCTAAGACAGAGAATAGAAGGCTACATGTCAAAAATTGTGTGTATGTGAAAAATTTAAAAGTAGAGTACTGCAATGGTCGTTATCAAAATCATTAATGAACTCTAATTTCCTAAACTCAATATTCAATTTCTGTTGAACTTTAATTACCATCCTTTCTACTAGATTATTTGTAAAGTGTATTGTAATAATTCCTTCCATCTGATAGCACCCTTTGCCATGTGACTTCGCTGCTCCTTCCATCATGAGGTGACATTTGTTTCCATAACCCTTGAATTAGGACTAGACTTCTGACATATTTTGACAACAGACTATGACAATAGTGACACTGTGCAAATTCTTTCCCGTCTTCTCTTATGCATTTATGTTTTTATGGAAAAAAAAAGCCTAATACAAAATTAACCATTTTCAAGTGTTTAGTTAAGTGGCATTATGTACATTCACACTCTCATACAAGCATCATTACCATCCATTTCTGGAACATTTTTCACCTTGCAAAGTGGAAAAACTTTGTACCCATCAAACAGTAACTCCGTATTTCCCACCCATGAGAACCAACATTTTACTTTCCACCTCCATAAATTTGACTATTATAGGTAATTCATATAAGTAGAATCATATAGCATTTGTCCTTTTGTGACCTGGCTTATTTTACTTAGTATAATGTCTTCGATGCTCATCCGTGTTGTAGCATATTGCACAATTTCTTTCCTAAGGCTGAATAATATTCCATTTTACATATTACAGTATTTTGTTTATCCATTAATCCATCAGTGGACACTTGGGTTGCTTCTATCTTTTTGTCATTGTGAATAATGGTGCCATGAACATGGGTGTACTATTATCTCTTTGAGGCCCTGCTTTTACTTCTTTGGTATATACCCAGAGGCAGAATTGCTGGATTATATGATAATCCTATGTTAATTTTTTTGAGGAACCACCATACTGCTTTCCATAGTGACTGTATCATACTCTCACCAGCAGGTACACAAGGAAAGGTTCCAATTTCTCTACATATTCAGCAACACTTGTCATTTTCTGTGTTTGTTTTTTGACAATAGTCATTTGAATGAGTGTGTAGTATCTTATGATTTTGATAGGCATTTCTCTACTGATTAGTGATAAGTATTGAATCTTTTCATGTGCTTATTAGCCATGTTTATCTTCTTTGGAGACATATCTATTTAAGTCCTTTGCTGCTTTCTTCTTTGTTTCCTTCTTTTTTCTCTTTCTTTCTCCTCTCCTTCCTTCCTTCCTTCTTTCCTTCCTTCCTTCCCTCCTTCCTTCCTTCTTTCTTTCTTTCACAGAGTTTCTCTCTCTCACCCAGGCTGAAGTGCAATTGTGCAATCATGGTTCACAACAATCTCTCTCTCCCGGGTTCAAGTGATTCTCCTGCCTCAGCCTCCCAAGTAGCTGGGATTACAGGCATGCACCACCACGCCCCAGCTAATTTTGTCTTTTTAGTAGAGACAGGGTTTTACCATGTTGGTCAGGCTGGTCTTGAACTCCTGACCTCAGGTGATCCACCTGCCTTGGCCTCCCAAAGTGCTGGGATTACAGGCGTGGGCCACCGTACCTGGCCCCTTTGCCTATTTCTGAAATGGACTGTTTTGGGTTTTTTGTTGCTGTTGAGTTGGAGAAGTTCATTATACATTCTGAATATTAATGTCTTATCAGATATATAATTTACAGATGTTTTCTGTCATTCCATTGGTTGCCCTCCACTCCACTGATAGTGTCTTGTGATGTATACAAGTTTTCAATTTTGATGGAGCCCAATTAATCTATTTTTTTGTTACTTGTTTTTAATGTCATAGCCTAGAACTCACTGCTAAATCCAACGTCATGAAGTTTTTCTCATACTTATTTCCTAACAATTTTTTAGTTTTAGTTCTTACTGTAAGATCTTTGGCTCATTTTGAGTTAATTTTTGTATATGGTGTAAGATAAGATTCCAACTTCATTCTTTTGCATGTGGATATCTCGTTTTCCTAGCATGATTTGTTGAAATGTCTGTTCTTTACCCCCATTGAATTGTCTTGGCACCATTGTTGAAAATCATTTGACCACAGATATATAAAGTTTACTCCTGAGCTCTCTATTCCATTGGTCTACATGTCTGTCCTTCTGACAGTACCACACTGTTTATATTATAGTAGCTTGGTAGTAAGTTTTGAAAGCAGGAAACATGAGATCTTCAATTTTTATTTTCTTTTTCAAGATTGTTTTGACTAATTAGGGTCCCTTAGAATCCATATGAATTTTAGGATGAGTATTTTCTGCTTTTGCAGAAAAATATCATTGAAGTTTTGACAGACATAACAATGAATCTGTAGATTACTTCAGGCTATATTAACATCCTAACAATTAAATCTTATAATCTGGGGGGATCCCAAGATGGCCGAATAAGAGGCAGCTCCAGAAAGCAGCTCCCAGCGAGAGAGACGCAGAAGCCGAGTGGTCTCCACAATTCCAAACGAGGTACCAGGTTCATTTTGTGGGTCTGGCTGGACAGTAGGTATAAACCAAATAAGGCAAGTTGAGGCAAGGTGGGACACTGCCCTACCCAGGAACTGCCTGCAACCGACCGGAGGACCAGGGGTTTTCCCCGCTGGGACTTTGTTTCGGATACAGTGCTCTACCCAAGCCCTCTTCAACTCACAGAACAGGAGATCTTCGCTGGGCTGAAAAGCCTCAGCGAACTGCCTGAACAGGGCAGAACAGCAACTTCAGCCAGCACCGGGGCTGTTAGCCTAGATCTTGGCAGAAGCACTGACTGACTCAAAAGCCAGAAAGCCGACTGGCTGGAGCTACTCAACCCCCAGAAAGAAGGGGAACTGAAAGTAGGGAAACAGGCCATACGGCAGGATGTGTCCCCCCTGCCCCGCCCCACACAAAGCCCAGCAGGCTAAAAAACTCTCACTCCAGACTTTCGCACTCATAACATCAGTTAGAGAGCGACCAGGAACAACTTAGCTCAGTGGGGGGGAAGGGCAGCTGCCATTGCAGAAGCTGGCCTAATTTTCCTGAGTAAATGAAAGATGCAGCAGCTCTCCTAAATCCGTGGCAGCTCAGCAGCACCTCTGCAGGCAGACAAAGGAATGGCTGCCTCCCCAAGCAGATACCTGAGATCAAAGCTATATAAGTCCAGCAAGATGGGAAGAAACCAGCACAAGAAGAATGAATCCATCAAAAACCAGAACGCTTCTCCTCTAACATGAGATCACAACTCCTCACCAGCAAGGGAACAAAGCTGGACAGAGAACGAATTTGACAAATTGACAGAAGCAGGCTTTAGAAGGTGGGTAATAACAAACTTCTCCAAGTTAAAGGAACATCTTCTACCCCAATGCAAAGAAACTAAAAACCTTGAAAATAGGTTAGACAAAATGCTAACTAGAATAATCAGCTTAGAGAAGAACATAAATGACTTGATGGAGCTGAAAAACGCAGCATAAGAACTTCGTGAAGCATACACAAATTTCAATAGCCAAATAGATCGAGCAGAAGAAAGGATATCAGAGATTGAAGATCAACTCAATGCATTAAAATGATAAGGCAAGAAAAGAGAACAAAGGGTGAAAAGAAATCAACAAAGCCTTCAAGAAATATGGGATTATGTGAAAAGACCTAATCCACATTTGATCAGCGTACCAGAAGATGATGGGGAGAATGAATCCAAGCTGGAAAATACCCTTCAGGATATTGTCCAGGAGAACTTCCCCAACCTAGCAAGGCAGGCCAATGTTCAAATACAGGAAATACAGAGAACACCACAACAACACTCCTCTAGAAGAGCAACCCCAAGGCACGTAATCATCAGATTCACCAGGGTTGAAATGAAGGAAAAAATGCTAAGGGCTGCTAGAGAGAAAGGTTGGGTCACCCACAATGGGAAGCTGATCAGAATCACAGCGGATCTCTCGGCAGAAACTCTACAAGCCAGAAGAGAGTGGGGGCCAATATTCAACACCCTTAAAGAACTTTCAACCCAGAATTTCATAACCAGCCAAACTAAGGTTCATAAATGATGGAGAAATAAAATCTTTTATGTACAAGCAATTGCTGAGAGATTTCATCACTACCAGATCTGCCCTATAAGAGCTCCTGAAGGAAGCACTAAACACAAAGGAAAAACCAGTACCAGCCACTGCAAAAAAGAACCAAATGGTAAAGACCAATGACTCAATGAAGAAATTAGGCCAACCAAAGGGCAAAACAACCAACCTGTAACAAAATGGCAGGATCAAATTCACACATAACAATATTAACATTAAATATAAATGGACTAAATGTCCCAATCAAAAGACACAGACTGGCAAATTGGATAAAAAGCCAAGAACCATCGGTGTGCTGTATTCGGAAAACCCATCTCACGTGCAAAGACACACACAGATAAAAATAAAGGGATGGAAGAAGATTTACCAAGCAAATGGAGAGAAAAAAAAAGCAGGGGTGGCAATCCTAGTCTCTGATGAAACAGACTTTAAACCAACAAAAATCAAAAGAGACAAAGAAGGGCTTAACATAATGGTAAAAGGATCAATACAACAAGAAGAGCTAACTATTCTAAATATATATGCACCCAATACAGGAGCACCCAGATGCATAAAGCAAGTGCTTAATGACCTACAAAGAGACTTAGACTCCCACACAATAATAGTGGGAGATTTTAACACTCCACTGTCAATATTAGACAGATCAATGAGACAGAAAATCAACAAGGAAATCCAGGACTTGAAAGCAGATCTGGACCAAGCAAACTTAACAGACATTTACAGAACTCTCAACCCCAAATCCATAGCATATACATTCTTCTCAGCACCACATCACACCTACTCTAAAACTGACCACATAATTGGAAGTAAATCACTCCTCAGCAAATGCAAAAGAACGGAAATCATAACAAACAGTCTCTCAGACCACAGTGCAATCAAATTAGAACTCAGGACTAAGAAACTAACTCAAAACCACACAACTTCATGGACAATGAACAACTTTCTCCTGAATGTTGACTGGATAAACAATGAAATGAAGGCAGAAATAAAGATGTTCTTTGAAACCAACAAGAACGAAGACACAACATACCAGAATCTCTGGTACACATTTAAAGCAGTATCTAGAGGAAAATTCATAGCAATAAATGCCCACATGAGGAGCAAGGAAAGGTCTAAAATCAACACCCTATCATCAAAATTGAAAGAGTTAGAAGAGTAAGATCAAAAAACTCAAAAGCTAGCAGAAGACAAGAAATAACTAAGATCAGAGCAGAACCGAAAGAGATAGAGACTTAAAAAACCGTTCAAAAAATCAACAAATCCAGGAGCTGGTTTTTTGAAAAGATCAACAAAATAGATAGACTGCTAGCCAGACTAATAAAAAAGAAAAGAGAGAAGAAGCAAATAGATGCAATAAAAATGATAAAGGGGATATCACCACCGATTCCACAGAAATAAAAACTACCATGAGAGATTACTACAAACAACTCTATCCACACAAACCAGTAAATCTGGAAGAAATGGATAAATTCCTGGACACTTGCACTCTCCCAAGACTACACCAGGAAGAAGTTGAAACCCAGAATAGACCAATAACAAGGGCTGAAGGTGAGGCAGCAATTAATAGTCTACCAACTAAAAAAAGCCCAGGTCCAGACGGGTTTACAGCCAAATTCTACCAGACATACAAAGAGGAGCTGGTTTTTCCTTCTGAAACTATTCCAAACAATACAAAAAGAGGGAATCCTCCCCAACTTATTTTATGAGACCAACATCATCCTAATACCAAAACCAGGCAGAAATGCAAATAAAAAAGAAAACTTCAGGCCAATATCTATGATGAACATAGATGCAAAAATCAATAAAATATGGCAAACCAAATGCAACAGCAAAGTAAAAAGCTTATTCATCATGATCAAGTAGGCTTCATCCCGGGGATGCAAGGCTGGTTCAACATAAGCAAGTCTATAAAAGTAATCCATCACATAAACAGTACCAAAGACAAAAACCACATGATTATCTCAGAAAAGGCCTTCGACAAAATTCAACAGTCCTTTATGCTAAAAACCCTCAATAAACTAGGTATCGATGGAATGTATCACAAAATAATAAAAGCTATTTATGACAAACCCTCAGCCAATATCATACTGACTGGGCAAAAACTGGAAGCATTCCCTCTAAAATCTGGCACTAGACAAGGATGCCCTCTCTCACCACTCCTATTCAACATAGTATTGGAAGTTCTAGCCAGAGCAATCAGGCAAGAAAAAGAAAATAAGGGTATTCAATTAGGAAAAGAGGAAGTCAAATTGTCTCTATTTGCAGATAATATGATTGTATATTTAGAAGACCCCATTGTCTCAGCCCAAAATCTCCTGAAACTGATAAGCAACTTCAGCAAAGTCTCAGGATACAAAATCGATGTGCAGAAATCATAAGCATTTCTATACACCAATAACAGACTTAAAGAGAGCCAAATCAAGAACGAACTGCCATTTACAATTACTACAAAGAGAATAAAATACCTAGGAATACAACTAACAAAGGATGTAAAGGACCTCTTCAAGGAGAACTACAAACCACTGCTCCATGAAATAAGAGAAGACACAAACAGATGGAAAAATATTCCATGCTCATGGTTGGGAAGAATCAACATCTACAGTCATCTGATCTTTGACAAACCTGACAAAAACAAGCAATGGGGAAAGGATTTCCTGTTTAATAAATGGTGTTGGGAAAACTGGCTAGCCATGTGCAGAAAGCAGAAACTGGACCCCATCCTGACACCTTACACTAAAATTAACTCCAGATGGATTAAAGATCTAAACATAAGGCCTAACACCATAAAAACCCTAGAAGAAAACCTAGGCAAAACCATTCAGGACATAGGCATAGGCAAGGACTTCATGGCTAAAACACCAAAAGCAATGACAACAAAAGCCAAAATAGACAAATGGGATCTAATTAAACTCCAGAGCTTCTGTACAGCAAAAGAAACAATATTAGAGTGAACTGGCAACCAACAGAATGGGAAAAAATTTTTGCAATCTACCCATCTGACAAAGGGCTAATATCCATAATCTACAAATAACTAAAACAGATTTGCAAGAAAAAAACAAACCGATTCAGAAGTGGGCAAAGGATATGAACAGACACTTTACAAAAGAAGACATCTATTAGGCCAACTAACATATGAAAAAATGCTCGCAAATCAAAACCACATTGAGATACCATCTCACGCCAGTTAGAATGGTGATCATTAAAAAATCTGGAGACAACAGATGCTGGAGAGGATGTGGAGAAATAGGAAAGCTTTTACACTGTTGGTGGGAGTGTAAATTAGTTCAACCGTTGTGGAAGACAGTGTGGCAATTCCTCAAGGACCTAGAAACAGAAATACCATTTGACACAGCAATCCCATTACTGAGTATATACCCAAAGAATTATAAATTGTTCTATTATAAAGACACATGCACATGTATCTTCACTGCAGCACTGTTTACAATAACAAAGACTTTGAACCGACCCAAATGTCCATCATCGATAGACTGGATAAAGAAAATGTGGCACATATACAGCATGGAAAACTACACAGCCATAAAAAACAATGAGTTTGTGTCCTTCGTAGGGATATGGATGAATCTGTAAACCATCATTCTCAGCAAACTGACACAAGAACAGAAAACCAAACACTGCATGTTCTCACTCATAGGCGAGTGTTGAACAATTAGAACATGTGGACACAGGGTGGGGAGCATCACACACTGCGGTCAGTTTGGGGCGGGGTGGAGAGGGATAACGTGGGGAGAAATACCAGATATAGGTTATGGGGGGATGAAGGCAGCAAATGACCTTGCCATCTATGTACCTATGCAACAATCCTGCATGATCGGCACATGTACCCCAGAACCTAATGTACAATAAAAAAATCTTATACTCGGCCGGGCGCGGTGGCTCAAGCCTGTAATCCCAGCACTTTGGGAGGCCGAGGCGGGTGGATCACGAGGTCAAGAGATCGAGACCGTCCTGGTCAACATGGTGAAACCCCGTCTCTACTAATACAAAAAATTAGCTGGGCATGGTGGCGCGTGCCTGTAATCCCAGCTACTCAGGAGGCTGAGGCAGGAGAATTGCCTGAACCCAGGAGGCGGAGGTTGCGGTGAGCCGAGATTGCGCCATTGCACTCCAGCCTGGGTAACGAGCGAAACTCTGCCTCAAAAAAAAAAAAAAAAAAAAAAAAAATCTTATACTCTATGAATATGAAATGTCTTTTCATGTATTGATGTCTAATTTCTTTCACCCACATTTTTGCAGTTTTCAGTGTAGAAGTCTGTTACTACTTGTTTAAAAGTAGGTAAAGTATCCTGAGTATTCCTAAGTATATCATTCTTTTTGATGCTATTGTCAATGGACACTGTGCAGATTCTAAGGTGACATCAAGAGGCCTTACAACCTTGTTCTCTTCCTCTTGAAAGGCTACTACTGCCATATAAAAACCCCAGGCTTGCCTGATGATATCATATGACCTAGCCAATGTCAGCACAATTGCCAACACATTTGTTGTAATTTTAGAGAAACTGTTTAGCCCCAGTCAAGCTAGCAGATGACTGCAGTCACTTAAGAATCCCCAGATGAGCCCAGCAGAAGAACCGCTTAGATGAACCTAGACAAACTATCAACCCACAAAATTGTTATTTTAATCCATTAAGTTATGGGGTGTAGAAAGATGAACTGAAGCAAAATTAAATCATTTTCTTTGCCATTTCATAACCATGATAATTTATTCATTACTTTGTAGCTCATTTCAAACAGCTTCTCAGAGCCCATTAAGACGTATTCCATACTATTCAGCCATAACATGGATGGAACTGGAGGCCATTATCTTAAGTGAAACAACTCAGAAACAGCAAAGTCAAACACTGAATGTTCTCATTGATAAGTAGGAGCTAAATAATGTGTACACATGGATGCAGAGTGTGGAATAATAGACAATAGAAACTTGGAAGAGTGAGAATGGAAGAAGGGAGTCAGGGATGAGAAATTACCTAATGGGTACAATGCACATTATTTGGGTAATGGTTACACTAAAAGCCCAGACTTCACCATGATCCAATATATCCATGTACATTTTAAAAACTGCACTTGTACCCTTAAATTTATATTGCATTTGTACCCTTAAATTTATGCCAAAAAAAAAAAAGATTTATTCCAACTGACAAGACAGAACTCTTTGAGGCTATATTCTACATTATTCATTACATTCATGAATAATTTAGAGCTTAAATGTCAGCATTCTAAATAATTTATAATTTTTTGAAAAGTAGATAGCTTAAAATGAAATCTTATTAGAACTAAAGAGAAATTAATTTTATTTTTCTAATTGATTACTACAATATTGAAAAAATTTTAAGTAAACATTACAATGATGTTTGCAGGCTAACCTGTGAATCACGCTGCTAATATTTGCTGGCAATTAGTACTAAATTTATTGGGGATAGATAATAATCTGATTATTTAAAAACTCAATCATAATACTGAAGAAAAAAGTACTTTAAATATTTATCATCTCAAAGCATTTAGAGTCATGTTGTCCGAGCAAAATGGCTTATTATTACTTAAAAATTCCTAAATTAAAAAAGTATATATTTACATATATCTAAAATTATATTTACTTATACATATATTTATCAATAAATAAAACTATAAAAGATTATGAAGTTATTTTGTTTGAGGAAAAAAATCTTCCAGAAAAATATGCAAAAGTAACATTATTATTTAAAACATGCTAAAGTAAAAAATAACTCCATACAATTTTCACTCCATTTAAGAACTCATTTTGAGAATTTACTCCCTCAAGTTCTGGAAATAGCTACTTTAAAATAGTTTATCTGTATTTTATGCATTCCTTAAAACAAGTAAGAAGAACCAGGGTAGAAGAAATAAAGAGAAAATGTAACAAAGTAACTGATAAGGCAGTTTTATGCTGAGGTTTATATGCTACCTAGGTATAGAATAGGACTATTATTTCTGACAAACCAAGTGGAATTAACAATTACTCAAATAGAAACTAACTCACATACTTTCAAAATTGAAGCAAATTCTCAAACTATATGTCATAAATACCTTAGCATCATTAATTTTGATAATTTTGGTTTACTGTCAGAAGTATCTCAAACTTGCATTAATGAAAACATCTTTTGAAAAGTTGTCATTTTAGTTTTAAAGAGTCCTGAATATTTGTTGAAATTTGAGCTATGATTTATTTAACTATAAAAAAGTGTTTCTTTGCAAGTACATTTCTATAAGCAAGCTACAATTTCACAATTCCTCTATCCATGTATATGGCTGTATAATGAATATTAATATATGGCCTATAATTGTATACACATACACATGGTTCATACACATATGAACTATGCTTCTCAATTTGATGATAAAATACAGAAGGAGAAAACATAAATGGAAGAATTAAAATGTACTTACAAAGTCAAAGTCTCCATCTTGAGGAACTTTCCAGTTATCAGGAAAAACATTTTTGGACATTGGGAAGGGTTCATGCATATTCTGATTACAGTTTTCGTGACTCTTATTCTTGAAGTCTTGCTTATCAAAGTAGTCCATGAAAGATGGTCTTTGTACCTGTGGTGAGGTTGCATTTCCTTAGGTAAACAAAGAACATAGGAAGGTATAAGTTCTTACATTTAAGGAATTATTTTCACTGAAGTATGATTTTTTTATAAAGCCATATAAGAAATTTGCACCGGTCACATTCAAGGCCAACATAATGAATTTCATAAAGAACAAAGTGAAATAAAATAAGAATTAAAAAATATCCAGACCAAATAAAAATTAAGCAGATGATTAGGCAAAGGTCTGGAATGTTCTGATTGTAGAAACATTTCAGAATATTAGTAGAATCGTTATCATAATTTTATTAAAAATCATTTCAGCTGTATTTCAAATTTCTCAAAGTTAATTTTAAAAACCCAAGTGTTTTTGGTGGGTTTTCTTCTTTACGTTTAAGCCTGTGTTGTTATTGTTGTTGTACATTTTCAGCTGTAAGAAATTATGAGGACTTGGCTAGGCATGGTGGCTCAGAGCCTATAACCTCAGAACTTTACGAGGCTAAAGTGGAAGGGGTGCTTGAGCCCAGGAGTTCAAGACCAGCCTGAGTAACACAGTGAGACTCTCTCTATAAAAATACTAAAAATTAGCCAGGTGTGGTGGCACATATCTGTAGTTCCAGATACTTCAGAGGCTGTGGGAGGATCACTTGAGCCTAGGAGGTCAAGGCTGCAGTGAGCCATGATTGTGCCACTGAACTCCAGCCTGAGCAACAGAGCAAGACCCTGTCCAAATTTAAACTATATATATAAATTTTTAAATATATATATGAAATGTATATCATATATATATATAAAATTTTAAAGATTAAAAAATAAATGATAAGGACTTACCTAGTTTCCTCTTACATCTATCCGACTGCTTCCTCATAGTCCTTCTGATTCCCTCTGCCCCTATACTTCCTCAGCTTCGCCTGACACACTTATGTCTCCCAGCACTACTTCTCCAGCCCATTCCTTGCTCCTAACTTCCATATCTAACTTTGCTGCTATTACACAGCTTAATCTGAGGTGAGTTGCTAATTAATTTACCAGTTGTAAAACTAAATTCAAGGTCTTTCTCTTCAAACCTATAGCTCCCCCGACATACTTTATCTCCACTAAAGTCAACCTTATTTACTCAATCCCCAAAGTAATGAAGTTGAGAATTAACTCGGACTCTTCCCTTCCCACCACAGCAAACTGATTATTAGTTCTTTTTCATTCTACTTCTCAATACAGTTGTTTAACTATAACCCCTTTTCTCTGTTTATCATTGCAACTGTCTTAGTTTAGCTTCTAATCATTTCTTGCTTAGGCCATTGTAGCAGCCTCCAAACTAGTCTCCTTGCTTCTACTACCATGGTTTTGATTTTAATTTCCATATTGTCAACATAGTGACCTTTCTAAATGTAAACCAAAACATGTCATTCTGCTCAGAATCTTTCAATGGCTCCTCGTTTTTTATACTGAATGACTAAAGTGAGGAATAAATATTTGGAATAACTACATTTTTAATCTGGCTGTTATGGTCTTGATCAGTGGTTTTCAAATTAGATTCCTTAAAGCCCTAGAGCTCCAAATAAATGTCCCGGAGACCACCAAGAAGGGATTTCCCATATAATTCTCTAGATAGAAAGTAAGCTACTTTTTTTTCTTTCTCTTGAGATGGAGTTTTGCTCTTGGTTGCTCAGGCTGGAGTGCAATGGCATGATCTTGGCTCACTGCAACCTCCACCTTCCGGGTTCAAGCGATTCTCCTGCCTCAGCCTCCCGAGTAGCTTGGATCACAGGCATGCACCACCACGCCCGGCTAATTTTGTATATTTAGTAGAGAAAGGGTTTCTCCTTGTTCGTCAGTCAGCAAGCTACTTTCTTAAAAAATTTTTTTGGGGGAGTACACCTCCCCACAAGGGAGCCTGCTGAGCAACTGTAAGTTACAAAAAGTATTTTTTAAATGTGAAATTGAAATCTTTCCTTCTGTAATTGTATACTCATGTTCTAAATAAATTCTTCTTTCATATTATTGTCCCTCAAATATCTGAAGACAGAGATAATGGCTCCTGTCTTGGCTGTTTTTAATATGAAATGTCCCCAGTTCCTTTCATAGGATATATGTTTCAGACTCATCACCAACTTGTTTACTTTCCCATGGAGACATTCTAGTCTCGCTCTTCCTCTAAAAAGAGATATAATATTCATAACAGTCATCTGGCCAATCTAGATTAAATTTGTAATAAATGGAGGTTGCAGTTTAAAACTACAGTTACTACTATGACAACTAAGTAACACTGTTACTTGAGATGAGCTGTAAGGTCATTTTGGTCAAAAGAATGCATTCTAAGACTTAGTTTTAGTCCTTGGAAACATGAGGTAAACCTAACTTCCATATCTAACTTTGCTTGCCTACTTTATATGGCAAACCAGAGAGTCTGGAATTCTTAAACAAACTTCAAAAACCGAAAGAGTGGGGTGAGGGAGACAGAACTGTCAGGTAAGCATCCTATCTCTTTCCTTCTTCCTACTTTTGGATCTCTATGTGTATTATCTGACAGACTGGAAGCCTAGGTGAGATCGCTTAGGTAAGGATACGAGACAGTGGTAATGGTATTACTCATTCATTTCAAAAAAATCTGTCTCATTGCCTTAAGATAAAATGGTTTTCTATATCAAAACAAAGGTTTTATTGACTTCACCTTGATTATGTATTTTAAAAAAGTTTTTTATAAGATAAAATTTACCATCTTACTTCTGGATATATACCCGAATTGAAAGCAGGGTCTTGAAGAGATATCTGTACACCCATGTCTATTGCAGCATCATTCATAATAGCTAAAATATGGAAGCAAACCAAGTTCCATTAGCAGATGAATGGATAAGCAAAATGTGAGGAAGGAAATTCTGACATATGCTACAACATGGATGAACCTTGAGGACATTATGCTATATGAAATAACCTAGTAACAAAAGAACAAAATACTGTATGATTCCACTTATTTCAGGCACTTACAGAAGTCAAAATCATAGACACAGAAACAGAATGGTGGTTGCTAGAGACTAAGGGGAGTGGAAAATGGGGAGTCACTGTTTAATGGGTACAGCGATTGAGTTTTACAAGATGAAAAGAGTTATGGAAATTGATGATGGTGATGGCTGCACGACACTTTGGAAGTGCTTAAGATTAATACCACTAAACTGGATACAGGTATATTTCAGAGTTATTGCAGGTTTGGTTCCAGACCACTGCAATAACAGGAATATCACAATAATGTAAGTCACATAAATATTTTGGTTTCCCAGTACACATAAAAGTTATGGTTTTTTTTTTTCTTTTTTTCTTTCACAATGTCAATTGTCTTAAAAAAATTTTTTAACTTTTAAGTTCAGGGGTACATGTGCAGGTTTGTTACATATGTAAACTTGTGTCGTGGGGATCTGTTGTACAGATTATTTTATCACCCAGGTATTAAGCCTAGTACCCATTTGTTGTTTTTCCTGATCCTCTCCCTCCTCCCACCCTCCACTCTCTGAAAGGCCCAAGTGTGTGTTCCCCTTTGTATGTCCTTGTGTTCTCATCATTTAGCTCCCACTTATAGTGAGAACATGCAGTATTTGGTTTTCTAAAAGTTATTTTAAGGACTGACATCAGAAATATGGCTGACTAGAGAAGCCTGGAAGTGGTACACCCTCAACAAAAAAGGACCGAGGCAACAGATAAAGAGCAAAGATTTGACTGGAGTGTCAGCAGGAAAATGCTGGAGAATAGTGAGTGTGCAGAGGCACATGTGCTGCTTAGAAGTCCAGGTTGGGGTGGCTGTCATGATTTCTCAACACCATGGTGAAGTTTGCTGTATCAGTTAACTCTTCCTTTCATCAAAGATTGCTCTGTAGCATGTGATGCTGTTTCGTAACATTTTACCTGCAGCAGTGTCTTTCAAAATTGGAGTCAATCCTCTCAAACTCTGCCACTGCTTTATCAACTAAGTTTATGGAAAATTCTATTTCAACAATGTTCACAGCATTTTCAAAAGGAATAGATTCCATCTCAAGAAACCATTTTCTTTGCTCATCCATAAGAAGCAACTCCTTCTGTTCAAGTTTACTCATGAGATTGCAGCAATTCAGTCACATCTTCTGGCTGCACTTCAAGTCTAATTCTTTTACTATTTCCACCATACTTGGCAGTTACTGCTTCCACTGAAGTCTTTAACCCCTCAAAGTCATCCATGAGGGTTGGAATGGACTTCTTCCAAACTCCTGTTAATGCTGATTTTTTTTTTTTTTACCTCCTCCTATGAATCACCAAAGTTATTAATAACATTAAGAATGGTGAATCCTTTCCAGAAGGTTTTCAATTTACTTGGCCCAGATCCAACAGAGCAATCACTATTTATGGCAGATATTGCCTTATAAAATGTATTTCTTAATAATAAGACTTGAAAGTCTAAAATACTCCTGGATCTATGGGCTACACAAAATGGAGGCTGTGTTAGCAGGCATGAAAACAACATTAATTTCCTTGTACATTTCCATCAGAGCCCTTGGGTGACCAGGTGCACTGTCAATGCACAATAACAGTCTAAGGAGAATCTTTTTTTCTCAGCAGCAGGTCTCAACAGTGGACTTAAAATATTCAGCAAACCATGGTGTAAACAAATGTGTCCAGGCTTCATTATTCCATTTATAGAGCACAGGCGGAGTAGAATTAGAATAATTTTAAGGGCCTCAGGATTTTCAAAATGGTAAATGAGCACTGGCTTCAACTTAGTCACCACCACCAGCCTGTCCTTTAAAACTCTGAAGCCAAGCATTGACTTCTCCTCTGTAGCTAGGAAAGCCTTAAATGACATCTTCCAATAGAAGACTGTTTCTTCTGTATTGAAATTCTGTTGTTTAGTGTAGCCACTGTCATCAATTATCTTAGCTACATCTTCTGGATAACTTGTTGCAGCTTCTCCATCAGAACTTGCTGCTTCACCTTGTACTTTTATGGTATGGAGAGAGCTGCTTTCCTTAAACATCATGAACCAACCTATGCTAGCTTCAAACTTTTCTTCTGCAGTTTCCTCACCTCTTTCAGCCTTTACAGAATTGAAGAGAGTTAGAGTCATGCTCTGGATTAGACTTTGGCTTAAGGAAATACTGTGGCTGATTTAATCTTCTATCCACACCACACCAACTTTCTCCACAGCAGAAAGGGAAAGGCTGTTTCACTTTTTTATCATTTGTGTGTTCACTCGAGCATAACTTTTAATTTCCTTTAAAAACTTTTTCTTTGCATTCACAACTTGGCTGTTCAGTGCAAGAGGCCTAGCTTTCACCCAGTTTCAGCTTTCAATATGCCTTCCTCACTAAGTTTAATCATTTCTAGCTATTGATTTAAAGTGAAAGATGTGTGACTCTTCCTTTCACTTTAGCACTTAGAGGCCATTGTAGGGTTATCAATGGGCCTAATTTCAATATTGTGGTGTCTCAGAGAACAGGGAGGCCTGAGGAGAGGGAGAGAGACAGGGTGACTGCTGGTAGGGCAGTCAGAACACATACTACATTTATCAATTAAATTGGCCATCTTATATGGGCGTAGTTTGTGGTGCCCCAAAACAATTACAATAGTAACCCCAAAGACCACTGATTATAGATCACTGTAACAGATATAAGAATGATGAAAAGGTTTGAAATATTGTGAAAAGTACCGAACTGGGGCACATAAACACAAAGTGAGCACATAACGTTGGAAAAATAGCTCCAATAGACTTGCTTGATACAAGTTACTACAAATCTTCAATCTGTAAAAAACACAATGTTTGTGAAGCACAAAAAAGCAAATAACAATGATGAAGTATGCTTATGTTTAAAAATGGTTAATTAACATGAATTTTAAGTTATATGTATTTTACTACAACAAAATTTTTTTTTTTTGAGACGGAGTCTTGCTCTGTCGCCCAGGCTGGAGTGTAGTTGTGCAATCTCGGCTCACTGCAACCTCCGCCTTCTGGGTTCAAGTGATTCTTCCGCCTCAGCCTCCCAAGCAGCTGGGACCACAGGCGCATACCACCATGCCCGACTAATTTTGCATATTTAGTAGAGATGGGGTTTCACCATGGCCAGGATGGTTTCGATCTCTTGACCTCGTGATTTGCCCACCTCGGCCTCCCAAAGTGCTGGGATTACAGGCGTGAGCCACCGCACCCGGCAACAAAATTTTTTAAATTATCATGTTAACCATTTTAAAATGTGCAGTTCAGTAGCATGAAGTACTGTATGACCAATCTCCAGAACTTTCATCTTGCAAAATGGAAAATCTTATACCCTTTAAACAACTTGCCATTTCCCCCACTTCTAGCAAACACCATTTTACTTTCTGTTGTTATGAGTCTTACTACTCTAGATACATTATGTAAGTGGAATCCATTGAAGTGTTTATTTTTTATGACTGGCTTATTTCACTTAAGATAATGACCTTAAGGTTCATTCATGTTGTGGCATGTGTCAGAATGTCCTTCCTTTTCAAGGAAATATAACATTCAATTCTGTGTATATACTACATTTTGCTTATCCACTCGTCTGTCAATGAACACTTGGGTTTTTTCCACTTTTGTTGAATAATGCTCCTATGAACATGAGTATAGAAGTATCTCTTAGCAATCCTGCTAATTATGTGGTTTTGTGTTATTTATTCTTTTAAAAATAACTAAGTTTTTCTCTAGGTGCAGATCTTTATTTGCAAGTAATCTTAGTTTTTAATTTCTATCCAGAGGCCTTTTTCATTTTCTAATGGGTGTTTTGATGGTTGAGCCTAATCTCTGATTAAATAAATGATTATGATATAATGTAAATGTGAATAATGTAATTATTGGTAAAAGTAATTTTTATTTTTACCCAATGAGTATGTAAGTATGTACAGATGGATGGATGGATGGATGGATGGATGGATGGATGGATGTGTGGATGGACTAACTGATCTGATTGATCGACAGGGTCTCTCCCTCTGTCGCCCAGGCTGGAGTGCACTGGCATGATCTGAGCCCACTGAAGACTTGACCTCCCAGGCTCAAGCCAGCCTCCCACCTCAGCCTCCCAAGTAGCTAGGACTATAGGCATGCACCACCACACTCCATTCATTTTTGTTTACTTCTTGTAGAGATGAGGTCTTACTATGCTACCTAGGATGGTTCTGAATTCCTGGACTCAAGTGATCCTCTCACTTGGCCCTCCCACTTTGGCCTCCCACTTTGACCACACCTGGCTGAGTTATGTCTTTTAAATGTGTTTCTATCTTTACTTTTCATTAAATTATAGGTTCCCTAATGCAGAATTCCAAATTCTTTACCTAAATAATTTCACAAACAAATCTATCAATATGTGTTTTTGACTGTCTACACAGATGTTCAACATCTATAAATAACAACAGGAGGAGCTATGTTACATGGTTTTTCATCATTACTTTTAAATTAGTAGAAGCTATATATATTTCATTACTGGCATTGGTGCACTGCTGATAACGTATTTGAGAAAGTATTGTGACTACTACAATTATTATTAGGTTGGTGCAAAAGTAATAACAGAATGATCTATCCCAAGAGTCAGAAAGAATCTGATTTTCAGAATATGCATGTATTAGTGGAAAAATAGAAAAAGACTCAACACAACTGTTTATTTAAGGACCAATGCTCTAATTACAGCTGTTCCAGCTTTAGATAGCTAGAAAATAAATGTGACAAGACATCTGGGACCCAAATGGTACCCACTGAAAAGATATTAAGACATTCTATCAAATTTCAGATAGTATAAAACATCAATATTTGTGGTAAACTTTTAGAACTTAGAAGACTCTCATATCCCACATTTGAAGCTCATGAAAAAGAAACTCCTTAGGGACAGTTCATCAAGATCATGGCCAAGGCTGCCTTTAGATTTCCTGTCATAACAGACTTTACAGGTATGTTAAAAATGAACAAAATATATAGAAGAGAAGGTATAATATTTCAATGATCAATTATGCTAAAAAAAAATAAGATTTGGTGCTTATAGTGTTCAATTTCAACTCTGTTCCCTGAAATCTACAACAAAAATAGAAATTGGTTAATTTGATGGGTTACATTACTGACATTTGGATAGGACACATACATTCCATCAACATTTTCAGCAGATTTTTAGTACCTTTGATTTGTCTCTAGGCTTCATCATTACGAGACATATTTCTCTGTATTCAGAATTGAAATTTGGTTCCCATGGTAACCCCTTATACCAAAATAGAGTCTAGGAATTTAACTTGTAATTCTCCATTTCTGTCCCATTTTATAAGTTTAAAAAAATTGCAAGTATAGCTCAACTTACATATATTTTTTATAAACTAATTGAGTAAATCAAACCATAAAGCTGGGAGAAGGGGGATAGTCTCTCAAAGAAATCCTTTGCTCAATATTCTTTTTGTTTCTTTTTCTTTTTAAAGGGAAGATTAATTCTGTAATACAATTATATATTTAAGAATTGTATTTAATTATATATTTAATTGTTCTGTTTTCATCAAGAAGTTTCAAATGTGTCACACACAAATACATCTGAAAACTTTAACATTTAGTATAATAAGGGTTATCAATGTTTGTCAAGGAAAGTCAGAATCAGGCAGGAGAGGAAAAATGGTTCCTTTAGAAACTAACTGCTAGAAAAGTAAAAAAAACCACCATTATCAACTGCATCTGATAATTAATAGAAAGGTTTCACTGAAGCATATTTCTAAATAGCATTCTTTAAAAACTAAATTTAGTATTTGTAGGTGCTTTGGTAAGAACAAAACAAAAACAACAGAAACTACGAAAAGCACGTATTATAGCATTACTAATCCACTGAAGACAACAGCACTCTGAGACCTATGTTCCTCCCCAAATCATCTTCCTCTCTCCACACCAAGTCAGGACCACACTGCTTTCATTATCTGTTTCTCATCCAGCACTGGCTTCACTGCTGAGGCTCTAGTTATGGTTTTCTTTGTTTTCTCCTTAACTAGGAGGTAAGGAACTCTTCCTCCCAGAATCTTTACAAACTCCCTGGTGCTGTAATAAACAGTCAGGGTTCTCTTGGTATATCACTGACTCTTACTTCAGACCTCTGTAGCTGAGAAAATTCACCCAAAGCATTATTGGAGTAAATTAAAAACTAACCTTTTCCTACCAGAAACTAACATTTATAGAATGTCTATTCTAATATGACCTACATATTAAGAGTAGCAGCATACACTGTGAAGGAGAAGGAGAAAAATAAAATCTCAGAAGGTACTTTTTTTCACTACAAAGAATAAAGTGGGGGAAATTTTAATCTTCTATAAAAACCTTCACAACAAAAAGATGGGCTGAGCAGGCATTTCCTTTAGAGATGAGGAGAATAAGAAAAAGGCTGAAAGAAAGACTGTTCTTTTCTGCAATGAGTCAGAGAAGCAACAGTTTGATTAGAGAGAAGCGGTGGCAACAGAAAGGGGAGAAGTAGACTACTCCTTGGTGTTGATTAAATAAAGAAAGGAAATTTCATTGCGGGAATCTGCTCTTCCAACCCCAAAAGTCTTGTGCGTGCTCCTGACAACATCCCAGTCAGGAGCTTCTAACTCAAGTCATATGAGCCACCACTAATGTCATAGTGTCTCAAAGTGAAAAATTTGCCTCCCTAATATCTATAATCCCTAGCTTCCTTATTAGGGGTAAGAAAGTATCTCTCTTGTGGGAAAAAGTGGCCATATAATACAATTCTGGCTAATGACACATAAAAATAAGGGTTTAGTACAGGTATGGTGGCTCACTCCTCTAATCCCAGCACTTTGGGAGGCTGAGGCAGGAGGACTGCTTGAGGCCAGGTGTTTGAAGCTGCAATAAACTATGAGCTATGATCACACCACTGTACTCCAGCCTAAATGACAGAATGAGACCCTGTTTCTTAAAAAAAAAAAAAAATCAGGGTTTCTAGGAAAGCTCTGTTTTCTTGATATAGGCACAAACCTTTCCGTTTTTTTGTTCTTTTCCGCTGCCTGGAATGAAGACTTGATGGCTAGAGATCCTGCATTTATTCTGCAGGCAGGAGAATAAGCATAATACCCTAAAGATGGTGTCACGGAAAGAATTTCTAATGTTATCATGAACTTGCTCCACCAGTGCCAGATACTCTGCTTCTGGGTTTCTTGTAAAATGAGAAAAGAAATTAATCTTACTTTGTTTAAACCACTGTTATTTGGGTTTATTGGTACATACAGTTAAATTCAATCCTTAACTAATACATTTCTATTCCCAAATGGAGGATTTAGGGAGAAGCAGAAGGAGCAGCAATCTTCAGTTTTACTGCAGAAATAACCCAATTTCAAACTTGAAATCCACTATTACATAGAGTAGTTTACATATCACTACATTTCAGATACATTATAATTTTAAGGGTTTTTTCACAGGCTGACCTAAAAAAATCTATGGCAAAATGCCTTTTGGCTTCCTTACTCAAAAATTTTAAAAATAACCCATTCCTAAGATAAAAATAGACACTTTTACAGATAGTTAACAAAAGTTTAAAAAGCATTTTAAATAAAAGAAGGAGTCTACTCTGTTAGATTTTTCTTTTTGGATGATTTTACATCAAGATACTATTAACCAAGATATATTTACACTTAATTTTTTATTCAAATGTATGTGCTTATACTTCTAAATATTTTCCATTGTTTAATTTAAAACCAGTATTAACATTTGGATTATATCTTTGTCATAAATAAAAAAAGATTAAAAAACAATTAAAAAAATTTTTAAAGAGGAAAACAGGTTAGATTTGTTTTAAAAGTTAATGGGAGGGGGCAGCTGCAATTGCCCAGCAATGTTTAACTACACAATATGAAACACATGCCACAATGTGCAGTGAAGTCTCCAGGGAGATACATGTTCACAGAAGTAGGACAGAGGAGACGATGTTTCTGACTTATAATTCATTAAAAAAAAAAAAACTAGGCTCTTCAATGAGAAAATAAAGCAGGAAACCTCAACATAGTGACCACTGTCATATGTGATGTGGTTGCTATGGCAAATACTTTTTCAGCACAGAAAGAATAATCACATAAAATTGACATCAATTTATCCAGCTGCAGCTGAATTCTGACTCCGGCTTACAAAAACATTTTATTTTAACAATAATTTTAATGTTCAGAATTACCTAGTTCCTCAATTTTGGCCCTAAGTCCTTCAACTAGTTGCTTGTGGAACTAAAAACTTATTAGCAACAAAGAATAAAGTAACTATCAATCATTCTCTTTGTGGATAAGAAATTTTAAAGAAAAAGGTTGCTTTTCATCTCCATGCATCCGCAAAATATTTACAAGTAAACTAAATTGTGAGAAATATAATACCTTAGAAAATATGCCAGCCCACCCACAATTATTCATTAACTTTCCTAATTTGCACATTTCTAAACAAGTAAAAAGTCCTCATACAAATTTAAATAATTTTTAAAAATACTTTAACAAAATAATTCATTTAATTTTTAAGTTCTTAGCATGATTACGACAAAGATACTCAAGTGTAGAGAATAAAATAACAATTAATCATAACTTTAGCAAAGTATGTGTCAACATCAAAGAGATTTACGATTACCTAACTTGTTCTTCTAAAAATATTTTAAGTTGTGGGTGGTTCCACCTCATTAATGACCTTGAAAATGTGTCCTTTAATTTGTTGCCAAGAGTATAGTGAATACATATAAAAACCCGGATGTTAACACAGACACGACTGCATCAGTTTTTTCTTAAGTTCATCATACTGTATTGTAAAACAAAGCGGGATAAACATAACATGGAGAAGGTCCATGGACTATTCATAAGAAATTAAAAAGCTTAGAAAACAATACCTGCACAAAAGTTAAAGAGACTGAAATTATTCAGCCAAGACAAGAAAAGTCTGAGAAAGAACTTAGTAAGTATCCAAGTATTTATGAAGCGTTCTTGCACAGAAAAAGTGACCAGCTGTTTTCAATCTCCAATGAAGGCAGAATAGAAGGAAACAGAAAAATTGAAGCCCAAAGATTTTAGTTAAATAAAAGGAAGGATTTCTTGTGCAAGTAATGAATATTGTAATGGTCACTGTGTGTATCTATGAAAATGCTTTCTTCAAAGGCCTGTACGGGAAAGAGATTTTCATTTGTACAAGAAAGACTAATATTTACATGCTTGTGTGTGCTTTGTGCTAATAAAAGAAGTATCCTACAACCAAAGTGCATACACTAGCAGGTTTGAGCTGAGTTATACCTCATTAAACATCCCACCAACCAAGAGCACACAGAAGAGTAGACTATGTTTAGTGCCCACAGGGAACTCCAAACCACTGCTGCCATACCTTGCCTGGATTCCTAGTACTTTTATAGAGAAAAATGAATGATTTCTAGTTGCCCAGAAATACTATGGGTATTTGCATCCAGCTGCAAGAGGGACCTGTAGTTTACTGTTGTCACCTTTATTGTCATATCCTGGGCAACATTAACCTCTTCAGTTAAAGAGGAATATAACAGTTTTCATAAAAGAATGGGAAGTGGGAAAGTAATTCCCCTACACACTCTCCTACCCTTGCCAATTATTTCTTGGCATCTAAAATTCCATCCTTAGTGATATACTCCTTTGGCTCAAGGCTGTATGATTCTGCGGGAAAATGTATTTCATGAACATTAAACATTATTAGGCATTTTATTCCTGTGTATCTGGTCCTTTTCCGAAACAGATTTTGGGAGAAAAAAGTAAGGAAGGAAAGAATATGAGAACTGAGAAACAGATATTACTAAGCAAAGAATATGGCATGGAAGTAGATGCTCAGAACAAATTGCTTCTTACTTAATGATTTTGTCTAGGAACAATGGATGAATCAGGGAGTGTAGTCAGTCTTCCCTTCTTGGCCTCTCTCCTAACTCCCCAATAAATAGCTAGTATGTGTTTCCAGAGTAACTCCTAAAAAACTAAAGCAGAACTTCATTTGCTTTCTCTTGCTAATTAAGTAAAACTTCATATACGTGCTGTCCAAAATAAACTCTGAAATTTTCAAAATCAT
The DNA here is from genome assembly GCF_030222135.1 of Aotus nancymaae. Classification (NCBI taxonomy): domain Eukaryota; kingdom Metazoa; phylum Chordata; class Mammalia; order Primates; family Aotidae; genus Aotus; species Aotus nancymaae. The sequence goes on from NW_026988450.1 coordinate 47,535,615, forward strand.
TAAATACTTTAGGCATAAACAAGACATTTTTAAATGTATATTTAATAAATATTATTTAACCCAGTATTTAAGAAATGATAAACATTTATGAAAGGTTAATATAAATAATATACAACTTAAACATAACTAGTTATTTCTCCACCCATTTTTTGTTTTTTTTGGAGACATAGTCTTGCTCTGTTGCTTAGGCTGGAGTACAGTGGCACAATCTCGGTTCATTGTAGCCTCTGCCTCCCAGGTTCCAGTGATTCTCGTGCCTCAGCCTCCTGGGTAGCTGGGATTACAGGCGGATGCCACCAACCCTGGCTAATTTTTGTATTTTAAGTAGAGGCGGGGTTTCACCATGTTGGCCAGGCTGGTCTTGAACTCCTGACCTCAGGTGATCCACCCACCTCGGTCTCCCAACGTGCTGGGATTACAGGCATGAGCCACTGCACCCAGCCTCTCCACCCATTCTTAATACAACATGGTCTTCACCTACATCACCATCCAGCTGCCTCTCTGCTCAACGTGCTCCAGTGTGTCTTCAGCCTTCTTAAATACTCCAGGTAAGTTCTAAATACAATACTCCAGATGTGTTCTGGCTCCGGAGAGCAGAGTGAAGCCGCATTGTTCTAAAAAGTGGTTATGTGTCCTAGCTGCACCTCAGAGGCACTTGTAGAGTTTTTAAATTAAACAAATACATATTTTAAAAACAGAGATGCCCAAGCCCTGCTCCAGTCCGCAGAACCAGCATCTCTGAAGAGCGACTGTTACAGTACATACTTGTAAGTTTGGTTATTTGGACCCAAGAGCAGGGTTTATCCTGTAAATCAAGTCCACTGCTCCAGCCTGTGGTGATCTTTTAGGATCCTCATTCTACCTTACAACATATTTTAATTTTGTTCCTCTTCATGTTATTTGCAATTCTAATGGACTTTCACCCTATAGCTTCATCCAAGTTTCTATGAAAAATGTTGAGCTAGTGAGGGCTTGAGGCTGAGGTCCTATATCACAAAATGAGAAATCTTCTGGTAAACAATTTATTATTTAACACTGTGGTTGACTAAAATTTAGCAACCACTGCCATGTGCCCCTGGGGAGCCTTTTTATCATAGAGGCTGGAGAGCTGAACACCCCATTTCTCAGAATTTCTTGCAACTAGAGTTCTGGATACATATACTCTTTCACAACTGGGGGTGGGTGGGAACAAACAGAAGCTGTGTGCCTGCTAGTTTAGCACTGTCATGGAGACTTGATTATTTACAGCAGCATTGTACCATCTAGTCACCAGTTTCACAGGTACTGAGGAATGGCTGCAGTAATATTTGGTAGCTTTCTAATCCCTAAGTAGCAATAAGGGTTGATTTCAATCTATGTTACTGAATTCACCAGTGCCAGTGGCAGCCTCTGGAATGCTATTCCTAGTTGTGGCAGTAGTAGTTGTTCCCTATATACTCACTTCTGTGGTGTTGTGGGAGTCACTCCTGAAGGCTTACGTTACACAGCCTTCTCCTCTAGCCTTTCCATCGATTTTGTTAACATCTACATCTCTAATATGGCTTGGCTCTATGTCTCCACCTAAATCTCATGTTGAATTTTAATTTAATGTTGGAGGGGGGCCTGGGGGGAGATGATGAGATCATAAGGAATGGTTTAGCACGATCCCCTAGTGCTGTCTCGTGATGAGTTCTCACAAGATCTGGTTGTTTAAAAGTGTATAGTACCACCCGCTCTGCTCTTTCTCCTGTTCCAGCCACGCAGCACATGCCAGCTTCCCCTTCCCCTTCCACCCTGATTGCTGGTTTCCCGAGGTCTCCCCAGCCATGCTTCCTGTACAGCCTGTGGAACCATGAGCAAATTACACCTCTTTTCTTTATATATTGCCCGGTATCAGGTAGTTCTTCATAGCAATATGAGAACACACTAATACAATCGCTGACTTAAATTTCTTTGTGTTTGAAATAGGTTCTGTTTCCTTCAATAAACTCTCACTGATATAAGCACATTTGAGTATAACTGTTTCACTCTCATAAAAGGACCAACAGCTAGGTCACAATACATAATGTCTACAAGGATATCATGAAAGACTTTGTCAAATACTTTTCTAATATCCTAAGATACAATATTCAAACTCTGCGTTTTCTCTGACCTAGAATTTTAGCAATGCTGTCAAAAAAGGAAATTATATTATTCTGATATGATTTGTTCTCAGTAATCTATGCTGACTTATAAGGATCCTGATCTTTCCTAAAGTGCTCTTAGATGTTCTAGAATGCTGCCCAAGAGAGACATTGAGCTCACCCGCCCCAGAGTAATGATGTGATTCTGATGTCAAACCTGTATCTATATACTGGTTCTATTACTTACTTGCTACTAAATATTGGGCAACATTCCCAAGTCTCAGTTTCCTTAGTGGTAAATGGTAGTGAAATGCTATTTTATAGGATCCTTGTGAGGAGTAAATAAGATAACGTATACAAAGTCCTGAGCACAGTGTTTGGCCCACAGTAGGAGCTCCATTAATAACAGCAATAACCTGAGAAATTCACCTTTTCTCCCTTTCCAAAAATAAAATAAAATAAAATAAAATAAAATAAAATAAAATAAAATAAAATAAAATAAAATAAAATACAAAGGTATTCTCTTATACATCCACTCTCCTCATTTTCTCAAAGAGATGTCAAATTTCATAAATAGTGGAAAACAGTTCTCTCATCTCAAGTTATATCAATAGATATTATCAAACATACTCTTGGTCAGGAGATGCCAAGTCCGCTGGGTACTTCTCTAGCATTTGCTCATCTTGCCATTCAAACCCCTTTTATTCATGTTGATGCTACTCAGTTCATTTTGGAGATCATCATTCTCTATAGAAGCCCCTTGGCTAGCTTACTGAAAAAAGAGAGATGGAGCAAGGTCTTGGAAGAGGCAGGGAAAGGTAGAGGCAAGAATTTGCTGTGGGAAGAACAGAGCTGCCTGACAGCTCAGCATCTCCAGTCCCAGAAAGATAAGGCCTTTCTCACTGCATGGGAAGCAGAGCTAGCAATGCCTGGGGCTTCCCAGATGCTCCATCTTATCAAGTTTTTGGAAGGACAAATTAATAGGGTAGACAGATGGATATTATCTTTTATTGATGATCAACTATATTTAAAATACTGCCAGGTGCGTTTTGAGTTTACCTAATATACACACCTGCACACATACACATAACAGAGAGACAAATACACATCACTGACATTCAGACAGAATTAAGTAACACAATTAGTAAATGATTTGGCTTTACATCCCATGCTCTTTTCACTGTATCATACCATTTGTTCAGAAAACATTTCATGAACTCTTACCAAGTGCTAGGTATTGTGTTAGGTATCAGAAATACAGTGGGGAATAAACAAAAGCAGACACTTTAAATAAGCAAGTGCTGTAAGAGTGAAAGCTGGGGGCAAGATGGGAGCCTACTAGAGGGGTACTTATTCCTAACCTAGAGTCGATAGAGGAAGCAACCTCTTAATGGAGCCTGAGTGGATGAATGTGATTTAGTGAAAGAAAAGGAAATCCCACAGAAGGATTTGGGCATTGCAAATGCCCAATGGTAAAAAAAAAAAAAAAAAGGAAGAAAAAAAAGAAAAAGAAAAAGAAAAAAAGGTCTATAAGAGCTAATAAGCTGGAAGAAGGATGAAGAGGAATTGAAAGGTAAGTAGGAATCAGAGCACATACTGCCTCTTAACTAGTATTGAGCTTTAGCCTATGAGCAACTGGTAGTCACTGGGAGGCCATAAGCAGAAGAAAGATGTACTGAAATCTGAATGGTGGGTAGGGAACTATATCAAAGTTTTCCAGGAGAAGCAGAAAAGACAAGACATTAGGGCAGAGGAGTTAAGAATATAACAGAGTGGCAGAAGCAATGAAATACAGCCTCTAAGATTGGAGGCAGAGGCTGTTTAGAAGCCTTACAAGTGAGAAACTATGAGGACTTGTACTAAAGAAATGCAAGTGAGAAGAGGATAGATATATTTAGGGGAAAGAACTGATGAGATGTTACTCCATGAAGGGTGAAGGAAGAAATGGAAATTAAGAATGACTCAATTTTTCAACCTTATTCCAAAGTCCACATTTAAAACACCTATACAGCTTCTCTAGGTCCTCGCAGCATAACATTTCATTTTTTTCCATAAAGTCAGTAGCAGGATCATATATTAAAACTGAGATGGGAGGTAGTAAGAAGAGATTTAGTGAAGATCTAAACTAGCCACTCTGTAGAATGAGAAATCACTGAACAGAGAAACACAGGCCTCCGGGAAAGTTCTGAGGGCCCAAGTGGGGCAGAAGGTCTTGATCCGGTAACCCTCATCTGTGCAGGAAGACTATCTCCAGCAACACTCAATAGCCAGGGTAAAGACGCAGAGAAGATGAACACATAGACTGATCCATATCAAAGTTTTCCAGAAGAGGTAGAAGGACAAGACATTAGGGCAGATGACTTAAGAATATAAGAGAGTGACAGAAGCAATGAAATACAGCCTCTAAGCTGGATATAGAAGTGAAGGGAGGGTGTGCTAATAAAAAGAAAGCAGCCTAGGAACTAGGGTCAGGGAACTAGAGGGCTCTCGTGATAACATTTCCCAAAATGTGTTTCTCAGACACTTATTACACAGGATGTTAATCACTGATATGTTCCTCACTAAAAGCTTTTCATGGTCAAATAAGTTAAGGAAAGCTTAGGTAATGTAATTTTTAAACTGCTTCCTTCCTGTACTCTTTGTATTAGTAAGTTAATAATATATACTGTAGTTCTCTAATAATTTATCTCTAGGATAAATATGCATTTCCCAAATACTTCTGATTATTATATATTATCTATATTTATCCGAGAATTTCACTGAATGGGTATCTTAAGAAACACATTTTCAGAGGGTCTGTGAAAAGAGAAGTAGGGATGGTAGAACACTTGAAAAGAAAGTAGCTTACTAAGGCAGTAGGCTTACCTGAAAGTTCACTTAGCTCCCAGAACTATGTAGCTAAGTATCTTTAATTCTACTATAACATACACACACACACACACACACACACACACACACACACACACACACACACAGCTTGACTCTGACTCTACTGTAATTAGTATTCATTCATGGAACCAATATTCCAAGAACGTCTACTATTATGTGACAGAGGAGATTTATATAGCATTCTTACTAGGACAAACCTCATGACTTATCTGGGGAAACAATAGATACACACATGAAAAATAAAAACCTGGCTGGAAAGTATGGCTCTTCCTCAGATACCCATAAGATATAGTTTCCTTTCAGGGCAACTAGTGCTACCAATCTAACCACAGCTCTGTAAGACGAGAAAGTTCCTCCGAAAAGACAGAGCTAACTGAGTAGATCTGAGCTGAAGAAACTGAACAGCTTGTCTTGTCTTTGCTGAAGCTGCTACTCTCCCAGGGTCATCCATTATGAAATAATCTCTCCTACCCCATAAATTCGATGACAATAGATTCTTGACCTGGTCCTAATCTACTCCAGGATAAAAAGTCCTAAAAGCTGATTTTCTTAAATGACAACCAACCTACTTATACCCAGTCTCAACCATTCAGAATTCCAACTGGCACAGACAAGTATGGATAAAGCATAATCCATAAGGAAGAAGTAGAGATCCACATGTAAATACTGGCTAGTGCCAGACTGTGAAGGATCTTGGTTACACAGCTGAAGCCTGGACACTCCCCATGAGGAGGCCTTAGAGATATGTGAATAGGAAGACTGAGAGCAAGAAGGTAAAAGTAATGTCATCATTGCTAAAAACAGGTTTAGAAAGTTATTCTTGGGACATGCCCATAGGATCCACATCCATTTTTTAAAAAGCAGATCCAACTTTAAAATATTTTTTGTCATTTTTCTCCACTTCCCTTCAAAAGGTCTGTGGGTAATTTTACTTCCTAGAGGTAAGGAAAATAGGCCCATAATTTCTAGCTTCATGGTTAAAGTTATAAAAAAAAGAAAGTGTAAACATAATTTAAACTGACAAGGATGTTAAATCAGGCAACTCATCTGAAACTCCAATGGAAAAGGAGATGAAAATCAAAATCTTCAGTAAATATTATAGAGATTTTAGAAAACCAAAAATAATATACTGCTATAATCTTATTAGGGAACAAAAATGCTAAAGACATATTAGCAAATGTGGCTTTGACTGATGTAACATAAGCTGAGACCTCATACCAACTAATTTAAGAAGTTTTAAAGAAGATTTAGATCATGAGAAAAACAAAACTACAATAATTATGTGGTTTCAGGAAAAGTAAGTCTTCCTTCAATAACTTTTTCACATTCTTTACTACTGCTATACTACAATATGACAATCCCTAGGTGTTACACTAACATCACTTGATTAGATTTTAGAAACACTGAAGTCCCACATTACAGAATGATGTCTAATTTGCAGAAACGAAATACACAGAAAGTTGGCTCATGGGATTTTAAAACTTCTTGAGGCCCATAAAACAACTGCAGCTATATAAACACTATCTGCTTAACTTCAAAATGAGTTCTCTGTAACAGAAAGTCATACCTATATAATTTGTTATAACAAAATTGTAAGATATATTAATTTTTATGGATGTCAAACATAAAAGTCACTACACAAAATATGTAGAAATCTGCGATGTAATTTTAAAGTTTGATATCTGAAACATCATCACTGCTCTCTCTTCCTTGGAATATAATACACTGCAATGTAAATGAATTAGATTCTATAAAGACTCATTATTCTTAACGACTATATATATGCTGATGTTCAACTATATGACTGCATGAAAAGTTGTTTATACAACTTTTAATGCTCAGTAACTTCCTAAAGATACAACAAAACACTCAATGATCTAATTGATCTGTTAAGAATTGTAAAATTTGAGTTAAAAAGTTATATCAGCTTATGGAAAATTGATATTGCATGTGGATGAAAAATGTGTTACCTGTTCTACCACAGAGTCTTTGTGATCAATTTGTACCCTAACACTACCTGGTTCTGGAGGCCACAAGACCATCCTCTGCAGTGGAGTGAGGCATGACATTGATGCAGAACACCTACTCTAATCAGATGGCCAGCTAGGAATTTCAGGAAATCCAAGATTTAGGCTACTTTCCAGGAAAAAGGCTAAGAAGACCCACCAGTGGCAGGAGATAGAAAATTCATACTCCACCCACAGGATTATGGCAATATAGCAATCTATTTGCATTTTGTGCTTCATGACCTTCTCTATCCAAAGTACATATGCAACCATATGGGCTACACAGTACTAGGAAATAAGAAGAAAGCAGCAGTACTGAGCCATGTGACTTGAAGCTATGGGGTCAGATCTCACAGGGGGAGTAGCAAAAAGAAAAGGTGGGCAAAAAGGAAATGGAAATATCTGAGAGAAAATTCTGGTATCCATTTTGCAGTACCAGCAAATCACTTGAATATTTACAGCTTTCTAGAGTCTACAATGCTAGAAGTCATTTAATTCTGCTTTTCTGCCATTAAGAGGCAATACTGTTTGGCAGAAAGCAGCCTAGTACTTGCTTAGATTTTGACACTAACCACACAGGACTAGGGTAGGAGCAGGATGGGAAGAGAAAAGTCAGCTGGTGCTAAGAGAAAATTTGTTGTTTTTTTTTTTTTCTATCACTTTGAAATCACAATGTCCTACATTGTTAACTGCAGAATCTTTAAAAACTGTTTTTAAAAAAGAGAAATGCTAGTCTGTGAAAGTATACTTACCATCATCACTCTGTAAGCAAGAAGTCAGAGACAATGTGTGATCATCATTTTAGCCACTGCAGCACCCCAGCACTGTGCCTTGCGTATGACAGGCAGCAGTAAATATTTGTGGAACTGAATATTCTGTACGAGCATACCTGTCTCGTAATCCTTGTTTCTAGTGTTTCTTATTTTCCCACCTTATTTCTTCCCATAGCTCACACTGCTCTTTGTAGCTTAACTAATACTTTGGACAACATAAAATAATAGTCTGTTGAATTTACTGGAAGATAATTTTAGGTTTACTTTTTTAATTGGGAAAGTAAATGTTAGGAACACTATCTTTTTCTCTCTAAAATACTTTGCAAATTAAGTTGTGCAATCTTAAATTAAGGTTTAGCCATCTTCAACAGAAAAAAGTTCCATAACTCTAAGTGGAAGATGTGTTGCTTTCTGCTACATTAAAATAAAATTTTAAAAAGGTGACTTGTGCCATACTCTTTTTTACTGTTACGTAAATCTAAGAAACAAAATTTTCCACAATTGGCTATAAAAAGTAACACAGAACTAGACTGGTTTCTATAGAAGTATCTTTTCAAATTAGAAAACTAATATTCGATGTAAAAAAGCCACATACTTTTCATAGTTCCATCTTCTTCCTCCTCATCCTCACTGTTTATCACCATGGTCCCCAAGTCGGATTCCAGCATGGTGCTATTATGTTCAATCATGGTCTGGGCCCCTTCACTCATTGTGCTTGTGGCCCGCATGGTGCCCACACTCTCCACACTAGTCTTTACCATAGTGTGGGAATCCAGCTCATCTTCATCCTGCAAGCAAAATATTGCAATGAGGGAAGACTTTTCTATGACAGATGGATTTTTTAATTCTTAACAAGAGAATGAATATATTATAGTTTTAATACTTATAAAAATACTATGATTACCACTGATTTTAATATGAGAACATACATACAAATGTTATTTTAAGAGCCACAATTATCTGAAATAAGCTAAAGCTTTAGGTAATTAAAGATCAAGCAACAGAAACTGATAAAGTAGAAGGCTGCTAGTTGCTCTTAAAATAAGGATCAAGATAGGTAAACTATCAACAAATGCATGACAAAGAATATGGTAACAAAATAACTAAATATATAAAAGAGAGCATCTTTAAGATAGAACACATTGACACTTTGTATTATAATGGGCATAATGATGTCTATAACCTTGTACAACAGCCATTAGCTTTTTCTTTTAAATTATCGCAAAATATACAAATACATATACATATATGCATATACATAAAATTTACCTTTTTTTTTTTTTTTTTTTTTGAGACGGAGTTTCGCTCTTGTTACCCAGGCTGGAGTGCAATGGCACGATCTCGGCTCACCGCAACCTCCGTCTCCTGGGTTCAGGCAATTCTCCTGCCTCAGCCTCCTGAGTAGCTGGGATTACAGGCATGCGCCACCATGCCCAGCTAATTTTTTGTATTTTTAGTAGAGACAGGGTGTCACCATGTTGACCAGGATTGTCTCGATCTCTTGACCTCGTGATCCACCCGCCTTGGCCTCCTAAAGTGCTGGGATTACAGGCGTGAGCCACCGCGCCCGGCCTTAAAATTTACCATTTTTACAATTTTTAAGTGTATAGTTCTGTAGCATTAAGTACATTCACAATGTTGTGCAACCACCACCATTATACATTTACAGAACTCTTCATTCCCCCTTTCCCCAGCCCTGGCAACTTCTATTTGTACTACATGAGGTATCTAGAATAGACAAATCCATAAGTACAATAGTACTTACTTACTTGCATAGATTTTGACACTAACCACACAGGACTAGGGTAGGAGCAGGATAAGAAGAGAAAGAGAAATGTGATTTTACTTACTATTGTCGTTACGAATTTGCCTATTCTACATACTTCATGTAAGTGAAATCATACAATATACTTCACTGAGCATAATGTATTCAAGGTTCATCCATATTGTGGTATGTGGTGAAATTTCACTCCTTTTTAAGGCTGAATGATATTCCATTGTATATACACACATTTTTGTCTCCCTATTTATCTTTTGATGGCCATTTGGACTGTTGACACCTTTGGCTACTGGGAATAGTGCTAATGTGAACATTTACCTACAAGTATTTGTTTGAATTCCTGCTTTCAGTTTGGTTGGGTATATATCCAGCAATTGCTGGATCACATGGTAACTTCATATTTAATTTTTTGAGTGCCCAAACTGTTTTCCACAGTGGCTATGTGATTTTACATTCTCACCAGCAATACACAGGATTCCAATTTCTTCACATCCTTGGCAACACTTATTTTCCATTTTTAAAAAATAATAGCCATCCTAATGAACATGAAGTGTTATCACACTGTAGTTTGATTTGCATTTCCCTAATGCTAGTGATGTTGAGCAACTGTTTCACATGCTTATCAGCCATTTGTATATCTTCTTTGGAAAAATATCCATTTACCCATTTTAAAATGGGTTGTTTCACTTTTCTGTTGTTGTTGAGTTATTACGCATTCTGGATATTAATTCCTTATCAGATATATAATTTGCAAATCATTTCTCCCATCCTGTGCACTTTTTACTTTGTTAATAGCATCTTTTGGTGTAAGATTTAAATTTTGATGAAGTCTGATTTATCAATTTTTTCTTTTGTTGCCTGTGCTTCTGTTGTCAAATCCCAGCTTTTAAATGTTTCACAGAAGAACCAAGTCAGTAATGTAAGTACAAATTAAAAGTGCTCTTTAGAACATTCACCAAAAGATATACCGGAATAGGGTCATAAAAATAAATTAACAAATCCTGCTTGAAAGATCAGCTGATAATCCCAGTGCTTTGGGAGGTCAGGGCAGAAGGATCTCTTGAGGCCTGGAGTTTGAGACCAGCCTAGGCAATACAGCAAGACCCTGTCTCTACAAAAAATTTTAAAATTAGTTGAACATGGTGGTATGTGCCTGTAGTCCTAGCTGCTTGACGGGCTGAGGCTGGAGGATTGCTTGAGCTCAAGAGTTTGAGGCTGCAGTGAGCTATGACGGCTCCACTGCCCTCCAGCTTGGGTGACAGAGCAAGACCCCATTTCAAAAGGGGAGGGGAGAGGGAGGGGCAGGGGAGAGGGGGAGGGGGAGGGGAGGGGAGGGAGAAAGAAAGAACCAAAGGTTCTGCTGTTTAGAAAAACTTGATCATGTACTAAAATTCATTTATACTTATTCCATTTTTAATGGAAACATATAAGCAAAATCTAGTTCTGACAGAGGTCAAAATGCAAATCTAAGAACATCAATGTTGAGTCTCAGCAACTTAGGTAGTATGATATAACAATAGTTGGACAGTTGTTTGATATATTTCCTCTTCCTAAACCTACAGGTTAAGCTTAGCATTATGTCTCAAAGTCCTTTGCACTTCTTTCATGATCCTTTCTCTTTTAGAAGCCTCTTCAGTCTCATGACTTCAAATATCTAGTAAGTTGAGGAGTCTCAAATCCTGAAATCTTCCTATGTATTTACTTATTACGTAAATGCTTAATGATGTCTAAAATTTGACACTCCCAAATCCGATATTATTTTATTTATCTCTCCAGTCCCTCCTATCTGTCTCCAACCCCAACAACCACCACAAATCCTAATCTTCACTTGCTACATAAAACTTCAATATCTTCTTACATTTATTCTCTCTTTCATTCCCTATATATACATATATATCAGTCAACTAATTCTTTAAAAATTTCTCTCTTAGCTCCATCTCTTCTTTTCCATTCCCACTGCTACTGGGTATATGATCCTCACTACCTTATAGGTGGGTTACTGTAGCTAATGCTTCCTGATTGAGGACTCTCCCATCTAACTTTCTAGAGTCAGACAGACATTAGTTCAAATTCTGGCTCAAAGCACTTACGAGGCATAGGATCCTTGGCAAGCTATTTAAACTCTCCAAAGATGGATGATTAAATAAAAAGGTACACAAAATGCCTGCATGCTACCTAAAACAAGGTAGTTTCACACCTTCCTCAAAGTACATGGCATTATACTAACCTTTCTTAAATACTACTTCTAACATAATACTCTACTGAAGAATCTACAATGGCTCCCAGTTCTCGCTTTCATTAAAGAAAACATTTCTGCCTAGATTTCTATGTCCTCTATGGGCCAATCCTATTTTCCCATTGTTCACATAATCTCCAATACAGGCAGGCTGACTTTAACTCAATCTCTCTTTGCCACAACTCCATATGATGTTATGCTCATTAAAGACTTCCTTTCTGTACATGTCTTATTCTCTATCCAGAACACCATTCCCCTCTATCCATTTAACTAAATCCTACCTAGTTTCAGATCAAGAATCTACTACTTCTGTGGTGAAATCAGTCTTTGTTAATTATTCTCTTTTCTAAGATTCCACAGAATTCACAATCTGCATTATACACTTTGTATTCAATTTATGATCTCATATTGCAAGCAATTGTTGTGTAAAATATTTTATAATGCAAGTACCTTATGGACAAGAATGTTAGAGTACCTCTAAATCCACAAAAGTGTTTCATTCACTACTCAAAATACAGTAAGCATTTGTGAAAGTTGTCAGAATCAAAATGAAGTCATTTCTGCTTAAAACAACAGAAAAACAAAAACCAACCCTGACAAACAGAGCAAGGGAAGGCCACAAAGAGATGGTCCTCATGCATAAATGCCTGATAGCAAAAGCTATCACAAGACTCTGCCAAAACCACAATCTTGCACAAAGGCCATTGCAATCGTACATGAAAAATACTGTGAGGACATCTACCCAGCAACTGCCTATCCAACCACAGACTGGCACACCCTTGTTATTGACCCTTGTAGCCAAGGATAAATATTTCAAAACAATTATGCAATTCTCCCCATTTTTCATTTAAAAATCTTTGTCTTCCCTTACCCCCCTGAATATGCACACCGTTTACTATAGCACCTATACTCCCAACTGCAATGCCCTATCATAAAATAAATGTTACTTTCTTTTAGAGAGTCTTTGTTATTTAGGTTGACATGTTCAAGACATATTCACTTTTTCATGGAATTATAAAATCAGGGACCTTTAAACCTTCGTTTTATATCTGAAAACACTGAGGTCCATAGAAAATAAGAGATATAGCAAAGAAGTAGAAAATGTAGGAAGTAGAAAAGTCCTTTTTAAAGTTTCCTTTCTTGTTAAATCCTAAGTTTGCTAATAACTTTGTTAAGCCCTATCCTATGTAACTGTTCGATATGCTGTGTTACAGGTATGTAGTACATTCTATGTCCTTGTACTTTAACCAAGATATCTGTGCTGGACATGCTCACAGGCATGTCCCAGGTCTCCATTGCTTTTACCTGTTTAGAAAAGTTTTAAGTTGTTAGCCAACTTAAAACTTAAAACTTTTCAGTTGGGTTTTAGTTCAGATTGTGAGGTCTGGCTCCAGCCAGTGGAGATCAGACACAGCAGTAAGGACAACCCCAAATGTGTAAGGAATAAATTTGTATGTATTCCCTTTGTTCTTTGTACTCTCATGGCAAGATGGCTAGTGACAGTACCCTTCCTGCAGTCCAGGAATTAAAAATTGCATTGCTGAAAGATCCTTTGTCTCAGTGCTGATTTTTTTTTTTTGCAGCACCAAGCATCTATTTTCAACACTTCCCTAAGGTCACACACCTACTTAAAAGTAAAGCTGGGACTAAGAAACAAGTTCATTTATTTCTTAGCCCATTATTCTACTACATACATGTATCTTAATTACGTTTACATTTTTATCTATTTGAATGCTTCAGTTTGAGGTGCAAGCTTACAATTTTAAAAGCTTGTATCACCACCTCCTATTCCCAAAGAGTCCCATACAAATTATTCGGTCCATTCCAGTCCAAGCCACCATCTTCTCCCACGTGGTGTATGGAAACAGCCTACTGACTGTTCTCATTGTTTCCATTTTTGCCCCTTTTAGTCTCACTCACATAGGCAGATCGATCCCTTCAGAAGACAAATCACATCATGTTACTCTCTTGCTAAGAACTCTGCATTTGGCCTTTTATCACACTTAGGATAAGATCCAAAACCTTTATCATGGCCAAATGTGATCTGGCCTAGTAACATCTGCCAATCCCATCTCCCATCACATTCCTTCTTGCTCCCAAGCTCTAGCCAGGCTGACCTCCTTTGCTGTTTCTTGAGCATTCTAAGCATGTTCCTCCTTTTCCTTCTTGCTCCCAAGCTCTAGCCAGGCTGACCTCCTTTGCTGTTTCTTGAGCATTCTAAGCATGTTCCTCCTTTTGAGCCTTTAAACTGGCTGATATCTTGGACTGGAATGCTCATCCATAAACCAGCTTGATCATTTATCTAACTCAGGTCTCTACTTAGCTGTCAACTCCTCAGTGAAGCTTTTTCTGACCAGCAATCTAAACTAAACCCTCCATCATTTTCTATTCTTCTGTATTCTTCACAGTCTATACCTGGTCTTCTCTACCACTAGAAGGTAAATGTGATGAAGGCAAGAGACTTTATTTTTTTAACTTCTGAATCCTCATTATTAAAACACCTACCATATAGTAGTACTTGATATTTATTTAATGAATAAACCAATTTATATTTTCACTTATTAATCATCCAACAAGCATTTATTGTACATCAAGTAGCAGACCAGACATTGGAGATACAAAGATGAATTAAGATAGTTTCATTCCATTTTGGTTTTTAGGGAGTTTGAGATCTAGGGGAAATCTACTAACATGTGAACAATAAGATCCAAGACAATCTATTAACTGCTATAAGAAAAGTGTTGACAGTAAAATGTGAATACCAAGAGTACAGCCTCTAACTCTGCCTTTAAAAAGTGAAGAAGGCCTCACAAAGGAGGCTGAACTTGAGTTAGCTCTTAAAGGATGAGTAGACTATATATTTAACACAGATATATACATTTGGGTGGAGTGTTTTACAACAACTTTTTACATTAGAACTACACTCAGACACATTCCTTCTCAGCTCAAACACCCCAAGATTGAATTAAGTGTCATGCCTCTGTAATCCCATAGCACTCTGTGCATATGCTGATTTTACAGTAGTGTAATTGTCTATCCACTTCCCTTGTCTAAATCCCTCATTAGATTCTCAAATCTATAAGGGCAGTAACCAGATCTTATTTACAGTTGTATTCCTGATGTCTGGTACAAAGCGTTGTTTTATTATGTAATTTATTGAATTAATGAATGTTAAATCCCTCATTATGAGGTAATGCCAAAATACAGACGAAGGACAATGTTATGAGGTTCTAGTAACATAACGTTATTATAAAACACAGAATGGCTACTGAAGATATTATACTTTGGGACAGGAAATAATGCTATTAACTAATGAAAAACTACTTATCAATGAGTTGGAAGCACTATGCTAAGGTCTTAATTCTCTTATTGGCTAGGCATGAATGGTGGCTTATGCCTTTAATCTCAACACTTTGGAAGGCCAAAGTGGGTGCATCACCTGAGGTCAGGAGTTCAAGGTCAGCCTGGCCAACACACTGAAACCCTGTCTCTATTAAAAATACAAAAAATTAGCTGGGCATGGTGGCACTTGCCTGTAATCCCAGCTATTTGGGAGGCTGAGGCAGGAGAATCACTTGAACCTGGGAGGCGGAGGTTGCAGTGAACAAAGATTGCACCGCTGTACTCCAGCCTGGGCGATGGAGTGAGGCTCCATCTCAAAAATAATAATAATAAAAAAAACTATCTTATTAACTCTCAGAGGTGCTATTATCCCTCTTAGGCAAAGGAATCTGTGGCTTAAATAGGTTTCATACTTGCCCAATGTCATACAACAAATAAGTGGAGAAGAAAGAATTCTAGCCAGATCTATCTGATTCTAAAGCCCAAGTTCTACCTTCTAATTATGTAAGGCTTTTAAACTATCTACAGCATTTCTCAAGCCCCATTAACTTATACTACAGGTTTGCAAGAGCACATTTCATTTTGCGAAGTAAAGAGATGAAGAAAATGACATAATCATAAAGTAACTGATTTTCACTTGATCAAAAAGCTAATTTAAAAAGACAGTTGGGATTTCTTCTTTCTGGTGGACCCCACTAAGGATGAGGAAAAAGCTGATTTTCTATCAGCTCCTTTTTCAAATTTGCTGGTTGAATATCTTATTTTCTCATGGTTGCAACCAGCTTATATTCCCAAAACACTAAATCTATTTTGATATGTGTGAGTCATTTGTCTCATATCCTTATAAGAATTAATGCTGTGACCATTAAACTTTTTTTTTTTTAATTGTACTTTAGGTTATGGGATACATGTGCAGATCATGCAGAACTGTTGCACAGCTATGCGCATGGCAATGTGGTTTGCTGCCTCCATCCCCCCGTCACCTATATCTGGCATTTCTCCCCATGTTATCCCTCCCCAACCTCATGCTGTCCATCTCTTGACCCCACCCAACAGACCCCAGTGCTCCCCTCCCTGTGTCCATGTGTTCTCATTGTTCAACACCTGCCTATGAGTGAGAACATGCAGTGATTGTTTTTCTGTTCTTGTGTCAGTTTGCTGAGAATGATGGTTTCCAGATTCATCCATGTTCCTACAAAGGACAGGAACTCATCTTTTTTTATGGCTGCATAGTATTCCATGGTGTATATGTGCCACATTTTCCCTGTCCAGTCTATTGTCAATGGGCATTTGGGTTGGTTCCAAGTCTTTGCTATTGTAAACAGTCTGCTATGAACATACGTGTGCATGTGTCTTTATAATAGAAAGATTTATAATCCTTTGGATATATATCCAGTAATGGGATTGCTGGGTCAAATGGAATTTCTATTTCTAGGTCCTTGAGGAATCGCCAAACTGTCTTCCACAATGGTTGAACTAATTTACACTCCCACTAACAGTGTAAAAGTGTTCCTATTTCTCCACATCCTCTCAAGCATGTGTTGTCTCCAGATTTTTTAATGATCGCCATTCTAACTGGCATGAGATGGTATCTCGATGTGGTTTTGATTTGCATTTCTCTAAAGACCATTGATGATGAGCATTTTTTCATGTTTGTTGTCCTCATAAATGCCTTCTTTTGAAAAGTGTCTGTTCATATCCTTCTCCCAATTTTGGATGGGTTTTTTTTTTTTTTCTTGTAAATCAGTTTTAGTTCTTTGTAGATTCTGGATGTTAGCCCTTTGTCAGACAGGTAGATTGCAAAAATTTTTTCCCATTCTGTTGGTTGCGGGTTCACTCTAATGATTGTTTCTTTTGCTGTACAGAAGCTCTGGAGTTTAATTAGATCCCATTTGTCTATTTTGGCTTTTGTTGCCAATACTTTTGGTGTTTTAGTCATGAAGTCCTTGCCTATGCCTATGTCCTGAATGATTTTGCCTAGGTTTTCTTCTAGGGTTTTTATGGTGTTAGGTCTTATGTTTAAGTCTTTAATCCATCTGGAGTTAATTTTAGTGCAAGGTGTCAGGAAAGGGTCCAGTTTCTGCTCTCTGCACACTGCTAGCCAGTTATCTCAACATAATTTATTAAACAGGGAATCCTTTCACCATTGCTTGTTTTTGTCAGGTTTGTCAAAGAGTCAGATGGTTGTAGATATGTGGCATTGCCTCCAAGGCCTCTATTCTAATCCATTGGTCTATATCCCTGTTTTGGTATCAGTACCATGCTGTTTTAATTACTGTAGCTTTGTAGTATAGTTTGAAATCAGGTAGCATGATGCCTCCGGCTTTGTTTTTTTTTGCTTAGGATTGTCTTGGCTATGTGGGTTCTCTTTTGGTTCTATATGAAGTTTAAGGTAGTTTTTTCCCATTCTGTGAAGAAGGTCATTGGTAGCTTGATGGGGATAGCGGTGAATCTATAAACTACTTTGGGCAGTATGGCCATTTTCATGATATTGATTATTCCTAACCATGAGCATAGAATGTTTCTCCATTTGTTTGTGTTCTCTCTTATTCCCTTGAGCAGTGGTTTGTAGTTCTCCTTGAAGAGGTCCTTTACATCCTTTGTTAGTTGTATTCCCAGGTATTTTATTCTCTTTGTAGCAATTGTGAGTGGGAGTTCACTCATGATTTGACTCTCTGTTAGTCTGTTATTGGTGTACAGAAATGCTTGTGATTTCTGCACATTGATTTGTATCCTGAGACTTTGCTGAAGTTGCTTATCACTTTAAGAAGATTTTGGGCTGAGATAATAGGGTCTTCTAAATATTCAATCATGTCATCTACAAATAGAGACAAATTGACTTCCTTTTTTCCTAATTGAATACCCTTTATTGTTTTTCTTGCCTAATTCCTCTGACTAGAACTTCCAATACTATATTGAATAAGAGTGGTGAGAGAGGGCATCCTTGTCTAGTGCCAGATTTCAAAGGGAATGCTTCCAGTTTTTGCCCTTTCGGTATGATATTGGCTGTAGGTTTGTCGTAAACAGCTTTTATTATTTTGAGATATGTTCCTTCAATACCTAGTTTATTGAAAGTTTTTAGCATAAAGGGCTGTTGAATATTGTCAAAGGCCTTCTCTGCATCAATTGAGATAATCATGTGGTTTTTTTCTTTGGTTCCGTTTATGTGGTGAATTATGTTTATAGACTTGCGTATGTTGAACCAGCCTTGCATCCCCAGGATGACACCTACTTGATCGTGATGGATAAGCTTTTTGATGTGCTGTTGCAATCAGTCTGCCAGTATTTTATTGAAGATTTGTGCATCTATGTTCATCATGGATATTGGCCTGAAGTTTTCTGTTCTTGTTGAGTCACTGCCGGGTTTTGGTATCAGGATGATGTTGGTCTCATAAAATGATTTGGAAGGATTCCCTCTTTTTGTATTGTTTGGAATAGTTTCAAAAAGAATGGTACCAGCTCCTCTGTGTACGTCTGGTAGAATTCAGCTGTGAACCCGTCTGGACCTGGACTTTTTTTGGTTGGTAGGCTATTAATTGCTGCCTCAACTTCAGTCCCTGTTAGTGGTCTGTTCAAGGTTTCAACTTCTTTCTGGTTTAGGCTTGGGAGGGTGCAAGTGTTCAGGAATTTATCCATTTCTCCCAGGTTTACTGGTTTATGTGCATAGAGTTGTTTGTAGTAATCTCTGATTGTAGTTTGTATTTCTGTAGAGTCAGTGGTGATATCACCTTTATTTTTTGTTTTGCATTGTATCTATTTGATTCTTCTCCCTTTTCTTTTTTATTTATCTGGCTAGCGGTCTATTTTGTTGATCTTTTCCAAAAACCAGCTCAATAAACCTGGATTTATTGATTTTTTGAAGGATTTTTTTGTGTGTCTATCCTTCACTTCTGCTCTGATCTTAGTTATTTCTCGTCTTCTGCTGGTTTTTGAGTTTTTTTTAATCTTGCTCCTCTAGCTCTTTCAATTTTGACAATAAGGTGTCGATTTTAGATCTTTCCTCGCTTCTCTGGTGGGCATTTATTGCTATAAATTTCCCTCTAGACACTGCTTTAAATGTGTCCCAGAGATTCTGGTACATTGTGTCTTCGTTCTCGTTGGTTTCAAAGAACATTTTTATTTCTGCCTTCATTCCATTGTTTATCTAGTGGACATTCAGGAGCCAGCTGTTCATTGTCTATGAAGTTGTGTGGTTCTGAGTTAGTTTATTAATTCTGAGTTCTAATTTGATTGCACTATGGTCTGAGAGACTGTTATGATTTCCATTCTTCTGCATTTGCTAAGGAGTGATTTACTTCCAATTATGTGGTCAATTTTAGAGTAGGTGACCATTAAACTTAACAAGGAACATAACATCTGATTGGTATAAAATAGTCCTTAGCCTCCCTATATTCTATATTATAGTTGAATCTACAAGGAGACAATAAAGGCTGCACCTCTGCATTCACACAATTGGCTTAGATAAAATTTTAAAAACATTGAATTAAGTTTGGAAGGGATTGATCTTACTGCATATTATTTTTACTTACGTAGTCAATTTGCTAAATAATGATAATCTAATTTACAAATTGACAGTAAAAAAAAGCAATAAAAATAGCATGAATACTCAATTCACTAATGAGAGGGTGACACAAAAATAGAAATTAATAAAGTACAGATGGAATGATAACTAGTTATACAAAATTAGAAAACTCATTTATAACTACTTTTTAAAATTCTTAACAACTTCTTGATATTTTAGATTAGTATTACAATTCCTTTGATACTTTTTATATTTTTATAATGAAACATTTATGTTATTTCAAAGTTATACTTCACTTATATATACTCTGTTATTTCTCACAAAAGAAAAACATGTTGATACTTTATAGAAAAAGGTCTGCAGAACAGATGCTTCCCCACTGTAGAAAGCAGCCAATTCCAGTAAGGAATACAATAGCATTTTCAATCAGTGGTCATCATGTGCCAGGAATGCAAAACAGAGTACTGATGATAATCCAGTTTATGAATCATAAAATCCACATGGAATACAAATATTTGAAAACATTATTAGGAAATCCTACTCCACTAAGACTGGCTTATGCTCAAACAGTCCAAGAAATAATCAGAGATTTTGCATTATCTACTAGTAGATATTTGTAATATCTACTACCTTAAAGAATTTTCTAAACACTCAGTTATTGACTGAATTAAGGATATCTATAGAAACATTTTAGAAAGTATACTAATGACAAATTAGTATCACAAATGACAAATACTTTAGAATATGAAATCATTTCTATAGTCTAAAAATGTTTAGAATATAAAATCAGAATATTTCTCAGTTAGGACACCTGTTTAACTAATGAGATAGACTACTCCTTAAACAGGTGTCCTAATGGGGAAATATTCTAATTTTTTCTTCTTAAAATGACTTTAGACACTTCTTTATTGTACAAGCAATCACATAACAGTATAGTATCAATATAAGAGTAGTGATCTTAATGGCTTTCATTCAACTGGACAATTCTTACTAATGAGTACACATTCTGCTGTAGCATGAAAAAAATATTCTTCAGGAAAAAAATTAATGTGTAAAATACATACTTGAACCAATTATACAAAAAGTTGCATTATAGTGGTCTAAATATTTTCAAAACCTCTTAACAGTGCTAATTAAACAGCAAACAATAAATGTAACAAACATATTACAAATACATAGCTGAGTTTTCAAGATAGTAAGGAGTCAAAACAGAGCTACAATAATAAGCGAAATCTAATTTGAGGGTTTCTTTAGAGGTATGTGATAATGGGGGTGGGGATTAGTGGTTAAATAAGGTTTATATTTTAGCAGATAAAGGGGAAAGGGGAAGGAAGCCTTCGGATTCTCTCCAAAGTAGAAGTGAAACATTTGCATAAAATTGGGAATCTTGAAAGTCTACATCCTCAGCAAAAGGGTAGACAAGAAATAATTTACCCAGTGGCAAAGGAGATGACAAGTCTCACCTGAGATAGGTAGAGTAGGGGAGAGGGATTGGGAAGCCTCCCTTTAGAATTTATAACCATGGTTTAGGCCTTCAATTTTACATCACCAACATGTTCTGGGGGAACCTCACACTGAGAAATTAACCAAATATAATCCCAGTATGGTAGCACCCCAGGTGCCTGATAGAAACAAATACAAATCCATGTTAAAGGGACTCATACAAAACCCTCAATTGACATCATTCTCAGAGATAAAATCTAGCCAAACATGAACTCACAATCCCAAAGATAAACACATGAGTAAACAAGCCACTGAAAATGGGCAGAAAGAACAAACAACAGAATTAAGATACCCTTGCTCCTTAGAATTTAGTTCCCTTAGAAAGCTGGATCTTGGAGTAAAATTAGGGAAGAATAGACAGGGGTATTCGAAACTTGAAAAAAATCAAGCACAAAAGTAGAAATGTTCTGGCTAGAATGGAAAGCAATGAGTAAGTTTGATTGCATTAGGGGATGTCCTACAGCTTATGGAATGCTTTGAACATTGGGAGCCCAGCATTACTTGTTTGGCAAAGGAGTGACAGGAACCTCAGAAACTAAAAGATGATCTGGAGAAGGGAAAGACTGGAGGAAGACTAGAATCTAGCCTTCTGAACACTAGAATCAGAAGGTTATTACTAGAATCTAGATTTGAGAATAATTAATTAGAGCCTATATTAAAAAGGGTCATTAGTAACAGAAATGACAAGCTGAATCTGAAAGAAATCACCAAAGAGGAATTCACATTTTCTAGAAAGTTTTTAGGCAGTCAAAGATAATGGATCAACAATAACTCTAATATTCTGAACCTAAAGAGATCAAACTGACTCTAAAGGGAAAGCTGAGATTTTAATTTGAATAAAATAGATAACACCAGTTATTTGTAACTAAAAAGTGACTTACTAGACTTTGTCACTTGACCACAAGATCAAAGAAATGAAACCTAATTACTCGTTTTCCCATCAAGTAAGAAATCAACAAGGCATGTACAATGCAACTGCAAGAAGATGAGCACAAAACTGGGGAAAACTAGGGTAGCAATCTTTCACTTCTCTCCCCATGCATAAGTGAATTTGGGGGCTGGTGATTACTTCATGCTAACATGTTAACATATGTCAATAAATATATTTTAATCATTGAGTTAGAAAAGGCAAAAGTCAAGGGGTACTATTGTACATTTGCTTGTATGTTTCGAATCATGTAAGATTCTTACTAAACTAAAAATACTCTTTCCTACAGCAAGGTGAAACTACTGATGTGACCCAACACAGTATTACCTTTAAATTGTACTTCCAACTCTGGTAAAAGATAGCAGTTATCCCATTGTCCTTGTTATCAATACACAAGGTTGTATCTGTTTGTTGTTTCTGTGTTAAAACTGAAATGGCCCACAGTAGGTCAACTGGTTAACTCTGCTCCAATTGAGCTAAAAATTACTAAGAAAATATCAAAAATATTCTCCTTCAAAGAGTTGCCCTTAAGTGCCACTTCAATGTCTGACAGGCTGAAAAAAGTAACAAATTGGTATTCACCCATTAAAAACTAAGATTTACAGTATCTGAAAATCTATAAAAAGAATTAATTTTCTTCTCATTGCTATAAGTAGGTGGTCTTTCTCTTTCACTACAAATCAGCTTAATAGCTTATACAGCTGCTGTCTTTGACATACCTGTCTTTGGCAAACAGAAACTTCATGGATCCTAACTTTTTGCACATTCACAGGCATGTTTTAAAGTTACATCAAAGCTTTCGGGATCTCCAAATGCCATAAAAGACTTATTCATCAGTATAACAAGCCTAATGGTGAAAAGGCATGTGGGCAGGACTTCAGAGGCTCCATGATGCAAGACTGTACAAGTTTTTGGCATTACAGGAAAAGTTTCCAAACAAAAGATTATCTTACATCTCCTGTGGATAATACTAATATACAACATAGTAAATTAAAAGTAAAAGCAACCTTAACTGTGACTTTTCTTTTTTCTTTCACAGCCAAAAGCATGTCAAAGGATTTACAAAATATAAAGAAATTTATAAAATCAAGTATTTTAAAATAAGAGTAACACCTTTAAAAACTGTTGTGTTCCAAACAGATGGAGAAACATTCCATGCTCATGGTTAGGAAGAATCAATATTGTGAAAATGGCCATACTGCCCAAAGTAATTTACAGATTAAATGCTACCCCCATCAAGCTACCAATGACCCTCTTCACAGAACTGGAAAAAACCACCTAAAACTTCATATGGAACCAAAAGAGAGCCCACATAGCCAAGACAATTCTAAGCAAAAAGAACAAAGCCGGAGCCATCATGCTACCTGACTTCAAACTATACTACAAGGCTACAGTAATCAAAACAGCATGGTACTGGTACCAAAACAGGGATATAGACCAATGGAACAGAACAGAGGTGTCAGAGGCAATGCCACATCTACAACCATCTGATCTTTGACAAACCAGACAAAAACAAGCAATGGCGAAAGGATTCTCTGTTTAATAAATGGTGTTAGGAAAACTGGCTAGTCATGTGCAGAAAGCAGAAACTGGACCCCTTTCTGACACCTTATGCTAAAATGAACTCCAGATGGATTAAAGACTCAGGACATAGGCATAGGCAAGGACTTTATGACTGAAACACCAAAAGCATTGGCAACAAAAGCTAAAATAGACAAATGGGATCTAATTAAACTCCAAAGCTTCTGTACAGCAAAAGAAACAATCATTAGAGTGAACCCGCAACCAACAGAATGGGAAAAAATTTTTGCAATCCACTCATCTGACAAAGTGCTAATAACCAGAATCTGCAAAGAACTAAAACAGATTTACAAGAAAAAAACAAACAAACCCATTCAAAAGTGGGCAAAGGATATGAACAGACACTTTTCAAAAGAAGACATTTATGAGGACAACAAACATGAAAAAATGCTCATCATCAATGGTCATTAGAGAAATGCAAATCAAAACCACACTGAGATACCATCTCACAACAGTCAGAATGGCGATCATTAAAAAATCTGGAGACAACAGATGCTGGAGAGGATATGGAGAAATAGGAACACTTTTACACTGTTGGTGGGAGTGTAAATTAGTTCAACCATTGTGGAAGACAGTGTGGCGATTCCTCAAGGACCTAGAAATAGAAATTCCATTTGACACAGCAATCCCATTACTGGATATATACCCAAAGGATTATAAATCATTCTGTTATAAAGAGACATGCACACTATGTTCATTGCGGCACAGTTTACAATAGCAAAGGCTTGAAACCAACCCACATGCCCATCGATGATAGACTGGACAAGGAAAATGTGGCACATATACACCATGGAATACTATGTGGCTATAAAAAACGATGAGTTCCTGTCCTTTGTAGGGACATGGATGAATCTGGAAACCATCATTCTCAGCAAACTGACACAAGAACAGAAAAACAAATACTGCATGTTCTCACTCGTAGGCAGGTGTTGAACAATGAGAACACATGGACACAAGAAGGGAAGTATCACACACTGGGGTCTGTTGGGTGAGAATAGGGGATGGAAAGTAGGGGGTAATGAGGTTGGGGAGGGATAACGGGGAGAAATGCCAGATACAGGTGACAGGGGGATGGAGGCAGCAAACCATATTGCCATATATGTACCTATGCAACAATCCTGCATGTTTTGTATATGTACCCCAGAACCTAAAGTGCAATAAAAAAAGAAAAAAGTTACTTACTTAAAAAAAAAAAAAAAAAAGTTGTGTTCTTAGAAGCAGTTTATAAAACATCCACAAGAGGGAACCAAAGACAAAAGACTAAAATTCCACTATTTGAAGATTTACACAAACAGGTCTATAAAATAGGTTATTACATTTACTAATATACCATCAATATATTTCAGAATTAGGCTATCAAGAAATATGTTCCTTGATAAATTTTTAAAAAGTGAGGTATTTAAAAATACTATAACCACTGTCATGTTGATACTTTTATATAAGCAATGTTTATGTTCCTCAAATACAAATGTGTTTTATATTCAGTAATCTCCACTTGCATATAATAGCAGGAACTCAATGAACAGGTATTGAGTCCACAAAACTGTTAGACGTATAGAAAAGGAAATAATGAATATTCATATTACTTCATCAAAATTTCATTCTAAATTGCTTTTATATGAAAAGATTTATGATTGCATATATCTTCTGTTCCTAGAACAAATACAACTAAGAGCTAAAGGGTCTTAAAAAAAATTTTTTTCTTTACTTCATTCTTTCTCTTATTCCTTTTCTCTTCCATTATGATAATATTTAAAAGTAAGTATAGAAATTTTGTTGTTCTTTTTCAGTTAGTTGGGAGTGAACAGAAATTTTAATACATAAACTGTATTTCTATTGTTTAAATTTTAACAACAGAAATATCACCTACATAAACTTAGATATAATTTTGTAAAATAATTTTAGAAAATTAATTTCCAAAACGTACAATTCAGAAGAAGACTATATGAAGCATGCTAAAGAAACAATATTGATTTTAACATACAGTTTACATCATTGAACTTCCTGACAAAAATGAAATTCCAGGGCAGAAAAATGTCAGGGCAACAAAAAAATCTCCCCCACAACCCAAATATTTTTCACACATTTGACTTAAACGATGCTAAAGAAATACTTCATGTGCTAGTATGCACCCTCATTAGTTATTAAATGCAAATACATTCTGTGTTGATGATTTCGTGGCTGGCACTATCCTTAATGATGAATAAAAGTGGGGCAAAACCTGTTTAAAACAGTTTTATTCATGTGTTTCTTGATTTGATAAATATTTACCAATTAAATATTTATGTAATAAAAGTTTACTGTGTGCCAGGCAAGTGTGCTAAGATATCTTTTCCTTGAGAAATGTATAGTTTAATAGGGAGTTAGAAAATAGACAAATGCAGTGAGAGAAATATTCCCAGAGCTAAATGCAGTATACTGTGGTGAACATACAGGAGCACTTGCCTAACTGAAGCCTGGAGGAGCCCCATGAAAGGCTTCCTTTTTCCAGAGGAAGCAATGGCTAGGATGTCAAGGAAAAAAGCAGCAACCTACACTTTTCTTTAAACACTTTTTGAGCAATCCAATCTATGCTCATGGTTTAACTACCAACTGCAGAAGGCACTGATTTCCTAATTGCCTGAGTTCACCCTCGGGATTCAGACCTGCATATCCAACTGCCTGCTACACAAAATGACTTAAATGACCTATGGACACCTCAAATATAATAAGTGCTAAAGTGATCTCATCTTACACAGAAATATGCCTTGGAGAGAATACCGCTGGAGAATAGTTCAGCCACAGTGTAAGAGGAGGAGGGGGTGTGGGCAAAGTGAAGAAACAAAGGCTCTGACTATTCTACCAAGAAGTTTAGTTGTAAATTTTTTCCCTTAGTTTTTTAATCATCAAAGGATAACTATATTTTTGAATGAGGAGAAAGGGCCCAGAAGAAAGGGATAATGTAGCTGACTGAAGAAGCAAGCAGAGAAGGGGTCTGTTGAGGGAAGTACAAAGTCAGAAAACCAAGAGCAATAAAACAACAATTACTGTTCTTTGTGCGTATCTCTATCACAGTACTTGTTATATTGCATTATGATCAGTTACCAGTTTATTCATCTCACTCATTAGACTGCAATCTTCTTGTAGGGAAACACCATGTCTTATTTTTCTTCCATACCAATATCTATAAATGGGAAAAATACATAACCTTTCAACCAGGGAGATAGAAAAACATAGTGAGGATACAGAAACATATTAAAGTTAAAAGAAAGCTGAGGTTCAGTTAGTACAATAAGAAAAAAGTTATAAAGATTGGAAAGAAATAAACTATATTTGCAGATGGCATCATTAACTATGTAGAAAATTTCACAGAATCTATAAAAACTCCTAGAACTAATAAAAATTAGTGTGTATGGCAAGGTCACAGGATACAAGGCCAATATACAAAAGCCAATTGCTTTCCTACATACCAGCAATAAACAACTGAAATTTGAAATTAAAAACAATTTCAACAGAAAAAAAGAAACACTTACATCTAACATATTAAAACATGTACAGGACCTCTATATACTGCTGCAAAAAATAAAAGATGATCTAAATAAATTGAGAAACATTCCATGTTTGTGAATTTGAAGATTCAGTACTGTTAAAATGTCATTTCTTCCTAACTTGATATATAGATTTTATTTAATCCCAGTAAGAATTCCAGCAAGCTAATTTAGAAATGTTGACAAAATGATCCTTTCTACGGAATTGCAAAAGGCCTAAAACAGCCAAGGCAATACTAAATCAGGAGCCCTAGCTCACACCTATAATCCCAGCACTTTAGGAGGCCAAGGTGGGTGGACCGCTTGAGCCCAGGAGTTCGAGACGAGCCTGGGCAACACAACAAGACACCACCTCTATAAAAATTTACAAAAAGTATCCAGGTGTGGCAGCGTGCCCCTACAGTCCCAGCTACTCAGGAGGTTGATGTGGGAAAATCACTTGAGCCCAGGAGGTCAAGGCTGCAGTGAGCCATGATTGCTGCCACTGCACTCCAACCTGGTTGACAAAGCAAGATGCTGTCTCAAAAAAGGAGAGAGGAGGGGAGGGGAGCGGAGGGTAGGGGAGGGGAATTTTCTATAGAGAAAAACTCAGGAGAAAATCTATGTGACCTTGAGTTTGGTAGTGAATTATACACACCAAAAGTGTGTATAATTTTCATGATCCATGAAAAAGCTGATACAGTCATAATAAAACTAAAAACTTTAGCTGGGCTTGGTGGCTCATGCCTGATAATCCCAGCACTTCAGGAGACTGAGGCAGGAGAATTGCTACAGCCCAGGAGTTTGAGGCTGCAGTGAACTATGATCGGTCAGGTCTCCATATGCAAGCCTGGAGCCTGAAAGTCTGAAGCCCTGCTTGCCTCCGCTGATCGTCTCCCTCAACTCTAATCGCCCAGGAAGCTTCCCCAGACAAGCCCCTCACCCCACCCTGCCATCTTAACTGTTATTATGATAATGTGACTACTACTCACTCCACCCTACCATCTTAACTACTCTAATCCCAACTAAACTGATAGTAATGTATACTCCTTGTCCCTACCCCCACCACTGTAACTGGTCTTACTCTGTAACTTTCCACTGCCCACCCCAAACCTATAAAACCAACTCCTATCCGACTGCCCTTTGCTAATGCCCTTTTCGGCCCAGCACCTGCACCCAGGTGAATAAACAGCCATGTTGCTCACACAAAGCCTGTTTGGGGGCATCTCTTCATTCAAAGTGTGCATTTTCAAAATGATCATTTACTGCACTTTAGCTTGGACAACAGAGTAAGACCCTGTCTCTAAAATAAACAAAAAGCAAAAACTAAAAACTAGAAATTTCTGCTCTGTGAAAGACACTGTTACAAAAATGAAAAGACAAACCAAAATGGGAGAAAATATTTGTTAAATACATACTTTATAAAGGACTTGAATCCCAAATACAAAAAGAACTCTTTAAAATTAACTATAAGAAAACAGACAACAAGATTTAAAAATGGGTAAAACTACTGAACATACTTTGCCAAAGATAAATGTCAAATAAGCATATAAAAAGATGCCCAACATCTTCATCACTAAAGAATTGCAAATTAAAATGAGATATCATTAAACATCTATTAGAGTGGTTAAAATGCAAAAACAAACAAACAAAAATCCTGACCATACAAACTGCTGGTGCACAGCAACAGAAACTCTCATTCCTTGGTTAATAGGAATATAAAATGATACAACTTTGGGAAAGAGTTTCACAGTTTCTTACTAAGCTGAACATACCATAAGATCCAGCAACTATGATCCTAGGTATTTACTCAATGTATCCGAAAATGTATATCCACACAAAAGCCAGCATATGAATGTATATAGCAGATTTATTTATTGGTAACTGCCACAAACTAGTCAGTAACTAAGATGTCCTTCAATAAGTTAATGGATAAATGAACTGTGGTGTATCTATGCAATGTAATACTATTCAATGATAAAATGATCTATTAAGCAACAAAAATTCATGGATGACTATTAAAAGCATACTGTTAAATGAAAGAAGCCAGTCTGAAAAGGCTACATAACATGATTCCAATTATATGATATTCTGGAAAAGCCGAAACTATAAATGGTAGATCAGTGGTTGAAAGGGGGTTGGGGAGAGGTGACTATGTGAAGCACAATGGATAATTTTTAAGGGTTATGAAACTATTCTGTTTGACACTGCAGTGTATCATATGTATCATTTTGATGCCTAATACCATGTATTTGTCAAAAGTTTACATCATAAAGAGTGAACCTACTGAGGCAGGAGGATCCCTTGAGATCAGAAGTTCTAGACCAGTCCAATCAACATAGTAAGACCCCCATCTCCACAAAAAATAAAGGCCTGGTGGTACATGCCTGTAGTCCCAGCTACTCAGAAGGCTGAGGTAGGAGGATCGCTTCACCCCAAGAGTTTAAGACAGTGAGCTATGTTTGTGCCACTGAACTCTAGCTTGGGTGAGAGAGAGAGAGACCCAGTCTCAAAAGGAACAACAACAACAACAAAAAGAGTAAACCTAATGTATGCAAGATTTTACTAAATAATTTAGGAGGTCAGGAGATCTCAGGATGAAATGGAGAATGTGGCAAAAAAAAAAAAGTATATTAAAAATGTATTGAAACAACTTCATTGAAGGAGGTAAGAAGAAAAGGTACTAACCTAAGTAACTTTGGAGTAAGTGAATTATAAATTGTTAGACTAAAGACAAAAGGAATGACACATAAGCACTGCAGCTGACAATGTTGTTTTCCACGAGGATATGGGTTAAGAATTCTGAAACCACTATACATGTATACTGGAGTTAAAAACTTAGTAAATGGATGATGTCTCCTCATTGGAGTTGTAGGATATAAACAAGCAAGACCTACCTAGAATAATAATGGATTAGAGTCAGACACATCAGTATAAATTAATGTTTAGTTTAATATAGATACAGATATATACACATAATACATATGTATACACACATACATATGCCTATATATATATAGTTACAAATATGTATAAACACAGGTTAGTATACACACATATATCTCCCTGCCTGAGCTGAGAGGGCACAGAAGCAACAACATCCCACAGTAGAAAAAGTCCCCCCGGAATCCAATCTTGGTTTCCTATAGTTCTCCAGTAAAAGGAAGTAGGCTCCTTACTCTAGTACTAGAACAGGAAATATACAAGATGAGCCTAGAAGAGCTTATAGTGCCAGAGAGTAAGGAAGTGCTAAAAACAAAACAAACCCCACAATGATGGGTATAAGTCATAGGGACAAAGGAGTAAAAAGAAAAGGTTCCCAATGGTCAAAGCTGAAACACCTTAAGCAAAATAAATAAATAAATTGGATTATGATTCAAAAATATAAACTAACAACCTCGAGTCAATATTGATACAAATGATTGAATAAATAAATGGGGAGAATAGACAAATCTCCTGTGTAGAAAAAATTCCAAATACTCTGCCCTCAAAAAGTTGAGAATAACGCCCACTTCTTAAGTGTGAGCTGTGTACTGTGACTTCCGTTCAAAGAGTACAGTATGAAAAGGAAGAAAGAATACATTTACTGTAAAGAAACCTGACATGCTACCTCAGTCAGGTGATCGTGGTTAACATCAATAGTGGTAAGTCATGTTGACAATTTAATCTTGATGTGATGAGACTTAATATTTATCTCTGGGTCTTCTCAAAAACCATAAGCCTAGTCTCATCATTAGAGAAAAAAAAACAAAAAAAACTCCCAATTGAAGGCCACTCCACAAAGTATCTAACCATTATCCAAAACTCTCAAGGTCATCAAAAACAAGAACATTCTGAGAAACTGTGACATCACAAACCCTTTCTGCACCTGGCTTATATCATTTAATGTCCTCCAGGTAAACACATACTTGCCACAAATGACAAAATTTTCATTCATTTTTATGACTATTCCATTGTGTGTATATATAGCAGCTGAAATTAACCAAGCACGGAAAGACTAAAGAAGCTGATCTCATGGAAGTAGAGAGCAGAAATGGTGGTTTCCAGAGGTGAGGGAGGCTGTGGAGCCTAGGGGTGGTAGGGAAGGACTGGTCAATGGATACAAAGTTACAGTTAGGAGGAATAAGTTCTGGTGTTCTATTGCATAGTACAGTGACTATGGTCAACAATATTGTATATTTCAAAATGGTGGAAGATTTTGAATGTTCTCACCACAAAGAAATGATAAACGCATGAGGTGATGGATATGCTAAATACTCTGATTTGATTTTTCACAATGTATATACATGTACCAAAACATCACACTTTACCCTGTAAATACGTATAATTGTTATGCACCAATTATTTTTTTCCTTTTTACTTTTCTTCTCTAACAATTTTTTTTTTTTAAAAAGAGAAGCGTAAGGAGACATGATGACTAAATGTAATATAGTATCTGAATGGATCCTAAAACACAAAAAGGACATTAGGTAAAAACTAAAGTAAAAACTAAGTAAATCTGAAAAGAACAGGAACTTTAGTTTCAAATCTATATTAATATTGGTTCATTATTTAGACAAATGTATCATACATAAGATGTTAATAACAGGGGAGGCTGAATGTGAATTTTAAACTATTTTGTATTTCTTCTTTAAGTCTGAAACTATTCAAAATAAACTATTCAAAATAAAAAGTTAACTTTAAAAATTGAGAAAATCCTTTGCTTTTTAATTTGAACAAATATTTATTATCTGTTTTATCACGAGGCCCAACATTACAACCCATAGGTCAATGGTTCTCATCCAGGCCACACATTAGAATCTGTTAGGAAGGTTTTTTTTAAAAAAATCCTGATGCCTAAACCCTAGTCTATAACAATTAAATGAGACATTTCCCAGAATAAAAATCAAGCATTGTTTTTTACTTGCTTTTTTTTCAAAAGCCACCACCACCACAAAGAGAAAGCTCAAATGATCTAGCAATTCATTAAATATTTTACATATTATATTGAGTATCACAAATCCCAAAGAATCATTTTTCCATCAGAGGTAATAAAACATAAACTTTAAGTGATTAATGTCAATAATTTTTATACTGACAAGAACTCTGTATTCCATTACTTAACCAAAAATTTTTTTGCTGTCTCTTTTCAAAATATTTTTAAAATATTTCACAAATTTCAACATGTATACACTGTTTTAAAAAATGTACTTAAGTGTATTTTTTCCAAAATAGCATCTTTTATTTCTATTCTATTTTCAAAATAGCATCTTTTATTCAATAACATATTTTAAACTTTCATATGGCAGAGACAATTCCCATAGACTTGCTTTATACCATACACAACACTACTGTATGGGCGTTGTTACCAAGAACAACATTTTGGTAACTATAAAATGTTGCAATTTGAAGCTGTATTGCATAGAAAGAGCAACTTTGTTAATATGTACTCTTTAAAGGTGGACTTGCCATAAGCAATTCAAGTGTTTACAGTAAATATGAATAAACAGATATATTATTTAATCACCTCATACTAAAGATTTGGGAATAACTTCCACTAATATCCAGAAAACAAATTCTTACTATGTAATACAGTTGACCCATCTCAGTACCTAATTTATATGACATGCTCAAAAATGCTAAAAGAAGATCTTTGTCATATTTAGCAATGCTTAAACTAACACAAAAACTTTGATATTGGATTAACCTTCTACAGAAATCTCTGTTTGCAATTTGTTTAATTTTAGAAATCCGTACAATTACCTCAGCACCTATCAAAACATGTCAATTTGTCAAGATACATTCTCATCAGACAAGTTTTTTCTATAATAGGTATAAAAAATCAAATTCATAAGGCACTATTTCCAATCATGCTCCATACTTTTCTTGAATAAAAAATACTTTAAAAGGTTTGTTTATAATAGTTAACCAGGGCACAAGTGTATGCACTAAAATTTTAAAAACCAACATACCTTGTAATGCTTATCGTACACCATTTCCTTTTTAAAAGCCATACTGTAAATTGATGAAAATGGCAATTTAATTTTAGGCCCCTAATTTTTCTACAACTGCAGTAAGCCAAACTAGATACAAGTAAATTAAATCTGGAAATTTTTTGTTTATGTTGTTATAACCCATAAATTCTCTGAAAATTGTGCTAAGAATGCAGTATCCACAATAGAACCAGGTATCAATACTTGATATGAAATATAAATCTCTGTTGATGTAGCAGTGAATTTCAGTTCTGAAATTTTGAATCAGAGAAAGAATTTGATCTACATTATCTAAAAAGGTAACTTTACGAAATTTTTCAGTGGTCCAATGCTAAACTGGCTCTGTGTCATATTAGCTCAGTCACTGCTTAAGGACCAATCCAGAGTCTGGACTGGAAACAGCTACAGTAAAAGCTGTCAGAGAATACAGGTCCTCTGGGGTAAAAATAATTCAGAAGCAAAAGTTGGCAATACAGATCTACCACCATGCTGAAAAGACCTTTCACCCATGAAATAATCAAAAAGGGGAAAAAAGAATGGAGAAAAATCTCATTGAAAACAACTTGGACACCAAAATATCCATCTAAAACTTTCTGCCATATTCTAAAAGAAAGTCACCTCCAGAGGACCACAACTAAGTAGGTAATGGACAACTGAATCCCTCAAACTAAAGCAAATTAAGAAAAAAAGAAAAGAACCAGAAAGTTTCATGGGCCAAAGGTGTCCAAGCTAAGCTGTGAACACAAATAACAAGAGTTTGCAAAGCAACAACCTTAACAGATACAGATGTTAAGTCAAGCACAGAATCAATTAGATAAGGAGGGCTCCAAGATTGTACTTTTGTTCCACCACCTAGACAAAATTACTGTAAAAGACCCAGTGGTTAAGAAAAAGAAAAATATCATTTACTTCTATTCTTTTTGTTGTGTTGAGAGAGGGTCTGGCTCTGTTGCCCAGGCTGGAGTGCAGTGGTGCAATCTCTGGTGCAATCTCGACTTACTGCAACCTTTGCCTCCCAGGCTCAAGCAATCCTTCCACCTCAGCCTCCTGAGTAGCTGGGACCACAGGTGTGCACCACCATGCCCAGTTAGTTTTTGTATTTTTTGTAGAGATGGAGTTTTGCCATGTTGCCCAGGCTGGTCTTGAATTCCTGAGCTTAAGAGATCCACCTGCCTTGGCCTCTGAAAGTTCTAGGATTACAGGCATGAGCAACCACGCCTGGACCATTTACTTCTATTCTAATTAACTATAAATTTGGGTATGATTTGCTTTAGTTGTCCTGATTCCTTATAATGCTACCTTACAGATGTTTCCCCTTCCCTGCTTGTCACTTTGATTGACAATTTGTCTAAAACAAACCAGAATTGAACAAACTATAATTTTTCTTTGTTCTAATTTATGGGCCCTCAAGGAGTTTGTTAATCATTAAAATACATTAAGGGTTTTACAGATTTATAAAGAGATCATATTACAAACTCAAAATCAAAAATTGTAATTTTAGGCCAGGCACGGTGGGTCATACCTGTAATCCCAGCACTCTGGGAGGCTGAGGCAGGTGGATCACTTGAGGTCAGGAGTTCAAGACCAGTCTGGGCAACATGGTGAAACCCCATCTCTACTAAGAGTACAAAAATTAGCTAGGCATGGGAGCATGCACCTATAATCCCAGTTACTCGGGAGACTGAGGGAGGAGAATCCCTTGAACCCAGGAGTTGGAGGTTGCAGTGAGTTGAGATTGCACCATTACACTCCAGCCTGGATGACAGAGTGAGACTGTCTCAAATAAATAAATATATAAATAAAATAAAATAAAAATCATAATTTTAGAGAGTGAGACTGTCTCAAATAAAATAAAACTTATAATTTTAGAACACCCCAAAAACTTACAAATGGCAGGAGCTCCCATTAAAACAGAGAATAGAACACACAGGTTTAAGCCCATCCCTCTCAAAACCCTCTCAAAACTACAATAAAGCCACAGAAAAGGGTAAACCCCAAAAGACAAACAGCACAGGGGAAGAGACAATAGAATATAGGATATGTCAAAAATCTGGAAGCCAGAAAAAATGTCTGGAAGCTAAAAAACAGATAAGTATGTAAGTAGCTAACTCCGCAGACCAAAAAAAAACTTAAGCTTGCAAAGAGAACCATCACAAGAAGCAAGTGAATTCAGAGTAGTGAACCCTAATATCTTTTACAGCAAGATTTGCTGGTCAACTAGTTCCACTCTTAAAAACAGAGCTGCCAGAGGTAATTTTAGTGTTTCTCACAAATATAATCCCCATACATTTAAAGAAAGCCCATAAAGTGAAATGTCAGCCATCAAAACAAAGACAAAGGAAATAGAGACAAGGCAGGGAGCAAAAGAAAACTCAGAATAATAATAATGAAATAATAATGTAGAAGAGAAAGCTAACTTAGAAACTAAATATTTCATATGAAAAAATAGCAAGTTTGGAAGATAAACTTGAGACAATCTCAGAAGAACAAAAAGAGAAAAACAGGAAAAGGAAACAGAAAAGGTAATTGAAAGACTAACTTAAGAGGTCAAAAACCAAGTAAAAGGAGATCCAGAGAAAGAAAGAGAGACAGTGAAAACTATAAAGAAACAGCAAACATGAAATGACACAGAACTGAAGGGTGTTTCCAGATTTAAAAACCCAAAAGACGAGGATGCGAAGATGGCCAGTTAGGAGGAGCACAGGATCGCAGGTCTGAGTGAAAGCGCAGAGGGTGAGTGGACACCGCATTCCCAGACGGATTTTTACTGCCCACAGACCAGGAGATTCACAGGCGGAGGAGCCCCACGGGTCGCCAGCACGGCTATTTTGGCCAGCGCAGCTGTTTGGCCTGCGCCCTAGCTCAGCGGTTCCTAGGACAGAGTAAATGAGAATGAGTCTCCTCTTAGCCAGCAAAGGGAGTCTCCTCTTAGCCAGCAAGGGGAGCTGAAACGGGGAGCCAGGCCAGGAGATTCCCGGGCAAAAAAGCGCCACGAATCTCAGAGCCGCAGTTTCAGCCTACGCAGCGGCTCCTGGGGCAGAGGAAACGAGAGTGTGTCCCCTCTTAGCCAGCAAGGGGAGCTGAAGCAGGGAGCCAGGCCAGGAGATTCCCGGGCAAAAAAGCGCCACGAATCTCAGAGCCGTGGTTTCAGCCAGCGCAGAGGGTCGCTGCACGGGAAATCACACAGATCCCAGCGCCTATTCAACAGGCGACCAGGTTGCCTGGTAGAGAGCCGACCGTTCAGATAAAAAACAAAAGGCTCTGAGGCAGGGAGCCAGGTGACAAGGCCCGGCTGGTCCCACCCCCAGAAAAACAAAAACAAAAACAAAAAAACAGCAATTGGAAATGCTTTGGGTTGAGACTTTCACAGCAAACACAACTGAACCTGGGACAGTCCAGCTCTGTGGAGGAGGGGCATCCGCCATTACAGAGGCAGCCTGCAGTTGCTGGGCAACCTGCCATCATCAAGGCAACCCGCCATTACAGAGAGAGTACGTCACTACAGAGGC
This sequence comes from Aotus nancymaae, assembly GCF_030222135.1. Lineage (NCBI taxonomy): Eukaryota > Metazoa > Chordata > Mammalia > Primates > Aotidae > Aotus > Aotus nancymaae. Next base: position 47,572,264 of record NW_026988450.1, read on the forward strand.
GGGACAACATAGCGGAAGCAGTTCTAACTACACCAATATAAACAGGACTGCAGGGAAGTTCACACGGCAGTGGGGCGGAGCCCACAGCAGCTCAGCGAAGCCTCTGCAGGCTGAGAGTGACTAGGCTGCCTCCTTGTGGGCAGGGAAAATGGCAGCAGCGCAGCAGAAACACATAAAACCCTAACTCCCTGGGACAGAACACCTGGGGAAAATTAAAAAAAGGGGTTTATGAGTTCCGCTGCTGCAGACGTAAACTTACCAAAATCAGAAAGTCAACAACTACAAAGTCGACAGGTGGATAAATCCACAAAAATGGGAAGAATCCAGCGCAAAAAGGATGAAAACACCCTAAATCAGAACACTTCTCCTCCTACAAGGGATCACAACTCCTCACCAGCAAGGGAACAAGAATGGATGGAGAATGAGTGTGACGAAATGACAGAATCAGCCTTCAGAAAGTGGATAACAAGAAACTTCTGTGAGCTAAAAGAACATGTTCTAACCCAATGCAAAGAAACTAAGAACCTTGAAAAAAGACGAATTGCTAACGAGAATGGACAACTTAGAGAGGAATATGAGTGAATTGATGGAGCTGAAAAACACAACACGAGAACTTCACGAAGCATGAACAAGTTTCAACAGCTGAATTGACCAAGCAGAAGAAAGGATATCAGAGGTCGAAGATCAACTCGATGAAATAAAACGAGAAGGCAAGATTAGAGAAAACAGGGTAAAAAGGAATGAACAAAGTCAACAAGAAATATGGGACTATGTGAAAAGACCTAATCTACGTTTGATAGGTGTACCTGAATGTGACGAAGAGAATGCATCCAAGCTGGAAAATACTCTTCAGGATATTATCCAGGAAAACTTCCCCAACCTAGCAAGGCAGGCCAATATTCAAGTCCAGGAAATACAGAGAACACCACAAAGATATTCCTCTAGAAGAGCAACCCCAAGGCACATAATCGTCAGATTTACCAGGGTTGAAATGAAGGAGAAAATGCTAAGGGCAGCCAGAGAGAAAGGTCGGGTTACCCACAAAGGGAAGCCCATCAGACTCACAGCAGATCTCTCAGCAGAAACCCTACAGGCCAGAAGAGAGTGGGGGCCGATATTCAACATCCTTTAAGAAAAGAACTTTCAACCCAGAATTTCATATCCAGCCAAACTAAGCTTCATAAGTGAAGGAAAAATAAAATCCTTTGTGAACAAGCAAGTACTCAGAGATTTCATCACCACCAGACTGGCTTCACAAGAGCTCCTGAAAGAGGCACTACACATAGAAAAGAACAACCAGTACCAGCCACTCCAAAAACACACGAAAAGGTAAAGAGCATCAACACAATGAAGAATCTGCATCAACCAACGGGCAAAACAGCCGGCTAGCATCAAAATGGCAGGATCAAATTCACACATAACAATATTAACCCTAAACGTAAATGGACTAAATGCCCCAATCAAAAGACACAGACTGGCAAATTGGATAAAAAGCCAAAACCCATCAGTGTGCTGTATCCAGGAAACCCACCTCACATGCAAGGATACACAAAGGCTCAAAATAAAGGGATGGAGGAAGATTTACCAAGCAAATGGAGAGCAAAAAAAAGCAGGAGTTGCAATTCTCATCTCTGATAAAATAGACTTTAAAGCAACAAAGATCAAGAGAGACAAAGAAGGACATTACATAATGGTAAAACGATCAATGCAACAAGAAGAGCTAACGATCATAAATATACATGCACCTAATACAGGAGCACCCAGATACATAAGGAAGTTCTTAATGACTTACAAAGAGACATAGACTCCCACACAATAATAGTGGGAGACTTCAACACACCATTGTCAATATTAGACAGATCAACGAGACAGAAAATTAACAAGGATATCCAGGACTTGAACTCAGACCTGGACCAAGCAAACCTAATAGACATTTACAGAACTCTCCACCCCAAATCCAAAGAATATACATTCTTCTCAGCACAACATCACACCAACTCTAAAATTGACCACATAATTGGAAGTAAATCACTCCTCAGCATATGCAAAAGAACGGAAACCATAACAAACAGTCTCTCAGACCACAGTGCAATCAAGTTAGAACTCAGAATTCAGAAACCAACCCAGAACTGCACAGCTTCATGGAAACTGAACAACTTTCTCCTGAATGTTGACTGGATAAACAATGAAATGAAGGCAGAAATAAAGATGTTCTTCGAAACCAATGAGAATGAAGATACCACATACCAGAATCTCTGGGACACATTTAAAGCAGTCTCTAGAGGAAAATATATAGCAATAAGTGCCCACATGAGAAGCAAGGAGATATCTAAAATTGACACGCTATCGTCAAAATTCAAAGAGCTAGAGGAGCAAGATCAAAAAAACTCAAAACCTAGCAGAAGACAAGAAATAACTAAGATCACAGCAGAATTGAAGGAGATAGAGACACAAAAAACCCTTCAAAAAATCAATAAATCCAGGAGCTGGTTTTTTGAAAAGATCAACAAAATAGACCACTAGCCAGATTAATAAAAAAGAAAAGAGAGAATAACCAAACAGATGTAATAAAAAATGATAAAGGGGATATCACCACAGATTCCACAGAAATTCAAACCATCATCAGAGATTATTACAAACAACTCTATGCACATAAACTAGAAAACCTGGAAGAAATGGATAAATTCCTGGACAGTTGCCTCCTCCCAAGCCTAAACCAGGAAGAAGTCGAAACCCTGAATAGACCAATAACAAGGTTGGAAGTCAAGGCAGCAATTAAGAGACTACCACCCAAAAAAAGCCCAGGTCCAGATGGGTTCACAGCCGAATTCTACCAGACATACAAAGAGGAACTGGTACCATTCCTTCTGAAACTATTCCAAATAATCCAAAAAGAGGGAATCCTTCCCAAATCATTTTATGAGACCAACATCATCCTAATACCAAAACCCGGCAGAGATTCAAAAAGAAAAGAAAACTACAGGCCAATATCCATGATGAACATAGATGCAAAAATCTTCAATAAAATACTGGCAAGCTGATTCCAACAGCACATCAAAAAGCTTATCCACCATGATCAAGTAGGATTCATCCCGGGGATGCAAGGCTGGTTCAATATACGCAAGTCTATAAATGTAATTCACCACATAAACAGAACCAAAGACAAAAACCACGATTATCTCAATTGATGCAGAGAAGGCCTTCGACAAAATTCAACAGCCCTTTATGCTAAAAACCCTCAATAAACTAGGTATCGAAGGAACGTATCTCAAAATAATAAAAGCTATTTACGACAAACCAACAGCCAATATCATACTGACTGGGCAAAAACTGGAAGCATTCCCTTTGAAATCTGGCACTAGACAAGGATGCCCTCTCTCACCACTCCTATTCAATATAGTACTGGAAGTTCTAGCCAGAACAATCAGGCAAGAAAAAGAAATAAAGAGTATTCAATTAGGAAAGGAGGAAGTCAAATTGTATCTATTTGCAGACGACATGATTGTATATCTAGAAGACCCCATCATCTCAGCCCAAAATCTCCTGAAACTGATAAGCAACTTCAGCGAAGTCTCAGGATACAAAATCAATGTGCAAAAATCACAAGCATTCCTATACACCAATAACAGACTTAAAGAGAGCCAAATCAAGAATGAACTGCCATTCACAATTGCTACAAAGAGAATAAAATACCTAGGAATACAACTGACGAAGAACGTAAAGGACCTCTTTAAGGAGAACTACAAACCACTGCTCAACGAAATAAGAGAGGACACAGATGGAGGAACATTCCATGTTCATGGTTAGGAAGAATCAATATCGTGAAAATGGCCATACTGCCCAAAGTAATTTACAGATTCAGCACTATCCCCATCAAGCTACCAATGACCTTCTTCACAGAACTGGAAAAAACCACCTTAAACTTCGTATGGAACCAAAAGAGAGCCCGCATAGCCAAGTCAATTCTAAGCAAAAAGAACAAAGTGGGAGGCATCACACTACCGGACATCAAACTATACTACAAGGCTACAGTAATCAAAACAGCATGGTACTGGTACCAAAACAGAGATATAGACCAATGGAACAGAACAGAGGCCTCGGAGGCAACACAACATATCTACAACCATCCGATCTTTGACAAACCTGATAAAAACAATGGGGAAAGGATTCCCTGTTTAATAAGTGGTGTTGGGAAAACTGGCTAGCCATATGCAGAAAGCAGAAACTGGACCCCTTCCTGACACCTTACACTAAAATTAACTCCAGATGGATTAAAGACTTAAACATAAGACCTAACACCATAAAAACCCTAGAAGAAAACATAGGCAAAACCATTCAGGACATAGGCATAGGCAAGGACTTCCTGACCAAAACACCAAAAGCATTGGCAACAAAAGCCAAAATAGACAAATGGGACCTAATCAAACTCCACAGCTTCTGCACGGCGAAAGAAACAGTCAATAGAGTGAATCGGCAACCAACAGAATGGGAAAAAATTTTTGCAGCCTCCCCATCTGACAAAGGGCTGATATCCAGAATTTACAACGAACTAAAACGGATTTACAAGAAAAAAACAAGCCCATTCAAAAATGGGCGAAGGATATGAACAGATACCTTACAAAAGAAGACATACATGAGGCCAACAAGCATATGAAAAAATGCTCATCATCACTGGTCATTAGAGAAATGCAAATCAAAACTACATTGAGATACCATCTCACACCAGTTAGAACGGCGATCATTAAAAAATCTGGAGACAATAGATGCTGGAGAGGATGTGGAGAAACAGAAACACTTTTACACTGTTGGTGGGAGTGTAAATTAGTTCAACCATTGTGGAAGACAGTGTCACGATTCCTCAAGGACCTAGAAACAGAAATTCAATTTGACCCAGCAATCCCATTACTGGGTATATATCCAAAGGATTATAAATCGTTCTACTACAAGGACACATGCACACGAATGTTCATTGCAGCACAGTTTACAATAGCAAAGACCTGGAACCAACCCAAATGCCCATCGATGATAGACTGGACAGGAAAAATGTAGCACATATACACCATGGAATATTATGCAGCCATCAAAAATGATGAGTTCGCGTCCTTTGTAGGGACATGGATGAACCTGGAAACCATCATTCTCAGCAAACTGACACAAGAACACAAAATCAAACATCTCATGTTCTCACTCATAGATGGGTGTTGAACAATGGGAACACATGGACACAGGGAGGGGAGCACTATACTCTGGGGTCTGTTGTGGGGAAGTGGGGGGGACAGCGGGGGGTGGGGAGTTGGGGAGCGATAGCATGGGGAGAAATGCCAGATATAGGTGAAGGGGAGGAAGGCAGCAAATCACACTGCCACGTATGCACCTATGCAACAATCTTGTATGTTTTTCACATGTACCCCAAAACCTAAAATGCAATAAAAAATAAAAATAAAAATAAAAAATAAATAAATAAATAAAATAAAATAAAAAGCCAAAAGACACTCTGTATGATGAATGGGAAAAGATGTATACCAAGGCACATTATTGGGAAAGTTTTAAGTAACAAGAACAATGCAAAGATCCAAAAAGCGCCCACATTCAAACGTTCTAAGAATCAGGTATCAGAATGGCATCTATCTTCTCATTAGCATTATTGCTGACCAAGGAAACAGAGCAAGGCCTTCAAAAGTATAAAATAAAGTTATTTTCAATCCAGGATTTTACATCTAATCAATCAATCAAGGGTAAAACTACAATAAAGATATGGTCAGACATGCAAAAACTGAAAAAATTGCTGATGTCAGGAAGCTACTGGGAGATAGGGGTACACCAAAATAAGGAAGTAAAACAAGAAAGACAGAAGATAAGATCTTCGAATAAAGAGATTACAGAAGAAAAAAAAGAAGACATTCTACAGGTTGATGTTGAAAGAAAGTCTTAGGATGATAGCTGCTCAACACTAGTAAAGATCAATTAGTTCAGATTAGAAAAGGACAGAAGACTAGAGAAGGGATGAATCAAGAAAACAGTACAGCACTAATAAATTGTGTTTGAACATACAAAGAGGATTTCAAAGCTCCAGCAGAGAGTTTGGAGCAATCTAAACTGGAGAATTTGGGAACAATCTAATGATTAGAAAACTGTAACAACAGTAACAAAAACCGAGACAATTACTGGTTCTGAAATCACAAAAAGAAATAACATGTAATCATAATAGGATATTATGTGAATAGTATTTACACAGTTATAACTATGTAAGAATTGCTTTTGTGATTACATAGGAAAAATTAGAAATGACAAGTAATCAATTCTTTTACAAGATTTCAATTTGTAGTCAATAATTTTATCTAAAATATTTCTTATTAAATAAAATTTACTTTTCACCAGGTAAAGGAATGAGAATAAATAAATGTTCTTTACTGGTTTATCTCAAAAAATGTGTGTGTGTTTGTGAGTGTGTGTGTGTGTGTGTGTGTGTGTATTTACATATTTTCAAATATTCATGTGTATAAATATACATATATACAAATATATACTTGAGAAAAACCAGTAAGGAACAAAAATATATATATTATATATTAATAAAAATAAAAATAGTAAATAGTACAAAAATATGTATTATAAAAAATAAATATAAAATAAATATGTACATATATATATATTTCTTTCTTTCTTTCTGTTTAGAGAGAGTGAGAGAGAGTCTTACTTTGTCACCCAGGCTGGAGTGCAATGGCATGATCATGGCTCACTGCAACCTCAACTGCCCAGGCTCAAACCATCCTCCCATCTCACCCTCCCAAATAACTGGAACTACAGGCAAGCACCACCTAACCTGGCTAATTTTGTGTTTTTTGAATCTTTTTTTGTAGAGAGAGGGTTTCACCATGTTGCCCAGTCTGGTCTTGAACTCCTGGGCTCAAGCAATCGGTCTGTCTTGGCCTCCCAAAGTGCTGGGATTATACGCGTGAGCCACTGTGCCTGGCCCAAATACATATATTTTAAATTTTAACATTATATTTACTAAAATATCTACCAACTCTTCCAAACATATTTGGCCAGTTAAAATTTGTTTTAAAATGTTTTTTATTTTAAATTGAATCTATATTAGTTCAGACCAGATCAGTAATGTTATTTTGGTGGCCACAAGGTAGGGCAAAAACAGTAGGGGTAACTACCAAAAAAAAACAACAACAAAAATAACCAAAAACTAAATAAAACGATAACAAAAACAAAACAAAACAAAATTGGCCAAATGTTACAATAACAGTAGTGATGGTGGTAGCATTAATAAAAACAAAAGCTAAACTTTATTGAGCATACTATGTGCAAAATATTGCTCTAAGTGCATACATATATATAATTATATCCTCATAACAACTCTATTTGCAGATGGTGAAACTGAAGTAGAGAGGTTAAGTAACTTGCCCAAATACATAAAGTTATTTGGGATCAGAACTAGAATTCACATCCAAATAGTCTGATCTATTCTTAGATAATTCAATCTCCCTTTTACCAACTAAGTACATTACAGGTTTCTGGACTCACTTGGGCTAATTCTGCTGCTGTTCTACTCTTTACCTAATTCAAAAAGTTCTCAAAAGATAGACTTTTGGCCAGACACTGTGGCTCACACCTGTAATTCCAGCACTTTGGGAGGCCGAGGCAGGCGGATCACTTGAGGTCAGGAGTCTGAGACCAGCCTGGCCAACATGGCAAAACCTTGTCTCTACTAAAAATACAAAAAGTAGCTGGGCATGGTGGCACAGGCCTGTAATCCTAGCTACCTGGGAGGCTGAGGCAGCAGAAAAGCTTGAACCCGGGAGGCAAAGGTTGCAGTGAGCCAACATCACACCACTGCACTCCAGCCTGGGCGACAGAGTGAGGCTTCATCTCAAAGAAAAAAAAAAGACTTTTGAAGCTCCCTATTGAATAGGGGAAAGGGGAAAGACAGGAATGGGGGAGGTTCTGTTTAAGAAATGCTCAACTTAAACTGTATCACCACCTGAGGGGAATGGGTTATTCAAACACCTTGGCATTTCTCTCCACACCCACACTAAGAATTAACTGCTTTAGTGAAGCATGTTTAAAGGGAATATGTCATTATTCAGACATTGAGGACCACAGTCTGAAAAGCTCTAAGTACAGATCATAAGAGGTCACCAGAAAGTCTTCATTTCTTTTCCAAGGATAGAAGCTCTAAGACAGTCTAAGACCAGTTAGACTTCTTTTCTTTGAGTCATTAGTAAGCTAATATGAAGTCAAGTAACACCTCTCTTTGGATAAAAGTAAACGGCCTGATATATGCATAAAAGTGAAAAGATTTCATTCAGGCTTAACATGAAGAGGGTTCCCATTTTTTGCTCAACATTTCACTTAAAATTCTTCTATATCTATTTAACTCCTTGTATTTTATTTAACACTGTGATCCCTAAGAAATGTCTGAGTTGCACTGACAAAGCAATTCTTCTGAGCTCCTTATCAATCTTTTAAAGTACTTTAAAAATAGCATATCAATGCTGCATTCTGTGCCTTATCTTATAAATTCAATTAACATCATTCTGCTTTGAAAATCATCATCCAGGGCACCATATGTGGAATATTTGCTTTGCTGTTTTACTTAAAAATGAGTATTCTTTTACTGTATAAATATTTAAAAACTCATTCAAGTACCTGTATAATATTTCAATAAGCCATATCAGCAAACTTACAAATTAGTATTTTAAAAATCAACTAGTTAGTTCAAGAAACACATAAGAATGAATACTGCTTGTTGTAGTAACTAACGAATTACCAAACTACATGCTTACATTTTGAATACTAGAGATAAATTAGTATTATCTGAACAAGTCCTGTATGCCTGCTTTTTATATACACAACCTAGATTAAACTTTGTGTTCATTTAGTCAAAAATGAATGTAAATTTTGTAAAAATATTTTACCTTCATGAAAAAAGAGTTATCACTTCAATGAAATAAATTGGCCTACTGAACATCAAGAGATGTGTAGTCTATGATAAATTACAGTTTTAGTTTTAAAACTGTATCTGTGATCCAATTTAAGCCAATTCACAAAAGAATCCCAAAGGAATAAATGATACAAACTAAGATTCTAAGCCTTCAATATGGATAAACTTTCCTGAGGAATTACATCTACTAATTATAAAAGTTGCCAAAAATAAATGGCAATGTAGGATATACATTTACTGTAGAAAGACTTCAGATTCATTCTGCCTGTCTTGTTCTTTTAAGTGCTTTTGAGTGTGTGTGTACATATGTATATTTTCTATGCGAGGCAACAACTGATAAGATGACCTTAAAATGGAAGCTACTGCCTGAAAAAACAATCTGAAGCAAAGCATGTGAATATTGCTCAATAAGTGACTCTCCAAACTTTTCACTTTTTTCTTATAATTTCAGTTAAAAAGAACAACAAGGAATCTAATAGTTTTACCCCGAAACACTAAGCTTTGCCCCAGATAATAAATGCTTATTCAGTAAAAAAAAAATCATAAAAACCTGACATAATTTTTAAGTGCTCATAATATTTTCAGTTCTACCTCAAAAAGCAAAAACTAATTCCCCTTACCTTGAATAGGGACAAGACTAAGCAACATATACCTAAAATGATTTGATATCATTGGATTTGAAACTAAGCAGTGGGCAGAAGCTAGAAGTACTTTGAAGACAGTTTTAGTAAGTACCTGAAGAGTCATGAAAAAACTATTAGGACCCTGATAGCCTTTAAGAAATTTCAGGAGGTTAAGGTAACTGTTAGAAAGCTGGAGAAAAGGAGATTCTTATGTGGTGTCAGAAAATTTAGAAAAACTGTTGTATTAGTCCATTCTCACACTGCTATGAAGGAATACCTGAGACTGGATAATTTATAAAGAAGAGATTTAATTGATTCACAGTTCCACATGGCTGGGGAGGCCTCAGGAAACTTACAATCATGGCAGAAGGCACCTCTTCACAGTGTAGCAAGAACGAGAACTGCTGAGCAAAGTGGGGAAAGTCCCTTAGAAAACTATCAGATCTCCTGAGAACTCACTCACTATCACAAGAACTAGGTGGTTACTCCCATGATTCAGTTACCTCCCACTGGGTCCCTCTCATGACATGTGAGGAATATAGGGACTATAATTCAAGATGAGATGTGGGTAGGAACACAGTCAAACCATATCATTCTGCCCCGTCCCCTCCCAAATCTCATGTCCTCACATTTCGAAATACAATCATGTCTTTCCAACAGTCCCCCGAAGTCTTAGCTCATTCCAGCATTAACCCAAAAGCCCAAGTAAAAAGTCTCATCTGAGACAAGGTAAGTCCTTTCTTTAAAGCAGAACCCCACTATCCGGTACCAATTTACTGTATTAGTCCATTCTTATGCTGCTATGAATGCCCAAGACTGGGTAATTTATAAAGAAAAGAGGTTTAATTCACTCGCAATTCCACATGGCTGAGGAGGCTTCAGGAAACTTACAATCATGGCAAAAGGCACCTCTTCAAAGAGAAGCAGGAGAGAGAATCACCCAGCAAAGAGTGAAAAGCCCCTTATAAAACTGTCAGATCTCATGAAAACTCACTCATTATCACAAGAACAGCATGTGAATAACTGCCCCCATGATTTAATTACCTCCCTCTGGGTCCCTACCACGACACATGGGGATTATGGGAACTATAATTCAAGATGAAATTTGGGTGGGGCCACAGCCAAACCATATCAACTGTTGACTATAGGAACCAGAAAAGTAACAGGAAAAGTAAAAAATGCACCTAATGAACTGGGCGGTCTAGCAAAGAATTTAAGGTGTTGCCTGGTTTCTTCTTGCTGCTTATAATCAAACACAAAAGGAGAGAGACAAGCTTAAGAAAAGACAATTATACAAAAGAAGGATCAAGACTTGATTTTGTAAATCTCCAGCCTCTACAGACAGCAAACCATGCTACAGTTATGAGACAGGTTTCAAGCAAACCTCAAATCCAGGAAATAGTCAGCAAAGCATTGTCTAAATATCAAGCTAAAAAGGTGACTGTAAAATCCTTTGTTAAGATTTCTGAAAGACCTACGCAGTTCCTCAAATAACAGGGCTTCTAAGAAGTTTAAAGGCATTGTCCCTGCACAATTTCATCAAGAGTCCAAAATCAGAAGAACAATTATCTCAACAAAATTTATGAGTATAGATTATTCTAATGGAGTGAGCTGCAATGAGATTTATAGGAGACCCACAAAGTGTTTTTGGTAGAAACACTACCAACATTGACTGCATAGTGCAGAGATGCACAAAATGAAAAGAGGGCTTTGGACTCCAAAATTTCTGATTGACTGCATAGTGCAGAGGTGCACAAAATGAAAAGAGGGCTTTGGACTCCAAAATTTCTAACAACAGAAAGGAGGCTGAGAAAACTATCTAGCTCAACACATAGGCTACCTTCCATGAAAAAGGAAGAACTCAGGGGAAGAGCCAAAAACTCAGAGGGCATAGAAAGGAGCAATGAAGAACTATCCCGAGGTAGGAACAGAACTTAGTTTTAATAAAGAAACTTCTAACATTTGCTTGGCTAGATTCCAAAACTGCTATGGAATAGTGACTCATGTGCACTTCCTGTCTTCCCTTTTTTTAAACAGAACTACCCATAGTGATATAATTTTATGCCTGACCCACCATTGTACATTGGCTATTCAGCAACAGGGTGGTAAGAAACTTCTATCTCTTTTGTTCATAGGTCTTCAGATTGAGAGGAACTGGACTCAAGGAACATTATCTCTATCTGAATGTAATTTACAAGATGACACTCTAGATTTTGACCTGATATTGTAAAGAAATAATACTTGGTGTATATGGGGGTAAAGCTCTTAAGAGAGAGTGAGTGTATTTTGCATGGGCAAGGAAAGTAAATAATGTGCAGTCAGAGGATAGACTGAGCTAGTTTTAACATATATACATAAATTCTTTGGCAATTGTCCCCTGAAAAGGTAGAGCTTCATTCCTATCTCCTTGAGTGCAGGCCATACTTAGTGACTTGCTTTTTTTAATATATTGAGGTGAACTTTATATACAAAAAAAATTAACATTTTCAAGTATACAATTCAGTGGCATTTAGTACATTCACAATGTGCAATCATCCCCTCTATCTAGTATCACAACATATTTATTACCTCAAAAGAAAACATTGTACCCATTAAGGAGTCACTCTCCATCCTTCCCTTCTTCCAATCCCCTGCCCACCACAACCAGGCCCCGTCCTGGTCTCTGGTAACCACCAATTTGCTTATCATTCAATTGTAAGTTGTAAGAGTTCTCTATACAGTTTGCTTTTTTTTTTTTTTTTCCTTTAAATAGATGGCGGTCTCGTTATGTTGCCCAGGCTGGTCTTGAGTATCTGGACTCAAGTGATCCACCTGTCTTGGCCTCCCAAAGTGCTGGTATTACAGGCGTGAGCCACCACACCCAGCCTCTATACATTTTGGATACTAGACCCTTACCAGAAGTATAATTTGTAAATATTTTTTCTGATTCTACAGGCTGTCTTTTCACTTCTTGATAATTTATTCTTTTATGCACAAAAATGTTCAATTTTGATGAAGTTCAGTTTATCTTTTGTTACTTGTGCTTTAGTGATATTATCTGAGAATTCACTGCCAAATCCAAAGTCATGAAGATTAACCCTATGTTTTCTTCTAAGAGCTTTAAGTTTTAGCTCTTACATTTAGGTTGTTGATACAGCCAATCAAATCTTACACTAAAAGTCTGCTGTATTTGATAAGTTATAGGGGTCTTACTTCATTCTTTTACATGTGGCTATCCAGCTGTCACTGTACCATTTGTTGAAGAGATTGTTCTTTTCCCATTAAATGGTCTTAGCAACTCTGTTAAAAATAAGTTGGCCATAGATTTATGGGTGTATTTCCAGACTTTCAATTCTATTCCTTTGGTCTATACATCTATCCTTATGCTATTACCACACTGATTTGATCACTGCAGCTTCATATTAAGTTTTGAAAACAGGAAGTATGAGTCTTCTAATGTGGTTCTTCTTTTTCAATATGTTTTGGCTATTTGGCGCCCCTTTTAATTCCATACAAATTTAAGAACTGGCTTTTCCTCTTCTACAAAAAATGACCTGGAATTTGGAAATGGATTTTAAAAATCTGTGAATTGCTTTGAGGAGTACTGCCATCTTTACAGTATTATGTCTTCTAATCTCTGAACACAAGATGTCTTTCTGTTGATTTAGGTCTTTTATTTTAGCCATGTTTTGTACTTTTCACTGTACAAGTTTTTTACCTCCTTTGTTAAATTTATTTCTTAGGTATTTCATTCTTTTGGATGCTATTATAAATGGCATTGTTTTAATTTCCTTTTTACATTTTTCATTGCTGGTGCATAGAAATACAACTGAGTTTTGTGGTTGATGTTGTACCCTGAAACTTTGCCAAATTTGTTTACTAGCTCTAGCAGATTTAGATTGTTGACAGATACCACCCAGGAAGTTGCTCTAGCTTGTGGGGGGCTGAAACGAAGGTCCTGTACCAGTCCCACAGAGAATCACCAGACAGGTCAAAATGAAAACTACAATTTTTTTTCACAACAAAGTTCTTATCGTCCCCTTCCTTGCGCCAGCAAGCTACACAGGGAATATAGGTTGCTGGCCCCATAGCTGCTGCTGAGTTAGAAAATAAAGGACAGTTGGTACATAAGCAAAAATGTCATAATGCTTTCTTATCAAAATCTGGCACTCCCTTGGATGCTGTAAGTTTTCTATCAGATTCCAGAGTCATGCAAAAGTTGATTTGTTGATTTTTGCCAGTTTAACAATTACTTCTGTGGAGGTACTGATTTCTGGAGCTCCCTGCTTCACCACTGACTTGCTTCTAAAAAATAGAATGGACTGGGTGCAGTGGCTCATGCCTGTAATCTCAGCACTTTGGGAGGCCAAGGTGGGTGGATCAAGTGAAGGTCAGGAGTTCTAGACCAACTTGACCAATATGATGAAACCCTGTCTCTACTAAAAATACAAAAATTAGGTGGGTGGTGGCAGGTGTCTATAGTCCCACCTACTTGGGAGGCTGAGGCAGGAGAAGTGCTTGAACCTGGGAGATAGAGTTTGCAGTGAGCTGAGATCATGTCACTGCAATCCAGTCTGGGCAACAGAGTGAGTCCATCTCAAAAATAAAATAAAATAAAACAATATAAAATAATAATAAATAAATAAACAGAATGTGGCAGAAATGACAGCATTTAACCCCTGAGACTACAACATAAAAGAAAGTAAGAGGTACTTTTTGCTTTCTCTCTTGGATCACTCACTCTGAGAGCCACTGAATGATCCATCTTGGAAGTGAATCCTCCAGCCCCTCTCAAGCCTTCAGATGACTGTAGCTCTGGCAAACACTTAGACTGTCATCTCTAAGTGTTGCAAAACCCTGAGAATAAATCACCCAACTAAGACCCTCTTGAAACAGCAATCTACAAATACCATGATAATAAATGTGTGTTGTTTTAAGGTTCTGTGTTTTAGAGATACATGATATTTAAAGCTGAGACTCAAAAGAAAAGAACCTAGCCACTCCAAGAGTTCTAAGGAAAAAGAGTGTTTCAAGTACAGGGTATAGCATATGCAAAGGCCCTGAGTAAGGAAACATCTTGAGCATGTTAAAATAAAATTAAAATTCTGAAAGACTAGTGTGACTGAAGCTCAGTGAAGGAAAGAAAAATAGTGAAGAAAGAGATCACTAAAGGGTCAGAAAGAAACCAAAGTGACTGTAATAAAGTCTTAAAAAGTAGGAAAAACTGATAATATATGATAAAGTGCCTTTGAAACCATAAGAAACAACTACAAAAATTAAATATTTAAAAACATTAACTGGAGAGAAATCTGAAACTAAATGTATCTACCATCACACAGGAACCCAGCGTAGGAAATATGAAACCCCGGAGAGCAAGAACCAAGGGTCTTTAAATCTGCCATATCACCTACTTATCTTTGTAGAATTAACGCACAATGACAAATATGAAAAAAATACCTTTTGAAGACACTATTTAAAATTCTAAGTAGTGAATTCATTGGTGAAAGATTTTTACATCTAGAATACAAGCTTAAAGCATCTCTCTTACTAGGCAGCCCATGATGATGGCCAAATAAATAATTCATGTAGCTGCATATCTAAAGAACATGATTATAAACCAGCTCTACAAAGATGCACATTTCTCCTTGTCCTGGGCTACCGAGTGATGCAAGGTTTAATAATTGGTAAAAAGAGTAAAAGAATTTCTAATTGGATAACCAGTCTCTGAAATTAAAACTAAATTTAATTTAGCAAAATAATATTATTTGTATACAGAAACTATAAGATTTTTTTTAATGAATTTTTATGGGAGAACATACTGTTATAAAATATGTTTTCAATCAGTAAAAAATAAAATAATATATGTGTTTTCAGATTTTATGACTATTTGAATACCAAGGGCTATTCAAGTCTATATCTTTATCCAGAAAAAAATATATAATTTCAAACACAAGGCAAAAAATAACTCGCAAGGAGTTGTATTAGACGCTACAAGCCAGGTGCAGTGGCTTATGCCTGTAATCCCAGCACTTTGGGAGGTCGAAGTGGGTAGATTACTTGAGATCAGGAGTTTTAGACCAGCGTGGCCAAAACTGTGAAATCCCATCTCTACTAAAAATACAAAACATAGTCAGGCATGGTGCCATGTGACTGTAGTCCCAGATACACAGGAGGCTGAGGCAGGAAAATCACTTGAACCTGGGAGGTGGAGGTTGCAGTGAACCAATATTGCACCACTATACTCCAGCCCAGGTGACACAGTGAGATTCTGTTTCAAAAAAAAAAAAAAAAAGAAGCAGCATTAGACACTACAAAATATGGTAAATAAATACAATTATTTTGTTATTTAAATGTAGTAACATCAAAAGTAAAAGGAACAAATGGCTAGTTTAATATGCTAGGCACTTTTATGTCCCTCCTACTTTCTCTGTAACTCCTGTTCTGCTATGGTACTCTTTATCTACAGTATAGCTGGTGACCAGTTACAAGGAAGTCCAGGAGATATGACACAAAATTGTCCAAATTCAAGACAATATTTATTCAATAAACCCTGGGTTAATATCAACTAGATACTAGGTATTGTGCAAGTCCATCCTATCAACATTACATTCCACTAATCACTAATTCTTTGTTTTTTTTTGTTAAAGATGGGGTTTCACCATTATGGCCAGGCTGGTCTTGAACTCCTGACCTCAGGTGATCCACCCACCTTGGCCTCCCAAAGTGATAGGATTACAGGCGTGAGACATCAGAAAAAGACAGCAAGCATATATTGTGAGATTCAATGAAGAAACATACCTTACTTGTATATTAAAACAGTAAGTGCTATTAATATATTTAAAGTAACAAAATTATAGAAAAGTAACTCAGAAGTAAAAAAATCAACTTTTTGAAGTTAATTACAAACCGAATTTTCTTCCTCCTCTTCCAATTCTCGCTGCTGTTCCTCATGTCTTTTAGCTTTGATCTCCATAGCTTCTGTGATCAGGTCTCTTAATATTGATACAGGTTTTGCATTCTTGATAAAAGGATGCTAGAAAAGTAAAATTCAATGGTGTAAAATCAAAAGAGTTTTCTGAATTATAGCTAACAAATGTTAAAACAACATGTAAATGTTAACCAGGATCACAGGCTTCAGTGATTGTTTTTCCATGCAGAATTAAATGTATAGATTAAGAAAAGAGAATATGGCAACTGCCTAGAAATAAAGAATTTGCTTTTGGGCTTGTTTTCAAAAAAAAAACCTTAAAGCACACATACAAAAATGCAACCCTGTTAATAAAACTACATTATCCTTAAAGATCTAATTATCCAAAGGAAGGATACATTAGCAATAAAAAAGATAAAAATACGATTATGGATTATATTACACATAAACTTATTTTGGTACTGAGTTACAGAATTTAATTAATCTTAATAAGCTGGCAGCCAAAATCAATGGCCAAAAGGAGAGCAACTATTTTGTTACTTCTGTAACATATTTTCTGTTCTACTGTATCTTAAGTAATTTAATCTTTTCCAATGAAGACAAAAATATTTTTTCAGAAAATTAATATTGCCCAATTTCTTTACTATATATAAAATAACTTGTTACTTTTTTAAAAATATCACCCTGGTCTAGTTAAGCTAAATCTAGTTAGCTCTACAATTCTGACAAAGCGAAAGAAAACTATCGGGATAGACCTAGGTTTTAATTCCTTTTATTGAGAAGGAGGGACATGAGAGAAAGTACAATGAAAGTTTATAATTTGGGACAGACAACCTAAATTTGGGGCAGCAATCAATTTCAGTAATTTTCATAATTATATGTCAGTAGATAGCATCAAGTCAGGTAAAAGTGACCTGAGTGAGTGAGTGGGTGAGTGATTTGTTTGTTTGTTTGAGACAGGGTCTTGCTCTGTTGTGAGCACAGTGGCACAATCATGGCTCACTATAGCCTCGACTTCCTGGGCTCAAGTGATCCTCCCACCTCAGCCTCCCAAAGTGCTCAGAATACAGGCATGGATCACTATACCCAAATCTGAGTTATTTTAATAAACATCAACAGAACACAAAAAGATATTTAAAGACAAAAAAAATTGTGCTGAAGAAGGAATAGATATTTGAAAAAGGCTTTAAAATGGCAAACATATCATTTGGGAAAACTATAAATAAGAACTTTTTCAGGGTATAGAAATACTAAAATCAATTGTAAAGAACCAATAAATTATTTTAAAACAGTTATAGATTAATCTTACCAGATAATAAGTCCTATTAACATATCTGTGGTAGAGACTTCTAGTCATACACCAAAACGGAGTTGTGGTTGGACCTACAATTGCTCATCTGGCTCCTACATTTCTCAACTTAACCAATTCAGGTGGTTATATGCAACTAAGTGAATGTGAGTGCAAATACTGTGTTCCACTTCCTGGCCTAGGCTATGGAGGGCTCCTTATTACTAATAGATAAGGGTGAGAGCTCACGTTCTCCCAGAGTCCTGTACTGGTATTGTGGGGGGTAGTCTCATTTTAGCTGATTGGTGGTCAAAGTTCTGACCCTTCACTAGACTACCTCTGACCCCACTCCAACAGGAAGGTTGCTGAGTTCTTATTATTGCCTGGTAGTAGTATAAGTCTGGGCTCCCACATGGTCTTCACTGACACTCCACACTTAAGGAGGAGATACTTTCTATACTGCCTTGTGGAGATGAATGTCTTAGCTTGACATTCAGTCTCTCTAACACCACCTCAGTAGAAGGACTGGACAGCATCAAAAGGGTGGAAGTGTAGATTCTCCATTTAGCCTTTGTTGCTGGGGGTAGGCCATAGTGTTCTTGGTGGTGTTTGGCTAGAGTCGAACGGTTGTCTGAAAGTTTTCTGTCTTGCTAGGCTGTCCATTTCTCCATCCTTCTGCTTGAGAGAGCAGGTTTTTATTTTTAGTTTGTGCCAAATGTTGTTTCTGGTTGTAGGCTTCTCCACTACCTAGTGTGGGATAAATGAGGGAAAAAGAAAGCCCAGGGAAGTCACAGATATGTCTTTCCTCTGGTCCCACCATCTCTAGCAAGTCTATTGCCTTCTTTCCACCTTTCACAGTCTTTTTATGCTTGTTTTATAAATTTATAATGTCCAAGGTTTTAGCTGTACTTTAATGAGGAAATATAGAGAAAAACATGATTATTCAATCTGTCCAGAAGCAGAAATCCCTTCTTCAACTCACTTTAAGCACTTGTTTTATCTGAAGTGTTTTTGTATCAATCATTAATTTTGAACTCTATCAGTTTAGAAATTGATAAGTGAGAACATGAACAAAATTTAAGAGGAAATATTTCAGATTTTTAAAGCAATTTAATTTTTAAAATACATCATGAAGAATGTGATAGGTTGATTTAAGGTAATTTCTGTCTTCTCATTACTTTAGGTGGTTAAGAATCCTCACCCTCTTTAATTTTTATTTTAGATATATTTAGAAATAGGAAAAATTTATTGCCTTTTAGAAGCTGGCATATTCATCTTTTTCTTGTTGAAATACTTTACAAAACTGTTCATATACTCAGCCCCTTGCCTAACATAAATGTTGTATATATATACACACATATATATGTGTGTGTGTATATATATATATATATCACACACACACACACACACACACATTTAGTTTGTTCTCATTTTTTGCCATTCATGCATTTTTTAAGTTATATGTATTCAAATCATTCATTTTTCTTTTGTTTTACTGCGCTGGATTGAATATATAAATATTCTCCTATATTAATCCCTAGTTCTTTCCTATTTCCATTTTTTTTTTTTTTTTTTTTTTTTAACATTTTAGACCTTAATCTATGTGGAAATTACTTTGGTGTTTCTGTGGTGAAGAACTAAGTTAATCCCAACACCCCCCAAAGGCAGGTAGTTATCGCAGAACTAGTTTTACTTTAAGTTGTTTTTCCCCTCACTGATTAGAAATGCTATCATGAGGCCGGGCGCGGTGGCTCAAGCCTGTAATTCCAGCACTTTGGGAGGCCGAGGCGGGTGGATCACGAGGTCAAGAGATCGAGACCATCCTGGTCAACATGGTGAAACCCCGTCTCTACTAAAAATACAAAAAATTAGCCGGGCACGGTGGCGCGTGCCTGTAATCCCAGCTACTCAGGAGGCTGAGGCAGGAGAATTGCCTGAACCCAGGAGGCGGAGGTTGCGGTGAGTCGAGATCCCGCCATTGCACTCCAGCCTGGGTAATGAGCGAAACTCCGTCTCAAAAAAAAAAAAAAAAAGAAATGCTATCTTCATAATATGCTAGTTTCCTATGTATACTATATACCATTTCTGGGCATTTGATTCTGATTCATTATTTCTGTTTCTATCTCATACTGGTGTCATACGCTTTCCTAACCATTTAACAAAAAGATGTAATTTCTACTTATTAAATATAAAGTTTGATTTTTCTATTAAATCAATCACTATATTATTCATATGATTTTTTTAAAAATCTTTATTTATTTATTTATTTATTATTTATTTATATTTTTTTAAAGACGGGGTTTCACCATGTTGGTCAGGCTGGTCTTGAACTCCCAACCTCAGGTGATCCGCCTGCCTTGGCCTCCAAAGTGCTTGGATTACAGGCGTGAGCCACCACACCCAGCTCATGTGATGTTTATCATTATTTCTTGCCTATATTGTTTCTCAGTGACTGAAAAAGAAATATCAAAATATCCCAATTTATTTATTTAGAGCAACCTCTTCTAATGTCTTTATAATTTGTTATATATAATGCTATGTTAATATATCAATTTTATAACTATATCTTTTATATTATGTTTTTATCAATATTAAATGACTCCTCATTTACTGTTTTCTGCTGTCAATTTTGCTTTTTTTTGATGTTATTCATAATATCTTTTTATGTTTTATTAAAATTTCACTACTTGTCTTTAACTTTTAACCCAAATTCTTTTAAGTATGCCTCATGTAGAAACATGAGTTGGATTCTATGTAAGTCTGTAATTTTATCTCATGTAGAAAGCATGGAGTTGAATTTATCTTATTAACTAAGTGAACCACTGTCTTTTAGTACTTAACTAAATATTACTTAATTTAAAAATTAACCCAAGATGGCAGATTAGACACAACTCCAGCGCACAACACCCAGCGAGAGACGCAGAAACCCAGATATCTCCTAGCTCCAACCGAGGTACCAGGTGCATTTCAACAGGTCTGGTCCGAGGGTAAGTAAAGCCCACTCAGAGCAGACCGAGGTGAGGAGCAGTGCTGCTTCACCCAGAAAGTGCATCTGACCAGCTAGTCGGAGGCTCCACCTCTGGCGCTCCGGTCCAGATACAGCGCTTCCCCCAAAGCCTCAGCAATACACAGAACAGGGGATCTTTGCCAGTCAAGCGCCAGGAATTACAAGTGCAGAGTTGAGTAAGAGTCTACAGACTGAGCTATCGCCCTCTCCCTCCTGCCGGGAGAGAGAGGGAGCTGTAAGCTGGAGCAGCTGGGCGGCCCCCACCCCACAACCAGAGAGAGCGGAGGCTGAAAGTGGGAGACGGCCTGGTGAGGCTGGGCAGGTCCCTACCCTCCCCTACAAATCCTAGAGGGCTGAGGCTCTGACTCTAGTGGGTTGCATAGCCAGTGCCACAGTCTGAGATGAACCCTGAATGATCCAGCCCAGTGGAGGAAGGGCACAACCCACCACTAGAGGGGTGGGACTGGGCTACATGTTTTAACAAAAAACACAGGAAACCTACGTAGCAACGGGACGGCCTTCTTGACAACCCAGCAGTGCCTACAGGTTAGCGGAAGAGGCAGGCCTAATCTCCCAGCATAAACAAAAAGACAAAGGAAGCTTTCCTAGTAACCTGAAGGAGTCCGTAGAAACCCAGTAGCGCCTCCACAGGCAGACAAGCGACCTCATCAAGCAGCTCTCTGACACCACAGCCAGGTAAATCCACAAAGATGGGGGAAAACCAGCTCAAAAAAGGTGAAACCATCAAAGACCAGAACACCTCTTTTCTTTCAAGGGATCACAACTCCTCAGCAACACAGGATCACAACTTGACCGAGAAGGAGTGCGAAGAATTGACAGAAACAGGATTCAGAAGGTGGATAATAACAAACTTTTCAGAGCTAAAGGAACAGGTTCTAACTCAATGCAAAGAAACCAAAAACCTTGAAAAAAGGTTAGACGAAATGCTAACTAGAATAACCAGCTTAGAGAAGAACATAAATGACTTGATGGAGTTGAAAAACACAGCACAAGAACTTGTGAAGCAAACACAAGTTTTAACAGCTGAATCGATCAAGCAGAAGAAAGGATATCAGAGACTGAAGATCAACTCAATGAAATAAAAAGAGAAGGCAATACAAGAGAAAAAAAGAGTGAAAAGAAATGAACAAAGCCTCCAAGAAATATTGGATTATGTGAAAAAACCTAACATACGCTTGATCGGTATACCTGAATATGACGGGGAGAATGAATCCAAGCTGGAAAACACACTCCAGGATATTATCCAGGAGAACTTCCCAAGTCTAGCATGGCAGTCCAAATTTCAAATTCAAGAAATACAGAGAACTCCACAAAGATATTCCTCAAGAAGAGCAACCCCAAGGCACATAATCATCAGATTCATCAGGTTCGAAATGAAGGAAAAAATGCTAAGGGCAGCCAGAGAGAAAGGTCAGGGCACCCACAGAGGGAAGCCAATCAGACTCACAGCAGATCTCTCAGCAGAAACCCTACAAGCCAGAAGAGAATGGGGGCCAATATTCGACATCCTTAAAGAAAAGAACTTTCAACCCAGAATCTCATATCCAGCCAAACTAAACTTCATAAGTGAAGGAAAAACAAAATCCTTTACGGACAAGCAATTATTGAGAGATTTTGTCACCACCAGACCTGCCCTACAAGAGCTCCTGAAAGAAACACTAAGCATGGAAAGGAATGAGTACCAGTCACTGCAAAAGCAAACCAGTTGGTGAAGACCAAAAATGCAATGAAGAAAATGAGTCAACTGATGAGAAAGAAAACCAGCCAGTAACAAAATGGCAGGATCAAATTCACACATAACAATATTAACATTGAATGTAAATGGCCTAAACGCCCCAATCAAAAGACACAGACTGGCAAACTGGATAAAAAGTCAGAACCCATCGGTGTGCTGTATTCAAGAAACCCATCTCACATACAAAGACACACATAGACTCAAAATAAAGGGATGGAAGAAGATTTACCAATCAAATGGAGAACAAAAAAAAGCAGGGGTTGCAATCCTAGTCTCTGATAAAATGGATTTCAAAACAACAAAGATCAAGAGACAAAGAAGGACATTACATAATGGTAAAAGGATCAATCCAACAGGAAGAGCTAACTATCCTAAATATATACGCCCCCCAACACAGGAGCACTCAGATACATAAAGCAAGTTCTTAATGACCTAAAATGAGATTTAGACTCCCACACAATAATAGTAGGAGACTTCAATACTCCACTGTCAATATGAGACAGATCAATGAGACAGAAAATTAACAAGGATATCCAGGACTTGAATGCAGAGCTGGACCAAGTGGATCTAATAGACATATACAGAATGTTCCATCCCAAATCCACATAATATACATTTTTCTCAGCACCACATTGCACTTAACTCTAAAATTGACCACATCATTGGAAACAAATCACTCCTCAGCAAATGCAAAAGAACAGAAATCATAACAAACAGTCTATCAGACCACAGCGCAATCAGACTAGAACTCAGGATCAAGAAACACACTCAAACCTGCACAACCACTTGGAAACTGAACAACTTGCTTCTGAATGTTGACTGGATAAACAACGAAATGAAGGCAGAAATAAAGATGTTCTTTGAAATCAACCAGAATGAAGACACAACTTACCAGAATCTCTGGGACACCTTTAAAGCAGTATGGAGAGGGAAATTTATAGCAATAAATGCCCACCAGAGAAGAGAGAAAAGATCTAAAATCAACACCTTACCATCAAAATTGAAAGAACTAGAGAAGCAAGATCAAAAAAACTCAGAAGCTAGCAGAAGACAAGAGATAACTAAGATCAGAGTAGAACTGAAGGAGATAGAGACACAAAAAACCCTTCAAAAAATCAATAAATCCAGCAGCTGCTTTTTGAAAAGATCAACAAAATAGACCGCTAGCCAGATTAATAAAAAAGAAAAAGGAGAAGAATCAAATAGATGCAATAAAAAAACGATAAAGGGGATATCACCACTGATCCCACAGAAATACAAACAGCTTACTACAAACAGCTCTACTCACATAAACTAGTAAACCAGGAAGAAATGGATAAATTCCTAGACAGTTGTACTCTACCAAAACTAAACCAGGAGGAAGCTGAAACCCTGAATAGACCAAAAACAAGGGCTGAAGTAGAGGCAGCAATCAATAGCGTACCAACCAAAAAAAGTCCAGGGCCAGATGGGTTCACAGCCGATTTCTACCAGATGTACAAAGAGGAGTTGGTTCCATTCCTCCTGAAACTGTATCAAACAATACAAAAAGAGGGAATCCTCCCTAACTCATTTTATGAGACCAACATCATCCTGATACCAAAACCAGGCAGAGACTAAAAAAGAAAACTTCAGGCCAATATCCATGATGAACATAGATGCAAAAATCTTCAATAAAATACTGGCAAACAGATTGCAACAGCACATCAAGAAGCTTATCCATCACGACCAAGTAGGCTTCATCCCAGGGATGCAAGACTGGTTCAACATACGTAAATCCGTAAACGTAATCCATCACATAAACGGAACCAAAGACAAAAACCACATGATTATCTCAATAGATGCAAAGAAGGCCTTAGATAAAATTGAACAGCCCTTCATGCTAAAAACTCTCAATAAACTAGGTATTGATGGAACATATCATAAAATGATAAAAGCTATATATGACAAACCTACAGCCAATATCATCCTGAACAGGCAAAGACTGGAAGAATTCCCTTTGAAATTAGGCACTAGACAAGGATGCCCTCTCTCACCACTCCTATTCAACATAGTATTGGAGTTCTAGCCAGAGCAATCAGGAAAGAAAAAGAAATAAAAGGTATTCAAATAGGAAAGGAGGAAGTCAAACTGTCTCTATTTGCAGACTACATGATTGTATATCTAGAAGACTGCATCATCTCAGCCCAAAATCTTCTCAAACTGATAAGCAACTTCAGCAAAGCCTCAGGATACAAAATCAATATGCAAAAATCACAAGCATTCCTATATACCCATAACAAACAGAGAGCCAAATCAAGAGCAAACTCCCATTCACAATGGCTACAAAGAAAATAAAATACCTAGGAATACAACTAACAAAGGATGTAAAGGACCTCTTCAAGGAGAACTACAAACCACTGCTCAACAAAATAGGAGAGGAGAAAAACAGATGGAGAAAAATTCCATGCTCATGGTTAGGAAGAATCAATATTGTGAAAATGGCCATACTGCCCAAAGTAATCTATAGATTCAATGCTATCCCCATCAAGCTACCAATGACCTTCTTCACAGAACTAGGAAATACCACTTTAAACTTCATATGGAATCACAAAAGACCCCGCATAGCCAAGACAATCCTAAGCAAAAAGAACAAAGCTGGAGGCATCACACTGCCAGACTTCAAATTATACTACAAGGCTACAGTAATCAAAACAGCATGGTACTGGTACCAAAACAGAGACATAGACCAATGGAATAGAACAGAGACCCCAGAAGAAACACCACACGTCTACAACCATCTGATCTTTGACAAACCCAGCAAAAACAAGCAAAGGGGAAAGGACTCCATGTTTAATAAATGGTGTTGGGAAAACTGGCTAGCAGCGTGCAGAAAGCAGAAACTGGACCCCTACCTGTCACCTTACACTAAAATTAACTCCAGATGGATCAAAGATTTAAACATAAAACCTAACACCATAAAAACACTAGAAGAAAACGTAGGCAAAACCATCCAGGACATAGGCATAGGCAAGGACTTCATGACTAAAACACCAAAAGCAATGGCAATAAAAGCCAAAATAGACAAATGGGATCTAATTAGACAATGGGATCTGTACAGCAAAAGAAACCATCATTAGAGTGAATCGGCAACCAACAGAATGGGGAAAAATTTTTGCAATCTACCCATCTGACAAAGGGCTATATCCAGAATCTACAAAGAACTAAAACAGATATACAAGAAAAAAATAAACAACCCCATTCAAAAGTGGGTGAAGGATATGAACAGACACTTTTCAAAAGAGGACATATATGAGGCCAACAAACATATGAAAAAATGCTCATCATCACTGGTCATTAGAGAAATGCAAATCAAAACCACACTGAGATATCATCTCACGCCAGTTAGAATGGTGATCATTAAAAAATCTGGAGACAACAGATACTGGAGAGGATGTGGAGAAATAGGAACACTTCTACACAGTTGGTGGGAGTGTAAATTAGTTCAACCATTGTGGAAGACAGTGAGGCGATTTCTCAAGGATCTAGAAATAGAAATTCCATTTGACCCAGCAATCCCACTATTGGGTATGTACCCAAAGAACTATAAATCGTTCTACTATAAAGACATGCACACATATGTTCATTGCAGCCCTGTGTACAATAGCAAATACCTGGAACCAACCCAATTGCCCATCAATGATAGACTGGACAAAGAAAATGTGGTACATATACACCATGGAATACTATGCAGCCATAAAAAAATGATGAGTTCATGTCCTTTGTAGGGACTTGGATGAATCTGGAAACCATCATTCTCAGCAAACTGACCCAAGAACAGAAAGCCAAGCACCGTATGTTCTCACTCATAGCCACGTGGGTGCTGAACAATGAGAACACCTGGACTCAGGGAGAGAAGCATCACACACAGGGGACAGTTGGGGGGGCAGGGGAGAGACAATGCGGGTGGGGAGGGAGGGGAGGGTGGGGAGGTATAACATGGGGAGAATTACCATATATAGTATGCACCTAAAGTGAAATAAATAAATTTTTTAAAAAATTAAGCCATTTGTTTATATTAGTATATGATTATATGCTAATGCCATTTTTATCATAATTATTTCATATTATGTAAAACATAAATGTTTTCTCATAATACTCTATCATAAATGTTTTATATTTGCCATATTGTCTTTTCTGCATTCTGTATTACGTTGCTTTGCAGTTTTAATTTTACCACCTGCTAATCTTAAAACGCCTTTAAAAATATACAGATAGTCCCTGACTTAAAATGGTTCAATTTTGGACTTTTTAACTTTACAATGCTGCAAATGTGATATGCATTCAGTAGAAACCATACCTGGAAGTTTGAGATTTGATATTTTGATGTTTTCCCAGGCTAGTAATATGTGGTATGATATTCCCTTATGATGCTGAGTATGGAGGTATTAATAACTTCCAGCTCCCAGTGAGCTATGTGATCATGAGGGTAATTAACCAATATTCCATAGTGTACTGTGTTGTCAGCATTTTGGATATTGTGTTTTGTGTTTTCACATTCAATCATGTCTACAAAACACCAACTACACCAATGTTAGTGTTCTGAGCATATTTTTGGTAGGCTAGGCTAAGCTAGGATAGGTGTATTTTAATACATTTTTGACTTACAACATTTTAAACCTTCATTGAGGTTTACAGGACCTAACTCCATCATAAGTTAAGGAGCATCTTTACTTAAAAACTTGGCAATATGTCTGATAAAACTTCTCTTCTGACTATCAAGAATGCTCAAATAATACAGTCTTGCTCTTCAAGTACCCTTTTAATTTTATTAGCCAGTTCCTCTTTGTTGATCAAAACCATGTCTGCAGCAATTATGTAGAGAAAGCACTGCTATAAATAAAATTGGACATACCGAGATTTTGAGATTAAGAACTTTAAGCTCTGTAGACTAACTAACTACAGTATAACACTGTAGTGAATTCACAATGAATTGCCTAAAAGCAGGGTTGGGGTAAACTGGATGAACCAGACATGTATATTGGCTTTTCTTAAAAATAACTGGAGCTTGGAAGGGTGGTCTATACTTTCCCCTGAGAAGACAAAGTATAATGTAGTTTGAAATTTCTATACCTTCTTGAAGAAATATAATTCTACTAGCTTCTAGTTTTTGTAGTGTTGGTCTTCTCCCACTTCTGTTAATATATAATCAGTCACTAAATCCTTCTCATACTTTCATCAGATTTACTATTTTCTATTTTGGCAACTATTTTTTTTAACTCAGGTTCTTAACAATTCACACTTGTGTTATTACAGTGGCTCTCAGAAAATTCAGGCCATCTCATCCTAGGCATCAGTATACCCTTCTTGCTTCACTGTTGTCTGTATCTAAACTCAGACACCATTTCTCCAACTGGTGTTTCTGCTCTAGCTAAACAGATCTTACTGTGTTCTAAAACACAAGTCCCATATTTGCATGTTTGTTAATATTATTCATACCATTTCTCCTCCCTAAAATGATTTGTTTCTTCTCTAACAGGCATCTGTGATTACTGTATCCATTCTTCTACTTTTACATTTCTTAATCATATACGCTCTACATCATGAATGTAACTTCTATATCGATTGTAATTTTTTAATATTTTTGTCTTATATTTCTCAAAGAATATAACTTCAGCTTTTTGTGTTTCTTGGACGGAGGGTGACCTTTCTATTAGTTTGTTAAAAAGTTTTAGAGTAGGACAGGAGTCCTTTCTTTCTTATTGCTCTACACTCCGCTAGGGCACTGTCTTTGTCTTTACAGTTGTTTGAAGTTGCATTGTAAGTAGCTCTGTTTTCCAACTTGGCACAAATGGAAGAGATCATGGAAGACTGCTCACTGACTTTATTTCTTTTTTTTGAGACAGAGTCTCACAGTATTGTCCAGGCTGGAGTGCAGTGCTGTGATCTCAGCTCAACATAACCCCATCTCCCGGGTTCAAGTGATTCTCCTGCCTCAGCCTCCCAAATAGCTGGGACTACAGGTGTGCACCACCATGCCTGGCTAATTTTTGTATTTTTAGTAGAGATGGGGTTTCACTATGTTGGACAGGCTGGTCTTGAACTCCTGATCTCAAGTGTCGGCCTGCCTCAGCCTTCTAAAGTCCTGGGATTACAAGTGTGAGCCACCATGCCTGGCTACTCACTGACTTTAGATTCTAGGCTGCCCTCCTAGAATCTAAAGGATTGTAAGGATCCTTTAGATTCTAGGGGGGCAGGTGTAAGGATCCTTTAGATTCTAGCAGGTGTAAGGATCATCTTCAGATTGTAAGGATCCTTTAGATTCTAGCAGGTGAAAGGATCATCTCCAGATCAGGAACTCTGGTACTAACTAAACTGAAATTAAACTCTGTCTTTTAACATCTCTCAGGTTTTAATTTATCTTTAAAAACTACTAAAATTTCAACTTAATAATCTCAAAGGATCCTTCCTATCTATGATTTTTAAAAATTTATACAATAATCTCTCTGCATCATAGAAAATCAAACACTATTTTTAAAATCCATCATGAATTTCCTTCTAAATATTATTCTTTGTTTACTGGGATCTAGAAATCAATATGGTATAATCCGTACACATAAGCTATAGGTATGTGTCAACTAAAATCTGGCAATACTATTGCCCAGTGAGAGTTAAACTATGATTTAAATCAGGGGTCCCCAACCTCCAGCTGTGGACTAGTATCGCTGTGGCCTGTTAGGAACAGAGTTGCACAGCAGGAGGTGAGTGAGCATTACAGCCTGAGCTGGAGGCCAGTTTCTCCCTTATTTTTCCAGAGATGCTCCATTATAAGCATTAAGATATGTAAATCTGTTGTGTGTATGTAGTATTTTTCCAATCACTCTTTTTCATGGGCTTTAAATTGTTTTCAACTTGTTGACAGATATTTAGGATCTTTCCAATCTTTTACAATTTCAATGTCCTATGAATATTTTTACACATGTTTTTTCACACATGGTTAAATATTGCTGTAGAATGAATTTCTAGAAGTGCAATTGTTGTGTCAAAGAATATATGGATTTTTATTTTAAAGCAATATTGCTGTACTGGCATCTATGGAGACTGAGTTCTAAGTTAAGCTTTCATAACAATAAACATTATACTTAAAAGCCTGTTTCCCATACCCCTTAACACATCCTTGTGGAAAAATGGGACCTTGGACAGTCACATTTCTTTTTTTTGTCCTTTAAATCCAACGGTTCTTTTAGAGACAGGGAAGTCACTTTTTACAAGAACCATATTTTTCATACTTTTGTCACTTAACAGTAGGAATCATTTTGCAATGTGCTTATTATTAGCTGAAAGTTCTAAGGCTATTCTGTTGGGAAAATTAAGCTTCACAAACAACTATTATAAATATTAAATTGTTTCTATTTGTATTAAACTTCATGGTATATTTTAAAATCTACTGACATTCTAGATACAAAGTCTATTTATAATTATTCTATCTAAAAAAATTGAAACTCTGAAACTCTTCATTTAGATAATCCTGTAACTAATATTTATAGCACGATAATCTTTTCAAGGAGTCCAGAGATCTTGTACTTACATATTTTATGCTGGAGCAAAAAGTCAAAGTATAAATGCTAAGTCAAGGAACATAAGTAAAAAACCATGAGAAACAGTAACTATGAAGACAAAGATTCCTTTCTGAAAGGAGAATGCTTTGGAAATTTTGTTTTAAAACAACACTGAGGGGAATCAGGGGATGGGAGGGGAGGAGAGCAAAGTAAAGAAGAGAGCAAAGAGGAGAGGTAAGAGGAGGGGATGGGGGTTTACATCTTTAGAAATCAGTTATGAAACACACAGCAATTCTAGCCAATGTCAGAGAGCTGAAAGGTATGAAGAAAATATCCTTCCCTTCGAGGCACAAGCACTGACCTGTAAAAGTTGTGTTGCAGTAGCTCTCTGCTCAGGATTCTTCACCAAACACTTTTTAACAAAATCGGTGAAATCATCGGACCAAAGTTCTGGCTTTCTGAACGTTGGTGGTGGATTTGTGGGAATCATAAAAATAGCCTAGTACAAATGAAATATCCAAAAAACAGTAAGAATCACACTAGCACAGCCAAATAAACAAATCTCTTTATCTATCTTTTCATCAGACTCTAAATTTGAAAAACAAATTTAAGCCGTTCTAGGATTTCCAGTAAGACTGAAATTCAGGAAGCCAGTCCATCTGCTACTAATGTAATCATTTCCCATTAAATTTCCTCTATTTGAATTGTAGCTCATTGAGCACATCATTCTTTATTTTACTGATTACTTTTTTTCTCAGATTCCAAAGAAGACTACATTTCTGACACACTAAGGACATTCCCTAAACAGATATATTCCCAAATTCTGCTACTACGTGCCAGACTTACTTCTCGTTTCAGTTTTACACAAGTATTGTTGCTCAAAATGGCTAGCAGGAGTCCAATTTGCTTTTGCAATCCAGAATATTTAAGTATAAGTAAAATTACTGCTATAATTTGAAATAAGACTTGACAGAGCCAAGACTTGTATTTCTCTTTTTAAATATATGAATCAAAATTTCAAATGAAAAATTTCAAAGGTAATATACCACTCTAATTTATTACTAATGATTCAGTATTAATAACTTAGTGGTAATGATAATACATTCAGATAGTTCAAAATTCAAAAGCCATAAAAAGACTCCATCTCATCTCTCACCTCCTAGACAGTCACCCTGGCCTGTTTTTGCCTTTAATCTGAGTATGTTTATGACCCAAGAAGTAGATTAAAAAAACAAAAACCTGGAGACATTCTAAATATGAAATACAAAAGCCAGTTATGGGGCTAATGTAGATGTCCCAACATGAGTAATAAAATGTTCAAACTAGAATAGTACCTACAGGAATGAAATGGAAGAAATGAAGCATGAAATACTTCAAAGGAGGAACCAAGAGTACATGCTAATAACATTGTTTTGGAGAGGTGAAAAAAAGGAAGCATGAAAAATTACTCCAGAATTCAAGAAATAAAAAATAGGTACCTTAAATTTCAAGGCACTCAGGTATTTTAATAATTCCCTATTATCATTCTTTTGAATGCCCTCAGAATATGCAGCCATTTACTACAATGGGTTATCATTGGTTTCTAACTTGGAAAGTGATCCAAAGGACTTTCTGTGGACACAGCAGGAAAGACTCAATATCTGAGTCTGTTGATTCTAGGTTAAGAGTTAATCTCTTTACCAGTATATGCATCTTCCTTCAAAAAAGATAAATTCTTTAATAGAACATTTTTGTATATCTCATATCATGTTATACATATTACATCTATGATAGTCTTTCAAAAGCATTGTAGCCAGTATTACAAAACAATAAACATCTTTCAATCAAATATTTATAAAGCATTTTTGTGTGTTCAGAACACTGCTATAATTTAGAGGTACCAAACCAAAGGGCCACAGGCCAAATAGTACCAGTGGACCTATTTCATTCAGACATCAATCTCTCATTCCCCAAAGGTATGAATCTCCAGTAATTAGGCTAATTTGAACTAGGATGTATGTTCTTCCTTTTTCATGAGCCCTATCTAGTCTAGCTCAATTACCTAATTTATGTGGTGGTCCCTTTAAATATCAGATATTGTAAACCCAGCAATCACAGATTTTAAAATAGGATACATATCTCAGACCCACAGAACTCACAGTGAACTTGTGGAGAAAAAAACAAACACATATGAAACAAATAGCAAACAACAGAGTGCCAGAAAATGAAATTCTGCCTGCAAATAACGTAATTAATCTCAGACAGCTCAACAGTTGAGGCAGAACCTAATAAGGCTTTAAAAATAAGCAAAATGGGGTTAAAGGCAGCTGCTGGAAAAGGCACACAAAACCACCTGCTATTTCCTACTAGAGAATAAAAATAAATTTGAACTCTCATCTCTGCAAAACAGTTCAAAGGACTTACATATGCCCCTATATAGACTGACCTCAAACTGCAGGTATATTATACTAGATTGTCTAGATAAATATTGTTCATCTGCACTTCTGTTGTAAACTGGTGGATAACACAGTGATTTATGTCCTTGAAGCCAATACTCTCCTTTGAACTTTGAGGCAATGAGTTGCAGTCTTATCTTCAGATAATCTTAACATATAAGGCTCACCTTAGCAGTAGCTATTAGAAACTCAAGGATAAAAAGCTTAACTCTCTTATTTACCCAATACTCTCATAAAGTGAATCTAAAGTGTCACATTCTACCCGCAAATATGCATTGAACAAGCATGAACACCAAGCATACAGTCCAAACAAATAAGTCTTAATGTATAATCTATAACAAAATGTCTACAGGAAAACCACTGTGCCATTTATTTCCACTTTTTAAGGTTAGATAATCAATAACAAAGTTTCTTGCCGGCCTTACTGTATCCAACTAATTTAACCTAATAATGAACCACAGAGGATCCTCTTAAGAATCTCCAGGTTTTGTATGAGTTGATTAGGTAATAGGCCTCTGCTACAGAAAGTTTTGGCAATCAGTGGCTCGCTTTAGACTAACGATTCATTCCCTTGCCACCAACCAAATCAGAGGGACACACATTACAGCCATATAATTTATCTTATCTCTAACACCATTTTGATTGAAGAATGTTAGTAAAATAAATGACATGACTATCCTGTGTTTGTTTCTACACAATGTGTTGCTTAACTACATACCAAACCTCTGATTATGTTTCTAAAAGAACTACTCTGATCACAAGTAGTTTAAGAAGCCAAGAAATCTAGGTGCTTCAAAACAACTAATTATCTTCATGACTGAAATGCCATGCCTCAGACTGCAGGAGTACCCAGGAGATGTGGAAAGGGCTGGAAATGAGAAGCTACAATGCCTGAACTTCATAATCTGAGTCAAATGAGTCGACACATGTCTGAATCTACAGCAGCTGAGTGCCAGAATAACAAAGAAATTCATGCCATTAGTTAAGAACCTCAGCTATGTGAGCAAAAAGGTTATCTTCACAATAAATAAATGAGATAAATGAGAAAACACTATAAAACTACAAAGAAGTAAACAAATATAGCCGTTTCCTGATAGCAAACATAGTACACAGGTAACAAGCTAAATAAAATTTAAAAATAATTTCTGAAAAGGAAATAAAAGAAATTACACTAATTTATAAAAGACATTACAAATAAAAGCAAACAGTACAATGTGATGACACGAATACTGGCCATGAGTCAGTATCTAAATTACTACCTGATTGTGTGGCTTTAGTATTATTTTGTTTTTGTTTTTGTTTTTGTTTTTCCAAGTGAGGAGGTTGAACTGGATGTTTATCAGGTCCCTCACTGGGTATAAAAAAACCATGGTACTCTAACTGCCTAGTAATCAAAGGGTAAAATTATACTAAACAAATATAAAATTGCTAGTTAGAAAAGGGATGGAGAAGAGGAAAAAGGGAAGGATAGGAAAAGGTCTTTTAGATGTTAATATAAAAATGCAAACCTAGGCCCGGTGAGGTGGCTCACGTCTGTAATCCCAGCACTTTGGGAGGCCGAGGCAGGCAGATCACCTGAGGCCTGGGGTTCGAGACCAGCCTGGCCAACATGGTGAAACCCTGTCTCTACTAAAAATACAAAAATTAGCATGGCGTGGTAGCAGGCGCCTGTAATGCTAGCTACTCAGGAGACTGAGGCAGGAGAATTGGTTGAATTCAAGAGACGGAGGTTGTAGTAAGCCAAGATCGCGCCACTGCACTCCAGCCTGGGCAACAAAAGCAAAACTCTGTTTAAAAAAAAAATGTGAATCTAAATTTTTATCACCACTCCCTCAAAAGCAAATACAAACTATACAGAAATTTTGAAGAGAATAATAAATCTGAAGTGAGCCTTGCTCCTATAATATAGTTTCCACAGTAAGCACAAAGTTAAAGTATTGGGAACACGAACTCACACTTCACTCCAGCTCCAGTAGCAATCATTAATCTGGCCAAGAAAGGCCAATGTACCAGCCTAGAAACCAGATTAAGGTAGA
Organism: Aotus nancymaae; assembly: GCF_030222135.1. NCBI lineage: Eukaryota > Metazoa > Chordata > Mammalia > Primates > Aotidae > Aotus > Aotus nancymaae. Next base: position 47,606,789 of record NW_026988450.1, read on the forward strand.
GGGTGCAGCTGGTGCTCTGGCAGTTCAAAGCAAGTAAGAGAACCAGTTCTAGACAGCACTGGGTATATAACAGCACCATTATTATAACTATCTGAGCCATTTAACTACTCTATGTCTCTGTTCCCACATCTTAATATGGGAATATTAAAAGGCTGTTCTGAATTTTAAATAGATTAATATATGCAAAACACTTAGAATAGTGCCTACCACAATTGTAATGTAAGCTATTATTAACCTAAGTTTACTACTGTGGCTCTCAAGAGTAAGCTAACTTATTCAAGAACACACAGCTAAGAAGGTGAATGTCAAAATTAGAACTCAAGTTTGACTCCTTAGTACATGCTACCTCACATTACCTCTATGTTTCCATTAAATTTTTGTGGCACATAATTCTATTTTAAGATAAAAGCTGTCTAGGCGCGGTGGCTTACGCCTGTAATCCCAGCACTTTGGGAGGCCGAGGCGGGTGGATCACGAGGTCAAGAAATCGAGACCATCCTTGTCAACATGGTGAAACCCCATCTCTACTAAAAATACAAAAAATTAGCTGGGCACGGTGGTGCATGCCTGTAATCCCAGCTACTCAGGAGGCTGAGGCAGGAGAATTGCCTGAACCCAGGAGGAGGAGGTTACGGTGAGCTGAGATCGCGCCATTGCACTCCAGCCTGGGTAACAAGAGTGAAACTCCGTCTCAAAAAAAAAAAAAAAAAAAAAAGACCATCCTGGCCAACATGGTGAAACCCCGTCTCTACTAAAAATACAAAAATTAGCTGAGTGTGGTGGCACGCGCCTGTAGTCCAATCTACGCAGGAGGCTGAGGGAGGAGAATTGCTTGAACCCAGGAGGCAGAGGTTGCAGTGAGCTGAGACACCACTGCATTCCAGCCTGGCGCCTGGCGGCAGAACAAGACCCTGTCTCAAAAAAAAAAAAAGATAAAAGCTCTGTTATACACATTCAGTCTCTAGGAAAAAAAAATGGAAAAGTATTTGTAACAAAGATAATTATAGTTTTACCATCTCTAACTGTGGAAAAGTAAAAAAAAAAAAAAAAAAAAAAAAAAAAGCCAGACAATTGAAGGTGCTAAGTAAACTACACATGAATATCATAAAGTAATATATTGCCATAAAAAGTGACAAACTTGTGAACTACAAAACCACAAAGAAAACTTCTTAAACAGTAAAGACTGTTTTCACATGAAAATGACTAGCAGGCAGCAATAAAAACTAAAAAATGGTATAGAATCTTACAAATTTAAACTATCAATTCATAGCAGCAATTATATAGAAGATTGCATAAGTTTATTTAAAATTTATTTTTACTATGATGGCTTTTTAATTTTTTTTAACTTTTAAAAATTATATTTGCAGCTAGGCATGGTGGTTCATGCCTGTAGTCCCAGCATCTTAAGAAGCTAAGGGAGGACGATCGCTTGAGCCCAGAAGCTCAAGGTAAGCCTAGGCAACACAGTGAGATCTTGACTCTATTTAAAAATATATATATGACTATTTAAATATATATTTAAATACATACATATATATACATATGTAAAAGCATTTAAAACTTATGCTTGCAATTGCAAAGGCTTCATTTGATACCAACCCTTAAACTGTCTCCTATTCCAGTCTGCCCCACAACCACCTCTTACTCATGTGCTATTTAAATCCCAATACCCTCAATTGCTTCCACTTAAATCTTAATCATCTTTCAAGACTGAAATATAATATCCCTTTAATACAATTCAACAGTATCATAAAATATGGCTGTAGAGAAAAGCAAAAGTGAACAAACGCCAACACTTAAAGAACTTTATCATAAATTTCAGTCTCTCAGACAGAAGTCCTATGATCAGTTCAACTGACTTTTGTAAGCACATAAATGTATCCATACCAGCAATATAATAATTCATTCAAGAAATTTATCTAATGGAATACAAAAATGCATATCAGATTATTTTAATAAAATAGTGTAAGTGCTCAAATACATGTGAGCAATGGGCATTACAAAGGATGATGTATTTGGGCTAAATGGGTATAGGAAGATGAGATTTCAGCTGAGTCATAAAGAATGAGTGAGTCAGTGAAGCATAGAAAGGAGATCAGCATCTTCTAAGTTGTGCAGTCTGAAACCTCATGGAGGTGTGAGAGAAACTGACTTCTTTCAGACATAGGGCAGGGAAATGACAAGGTGAGCCAAGGGGATCTTGTTGCCCATAAAGAAAGAAATCACTCAAATTCTAATTGGGTCACATCAGAAGTTCAGCACTTGTAGAACTCAGTATCAGCCATAAGAGTCTGATTTAACTGAATTGGGGTAAGGACAAGGCACAACATTTTCTTGTCTCCCAAGCAATTTTAATGGGTGAGTAACATGGAGAACCACCATTCTAAAACACAAAATATAAGACAAGTGTTTTCACTCTTTAATATCTCAACTTCAAAACTTTCCATATTTTAATCCTCTATACTCTGATTAGTGATAATCTCATTCTAAATGCCCTGGATAACATGGAAACTACTTGAAGGCAAAATAGTGTCTTCTATTGTCTGAATGTTTGTGTCTCTTGCAAAATTCTTAGGTTGAAAGCAAATCACCAACATGATGGTGTTAGAAGGTGGGGCCTTTGGGAGGTGATTAGGTCATGAGGGCTCCACCTTTGCGAATGGAATGAATGTCCTCATAAGCAAGTCCCCACAGAAACATCTAATCCCTTCTGCCAAATAAGGACATGTCAAAGGTACCATCTATGAGGAACAAGCCCTAACTACACACCAAATCTGCTAGCATATATATCTTGAACTTCCAACCCTCCAGAACTGTGAGCAATGCTATCTTTTGTACATAAATTACCCGGTCTATGGTATTTTGTTATAGCAACTCAAACAGACTATACAATCTCTTAAGTGTTGTATCTCAACTGCATTAGGCATAGTACTTCTCCATAGTAAAATCTAAATTTATATTGAGAATGTTGATATAAAGATATCCAGTTAAGTATGGTGACTTGAACATACTGATTTACCTCAACTCCTTCCCAAACATCCTGCTGAAGTATAGTAAGAATTTTTAAAAGGCTTAACCTCCAAAGAGAGAAGGGCAATAGAAAATAAGAGATAGCAATAGATGAGAGAGTCAAAACTGACTCAAAAGACTTGAGAAAACAGTAAGCAGCACGTCAATTCCCGACAAATAACTGAAGAAAAAAAAAAAGCCTAAGAAATTGGAAGTACTGGCCAGGTGCGGTGGCTCACACCTGTAATCCCAGCACTTTGGGAGGCCAAGGTGGGTGGATCATGAGGTCAAGAGATCGAGACCATCCTAGCCAACATGGTGACACCCGTCTCTACTAAAAATACAAAAATTAGCCAGGCGTGGTGGCACCCGCCTGTGGTCCCAGTTACTCGGGAGGCTGAGGCGAAGAATCACTTGAACCCAGGAGGCAGAGGTTGCAGTGAGCTGAGATTGCTCCACTGTACTACAACCTGGCGACAGGGCAAGACTCCGTCTCAAAAAAAAAAAAAAAAAAAAAAGAAATTGGAAGTACCAAATATATCTAAAGATAGTGGACACCTGTAACAATGAGTACATCTGGCATCCGGATCTTGGCTTCTAAAATGCCAATCACCAGTAAAAGAAACCTCCTTGAGGAATGCTCCGTGAGGAAATGACTTATTTCAAAGGTCAGAATAGAAAAATTACAGCAGCTGGGTGCAGTGGCTAACACCTGTAATCCGAGCACTCTGGAAGTCCGAGGCAGTCAGATCACCTGAAGTCAAGAGCTCGAGACCAACCTGACCAACATAAAGAAACCCTGTCTTATTACTAAAAACACAAAATTATCTGGGCATGGTGGCACATGCCTGTAATCCCAATTACTCAGGAGGCTGAGGCAGGAGAATTGCTTGAACCCAGGAGGCGCAGGCTGCAGTGAGCTGAGATCGCGCCATTGCACTCAAGCCTGGGCAACGAGATAGAAACTCCATCTCACAAAATAGAAGAATAGGAAAATTACAAGGTTAGCTTTGGGTGTCTTGCGGGCCAGAAGGTAAGAAAACACTGAACGATTAATGGTATGATGTCAAAAGGATATACAAATAACCAAATGTAGGATAATTTGAGCATCAAAATAAAATAATAACAATAATGACTATAACTGATTATAACAAATTGAAAAAAAATTAGTCTATGGTTATTTATTTATGTATTTATTTATTTTTGAGATGGAGTCTTGCTCTGTCACCCAGGCTGGAGTGCGATGACACGATCTAGGCTCACTGCAACTTCTGCCTCCTGGGTTCAAGAGATTCTCAGGCCTCAGCCTCCCAAGTAGCTGGGATTACAAGTGCCCACCACCACGCCCGGCTATTTTTCATTATTTTTAGTAGAGACAGGATTTTACCATGTTGGCCAGGCTAGTCTCAAACTCCTGACCTCAAGTGATCTGCTCACCTTGGCCTCCCAAAGTGCTGGGATTACAGGTGTGAGCCACGATGCCAGCCCACACTCTTTTTTAAAGAGTTTAAGAAAAGCGGTTCTTTATAGAAAAATTCTAATGAATACACAGTAACTGAAATAGAGTATCAACATATTGTACCCTCAATGTAATTTAATGATCAATTCAGGCAAGGAACACCAGTGGATACTTGATATAGTTTGGACATCTGTCCCTTCCAAATCTCATGTTGAAATGTGATCCTCACTGTTGGAGATGGGGTCTGTTTGGGAGATGTTTAGGTCATGAGGATGGATCTCTCATGAATGGCTTGATCCCATCTCCTTGGTGATGAGTGAGTTCTCACTCTATTAGTTCATATGAGAGCTGGTTGTTTAAAAGAGTCTAACAGTTCTCTTGCTCTCTCTCACCACATGACACACCTGATCCCCCTTAGCCCGCTGCCATGATCAGATGCATACTGAGGCCCTCACTAGGTGCAGAAGCTGACACTGTATTTCCTGTACAGCCTGCAGAACTGTGGGTCAAAATAAACCAGTTTTCTTTATAAATTACCCAGTCTCTGGTACTCCTTTATAGTAATGCAAAATGGACTACCACAATACAACCACCACGTGAAAGGTTATGGGGGAAAAGGATACTTGCAGGACACAAAAGCGTTACCCCGCAGATTACTTAATAATTAGAAAGAAGAAAATGTACCTTTACTTTAGCTATCTATTTATTACCTTAATTACAGGATCAAACTTAACAGCACTAAGAGTAAGATAACCTGACAATATGTGACTTCTGATGTCATTCAATATGAAGTATACATCACCAACTGTAAAATTCATTTCTAAAATATATAACCTGAAACTAATCCACTGAGTATTAAAATTGTGGCTAGTTTGGCTAAGGAAATGACTTTTTAATTTTATTTAATTTTAACTTGTTTGTTTATTTATTTTGACGGAGTCTCACTCTGTCGCCCAGGCTGGAGTGCAGTGACACTATCTAGGTTCAATGCAATCTCTACTTACTGGGTTCAAGCGATTCTCCTACCTTAGCCTCCTGAGTAGCTGGGATTACAGGCGCCCACTACCACACCCAGCTAATGTTTTTATATTTTTAGTAGAGACAGGGTTTCACCATGTTGGCCAGGTTGGCTTCACCTAACCTCAAGTGATCCATCCACCTAGGCCTTCCAAAGTGCTAGGATTATAAGCGTGAGCCACTGTCCCCGGCCACATTTTACTTAATTTAAATTGCTACAAATGGATACTAGCTATTAAACAGGGCAGATATAGAACATTCCCACCATTACACAAAGTTCTATTGGACAGCCCTGCTCTAGATCTAACTTATAGATTATAGAAAAAAAGAATAGAGGAAAAGTTAAAAGGGAAACATTAAGGCAAATCCAGATTATAAGAGATTCTACCCAAAACAAAAACTGGTCCCATTCTTTTGAACAGTCAATGTCACAGAAAAGAAAAAAAAAGAAAGAAAAAATGTGCATGCTACTGGAGCAGAGGGGATGATGGCTGAAGTAGATTACAAGAGGCCAAATACAATGTGTGTCAACCAAAGAACTATAAATATGAACAAAATGGAGGTGACATGAGAAAATCATTGTTACTTTTATTAGATGTTAGTATGTTCTTATTTTTTTCCAGGATACATACAAAAGTAAGCGTTCAGGGATTAAGTATCAGATACTTCAATACATGAAAACAGAAAGATACAAGAACAGGGAAAGAAAAAGAAAAAAGGGAAGGAAGGAAGGAGGGAGGGAGGGAGGGAGGGAGTGCGGGCAGGCAGGCAGACAGGCAAGAGAGAGAGAAAGAGAAAGATGATATAGAGAAATAGAATGAATAACATCCCCCTTCCACCACCACCAAGATGTCCACATTCTAATCCCTAGACTTGTACACATGTTACTTTACATGGCAAAAAGGATTTTGAAGGTAAGATTAAATAAAGGTATTGAAGTGGAGAGATTATCCTAAATTACCTAGCTAGGCCAAATGTAATCAGGAGGGTCCTAAAAAATAGAAGAGGGAGGCAGGAGAGTCAGAGGGAGATGTGAGAGAGGAGGAATGGTCTGCTTTGAAGCAGTCTGAATGTTGCTTTTAAGATAAAGGAAAAGGGCCATGAGTCAAAGAATGTGGGCACCCTTTAAAAGCTTGAAAAAGCAAGGAAACAAATTCTCCCTGAGACACACCATGATAAAAAGTAGCCCTGCCACCACTTCAGATGTAGCCTAGTGAGATCTGTGTTAGACTTTGTATTTTGGAAAGCTCCAATATAATCTCCTTTTACTCCATGTCCCACATCCAGGTCACAATGATACAAGGTGTGAGCTCCCAAACTCTTCAGCAACTCCATCCCTGTGGCCCTGCAAGGTTCAGCCCCCAAGGCTGCTCTCATGGGCTGGTGTTGGGTGCCTATGGGCTTTTCCAGGTACATGGTAGCTCTATCATTCTGGGGTCTGGAGGATGGTGGCCCTCTTCTAACAGCTCCACCAAGCAGTACTCCAGTGAAGACTCTAACCCCATATGGCCCCTCTGCACTGTCCTAGTAGAGGTTCTCCATGAAAGCTCCAGCCCTGCGGCAGACTTTTGCCTGGACATTCAGGCTTTTCTGTATCTCCTCTGAAATCTAGGCTGGGGTTCCCAAGTCTCAACTGTTGCCTTCCTTTTAGTTATGAAAATGTCTGCAGCTGGCTTGAATTACTCCCATGAAAATGAGCTCTTCTTTTCTACCACATGGCTGGGCTGCAAATTTTTTGAACTTTCATGTTCTGCTTCCCCTTTAAATATAAGTTCAAGTTTTACATCATTTCTTGCCTCATGCATATGGGCACAGGTTGTTACACGCAGCCAGGTGACCTCTTGAACACTTCGCTGCTTAGAAATTTCTTCTGCCAGATATTCTAAATCATCAGTCTCAAGTTCAAAGATCCACAGATCCCCAGGGCAGGGGCACAATGCCACTAGGTTCTTTGCTAATGCATAACAAAAGTGACCTTTGCTCCAGTTCCTCATCTCCATCTGAGACCTCATCAGCCTGGATTTCATTGTCCATATCACTATCAATATTTTGGTCACAATTTAACAAGTTTCTGGGAAGTTCCAAACTTTCCCTCATCTTCTTGTCTTCTTAGAAGCCTTCCAGACTCTTCCAGCCTCTGCCTGTTACCCACTTCCAAAGCTGCTTCCACATTTTCAGGTATCTTTATAGCAAAGCCCCACTCCTTGGCACTGGTTTTCTGTATTGGTCTATTCTCACATTGCTATAAAGAAATATCTGAAACTGGGTAATTTATAAAGAAAAGAAGTTTAATTGGCTCATGGTTCTGCAGGCTGTACAGGAAGCAGCTTCTGTTCTGGGGAGACCTCAGGAAACTTACAATCATGGTGGAAGGTGAAGGGGAAGCAAACACATTTTTTTTTAAAGATGGAGTTTCACTCTTGTTGCCCAGGCTGGAGTGCAGTGGTGTGATCTCGGCTCACTGCAACCTCTGCCTCCTGGGCTCAAGCAATTCTCCTGCCTCAGCCTTCTGAGTAGCTGGGATTACAGGCACCCACCACCACACCCAGCTAATTTTTGTATTTTTAGCAGAGACAGGGTTTTGCCATGTTAGCCAGGCTGGTCTCAAACTCCTGACCTCAGGTGATCTGCCCCCCTCAACCTCCCAAAGTGCTGGAATTATAGGAGTGAGCCACTGTGCCCAGCCACGAGCATATCTTCCACGTCCAGAGCAGGAAGAAGAGAGAAAGGGGGAAGGTGCTACATACTTTTAAAACAACCAGCTCTTATGATAACTCACTATAACGGGAACAGCACCAAGGGGATGGTATTAAACCATTCATGAGCATTCCATGCCCATGATTCAATCCCTCCCATCAGGCCCCACCTCTAACATTGGGGATTACAATTTGACATGAGATTTAGGTGGGGACAGAAGTCAAACAACATCATACTTCTAGCCTAAAGAGCTATAAGATAATAAACTTATATTGTATAAGCTACTATGTTTGTGGTAACTTACTACAGCAGAAATAGAAAACTAATAAGACAGATAGTTGGGGGCAGGGGAAGAGAGAAAGAGAGGGAGGAAGTAAGAGAGGAAGAAGTTGTTATCACCATAAAAGGTCAGCATGAGGCTAGAATGATAGTGCTGTAGCGCCATCAGGATGTGGTCTCCACCTTCTAGCTTACCTTGAATTGCTGGCTTGAATTGCCACACACTCACTCCAAACTTCAAAAAAAAAAAAGGGAAAAGGGCCAGGCACAGTGGCACATGCATGTAATCCCAGCACTTCGGGAGGCCAAGGTGGGCAGATCACCTGAGATCAGGAATTCAAGACCAGTCTGACAAACATGGAAAAACCCCGTCTCTACTAAAAATACAAAATTAGCCCGGCATGGTGGCAAATGCCTGTAATCCCAGCTACTCGGGAGGCTGATGCAGGAGAATTACTTGAACCCGGGAGGTGGAGGTTGTGGTGAGCCAGGATCTCGCCACTGCAATCCAAATCCAGCCTAGGCAACAAGAAGAGGATGCCGTGGACCATTAAAAAACATACCTGGCCCTTGCAATAGCCAAATTCATGTGGTAAACACAGATGAGTATAGCTTGAAGAGTAATCAATAAGATCGTCTAACCATTCACCTTATTCCAGTAACCAATTTCACCTGGTAACCTTCTGATCAAAATTTGGATTACTATGTAAAACTGACTCTAGACGAGAATATGGTGATGAACACCTGTTTGCTTGAGGGTTAAATATCTATTTTTAAAGCAATAAATTGGAATTTCGATTTGTATACCAGTGAACTTAGTTAATTTAAGCCCATGCTAAGAGACAGTTCCATATTTATTATATTGGTGGATCAGTCTTGAATAATAAATGCTGCTCTCTGTGATGTTGTCTAGGTAGCCAACTGATCTTCCTTAGAAAACACACAACCCTTCTGCAAGCATTATGCTCATACTCCATCACTGACTACCTAAATTTCTACCCTGACAAAGAAAAGGGCTCTGCCAATAACAAAGCATATTAAGTTATATATCTCAGAATAATGGAATAAGAGTGAAACTTTTCTAAGAATAGTGAATAAAATAATATTTTAAATGTTAAATAAGTTTGGAGATAAGGCCTTTTAATGTTTAATTTTAGAATAATACTAGGCATTTTAACAGCGTAATAACTCCTCAAAAAAAGGAGTATGGTTTGGATGCCACTTAAGCCATGAAACTTTTATCTCAGCTATTTAAATAAAGTATCTCATCTGAAATATGGTACAATGTATACTTAACACTGCATTAGCTATAGCAACAAATAATAGATCATAAACATTTACATATTATAAAATGTACAAAATGAAAGGTAAGACTGTGTAAAAATACTAGAACTACTAAATGTTTCGGAAAAATAAGACTTAGTACAAAAACATCAATAAAACAGATTGAAAAATAAAACTGATTAACTAATTGCCTTGCATGTATCAGAAAACTTAAGGGAAGACAAATGTCAGAAATAACTGACATATGTTAGATAAACTTAGTGCATGTATTATCAAAACAATTTCAGAAGCATGATAAAATTAAAATCTGTTAGAAAACTTTCATAATATCTTAGGAATAAAATAGCAAATGAATCAGAGCTTTAAAAGCCAGAAAGAAAAACCAATACCCCCATCTAAAGGAACTATCTGGAATGTATCAAAATGTTTCAAAACAGAAAAAACATATGATTGCAAACTGGGAAAAAAGGAAATAATGAACAAAATATTCATGAAATGTAACTTACTATAATTTGACCATAGGATAAGGGAAATAAATTAATAGTAGTCATTAGCAGCTTTTGTATCATCTGGTAAAAAGAGTTCCTAGGACAAGAAGTTCAAGACCATGAAGTAGTATTAAAAGATCAGAATATTATATGCAATATTGCCTAGTTTTATTTTACCAAACTGCAACAATAAGTCAAGTCAATCCAAAGTAAATCAATAGCATCCATACCTACTATCAGGCTCACTGTTACTATCTGCAGGGCCCACAGCATGAAAACAGACCCAAGGTCGATGGCTTAACTACTTTATATTCCCACCTTTGACTCCTAAAACAGTGCAACACACATGTCATAGCTCCATCCCAATCTCCCTGCCACCATATACCACCCTTGCAATAGCTGTGTCTTATCTACCACTAGCCTGGTACAGTCTGTCCTAATGAGGAAAAGCAGAGAAAATGCCTGCATAAGCTCAGGACCATTTAAATGGGGAATCCTGGGATCCTGGGTATGCAGAGCATGATCTATGAGGGAAAGCCATGGCCTCTAGCACAGGGATGTAGCATGGCCCATGTAGGGCCTGAATGGGAGCCCTCTAAAGCATACATTTTGGGCAAAGGCTCCAGTCACCCAGGCCTAGTGCCTATAATTGGCATACTATCCTTAAAATTATCATTTAACATAAAATCATCCTGCTTAAAGTTAAAAAATTATGTCACATTTTACAACAAAAGTGCAAAGACTAACTTGTTATAGAATCTGTGAATGTTAATCAAGTAATCAAAACTCAGCAAAATATAAAAATACTCATTATAAAGAACACATCACTCAACCTCTAGTCATATCTAAGAGAAACTACAAAACTTAAGCAGATGTTTACACAAAGGCCTATAAACTCGAGTTGATACAAAGAACTGGGTTAAAGCTAAACAAGCAGAGGTCAGCACAGAGCTCCTATGACTAAATTACGATAAAACAATAAACTAGTCCTAAGATAGCAAGAATATGATGCAACAAATGAGGCTCTGGTCCAAAAACAGTATAATGCCCAATACAAATCAATTTCACAAAAATCTATAATAGAAGTCAATGTAAAATAGGATGAAGGAAATCAAAATTAATAACAAAAAATACATGAAGAACAAAGAAGAAATGAAAATATGAAAAGTTTATAATAAAAAAAAGACAGACATATATACATATCAAAGTCTACAAACAGAAAAAAAATAGATCTTGGAAATTTAGTGTGAAACTTAAGAGTAAACAGTTAAGTTTTAGAAAGAAAAGAAATCTGTCAACACGATCTTCATTTTCTTGCCTAGGGAAAAGAAGGCTTAATCTAGAGCCTTGGCCAAATACGACTGCCAGATAAATAAATAAATCATCAGATTCTACCATAAGTTAATTAAAATGATTTTAAAAATTCATGTATTAGTTTCTAACTCCATATTTCTTTAAGACAGCCTTATGATTCACAAGCAACCACCCAATTCCAAACCCTAAGCCAGTGGTTCTTTACAGTGGCTACATATTAGAATCACCTGGGAAGAATTCTAAAATTTCTTATTCCCTAGACCTGGCCCAAAGAATCTGGTGTTGTCTAGGCATAGGTTGGTTTTTTAAAAAAATTTCCTGTATGAGTCTAAGGTGTATCGAGGGTCAAAAATCACTGTATGAATCAAACAGTATGGATCCAAACTCCCACTACATTTAGCACAAGTTTGGGGAATAAAAACTTACCATTTTTAGAGACTGAGAGTTCATAAAGGGAAAAATGGGAGAAAACTATGAAAACTAATTCAGCGGCCAACTCTAGGCAACAACAATCAAACTGTTTCCCTTGCTAAATACATAAATACATATATAGTATATAAAATATATATAAATGTACATATAGACATTTACATATTTATATATGTATATTATATTTTATATTTCATCTAAAATTCCGTAAATTAGAAAATCACTGCTGTTTAAAAACTGTGTGTAACTTCTGCTTCTAGGAAGACAGAATAGATGTACAATTTCCTATTCCTCTCATTAGGTACAACCAAAAACCATGAGCATTATGAATACACAAGCATATGAAGATCTGGGCTGCACACAGTGGCTCATGCCTATAATCCCAGCCATTTGGGAAGCTGAGTGGGGAGGACTGCTTGAAACCAGGAGTTCAAGACCAGCCTGGGCAATACAGCAAGACTCAGTCTCTACAAATAATCAAAAAATTAGCTTGGCATGATGGTGTGCACCTGTAGTCCCAGCTGCTTGAGAGGCTGAGGTGGGAGAATCACTTGAGTCCAGGAGTTTAAATAATCTTAGCTTTGTCATTAGTTAGCAGTGTGTCTTGAAAGAAGGTGCTTAAACTGTCTGGGCCTTACTGTTATTCGAGGATTACTGACAAATTACCTCTGGTTTCTCCTTCATTTCACTTACTCTGTACCGTCTCTCCCACAACACATACACACACACACACACACACACACACACACCCTTCACCATAGTAAAGATCAAGAAAGGCAGCAAAGAGGAGCAAAGATCTGGAAAGCAGGCACACTTTCAAAACTGACATTTGTCTTGTGCATCCTCCCACTTCCCTTTTCCCTCTACCAGTCCCACCTCTACAAGTCCCAAAACCCCAGCTGTCACTGCTGGCTATGCTCCCAGAAAAAGCCCAAAGTGCCATGTTTTCTCTCTAACCTTTCTTCCCTCCCTCCCACCTATTAAAACTTTGATTGTTGAGTGTATCTCAGTTCAAGGAGAGAAAAGGCAAACTGATTAAACCTTTCCATAATGATGCCAGGATGAACCTTAACTCTCTTATCTATGCTTAAACCTCTCAAGTGTGTTTGGCTTATAAATCGAAATGAATCTATTTGGCAAGATTTCAGGCAGAATGGAAAAGCAATAATTTGGGGCAAGGAAATTTTCCTTTTTCTCTATTTTAAAGTTGTGAGGGAAAAAAGTGTTTGTCAACAAAGAAAAAACATCACAGAAGCTCAGAATGCTATGCTTAAGGGTTCTTTTTAGGAGTACAGGCCTGTACAGGATGCTGAAGTGGGGGACTTATAAAAGCAAACATGAGGAAGCAATCTACCCAACTATAACCCTGAAAACAGTGGTTCAGACCCATCTACCAGGTCATGGTAATGACTCTCTTTTTCTCTTTCCTTTATCATAGCAGCTGCCCCTCACCCCACTCCCTAGACGCCCCCCTGATAAAAGGAGGTGGGGAAAGAGGAGGCAGCCATAAAGGCAGCAGCAGGAGTGAACTCTCCAACTTAGTTATTTCCTGTTAAAAGTGGAGAAAGAGGATCTGCAGCCTAAAAACCTTAACAGAAGCCTTAGTATAAAAGCAAGAAAATAGCCGTAGATAGAACCACATGAAAAAGTGACTATACAGGAAAAGGTGCCAATAAATGAGAAAAAGGGGAAAAGTATCACTGAAGGAAAAAAACACTCTTCCCTCCCTTCCCAAAAAAGGTAGAAATACAGTCACATGTTTCAGGGCAGGGATCAGGAAAACTTCAGCCTACATGCCAAATCTAACCAGCTGCCGGTTTTGGCGAATAAAGTTTTATGGGAACACAGCCACGCTCATTCATTTATGTGTTGTTTATATGGCTGCTTTCACATTATAATGGAAGAGCTGAACGACTGCAACAGAGACCATATGACTTGTAAAGACTAAAATATTTATTATCTGGCCCTTTACAGAAAAAAAGGCCCTGCTTTAGGAGGTCAGGGATAAGAAGGGGACTGAGATGAAGCCATCAGATTTGACAATAAGTGATCTCTGGCAAATATGAATAAACAATTTTTTAAAAGTTTAAAAGAAAGCATATGTATTTTAATAAAGTAGAGACAATGAGGATAAGGTATTCTTTCAAACAACAACTAGGAACAAAGAAAGACTACATGCAAGCCTGCATGGGAAAATAAGAAATTTTCTTGATTGCACCAATCCTGATCCTCTTGGAGTCACTCTCTCTTGAATCACCAACCCAACAGCCTCCCAAACTAGAAACTTCAGAATTTTGGTAAGCAATTCTAGTTCCATGCTGCCTTTTGCATCCTCAGTTCCAGGTGCAATGCTTCACATACAAAAGATAGTTTGTTGAATAAAACAATTTAAGAGTACAGAATGTAGAGAGAAAAAATTCTGTCCCCGCTTCATACCTGGAAAAACATTCCATGCCACCTCTAATGGCTATGTGGCTTGGACTGAAGTCTTAAAAGTCATCATAGGCTGGGTGCAGTGGCTCACGCCTATGATCCCAGCACTTTGAAAGGCCGAGGCCGGCAGATCACTTGAGCTCAGAAGTTTGAGACCAGCTTGGCCAACATGGTAAAACCCCATCTCTACTAAAAATACAAAAATTACCCAGGCACAGTGGCACATGCCTATAACCCCAGTACTTTGGGAGGACTAGACAGGTGGATCACTTGAGGTCAGAAGTTCAAGACAAGCCTGGTCAACATAGTGAGACCTGTCTCTACTAAAAATATAAACATTAGCCAGGCATGGTGGCATGTGCCTGTAATCCCAGCTACTTGGGAGACCAAGGCAGGAAAATTGCTTAAACCCAGGAGATGGAGATTGCAGCGAGCCGAGATCGTGCCGCTGCACTCCAGCCTAGGTGACAGAGTTTAAAAAAAAAAAAGATCTGGTTATTTAAGAAAGCCTGAGACGACTCCCCTCTCTCTTGCTCCTGCTATCACCAGGTGACATGCTCATACCCCCACTCCCTTCATCCACAAGTAAAAGCTTCCAGAGGCCTCACCAGAAGCCAAGCAGATGACGGACCATGCTTGTATGACCTGCAGAACTGTGGGCCAATTACACCTCTTTTCTTTTTAAATTACCCAGCTTCAGGTATCTCTTTATAGCAATGCAAAAACAAGCTAACATGTACACATCAAAGCCTAATATTTACATCTATGTTTCCTACTAAAAATTTGATAGATTTAGCTGTTAAATTTAGATGTTTGGTGCATTCTGAATTAACATTTTGATATGGTATGAGGTAGGAGTCTAATTTCATTCTTGTGCATGTGGACATCCAATTGTCCCAGCACACTATGTTGTTTTAGCATCAAATGAGAAAATATATAAGATAATTCGATACTACAAATATTTGTGGTTGTTAAAATTCAGGTACAAAGCAAACAGCTCAGTAGAATACTACAATGAACATGTAACTAAGTCTCCTGTCTCTAGTTTCTCCTTCAATACTGTTTTATATCTGTTTAAAACGCAGCCCAGTAATGCAACAACTCTGCATAAAACTAAAGATACCTACTGCTGAAAGAATTAGAATTTCTGGAAATTCTAAGACAGAACTTGCTCCTGACTTTTCCAGTTTATACAAGCTATCCACAATCCTTGGCTCATGGCCTCCTTCCCCTCTTTTCAATTTTCCAGGCTCATCTCTTACCATTGTTCCCAACCACTTGGTCTGGCCACACAATGTTATTAGACACATCCGATATGAAGGTCCTCTTGAAGGATTCTGTAGATTACTCATACTAGACTTGGTTTTCTTACCCTGGGGGTTCCCTGAAGCACAAAGAATTTTATTTATTCCTACATTCAAGAGTCCAGCAGACTGCCCAATACAAACCAGGTGTTTAGTAAACACTTGCTAAGTTAAAGGAATACACAGGCAGGCATGGTGGCTCATACTTGTAATCCCAGCACTTGGGGAGGCAGAGATGGGAGGATCACTTGAGGCCAACAGTTAGAAACTAGCCTGGGCAAAATAGCACAACCCTATCTCTACAAAAGTAAAAAATTTTTAAATTAGCTAGTCCTGGTGGTATGTGCCTATGCTCCCAGCTACTCAGGAGGCTGGAGAAGAAGAATAGCTTGAGGCCAGGAGTTCAAGATAGCAGTGAGCTATGATCACACAACTGCACTTTAGCCCAGACAATAAAGGAAGATTCTATCTCTACTCCCCTACCCCCTCCAAAAAATGGGGGAATGTGCCTATAAATGGAAGGCAGTAATGAAGGTAAAGGAATAAAAGAGACCAAGG
This sequence comes from Aotus nancymaae, assembly GCF_030222135.1. NCBI lineage: Eukaryota > Metazoa > Chordata > Mammalia > Primates > Aotidae > Aotus > Aotus nancymaae. The sequence goes on from NW_026988450.1 coordinate 47,623,060, forward strand.
AGACAGGTTTGGAAAATGTTAAATCATCTTGCTTGGCAGGAAAAATCTACATGGGGGATGTTTACATAGGGGGATATATACATAGGGGGATGTTGAGAGAAGGCTGGAAACCTGGATGGGACAGCAAGAGTAAAGGCCAAGTGAGGAATTTGTACAGTGATAGTTTTTTAGTGTAACTTGATGGATTTTTAGACACAGATTATACCAATTCCCTTTTCCTCCAATAATAGATTTGTGACTTTGGCTGTATTATTTGACTTAGAAAAGATTCAAGTACTTCATACACAAAATTAGACTAATCCCTTTAGTATGATAGGCTCAGGTGATAGGCCCATCACCCTAGACACAGAAGAAAAAAATAAAATAATCATGCTATAATAAGGAATCTTGACAGTCATTTACAAGAGTTGTTTACTAACTTTTGAGCAGTGAAATCTATTTTCCAAATAAACTCATACACAGAACCCTAGGATAGAATCCTTTTTTAAACCCACAATGAAAGGGGCATGAAAAAAACTGGAGACCCCACATACCCACCTTCCTTCCTCTCACACACATTAGTTCAATCAAGTGAACTTCAAATTAAATACAGGGAACCCTAAAGCACTACTTTAGAACACAGTCAAAAGTTTACCAGTCTAGAGGGATCTAGGTAAAGTGATACAATCAAGACTCCCCTTTGTGGCAACTGATACAAAAATAAATGCTAGGGGGGAAACATAAAGATAAGAACAAAAGATGGAAAGGAAGGTCCTACTGTAATTTTCCTAACCAGACCAATGGAAGGCATAAACTAGGATGGTAGTATTAAAAAGACAGAAGCCAAGCAACTCTGACATACAGAAACTATTTTCACTTTATTTTCTGTATTCTTGAGGGAAACCATGCTGATCCAGGAAAGACTGCCCTTCCCAAGGCTAGCTACTTCAGCTCTCACAGAACTCTTATATTCTGGAACTATTAGGATAGTCCCTGTTGTAATAATCATTCCAGGGCTACGTATCAAACAACTTGGGGGCTGCTCTTACACATAAGTACGCTGAAATTATTAAAACCAGCCAATTCTAAGCCTCCTTAACCTGCCTCGCCTGTTCCTTCTCACTTAAATCATGATAAAGGCTCTTCCCCATGATTTCCCTAGCTATTTCTGCCTCCTAACCAACCCTGGTGCTTCCCTATGAGCACTGTGTGGAGCATAGCCCTGTGTGGTGTGCCATGCCCTCTCCACTTAGAAACTGTATCAGTCTTTTCAATGGCAGTTGTCTCCTGACCTGTTTGTTTCACCACATTTGAATAATAATAGAAACCACATTTTAAAAAGAGTTCGGAACCAAGTACCAAACAAACAGCATGTACTGAGAGAATAAAATGTGAGGTATTAAGAAACAGCCAGGCATGGTGGCTCATGCCTGTAATCCCAGCACTTTGGGAGGCTAAAGCGGGGAGGACTACTTGAGCCCAGCTGAAGACTAGCCTGGGTAACACAATGAGACGCCATCTCCACAAAAAATTTTAAAAAATAGCAGGCATAGTGGTACATGCCTGTAGTTGTAGCTACTTGGGAGGCCAAGGTGGGAGAATTGCTTAACCCTGGGATGTTGGGGCTACACTGAGCTATCTTGGCACCACTGTACTCCAGCCTAGGTGACAGAGAAAAACTGTCTCACAAAAATAAAAATAAATAAAAAAGAAAGAAACAGCATGAAGATGAGATTTTCTAGTTAATGAGAGATGCTAAAGCAGAATTTTTGTTTTGTTTTGTTTTTGAGACAGAGAGTCTCACTGTGTTGCCCAGGTTGGAGTGCAGTGGTGCAATCTCGGCTCATTGCAACCTCCACCTCCCAGGTTCAAGCGATTCTCCCGCCTCAGCCTCCCAAGTAGCTGGGACTACAAGTGTGTGCCACTATGCCCAGCTAATTTTTTGTATTCTTAGTAAAGACAGGGTTTCACCGTGTTAGCCAGGATGGTCTTGATCTCCTGACTTCGTGATTGGCCCGCCTTGGCCTCCCAAAGTGTTGGGATTACAGGCCTGAGCCAAGTCACCCAGACACTAAAGCAGAATGTTTTAAGAGATAAACCTGACACATAGTAAATATTTCTTTTGTTTTTTAATTACAACACATTGACTATAAATATGTTTAACATCATTTTTTTTTTATTGCATTTTAGGTTTGGGGGTACATGTGAAAAACATGCAAGATTGTTGCATAGGTGCATATATGGCAGTGTGATTTGCTGCCTTCCTCCCCTTCACCTATATCTGGCATTTCTCCCCATGATATCTCTCCCCAACCCCCCACCCCTGCTGTCCCCTCCCCTATTTCCCCCCAAAAGACCCCAGTGTATAATGCTCCCCTCCCTGTGTCCATGTGTTCTCGTTGTTCAACACCCGCCTATGAGTGAGAACATGCGATGTTTGATTTTGTGTTCTTGTGTCAGTTTGCTGAGAATGATGGTTTCCAGGTTCATCCATGTCCCCTGTAGGACACGAACACATCGTTTTTGATGGCTGCATAATATTCCATGGTGTATATGTGCCACATTTTCCCTGTCCAGTCTATCATCGATGGGCATTTGGGTTGGTTCCAGGTCTTTGCTATTGTAAACTGTGCTGCAATGAACATTCGTGTGCATGTGTCCTTATAGTAGAATGATTTATAATCCTTTGGATATATACCCAGTAATGAGATTGCTGGGTCAAATGGAATTTCTATTTCTAGGTCCTTGAGGAATCGTCACACTGTCTTCCACAGTGGTTGAACTAATTTACACTCCCACCAACAATGCAAAAGTGTTCCTATTTCTCCACATCCTCTCCAGCAACTGTTGTCTCCAGATTTTTTAATGATCACCATTCTAACTGGCATGAGATGGTATCTCAATGTAGTTTTGATTTGCATTTCTCTAATGACCAGTGATGATGAGCATTTTTTCATATGTTTGTTGGCCTCGTGTATGTCTTCTTTTGTAAAGTATCTGTTCATATCCTTCGCCCACTTTTAAATGGGCTTTTTTTTTCTTGTAAATCCATTTTAGTTCGTTGTAAATTCTGGATATCAGCCCTTTGTCAGATGGGTAAGCTGCAAAAATTTTTTCCCATTCTGTTGGTTGCCGATTCACTCTAGTGACTGTTTCTTTTGCTGTGCAGAAGCTGTGGAGTTTGATTAGGTCCCATTTGTCTATTTTGGCTTTTGTTGCCAATGCTTTTGGTGTTTTGGTCATGAAGTCCTTGCCTACATCTATGTCCTGAATGGTTTGGCCGAGATTTTCTTCTAGAGTTTTTATGGTGATAGGTCTTATGTTTAAGTCTTTAATCCATCTGGAGTTAATTTTAGTGTAAGGTGTCAGGAAGGGGTCCAGTTTCTGCTTTCTGCATATGGCTAGCCAGTTATCCCTATACCATTTATTAAACAGGGAATCCTTTCCCCATTGCTTGTTTTTGTCAGGTTTGTCAAAGATCAGATGGTTGTAGATATGTTGTGTTGCCTCCGAGGCCTCTGTTCTGTTCCATTGGTCTATATCTCTGTTTTGGTACCAGTACCATGCTGTTTTGATTACTGTAGCCTTGTAGTATAGTTTGATGTCCGGTAGTGTGATGCCTCCCGCTTTGTTCTTTTTGCTTAGAATTGACTTGGCTATGCGGGCTCTCTTTTGGTTCCATACGAAGTTTAAGGTGGTTTTTTCCAGTTCTGTGAAGAAGGTCATTGGTAGCTTGATGGGGATAGTGCTGAATCTGTAAATTACTTTGGGCAGTATGGCCATTTTCACGATATTGATTCTTCCTAACCATGAACATGGAATGTTTCTCCATCTGTTTGTGTCTTCTCTTATTTCGTTGAGCAAAGTCTCAGGATACAAAATCAATGTGCAAAAATCACAAGCATTCCTATACACCAATAACAGACTTAAAGAGAGCCAAATCAAGAACGAACCGCCATTCACTATTGCTACAAAGAGAATAAAATACCTAGGAATACAACTAACAAGGAACGTAAAGGACCTCTTCAAGGAGAACTACAAACCACTGCTTAACATCATTTCTTACCTTCATCATCCAGATATCTGGGCCAAAAACCTAGGCCAAAAATCCTTGACTCTCATTTACATTTCACATTTAGACAATCAGAAAATACAAATATCCAGAATCTGGCCACATCTCAACACCTTTACCTTTACTACTCTAGTCCAAGCCACCATCATCTCTTACCTGGACTACTGAAGAAGTAACCTCCTCACTATTCACCTAGCTGCCATTCTCATCCTGCTATGACTTCTTCTCAGTGAAGAATAAGCCCTTTAAATCACACATCAGACCATACCACTCCTCTGCTTGAAAACTTGCAATGGTTTCGTGTTTCACTCAGAGTACAAGTTAAAGGTCCTGCCATGACATATGAAGGCTTTAAGTGATCCGGTCCCCTTCCATCTCTCTGATCTCATCTCCTACTTCTCTTACCATCTTACCCAGCTCCAGCCACTTAAACCTCCTTACTGTTTCTAAAACATCAAACACAGTCTCACATCAGTTTCCTCTGACTAGAACATTCTTTCCCAGAAATCTGCATGGCTCATTTACTTAGCTCCTTTACATCTCTACTATAAATCACCTTATTAGACAGGCCTTTCTTGACCATCCTATATGTAATATCACAGACATATCTGTCATTCTGTATCCCTCTTATCCTGATTTTTCTTCATAGCAGTTATCAGTACCTGATACGTTACAGTTTTGTTTTGTTTTTTGAAATGGAGTCTCACTCTATTGCCCAGGCTGGAGGACAATGGTACGATCTCAGCTCACTGCAACTTCAGCCTCCCAGGTTCAAGCGATTCTCCTGCCTCAGCCTCCTGAGTAGCTGGGACTACAGGTGCGCAACACCATACCCAGCTAATTTTTGTATTTTTAGTAGAGACAGGGTTTTACTATGTTGGCCAGGCTGGTCTCAAACTCCTGACCTCACATGGTCTGCCTGCCTCAGCCTCTCAAAGTGCTGGGATTACAGGCCTGGGCCACTGCATCTGGGTTTTTTTTGTGTAATTTATTGTCTTTACAAACTACAAATAGGCACCTAAGAGACTAGAACTTTGTTTCATTCACTGCTATATATCAATGAGAGCCTAAAACAGTGTCTGAGCAGGCACTCAATAAATATGAAACAAATTAATATACCAGGAACTTAGGCTTTCTGAGGGATTTACACTAGTACTGCTTAAAAATCCATAAATCTAGCAAACAGACAAAACTGAATCACTAGTGGTAACGTGAAAATGTAAAAATAAAAATGTAGCCTTCTAAGAAAGATGGAAGACTTGACAGTAAATGATTAACTACCAAAAGAATAAAGTATAAATGAGAGATTGGCAACCATGTGAACTCACTTCAAGAGAATAGTACCTACAAATGAACATGTGAAAAACTTTATAATAAAACTACATAATTAAGCACAGAGAATAAGACTACCTTGCCAAGATTTGCTAACTTGGCAAACATCCATATTATACTCAGCTTCCCCAGTTCCAGATACAAATGGAATTGTGAATTTGGCAACTCACTGGAGAGAAAGACTGCATTACAATCTGGGTTCACATTAAAGTTACCTCATTCTTCTCAACTTAGATCTGACCCAGAAGAAAATTTTTAACAGATTCTATTGGACAAGTGCCATACTATAGTCAGTAAAGTTCAAAATTAACATTTTAGATGTTAACCTAAATGATTTGTTTTGTTTCCCTAAAACTAAACTGTACTAAAAAAATAAGAATTATGAGTATAAAATGAATTATTTTAAAGAATATTTTGTCAAAGAAAAAGCAATTTATAACACCAGTCCTTCCCTCATATTTTGATTTCATTCATGTAGTCCCTCACCCAGGGCTGAACACATGGTAGCACTCAAGCTGTTCACTGATAAGAGAGAGATAATATTCTTTCCTTCAAGGTTTATTCAATATAGACATGTCCACTTCAACCTTCCCAGTTATTAAAAAATGCAAATGAAAATTATGTACTCCAAATTTGTATATAAATGTATTAATTATTTATTTAATAATTAGTATATCATAAAGCATAGTATTAGATACTAAAGATACAAAATAAAAATTGCACATGCTGTTATCAATAAATTCATAATATGGTAGTGAAATCACACAAACTATAATAGAAAATGATAACTTCTATGATCTTGGTGTACACAGGATGCAAAGGAAGTCCAGAGGAAAAGTTCCCAAAACAGAATGTGTACAAGAAAGATGGGAGAAAATGCAGGCACAAAGTAACACTGAGAAGAGGGCAGAGGTAAATCTAATGCTACCTACAAATGATAGTATGGCTAAAGCAAAGGAAGTATCACACAAATAAAGATGTACGCAGAGCCCAAGGCCTTATATGACACCCTTAAGAATTTGGCTGTTAATGAGGAGGATCTTAAGTAAGGGAGTAATATGAGCTGTGTTTCATTTTAGAATGATCAATCTAGCAGTATCATGAAGGTTACTTCGGAAAGGAGATTGAGACAGAAGATTATTAGATCAGTTAGTACTGATCCAGAAGAAGGAAGAATGGTGGCGGCAGTGGTGGCTTTGGCAGCTTGGGACTGAGTGTAAGTAACATAGAATCAACACGATTCTTCAGAGGCTCTTCAGGTTCTCCTGTGTCTTTCGGTCAGCAGTCTCAGTCCATTTGCGGAGGAACATTGGTGTTACAGCAATGGTGTTTAATAAGGAACTTGATCTTTACAGAAACTCTTCATGAACAAGGTTAGACAATACAAATCTAAGTGACAGACATCTGGAGGATCTGTTGATACTGATTCAGAGTACTACTGATCCAGAGTACTAGCAAGAGCTGGAGAGGAAGCTTTTTAAGCTCAAGCAAGTGTATGGTAAAGCAGACATGAATACATTCCCTAACTTCAAATTTGAAGATCCCAAATTTGAAGTCATTGAAAAACCCCAGGCCTGAAGAAATAAAATAAAATGAATCTAGTAAGTTGTCAAGGGTTAGCTGTACAACTAGCTAGAAGTTTGAGAATAAACATACATTGACAAATGTCAAATGTTCTTTTAATTTTTATTCCAAATAAATTATTTGGTCATGTGGAGTATTAAAAAAAACTGGAAGGAAAAATAAAAAGGTGGATGAAAAGAAGGGGATATTATTTGAGAGAAGGGGATATTATTAAGAAAGTTATAGAGATGGGAACTGGTGAATAAGGAAAACCTGAATCAGCTCAGTGGTAGTGGAGCTGGACAGGAAGGAGGAAGGGAAACATCAACAGGACCTGGTGACTGATAAAGGTGGAAGATGGGGCCAGGCTCAGTGGCTCACACCTGTAATGCCAGCACTTTGGGAGGCCAAGGCAGGCAGATCACTTGAGTCCAGGAGTTTGAGACCAGCCTCGGCAACATGGTGAAACCCTTTCTCTAAAAGAAGAAAAAAAATTAACCAGGGGGGTGGGGGTTATACATGCCTGTAGTCCTAGCTACACAGGAGGCTGAGGTGGGAGGATCACCTGAACCTAGGAAACGGAGGTTGCAGTGAGCAGAGATCATGCTACTGCATTCCAGCCTGGGTGACAGAAGTGAGACCCTGTCTCAAAATAAAATTAAAAAGGCAGAGGACTGGACAGAGGGAGGATACTCTTGGTTAATAGCAGCACTATCCAACCAGTTGCTTCAATTATATAGTTGGTTCAAATATAAAGGGAGAAACAAGTCTGATGAAAAAATAGTGAAAACAACTTAGAGATACTGGGATTTGAATTATCTCAAAATAGTACAGAAAAGAAAATTATATAAGCAGATTATTAGAAATAAGTTTAGAACTCAAGACAGAGATAAAAGCTAGAGGAAAGCCAAGGAATGGTGATATCCTAGAAATCAAAAAAGGTAAGAGATTTAAGGAAGAGAGAATGGTTACCAATGCCAAATCGGAGTAAAGGTGTCAATAATTTCCGTAGAGTGGTAGGGAAGACACAGCCAAAGTCTGTTCAGGGGTAAATGAGAGGCAACTGGGCAAAGGAAAGCAGCAAGTATCCATTAGTCTTTTTATATGTGGCTCTGAAAGAAAGGTGTAAGACAGCAGTAGAGAAAAGTATGAGTCCAAAGGAGAATTGTTGGTCTTTTAAGTCAAAGAGCACATGAGCCTGTAAAGTTCCATAGCAGAGAGGAAACAAGTGATGAGTAGGGAAAAAAAAAAAAAAAAAAAAAAAAAACAAGAAGGAAGAGGTGTATACCCTTCTATAATACTACAGCCAGAAAAGGGTAAAATGAGGCCCAAAGTTCAGGCACATGTATATGGCCATTTAACTAGTACATTTTAAGAAATAAGCATGCTGTGCTTAGGCCATCTCAGCACTATTGTTAAATGCTTTAATTATGTAACTTTTGGTACATTCATGTTACCATGTGTAGTAATAATTATTGTTGTTACTATTACATTTTCTCTATACAGCACTTACTGTGTACAAGGTAACGTACTAAGTAGCTTTACAAAAATTATTTATTTCAACCCTCACCAAAACCCTATGAAGAAGTATTTCTCCATTTCATATATGAAAAAACTGAGGCATAGAAAGGTTAAATAACTTGCCCTCAAATATTCAGCAAATATAGGACAGAGTTGAAAATGGAACCCGGACAGTCTAGCTCCAAAGCCCATAATCTTATCAAGTTATGCTACTTCTTTACAGGTAGATAAAGAATACTTTTGGTTACTAACTTAATCTGAGGACAACTATTTTCTAGCAGGAAATATTTCTAATTTAACAATAGATGTAAGAGAAAATTGAGTTTACTGATCAGAAACTTGCTAGACTACATTATAAAGTAAAAAAAAATACAGAATTAAAAGTAATATTATTTAAAACATCTGTACATTTTAGTCTGTATAAATATGTACATATAACAATAGCTCTCATCTATATAAATATGTACATGTAACAATGGTTCTTACGTTTTTACCATGCATCAGAATTTCTCGGTGGGCTAGTTCAAATGCAGATTGCTGAACCCCCTACTTCAAACGCCAATCTCTCCCCCATTACTTACAAAATTAAGTATAACTTGTTCTCAGCATGGCTTACCTTTGGCCATGAGGCATTGTCTAATTATTCATCTTTCAATATGCTTTTTGTATATTACCTATTTTTTTATGCTTTCCCTAATACGACCATTCCTAATAAAGCCATACATTCCTTCTATGATTCCAAAGCACCTCTAAAATAGTAAAAAGCAGAACAACAATGATAATAATATCAATTAACTTCTGTGAGGCATTCCCCAACGAAACATGAATTACCTCATTTAATCCTCATAACAACTCCTCAGGATAAAGATTATAATTATTCTCACTGTATACATGAGAAAAAAGTGAGACATGGAGAAGTTAAATTGGGCAAGGTAATACAACTAGCAAGCAGAAAAGCTAGGATTCTACCACTGTAGTTATACTATATAAGCAATTACTAGATTGTTCAGTACTTGGATACTGTTTAGATACTAGATCTATCTAAGTACTAATGTAAATAATTTCCTTATTCATTTTTATACTTATTTAACTGACATTTACTGACTGCCTATTATATGCGAGGCAGTGTGTTAGGCATTAAAGACTATCAGGTTAAAAAACAAGGGAAGACTGTGCATTTTTATACTTATTTAACTGACATTTACTGACTGCCTATTATATGCTAGGTAGTGTGTTAGGCATTAAAGACTATCAGGTTAAAAAACAAGGGAAGACCTAGCAGTACCTGCTATCCTGAGACATGGAATCCAGTGAAGAAGACAAATATTAGATTAAAAGTCATAGAAATATTTCAATAAATACGTGGTAAAGACAAAAAGTACAAGGTACTCCAGGATTATAATAGGAAGATCTAACCTGTTAATAGTTATTGTACTTTACCTTCAGCGTCCTATTACAAGAGTGTAAGTTACACAGAATATGAATTTCAGGGTGCCAAATAATTCTATTTCAAAATGACACTTTCAAAATCAAATTAAGTAATTTTATAAGACCAAAGTCACATAGTTAAAATTTAAGACATATTATTTAGAATGAAATTTAAATTTGTCAGCTTTTTTCCTCCCTTAGCAAATGTAGCTATTACCTACTCGACACTGAATTTAATAAATGTAAACTATCCAAAACTAATAAAATTGCATTTTAAAATGTCCTTGCAATATTGGTCATGATAAAGGTAAAATAACATGCCAAGTTCCTGACAATCCTAGTAGTGCATAAAGTACTTCCATTTTGAACAATGCTAACTTTCTTATGATTGAATTAGATCCATGACTTAATACACATCATTTGTAAGATTTTCTTTTTTTTCCAAAAAGCAGACTTCTTTCATAGTAAATTTCAAAATGAAAACCAATATTTTTTTACAGAAGAAAAATGCCTAAAAGTCCAAATACTGATCTTACAAAGAGACATGAAAGGTAAAATCAAGTATGAACCAGGCCTGGATCCCTGTATCTTCGGTTTCTATTTATCAAACAGAAAAATCTTTCCAACTTTCTCCTTTCCTGTATAAGACCAAAACTATGCAATATTCTGTTTGTATTACAATTACACTAATTCAATGCAGGTCACTTGCTTTTTACTGAGTCCAGATGACATTCGATAAACTAAACATGGGCCAATTAGTTTAAAAAAAAAAAAAAGGGAAGAGAAGAAAAGAAAAAAGGAAGAAAGGAGTGTGTTCTGATTGCCTTTGGGTAGGTCATACAGTGGCTACAGAGCATCACAGCCTGAACTTCATTTTGGCTAACACCAACCATACGGCTAACATTAAGGACTAGCATTTTTTATTCCTTTCAGATTTCTCACATTTGGAAATTCCAATTTAAATACATTTTCTGGTGAAAGTGAGGACAGCACTCCTGCATAATATCAGTTGTCCCCTACTTCAACTCTAATGTCTTATTTTGGAGCTACTAAAATGGAATCTGCACAATGTCTAAAAAAGTATAATAATCCTTTTGAAACCAGTTTTTTTTTTTTTTTTTTTTTACTTATTACAGTTATAAATGAGCAAATGAAACTGATGATTTAGCTGACACAAACCCACAAAAAAAAAAGATGGTCGAACGCTATGAAGTTTCAACATCAATGTTTGTAATCTCAAATCAACCTGAACTACCATACAATTAGGTATATGATAAACGAGGTAACAAATATTCATAACTAAAAGCAATACTATTTTTAAATATTTTATCAGGTGTTGGCACCCAACATTTCCTTATAATCTATCATGTAAAGAAATCTGTTTTACTATTCCTTTTAAACTCTCTACTCATGCTACATTAGTTGTGTTTCTAGAAATAAATAATAAACTCTGCTCACTAATTTTTTTTTTTTGGCTAAGAAATTTTTTAAAAGTTGTAACTAAGTTAAAATATACATAGAATTGTAATTTGATATCAGACTGCATTCATACAAAAAACCTACATTAATTAATTCCTCAGATAAATTTATACTTTATCAATTGTTGGTATTTTAAATTAAAAAGTACTCAAAAGAAACTATTTATTCACCATTATTACAAAAATGGAAGTTTCCAAATACGTAAATTAGCCTGATTTTTAAATTTGTTACTTATTTAGCCTAATTTTTTTAAACTTCCCTAAATTTTACTGAAGAATATTATGTTCCTGCAAGTGTTCGTGAATACAAAGATACAGTAATGAAGATGGAAATTATTTAGTCTAACAATTCTGACTGCATGACTGTTAAATCACTTACATACGGCCAAATGATCTACAAGGAAGCAGGGAGGTCCTGAAATTGTATACTCATATCCATTTTCAACTACTGCACAGGTGACACAACCAATCAAGGCATTACTGAAACAGAATGGGAATAGAAAGCACTTAGTGAATAAAAGTGACTTCTTTAGACAAAAATGTAGAGGTTAGCTTGTGACCAAGGTGGAAGAAAGAGCAGCACCATTCCTCCATTGCTTGTTCATATTAAGAGAAAACTGAGACCATTAAGAGGAAAAGGACAGAGGACACCACGACCAGCAAAGAGACAGGCAGCAGTGGGGTCAGAGCACAAGAAGAGTATTAAGAGTCAAACATGGAGCACAGAAGAAATGGTTTAAAATGTCAGTTTCACTCAACTATTTATAGGAGAGTTCTCACATATCATTCAATCAATAAGCATTATTCCCAAAAACCTGTAAATAACATTACAACAAAATATTGGTTATGTAGAAACCTAATTTAATACAGTAATTACTATTTAGAAAACAGCAAATATAGTAAATATTAAGTAAAAATTAACGATAATTAAAATGGGCTTATGGTCTGAAATATAATAGTACATATTATGAGAAAGGACTACTGGTCTAACATCTATGCATAAAGTTGCGAAAAGGCAACAGTTATACGAGTCTGTCGAAATAGTACTCTAAAAATTACAATAGGGAGAAAAAAAAATTTTTTTTTGAAACAAGGTCTTACTATGTCACCCACACTGGAGTGTGGTGACATGAACAGGGCTCACTGCAGTCTCAACCTCCCAGGCTCAATTGATACTTTTATCTCAGGTTCCCGAGTAGCTGGGACTACAGGCGCATGCCACCACACCCAGCTAATTGTTTTTGTATTGTTTGTACAGACAGGGTTTCTCTATGTTGCCCAGGCTGGTCTGAAATTCCTGGGCTCAAGCGATCCACCCGCCTCAGCTTCCCAAAGTGCTGGGATTACAGGAATGAGGCACCATTCCCGGACCAATATGGATATTAATCCTGCTGAAATAGACAGAATTTTAAAGTGCAATACTCAGTTTCAATGTTGAAATGTGCTCTTCTTTTATTGAAAATGACATGGCATTGTGAAAGCTTTCTTCTGACACAGGAATTTTTAGACCTTCACACAACAAATTTTCATAATATTTACTACTTTCAATAAGCTTCATGACTATTAAAGCTTTGGGGAAAATTTACTTTTTGTTTCTTCATTTGCTTTTCAAAACCATAGGCATATAATAATAGTTCATTATGCTTTTACAACCACATTTGATCTGATGTCAATGATATCTTTCATATCTTTTTAAGTGTTTTTCGATGTTAAGGTACAGGTTTGTTTATTAACTTTACACAGCAAGAAACAAAGATACACCTTGTTCAGTTTAAGTATTTTGGCTCCTGGCCAGGCGTGGTGGCTCACACCTGCAATCCCAGCACTTTGGGAGGCTGAGGCAGGTGGATCACCTGAGGTCAGGACCAGCCTGACCAACATTGTCAAAACCTGTCTTTACCAAAAACATAAAAACTAGCAAGGAGTGGTGGTGTATGCCTGTAATCCAAGCTGCTTGGGAGCCTGAGGCAGGAGTTATTTGTTATACGTTATTCCATATTCCCTGTTCTACTCTATTCTACTCATTCAGAGACAGAATCTCACACGTCACCCAGGCTGGAGTGCAGTGGCACAATCACGGCTCACTGAAGCCTCAACTTCCTGGGCTCAAGTGATTCTTCCACCTCAGCCTCCTAAGTAGCTGGGACTACAGGCAGAAGCCACTATACCGGGTTTCACCATGTTGTCCAGGCTGATCTAGAACTCCTGAGCTCAAGTGATCCACCTACCTTGCCTCCTAAAGTGCTGGGATTACGTACAGGATTGAGCAACTATGCCTGGCCTCCACATTTATTTCATTCAAAAAACTTTTATATACAAAATTGTGGCAAAATTTCAAGGGAGAATATATTCTTTTGTAGTTCTACGATCTAGTGGAAAAATGTGATATAAAAAACAAATGTTAATGATATACACTAGTGAAGGGTTCCTAATATTCAATTAACTTTGATTTTATTCTCAATCTATTTTATACTACCATTCTTCTTATGAAAATATCTTCAACATTTTCATTGTACCAATAAACAATACAATAATTAACAATCTGCAGTCATTACTAAAGTGTTACATTTAAAACTTAAAGCACCTACTTGAAAGGAACATTCCAGTATAATTTAATTATTCTTGGTCATTTGCTCATATTTCCTTCTTTATAAATACAGTATACCTAACAAATTTCTATATAAGCATAATTATAAATATCAAGTTTTTAAATTTTTATTCTAATAAGGAAAACATATGCTCAAATAATGGAATTTAATTATAAAAACTATTTTCTAGTTCATTGAAAAAACATAAAAAAGGGATGATTAAACTATACCAGTCTTAAATATTTAAGAGTAAAATACTATGCTTATTTATACCACTATATTTATATGTTATAAATATAGTCTATATATTAATATATTTATACACTATAGTAATATGTATTTACATACTACAAAAATATAATACTATATATAATACTGGCTTTCCAAATACATTTCCTAATTTCCTTTATCTACTACTTTAAGTTTGTAGTTTATAATTTACAAATTTCCTAGCACTATATCTTCCCCACAAGAAGATTTCCCTTTCTAATGTCTACTGACATAGAATGTTTAAGGATTAATTAATCATAGGTTGGTTACTGAATCCGTAAAATATTTAGATCTTTTATTTCCATTGTTCTCTCCTGCTAACTAATTTTTGACCATGTTACTGTTTATTAAGCTAAAGATCCAAATTAGCTAAGTTCTTGCCCTCCCAACCAGGAGGTAGTCTAAAGTAAAGGTGTTAGCGACTAAGTTCTGATGAAATTTACCATTCATCAGTTCTATACCACTTTGTCAAATCTGACCCAAACTAGTGCCAAAAGAACATACTTAAATATTAAGACTTTTATCTCTGGCATATAAGATTCATTCATCCAACAAATATGTACTGAGTAACCACTATGGGCCAAACACTGTTATAGTGTTTAACATACATTAGTGAACAAAAGAATAAAAAATTCCTGCCCTCATGGAGCTTACACTAGTGTTGCCAATTTACAAACCCTGTGTTGTGCTCCACACCAAGAATACAAAAATAGAGATACTACACCTTCCTTAAAGAAGATTTAATCTAATTAAGGCAACAAAAAAGTCCTCAATGCAATTTATCATATAATGCTAAAATATGCATATGTAAATAGTAGCAAAAAGCATATACAAAGTGCCATGAGAGAGGAAGAAGCCTCTGTTCAGATGTTACTGAGTATCACAAAGACTATAATTCTCTTTGCTTATAACAACCAGGCATTCCAACTTGAGAACAGATATGCCTAAGACAGTAATACAGCTTCATATCTAACTCTGTGTTATGTTTCTCAGGGGTAAATCAAGGTGCTGCTTTACAGACCTTCATAATTTATGTCCTCTTAGCATCTTCAAGAGTTAATGGAAAAGGAGGAAAAATTCTAATCACTACATACTGATGCCTGTTAGTAGCCAAGAAAAGTTCTCAAAGAATGACAATTTGAAAAATTAACTTGTATACAATTTCTAGGTTAACGATGGGCCTTAATAATCCCTACCATTCCAATACAGAAAGACAATATCACAAGTTCTTAGTTTTATGTGGGAGCTCAAACCAGTGGATCTCATGACATACAGAGTAAGCTTGCCATCTCACCAGAGGCCAGGAAAGGGAGTGGGGAGGGAGGGGGGAAATGGATTTTAAAAAGGATATAAATGTATTTATTGCCACTGAGCTGTACACTTAAAAGTGGTAAAGATGGTAAATTTTAAAATATTTTCAATAATAATATTAATAATTATCCTTACCATCCTTATCTCTTATATGAAGACATTAGCTATCATTTACTAAGTGCCTCCAGCAGGAAAGGCACTGTGTACACCCTTTATATAACATTATTTCTAAGGCTTAAACCATCAGAAAATTAGTGTTTTATTACCCAGTTTTTCATGTATGAAGACTGAGGGTGGGCGAGATTGTATAATTTGCCCAAGGTTGTACACCATTTGGCCTGGAATATTAAAAAAGTCTATATGAACATAAAGTCAAGGATCTTTTCACTCTACCTCATAGCTGCCCACTCCCATAAAGAATCTAATATTGAAGAATATTAATTTCTCTTCTATGTTTATTTTTAACCATCCTATATGTAGATACATATATAAACTGATCTAAAACAGTTTATATCCTTGTTGAAAACATAATCACATATGATTACCTAGCCTCCTAACCTAGACAGGCAGATGGAAGAATGAACAAAATCTCAAGTATAATGATATCCAAAACTGTTTACTGCAGTGTTCTTATAAATGTTCAATGGCAAGTCCATTTGACTGACTTTATTTCTAAAAGAACAATTAGGTTGGTACAGTGCTCACATCTGTAATCTTAGCTTTTGGGAGGGCAAGGCGGGAAGATCACTTGAGCCCAGGAGTTTGGGACCAGCCTGAGCAATATAGGGAGACCCTCGTCTCTACAAAAAAGTTTAAAAATTAGCTGGGTGTGGTAGCACACGCCTGTAGTCTCAGCTACTCTGGAGGCTGAGGTGGGAGGATCCCTTAAGCCTGGGTGATCAAGACTGCAGTGAGCCATGATTGCTCTCCACTCCCTTGCATCCTGGGCAACAGAGAGCTCAAAAAATAATAAATAATAAATAAAAGCACAATTAAACAAAAAATAAACTTACCTTGAGATCTTTGTAACACCTTTATTATCCCTATATTAATCTTCTGTTAATGTCCTTCTGGCTCACTCCAGCCACACTGGCCTCCTGGTTAAGAATCAAAGAGCCAAGCATGTTCCCATCTCACACAGACTTTGTGCTGTCTGTTCCTTCCAACCAAGGCAGTCTTACCACAGATGGCTCACTACTTTGTGTTCTTCAGTATTTAGCTTAAATATCTCCTTCTTAACAAGGCATCCTTGACTACCATTTAAAAGTACAATCAGACCTTCATACTCCCTATATATTCTTCAAAGTACTAATAACCATCCAATGATATATTTTACATACTTGTTACATTTATTATGTCTGACCCAACCAGAATATAAACACAATGAAGGCAGTAATTTTTGTTTTATTCAAGGCATATATCCTGCCCTTAGAAAAGTGGGTGATGCACAACAAATATCTGTTGGCTGAATAAATCAACTTTGTGGCCAGGCACAGTGGCTCATGCCTATAATCCCAGCACTTTGGCAGGCCAAAGGGAGGATTGCTTGTGCCTAGGAGTTCAAGACCAGCCTGGGCAACATAGTGAGACTTCATCTCTACAAAAAAACTTAAAAATTGGCTGGGTGTGGTGGCATGCACCTATAGTCCCAGCTACTCAGGTCTACTTGGGCTGAAGTGGGAAAATCTCTCAAGCCCGGGTATTTGAGGCTGCAGTTACTATGATCATGTCACTGCACTCCAGCATAGGCAACAGAGCAAGACCCCAACTCAGAAATAATAACAACAACAATAATAAATGAATTTCATTATTTGGAACCTAAAGAGGAATTATATAAGTTAAATTTCATCACTGCTAAATAATTCAATTAAATATTTCTTTTAAAGCATAGTTTTATATTATTTGGCACATACTAAACTCTCCCTTCTTATAAAATGTTTGCCTCCTTATTCTGGCCAACAATTTTCTTTTCATTGCTCATTAGAAGTTTAACATGATAAAAATCAGTGTTTGACTTTAAAAGTCAAACTATGAATGAAACCAAACTTGTGCAGACATATCTATTAGCTCTCATTTCAATAAACTGTTATTATTAAACCCATAATCTTTTGAGAGAGTAATTTGTAGATTAAATATTAAAATTAAGATTTTTCTCTGATGCTTCATGGCATCCATTATATTGAATGCATTTGTTTAATATTTCTAAATCTTTAGAAAAGCTTCTGAGAAAACTGAGTTCCTTACGTTGTTTACAGCCTGTGACCAAATATTTTTAGGACATTCTCATGAATAAAGTGTCCCAAACGCAATAGAAATTATAATGCTACATCATAACTTAAGCTTTAAATTATCCATATCCTTTATGTTTGACAAAAAAAAATCTATTATCCAAAACTATTTATTATATTAAAATATTTTTTCTCAACAATAATCTTTTTCTCCTAAGGTAAATGAAGGCATATGACTCCTCCTCAATTATATAACATTTTATTATTTGAATTAAATAATTAACTGACACCAGCATGTTTTAATATCATCCCTACACATTTAGAAGAAGTAAATAACCTAGAGATCAAAATACACAGTAAGACCGTAAAAACAGAAGTTTTTCATTGCCATCTCTCTCCATATAAACATTGAATGCAATTCTATGGAAGTATAGCTCCACATATTCAGATGAGGAATATGTCTGTTTACATGTGTCTCTTTCCAACTCCACATTACACTGGGACCTGTGTGTGCTCTGTGGTTAAGATTTACTGCATGTTCATATTAAAGTCTCATTTCCAACATTTAAACATGCAGCCACAAAGACCAATTACAACAGTTATTAGTACAACCCTCGGTGTACCAAAGATTTGGGAGTTCATGAAGTTGAGATTGATTGTTTATGGACAATTACAGGTACCAAAATGATTTAAAACATTTCAATTTTTGTTTTGCTTTGCTGAATCAGACTCATTTAAACAACAGAACCAGAAGCAGGGACTTACCCATATCAACTTGTAATCAAAAATCAGCAGTATGTCTTAGCAGGGTGGTCAGCCTCCTGCTCAGTAGAGTCCTTAAACAAACAGGGACTCCAATATTAGCTTCAAAACATTTTCAGAATAAATATCTAGCAAAAATATGTCAAACATGGACCTCTGACTTAAGGGAACATATAAGGTCTAAGAAATAATTGCTATCTCAAATGCTGTGGAGTTAATAAGGTTTTAAAGTGTATAAAGTTGCTGTAGGCTAAATGGCACATTTCAGACACCCTTTCTTGCCAAACACTGTATTATATATTAAACTGTAGCAAAGGTGAATGAATCTATGAGGAAAACTGAAATGAAACTTTCAAGTACTCACATAATCACATACCTCTAAACTGTGAGGTACTTTATGACAGTGTCTGATTCATTCATCTTTTAATTCCCAGTGCTTAAATACAGAGTTGATATTTAGCAAATAATGATTGAATAGATAAATGAGTAAATATAACATGAATAATTATGTAATGAGATTTTCTGATTTTACAAAACACTTCCACGACTTTTCTAATTATATATATACATACATATATAAGTAGATATAGATACAGATATTGATGAAGATAGTAGAGACAGGGTTTTGCCATGTTGCTGGTCTGGAATTCCTGAGCTCAAGCAATCTGCCCACCTCAGCCTCCCAAAGTGCTGGGATTACAGGCATGAGCTACCGTGCCCAGTCGTGTTTCACTACTTTTCAATGTCAACTTCAAGAAAATGAAAATTGCACCTTTCTGAACAAACTTTAAATCGAGCCTAAACTAACAATCATCACTAAGAGTAGATGGCATAATCTGCAGAAAAATAAAAAGTCAGCCAGCCAGCTGGACATCAGTCTCTTCTGACTGCTATGACTAAACTCTTCAAGGTTATAACTTTTCAAATGCTATCACTGTAATGAACTATTTCATTGCTAGGGTTAAACTCCTTTCCTTAGTCTTACCCTTGCCAGAATTCCTGTTGTTATCTCATCCCCTTCTTGACTGCACTTTCCACACTGGTTTCAATGTATATTTGAGCTAGTAGGTCCCACAAAACACCCAGTTTTCCTTTTCTCACCTAGTATCTTAGTATTTGTAATATTAATAACCCATTTATCTATTGAATTGTTTAACTGCATTTTATCTATTATCTATTCAATTGTTTAATTCTATTTAATTGTAGTAATCCAATTATCTATTCAGAGCTAACCTA
The DNA here is from genome assembly GCF_030222135.1 of Aotus nancymaae. Lineage (NCBI taxonomy): Eukaryota > Metazoa > Chordata > Mammalia > Primates > Aotidae > Aotus > Aotus nancymaae. The sequence goes on from NW_026988450.1 coordinate 47,642,828, forward strand.
CACAAAAGAGAAGACAGCAGGCTTTAGATGTGACTGACTTAGTGCAGAAAGATCCCAACCCTAACATATACAAACACATACACATACAAACACACACACCTGTTATAGACCAAATTAGAGATACATTTCTTTGTGTTAAACTCCTGCTTCTTGAGGTTCTTACTCTTCCTCTCTCCCTCTCATTTGTTCTCTCACTCTTACCTCCTTATCTGTTTTCTGTTTTATGATAATTCTCTCCAGCTAACTTTACTCTTCTTTCTTCTACACCCAACATCCAACCTGTCAAAAAAATTCTGTGGGTTTTAGTTTCAAAATATATCCAAAATCTGACTAGGTCTTACAACCTCCACTGCTAGCAACCTAGCACATGCCACCATCATCTCTCATCTGGATTACTGCAGTGACCTCTCAACAGGCCTCTTTGCTTCTACCTTTGCCCATCGCGCCACCACCACAATCAATTCTCAACAAAACCTAAGTAATCCTTTAAAAATGTAAATCAGATCTTATTGCTCGGCTGCCCAATGCCTGGCAGGGGTCTGTCTACAAGGCACTACTCCTGATCTCACCTACCCCAAACACCTCCCTAACTTCCTGTCTTTCTTTGACATTATCTCCTACAGCTCTGCCCCTAGAGCACTCTGCTCCCTTCTGCCTCTCCAAACACACAAGGGCTTTCCACTGGCCATTCCATCTGCCCAAAATGATCTCCCAAGGTATGTGTGGTTTACTCTGACAATACCTGCAAGCCTCTACTGAAAACAGCACCTCCGCAAAGAGTCCCTAACCACCATGTTTAAAATCACAAATCTGTCCACCAAAACTTCCTCTATCCTTCTTACTGTGCACTCTAGGTTTTTTTTAATCATTTCCAAAACACGGCTTTATAATATTCTATATACATTACTTATTATACATTTTTTTTAATCTATTGCCTTCTTCTAGGATGTAATCTCTGATATATCCCAAATGCCGAGAAAAGTATCTGGGAGAGAGGGCACTGAATAAAAATTTGAATACATGAAAATATACTAGACTATATTTAAATATAATAAATATATACTATGTTCTATTTTTGTTTGTTTGCTTGTTTTTGAGACAGGATCTCACTCTGTTACTCAGGCTGGAGTGCACTGGCATAATCTCGCTCAGCTCACTGCAACCTCAGCCTCCCAGGCTCAAGCAGTCATCCTGCCTCAGCCTCCCAAGTAGCTGGGACTATAGGCAAGTGCCACCATGCCCAGATAATTTTTGTATTTCTTTGTAGAGACACAGTTTCACCATGTTGCCAAGACTGGTGTTGAATTCCTCGATACAAGCAATCCTCCCACTTAGGCCTCCTGAGTAGCTGGGATTTCAGGCATGAGCCACGCACCCAGCCTTGATGTCATTTTCTAATGTCTCCTGCTTAATAACTTGTTAACAGCCCTTAAAAAATTGTGGCTAATACACCTTTCAAAATACAACTCTAGACCTTCAATGTGTCCCATAAATCCTGTGTGCATCAGGAAATACCTTTTTTGCCTCAATACCTTTTATTAATGCACTGTTAGTATTCTACTTGGGCTTCATTTAAATATAAGCGATAAATATTGAATCTTTTCCCTCCCTCCTACTTTCCCATTCTTGATTTTTTCCCCTACCTTTCTCTACAACTCCAAGTGACCAACAATGACAACCTGATATGTATCACTCCATAACTTCTTCTCCATCCTTAAATAACCATGTACAAACATATGTAGAGATTTCAGACTCTGTTTCATCTCTTGGGGAATGAGACTGTCCCGATACATACGTCTTCACATCTTATTTTTCTCATCTCATAGCAAACAGTTGAATACAATGACTTAGTTGATATACACAGAACTCCACTCTTTTTAATGGCTGTATAATGTTATGAGACCAAATGTATAGGTATTCAACTTTTTCCCCACCTTGTTTCCAGTTTTGTAACCACTAATAAAAATACTGCAGAAAGATCCTTGTTGTAAAAAATGCAAATATCATTACATATTTATGCTTTTATTTTTATGAGATAAATTCTCAGAAGTGAAATTGCCAAAACTGTTTTCCAAAAAAAGAAGTAAATGTGACATTTCTACCACTAATGCCTTTTGCTCTAATTACCCACCAATACTGAGTGAAGCCACAATACTTTTAACTTTGGATATAAGATGATGCCTCAGCGGGGCATGGTGACTCAAGCCTATAATCCCAGCACTTTGGGAGGCCGAGGTGGGTGGACCACTTGAGGTCAGGAGTTCGAGACCAGTCTGGCCAATATGGTGAAACCCCATCTCTACTAAAAATACAAAAAAAAAAATTATCTGGGGCTGTGTGCCATGGCCCATGTCTGCAATCACAGCACTTTGGGAGGCTGAGGGGGGGGAATCACCTGAGGTCAGGAGTTCGAGACCAGCCTGGCCAAAATAGCAAAAACCAGTATCTACTAAATATACAAAAATTAGCCAACTGTTGTGGTACACACCTGTAGTCCTATCTACTCAGGAGGTTGAAGCAGTAGAATCACTTGAACCTGAGAGGCAGAGGTTGCAGTGAGCCAAGATTGCCCCACTGTACTCCAGCATGGGTGACAGAGCTAGACTCCATCTCAAAAAAAAAAAAGCCCAGGATAGTGGCAGGTACCTGTAATCCCAGCTAGCTCAGGAGGCTGAGGAAGGAGAATCACTTCACTTGAACCCAGGAGATGGATGTTGCAGTGAGCCAAGATCACACATTGCACACTCCAGCCTGGGCAACAAAAGCAAGACTCTTATCTCAAACAACAAAAAACAAAAAAACTAAATGTTACTTTAATCTACATTCTCCAAAGTACTACTTATCATCTTCCTATGTTTTATTCGTCTATTAGAATTTGCACTCTGTCAACTATTCATCTCTCTCTTTTTTTAATATACCAGATTGTCTGATTGTCTTTTGGTACTAATTTGTAATTCTTTTTATATCTTCTATATCAACCATTTTGAACCATAAATATTTTTCCCAAACTACTGTTTATCTATTGAGTTTGCTGCTAATGAGATCCCACACACAAGTTACAAAAAAAATCATTATATGATTAGATTTCTCTTTCTTTCATAGCTCCTGGGTTTCCTATGTCAGTTAGAAATTTCTCTCCAATGTCAAATTCATGCATATAGTCTAGAACACATATTCTTTAAGTTTCTAATACACTTAGAATTCATTTAGGTATTGTAAGAGACCAAAGATTCAATTTTCTTTCAGATGAAAGATAAAATTCTGACAGCATGATTATCATTTTCCCACTGAGTTCAAATTTTCATCTTTATCATATTAAATTCCTACCATACTATTTTAATTACAGTAGCTTTAGAGTTTAATATCTGGTAAGGCTATACATTTTTCCCTTTTTTCTCCTTAATTTTCTTAGTCGACAAACATGAACATTATTTTACCCAATTCCAGTCTAAACCAAAAATGAATTTTAACTAAAACTACAAGTAATTTTTAAGTAATTTTTGATTAAAAAAATTATGATATAGCTTGCATGGCAAGACAACATCATAAGAATTGGGAGATCCAAGATGGCTGAATAGGAACAGTTTTGGAGAGCAGTTTCCACCAAGAAGAACGTTTCCAAATGAGTTTTTACGGCCCTTAGACCAGAAGATTCCCAGGCTAAAAAGTGCCATGAGTTTCCAGTACAGCTGTTTCAGTCAGCACTGTGGGTCTGCTCACAAAAAGTTGCACAAATGCAGGCAGCCGTTTCAACAGGCACCTGGAATGCCTGGGATACGGAGCCGCCCATTCAACTGAAAAAGAGGGGGCTGAAACAGGGAGCCAGGTGATCTGGCTCAGCAGGTCCCACCCCCACAAAGACAAGCAATCTGAAACACTCAGGACTGAGAGTTTTGTAGCAAGCGCAGCTGGACCCAGGATAGTCCAGCTTCGTGGGGGGTAAAGGTGTCAGCCATTACCAAGGCACTCAACCACTACTGAGGCAATGCGCCATTATCGAGGCATTCTGCAATTACCAAGGCAGTTCTCAATTACCAAGGCAGTCCGCCATTACTGAGAAAATCCGCTTTTACTGAGGCAGTCATCTATTACAGAGGCACTCTGCCATTACTAAGGCAGACCACCATTACCGAGGCAGTTCTAACAGGAAGTTCACACGGCAGCTGGGCAGAGCCCACAGCAGCTCAGTACCACCTCTGCTGCCAGACTGTGGCTAGACTACCTCCTTGCTGGGCAGGGCATCTCTGAAAAAGGGCAGCAGCATATCAGGAACTTATAAATAAAGCCCCACCTTCCCAGGACAGAGCACCTGGGAAAAAAAGGCGGTTATGAGTTCCGCTGCAGCAGACTTAAATGTACATGCCCAGCAGCTCTGAATGGAACAACGGAGCTCACAGCTCAGCACTTGAGTTCCTATAAGGGACAGATTGTCTCCTCAAGCAGCTCCCTGACCCCTGTATATCCAAAGAGACACCTCGTCAAGGAGAGCTCAGGCTGACATCTAGCAGGTACCCTTCTGGTACGAAGATAACAGAAGAAGAAACTGGCAATAACCCTTACTGTTCTGCAGCCCCCATGGGTGATTCCCAGGAAAACAGGGTCTGGAGTGGACCTCCAGCAGGCCTACAGCAGAGGGCCCTATTAGAAGGAAAACTAAAAAACAGAAAGAAATAACTTCAATGTCAACAAAAAGGACATCCACTCAGAGACCCTATCCGAAAGTCACCAACTACAAAGACCCCAGGTAGATAAATCCACAAAGATGGGAAGAACCCAGCACAAGAAGGATGAAAGCACCAAAAACCACAATGCCTTACCTCCTCCAAGGGATCACAACTCCACACTAGGAAGGGAACAAAGCTGGATGGAGACTGAGTCTGATGAATTGACAGAAACAGGCTTCAGAAGGTGAGTAATAACAAACTTCTCTGAGCTAAAAGAACATGTTCTAACCCAATGCAAAGAAATTAAGAACCTTGAAAAAAGGTTAGACAAAATGTTAATGAGAATAACATGTGGTTATTCTCATTAGAGAAGAATATAAATGACCTGATAGAGCTGAAAAACACAAGAGAACTTTGTAAAGCATACACAAGCTTGAAGATCTGAATCGACAAAGCAGAAGAAAGGATATCAGAGATTGAAGATCAACTCAATGAAATAAAATGAGAAGGCAAGATTAGAGAAAAAAAAATGAAAAGAAATGAACAAAGCCTACAACAAATATGGGATTATGTGAAAAGACCTAATCTATGTTTGATAGGTGTAACTGAATGTGACAGAGAGAATGACTCCAATCTGAAAAACACTCTTCAGTACATTATCCAGTAGAACTTCCACAACCTAGCAAGGCAGGCCAACATTCAAGTCCAGGAAATACAGAGAACACCACAAGGATATTCCTCAAGAAGAGCAACCCCAAAGCACATAATCATCAGATTCACCAGGGCTGAAATGAAGGAAAATATGCTAAGGGCAGCCAGAGAGAAAGGTCAGGTTACCCAGAAAGGGAAGCCCATCAGACTCACAATGGATCTCTCAGCAGAAACCCTAGAAGCCAGAAGAGAGTGGGGGCCAATATTCAACATCCTCAAAGAAATCGAACTTTCAACCTAGAATTTCCTATCCAGCCAAACTAAGCTTCATGAGTGAAGGAGAAATAAAATCCTTTACCAACAAGCAATTGCTGAGAAATTTTGTCACCACCAGGCCTGCCTTACAAGAGCTCCTGAAAGAAGCACTAAACACAGAAAGGAACAACCAGTACCGGCCACTCCAAAAATGTACCAAATCGTAAAGAGCATCGATGCAATGAAGAAATTGTGTCAACAAACACACAAAACAACCAGCTAGCATCAAAATGGCAGGATCAAATTCACACAAAACAATATTAACCTTTAATGTAAATGGGCTAAATGCCCCAATCAAAAGACACAGACTGGCAAATTGGATAAAAACTCAAAACCCATCAGTTTGCTGTATTCAGAAAATCCATCTCACGTGAAAGGACACATATAGCCTCAAAATAAAGGGATGGAAGAAGATTTACCAAGCAAATGGAGAGCAAAAAAAAGCAGGAGTTGCAATCCTAGTCTCTGATAAAATAGACTTTAAACCAACAAAGATCAAAAAAGAGAAGGGCATTATGTAATGGTAAAAGGATCAATGCAACAAGAAGAGCTAATAATCCTAAATAAATATGCACCCAGTACAGGAGCACCTAGATACATAAAGCAAGTTCTTAATGACCTACAAAGACACTTAGACTCCGACACAACAACAGTGGGAGACTTTAACACTCTACTGTCAATACCACACAGATCAATGAGACAGAAAATTACCAAGGACATACAAGACCTGAACTCAGATCTGGACCAAGCAAACCTAATAGACACGTACAGAACTCTCCACCCCACATCCACAGAATATACATTCTTCTCAGCACCACATCACACCTACTCTAAAACTGACCACATAATTGGAAGTAAATCACTCCTCAACAAATGCAAAAGAACAGAAACCATAACAAACAGTCTCTCAGACCACAGTGCAATCAAATTAGAACTCAGGATTCAGAAGCTAACTCAGAACTGCACAACTTGATGGAAACTGAACAACTGGCTCTTGAATGCTGAGTGGATAAATAATGAAATGAAGGCAGAAATAAAGCTGTTATTTGAAACCAGGACACAACATACCAGAATCTCTGGGACACATTTAAAGCAGTGTCTAGAGGAAAATATATAGCAATAAATGCCCACATGAGAAGCAAGGAAAGATCTAACATCAGCACTTATCATCAAAATTGAAAGAGTCAGAGGAGCAAGATCAAAAAAACTCAAAAGCTAGCAGAAGACAAGAAATAACTAAGATCAGAGCACTGAAGGAGATAGAGACACAAAAAAACCCTTCAAAAAAATCAATAAATCCAGGAGCTGGTTTCTTGAAAAGATCAACAAAATAGACAGGCTGCTAGCCAGATTAATAAAAGAGAAAAGAGAGAATCAAATAGATGCAATAAAAAACGATAAAGGGGATATCACCACTGATTCCACAGAAATACAAACTACAATCAGAGATTACTACAAACAACCCTATGCACATAAACCAGTAAACCTGGAAGAAATGGAAAAATTCCTGGATACCTGCACCCTTCCAAGCCAAAACCAAGAAGAAGTTGAAACCGTGAACAGACCAATAACAAGGGCTGAAGTTGAGACAGCAATTAATAGCCTACTAACCAAAAAGAGCCCAGGTCCAGACGGGTTCATAGCCGAATTCTACCAGACATACAAAGAGGAGCTGCTACCACTCCTTCTGAAAATATTCCAAACAATGCAAAAAGAGGGAATCCTTCCCAAATCATTTTATGAGACCAACACCATCCTAAGAGCAAAACCCGGCAAAAACTCAACAAAAAATGAAAACTTCAGGCCAATATCCATGATAAACATAGATGCAAAAATCTTCAATAAAATACTGGCAAACTGATTGCAAAAGGATATCAAAAAGCTTATCCATCACGATCAAGTAGGCTTCAGCCAGGGGATGAAGGCCGGTTCGATATATGCAAGTCTATAAATGTAAACCACCATGTAAACAGAACCAAAGATAAAAACCACATGATCATCTCAATAGATGCAGAGAACACCTTCGGCCCTTTATGCTAAAAGCTCTAAATAAACTAGGTATAGATGGAACGTATCTCAAAACAATAACAGCTATTTATGACAAACCCACAGCCAATATCATACTGAATGGGCAAAAACTGGAAGCATTCCCTTTGAAATCTGGCACTAGACAACAATACGCTCTCTCACCACTCCTATTCAACATAGTATTGGAAGTTCTAGCCAGAGCAATCAGGAAAGAAAAACAAATAAAGAGTATTCAATTAGGAAAGGAGGAAGTCAAATTGTCTCTATTTGCAGACCACATGATTGTATATTTAGAAGACACCATCATCTCAGCCCAAAATCTCCTGAAACTGATAAGCAACTTCAGCAAAGTCTCAGGATACAAAATCAATGTGGAGATATCACAAGCATTCCTATACACCAATAACACACTAAAAGAGAACCAAATCAAGAGAGAACTCCCATTCACAATTACTACAAAGAGAATAAAATACCTAGGAATGCAACTAACAAAGGATGTAAAGGACCTCTTCAAGGAGAACTATGAACCACTGTTCAAGGAAATAAGAGAGGACACAAACAAATGGAAAAACATTCCATGCTCATGGTTAGGAAGAATCAATATTGTGAAAATGGCCATACTGCCCAAAGTAATTTACAGATACAATGCTATCCCCATCAAGCTACCTATGACCCTCTTCACAGCACTGGAAAAAACCACCTTAAATTTCATATGGAACCAAAAGAGAGCCCGCATAGCCAAATCAATCCTAAGCAAAAAGAACAAAGATGGAGGCAGCATGCTACCTGACTTCAAACTATACTACAAGGCTACAGTAATCAATACAGCTTGGTATTGGTACCAAAACAGAAATATAGACCAGTGGAACAGAATGGAGGCTTCGGAGGCAACGCCATACATCTACAACCATCTGATCTTTGACAAACCGGACAAAAGCAAGCAATGGGGAAAGGATTCCCTATTTAATAAATGGTTTAGGGATAACTGGCTAGCATGTGCAGAAAGCAGAAACTGGATCCCTTCCTGACATCTTACACTAAAATTAACTCCAGATGGATTAAAGACTTAAACATAAGACCTAACACCATAAAAACCCTAGAAGAACACCTAGGCAAAACCATTCAGGACATAGGCATAGGCAAGGACTTTATGACTAAAACACCAAAAGCATTGGCAACAAAAGCCAAAATAGACAAATGGGATCTAATTAAACTCCAGAGCTTCTGTACAGCAAAAGAAACAATCATTAGAGTGAACCAACAGCCAACAGAATGGGAAAAAATTTTTGCAATCTACCCATCTGACAAAGGGCTAATATCCAGAATCTACAAAGAACTAAAACAGATTTACGAGAAAAAAATAAACAAACCCATTCAAAAGTGGGCAAAGGACATGAACAGACACTTTTCAAAAGAAGACATATGTGAGGCCAACAAACATATGAAAAATGCTCATCATCACTGGTCATTAGAGAAATGCAAATCAAAACCACACTGAGATACCATCTCACACCAGTTAGAATGGCGATCATTAAAAAATCTGGAGACAACAGATGCTGGAGAGGATGTGGAGAAACAGGAACACTTTTACACTGTTAGCGGGAGTGTAAATTAGTTCAACCATTGTGGAAGACAGTGTGGCGATTCCTCAAGGACCCAGAAATAGAAATTCCATTTGACCCAGCAATCCCATTACTGGGTATATATCCAAAGGATTATAAATCATTCTATTATAAAGACACATGCACACGTATGTTCATAGCGGCACTGTTTACAATAGCAAAGACCTGGAACCAACCCAAATGTCCATCGATGACAGACTGGACAAGGAAAATGTGGCACATATACACCATGGAATACTATGCAGCCTATAAAAAACGATGAGTTCGTGTCCTTTGTAGGAGCATGGATGAATCTGGAAACCATCATTCTCAGCAAACTGACACAAGAACAGAAAATCAATCACTGCATGTTCTCACTCACAGGCAGGTGTTGAACAATGAGAACACATGGACACAGGGAGGGGAGCATCACACACCGGGGTCGGTTGCAGGTATTAGGGGAGGGACAGTGGGGTGTAGGGAGGTTGGGGAGGGATAATATGGGGAGAAATGCCAGATATAGGAGACAGGGGGATGGAGACAGCAAACCACACTGCCATACATGTACCTATTCAACAACTCTGCATGATCTGCACATGTACCCCAGAATCTAAAGTACAAAAAATATGTATATACCTATTTAAAGAAAGAAAGAAACAGTAAAAAAAAAAAAATTCAGAACATATTATATAAAGCCAGCACGCTCTTTATTTCATTTCAATTCCAGTGTAATGTTTTGCAATTAGATTTTTATAAATTTTTTCCTACAGAGTATACTTCATTAAATTTATTCCTAAGGATTTTCTTGTTTCTGAAACCACTTTTAATTGATAATTTTTTCAAATTTTTCTTTAATAATGTTATCAGCACAGAGAAAGGCTACCAATTCCTGTGTATTTTATGTACAACTATTCACCAAATTATCTTATTAAGTCTGATCATATTTTACTGGTACTTTTTGGATAGCATAAGCATACAATCATATCAGCAAAATAAAATGTATTTTTCCTCTTTTCTAATGTTCATACAGATTACTCCTTTTTTTTTCATACTTTAAGTTCTGGGGTACATGTGCAGATCTTGCAGGATTGTTGCATAGGTACACACATGCCATGGTGGTTTACTGTCTCCATCCCCTGTCACCTACAACAGGTATTTCTCCCAGTGTCATCCCCCTCAACCGCCCTGCCCCCTACTGTCCTTCCCCTAGCCCTCCACCCTCCAACAGACCCCAGTGTGTGATGTTCCCCTCCCTGTACCCACGTGTTCTCACTGTTCAACACCCACCTATGAGTGAGAACATACGGTGTTTGGTTTTCTGTTCTTGTGTCAGTTTGCTGAGAATGATGGTTTCCAGATTCATCCATGTTCCTACAAAGGACATGAACTCATCGTTTTTTATGGCTGCATAGTATTCTATGGTGTATATGTGCCACATTTTCCTTGTCCTGTGTTTATCATCGATGGGCATTTGGGTTGGTTCCAGGTCTTTGCTATTGTAGATTATTACATTTTTTAACATCATTTAACATGCTAGAACAAAACTGAATAATGATAATAATGATAATGGAGGACATACCTATTATTAGAAATAACATTAGCATTCCACTGTTAAAATATTTGCTTTTTTAAATATATTTTATTATATTTATGTAATTTAAAAAGGCTGTTGGATTTTATTCAATTTTTTCAGCATCTATTGATTATCATCACTTAATTTTCCTCTTTCAATTTGATAAACCCTACATTATATCCTTTTATTCATGCAGAATTAATTATTTTCAGTTAAAGGCTATTAATTAGTATGTCCTTTGTATTTCAAGAATTCTTATTTAGCATGCTTCCAGTCACTCTATCATTAGCCATTTGGATTTGGTAATATATATTAAAAGGTTTGTTGCTTATAACTGTTTCTTCTTCATAATCTTTCAAGGCCTCAATTCTCATAAGTTTACTGTTTGGTTAGAATCAGTTCAAGTATTTTCCTCAAATAAAGCTAATGAACATTATATTTTCTCAATCTTCAAATATCTAAAAATATTCTGTCAATCTTCAAATATCAAAAATATTCGTAGTTTTAATTAAATTTAGTTTTAACTAAAAATATCCACCTCTGAAAGGTGGAGGAAATTCTGGTTAAGTCACTTACTCATTCATTATTTAATAATAATTTACACCATGTAATAGAGATGAATACAACATGACAAATAAACAGTCCCTGCCTTTAAAGAACACACATATTCCAGCTAAGACAATAAGCACATAAATCAATAAATTAATTAAATATAAATGGTTATAAGACCTAAGAAAAAAATAAGGCAAGGAAAGTAGAACCTTTTATAATACATACATAACAGTCAAGACTGACCTCTGATGATGAAAATAATGGCCATTCATCCGTATACAGTGTTTTCTAAGTGCCGGGTACTATGATATGTACTGGACACACACCAAATCATTCAATCATAAACAACCCTTTGAGGTAGTTACTATTAAAATAAAAATGCTATAACTGAGGCACAAACAGGTTGCTTTACCCAAGGTAAAACAGCATAAGTAGTAGAACCAAGCTGTCTAGCTCTTAACCATTATGTTTTCTTGCTTCTCTGATAATGTGGCATTTCAGTAGACAATGAAAGGAAACGAGGGCAGGAAAGAGAGCCATAAGGTTATATGGAAGAATAGAATACCTAGCAAAAAAAGAGCCACCACAAAAACCTTATAAACTCAAAGAAAAATTGATATAAATACATTTAAATATTTGTATTATAATCTTAGGCTCAAACTTAAAATATGTAGCTGAAACAACAATTCCTCACATGTATAGAAAAATATTTAAGTTTTATCTTATCACTCAAGAATTGATCAGATACAGTACTCAGGATTAAAAAGCTAAAAAGCAAAAAAAAAAAAAAAGGTATCAAGAGTATCTTAATGTGATTTAAAAAAATTTCTTTCTAAAACTAAATACTAGAATTATATAAAGTGAAGAAACAGACACATTCTCAATAAAAATGGAAATAAAACTAGAATAACTGTCTACCACTCCTATGTACCAATACTGTAATGGATCCTTTACACACAATTTCTCATTTAGTCCTTACAATAAGCCTGTGATTCCAATAAATCTATTGTGTCCATTTCATATATAAAGAAAGTAAAATTTAGGAGAATCAGTATATTGCCCTAAAGTTACATAAGAGGAAAAGGGGAAGAAATAAAATACAAATTTGTAAAACATCGTTGTATACTTTAAAGATATACAATCTTCGCCTGTAATCCCAGCACTTTGGGAGGCCGAGGCGGGTGAATCACGAGGTCAAGAGATCGAGACCATCCTGGTCAACATAATGAAACCCCGTCTCTACTAAAAATACAAAAAATTAGCTGGGTGTGGTGGCACGTGCCTGTAATCCCAGCTACTCAGGAGGCTGAGGCAGGAGAATTGCCTGAATCCAGGAGGCGGAGGTTGCGGTGAGCCGAGATCGCACCATTGCACTCTAGCCTGGGTACCAAGAGCGAAACTCCGTTTCAAAAAAAAAAAAAAAAGATATACAATCTTTATATGTCAATATAGCTCAATAAAGTTGGTGAAAATATACGTTTGTATGGATGGCGTGAGCACAGACTATTAGATCCAAGAAAATTAATTTTCTACAGTAAATAAGTTCAGCAAAATTACAGGATATAGGGTAAATCAAAAAAAGTAATTTCCTATTGAAGCTGGACTGTGCAACAGGAAAAAAAACGAGCTTTGGTGCAAAATATGCTTGATTCAAGTCCAGCAGAGGAGCCTAGGGAGTTAACTGAAAAAGGAGTGCTGCTGAGATTAGTATCTGCAGGGTCACTCTTGCAATAACCTTAGTGGATGCACCAGTGACAAAGTTGCTCAGCAACAACAGCAAACTAAAGCAAACATATCTGTTCCTAGTACTGAGAGATCAAAAGGCAACCAACCGAAACTATGTAAAAAAGCTAAAAACCCTACTCCCTTTAAGCCCTCATTCTCTTCTCTTCTTCTCAATAAATACTACTTTTACCTTCTGTTAACTACCTCACTCTTCTTTCTTCCCTGACTTTTTGACTCTGACACCTCCCTACTTGGTCTCTTTTTTCCTTTGCCTTAATCAATCACCTGCTGTTGAACTGCTTTCCTTCCTCTCACCACCAGTTTGGTTTCAAGAGCATTCATAAAATAACTTCATTACCTCCAAATACATTTTGATCTCAAAGGTCATAGCTCTTCTTCCAATATTAGTAATTTAAGAATTATTAATGAGACAAATCCACATGTTAACATAAGATGATTCCACATGTTACAGAGTTAAAAAATGGGTCAAATACATTGACCTGTTTATGTTAAGATACACTGTGGCTTTAGAAAAAAAAATGCCCTAAATACACCATGCACTGCATCAACAACTGCATTAATGACATTTTAGTCCTTTAGATACACAAATACTTATTGTGTTACAATTGCCTATAGTATTTAGTACAATAACATGCTGTAAACGTTTGTAACCTAGGAGCAATAGGCTATACCATATATCCTAGGTGTACAGAAGGCTATATCATCCAGCTTTGTATAAGTTCACACTATGATATTCTTCACAGATTTCTCAGAATGTATTTCCATCATTAAGTGATGCATGACTGTATTAAAAATTATTTCATACAATTTTTCATTCTTTTTGCAAAATTCAAGGAGTAAGATACCACTTATTTAACAAATTTTAACAGGATATTTCAGAAGACTGGTGTCAAAAAGAAACTCAGTTATTGCTTCCATGTCTCTCAGCACTACATTTCTGTTTCATTTGGACTTAATCACACCTCACATATATAAATGATTTGCAAAGGAAAGACAAGTCCTCTACAGTTTACTATCATAAGAATCAGAAACCAGTAATCACACAACGCTTTTAATTCTTATCATATTACCAAAATTTTATCAGAAACAGATGTCAGCAACACAATTTTGATGGAATTCCTTTTTTTTTTTTTTACTTTCATAATAAATTAAGCATTGCTCAATTGAAAAGTTATACTGTCACAGGCCTTGAGGCAATATTAGGTGCTATAATTTGAACCAATGCAGTGTAGAGTTAGCATGCTAGTAGAAAAAAAATTATTAGCAACATTGTTGATAATTATTTAACTGGCGAACTCCAAGTTTTTTAAAAAACAATCAATTAAATATCTAAGAAAACTAATAAAATAACTCAAAGTTTTCTAGATGTATTATTAACATAGAAAAAATAAGTAACATAGCTGCAAAACAGGTGGAAAATATAACCATTAAAATGACTTCCATCCTTTCAATAGGAAGTAGCTTAAAAAAATAAATAAATAAAATAAAAACAAAAAATAAAATGACTTCCAAAGAACAAACCAGGCAAATGGTTTATGTCTCTAAATAAGCTAAAGCCTAGAGATAAAGAAATTTAGTGGATAAAAATGAAAGATAATCTGTACTAACAACAACACTATACAATGAATGAAGATGATGAATGGATAAGCAAAATGTGGTATAACCATACAACTGAATAGTATTTAGCCTTAAAAAGGAAGAAAACCTTGTGTTAAATACAGATGAAGCTTAAGGACATTATGCTAAGTGAAATAAGCCCATCACAAAAAGAAAAATACTCTATGATTACACTTTCAGGAAGTGCCTAAAGTAGTTAAATTATCATAGAGAGAGAAAGTAGAACTACAGTTACCAAGGGCTGGAGGGAGGAAGCAATGGGGAATGGTTACTTAATAGGTAAAAGTTTAAGTTTTGCTAGATGAAAAATAATCTGCAGATCTGCTGTACAACAATTTGAATATACTTAACACTTCTAAACTGAGCACTGAAAAGTGGTTAAGATAGTAAATTTATTATTTTAACCACAATTAAAAATAAACGGTTACATATATATATATAATTGCACTTTAGGTTCTGGGGTACAATGTGCAGAACATGCAGGATTGTTGCATAGGTGCATACATGGCAATGTAGTTTGCTGCTTCCAACCCCCTGTCACCTATATCTGGCACTTCCCCCAACGTTATCCCTCCCCAACCTCCCCAACCCTATGCTGTCCGTCTCTTGCCCCCACCCAACAGACCCAAGTGTGTGATACTCCCCTCCCTGTGTCCATGTGTTCTCATTGTTCAACACCTGCCTGTGAGTGAGAACATGCAGTGATTGATTTTCTGTTCTTGTGTCAGTTTGCTGAGAATGATGGTTTCCAGATTCATCCATGCTCCTACAAAGGACACGAACTCGTTTTTTATAGGCTGCATAGTATTCCATGGTGTATATGTGCCACATTTTCCCTGTCCAGTCTGTCATTGATGGGCATTTGGGTTGGTTCCAGGTCTTTGCTATTGTAAACAGTGCCACAATGAACATACATGTGCAGTGTCTTTATAATAGAATGATTTATAATCCTTTGGATATATACCCAGTAATGGGATTGCTATGCCAAATGGAATTTCTATTTCTAGGTCCTTGAGGAATCGCCACACTGTCTTCCACAATGGTTGAACTAATTTACACTCCCGCTAACAGTGTAAAAGTGTTCCTGTTTCTCCACATCCTCTCCAGCATCTGTTGTCTCCAGATTTTTTAATGATCGCCATTCTAACTGGTGTGAGATGGTATCTCAGTGTGGTTTTGATTTGCATTTCTCTAATGACCAGTGATGATGAGCATTTTTCATATGTTTGTTGGGCCTCACATATGTCTTCTTTTGAAAAGTGTCTGTTCATGTCCTTTGCCCACTTTTGAATGGGTTTGTTTGTTTGTTTCTTGTAAATCTGTTTTAGTTCTTTGTAGATTCTGGATATTAGCCCTTTGTCAGATGGGTAGATTGCAAAAATTTTTTCCCATTCTGTTGGCTGTTGGTTCACTCTAATGATTGTTTCTTTTGCTGTACAGAAGCTCCGGAGTTTAATTAGATCCCATTTGTCTATTTTGGCTTTTGTTGCCAATGCTTTTGGTGTTTTAGTCATGAAGTCCTTGCCTATGCCTATCTCCTGAGTCTTTAATCCATCTGGAGTTAATTTCGGTTTAAGGTGTCAGAAAGGGGTCCAGTTTCTGCTTTCTGCACATGGCGCTAGCCAGTTATCCCTGTATCATTTATTAAATAGGGAATCCTTTCCCCATTGCTTGCTTTTGTCCGGTTTGTCAAAGATCAGATGGTTGTAGATGTATGGCGTTGCCTCCGAAGCCTCTGTTCTGTTCCATTGGTCTATATTTGTTTTGGTACCAATATCATGCTGTTTTGATTACTGTAGCCTTGTAGTATAGTTTGAAGTCAGGTAGCATGCTGCCTCCATCTTTGTTCTTTTTGCTTAGGATTGATTTGGCTATGTGGGCTCTCTTTTGGTTCCATATGAAGTTTAAGGTGGTTTTATCTAGTGCTGTGAAGAGGGTCATAGGTAGCCTGATGGGGACTGCATTCCATCTATAAATTACTTTGAGCAGTATGGCCATTTTCACAATATTGATTCTTCCTAACCATGAGCATGGAATGTTTTTCCATTTGTTTGTGTCCTCTCTTACTTCATTGAGCAGTGGTTCATAGTTCTCCTTGAAGAGGTCCTTTACATCCTTTGTTATTTGCATTCCTAGGTATTTTATTCTCTTTGTAGCAATTGTGATTGGGAGTTCACTCTTTATTTGGTTCTCTTTTAGTCTATTATTGTCGTCTAGCAATGCTTGTGATTTCTGCACATTGATTTTGTATCCTGCGACTCTGCTGAAGTTGCTTATCAGTTTAAGGAGATTTTAGGCTGAGACAATGGGGTCTCCTAAATATACAATCATGTTGTCTGCAAATAAGAGACAATTTGACTTCCTCGTTTCCTAACTATTTCTTTTTCTGTCTGATTGTGCTGGTTAGAACTTCCAATGCTATATTGAATAGGAGTCTGATGGGCTTTCTTTTGTGGGTAACCCGATCTTTCTCTCTGGCTTCCCTTAGCATTTTTTCCTTCATTTCAACCCTGGTGAATCTGGTGATTATGGGCCTTGGGGTTGTTCTTCTTGAGGAATATCTCTGTGGTGTTCTCTGTATTTCTTGGACTTGAATATTGGTCTGCCCTGCTAGTTTGGGGAGGTTCTCCTGGATAATATCCTGAAGACTGTTTTGCAGCTTGGATTCATTCTGTCACATTCAGTTACACCTATCAAACGTAGACTAGGTCTTTTCACATAATCCCATATTTCCTGTAGGCTTTGTTCATTTCTTTTCATTCTTTTTTCTCTAATCTTGCCTTCTCATTTTCTTTCATTAAGTTGATCTTCAATCTCTGATATCCTTTCTTCTGCTTCGTCGATTCGGCTATTGAAACTTGTATATGCTTCGCGAAGTTCTCATGTTGTGCTTTTCAGCTCCATTAAGTCATTTATATTCTTCTCTAAGCTGTTTATTCTCATTGGCATTTCATCAAACCTTTTTTCAAGTTTCTTTGCATTGGGTTAGAACATGTTCTTTTAGCTCAGAGAAGTTTGTTATTACTCACCTTCTGAAGCCTGTTTCTGTCAATTCATCAGACTCAGTCTCCATCCAGCTTTGTTCCCTTCCTAGTGTGGAGTTGTGATCCCTTGGAGGAGGTACGGCATTCTGGTTTTTGGTGTTTTTATCCTTCTTGCGCTGGGTTCTTCCCATCTTTGTGGATTTATCTACCTGGGGTCTTTGTAGTTGGTGACTTTCGGATAGGGTCTCTGAGTGGATGTCCTTTTTGTTGATGTTGAAGTTATTTCTTTCTGTTTTTTAGTTTTCCTTCTAATAGTCAGGCCCCTCTGCTGTAGGCCCCCTGGAGGTCCACCCAGATCCTGCTTTCCTGGGAATCACCTACAGGGGCTGCAGAACAGTAAGGGTTATTGCCAATTTCTTCTTCTGTTATCTTTGTCCCAGAAGGATACCCTCCAGATGTGAGCCTGAGCTCTCCTTTATGAGGTGTCTCTTTGGATATACAGGAGTCGGGGAGCTGCTTGAAGAGACAGTCTGTCCCTTATAGGAACTCAAGTGCTGAGCTGTGAGCTCTGTTGTTCCGCTTAGAGCTGCTGAGCAGGTACGTTTAAGTCTGCTGCAGCGGAACTCATAACTGCCTTTTTTCCCCAGGTGCTCTGTCCTGGGAAGGTGGGGCTTTATTTACAAGTTCTTGAAGTGCTGCTGCCTTTTTCAGAGATGTCCTGCCCAGCAAGGAGGTAGCCTAGTCACAGTCTGCCAGCAGAGGCACTGCTGACTTGCCATGAGCTCTGCCCAGCTGCTATGTGAACTTCCTTGCAGTTTTGTTTAGAGAGGTATAGTTAGAACTGCCTCGGTAATGGTGGTCTGCTTCAGTAATGGTGGATTACCTCGGTAATGGTGTACTGCCTCAGTAATGGCAGATTGCCTCCTTAATGGTGGACTGCCTCAGTAATGGCGGACTGCCTCGGTATTGGCAGTCTGCTTCAGTAGTGGTGGACTGCCTTGGTAATGGCTGATGCCCTTCCCCCCACAGAGCTGGACCATCCAGGGTCCAGCTGCACTTGCTGTGAAACTCTCAATCCAGAGCGTTTCAGATTGTTGGTCTTTGTGGGGGTGGGACCTGCTGAGCCAGATCACCTGGCTCCATTTCAGCCCCCTTTTTTTTCAGTTGAATGTGTGGCTCTGTCTCCCAGGTGTTCCAGCCACCAGTTGAAAGGCCGCCCAGATTTGTGTGTTTTTGTGCAGAGACCTGCTGTGCTGGCTGAAACAGCCATGCTAGAAACTCATGGCACTTTTCAGCCCAGGAATCTTCTGGTCTTTGGGCAGTAATAACTCATTTAGAAATGCGGTGATCACTCACCCTCCTCATTGTTCTCACTGGGAACTGCACTCCAGAGCTGTTCCTATTCGGCCATCTTGGATCATCCAAATTCAATCTTGTACAAGATGTATTCCAAAATAAAAGTTTTTTTTTTTTTAAAAAGAAGGTAGAGTAAAAATGGAAGATCTGTAGCACAATTTTTCTTACGGGCAAAGAAATGGTACATCTTACAGGTAAAACATGTATGTTTTTTGTTACAACTTTAGGGAAGCCAAAGGTTTAATATCTGATGCCCAATCAATGTGATATAGCAGCTCTTTCCATATCAGTTCTGACAAACACTATCAAATTTATTTCTTAAAACTTTCCCTTAGCCATATTCATTTACTCCTATCCCACCAATGTTGTAGGATTCCAAGCCAAGACCATCTGCTTTGAAGCCCTTCACCAATGCAATCAGTACCCAATATACAACTTGCCATCCAGTATTTGTCAGTCAAAATACCACATTAGGTTGCCCTTCCCTTTCTCTTCACTTTCCCATCATCACTGTAGAAGCCCCTGCTACCTGGGACTTCCTCTCCATCCTCAAAAATAAAGAAAAAATTAATACATTCCCAGATAAACAAAAACTGAGAGAATTCATTGCTAGCACACGTGCCCTGCAAAAAACACAAAATAAGCTCTTCAGGTAGAAATGAAAGGACACTAGAGAGTAACTTGAATCTACCCAATGAAATCAAGAGTACAGCAAAGGTAACTACAGAGGTAAATGTAAAATATAGTATAAATGTCTTTTTTTTCTTTTCTTTGTAACTCTTTAGAGCTCTCTCCTACCATAAATATAAATTACAATTTTTTAAATGTCAGGCTACAGTTTAATAGGTAAACACTGAATCTGTTTTAAAAAGTAAGTTTTGTATTTCACTTCTAGAATAGAGACAGTTAAAGGAAATACAGCATCTTTGAAAATAATGAAATGCTTCAAAGCAACCTTGTGGTAGATGAACTACCCTTCTACATGTCATAGATATATAGTACTCTTATAACTTGATCATTTGGCTCAATGAAGTTTTAAAACTCTAACCTCATCTTATTTTATCTCTTTTATATCTCTGGAATCTGTCCCTTTTTCTCTGACACCACAGCTAATAACTTAATCCAAGGTATCATCATTTCTCCCCTGGATTACTGGCAGTCTTCTAAAGGGTATTCCTAACATTAGTCCTGCTTTACTCTAATCCATTTCCTACACTGATGTCATTAGTGATGTAACAGCAACAACAAAAATCAGATACCATCATTCTACTCAAAATTTTCAAGTGGCTTTCCATAATCTTCAGGGGAAACATTTAAATTCCCAAATAATATGCAGGTCAGGACATGATCAGTACCTCTGTCTCCAGCATTAGAATCACCACATACATAAATAATCTATACCCACCTTCTCTGCTGTAACCCTTAACAGCTATTTAAAATAGGATCCCAGAATACCACACACCTACCTTTATACATGCTACCTTCTCTGATTAGAAAAACCTGACCTGGTACCACACCCCCATCTCTACTTCTTTACTCTTCAGGACTCAGTGCCTATACCTACAACCACCCTAACTCCCAACAATGCTGAGTTATATCATCTCATAGATTCTAGTCATAATTACCATAGTACTTACCAAAATGTACTACAAACACCTACTTGCTATGTATTTATCTCACAGACTATAAGCTACTTGAGCATAAGAACTGTTTTCTTACTCCTATTTTTTATCCCTAGTATATGCACAAAATGCCTGCCATGAAGTAAGTGGTTAATCAATGTTTGAAAAAATGAACTAAAGGATGAAGCAGGTTGTACACTGAGAGACCTATGGAGAAGCTATTCAATTTTTACTATCTATAACAAAAACAAACATCAAAATTAATAATCTGGTAAAACTGAAATACCAAAATTAATCTTTACTTTGTAATCAGTAAAAATAAGTAAATAATCAATATACTACTGTGGTTCTTAATTTTTGTAGCTCATTCTTCAAGCTCATTACAACCAGGAAATAAGCTTCTTTCAAATTGTGATGCAGAATTCCAAAGTAACCTTACAGCAAATTAAACAATATGATCTATGATCCATATGTAGGCCTTGACTATTAAACTTATTTTGTCTTATTAACAGTGTTGGAGGGATTTTTTAACACCATGGATTAAAAAATGAAAATGAAATTTTTAAGGTGGAAAACTAAAGCTTAAATAACATTCTTATTAGTGCTTTTGCAATTGTGTTATGAAGCCTTTGAAACTGCAAAATTTCCAGCAGACCTAAACATGTATAATGTGCTATATGTCAAGTTGTATTTCTAAGGTAGGAGAAAAGTTACATGTCTTTAATACTTTCTCCTTTAGATTAAATGTTTTCTTATATATAAAATAGAGCAAAAATAGTACCTCTTGCTCAAAAGATTGTTGAGAAGACTAGAATTCACATATCACACTTTTGCCTCACACACAATAAAAACTTTGTACATGTTTAGGTGTTATTATTACTATAATTATTATGATATGTCCAAGTACCAAAACATTACCAGTAGTATGCTTTTCAGAGGAAAAAAGAGCACACCATTCAGGTAAGTTTACATTTATTAATGAATATATCTACACACCAAACCTGTCCCCATTTCTTTCTACTGATTCCCATCTAATTGAAGAAAGATTTGAGTAGTATTCTACTGTAGATTGGCTCTTAAATCATTTCTCTAATAAAGTCCTATGAAAATTTAACCACCACCAAAAAAGGTGGGATCAGCACTTAACTGCAATCCTGAATTACAATATGAATGATCAGATATTACCCCAGTCTGGGTCTTCATTTCTTCATTTGTCCAAAGGCAATCACAGTACCTATCTGATCTCATAGGGTTAACTGTGAGAATTTAAAAATTATAATTTGTATAGAATTGTTTGCTAAGCTTGAAAATATTTCATAAATACAGGTTAATACTACGATTGCTGTAAAATGCCAAATAATATATATTCCACATTTTAAGTAGATTGTCCTTGCTTCCTTCAGAACCAGGTCTTGACTTTTTAGCCCAACTTTATTTGGTTTGGATATATACACAGACATCTTTTTTGTTTTTTGAGACGGAGTTTTGCTTTTTGTTACCCAGGCTGGAGTGCAATATGATCTCAGCTCACCGCAACCTCCGCTTCCTGGGTTCAGGCAATTCTCCTGCCTCAGTCTCCTGAGTAGTTGGGATTACAGGCACACGCCACTGTGCCCAGCTAATTTTTTGTATTTTTAGTAGAGACGGGGTTTCACCATGTTGACCAGGATGGTCTCGATCTCTTGACCTCGTGATCCACCAGCCTCAGCCTCCCAAAGTGCTGGGATTATAGGCGTGAGCCACCGCGCCTGACCCACACAGACATCTTATAAGGTGCTCCCTCCAAGGATACCTTATATTACTATGCATAAGAAATGCTTTCCATATTAACTGAAAAGAGATGAAATGAACTAACAAGTTCCCCTAAAGCATAAATGACTAAGAGGAGAGAGAATTATCTCTGGCTTTGAGGATTCTCTTTTTTTTTTTTCCTTTCTTTTTTTGATTATACTTTAAGTTCTGGGGTACACATGCAGATTGTGCAGGACTGTTACATAGGTATACACTTGCCATGGTGGTTTGCTGCCTCCATCCCCCATCATCTATATTAGGTATTTCTCCTAATGTTATCCCTCCCCAATACCCCCACCCCCTGCTATACCTCCCCAATACCCCCACCCCCTGCTATACCTCCCCTAGGCCCCCAACCCCTAACAGGCCCCAGTGTGTGATGTTCTCCTCCCTATGTCCATGTGTTCTCATTGTTCAACATCCACTTATGAGTGAGAACATACGGTGTTTGGTTTTCTGTTCTTGTGTCAGTTTGCTGAGAATGGTGGTTTCCAGCTTCATCCATGTCCCTGCAAAGGATATGAACTCATCCTTTTTTATGGTTGTATAGTATTCCATAGTGTGTATGTGCCACATTTTCTTTATCCAATCTAACATTGATGGGCATTTGGGTTGATTCCAAGTCTTTGCTATGTAAACAGTGCCACAATGAACATATGTGTGCATGTGTGCATGTGTCTTTATAACAGAAAAATTTATAATGCTTTCAGTATATACCCAGTAATGGGACTGCTGGGTCAAGTATCTAGTTATAGCAAGTAGTTAACTAAAAATAATCTTAGAAACATGGATCCTAATTCCTACCCTAAATCCCACTAGGACACAACATTCTTATAATTATATGTACTCTGCTTTCTTGCCAAGGCACTCATTACTAAGAAGGCCAACTCCAGAAAGAATGAAGAATGTAAGGATATATGTGAACTAACTTAAATTCCTACTGTGTGTCAGATACCATCTTTACCTACTTTCTAATTTAACTCTCAAAACAAACTTGAAAGGTATTACAGCTATTTACAGATGATTGAGTTACTTATTTCACAGAGATAGTATAGAGAGAACAAAATGCTAAAACTAAAAGTCTGACTTCAAAGCCAGTTCTTTCTATTTCACCACACTATTGATCCCGTGAGGCAGAATCCAAAATTTTAAAATGTCACCAGAGGGTTGTATCCCCAGTGAAGTAGCTGGTTACATAAACTATCAAGGTTTCTTTTTGTTTGTTTGTTTTTTGAGATGGGGTCTTGCGCTGCTGCCTTGGCTTGATTGCAGTGGCACAATCACAGCTCATTGCAGCCTCAACCCTCCCAGGCTCAAGGTATCCTCCCACCTCAGCCTCTGAAGTAGCTGGGACAACAGGCATGTGCAACTAATTTTATTTTTTGTAGAGACAAGGTCTCACTATGTTGCCCAAACTGGTCTCAAACTCCTAGGCTCAAGTGATCCTCCTACCTCAGCCTCCCAAAGTGCTGTGATTATAGGCATGAGCCACCACACCCAGTACCCATCATGATTTTTAAGGAAACTTCAACATGAGTTCTTCTAGTCCTTTTTAAATGATAGACACTGTCAAGAAATAAATTTTTCCTAATAACTGGCTTATCCAGGTAGAAAACTGACTCCTTATTCAAATGGCATTCTATTAAACTAGAATAATCTCCTTAACCTTGACACAATGGTTTTTGTAAATGTTAAAAAAAAAAAAAAAAAAAAAAGACTGAGGTATTCTGATTCATCCAAGGACATTTTCTCTATTAGCCTAGTAACATATAGAATAAAGTAATACACAAGAAAGCCTGGGATAGACAAGTAATTATTCAGCCACATGCTTCTCAATAAGAAAAATGATTTATCTACTATAAGAAAAAGTAATCTTACACTAAAAAGCAGCAGAATATTGCTTGTAATAGATGTTAAATATTCAATGTCTTTGTTAGTTCTATAGAAAGTTATACCTAATCAAGTTAAGTTTAGAGATTTAGTCTCATAAATATTTCTATAACAAATGGGATATAACCTACATTTCTTAACACACAAGGCAAATGTAAATAAAACAAAGATTTGCTGGTGTATATTCCCAACTCTTTCAAAGTAAACCAAAATTTTCCTATACAAATTTTCCTTTGGAGAACACAGGAACAAATCCCATCTGATTAAGAAAATTGTCAAAAAAACACATGTTGATCTAACACGTCTGGCTCAGTTTGCCTATTATAAACAATTCTGGTCTCTGGGTGTGAAAAACTAATAATTTTCAGAAGTCTCAATTATCCACAACTAAAAAAGATAGAATAATGAAATTTTACAATGTCCCAAACATATAAATCAATCACAGAGCAGGTAGAAAAAATGCTAGAAGAGGTAACATTTGTGCCGCTTTACCTCTCTCTCACAGGAGTCTCAACAGTATAAACCTTAATTCATATATCTTCACTACCTAGAACCTTCCAGAAAAAAGGATCATATTGTCTTTTTTAAAAATCTGTTGTAAATAACTGAAGGAAAGCAAGCAGAGCTTTCCAAAAAAACTGAGTCCAGATATTTTTCCTATTGTTGCTGTCATTCACTTTTCTAATTTCTCATTTTAATTCTAATAAAAACTTTAGCATAACTGAGAAAGACAAACTAAAACTACTCAGGGATTTTTATGCAAAACTTCCAATTATGTGTCCTAAACTCTTCTACTCCAACATGAATTCACAAACTCTGACAGATGTTTTATAACTCTGTTTAAATATTCAGTCAGTAAAAGGATGAAATTTTTAAAAAACAGAATGATTTCATTCTTCTCAAAAACCAGGGTGGTCTATGGGCAATTTTAGTACTAGTGGTGTTGCCGGGGGAACAAAATGAAAACAGGTGTCATCAAATTCAAATTAAAGATTTAGTTCTATTTTAAACCACCTTAAACAATGTTTCCATAAACTTTCTAACTGATACTACTATAAATTTGACAATATTTTATAACAAGAAAAGGATTATAAATTGTCTATAGACCATCAAATTTTAACTGTAACAAATTTTGACTGATTGGCAACACTTCCTTTTAAAAAACTTTTTCATTAAATATGCAGCATCATTTTAAAATCTGAATGAGTAAAAGGCAAGTCAAAATAAGAAAAGAGAGCAAATATAGACTGACAGCCTTTTCTGAAAGATTTTACTTTGTTTTGAGCCCATGCTGTTTTAAACATAAAAATGAAGTACAAAACAAACGTAAATTCACAGCATATAAGGAAAACGTTATATAATTAGTAACATGAAAATCGTAACTCTTCCTCATAAACATAACTATAATATTTAATGTTAAAAAAATCCATTTTTTGTTTCTTAATTTGGTAATGAAAAGAGTATAAATATTTGGTTTCTACCATTAAGTAGCACTTATTTTTGCTCTTAAAAGAGATAATGAAGCAAGTGGCTCACTATAAAAAAGTTAATCGTTTAAAAATATATTACAGTATGAGACATTTTCTCAGTTATTTAATACAGTTTCAGTGACAAAATACACTTGATTTTGTTAAATGACCATATAAGAAATTTTTAAATGCTAATATTGCATATTGGTTAATGTTCTTCTTAATAAAACTGTTTAAGATTCTTTCAGAATGGATTAAATACTTTGTTCCCAGTGAGGATTCTACATACAGGTAAGATGAGTTGTACATTCTTCAGTATTAATTTAAACAGAAGTGATTTCTCTTTGTATCAGTTTTGACACATGAAAACTTTTTAAGCTTTTAGGGGCATTTAATCTTGCACTAAGGAGAGTCCTTTTATATTGATTGTGAATAATCAAATTCCACTGCCATTTCAAATCTTTCAGACAGTTCAAAGATTTATTTTTAGCAGTGCTTTACAGAAGCACAAGAAGTTGGTTCACTAGTGTGGAATCATAACTTACTAGTTGGATTCCTTCCAATACTTACTAGTTTCATCAACTAGTTTTCAAAAAAGCTTAAAATTTCAGTATTAATAGATAAATGTCTTTGAAACTAATATTTCTAGCTTCAAGTTTTCCCCCTTAAATTGTATTTATAAAAATAATATGAATAAAGTATTTTTTCAGATTAGTACATGTATTTGAATCACAAAAGAAAAATATACAGTATTATATAATATTGAGCAATGTAAAACTTCCTTTATAGTTACAGTTTCAAGTAATCTCACTTGTGTGTAATTATGAAATTACTATACTCATCTACTGCTTACTTTGAAAGTGATTAATCAAAGTCAGAGAAAGCCAACCATCAACTGAAGTGTGTTTCAAATTTCCTTCTCAGAGGCACATCAAAAAAAGATGAGTCAATTTTACTTTAATTAAAACCTCATTTAAGAATATGAAATAAATGTTTTCTATTGAATTCCAATTATATTTTAATTGTGTTCAGCTTTCAAACTGCCTCTGCTACTTGATTACACGTGCCAAATTAATCTTTCTTCTGAATCATATAAAGTTATAAAAACAAAATACCTAGATTTTTTTTATTGTTCTAGTGTGTATTGTTCTAGAGGCAAGACTCCTCTACTTGATCATAACACCAAGCCTACCCTTAGCTGACAGTTCAGATGTGTGTTTTTTGTTGGTTAAAATACAGGAAGACATCCTTTGTATAAATTTGACTAATTAATCAAAGAATAAGAAGGCAGGGGAAAGAAATTTATCTAAAATATTTTTTGACTAATACACAGCAGTCTTCCAAAAATTGAAAGTGGAATTTTTAGAGAAACTACTTGTTCTAACATGTTCTCTCAGGGTGCTTCACAGGGATTGTCAAGGAAGTATCCCCAAAAAATCAATGAACACCCTGAATACAGGGTCTTTAACAGAATCAAGCAACATGTTACACAACTGAAAGTAACAAAGTATCAATCCCTACAACACTTGTGTCAAACAAATCTGTTTCTCCTTTCACCTTACTTACCTCCTTTCTCCTACCTTGTTCTATTTATGGCCTAGCCCTTCGAAGATACCCAAACACAAGAAAGATTAAAGATGCCTTTTACATGACAGAAGAAATAACTCACTGATAAAATAAAGAGATGTTCAGAAGGCTGTAGCTGCTAGCATTCTTCAACCATAAGCTTCTCCACCTGTATCTGTAGTAGATAACTGTACTTTTAGATAACTTTTAACCCTTTTGAAGGGTTTCAGGTTAACAAATATTTGAAAAATAGTATTCACTACACTGTATTATAAAAATGAATAGAGGTCAGGTGCAGTGGCTCATGCCTGTAAATCCCAGCACTTTGGAAGGCCAAAGTAAGTGAATTACTTGAGTCCAGGGGTTTGAGACCAGCCTGGGCAACATGGTGAAACCCCATCTCTACAAAAATATGCAAATATTAGCCAGGTATAGTGGTGTGTACCTATAGTCCCACCTACTCCAGAGGCTGAGGCAGGCAGGTGCCTAGGCTGAAGGGGTTGCAGTGAACTGTGATCGCATCCCTGCTCTACAGCCTGGGTTACAGAGTGAGGCCCGGTCTCCAAAAAAAAAAAAGAAGAAAAGAAAAAGAAAAGGAAAGAAGTGCTGACTCAGAAAAGTACTAACTTGTGATAAG
Organism: Aotus nancymaae; assembly: GCF_030222135.1. Classification (NCBI taxonomy): domain Eukaryota; kingdom Metazoa; phylum Chordata; class Mammalia; order Primates; family Aotidae; genus Aotus; species Aotus nancymaae. The sequence continues at coordinate 47,670,890 of NW_026988450.1, forward strand.
AAGCAATAATCTAGATGCAAATAAAAATCATTAGATTTAATATAACATCTTTAGGCTCAAATGGAAGCTCACTAAATATTAATTAAGTCAATCAACATTGACAGAGGCAGGAAGCAGACAAATCCTAGGCAGACAGGGTGAAACTCCACCTTCAAGCCAAAAACAGCCTGAAACCCGTGACCCAGAGAGAGAACTGTTTGCCTGCTCTTTCGTGATTGGTTCTTTCTGAATAATGCTTTTTAACTATTCAAATGTTGCCTTTTCCAATACTACCTATGGCCCACAGCCCCCAATCCTATGCCTATAAAAACCCCAGATCCAGCCACACTGAGAGAGATGACCCAACTTAGGGTGAGAGATCACCTGCCTCTCCCCTGTCTAGACTCAGAGCTGCTTCATCATTCAATAAAATTCTCCACCCTCATCATCCTTCAACTGTCATCGTGACCTCATTCTCCTTGGACGTGGGACAAGAACTCTGGACTCACTGAATGCTGGGACTGAGTGTGCAGTCAGGTGGCTGTGGGATCTGCACTGGAGTTCAAGCCAGACTTGGCCCGGCAGGCTTGAATACATGGGGCACCTCCTCCTGCAAGCCCCACAAAGGGGCCAAAAATCCTGCATCAACACTATTTAAATGTTAAAGGAAAAGTCAATATAAATAACATGTATAACATGCTAAAAATATATTACTGATAAGGCAAAATGAAATTAGAGAATGTACAGTAAAGCTCTCTGGGATAAGAATCTTCTCTTATAACATTTTTGTCAATGGCTAAACTTCCAGAAACATCTATGAAATTAAGGACAGCCTTTGTGAACAGAAGGGCTAACTCCTTACATGGAGACTTAGCATCCAGAACTATTGTCTGAATCCATCTGAGCAGGAAAAAACCCACTTCCATGGGGAGGAGTAAAGCAGAGACAAAGTTGATTACAGTTAGATACAAATGGAAATGTCACAAATTACATAAAAGCTCATACATAGAAGAAATTAGCAATGTGGTTATTTGTATGCATACAAAGATAGCAGGAAATAAAATATTTTATGCCATATGAAAACAACATGTTTAAGAACTCGCTGATAAAGTTCTCTGAGATAAATGTTGAGGTTTTTATATACACATTTTTAGTTTTGGGTTTTTTGTTTGTTTTTTGTTTTTTTGAGACAGGGTCTCACTCTGTCATCCGGGCTAGAGGGCAATGGTGCAATCATGGCTCACTGCCGCCTCAACCTTCTGAGCTGAAAAGATCTTCCCACCTCAGCTTCCAGAGTAGCTGAGACCACAGACACACATCATCACACCTGGCAACTTTTTAAAAATCTCTTATAGATAACTGTGATATGGTTTAGCTCTGTATCCCCACCTAAATCTTACCTTGAATTGTAATAATCCTCATGTGTCAAGGGTGGGACCAGATGGAGATAACTGAAACATGGGGACATTTCCCTCCTGCTGCTCTCATGACAGTGAGTGAGTTCTCATGAGATCTGGTGGCTTTATAAAGGGCTTCCCCCTTTGCTCACCACTCATTCTGTCTCCTGCCATCCTGTGAAGAGATGCCTTTCACCATAATCGTAACTTTTCTCAGGCCTTCCCAGCCATGTGGAACTGTGAGTCACTTAAACCTCTTTTCTTTACATATTATCCACTCTCGGGTATTTATTCACAGCAGTGTGAGAACAAACTAATACAGACAGGGTCTCTCAAACTTGCCCAGGCTGGCTTTGAACTCAAGCAATCCCCAACCTCGGCCTCCCAAATACATAGTCCTAGCACTTTGGAGGGTGAGACAGAGGGGTGGGGGGTAGCGGAGGGGATTGTACCAAGGGGTTTCAGGTCACAATGAGCTATGATCACACCACTGCACCCCAGCCTGGGCAACAGAGAGAAACCTTGTGTGGGAAAGAAAGAATTTCTTTTTGTTTTGTTTTACAGTTTTGAGAAAGATCTTTTCTATAGAATCATATATCTGATATTGCAATATAATGACTCAGAAATTTGTTTTACATAAAATCTCTCATCTACATGTCATCAAGCTACTTACTTAAACAACATCACCATCTCTTCCACAGGCTCTAGCACATTTAGAAAAGAAAGAGGTTTGAGGTTTTGTTTTGTTTTCTTTCCTGTGCTCAAAAGTTCAGCTAAATAAAGAAACAATTATTTTCCCAAAGGTTTCAAAGCAATTCCCTCTGTAAATCAAAAGAATGCTTTCCTATTAGCCAAACCATATAATTTAAGATGATTTAACTTTTCTCTAAGAAAAAAGCGAAAAGTTAGGTGGTAATACGGTTAATGACCAAAATTCTAGAAAACTGCCAAATTCTGGCACATTCTGATGATCAAGTTATTACTATTTAGTGGAGATGGGGGGCACTCATGAAGAACTTTTTATGCAGGTTTAAATTTTACATACAGAGAAGACATATAATTATTGTGAAATACTTAAAGGGATCCAAGAAAAAGCTATTTTTTTTTTTTACTCACTTTTCTCAGCTACACATTTCTTTGAACAAAAATAACAACAAAACAACAATAACAACAACAACAAAATGCACATTTGCTGATTTTGGGTGGTATTTAGTTCCAAAAATATCAAAAATATCAGAAAGAACATGTTTATATTTAATGTTTGGCATTACATATTTTGGTTATGGCTTCTAAACTTTTTCATAGCCCAGACACTCAACTATTCAACCTAAATTTTTCCAGTTGCCTCAATGTTACATAATTCCCTTTTCAATTTTGTTCAGTCATACTCAGGACCTACTTTATACAAGGATGAATAAAACACTATTTTACATCTAGGTTACAAGATCAGGATATAAAGTACAGTGTCTGGGTTCTAATCCTGGTTCTACCAATTACTAGTTCTTTATTCTCTCTATACCTTACTTTTATCATCTGTAAGCTGTAGATAATAGTAATAATACCTACAAAATAGGGTTTGATGTGAGAATTAAGTAAGTCAGTATTCACAAAATACTTAGAACACAACCATAAAAAGGAATAAAATGCTGATGCATGCTACAACATAAATGAACATCGAAAACATTATGCCAAGTAAAAGAAGCCAGAAACAAGGGTCACATATTGCATGACTCCATTTAGATAAAATATATAAAATAGATAAATCCATAAAGACAGAATACAAACTGGAGGTTGCCAGGATTGGGGGTGGGTGGGGTGGGGAGTAAAGAATGGGGATAAAATGCTTAAGAAGTACCAGGCTGTATTTTGGAGTGAAATAAATGTTTTAGAACTAGATAAGAGTTCTGAATGCCATTGAACTGTTCACTTTAGAGTGGTTAATTTTATGTTATATGAAATTCATCTCAATAATTTCACATTTTAAAAAAAGAAATTTAAAAAAACAATTTATAGACACCATCTAAAAAAATACTTAGAACAATGGTAGTGATACAAAATGAGTTCAGTAAATGTACACTATAATAATTATCAATGCCACATAAACTGGTAAATATGTAGAATACTATGTTACATTCCAAAGATTCAAATAATATACATAGGTTTGGAGTTTCTGTTATTTTAACAATTTATTTCTTTTAAATTCAGCATGAAATTATGTAGTTCATTTACAAGGAACTCTCATTTTCTCCAAAAGAGACACTCAGAGAGAAAATACATATGAAAAATGACAACTAAAAATTTATTTTGCATATTTACTGCTACATATCATCCAAGTTATGTTATTTTAACATACAGTGCTTATGTGTTAAACTATCTGGGAAATAAAGAGATGAATCATGAAGAATATACACACAAAATGACAACTAAAGAATTATTTTGTAAATTTAACCCCACAAATTGTAAATATTATATTGTTACATTTGGTTGTTTAAACAATATAATATATAAAATACCACTAAAAGACTCATTCGCATATTTACAAACTCAATAAAGGGCTCAATTTGTGATGAATCAGAGAAAATAAGAAAACATCTTCATAATGGAATACAAAAATGGAATTTAGAGCTGGATCAGCCTGGAGAAAGCAAATTTAAAAAGGACAAAATCATAAGGCTAGATTTGTGGATATTAGAAATCAAGGAATTCATTTTCCTTTTTTGAGGCCAAAGAAAAAGGTAAAAGTAAGGCTGGGAGCAGTGGCACACGTTTGTAATCCTAGCACTTTGGGAGTCCGAGGCAGGTGGATCACAAGGTCAAGATATCGAGACCATCCCGGCCAAATGGTGAAATCCCGTCTCTACTAAAAATACAAAAATTAGCTGAGCGTGGTGGCACATGCCTGTAGTCCCAGCTACTAGGGAGGCTGAGGCAGGAGAATCGCTTGAACCTGAGAGGCGGAAGTTGCAGTGAGCTGAGATCACACCATTGCACTCCAGCCTGGTGACAAAGCAAGACTCTGTCTCAAAACAATACAATTTAAAAAAGGTAAAAGTAAAAAAAAGTATTCTATGTATCAAACTTAACACATTTATACTATAGTTTAAAGAATATGTCAACAAATGAAGAGATCCCAAATAATTATAGCAGCCAAAAGATTGAGTCTAAAAACACTTCACTTCAAATTAAAAGCTATTAGAAGAGACTATGAGGCACTTTCTATTAATATCTCAAAAGAAAAACCATGAAATATTCAAAAGGAAGAGAATAATTCATATTTTCCATTTCTTTGCCTCATATATTTGTGTTACTATTAGAAGGCTGTCTTTTGGTTTTCTTTGTCATGCCTAATGTTTGTCTTATAAATTTCCACTAAATGTGTTACCAAAAGTTCCTGTTGGGAATGGTAACTACATTTCAAATACATATTTATAAACAACAAAAGAGAAAACTGTCATTAATTTTAATATGAAATTAAATTATTAGAATAAACTTTCAAATATATGTTGACAGCAGTCAAAGAATTGTGGCATGACGCATGTAACTTTCACTGATTCAAAAGCACAGAGTTTAGGTCAAGCTCCTTAAAACAGCCAAATGTTTCAAGAAGTGAAGAAAAATATACATAAAGTGCTTTATCAATAAAAGTAGTTCAAATGAGCAAGGCTTGTGGAAAATAAAGCATTGTACAGATTTTATATCACACATGCCAAGACTGTTAATTACACTACACTATATATGAGAAAGAACTCTCCAACTACAATAATTGTTATATTAAAAATATGCATGCAGAAGACAAAAAAAATTAAAAAAAAAAAGAAAAGTATGCATGTTATCTTTTTCTGTGAAGATCTTTAAACAAATAAGTCAGCTAGCTTCCTGAAATGATAAAACTGTGATTCAACCTAAACATAAAGATGTGATTTTCTTGCACATCATGAGTTCCATGAATCTTTGAATAAAAATAGTATGCATTCTATATGCCATCTTATCTGTATGTCTATTAAAAAAAGGGATTGGCTGAGCTATGAAAAAAATGGTGGTTCCTCAAAAAAGTAAGCATGAAATTATCATGTGATCCAGCAATTCCACTTCTGGGTATACACCTAAAAGAATTAAAAACAGGGACTCAAACAAGCAAGGACTCAGAATTAGAAGCAGGGACTCAATTTGTATGCCCATATTCATACAAAGCACAATTCACAAGAGCCAAAAGGTGGAAACAATTCAAATGTCCATCAACAGATGAACAGATAAAATGGTATGTATGCATAAAATAAAGTATTATTCAGCCATAAAATGGAAATGAAATTCTGAAAGATATAAGATGAATGAACCTTGAATACACTGTGCTATATAAAAGCAGCCAGACACAAAAGGACAAATATTTTTTGATTCCACTTATATGAGGTACCTAAAATAGTCAAATTTATAGAAATAGAAAATAGAATGTTTGTAACTTGAAGCTAGAGGAGAAAGTAGTAGGAAGTAACTGTTTAACCGGCATAGAGTTTCAGTTTGGGATGATGTAAAGTTCTAGAAGTGAACAGTGGTGATGGTTACAGAGTAATATGAAAGTATTTAATGCCACTTTAAAACAGTTAAACGGGTCCAGGCGCAGTGGCTCATGCCTGTAATCCCATCACTTTGGGAGGCCAAGGCAGATAGATCACCCAAAGTCAAGAGTTGGAGACCATTCAGCCTGATCAACCTGGTGAAACCCTGTCTCTACTAAAAATACAAAAATTAGCCAGCCATGATGATATATGCCTATAATCCCAGGTAATTGGGAGGCTGAGGCAGGAGAATAGCTTGAACCTGTGAGGCAGAGTTTGCAGGGAGCCAAGATGGCACCACTGCACTCCAGCCTGGGCTACAGAGAGAGACTCTATCTCAAAAAAAAAAAAAAAAAAAAAGGTTAAAATAGTGAATTTATGTTTATTTCCACGATATTTTTAAAAGCTGGTTAAGGTCTTTCAGTAATTGGCTTCACTCTAAATTATTTTTAAGGCATATCAGAATATAGTTGTTCAGAGGCTTCTAAATACTTTGTAAGCAACTGAACCACCACTACAGCTAACCAGCACCCCTAAACCAATTATTACCTAGCAAAGTATTACTGCCCTTCAACCCAATGGCCCTGCCTAAGTCTGGCAACCATATAAAATGCTTGACACCACTTCTGCAGTAGTAAGTAGTGAGCTCTTCAAATATAACACTTGATATCCAGGGCAGGAGCAGATTATAAACAGAGCATGCTTAAATCTATTTTCCCCATGGCTGACGACTAGACTTAAATCCTCAATCGCCTTCCCTGCTACCTGACTGGGCCTTGTTTCATTATCTGTCACCCTTGGCCCTACTCCTTATATCTTTAATCCTCTCCTCTGGGTTCTACATCTCATTCTAAAATCAGACTAAGTCTCCTCATGCTATTAAAATCTTCCCTGGATTCTGAAACTCTCAAATTTCCCCACCCCAACTTACTCCCTCTTCTTGGCTACCAAACACCTCTACCTGACATTCATTCCTGGATCCCCCAGGAATTTACTTCTGCCCACTACCTGACTGAATTACAATCCTGAAAGTTAACCATGACCTCCAATCTGACAACCTGGTATTCATACTGCCCAAACTAAAGGCAAAAAAGGAAGAAGGAGAAAGAAGAAGAACAAGGAAGAAGAAGAAGAAGAAGGGGCAGAGGGAGGAGGAAGAGGAAAAAGAGAAGGAGGAGAAGAAAGAGGAGGAGGAGGAGGACGAAGAGGAGGAGGAGGAGGAAACATTTGTAAAAGGTCAGCAATCACAACCTCCTTAAAACTATTTTCTCTGTTGGCTGAAATGCTCCTAATTTGTCTCTTACTCTCTGGCCTCTCTTATAAATCTCCTTCAGCCAAATCTCCAAATATGGGTACTTGTCATTTTGCCTTCCTCCTTTTTCTTCCCTCTCCTAGGAATTTTTCAGAACTTTTCTTCTTGAAACTTTGCAAAACATATGAAAATGTTTTACATTTTATATGGTTACCATCAGCCCAAGAGGTTGCAGAAAAAGTCAGGTAGTTGGAGAACAATTCCGCCTACCCTAGTAACTAAGTAGCTGGCAACAGAGGTATGCTTCCCTACTGCACATGTATATATCAGTGTCCAAGGTTAAGAAAACCACATTTGTATTTTTTGGCAGGTGCAATACATTTTAAATGAAAAAAATATTTATAATGTTTTCTTTTTAAAATGATCGTACTGCTAGAAGGAAGTATCTAACAATCTGTTCATTATTAATTGCATGTTTTCTGATATGGTTAATTATTTAGGCTTGATGCAATCATTCAGCTGGTTAAGACTGCTTACTGATACAAAGTTAAAGACAGGATGTATAAATTGCAATGTAAATATCAATTTCTTAAGGCCAAAAAAAGATGATGATTTCCTCCAATAGAGAGTTCCTAACATTGTATGTGGAAATAATATTTGTAGAAAAGAAACAGAAAAATGAAATCCATAGAGAATTGATATGCTACACCTTATTATCACCAGAATACTTAAATTATTTAAAAGTATAATTTATGATATTTAATAAATAATTTATAAGTATGAAAAATTAAAATCAAGGACATTTTTTAAAACTTTAGGATTAATGACTAGTAATGACTTCTTCGCCTAAGTTGCTTCCTTTTGCTTTAAACAAAGAAACCATACATTTTAAATTTTTATCATAAAAGTAGAATGTATGTGAAGTTATTTCACTTTAGCAATTTTTAAAATATTTTAAGGCTCAAAAACTTAAGGATATGGAAAACTGATCAAGATGTGGTGATAAAAGAAAAAAAGTTATAAAACAATGTAACCTCATGATTCCAATTCTGGTTAAAAACCAGTATGTTCTCATGGGCACAGTAAACACACAAAGTACACAGAGGCCCACATATCAAAATGTTAACTATAAATCTCGAGGTAGTACAAGTGAGTTTTATTTTCTTCGTTATACCTTATTTTCTTCATTTACACCTTTATTCCTTTCTACAGCAAACATGCATCACATTTACAGTTGAGTTTCCTTGAAGAATAAGCTCTGTATTTCATTCCATTTCTGCCTTCCTGCTTATATTTTGATAGAATAGAAAAGAACCATCTTCCAAAGCTGTGCAGAGTAACTTTTTAGCATTGACAGTGTTCTCATGTACCTAGTCCATCAACAAATCCTGTTAATCCACTTACAAAACATACCAGAATTCAACTACTCACTATTTTACCTGCTTCATCAAGAGATGAAGTCACTGTCATCTCTTGCTCTATGCAAAACTCTCCTAACTAGTCTATGTAATTCCACCCTTACCACCTTTCCGGCTTTCATGTCACTCCTCTACTTAGAAATCCTGTGACTTCTCATCTCATTTAGAATAAACGTCTAAGCGCTGATTGTAACCTTCAAGGCTCTATGATCTGGACCAGGAATCACTAGGCAAACTCCCATGTCAGCATCACTTAACTTGGAGTTAGTAGGCTCTGCCCAGATATTCTACACCCAGATACCCTTAATTCCTTCAGCTTTTTATTCAAGTGTCATCTTCTTAGTAAGGCCTCCAATCTCAATCCAACACAACACATCAACCACCCCACCCCGCCCTTGAAATTTCCTATCTCATTTCTCTGTTTTATTTTTTCCTACTCTAGCACTTATTACTATCTAAGATACATGATATATTTATTTCTTTTTGATATTATCTCCCTCTCTCAGTAGAATATAAACTCAATAAAGAGAAATTTTTACCTCTGTTTTTCCTGCTGTTGTATCCCTAGCACCTAGAACAGTCCCAAGCACAGGGTAGGTACTCAATATGTATCTGCTGAATAAACGGATAAATGGATTCCAGTGAATCCACAAGCTTAACCCACAGCTTCCCAGTTACAGTAATAGTTGACTCAATAAATGTCATGAAATGATAGTGACACATTTATTCATATTCTGAGAATCAATGACTTTCTAAGTGACTTTGCACAGGGCGAGAGAGCTGAAGAACAGTTATAGTGAACAATAATGCGGCCATATTTTCTCAAGTCTAAAAGAGAGCATCTAGGATCTTTACTTCAAAATTTAAGAATAAAATTATGACTTGATTTGGTATAACAAAGGTACTCTGAGATCATACTGCTGTTACTGTTGGTATTAAAAGTAAGCAAAACTGTCTAAAATCATATTGTTACTCTTCTAACTTTTGCACTAGGATATTCAATTCCAGTCTGTGAAACTGGATATATAACTTCCCTTATGTAAACAAAAAACTAGCTGAATATCATACTACTATGCACCTGAGTATCTGTTATCTGAAAGATCTTTGGATCCTTTATAAACATCAATCAATGCTGTGTAGAGAGAGCTAAGGGGAAAGGCAATTGGATACTGTGAAAAAATGGAGACAATCAGAAGAAATACAGTCCATGGTGGCAGTGACAGAGCTAAGCAGGAGGTATGGATAATCTGGGTAAGTGCCATGGAAAAATAAATATCATGATTGAACTTGAGGCAAATGGAAACAGTTCAAATTGGTTTCATCCACTACTCTGTGGAACATATGATGTCCATATGTCCATTATCAACAAACTGAAACATGGAAAATAACAAAAGCCAATGCTATGATGGCTATAAGAACACACCCAATGCCAGTCTCTACCACACCACAGCAGCATAACTTACTACAGCTGCCAGGTAAGTTGCCTAAGAAGTCAGAAGCAATAAGAAAAAAAGGAGAGAGAACTAACTATAAACTGTTCTCTTTTCCTACAGAAGACAAAGTTGGGATCTATACTGGAAAGTATAATGTGTAGCCACAATAAAAACCGAAAAGTAAAGCACAATTTTTTTCTCTGTAGACAGTTTCTAAAAGTATAAACTACTTTGGAATTAGAGAAGACAACATTTTACCCCAAACTACAAACTATTTAAGACCCAGAGAACTAAATAAAAAACAATGGAGGAATAAGATGGAATAACTTCCAAATAAAAAATTATAAATATGAACTTTCAAGTTTTGAAATACATCATAGAGTATAAAAAAAACCTGACCAAAAGATGTGATGGGAATTCATTACGTTTTACATCAGTTTTACTAAGTCTACCAAATTTTCCTTCTATACTTTCTAACCCCCACCTTTGTTTTCCTCTTTTGAGATGGAGTCACTCTGTCGCCCAGGCTGGAGTGCAGTGGCGTGATCTCAGCTCACTCCAATCTCCGCCTCCCAGGTTCAAGTGACTCTCCTGAGTAGCTGGGATTATGGGCATGTGCCACCACACTCGGCTAATTTTTAGTAGAGACAGGGTTTTACCATGTTGGTCTCAAACTCCTGACCTCATGATCTGCCAGCCTCGGCCCCTCAAAGTGCTCGGATTACAGGCATGAGCCACCACACTCAGTCTCTAACCCCCACCTTTCTATACTCTCTGACTCTCAAGTGATTCATCTTCAAGATACAATCATAGTTAACATAAAAGAAGTAGGGCTTAACTTAGGCAAGTGTCGTGAAGGACCAATTTACACAGTAAAGCCAAAACTGCAAAAAAAAAAATTTTTAATATACATTTTTTTATAATTTTTAAATCTTAAAGCCTATCTGGTGGTCCTGACCTTTTCAATCAAAACTAGGCCAGCCAGATGAACTGTATCAAAATAATATTTATAATTGTTACATATTCATAATAATTAAAAATAATTTTTTAAAATAATCTCAGCACTTACTCAGAAATATACCGGTGTCACTCAAACTCTACAGTAATGAAATTCAGCAGCTAAAAATATATAACTATTTTACAGTAAATACCAGTGTCATTCCTGTTTCAACCTGACTTCCCATTCTACCCCTAAACTCCCAAACTTGAAACCAACTACAATTTCTTGAGTAGCTGGAGTGTGGTTTAGGAAAGGAAGCTATGCTTGTTTGTAAGGAATCTGCCATTTCCTCCTTGCCAAAACACTTGTTTAAAAAGTCATGTAATATTTCTATTAAATTGTAAATGCAGTCGACAAGGAAATGGCCTACTAGCAGTGTATTACCTTTGTGGCAGTGCCAATGGGCCTACAGCAAAAATAGCGCACATGATAATTTCAACATGCATTCCCAAGTAACAAAACTGTGCTTTACATAAATACCACAGAACCTAAGCAAGATCCAGAAAAAGCAATGAAAATCTGCCCAAGCTTTCATGCTTGCCTATATCAATTGTATGTCATAACTAAAGCAAAATAGAAAAGCATCTACATATGTTCAAGAAGCTTGTGAAGTTAGATCATATAACTCTGGGAAAACTATTGCAACTTAAATCTGTGTATTTCTTGTTAACCACTGTAACAACTCACTAATAAAAATGAAGAAAAACCCTGGGTATCAAATGAACTAAAATGTACTAACTACATACAAGTCCTTAAAGATCATGATGCCACTTGTTAACAGGAACATATGTTCAGTGTAAGCCACAATTGTTATGTTAAATTACTTCTTCCTTTGATATCATTCATTTGATTACAGAATTTAAGAGATTCACAAGCCTTCCAATTAAAACGGTGACCTTCAGTTTATAAGTCACTTGCTAAAATGCTTAGAAAGTCACCTCTGATCATTTATTTCTTACCTTCTATTGCATAGCACAACTACATTTAATTAAGCCAATTAAATGATCCCAGATATAACAAAAATGGTTCTATTCATATAAAAGTTATACTTAAAACCAACTTAACATAATTAAATAATTACTCTCTAATTAATATAGTTTTCTAAGACAGCTGAATAATTCTATTTTACAGCAATTTAATTAAAATGCATATTTATTTTATGTCAGGTATGTCTTATCTTTCTTTTTAAAATTGTCCATCCATTCATAATTTCAAAATTCAAACCTGATAGACACCATTTCCTCCAGAAATGTAATTTTTAAGTGTTATACACATGAAATTAGAGTAAATACCTGCCCTCAGTATACCTCCTTCCACCTTCCCACACTACATACGCCTAGCTATTTACGTCTCCTGAAATAAATGCTAGGTTAAATCTCTAGCACAAACAGTTACTACTACTGGCTTAGAACAAAATAAAACTTACTATGAAAAACTGAGTAAGTCCACACAATTGCTTTTAAGATATAAATCTTCAATAAGACTTAACAGTTTTCTGTTAACACAGTTTTCATCCCCAGTCAGCAAACCTATAAGGGCTACTATATCCAGAGGCCAATATTAAGGGTGGCCACTAGTGATTTTTCTGATCTCCAAAAAGGAACAGGAACTAAAGTACCAAAAAAAGAAAATAAATTTTATCAATTTAAAATTTAAATGTTAAATAAATAAATTGTGCTAAATAAAAGTTTGAAAGGCAAGCTGTGAGGGATGATAGCTCTTTCAAACTGTATTTGATTAGCATTTAATTACTTTCATTTTTTTATTTCATTGATTCTTATTCTAAGTTGTAATTACAACACTTATTATTTTAAGAAGGAAAAATCTGAGCTTACCACATTTCACTATTAACACCACAGAAGTATCTTTAAGGTAGGAAAGGAAATCAAGCACATATTCAACAAAAATTTTTATTGGATGTTCTTATGGTAGAATCTGCTAGATTCATTTAGACATACAAAGATGAAACATATTTGAATTTAAAACTTAGATCTAGTAGGGAAAATAAGACAACTTATATCATAATAACTATAATAATACACAGTAAGTTTAAAAGTGCCATAAGAAAATTATAAAAAAGTTGATATGAGAATTCAAAGAAAGAAAAGATTTTTTAAATCAGTGGGATGAGGAACTTCTGACAACAATTAGACTTATTTAAACTAAGCTTTCCAGAAATAGAAAGATTAGGGGAGGAAGACATCATAATCTATGACAAGATTTTTTAATCTGGTTCCAGATTAAAATGCAGAACTGTAATATGCTATGATAAAATAGTAAACAAAACACTATCCTAAATACACAATGTAACAAGAAACCCTCTTTAGGGTCACTGATATTATTAAGAGCCACAGTTCTCAGTTATTTTAGGTCAAAGAATCCTTGTTTCAAGGAGTCATTATTTTCATTTGATGGAAAACTATGAATTATCTTATAAGAAAAATATATACCAGCACAAACATCAATATTTTATAAGAAAAATATATACCAGCACAAACATCAATATTTAAGTGCAATTTCTTAAGATACAGTGACTCTGAATTCTCTGCCCCAGAAAAAGCACATTCTACCCTTTGGTGAATCATGGTTTCCATCACTGGGCTAGTATATAGTATCGGTGAAAATGAAGAAGTAAAAAATAACTGTTTTTCACCATTAGAAAAGAGAAAAGGCATCGCTGTCCCAATAGGTTCATTATTTTCATATTGTTTCCAGCAGAGGCTGCAAAAGACATCTGAGCAGCCATAAGCAAGAGCTTAAAAGTTTTCAGCAACCTCCTCTGGCTAGCAATAAACTGTCAATAAGCAGGTTCAGGCACAAAAACAGTAATTCCTTTGGGTACTGTGTAAGGTCCCAATACCTCCCATCCTACTGAATGTCCTACAACAAAATCAGGTGATGAAGAACAACTGCTTGATCCTTCCATAGCCAAAAGTTCCTTAAGTAACAATGGTAAATATTATCAAACAGGCATCCTCTGTAAGAACCTGAACTAATTTATAGTCTCAATATGTGACTTCAAAAGTAATTTCATAAAGCTACCTCATATTTCTACAGTACTTAGTATTTTACATGTATTGTTCATATACACTATCCACTTTGATCTTCAAAAAGAACTCTGTGAAGTAGATGGATGAGGATCCATTATAACTAATTCACAGATAACAAAATTGATTCAAGCCTCACAAGTCTCAAACATCAGGTCACACCATTATTATGTAGTAACAAAGGAAGCATTCTGACTTTGTTAGAATTTGGATTTCCAAACGCATGGTTCAGTGATTATTGCTCTACAGATTCAAGTTATGACCATTACTGGGTCATAAAATAAATGTAATGGATTTGGACCACACATTTTTTTAATGAAAAGATGAAACAGAAGAGAATACTGTGATAGAACAGAAGTCAGAGTGAATCACAAAGAAAATAAGTATGGTTTCATGTATATATTGTTTCACTTATGTGTGCATGTGTCTGCACACATGTGCATAATGGGTCACAATGTGAAAATATTTCTACTATGAACCACAATTTTAAAAGTCTGAAATGTAAATGTCATCTTTCAATCATTAATAAATCAATTTAACACATCTCCTTTAAATTCTCCCACACAAATACAGAGAAATACTGCATTTGTCAGGATCTCACATTAAAATCTTAAAAAGATGAAATGTAGTATAATTCTTTCTCAGTAAGTATTACTTTAAGCAATACTTAATAGAAACATGTCTCCAAAACTATAATTCATATTTATATAATTTGTATGTCAGTAGGAAAATAATTGCTTCCTCAATAGTTACCAAACTAATCATGTGTACAGAGCACTTGGCAATACCAACAGCAAGGTTAGAATACAGATTAAGAATAGGAATGCCTCTTTCCTGTGTAAGCCTCAGGGGTGATCCCGGCAGGCTTAACCAAGAGAAGCTGAGACCTGTTTATTCTATTTTCTTTGCTTGTTCATCTCTTAAAGAATAATAACTCTGATAAGACAAAAGTATGTTGAAACTGTCACTGTAATAAACCTTAACCCCCAATTTAGGGGTTAGAACGCCTTGTACCACCACCACCCTTCAGTGTGTATCAGGACCACACAGCAGAACTCTTTCTTTTTTTTCTTTTTTTTGAGACAGAAGTCTTACTCTGTTGCCCAGGCTAGAGTGCAGTGGTGCCATCTCAGCTCACTACAACCTCCGCCTCGCCGGTTCAAGCGATTCTCCTGCCTCAGCCTCCCGAGCAGCTGGTACTACAGGCACGTGCCACCATGCTCAGCTAATTTTTTGTATTTTTAGTAGAGACGGAGATTTCACTGTGTTGGCCAGGCTGCTCTCAAACTCCTGACCCTTGTGATCCACCCACCTCAGCCTCCCAAAGTGCTGGGATTACAGGTGTGAGCCACCGCACTCAGCCAAGAACTCTAACTTTCAAATGGAATAAAAATTCATGTCTGTACTGAAGCAGTACTGAAATTCTCTGATGATCCCATTTCTCCCACTCCTCTGGATCCTTGGATGATCTGAAAGTATGGTTAATAGAATCAAGGTATCACCTAAAATAGGCACACACAAAAAAATAGGGAAGAGAAAGGAAAGAAAGCCAAAGGTAGGGAGAGAGGGTAAGGTGAGAGTATTTGCCTATGTACCCTATCAGGAAACAAAAAAACCAAAAAGACAACAGTAGGAAGAAGAGAAAAAAAAGGAAGATAAGGATAAGTTCAAGGGAGAAATGCAGGTAAAGTACGTAATGCAAAATAATAAAATTTTTATCTACAACCATGTGATCTTACGCATATTGTGGTAATATATACATACAGCTAAATAAAAATTGTTACATTGTATAGCTTTCTATTCTAAGGAAAAAAACTCATATCTACCCCTTCCTACTAAATAAAACAGAAATCTAAATGATTCTAACATTAAAATGCTAGTTTATCACTGAACTATAAAACAGAGAACATGTCTGCTGTGCTTACTACTACTTCCCCAAAGCTCCACTGGTGCCTGATAAGTGTGCACCAAATATCTGTGGAAGGAAATAAAGGAAAGGGAAAGGGAGTAAAAGAATACAGGAAGCCACTCTAGATGACATTTAATTTCTCTGACACAAAACAAGCAATTTGGGAGAGTAGATATACTGTCCAACTGGTCCCAAGGCCAAATTTATTGCCTTTACGTTAGAATAGGCATTTCTTCTATTTTACCATTAATATTAAACCAAAAATAATATTAATGATTAAATTTAGTATTGACAATAACATGAGAATGTCACATCATGAGAATATGCACATTTACATGGCAGAAAAGTTTCAAGAGCGTTATTCTCATTACTAAAAGATTCACTAAAAATTATTTTTAATCCAAAGGATTCCACTAGCTCCCAAGCAATGAATCCTAACCAGAATGAAATGTATGAAATGAGAGACACAGAATTCAGAATATAGATGGCAAAGAAACTCAACAAGATCCGAGAGAAAGTTGAAATCCAACACAAAGGAAACAGAAAAACAATCTAAGATTTAAAGACCGCCTAGTGATATTAAGAAAGAACCAAACAGAACTTCTGGAATTGAAAAATTCACTACAGGAATTTCAAAATATAGTTGGAAGCCTTAAAAACGAACTAAACCAAGAAAAAGAAAGAATTTCAGAGACTGAAGACCAGTCCTTCAAATCAACCCAGTTAGATAAAAAAAAGATAATAATTTTTAAAAATGAACAAAGCCTTCAAGAAATATGAGATTATATAAAATGACCAAATATATGACTTATTAGCATTCCTGAGAGAGAAGAGAAAGTGAGCAACTTGGAAAACATATTTGAGGATATAATTCAGAAAATTTTCCCCAATCTTGCTAGATAGGACAACATGCAGATACAAGAAATCCAAATAACACCTACAAGATACCTCACAAAATAACTATTCCCAGGGCACATAGTCATCAGACCATCCAAGGTCACCCAAAATAAAAAATCTTAAAGACAGTTAGAGAAAAGGGTTATATGACCTGTGAAGCAACAGTCTCCAAAGTTTTTGGCACCAGGGACCAGTTTCAGGAATGACAAGTTTTCCACAGATAGGGTTGTTGGGGTGGTTTGGGATAAAACTGTTCCACCTCAGTTCATCAGGCATCAGTTCGATTCTCATCAGGAGTACACAACCTGGATTCCTGGCACGTGCAGTTCACAACAAAGTTGATGTTCCTAAGAGAATCTAACATCACTGTTGATCTGACAGGAGGCGGAGCTTAGGCTGTAATGCTGAATCGCCCACCGCTCACCTCCTGCTGTGTGACCCCATTCCTAACAGTCCTGGAAAGGTACCAGTCTGCAGCCCAGGGACCCCTGCTCTAGAGGAAAACCCATTAGACTAACAGTAGACTTCTCAGCAGAAATCCTACAAACCAGACAAGATTAGGGGCCAATTTTGAGCAGGCTTAAAGAAAAGAAATGCCACCCAAGAATTTCATGTCTTGCCAAACTAAGCTTCATAAATGAAGGAAAAATAAAGTACTTCCCAGACAAGCAATTGCTAAGCAAATTCATCACCACCAGACCAGCCCTACAAGAGATGCTTAAGGGAGTTATAAAAGTGCAAACAAAAGAATGACAATTACTAATACAAAAGCACACATAAGCACATAATCCTAGACTCTATAAAGCAACTATACAAAACAGACTACAAAGCAACTAGCTAACAACACTGTGACAAAACCTCACTTATCAATATTAACCTTGAAGATAAAGGGCCTAAATGGCCCACTTAAAAGACTTAGAGTGGCAAATTGAAAAAAACAACCAAAATCCATTTTTCTTTTACCTACAAGAGAACCATCTCACAAGTAACAACACCCATAGCATAGACTCAGAGTAAATGAATGGAGAAAGATGGGGTAAATGGAAAACAAAGAAGAGCAGAGCTCTTATATTAGATAAAACAGACTTTAAACAAACAACAGTTAAAAATGGACAAACCAGAGCATTACATAATTTTTTTAAAAGGGTTCAATTATACAAGAAGACCAAGCTACCTTAAATATATATATGCACTCAACATTGGAGCACCCAGATTTATGAAAACAATTACTTTTAGACCTAAGAAAAGATGTTGACAGCCACACAATAATAGTGGAAGACTTCAACACACCACTGACAAAGCATTAGACTGATCATCAAGGCAGCAAACTAACAAAGAACTTCTGGACTTAAATTTAACACCTGACCAACTGAACCTGATAGACATCTATAGAATACTCTACCAAACAACCACAGAATACACATTCTTCTCATATGTACATAGAACATACTCAAAGATTGACCACATGCTTAGTCATAAAGCAAGTCTCAATAAATTCAAAAAAATCAAAATCATACCAAGCACATTCTCAGACCACAATGGAATAAAAATAGAAACCAACACCAAGAGGAACTCTCAAAACCACATAAATACATGAAAACTAAACAACGTACTCCTGAATGACTTTTGGGCAAACAATGAAATTAAAGCATAAATCCAAAAGTTCTTTGAAAAAAATGAAAACAGACACAATATACCAAAACCTCTGTGATACAGCAAAAGCAGTGTCAAGAGGAAAGTTTAGAGTATTAAATGCCTACATCAAGAAAATGGATCTCAAATTAACAATCTTACCTCACACCTAAAGGAACTAAAAAACAAGAAAAAATTAAACCCAAAGCTATGAGAAAAAAAGAAATAGTAAAGTCAGCGTAAAACTAAATGAGATTGGGACCCAAAAACCATACAAAAGAGCAATGAAACAAAAGTTGGTTTTCTGAAAGGATAAATAAAACTGATAGACCACTAGCAAGATTAAAAAAGAAAAGAGAGAAGATCCAAATAGGCACAATCAGAAATAGCAAAGGTAACATCATAACCAAGCCCACAGAAATATAGCAGATGCTCAGAGACTGCTATGAACATTTCTATGCATACAAAGTAGAAAATCTAGAGGAAATGGATTAATTCCTGAAAACACACTACCTCCAAGATTGAACCAGGAAGAAACAGAAATCCTCAACAGACCAACAATAAGTAAAAAATTGAATCAGAAATTAAACACCTACCAACTAAAACAAGCCCCAGAGAGGTATCACAGCCAAATTCTACCAGTCGTACAAAGAAGAGCTAGTACCAATCCCAATGAAGCTATTACAAAAAACCAAAGAGGAGGGCCCCTCCCTAACTCATTCCACAAAATCAGTATCATCCTGATATTAAATTTGGCAAAGACATAACAAAAAAAGAAAATTACAAACCAATATCCCTGATGAAAATAGACACAAAATTCCTCAACAAAATACCAGCACACTGAGCTAGGTGCAATCGTTCACGTCCATAATCCCAGTACTTTGGGAGGTCAAGGCAGAAGGATCACTGCAGTCCAGAAGTTTAACACCAGCCTGAGCAATACATTGAGATCCCATCTCTACAAAAACAGTTTTTTAATTAGCCAGGCACAGTGGCACATGTTTGTAGTCTTAGCTACTCAGGAGGCTGAGATGAAAAGATCACTTGACCCTCTGAGGTCAAGGGTGCAGTAAGCCATGACTGCACCACTACACCCCAGCCTAGGGACAAAGTAAGCCTGTCTCAAGGAAAAAAAAAAAAAAAAAAAAACACGAGCAAACCAAATCCAGCAGCACATCAAAAAATTACTTCACCACAATCAAGTGGACTTTATTCCTGGGATGCAAGGATGATTCAACATATGCAAGTCAGTAAATGTGATTTACCACATAAGGAGAATTAAAAACAAAAACCATATAATCATCTCAATAGACACAGAAAAGACTTTTGATAAAATCCTATACCCCTTCATTACAAAAATCCACAACAAACTTGGCATCAAAGGATAAGAATAAGAAGCATCTATAACTTGGCATCAAAGGATAAGAATAAGAAGTATCTATACACAATAAGAAGTATCTATAACAAAGTCACAGCCAACATCATACTGAATGGACAAAAGCTAGAAGCATTCCCTTAAGAACTGGAACAAGACAAAGATGTCCACCCTCACCATTCCTATCCAATATGTTACTGGAAGTCCTAGCCAGAGCAATAAGGCAAGAGAAAGAAATAAAAGACACTAAAATAGGAAAAAAAGAAGTCAAATTATCTATCTTCACTGACAATATAATTGTATACTAGACAATCCTAAAGATTCTGTCAAAAGACTCCTAGGCCTGATAAATGATTTCAGCAGAGTCTCAGGATAAAAAGTCAATGTACAAAAATCAGTAGCATTTCTGTATACTAATAACGTTCAAGCTGAGAGCCAAGTCAAGAATGCATGCCATTTATAATACCTACAAAAAAAACCAAAAAACAACAACAAAAAACACACCTAGGAATACACCTAACCAAGGAAGTATAGCTCTCCACAAGGAGAACTACAAAAGATGACTAAAAGAAATCAGAGATGACATTTACAAATAGAAAAGCATTCCATGTTCCCAAGTTAGAAGAATCAATATTGTTAAAATGGTCATACTGCCCAAAGCAATCTGCAGATTCAATGCTATTTCCTATCAAATTACCATCATCATTTTTCATAGAATTAGAAAAAAACTATTCTAAAATCTATACAGAACTGAAAAAGAGCCAAAAGAGTCAAGGCAATTCTAAGCAAAAAGAACAAAGCCAGAGGCATCAATTTACCTGACTTCAAACTATACTATATGGCTACTGTAACCAAAACAGCAAAGTACTAGTACAAAAACAAACACATAGACCAATGGAGCAAAATAGAGGCCCTTGAAGTAAAGTCACACACCTCCAACTCATTTTCAACAAAGTCGACAAAAATAAATGATGGAGAAAGGAAACTCTATTCAATAAGTGCTGCTAGGAAAACTGGCTAACTAAATGCAGAAGAATTAAACTGAACTCCTATCTATAACAATATACAGAAAGCAACTTTTTGTTAATGGATTAAAGACTTAAATGTAAGGCCTCAAACTATAAATTATAAAAGAAACCTAGGAAATGCTCTTCTAGACATTGGCCTAGGCAAAGAATTTGTGATGAAGACCCTGAAAGCAAATGCAACAAAATCAAAAATAGATAAATGGAACTTAAACTAAAGAGCTTCTGCACAGCAAAAGAAACTATCAACAGAGCAAACAATCTATGGAATGGGAGAAAATATTTGCAAACTATATATCTGACAAAGGACTAATAACAAGAATCTATAAGGAAATTTAACAAATCAACAAATAAAAAACAAATAACCCCATTAAAAAGTAGGAAATGAACATGAGCAGACACTTCTCAAAAGAAGACACACAAGCAGCTAACAAACATAGGAAAAAATGCTCAACATCACTAACAACCAGAGAGATGCAAATCAAAACCACAATGAGATGTCATCTCACACCGGTGAGAATGGCTATTAAAAAGTCAAAAAATAACAGATGTTGGTGAGGTTGTAGAGGAAGCGGAATGTTTATACTGTTGGTGGGAATGCAAATTAGTTCAGCCCCTGTAGAAAGCAGCCTGGAGATTTCTCAAAGAAATTAAAATAGAACTACCATTTGACCCAGCAATACAATACTGGGTATATATCCAAGAAAAAATAAACCATTCTACCAAAAAGATACATGCACATGTATGTTAATTACAGCACTATTCACAATAGCAAGGACATGGAGTAAATCTAGGTGCCCATTCACAGTAAACAGGATAAAGAAAATGTGGTACATATATACCATGGAATACGACACAGCCGTAAAAAATAATGAGATCATGTCCTTTGCAGCAACGTGAAAACAGCTGGAGGCCATCATCCTAAGCGAACTATACAGAAACAGAAAACCAGACACTGTATGTTCTCATTTATAAGTGGGAACTAAATATCAGACTCTCATGGATATAAAGATGGAAACAACAGACACTAGGAACCCTAAAAGGAAGGAAGGAGTGGAGAGGACAAGGGCCGAAAAACTTCCTATTGGATACTATGTTCATTATCTAGGTGACAGAATCAGTGGAAGCCCAAACCTCAGCACCATGCAATATACCTGCACATATACCCCACTAAACCTAAAATAAAAATGGAAATTTAAACTGTGAAAATATATTTTTAATAAATAATTTCCAAAGAATTTGAAATGCTGATTTACAATTATTAAATATTTATGCAACTTCTTCAGAAAACATCTATTGCATAATGCAAACTACATATATATGATTAAATAAAAATAATCCTCTACTTGGTAGACAACCAAATCATTTGCATATAAACAGTGAAAAGCATTCTGATTCAAATATCTCTCAAGATAGTGATTACAAAGAAGACATTAGACTGTGTCTTATAATTGGGGTACAGAAAGTGATATGGGGACAACTGGAAAGACAACAAACAGGCAGTAAAAAGTCAAAGGAGCAGAAGACCTTCACCAGCAATGAAAAACAAGCAGGTCAGTATTAGAGACAGATTAAACAAAAAACCCAACTTAAAAATGGGCAAAGGAATTGAATAGACAGTTCTCAAAAGATACACAAATGGACAATAAGCATATGAAAAGATGTTCAACATCACTAGTTATCAGAGAACTGCAGATCAAAACCACAATGAGATGCCACTTCATACCCATTATGATGGCCATTATCAAAGAAAAACAACAGAAAATAACAAGTGCTAGCCAGAATTCTTGTACATTGGTGGTAGGAATGTAAAATGGTACAGCAGCTATGGAAAACAGTATGGAGGTTCCTCAAAAAAATTAAACAGTCTTGAATTGATGATTGTGCATCCATTTCAGGGTAGCATTATTCGCAAAAGCCAAAAGGTGGAAGAAACCCAAGTGTCTATCCACAGATGAATGAATAAACAAAATGTGGCATATACATACACAGAAATATTATTCAGGCTTTAAAAGGAAGCAAATTCTGATACATGCTACAACATGTATAAATTATTGAAAACATTAGGCTACGTAGAACACACACACACACACACAAAAGAACAAATATTGTATGATTCTACTTATATGAGGTATTTAGAATAGTCAAACTCATAGAGACAGGAAGTAAAATACTGGCTAAGAGGTGTTGAGATAAGAGGATATGGAAAATTATCGTTTCATGGGTACGGGGTTTCAGTTTGAGATAAAAAAATTTCTAGAAACAGTGGTAATGATTGCACAATAATGTAAGTGTACTTAATGGCAATGAATTGTATAGAGTACTTTTAAAATGGTTAAAATGGTAAATTTTATGTTATATATTACTCATTAATCTTAATTGTTAATCTTAAATTATATAATTATAATTATAGTATGTAATTGTTAATCTTACATTATACATAATTATTAATCTTAAATTTTCTTTCTCTATTTGAAAGAAGAGAATACATTATGAGCAGTGTAGTGAGTTGAAAAATGGCCACCTTCAGAAGATATGTCCACATCCTAATCTCTGAAACCTCTAAATGTTACATAATTTGGGGGAAAATAAACACAATTTATCCAGATATAATTAAGTTAAAAATCTTGAAAGCAAAAGATCATCCTGGATCGTCTGAGAGGGCCCTAAATCCAATGGCAAGTGCCCTTATAAGAGAAAGGCAGAGAGAAATCTGAGGTAGATAAAAAAGAGGACACAGGGCTGGGTGTGGTAGCTCACGCCTGTAATCTCAGCACTTTGGGAGGCCAAGGCAGACAGATTGCTTAAACTCAGGAGTTCAAGACCAGACTGGGCAACATGGTGAAACCCCATCTCTACAAACAAACAAACAACAATAACAAATATATATATATATATAATTTAGCCAGGCATGGTAGCTTGTGCCTGTACTCCCACCTACTTAGTGGAGACGGGGGCTGAGGCCAAGCACACTGGCTCATGCTTGTAATCCCAGCACTTTGGGAGGCCAGGGCTGGAGGATCACTTGAGGTCAGGAATTCAAGACCAGCCTGGCCAACATGGTGAAACTCCATCTCTACCAAGAATACAAAAAATTAGCTGGTAGTGGTGGCACACACTTGTAATCCCAGCTACTTGGGAGGCTGAGACAGGAGACTCACTTGAAACCAGGAGGCAGAGGTTGCAGTGAGCCAAGACTGTGCCATTGCACTCCAGCCCAGGCAACAGAGCGAGACTTCATCTCCAAAAAAACATACAGACAGACAGACAGACACACACACACACACACACACACACACACACACACACACACACACACACAACTTCCTAAAGGCCTGAGAAAGACAGAAGACTGATTTCCTCAAAAGTATGTGGTTAACGGAATTCAAAACTAAATTTTTTGAACTATTCTATTTATCTAACTGACCAAAATTAATTTGGTTGTTTCATATTTAACTTTATAAAATAAACTGAGTTTTACCTTTAAAAAATTTGTTTCACTTAACATTCTGATCAGACTTACTCCCATTTGCCACTACTCACTAATTTTAATCTAATAGCTGAATATAAATTTATAAGCACATGTTCATCCCTCTCCTATTTGAAAAGCTTTATATGTTTAAATGTGTACTTCATCATTTCCCTGTACTAAAAAATCATTACTGTCTACACAGTGAGGATTCAGTTTACATACAATACAAGTTTCCTTGGGGTAGAGGGGGAAAAGTTGTATCAAAACTAACAATTTGGTTAACTCCTTGCCATAAAACAAATCCAGTGTTTTTAATAGCTCCTTTTATTAGAAAATTCCTCCTTGAACATCTATATTCCAAATATTCCTTATTCTGCCAAGGAATGATAAAAGAAATATCAATCTTTGAAAAACTAATAAACCAAAACATATAAAACAAATGACCTCAAACTTAACACCTTTGAAGGACCCATTCTCAAATAACTGCAAATTTCCAATTTAACCACTTTCATTTTCTAATTTAGTGCCATCTTTAAGTTCTTCATATCCCTCATGCTACGACACTAAATATATGTCCTACAGTAAAAAGCACAATATTAACTTGTGGCCACTTAAAGAGAAGCAACTCCATTCTAAATTATCCAAACTCAAGTCATTTCTTTTTGCCCTTCATTTTTGCTGGCCTAAGCAAGACTAGTTTACAAGCAGGCCTGGTGCCTGAGCACAGTAAAAGGCTGAAAAAATGACTGGGAAACCAGTTCATTCAGTCTAGAAGGCAGCACCACTGTTCTGGGGTGTTCCTCTTATATACCTCTAGTGGACAGGCATAGTGGAAAGGGCTTGAACTCTGTGAGGATGGCTACAAGGCATTTCAGAAAGACTGGATAGAATCCTCACTCTAATCAGGCGATATCACCAGTGGCTGGGTACTGTCCTACATGAAGGCTGAGGAAAATCACCCACCACATCCTAACTTTGTCTCTAACTTTGTTCTAGATAGCCATCTATGTGTAGTAAATTGTATCGTTTACTTATATTAAAAGAACTATCAGTTTTTTTGCCTCTATCAGCTGTGGGGTTTTCTTGTCAATCACATCTTCGTCTCATTGTGGCAACTTTATAGATTATTGATCATCTCATTAATCTATATGGCCACCAAAAAATGGCTGGAAAACAAAACATAAAAAATTAAAATCTGTCCATATTTCCTGCTACTCTGGAAAACTTAGAGGGTTCAGATTTTAAATTAGTAATTATAATATTGTGATTAGATGGTTTAAAAATGTCTAATTTTTTTAGCCACTCCTCCACTTGCATAGAGTTGGCATATTAACACAGAGGATATTTCTTTGGTGTCTAGGCAAAAATACAGATCAAACTGAATTCATATCTCAGTTCTGCCACTGACAAGTTATGTCATCTTAACAAATAATCTTATCCATTTCATCCAATCTACCCAATGGAGAATAAAATATTTATTTCACAAAGTTACTACAGTACAAAAAAAAGTTGGTTAAAAAAGAAAACTTAAATATTTCACTTACTTATCATACTGTCATATCCTACCAGCTTTCTCATATCTTAACAACCACTTTATCTCCTCTCTAACCTCTTGATATTCAGATGTCATCTGTTTAGGGTAGGGCTCCCCAGATGACTGCTATGCAGCAGCAAGCATGGAGAACACTATTCCATGATTGCTCCATTTCCTTACATTCTCTCTTTTCTTTCCAGACTGTGCCCTGTCAGTAACCACCTGAAGTGTATCTCAGCAGCATCCTAAAATTCCCTACAGCCCCATCCTTTTAAAACACTCATTCATTAAAACCCAAACCCTGCATATCAAGGCCATAATGCACTCTACTGCACAGCAGAGCACACTACCACAGGAAGGCCCACAAACCAGTATTAATTACATTACAATTTCTCAATTACCAATTTTAGCTGGACCCACTACATTTTTTTTTCTCTCTTGAACAGTTCTTTTCACTGCCCGTACTATACCCCCCACCAAACTACTGTAAACCTTGAAGAAACAGTAAAAGTTATTAACTTTATTAAATTTCCACATGTGAATATATATTTTGTAGTATTCTACATGACAAAATGGAAAATATGCATAAAGCACTTCCCCACATACCAAAGAACAATAATAATAAGAAAAAAAGCAGTTGCGTGACTGAGCTGCAAGCTAAATAAAACTACAAGGCTCTTTTCAAGAACACCAATTTTACTTGAAGAATAACTGACAGAAAACTAACGTTACACAAATGGGTATTTGACAGACATTTTCTCAAAAATGAACCAAGTTAACCCGTCATTTCAAGGAAAACAGAAGGCAGTATTTGTTGCCCGTGATAAAACTTGTATCTGTTACATGATCTTAACAGCTTCCAATACTTGCAGTTCAATACTCTAATTCGTAAGACAGCTCACAAACACAAGAAAAGTTAAATAATGACATCATTCAAATAGGAGATAAAGTATATTATGTTTGGAAATGTACAAGGCAACACTTGATTAACTATTCAAAGAACTGGACTGTCAAAAATTGCCTATATAAAAATTATGAGGAAAAAGAGAAATCTACTTGGGTGACAGCTGTCAAGAATGGGTCTATACAGAAATAAAATCTGAGTTAAGACTTAAAAAACTGGTAGGATTTAGATTGGTTTAAAAAAAAAAAAACAGTAAGCAAGGCATCTGAGGAAGTTTGCAATATATATATTTTTTTTCCTAAGAGAAACACTATCATCAGGTATATGTTTAATAATGTATGATGTATTCATTCAAACTCTCAGGTAATATTGTAAGATCTTTAAAGGAAGGAGCCACATATTACAATTCTCTCCTATCTGCTAGAGAAAGCAGCACAGGGTCAAATTCAACAAGCTAAACTATTTGGATGGAAAAATTAGATTTACACAGGGAAGAAGCAGAATGGTAATAATGGAAGTCCTAGGTTAAATCCCAGCTCCGGAACTTACCTAAGTTGACTTGGGTAATTTAGTAACCCTCATTGGTTGAAACACAAATTTGTCTACTTTGAGGATCAACATCCTAACTAAAATAACCACAGATAACTAATGATCAGAGAAGAAGTAAGACTTTGTGTTCCTGTTTTTATTCTTGCTGACCTTGTTATTTTTCATGTTATTTTAACATGTTATTTTAACAACTGATGCTATTTTTATCTTTCATTTACCAAAAGGAATTTACATACACAAGGAATATGGTACATATTGTATACAATTATATTACTCAAAGAATTCTAGGCTAGGCGCACTCCTGTAATCCCAGCACTTTGGGAAGCCACAGTGGGAGGATCGCTTGAGCCCAGGAGTTGGAGACTAGCCTGGGCAATGTGGCGACAACTTGTCTCTACAAAAAATTAGTTGGGCATGGTAGTGCACACCTATATTCCCAACTACTCTGCAGGCTGAGGTGGGAGGATCACCTGAGCCCAGGAATTTCAGGCTAGAGTGAGCCATGATCACACTACTGCACTACAGGCAGGGTGACAGAGTAAGACCCTGTCTCAAAACAATAAAAAAACAAAAACTCTCTTTAAAATGTTTCAATACAACAGACAGATTTTTAAATATTTTCCATATAATACACTATTACCTATATTATCAAAATTTAATCCACAATAGCATTATAGTATCAGATGTGATTCCAATTTATTCCTTTCAGATAGCCTAAAATAATGCAATCTTCTTCTTCCTACTTACTTCATATTCCTCCAGCCGCCATGACATTATCTTCTCTTTTCTACAAATATACACATACATACACTCTTCCCTTCATTCCTATATCCTTATTGAGGTAACTACAGCCACTAGAGGGCAATAAGTATACAAAGATAAATGTACTTATCTATGATGATGAACTTATCTATATGATTCACAGAGTAATAAACCTAAAAAGTATATAATCACAAACCTTGAACCATAGGCAATTAGACTTGAATATGTAAGATATGTATTTCAAACTCAAAAATTTTCCTGCAGCAATCACATAAACATATAATGATGTTCAAAAAACGAATTCCATTTTCTGAATAAGCATTCATTAAAAAAATTAAATAAATCCCAGCACTTTGGGAGCCCAAGGTGGGTGGATCACGAGGTCAAGAGATCAAGACCATACTGGTCAACATGGTGAAACCCCGTCTCTACTAAAAATACATAAAAAATTAGCTGGGAGTGGTGGCGCATGCCTGTAGTCCCAGCTACTTGGGAGGCTGAGGCAGGAGAATTGCTTGAACCCAGGAGGCAGAGGTTGCGGTGAGCCGAGATCGCGTCATTGCACTCCAGCCTGGGTAACGAAGTGAAACTCCGTCTCAAAAAAAGAGAAAAAAAAAAATAGCCTAATTCCTTTACAGGTGCATAGCAATATTAGAAATTAGGATTGCTTAATATCATCCTCAGACCAAAGAAGAGAAAGGTAGAAAAAAAAACCACACACCCACACCCACACCCACACCCACACACACACAGAGAGAGAGAGAAAGGTACAAATTACAGAGTGGGTAAGAACTGATTACTTCAAACTCTTCCACTACCACATCAAGAAACAATAAACTGAAGAGCAAAGAGGATTTACCAACCCTTTCTTCTATTGAAAAGCAAGGAAAAACTTTACAGGTGTATTTTTGCGGGGAGGAGAACAGTGACTGTAGAGATATACAGAGTCTTCACTTCTTTTCTCACAATTAAGAATGCAGAAGGAAGATAAATTAACAGTTACTAATCTTTAAGAGATAATTTTACCATTTTTAAAAAGAATAAATTTAAATAAACTTATTTAGTTTATATTTATTTACACTGACATTATAAAACTGCAACATTTATATAAGGCTAACATTTTTAGCAAATCATAATTTTCTTACCCTCATTGGATGTATATCAGCATAAGGAGGTTTTCCTTCAGCCATTTCTATAGAAGTAATGCCAAGGGACCAGATGTCAGCAACGCAGTTATAGCCTATTTCTTGAATCACCTCAGGAGCCATCCAAAATGGAGTTCCTATTACAGTATTGCGTTTGGCCATTGTATCCTGCAATAATGTAACGTAGCCATAAATGCTACTACAAAAACACAAAGGAAATCTGTATGCCAAACACTCTTTAAGAAAAAGTCAAAACCTCCAATGCCACAGATTATATCAGAAATTGACTATATCTTGCTAAAATTTCAACCAGTTACGACATACTTAGGAATTCTGAATTCTGAAAATAACCAAGAGTCCACAGGTAATTTATCTCCACTACCATCACTTAAACACAGTCATTAAAGATACTGTAATGCTAAAAGCTACAGAAATGAGCTGACGTAGCTTCCCTTTTAGAACATTTAAGCATTTTGATTATAAATTTTCATATTCAATTATCCTAAATTATAAATTAAATAATACTCAAATTTGGCTCAATTAGGGTTCCTTCTCCACAAAAACAAAAAAGTTACACATTTCTTTCCATTCCCCCTCAAAAAGTTATCAGTTTAGTTACAATCAAAGCTGAACAAATTAGCCAAGTGTTTAGAAAATTATTAAAGTTAACTTACTGTTAACTGTCCAGCCACTCCAAAATCTGCCAATTTTGCATGTCCTTCTGTATTGAGGAGAATATTTCCAGCTTTTATATCTCTGTGTATTTTTCTCATAAAGTGCAAATATTCTAGTCCTTTCAATGTAGATTTAAGAATGGTTGCAATTTCATCTTCTGTTAACTGGAAAGAAATATTTAAAAAACCATATTAAAATGCCATGTTAGATAAACTCTTACAAAAAAGCACTAGTAACAAGTATGTCTGTGTGTGTGTGTGTGTGTGTAAGAGACCCCACTCTGTTGCCCAGGCTACAGCGCAGTTGGTGTGATGACAGCTCACTGCAGCCTCTTATTCCTGGGCTCAAGCCATACTCCCACCTCAGCTTCCTGAGTAGCTAGAACTACAGGCACACGCCACCCAAATAAGCTAACTTATTTTTATTTTTGTAGAGACGTGGGCTTCGTTACGTTGCCTGGGCTGGTCTTGAACTCCTGGCTTCAAACAATTCTCCTTTCTCAGCCTCCCAAAGTGCTGGGATTATAGGTGTGACCCACCACGCCTAGCCACAAGTACTTCTTTTTAATGACCACTAAACCTCCAGGAAAACACTAAAGGGGTAAATAATCTAGAACCTCTTCTTTCCACCATATGCTTTCTTACTCTTATTAAACATTTTACTCATTAAAGGATGATTAAATTTCTCTCTTTAAGATTATCAGTATTGGCAGGGTGCAGTGGCTCACACCTGTAATCCCAGCACTTTGGGAGGCCGAGGCGGGCAGATCACTTAAGGTCAGGAGTTCGAAACCAGCCTGGCCAACATGGCGAAACCTCGTCTCAACTAAAAATACAAAAATTAGCCAAGCATGATGGTGTGCATCTGTAATCCCAGCTACTCAGGAGGCTGAGGCAGGAGAGTCACTTGAACACAAAAGGCAGAGGTTGTGGTGAGCCAAGATTGCACCACTGCAACTCCAGCCTGGGTGACAGAGCGAGACTCCATCTCAAAAAAAAAAAAGAATTATCAGTATCATCAGTATCATTCCTAAAACAAAGGACATATCCGAAGAATCAGCCTGATATAAGGAATCACTATTTCCCACATCTTCTAACACTGGGAGGGGGAGCATTATCACAGCTAATTTCTGTTCTGAAAAAGTAAATTCACATACTTCCCCTGAGATATTTCAGATTCTTCATGAAAATGAAACCAACAGCTTTACATAAAGAAAAGTAAATGACGGAGGGTGGCTTGCAATGAATCTTCTGCAAAAAGCTCCTACACCAGTGCCACTCCTAACCCTTCCAAGTCCTGGACTTCTGATCTAATACTGAGAACTCAAAAGTAAAAACATCAGAGAAAGATTAGGAAAGTGGAAACACAAGCAAAGGCTATCAGAAGAAGGAAAAGGGGGAGAGTAGAGAAGGCCAAGGAAGAAAGGGATGGGAAAGGAAATATTCTTAACAGTTAAGCAGTAGAGCCACTGCTAACCGTACCAGGCAACGTGCTAAGAGTTTCGCATGCATTCTCTCATTTATTCTTATAACAATCTTGTAAGGCAGTGTGATATTATGAAATAATAGGAAACATTTGGTCTTTGCAGTTTCTTGGCACAAAAACTCCTAAGAACCTGTGAATTGACTGAGTGAGTAAGAAGTTGAATCAAGACATTTTATCTTTGTTTTCTCACCATTCTCACAAGAGTGAGAGGGACAGTCTTTTGTCATTCATAATAAGCTCCTTTCAACCATACCAGAATTTATACTGAGCAGGTGACTCTTGGTAGGAGCCTATATAGCTTCAGAATGGGAGCTGGTTGCCAGAAAAACCAACCAAGTGATTAGAAGTTTGGAAATTTCAGCCTCAACCCCTGAATTATGGGAGGACCGTGGGGAAACAGGGGGTAGAGCTTTAGTTAAGTACAAATGTCCAAAAACTTAATCAATCATGCATACATAATAGAACTGACCATAAAAACTCTAAAAGATAGGGATTGCTCTCATTATGCTTATATTCTATCTATAAGTAAAGGGAAAATTTGAGAGAAAACAGGATAACACAGGAAAAATGTCAGTGAAAATTGCTATGAGGACAATAATAGAGAGCTACTGATAGAGAATGACTGAGAAGCGAATTTAGACTGACATTCAAGAAGGCCCAAAAGACATTTTACTGAAGTCTAAATGTTATAAGGAAGCCAACCATGTGAATGGCTATCTGGGAACATACATTTCACAGAAAGGATTATTTAAAAAAAAAAAGATTAAAATATCTTAATTCAACTTCTCAAATTTTCTAAAACATTAAGGAAAAGAGAACACTTCCAAACTCATTTTAAGAGGCATTATCTGATACCAAAGCCACACAAAGTCACTACAAAACAGCTACAGACCAAAATCCCTTATGAACATTGATATGAAAATCCTCAACAAAATACAGCACGCCACTTGAACAGGATCTTAAAAGGTTATACACCACGACCAAGTGGAATGTATTCCTGGAATGCAAGAATGATTTGACATACAAAATCAAACAATGTAATATACCACCTTAACAGAATGGAGAAGAAACCACATGATCATTTCAAATGATAACAGAAAAAGCATTTTACTAAATTTAACATCTTTTCATAATAAAAACACACAACTAATAGAAATAGAAAACTATCTCACCATAGTAAAAGCCACACACAAAAAAACCTAATGTAAATGTCATACTCAAAATGTAAGACTGAATTTTCCTCAAAGATCAGGAATAATGCAAGGATGCTATTAGGTTGGTGCAAAAGTAATTGCGATTTTTGTCATTACTTTAAAAAAAATGGCAAAAACTACAATTACTTTTGCACCAACCTAATAGTTCTGTTCCACATAGTACTGGAGGTTCTAGCCAGTACAATTAGGCAAGAAAAATAAAGGCATCCAAACTGAAAAAAAAAGAAGTAAAATTATCTCTGTTCACAGATGATATGATAATATATGTAGAAAACTCTAAAGAGTCCACACAAAAAAAACCTATTGGAATTAATAAATAAATTCAACAAGTAGCAGTATACAAAATCAACCCAAGAAAATCAGTTACATTTTTATACATTACCAATGAGCAATCTGAAAATGAAACTACAAAAAAAAAATTCTATTTACAATAGAATCAAAAGAATAAAACACTTAAGAATTAACTTAACCAAGGATGTGAAATATCTGTACAATGAAAACTACAAAACACTGCTGAAAAAAAAGTTTTTAAGACATTAATAAATAAAAACCTATCATATCTTCATAGATAAGAAAATTTAATGTGTTTAAGATGTCTATGCTACCCAAAGCAACCTACAGATTCAATGCAATCCCTATCAAAATCCCAATGATGTTTATTGCAGAAATATAAAAATGTATCCTAAAATTCATATGAAATCTCAAGGGGCCCCAAATAGCCAAAACAATATTGAAAATAGAAGAACAAAGCTATAGGTCTCATAGTTCCTGATTTTGAAACTTATTACAAAGCTATAATAATCAAAACAATGTGGTACTGCCATAAACACAGACATACAGATGGATGGAACAGAGTAGAAAACCCAGAAGTAACCCTTGTATATATAATCAAATTATTTTCAACGAGAGCATCAAGAACATTCAATAGGAAATAGTATTTTCACCAAATGGTGCTGGCACAACTGGATATTCATGTACTAAAGATTAAGCTGAACACTTACCTAACACCATATATAAAAATTAATTCAAAATGGATCAAAGATCTAAACCTAAGACCTAAAACTATACCATTCCTGGGAAAAAAATAAAACAAGACAAAGTTCTCATGATATAGGATTTGTCAATGATTTCTCAGATATGACCAAAGAGGCACAGAGAACACAAGAAAAAAAAAAAAAGACAAATTGGACTTGATGAAAAATTTTTAAAAACTGCAAATCCAAACACAATATCAAGAGTAAAAAGACAACCCACAGAATGAGAGAAAATATTTACAAATCACATATCTCATAAGACATTAATATACAGAATATATAAAGAACTCCTAAAACTTAACAATAAAAAAATCCAATTCAAAAATGGGTAAAGGATTGTATAGACATTTCTCCAAAGATATACAAATGGCCAAGAGGCACATGAAAAGATCCTCAACATCATTAATCATAAGAGAAATGTAAATCAAAAACACAATGAGATACTACAAAACACCCATTATGATGGCTATTATCAAAAGACAGAAAAGAACAAATGTTGGCGAAGAAGTAAAGAAATTGGAACATTTGCGTACTGCTAATGGGAATGTAAAATGGCACAGCCTTTTTGGAAAATAGTATTAAGATTCCTTTAAAAGTTAAACATAGAATTACCTTTTGACCCAGTAATTCCACTTTTGGGTAAATACTCAAAAGAACTAAATGCAGAGTCCCAAAGAGGTATTTTTAAACAAGTTTCACCTCATCATGGGTGTATAACCATGTTCATAGCAGCATTATTCACAATGGCTAAAAAGCGGAAAGAACCCAAATGTCAACTGACAGACAAATGAGTAAGTAAAATGTGGTAGAAACATACAATGGAATTTCATTCAGCCTTAAAAAGAAAAGCAGTTCTGCAATATGCTACAACATGGCTGAACCTTGAGTACATTATGCTAAATGAAGTAAGCCAGTCACAAAAAAGATAACTAATGTATGATTCTGCTTATATGAAATACTTAGAGTAACCAAAATCATAGAGATAGACAGTAGAACAGTGGCTGTCAGGGGCTGAGGTAGCAGGGAATGGAGAGTTAGTGCTTAATGGGTACAGAGTTTCAGTCTTACAAGAGGAAAAGACTTAAGAAGATGGATAATGGGGATGCTTACACAACCTTATAAATGTATTTAATGCCACTGAACTGCACATTTAAAAAATGGCTAAGATGGGAAATTTTGTTTATGTGTATCTTAGCACAATAAAAATAAAACTGAGGGAGGAAAATGCCTTGATTCAAGAAAAAGCTCACCATATCTAAGTTGAAGAAAGAAGTCTGAAGTTTAATGCACCAGGAGAAGACTAGCTTTAGATGAGACCTGAGAGACAGGCAAGGACTAGATCATGTAAGTCTTTACTGGCCACAAGTCAGGAGTCTGGATTATTTGAAAATTCTGGTACTTCCAGGAATTTATTCTCTACCTCAAACCAGATGGTCTGACTTGACAGTGCAGGGAAAGCAAGCACCATACTCTAAAGCCACACCATCCAATACAGTAACCACTAACCACACATGGCTCCTAAACATTTGAAATGTGAATATTATAATTTCAGATATGCCGTAAAAGTGAAATATACACCAGTTGGGCACGGTGGCTCACGTCTGTAATCCCAGCACTTTGGGAGGTCAAGGAGGGCAGATCACAGAGGTCAAGAGTTCAAGACTAGCTTGACCAACATAGTGAAACCGCATCTCTACTAAAAATACAAAAAAATTAGCCAGGTGTGGTGCCATGCGCCTGTAATCCCAGCTATTTGGGAGGCTGAGGCAGGAGAATCCCTTGAACCTGGCAGGCGGAGGTTGTAGTGAGCTGAGAGTGTGCCATTGCACTCCAGCCTGGGCAACAGCGTGAGACTCTGTCTCAAAAATGTGAAATATACACCATAGATCAAGGCTTAGTATAAAAAGAGAGAATGTAAGCTATCGTGTTAAAATTTGCAATTACCCACTAAATATTTACATATTGTTAATATTAATATATTAATATTGAACATATAAAATGTTAGTATTTAATATAATATGTATTAGAGACAGTATTTCATATTATATAATATTGCTATATATTAATGTTTGACACATTATGAAAGTTAACTATACTTTTTTTAATGTGGTTATTCAAAAATTTAAAATTGTATATAGCTTGTGTTTCTTTTGGACAGTACTACCCTAGAAAGGGTCCACAAGAACACTTTGTGAACACTTTGTTCACTGATGTATCCACAATGCTTGGAACTATGCCTGGCATACAGATAGCACTTGATAAATAATTAATGAATGGGTACAGACTTGTCGATACAAAATGAAAGGCGATACCACATCTGATCTTCCCAACCTTTCTAAATTAGTGGTGTGCAGCCAAATGTGAGGGAGTGGGAGGTAGCAGTATGGTTTAGGGCCACCACAATGGACCACTACAGATGGTATGCAAGGTGGTGGTGCTGTCATATGTACCCAGGTTTTCTCCTCTGTCCTTACCCTCTACTCTTTGTATAAAGATTTAAAAAGATTAAAGAGCTTGGGGTGTTAACAAAAGCACCATCAGCCCATAAAATTATGTCTTGTTTAGTTACTTCAATACCGATCTTTTTAGTTGCCTAGACTTCAATTTTTATCTCTTAACATTCCACTATTTCCAACCAATAAGTCACTAATTTTCTATTAAGTCTGATTTGTTATCTCTGCTCCTGTACCCTGTATTTCACTGCTCTACTAAAGAATGTTCAGAATTAAATAGACTGACTATACTTCAGGGTCTTAGAATCTAATTTCAGTGCTATAAAGCCACTGGACAAATCCACAGCAAGACTAAAACAGGGTTTTCCAGGGATATTATACTAATTTGTGAACTGTCTGGCTTTACTTGATGACTTGAAAGGGTCTTTCCAACTCTATGATTCTATGTTATCAAAGTATCTTCATGTAGATGCAATTTTAACTAAATAAAATCTCACTCATTTGGGCATCAATCTATGTGCTCATTCAGCAAATATCTACTTGGCTGGCTCTACTACTGTGCTGATACTGTTCAAGGTGCTGGGTATACATTGACTAGTAAACTGATAATCCCAGTCCTAATAAAGCAGACAAGAATATCTGAGGGCATAACCTGAATTTGGCTCTGAACTGTTAAAGGTGGAGAGTGCAGATCTGAGTTTATACAGCCTCTCTTTCATTATGCTTTCCTCCCTTTGGTAATAAATCCTTCCCACTACTTCAGAAAGTTAGTGTCTTCTCATCCACTTCATATTCTCCTCAATCAACAAATGATGTAATATCCAGTCATTCATACTAGATGAATAGAGCTTAATTTAAATTTATTTTAACAATCCAATTTAGTATTAAGGCTTAACAGCAGTATCTGTACTCTAAGACTTTTAAATTCAATTATGAAATGAAAGGTTTCTATCCCTCAATAAAATCATAAACAGCAATAAACAGGTGGAGAAATATTTTCTAGAACATAAAGGCATACTGTCTTAAATTTTTATATTTCTTTACAGTTTATAAAAAGCATTTTGTGATTTCCCTACTCAAGTATGTAAGCAGAAACACTTATTATTATTCCTTTTAACAGATGGGGAAACAAATTCAGAGAAATTAAATGGACTACTGAATGTCATACAACTACTAAGTGGCAAAGCCCGTGTTTCTTCTACAGTCAACATTACTTCCATCCCACCACTGCCAGATGCCACAAACATAAATGTATGAATTGGTCTCAATATAAGAAAAATTGGGGGGGGTGTGGAGGCTTGTTTCAAGGGTGATATTCAAAATATCTGACAGTCAGTAAAGCAAATGTCTAATCAGAACAGCTGTCAACCACAATAAAAACCAATCAGAACAGCTACCATGGTAAACAACAGGAAGAACAGATACCAGGCATAAATAAGCAGTAAAACCATCATCCCTGACTATCAGGCAGAGTACCTGCCCCAGCTCAGTATTCAAATTTAAATTATTTTAAATGGTATGCCAGCCAAACAAAACAAATATACCTATTAATGAACTGTGGAAGTAAGCATACTCACCTAGCCTGAAAAGTAACCCTGAGAACATTATGGGTGGCTTTATGGGCATTTTATTGAAAACAGATGCTTAATTCTGCTAAAACAAATATATAAATGAATGACTTTAAAATCACTGATCAACATTTTAAAAATACTTAGAAGAAAATCAAAGTAAGTTTCAAATCACTAAGCAGGAAGAATCATTTCTAATCCAAAAAAGCAAAGAAATAATTATGAGAATTTATTAGTTTTGTCTACATAAAAACAGTAACCTTAGAAAACTAAGAAAAATAGCCAGGCATGGTGGTACAGTCCTATAGTCTCAGCTACTCAGGAGACTGAGGTGGGAGGATCACATAGCCCAGGGGTTGGTTCAAGTACAGCTTGGGCAACATAGTGAGGTCTGGTCTTTAAAAAAACTAAATAAAATTTTAAAAAGAAAAAAATAGTCATAGCAAGACATTAATGTATAGAATTATTTATTTAGAACATAAAGAGCTCATATAAAACCTGAAGAAAAACAATAAAATCTCAATAAATAGGCCAAAGAAATGAATATACAATTCACAAAACTAAAAAAAAAAGAGAGAGAGAGCGAGAGAGAGATCTAATTAACATACATGGAAACTATTACACTGCACTAATTCAGAGAAAGCAAATTAAAACAATAAAGTATCAAATATAAAATTGCCCCATGGTTTACAACGTTGCTGAGAATAACAGCATATATAATCAGAGTATAAGTCACAGTGTAAAAGTAACATAAGAATTCAGAAGTATTTTCCAAGAAGCACTAGGTAACATTCATCCACCGAAAAATCATTTATTGAGCACCTACTCTATATTTTTTTTTTAAGAAATCTCTAACCTAACATCATGCGGCTCCAATCTAGCAGGAAATACAGACTTAGAAACTTACAAACGATCATATAAAGCTCTTTCAAAGTGAAACATAACCAAAAGGGAGTGCAATTAATTAGGGATAGATAGAGGAAGTGGCATTAAAAGCAAGCTCTAAATAAAAAAAAGTAGCTTACTATCCAGAGAAAGGAAAAACTACTAATAGAGTAACTCAAATAATGAACTAAAGAATAGAAATATAACAGTTACAAAATGGCACTCAGAAACAAAGTAAGGCCCAGTTTTCTTCCTTCCACTGCAATGAGAAAAATGACAAAAAGTGATAGGCCAAATTTCAGCCTTGCTGTGTCAAAATGCAGATAAATCTTAGCAAATTTGGAATATAAATGTTTACTTGGTCTCTTTGAAATATCAATGGTACCAAATGAACTTTGGACAAGAGCAATATCTGTATCAAGATTTAAGCCACTTTACAAGTATTATGTGTCACTAATGGAAAAGGAGGAGAGTGGAAGGAAATAAGAAGGTATATTTAGTGGACACCACATAGCAGGTTCTGATCTATATGTTTATATCATGCTTATTTCATGTCATTTGGACATATGTTAACCATTTTGTTAATAAAAAATAAAGAAGTTGACAGTCATTTTCCTAGGCAGTTGGAGTTGTGTTTTCATATAAACTCTAGCTGTTTTAATAAATCTCATTTACATATAAACAGAGCCAATTACCAAAAGTAGCTCGATTTTTACTGGCAACAAAGAAAACTACTTCTTCCTATGATGACATAAAATTTAAAGCAGTACCTTTCTCATATCTGTAAGACTTTTCAAGAGACTGGATAGGCCCATACTCAACTATTTCAAAATGGTCAGATTTATACTGAAAACACCAAGGGGATAAAACACATGAGAGAGAGGATCTGCTTCATATTGAAGAAGGTAATGTAAGAATTCAGTTCCAAGATGGCAAAGCCTTAGATCCATTCTCAAATCACAGCTAACACTTCCTTCAGTGGTATCTGTTAAGAATCACTTAAAGCAAACAAAAAAAATTTGTGGACACCATTAATGGGAACAAAAAAAATTTTATCAACAGAGTACTTCATTCATGGATTTAATTAAGTTATCCTCAATACATTACAGATTTAATTTCATTTATGTCACTACACAAATGGTGCAATGTCATTTTTAAATCCTTTGAATCATATTTTATAGTCTGTTTTGTTGTATTTTTCTAAAGAAGGGTGGTAGAGAGATAATAAACTATGAATGAAATACTCAGCAATCAGAGATCAAAATAAGACATTTATAGCTGAGTTAATACATTAAAAGACGGAAGTCTACATCTGGTTTCAATTGGTATGTATTCACTGGCAAATTTAAGAAGAATTTCATTATACAAAAACAAAAAGATGGTTTTGATAGGCTTTAGTCCTCTGGTTACTTTTGTTTCTATAGTCACATGATTAGTATAACAATATGATACATTTAATATGTCACTGTGTATATGGTTTTGATAAAAATGCACACACCAACTTCTCTCAAGGGCACATACACAAATGGTTTTAAAATATATATACTGCCTTAATGTTTTTATGTCAGTAAAAATGAATTCAAGTGAGGTTTTAAGGTCACAAAAAATTAAGAATTTTAATTTTCTAATAATAAGTCTTTCACAATCTTAGCTAAACTCTACCTTTTGGATATAATTATTTACATATCTAAAGTGATACATTAATTCTACATTTAATACCTATTAGACATAAGAATACAAAACATCAGACATAGTTCCCTCTTCAAATGCAATAAACAAATAGGTAAGTATAGATACTTTTAAAAAATATTTTAAGTTTTATTTTCATAGGCACTTTGCATAAGGTCTTAAAAATTGATCAAAACTCACCAATGTAATCCTCATATAGGCTTTTAAGGCTTGGATCAAACTTTGCCTCTTTCAAGAAATCACCCTATATTCCTCAAGTCAGGATTAATCTATTCCAGTGTTAACAATGGTGATAACAATAACAGCTTGCATTTATTGAGTTCTTACTATGTCAGCCACTCCACAGGTTTCATTTCATTTAATACCCAAACAGAACTGTAGAAAGTAGGCACTAACAGGAATTTACTAAAAGTCTGTTACATGATCCCTGTCTTCATGACACTCAGAATTTTGTGCGAAGGGAACAGGAACAATTAATTACAATATTAATCAATGTCTGCCACAACAGGATTAGCAATAGGAGCACTCCAGGACAGCAGTTCTTAAAGTTTATTATGCATCAGAACCAGCACTCTTAAAATCCAAACCATCTAATACAACATTTAAGGCCTTGAATGATACAGTTCCTGCCAGCCTCAACCATCTACCTTACCAATCTACCACTCAGGAAAGGCTTCACAGAGGAGATGACTTTTGAGCTGACTCTAGAAAACTGAACAAAATTTATCAGGTTACCAAAGAAAGAAGGATACATAAGGCATGTGTAAAGGTACTGAGCATAAAAATACATAAAGTGCATTACCAGTGTGTACGGGAAAATAGTGCAAAATGGGAAGTCAGATTAGTGCCAAAATGTTTTATACACCTACATATTTTTAAGTAGAAAGATGACATGATCACATCTGAACTTTTAGGAAGAAAACTCCAACAGCAGGCTCTCAGCCAGAGACTAAAAGGAGCAAAACAAAAGTGGAGAATTTAATAATAAAATAATTTGTAAAAATAATAGGAGTAGTAGTAGGGGTAGCAGTAACAGATCTATAACCTTGCTTAGAATCATAAGGGAGACTTGTGTGGTGGAATTAATAGTGAACACCTTAAGCAAAATTATTCAGAAGATGAAGAGGGTCAGAGCACGCAGAGAAGCCAAAATGCGCTAACGGCAAAATCCATCTTTCCTAATTTCGGTAGGTCTTAAAGACTATCTACAGTCTTTTCCCACAACTGGAAGTGCCTTAGCACTAAAGAATCATATACTGCTTAGTTAGCATCCTCTCAGTTCTCCAAAAAAATTGTTATAAAAAATAAACATTTCCTTTCACTCAGCAATTCCATTTCATGTAATGCATCCAATGACCACAACACAAATATGCCAATACATATGTACAAAAGTTCCCTGCATCCTTGACTGTAGCAACAAAACACTAAAAAGTTAGAAGTCACTTTCATCCAGCAGACTGAAAAAAATACATTCTGTTACACACACATAAGACCTATATGTACTGGAATAGGAAGGTATCCAAGACATCAGAAGTTGAAAAAGAAAAAAGGTAAGGTATAAAACATCACATATGGTATGAATCCCTGGTGTAAAACAAGTTTTACATACATATGTGCTGAAACAATCCACAAGAAATTAACTGACATAACCTCAAGGAAGTAAAATTGAGGGTGGATGTGAAGACATTAACTTCCCCTTTTGCACCCTTTTGTACTATCTGAAATTTTTACAATGTGCTCGTCTTATTTTTTCTCTATAATTTATATAATTAAAAGGAAAGGAGCAGTTTACACACTCTAGTTAAAAATACAGATAGTTATGCAATGCAATTTTAAAAGATCTCCATATAAAATTGTTAAAATTAGAAATGTGCCATCCAAGGAAATAAATTTCCATTTCCTGGAAAATTAACATATCATTTCTTGATTTCCTAAGATTAAACAAAACTAAGATGAGATACAATGATCTTTTAATATTTTTTCTAATGCTGAAGAATATCCACTATTTCAACAAATATCATACAATTCTTAAATCACTTGTGATTTAAAACTAAATACTAGGGGAAAAAAAGAAAAACTAAATGATACTTTTTAAAGTTTTTCCTTAACAATAAAAAGTGGCAATTTACATTTGTACAGAACTTTACAGATTACAGAATCCTCTGACACTTATCACGTTTTTTTCCCACAAGAAAACACTGATGTAGGTAAGACAAGTAATATGATATTAGATCAATTTTAGGATTAGGAAACTGAAGCTGAGAGGAGTTACACAATGTACCCAGGGTTACAGAGCTAATAAGTAACAACCCAAGCACTGAAGCTTGGTCTTCCTGCTCCACATCCAAAGGTCTTTCCATTAAACCACATCACTCCAAATAACCACTGTTACAGCATGCTATGGGGTCAGGCTTCTGACAGGGAAGAAAGGCTCACTGCAGATCTGGCAATAACAAGCAGTCTGTCTGCAGAGAAATATACAATATAAAAATAAAGTGTATGAAGGTGTGCCTGATGAAAGGGAAATAGAACTGGGAGAAATGCCAAGAAGAGTAACAACAAAGGTGAAAACTGGGCAACTTACCAATAAGGGAAGCCAAGGAAATACCTTTGTGAACTTAATTTACTTAGTTAAGGTAGAAGGGATAGTCTATTTAGGGGACTATATTATAATGTGGAGA
The DNA here is from genome assembly GCF_030222135.1 of Aotus nancymaae. Lineage (NCBI taxonomy): Eukaryota > Metazoa > Chordata > Mammalia > Primates > Aotidae > Aotus > Aotus nancymaae. The sequence continues at coordinate 47,713,857 of NW_026988450.1, forward strand.
AATCATAAAGTGTTTATAATTCAATCAAAAGATTTAGAAGAGATGTAATGGAGCGTGATGTGTATGTTGTAATTAAGATGTGGCAGCACATGATTGCTATGAAAATTTCAATGGTCTAACCCCACAACTCATGATCCTGTTAATGCTGTGGCTTGGAACTTTAAGAGGGAAGTATGAAGTACACTCAGAACTCATTCTCACTCCATGTGACACCCCAAATAAGGAGCAAAAAGTATCACTTTCTACACAAAAGGACTCATTCTCCTAAGATTCTAGTATAGCACTGATCATTAGTACCCGCTCAGAGTGAGAAAATCCTTGTAAGAAGGGGCCAGGGACCAGAAATAATGCCAGGGTCAAGCCATCGTGGTCTAAAGGAAACCATGGGTCCTTCCACTGAACACTTTCCAGGAAAATCCTCACAGCAAACATTTACTGCTGACCCAGCAGGAACAGGATCCTTGAGAAACATCAACCTTACTGTCCCTTACTGTGGCAGAAGGAACAAAGAGAAGAGGACCCAAAAGCTTTGACTCAATGTCACCAGATATATCTTCCACAATTTAAGATTCATTTTGTGAGCTATTTTAGAGGAGTTTTTAAATTACTGTCTTTTATTCCTGGTGTGTTTTGTTTTTAAGTTTAGTAAATATATAGAAACATCCATTATTTTTTGCCAGTCTAGCACCCATTCACCCTTCTCCTGCTAAAAATATTCTGATTCCCCTTTAGGAAATCACTACTTCCTCATTCTCAGACCATGTATTTCTAGTAGTCAAGTCTACTCTAGATCTGGGTTGAATACATGACCTAGGTCTAAGTCAGTTACTAAATCACATTGTAATGGCCACAATGATTTGCTCAGAGCAAAGCACATGACCCACTCAGAAGCACAAGATTGTAACTCTTTTCTGCTGGACTTCAACTAGAAAGGTATAACCCAGGGAACTGTTGGCAGACATCTTGTAACTGTGGGAAGAGCTTGTGTGAGTGTGAGACCAATAAAGAGGTAACAGAACAAAAACATGAACTCAAGTAATTCCTTTCACCCTGAATCAAGCCACGCACAAAACTAACTTTGCAATGAGCAAGAGTTACGTGAACAAATAAATTCCCTGTTTGGCTTAAGGTGGCTTAGGCTGGGTTTTCTTTAACTTATAAACAAAAGTTGAAACTGATGCAGTAAACTTGAAGTAAATACCAAACAGGAGAAGTTCTTGGAAAAGAGGTTTGTATAAAGCACAAACCACTGACTAATTATAGAAATGCTAGAGGTTATTCCAGATGTGCAACAGCATTAGATGTCTGATCTACTTTCTATTTTCTGCCACCTCAAAAAGGAATACAATAATTGGCGGCAAAAGAAGTAGAATAAACATGTCTTTTAAAAGGAACATGCACAGGCTTTTTTTTTTTTTTAAGTCTCCTGCCTCCTTCTCTTGCCTCGTTTTCCTACTAACACCTCCCCTAGCTAATAAATGTTTGTCATTGTATTATTTGTATTTGGATTTCTCATTTTACAAAACTCTCAGCCATTTCAGTTTCCATTCATTTTTATGACATATGTGTTATCATCTCATACAATAGTTACAAAAACCCCTTACAGAAAAATCAGTGGTTTAGAGAAACTTGGTGAATATGCAGCAATCTCTGAAATACTTAAATCTCAAAAGTAATACTTAAGCCGACTTGTAAGATTTCATCTGATCATTCATCAAACTTCATATTCCAACTTCTTTACAACCAAAAGCTCTCCCGCCCCCTCTCCTTCGCTCTTAGGAGAAAGAATACATACATTCAATGGGACTCTCGGGTATCCTGGATGAGGAAAATACTCTGGGGAAAATAGCATAGCAACTCAGTAACTCCCTTCTACCCTCACAAATCTATCTCATTCCACCTAAAAAAAAGAGTTGAAAATACAAAATATCCAAGGTTATGAATAATAAAAAAAAGTTACGGGATGTGTCCAGAAAAATACAAATCTCTGTTTAACACAAAGTACATACGTTAGAAAAAATAACTAGAATATTTTAACCATTATTATATACAAGAGGGCAGACAGAGGTTGTCTTTCATGAAATCTGGATTGCATATGTCTGGCAAGGAAAAAAAAGATTAATAATATATCACAAAGCCCCACAACTAGTGATTCAAAATGAAAGCTTTCACTACTTACACCATATGTAAATATATATATATACACGCTGCTTATAATCTCTTGATCTGCAGAGAAAGAGAACTGATACTCTACTGTGAAAATGGTCAGTGGGTACACATTTTAAAATCCTTTCCCACATGAAAAGATTCCTGAAAAAGAGATCAGAAGACAACAGAAAAGCACTCAATATATATGGAGTTGTAAATCCAGTATGAAGCAGTATCTATTACACAAAGAAGGGACATGCAACAAAGTGATTAGGAAAGTCAAACATGAAATAGTCTAGTAACAAAAAGGCAAATAGAAACCCCAAAAAGCACTTTATTGAACAGAAATCCACACATATCAAAAAGATGTCTATTATTGACAATGATATATCAAGCTTTTAAGCTCCAAATAAATCTTAATAATCAATAATGAGAACTTGATATATCTTTACCAAGAAAAAAAATGTTTGAAGAAGCACTTAACATCAAGGCAGAACATATACATATTTTTAAAATATAACAAACCAAATGTTTACCATAAACGCTATTACATGCAAGGTACTGATTCTAAGGGCACTTGGATAAAATATGCTAGTATACTTTGAATAGCCACTGCTTGATTCTTCTATTTATTTGGTTATTTTATTTATTTATTGGTTTATTGAGATGAAGTCTCACTCTGTTGCCCATGCTGGAGTGCAATGGCACAATCTAGGCTCAACGCAACCTCTGCCTCCTATGTTCAAGTGATACTCATCCATCAGCCTCCCGAGTAGCTGGGATTACATATGCATGCCACCACACCAGGCTAATTTTTGTATTTTTAGTAGAGAGGTGGTTTCTCCATGTTGGCCAGGCTGGTCTCAAACTCCTGATCCCAGGTGATCTGCCCGCATCAGCCTCCCAAAGTGCTGGGATTACAGGTGTGAGCCACTGAGCCCAGCCACCACCACTTGATTTTATTAAAGAAACTAACACTGTACCTAAAAATGTGAGGTCTATGTTATGGAATTTCTTCATTAACAACAATAATTCAAAGTACCAATGGTGAATACTAAGATTCTATCCTTGGTTCTACAGTCCTCTGCATTATTCTACCCAAATACATCTGATAGATAATGTTCAAAATGCAAAGACACTCTTATCTACGTAAGTGAGATGATAGGATGAGGATGACAATGTCAAAAGCAAATATATATAGGGTCTTTTATGTGTCAGGTGTTATTCTGGCATTTAAAATACATGTAATCTTCAGAACAACTCAAGGAAGTAGGGTAGTCTTATCCCATTTATCAGATGAAGAAATTAAGTCAAGGAGAAGTTTAAAAACTTGCCCAAGTTCACAGAGGTAGTATGTAGCAGAGCCAGGATTCAAACCCATGCAGTATGGCTCCAGATTTTATGTTCTCAGCTCAACTGTAGCCATCAGCTATAATTTCAACCTTTCTTTCCATATAATCTACTTAACCTCTGTATGGTTCTATTTCTCATCTGGGAAATGGGTCAATAATAGTTCTTACCTCACAGAGTTCTTCAATCCTCATGAGGATTAAATGCCATAATATACATAATACATTTAGAAAAGTACCTGGCACATAAAAGTAATATATACATCTGCAAATGTCTGTCAGTGGAGTTGAGAACCATTGTTCTAAAACTGTAACAATCAGTGAGAATTTGCCAAGCAGAATAGTCTTAATGTGCCCTTTACACCAGTAACTAAAGGAAAACTGGACTTCCTGAATTATTTTCATTATAAAATAAGTCTACCACCAGCCTTCAAGAAAATATACAAATCATTTAAGAGTTGCTCTCTTCAGTCGGGAATTTCTTCTCCATTAGTTTGTGTTCCCACACCCACCCAGTATTACAGAAATAGATCTCATCGTGGCTAAAAGTATATAGTGAAAATGTCACTTATATACTAAACTTAATGTTTATATAACTTTTAAGACACAAAATCTATGTGGTATTTTAGGCTGGGTATGGTGACTAATGCCTGTAATCCCAGCACTTTGGGACGCCAAGGCAGGTGGATCACCTGAGGTCAAGAGTTGAAGACCAGCCTAGCCAACATGGTGAAACCCCATCTCTACTAAAAATATAAAAATTGACCAGGCACGATGGTGCACACCTGTAATCCTAGCTACTCAGGAGGCTGAGGCATGAGAACTGCATAACCTGGGAAGCAGAGATTGTAGTCAGCCAAGATAGTGCCACTGCACTCCAGCCTGAGCAAGAGAGCAAGACTCCATCTCAAAAAAAAAAAAAAAAACACCTCTGTGGTATTTTCATGTAATTCTGATCTATACAGCTGGATGCTGGATACTCTTGAATCAGAATACTACTCTCAGAGATTCGCTTCACCAAAGAGCTACAAAGTATGAAGACTGAAAGAACTATAGCCATCCTCTAACCCAGGGACTAACACTGATCAACATTTAAATATGCTACTATCAATAGTTTTCTGTTGTGACAACATTCTTGCACAGGCACACTATACAATTGTGCTGAGATGTCTCAAAAGTACAGAAGGAGGAGGAAAACCACTGGATAGATCCTAGAGTACATACATATTCAACAATAAGAGATTATCAAATTACTCTTCAAAGCAGTTGTACTAATTTAAACTCCTAAGAGTATGATAGGATATAAACTATATATAAGGCACAGGTGAGTATAATAAATTTGGGAGCATTTCTATGGAGATGGTCACAGCCAAGATCTGACAAAGAAGTGATCTACCAAGTAAACCCCAGAAGGACTCCAAGCTTAGAACCATAGGGTAGTGAGAACAAGAGTGAAAGGGAGTTCACTTTTTTACAGAAGCTGAAAAGAAGAAAATGAAACAAGAATTGGCTCCTTGTCCCCAGTCTGCCCCTACTCCCATGTACACGCAGATTACATGAATTCTGGCATTTATCCCCAGATCAAAAAAAAGGGGAAAGAGTTCCTCTCTAAAGAAATTCGATAAAAAACTTACTGTAGGCCCTTTCCCTTAAAAGCCAGCTCCCAACCCATTCACCCTAATATTATGCCTGTCAGTCAAAAGGCATTGTCCAGATGCTTACGGTGAGACCTAATCAGGCTTCGAACCCCAAGGGCAAGGCCAGAATAAATAAAACAAGGAAATCAATAACCCTAGAAGAAATAGAAATGATTCAGGAAACAGACAATAGCATTAAAAAAAAAAAAAACTTGTTATTCTTAAAGCAATTTCAAAAGCTTTTCTATCCATGTCAGCATCAATATGTTATGGAAAAGGAATAATCAAGAGTTCTTGTAATTAAAATATAACTGCTGAAATAAAAAGTTCAGTTAGAAGAGTCAGAAAATAAAGCAAAATAAAGCACCCTGCCTCCTCCAAAAGGCAAAAAGACAAAAAAAGACAGAAAATTTAAGAGGAAAACAAATTCAAATTCAAGAGATTCAACCTTTCAATAAAGAAAACAGAAATTTTCCAAAGCTGAAGACAGACAAGTGTTTATATATTAACAGGAACTACTGAATGGTGGGCATAACTATAATAAAAAGGACTCACACCCAGGCACATTCTTGTGAAATATCAGAAACGTCAAGATAAAAAGAAAAGTCCAAAAATTTCCAGAAGGGGAAGAAAACTAAAAATAAATAAGACTCTGACAGCCATTAGCAACACTAGATGTTAGAAGATAAATGGAGGAAAGTCTCAAAGCTCTGAGAAAATTATTTTCACTGTAAAATTCTCCAGAGGCTATCGACCAAGAATAAAAGCAAAATAAAGACATTTTCAGATATGTAAAGGCTCAAATAATAATTGACCTCTTATTTTTGTTTCATGAAGAAGACAGTTTAGGAAGAATACAAAACAAAGGTAAAAACAGGAAAACAGGAAATACACTTTTTTTTAATGGTGGCACTAACCAAGAGTCAAGTGAAAAAAAATTCCAAGGATACAGCTATAAAGCAGACCTCAAAGCAATGAGTCCACATTACAACAAGAAATCAGGAAGCACCAGGAAAATCTCAAAGAAGAATCACATATATTCCAGGAAACAGATATACTGAGTAAGAAGCTCAAAGATAACAGCAAAATGATAAAAGATGCATACACTGCTTTTCTCAAAATAACAAAAAAAAAAAGAAAAAACTCCAGGAAACAGAAAATTATATAACATGATCCTAACATAGATCCATCAGCCTAAAATGTGGCAGTGATTTTGAACAATTGATTAAGGGCAAAAAAAGAAACATGCTGGAAACATTCTTCTTTGGGTAACCTAGGGGTACAACTTTAGATATTTAGAGATAGAAATAAAATTTGAGCATATCATTGTTTCCTCTTCCAAGATGTTCTTTGCCCTCTCTACTCTGACTCATTCGTTTATTCACTCATTCTTTCAATACATATTTACTGAGCACCTGTCCTAGAAGCTGAAGATAAAACAATGAACAAAATAAGAAAAATCCCTGCCCTTTTGAAGTTTATATTCAATAACTCCTACTCTTTCAATAATCTGCTAATGCAGGGGTCTCCAACCCCTGGGTACTGGTCCATGGCCTGTTAGGAACTGGGCTGCACAGCAAGAGGTGAGTGACAGGTGGATGAGCATTACTGCCTAAGCTCCACCTCCTGTCAGCTCAGCAGCAGCATCAGATTCTCATAGGAGCATAAACCCTATTGTGAACTGCACATGCGAGGAATCTAGGTTGTGCACTCTTTATGAGAATCTAATGCCTGATGATCTGAGGTGTAACAGTTTCATCCTGAAACCATCACCCCCATCCGTGGAAAAATTGTCTTCCATGAAACCAGTCCCTGGTGCCACAAAGGTACCACTGTGCTAATGGATTCTCTCACCAATGCAACTTTTTCTAAATTGTTAGGTTATGTGTGTCTTCTTTTTCCTCCTAAAGAAATCGAACTCTTTCCAAAACAGAATTTGGATTTTTACATATCTTTTACCTTATCTAGTGTGTGAAGAATGCAAAACAGCAACATTTATTAGTTATTTGTACCTCTAGGGAAGAGCACTGGGCCTAAATCAATAAATGTGTTTTGAACCTTTCCATTCAACTAAAATGTAAATAAAACTGCTGTATCCATCCATTCTCACACTGCTATAAAGAACTACCTGAGACTGGGTAATTTAAAAGAAAAGAGATTTAATTGACTCCCAGTTCCACAGGCTGTACAGGAAGCATTGGCAGGGGAGGTCTCAGGAGATCTACAATCATGATGGAAGGGCAAAAGAGAAGCAAGCACTGAATTCACATGGTGGAGTGAGAGAGGATGAAAGAGGAAGTGCTACACACTCTCATGAGAACTCACTATCACAAGAACAGCAAGGGGGAAATCCGCTCCCATTATCCAATCACCTCCCACCAGGTCCCTCCCCAAACACTGGGGATTACAATTCAACATGAGATTTGGGTGGGGACATGGAGCTAAACCATATCAACTGCCAAATAAAATGTAAAGCACTATGCAATTATTACCTGTTATTTAACAGACGAGGACACTGAAGTCCTCGTCAGTTAAGTGATTTGCTCCAGACCATAAAACTAGTTTGTAGAAGAACCAAAACTAAAACCCATATTGCTGAAAGCCTGGATTCATGCCATTTCTACTATACTAGGATGAATGAAAACAAGTAGTCAAATCAAAAAATGGGCCTAAATGGGAGAGAATAACCTTAGGCATTTTCTTAGAATGTTTTTAAGTATACAATAAACATCTAAGACACAGACTCTATTTCTTCCATATGTCAAGACATAGCTTTACAATTATGTAAAGATCATTGGAAAGCCTCTAATCAAAAAATCTAACCTGTCTTTTAAGAGCTTCAATTTCACAGTTATGCATTTCTACTCTGCAGTAAATGTTTCGAGATGTTTAATGGCATTTAATATAAATTGGTTTTCTAAAAATTTCCTCAGAAGGAAACCTTCAAAAATTATTACCACAAATATACTAAACTTTTCATTCTTTTTAAACTCAAAAACACTTAACTCCTCAAAAAAATAATGCTTATATTACCTTACACAAACAACAACAATATAAGCCTTTTCATGAGACACAGAAGGCCTATGGTTAAAATTATCAAGATACACATTTTTAAAGATAAGCAAAAAATTAAACATAGACACATATATAACTTTTGTAAAAATCAGGAAACTAATGAAACATATCCTGGTATTTCACACATGCCAAGGTTACTAGTAAGCATACTTTTTATGGCTTGTCTTTGGTATACGACCGTATTTGTTCGGCAATCCACATTATTAATACCAAATAGTAGCCATGCAAATTATAACTTATCCACAAAAATATAACACTGAATAGAGAGGTAGGGTCATTTTATATTCACAGGATAAGAAGCCAAGAAATTGGCTGTTTCAGCTCAACATTTATCAAAGGCATGTAGGTGCCAATAGCTATTCTAGGCACTTAGAATATTTCAAGATAAATATGTTAAAACTGCTGCCCTTGAGCAGTTTATAGCAGGGGAAAGGCAACTACAATTCCTCTTCTCCCAAATACTAAAAGCTGACTAATTAAATGTAATTCCCAAGCACAGGATACCATGGCTATCTACAAAGAAGTTTCATCAAACTTAAAAGATAGTTTAAAATACTGTGAAAAAATCAGTTACTAAATATATATCATACCAGGATTTCAGCTGTGTTTTTGAGTCTGATCACAGAAATGAGAAATTTAAATCACATTATACCACTTTATAGAGCCCCAAATACTTAAAAACCAAAAGGACTCAATGAATACTAACCTAATAGTGATTTTTACTCATAATGTAACCTGAGGAATCAGAGAAACTTTTTATCACCCACTAGCGATACAGGAGAGTTTGACCTTTTTCCTAATTCTAGTACCACTACCATTAATTACCATAATTCATTACCAGCTCAAGTGCCAACTCTGTGATCTGGCCCATGTTAAGTAAGCATCAGCACTTAAATAAACAAAATCTCTACCCTTTACTACTCAGACTCAGTTACAATCACGAGGAATATGTGTTCTTTCTTTATGTAAGAATGAATATGCAATAAAGGCCCAATTAATCAATGAATTACTAAACAGACAACAAACTACCTGATAAAATAAGCGAATTTTCAAATAAGCAGTAACATTTTGAGCTGGGCCTTCATGGATGCAAATTCACTAGGCAAAGACTGGGGGTAGGGGTAACACTAAAAGAACGGCAGAGGACAAGGCAAGGGCATACATACAATCACCAAAATATGAAGCTAGTTTTAATTCTAGGAGCCAGTTCTTATAGCAACCCTGAAGTGGAAAGTACTTGATAAAACAGTGACAAGTTATGAAACTGTACAGGTAGGAAGGAGGTAATATATAAACTCTGTTTATATATCAGCCTAGAAAATCTGAACTTAAATGTTTTGCCTAAAAGTCCTGTAACTTAATTGGATTTGCTCTTTCCTGTGCCTTTAATTTTCGATTTTCAAGGAAACATTTGATCAAAAACAGACAGCAGTCAATAATTCAGCCAAAAACACTTTATCCCTAGTAAGATTTCTTTCAAAGACAAGCATAATTACACACACACACAAAATAGGTGGTTCTCCAAGACTTATTACTCTTGAAACAAAAAGTTTAGAATCCATTGTTAACTCTCTAAATCATCACATAATTTTGTTTCTTCTCTATAATAAATGAAGCCCACTATATATAAATATGTACAAATAGAATATGCAAATTATACATAGTCAGACGAGATCCAAAAGTTTCTAATAATGTTATCTAAACTGTCCATTACTCTGAGAAAGCTATTAATATGGTTAAGATATGCAGTACATAATCAAATTAACTATAAATTAAGCTCTCACTTCAGAACAAGATTATGCTGTCAGAGCAACATCCGAGTCCACTTGAGCACCAATCCAACCTTATTCTCAACCTCTATTTTATAGTTTTTATTAACAATTTAAGGATAAGCACAAAAACATTCATTGATCGTGTTTTTACATCTGTTTTTAGATTTATAAAGGTTAAAGTTGTCAATAAATTTCTACATCCACAGATCATACATGAATTCATTTAAGTGAATGTAATAAGAAAAGTCAATTCAAGGGCTTTACTAGACATACCCAAATGACTAGGAGTAAAAAGACATGCAAGCAAATGAGTAAACCGGAGTCTACAATACTCAGTCTAAGGAACAGACCCCAAACACAAAGCATGAGTTTCAGAGACAAGATAAAACTCCTAAAAAGACATTAAGAGAAATAACTGGGGCATGTGGCAAGAATGATACAAAATGTCAAACAGGCTCTTATTAACTGGATTACAAAAAAGGTACGTGTATAGAAAATAAATAAGCAAATGACTAGTAAAATCAAGGAACAGGGTCAGAGGAATACCAATGGCAAAAGCTGCTATGGTGAATAACAAAAATATATAAGACATAGCATTCTTGATACTACCATTAGCAGACTAGAAAATATAACAACAAAAAAAGATCATTCATATTAGCAGTAAAAATGACAAAGCTCCTAGAAGCAAATCAAAATTAAAATGTATACAATTTTCTTTCTCTCTTTTTTTTTTTTTTTTTTTTTTTGAGAAAGAGTTTTGGTCTGTCGCCCAGGCTGCAGTGCAGTGGTATAATTTTGGCTCTTTGCAACCTCTGCCCCCCCAGATTCAAGTGATTCTCCTGCCTCAGCCTCCCAAGTAGCTGGGATTATAGGCACCCACCACCACACCCGGCTAATTGTTTTATATTTTTAGTAGAGACGAGGTTTCGTCATGTTGGCCAGGCTGGTCTCGAACTCCTGACCTCAGGTGATCCACCTGCCTCAGCCTTCCAAAGTGCTAGGATTACAGGCGTGAGCTACCATGCCTAGCTGTACAATTTTCAAGGAGATTTAAAAATGCATTTAAACACATAAAAGAAGAACTGAACACAAAGATATTCTATGATCATGGACTGGACAATATCAGCCAACACAATTTATGAGTTAAATCCAATCACAAACCCAGCAAAACTTTCTGTGGAGCTTGACAACTTATTGTAAACTTATATGAGGCCAGGCATGGTGGCTCATGCCTGTAATCTCAACACTTTGAGAGGTCGAGGCAGGAGAATAACCAAAGGTCAGGAGTTTGCGACCAGCCTGGCCAAGGTGGCAAAACCCCATCTCTACTAAAAATATAAAAATTAGCTGGGTGTGGTGGCAGACACCTGTAATCCCAGCTACTCGGGAGGCTGAGGCAGGAGAATGACTTGAACCTGGGAGGCGGAGGTTGAAGTGAGCCAAGATCACGCCATTGCACTCTAGCCTGGGCAACAAGAGTGAAATTCAGTCAAAAAAAATAAAATAAATAAAATATAAATTTAAAAATAAAACTTATATGAGAGATCAAGGAAAACAAAGACAAGGGAATTACATCCCAAATATCAAACGTGCCACCATACAATTAACAACATGTTTCTGTTGCAGAAGCAGACAAATAAATCTCTGCTAGAACAGAGAGACCAAATATAGAGCCAAATATATATAAAACCTTAGTAGGACAGACATATAAGCCAGTTAAAAAGGAATAGAAAATTGTGTTAGGACAATTAGATTTCCACACAGGAAAAAATATAAATAAAAGTACCGTATATCCCTGTCTCATATCATATACAGAAATAAACTCCAGCTAGATTAAAGAGGTAGGTAAAACACCAGCCTGGGGCCGGGCACGGTGGCTCATGACTGTAATCCCAGCACTTTGGGAGGCCAAGGCGGGTGGATCACGAGGTCAAGAGATTGAGACCATCCTGGTCAACATGGTGAAACCCCGTCTCTACTAAAAATACAAAAAATTAGCTGGGCGTGGTGGCACGTGTCTGTAATCCCAGCTACTCAGGAGGCTGAGGCAGGAGAATTGCCTGAACCCAGGGGGCGGAGGTTGCAGTGAGCCAAGATCGCGCCATTGCACTCCAGCCTGGGTAACGAGCAAAACTCCGTCTCAAAAAAAAAAAAAAAACACCAGCCTGTTGCAAGGCAAGAGTGACACCATTCTGAAGTAAAACCACCATAATGACAGGAGTTTGGCTCCAGCAGCAAGGTCTTTAAACAATGCCTGTAGCATAGATAACCTCTCATAAAGGTGTTTATCTAACCTCTCCAGTGGCCACGAGTAGCAAGAAAGTCTGAGCTACACATGTTTTACCAAAGGAGCTTGCTATATAAAGGATATTTAGGGTAGGGTGGATGTGGGAATACACCACCTCTTGGCCACCCAAAACATTATTTCTGTTAGTAATTCTCTAATAAATGTTTCTTTATGGGAAACTGGATTTGTCAGCCTCTTTCTTCAGCCTCTCAGCTCCCTTGGGCTTTGAGGGTAGCTCTGCATACGTTTACTCATAGCGGAACAGAACTGCTAATAACAAAACTTATGCTATTAGAAAGAGTTCCATTTCTGGTCATGATAAACTAGATAATTCAGACCACTCTCCTGCTGAAAGAACAAAAATGTCTGGAAAAATACATTTAAAAGTATATCTGATGACTAATGAAGATAGAAGAGCAGTGCCTTTTGTCTGAAAACAAAATATAAGAAAGAAAGAAAGAGGTGAACATAGCAATAAGGGCTGCTTTTCCTCAAGAGGCATCTATCAATTATGGAACAGAAGTCAAGAGGCTAAGAAGCAAAGCAGACCTTCTGACTGACTTACAAGATGAGAAGGTTAAAGACTGGAAATCAAAACCTACCAAGAAACTGAGAAGCCCTAGAATATCAAAGGACCATATCCTAGATGTAAAGGAGAATCAACTGTCAAAAGTACAGTCATGTGTCACTTGACAACATGGATACATTCCAAAAAAGACATCGTTAGGCAATTTCACAGAATGTATTTACATAATCCTAGATGGCATAGCCTTTTGCTCCTAGGCTATAAACCTGTATGGCATGTTACTGTACAGAATGCTGTAGGCAGCAGTAACACAATGATATGTATTTGTGTATCTAAACATGTTCAAACATAGAAAAGATACAGTGAAAATACGATACTATAACCTTATGGGACCACCATTCTATATGCAGTCCATCATTGATGGAAACATCATTATAGAACACATAACTGTACTAAAGCCCAGACTGAAATGATCTCTAACTCTAATTAAAGTGATCCAGGATTGCTAGTTCTAGCCACCAGTTAGAAACAAACAAAAACCTTAAGTAAAAGACATCATCATTCAGAAATTCAAATAAACTCTATCACATTTTATGCAATGTCTAGCACTCTATCAAAGATAACCAGGCATAGACGAAAACAATAAAAAACAAGAGAAACAATATAAAATAGAAAGAGACCCACAGGAGAGTAACATTTAAAAGGTTAGCAGACAAAATTAGACTATAATTAATATGTTCTAGGATATAAGCCTAGGCAACCAAGTGAGACCCTGTCTCTTCAAAAAAATTTAAAAAATTAGTCAGGCATGTTAGTGCATGACAGTGGTCCCAGCTACTCAGGAGGCTGAGGTGGATGGATCACTTGACCCCAGGAGGTCAAAGCTATAGTGAGCCATGATCATACCACTGCACTCAAGCCTGAGTGACAGAACAAGAACCTGCCTCAAAATTAAAAATAAATTATGTTCTGGGATATAAAATACTACAAGATTTCTGGAATAAGATCTTTAAAAGGCTAAAAGGAATCACCGACCTAGAATTCTTTACCCAGCAATATACTGTTCAGAAATGAAGTGAGGGGTCAGGCATGGTAGCTTACACCAGTATTCCCAGCACTACGGGAAGCCAAGGCAGGAGAATTGCTTAGGACCAGGAATTGAAGACCAGCCTAGGCAACATAGCGAGACCCCATCTCTACAAAAAAAAATTCGTTTTAATTAGCAAGGCATGGTGGCATGCTCCTGAAGTCCTAGTTACTCAGGAGGCTAAGGCTGGAAGATCCCTTGAGCCCAGGAGTTCAAAGTTGCAGTGAATTGTGATCACACCATTGCATTCCAGCTAGGCAAAAGAGTGAGAACCTGTTTCAAAAAAGGAAAAAGGAAAACAAGAAGTAAAATAACATTTTCACCAAAAAAAAAAACAATAGATCTTATCATCATGCCCACACATAAGGAAATACTAAAGGACATTCTTTAGGCAACTGAGAAATCCAGAAAGAAATAAAGAACAATAAAAAGCATATATACATGAGTAAATATAAACATCTGTGATATAAAATAACAATATAAAATAACAAGAATTCCTTGTGCTATTTAAAATGTATACAGAATTTAAAGAAACAAAATGTATCATAAAAAACAAAAGACCATAAAAGCTCTTAAAAACAAATTGCCATATTCTTAGGAAAGATTGTTTTATGACCATGAAAACAATTACTAGAGTGAGTTTTACCCTGTTTAATCAAAGATAACTGTTAACACTGGTCACATTTTTGAAAGCCAGTCAATCAGAAATAGTCATGCTTCTGAAATTCAGATAATCAAGAGTATCTCTCCAGTGAACAAATGCTTACAATGTGAATATATTTTTTAAATGAGATGATACATATCCTTGTATTACTAACCTTAACAATAATGGTACTCTTTACAGATAATAAATAAATGAAGAAAAATGTCCTTGCATTAGAAAAGAAAGATACAAATATTTCTGTGATTTAATAGGAGGTGTCATCAAGGCAACACTCAGAAACGATATACCTACAGCTCCTGATCAATCTCTTGTGCAGTTCTGGGTTCCTTTTCATATATGGATATTAGATTCTTACCACGCCACCCCAGAACCCAGGGCACCTGTTGTGTGAGAGTAACAACTACACTATTCCAAGTGTACAACTCCCCAACATGCTCAGTGGACTATGTCTTATAACAAAGAATATGAACGGGTAAAATCTTGTCTTTGACAACTGATGATGAGTTTTCTGAAGATAATGATCTCATCTATACCTATCTTTAAGAACTATAATACACCTTAACAGTTGTAATTATTGGCAACAAGAATTAAACTACTTGGATCAAACACTTCACATCTACTCAAAATCGTAACATTAACACTTAAAACCAAGAAAACAGAGAGGTTTAAAATTTTCTATTTCACACGCTTTTACTTCATATTCCTACTTGATAACTTTAAATATCAAATGCACTGAGTTTAGCCCTGAAATAATTTTAAAACACTTCTCTAAATGGAATACAATTATTTTCCACTGAAGCATTGTTCCACCACTCAAGTCATCTGATTTACATAAACGCCAGTTAAGCATCATAGAAATTCTAAAACATATAATTAGAGTGTCACAGATCACTTAATCTAGTCTGTCAAAACAGGGATTATTTCAATTTCTGTTTCACTTCCCTTAAAAGAAATCCTATTTGCCTTCTTTTCCCTAACAGAGAAAAAGAAAATAGCAAATTAAACTTACAATGTACTTCCGAAATCAAACTTTAAAATGATTCTGATTAACCATAAATTGACTGAAGCAGTTAACAATTTTTTTTGAATGTATTTTACTGAAACGTGGCTGACAATATATAATAATGTTACTAATACAGAATTATAAATTATTTCACTGATTACTCTTCTTATTCAAGAAAAAAAGGTCACTTTGGTTCATACAAATTGTCCAAATAAACTAGATGCATTACTAGACTAAAGTAAACAATTCTGTAAATAGCACTTCTACTTGTAGAGTTAAAACAATCATAAAAAAGCTTTTATGAAACAATACATTTCACTAAGCTAAATTTATAGAAATATGTATATTTCTATCACTTTCACACATCCTGACAATATTTGTGAAAATACAAAAATGTTTTCAATTATTTTTTAAAATTCAGAAACATGTAATTTCTTCAAATATTACGAGCCATAAATTATAATACAGAAAATTTAAGTAAATACTATGAATATCATAAACTTTAAATAAAATTCTAGCCACAATTTATAAAAGTCACATTGTTAAACAACACATATACACTATTCCAAATGAAGAAGAGAAGTACTCTGTGACACACCAAAAATTATCCTAATAAATAAATTAAATAATCATGTAGTTCCTAAATCTGTCATAGAAAGATATATGGCTGGTTCTCACACCTCCTACTAGATATCTTTACACCGCTTAAAATCTTTTCTTTTTCGCTATTATTTTCTTTCTAACAAAATAACAACTAGTCAGATTCTAAAATATGATCTTTAGAAATGAGATTAGCAAAACAATTTTAAAATACTTACTGTCTTGTTTCGTAATCTAATTATGTCTGAGACAGAGCCAGCACCACAGTACTCCATAACAATCCAGAGGTCTGTATTCTTAAAATAACTGCCATAGTACTTTACAACATATGGGCTAAAGGAAAATACATAAACAATTAAATTTAGTTAATTCCCAACAGAATTTTTTTCTTAATCCCAATACAAAGTATTTTCAGTATTTCATAATGTTCCAATAAGTTAAAGAAGTAAATTTCTGTTGTACATCAAATTCTCAATATCTAGGGTTCACCAACTATGCATAATTAGGCTTTAATTCATGGATAAATTTAATAGGATTACAAAACAGAAGAGGTCCAAATGTTTTGAGTGATTCTGTAGAAAATAAGACTTCATTCTGGCAAAGAACTTACTACTTAACATGAGGAATAAATGAAAATTTTTCCCTTTAACTAAAGCATTTTAAATATAAGTCTTCTAGGAGAGATCCAAGATGGTTGATCATTAGCAGCTCGGGGTCCTAGCTCTCAGTGAAAGCGCAGAGAACGAGAGGACGCCACACTTTCAGAGGAACATTTGTTGCTCACGGACCAGGAGATTCCCAGCGGAGGAGCCCCACGTGTCGCCAGGGCGACTCTTGTGGCCGGCGTGGCGGTTTTGCTGGCGCCTTAGCGCACCAGTTTTTGGTGCAGAGTCCAGAGATTCCCGGGCAGAAAAGCACCATCAATCTTAACACCGCTGTTTTGGCCGGCGCAGTGGATTGCTCAGATTTCGGCGCTGGGAATCGACAAGTTGGACGTCTGCTCAGAGATCTAGTTGGAAAGTCGGTAATTACAAAGACAACAGACGGATAAATATATAATGAAGGGAAGAAATCAGCGTAAAAAGGCAGAGAATACTCAAAATCAGAATGCCTCTCCTTCCACAGGGGATCGCAATTCCTCATCAGTAACGGAACAAGGCTTAATAGATTAAGAGTGTGTTCCAATAACAGAAGCAGGTTTCAAAACGTGGGTGATAAGAAACTTCTGTGAATTAAAAGAACTTGTTCTAACCCAATGCAAAGAAACTAAGAACCTTGAAAAAAGGTTTGACGAAATGTTAACGAGAATGGACAATTTAGAGAGGAATATAAGTGAATTGATGGAGCTGAAAAACACAACACGAGAACTTCGCGAAGCATGCACAAGTTTAAACAGTCGAATTGATCAAGTAGAAGAAAGGATATCAGAAGTCGAGAACCAGCTCAGTGAAATGAAACGAGAAGACAAGATTGGAAAAAAAAGGATGAAAGGAATGAGCAAAGTCTCCAGGAAATATGGGACTATGTGAAAAGACCTAATTTACGTTTGATAGGTGTACCTGAATGTGATGAAGAGAATGAATCCAAGTTGGAAAATACTCTTCAGGATATCATTCAGGAAAACTTTCCCAACCTGGCAAGGCAGGGTAATATTCAACTCCAGGTAATACAGAGAACACCACAAAGATATTCTTCAAGAAGACCAACCCCAGGGCACATAATTGCCAGATTTATTAGGGTTGAAATGAAGGAGAAAATACGAAGGGCAGCCAGAGAGAAAGGTCAGGTTACCCATAAAGGGAAACCTATCAGACTTACAGCAGATCTCTCAGCAGAAACCCTACAAGCCAGAAAAGAGTGGGGACCAATATTTAACATCCTTAAAGAAAAGAACTTTCAACCCAGAATTTCCTATCCAGCCAAACTAAGCTTTATAATCGAAGGAAAAATTAAATCCTTTGCGAACAAACAAGTACTTAGAGAGTTCACCACCACCAGGCCTGCTTTACGAGAGCTTCTGAAAGAAGCACTATACATATAAAGGAACAACCAATATCAGCCTTTCCAAAAATATATCAAAAAGAAAAGAACATTAACACAATGAAAAATTTACACTAACTAATGGGCAAAACAGCCAGCTAGTATTAAATGCCAGCATTAAAGTTATATATATTCTAATCGGATAAAAAACCCACTGGTATGCTGCATCCAGACCCATATCACATGCAACGATGCACAAAGACTCAAAACAAAGAGGAGGAAGATTTATCAACCAATCAGAGAGTAAAAATAAACAAATAAATAAAAAGCAGGAGATGCAATTCTCGCCTCTGATAAAGTAGACTTTAAAGCAACAAAGAGCAAAAGAGGCAAAGAAGGACATTACATAATGGCAAAAGGATCAATGTAACAAGAAGACCTAATGATAGATTAACGAGACAGAAAATTAACAAGGACATCCAGGACTTGAACTCAGACCCAGAACAAGTAAACTTAGTAAACATTTATAGAACTCTCCACTTCAAATACATAAAAAATACATTACCACCTCACACCTATTCCATAAGTGACTACATAATTGGAAGTAAATCACTCCTCAGTAATTGCATAGCATTTCATAGGTTTAAATGAAATATTGGTTGGCTGCTCGTTTGTTATTTTCTTCCCTTATTCCTTCCTGTTTACATCAAGTACAAGTATAATTATTGGTATAAAAGAGGTTTTCAATACCCATTACTAAACTGCATTCTAGCCTGGGCAAGAAAGCAATACTCTTATTCTCTCTCTCTCTTTCTCTTCCTTTTTCCTTCTTTTCTTTATTCTTTTCCTTTCTTTCTTTCTCAAAAAAAAAGAAAGAAAGAAAATAATATATATCTAAGAAAAAAACTGGAAAGCCAACATATTGATAATTCTACATCTAAAGAAGAAACTAGAACAAATGAAAAAGATGCACTAATCAATTATAAAAAATAAGAGCAAAAGTCCAAGTCAAAGATAGACCATGATACAGATCAAAATAGTATCATTGTATTCCAAACCAAGCAAATAAAGATATACCCAGACTGATATTAATGTCCTGTGTATTAACAAAAATAATTCAATTATAACTCAAGAGGAGAACGGATTACCTGCAACACAACAAAAACAATATAACATCCAACCTCTCCTCTACAACATTAAATTCCTGAGTATTATGAAATAATACCTAAAAAATTTTGAGTATGAAAACAATTATAACACAGGACTTTTGTAAAAAAAAAAAAAGTAGTCATTTATTAACAAAGGCAAGGGAATAATATTCTCAGATTCCAAATGCACAAAAAAGTGAAAAAAAATGGCACTGAAATTACGTTGATTCACACTAATTGACCCAAGAGCCGAATAAAAATTAAAAGATTAAAAATAATGAAGACATGGTGTAGCAATTGTTAAGCTTATTTCAAAATAAATAAATAAATAAATAAATAAATAAATAAATATAAGTCTTCTAAAGGATTTTGCATTCAGTCAAATATTAATCAACTTTAAAATAATCTACATTTCAATGACACCAAAAAAGAATTATTTTAAATTTTCTTTCATTCTGGCTTTTGAAAATTCTAGAGAAAAAAAACTATAATTTTTTCTGCTTTAATTTATAGAATTAAAATATTAGCAATTTAATTTCTAAACTGAGGTCTTATGTCTTCCAGAGGAGAATAAACTATGTTTATAGTCAAGTTGTCTTCAGGAATATTTAAAAAAGGGTAAATGACCATCAGCAGTAGTATTTCTTATGAATAAACTACATATATTGATGTATGAGAAATCTTACCTATCTCAAAGAGGCAGAATACGATATTCACAAAATACATAAAGATAGAAAATATAAGACAGCAGAAACTAAATAGAACACAACTTAAATGCTACAAGAGCTCAAATGAGGAAATAACGTTAGAATCATCCAAAGAGAACTTTGTGGAAGAAGTGAGATTTGAATGAGATTATGAAAGAAAAGTTTAAACTCCAAAGTGTAGACAGAGAATGGGGTAAGAATATTCTAGAAAAGAGAAAGGCCATGAACAAAGGTACACAAATAGGGAAAAACCAAGTATGACATGTAAGAGGACAACTTGTTCGAATAACTACGTCTATCTAGTAGTAGCTACAATCAAAAACAGTAGTTATTTTGCTGGGCACAAATGTAAGATAAATAAGACATAGAAACAAACGGGGGGAAAAAATTGAAAGTATGATAAAAGAACATGTAGAGACTCTACCAATTGTGGAAGTTAAGAGAGGACTGTCAGGGAAGACTTCTTAGTACAGCCTTTAAAATTTTAGCCATGCTCTGACATTGAGGCAGTAATAAATAGCCTATCATCCAAAACAAAAAAAAAACAACAACAAAAACCCAGGACCAGATGGATTCACAGCTGAATTCTAGCAGATGTACAAAGAAGAGCTGATACCATTCCTGCTGAAACTATCCCAGAAAACTGAGGAAAAGAGAATGCTCCCTAACTCATCTTATGAAGCCAGCATCATTCTGGTACCAAAACCTGGCAGAGATACAACGAAAAAAGATAACTTAGGCCAATATCCTTGATGAACACCAATGCAAAAGTCCTCAACAAAACATTAGCAAACCAAATCCAGCAGCATATAAAAAACCTTACCCACCATAATCAAGTAAGCTTTATCTTTGGGATGCAAGGTTGGTTCAACATACACACATCAATAAATGTGATTCATCACATAAACAGAACTAAAGATGAAAACCACACGATTATCTCAATAGACACAGAAAAGGCTTCCAATAAAATTAAACGTCCATTCATGTTAAAAACTCTCAATAAACTAGGTATTGAAGGAACATACCTCAAATAGTAAGAGCCATATATGAAAACCCCACAGCCAACATCATACTGAATGGGCATAAGTTGGAAGCATTCCCCTTGAAAACCAGCATAAGACAAAGATGCACTCTCTCACCTCTCCTATTCAACATAGTATTGCAAGGCCTGGCAAGGGCAATCAGGCAAGAGAAAGAAATAAAGGTCATACAAATAGGAAGAGAGGAAGTCCAACTATCCCTGTTTGCAGATGACATGGTCCTATATCTAGAAAACCCATAGCCTCAGCCCAAAAGCTTCTTAAGCTGATAAACAACTTCAGCAAAGTCTCAGAATACAAAAGCAATGTGCAAAAATCACTAGCATTCCTATACACCAGTAACAGTAAAGCCAAGAGCCAAATAGGGAACTAACTCCCATTCACAACTGCTACAAAAAGAATAAAAAACATTGGATGACAGCAAACTAGGGAGGACAAAGATCTCTACACTATTAAACACCGCTCAAAGAAATAAGAGATGACATAAAGAAATGGGGAGACATTCCATGCTCAGTGATAGGAAGAATTAGTATCATTAAAATGAGGTCAGGCACAGTGGCTCACATCTGTAAACCCAGCACTTTGGGAGGCTGAGGCAGGTGGATCACTTGAGGTCAGGAGTTCAAGATCAGCCTGGCGAACATGGTGAAAACCCTTTCTTTCTCTACTAACAACACAAAAATTAGTTGGGCATGGTGGCACATGCCTGTAATCCCGGTTACTTGGGAGGCTGAGGCAGGAGAATCACTTGAACTTGGGAGGTGGAGGTTGCAATGAGCCAAGATAGCACCACTGGGCAACAGAGCAAGACTCCATCTCAAAAATATATATATATATTTACATATATACACACATATATCATTAAAATGGCCATACTGCCCAAAGCAATTTATAGATTCAATGCTATTCTTATTAAAACTACCATTTGAGATTCTGCACAGAACTAGAAAAAACTATTTTGAAATTCACATGGAACCAAAAAAGAACCCAAATAGCCAAGGCAATCCTAAGCAAAAAAAACAAAGCTGGAGGCATCATGCTACCTGACTTCAAACTATACTACAGGGCTACAGTAACCAAAACAGCATGGTGATGATACAAAAAAAAAGACACATAGATTAAGGAAACAGAATAGAGAACCCAGAAATAAGACCATAATACTACAAATATGTGATCTTTGACAAACATGACAATAACAGATGATGGAAAAAGGATTACCTATTTAATAAATGATGCTGGGATAACTGGCTAGCCATATGCAGAAGATTGAAACTAGACCCCTTCCTTATATCACGTGCAAAAATTAAACTCAAGATGGATTAAAGGCTTAAATGTAAAACCCCAAACTATAAAAACCCTAGAAGATAACCCAGGCAATACCATTCATGACATACACATGGGCAAAGATTTCGTGACAGACACCAAAAGCAACAACAAAAGCAAAAATTGGCAAATGGGATCTAATAAAACCGAAGAGCTTCTGTACAGCAAAAGAAACTATCGAGAGAGGTCGGGCGTGGTGGCTCACACCTGTAATCCCAGCATTCTGGGAGGCCAAGGCGGGCGGATCACAAGGTCAAGAGATCGAGACCATCCTGTCCAACACGGTGAAACTCCATCTCTACCAAAAATACAAAAATTGGCTGGGCATGGTGGCACACGCCTGTAGTCCCAGCTACTTGGGGGGCTGAGGCAGGAGAATTGCTTGAACCTGGGAGGCAGGAGAATTGCTTGAACCCGGGAGGCAGAGGTTGCAGTGAACTGAGATCATGCCACTGCACTCCAGCCTGGTGCCTGGCAATGGAACAAAACTCTGTCTCAA
Organism: Aotus nancymaae; assembly: GCF_030222135.1. Classification (NCBI taxonomy): domain Eukaryota; kingdom Metazoa; phylum Chordata; class Mammalia; order Primates; family Aotidae; genus Aotus; species Aotus nancymaae. The sequence continues at coordinate 47,736,702 of NW_026988450.1, forward strand.
AAAAAGAAATTATCAAGAGAGTAAACAGACAACCTACAGAATGAGAGAAAATTTTTGAATAAACTATGCATCCAACAAAGGTCTAATATCCAGCAGCTATAAGGAACTTAAACAGATCTACAAGAAAAATAAAACAAACAACTCCATTAAAAAGTGGGCAAAGGGTATGAACAGACACTTTTCAAAAGAAGACCTACATGTGGCCAACAAGCCCTGGATGAAGAAAAGCTCAACATCACTGGTCATTAGAGAAATGCAAATCAAAATCACAATGAAATACCATGTTACACCAGCCAGAATGAATATTATTTAAAGTTAAAAAAAAATAACAGATGCTGGTAAGGTTGTGGAGAAAAATGAATGCTTAAACACTGTTGGTGAGAGTGTAAATTAGTTCAACCATTGTGGAAGACAGTGTGGCAATTCCTCAAAGACAGAGAGACAGAAATGCCATTCAACCTAGCAATCCCATTACTGGATATATACTCAAAGGAATATAAATTGTTCTAGTATAAAGACACATGCATGCTTACGTTCACTGCAACTAGCACTCTTCACAATAGCAAAGACATGGAATCAACCTAAATGCCCATGAAGGATAGACTGGATAATGAGAATCTGGTACATACACACCATGGAATACTATGTAGCCATAAAAAAGAACAAAGTCATGTCCTTTGCAGAGACATGGATGGAGCTGGAGGCCACTGTCCTTAGGAAACTAACATAGGAACAGAAAACCAAATACCACTTCTCACTCATAAGTGGGAGCTAAACGATGAGAACACATGGACACACAGAGCGAACAACACACACTGGGACCTAACAGAAGGTGGAGGGTGGAAAGAGGGAGAGGATCCAGAAAAATAACTAATGGGTACTAGACTTAATACCTGGGTGATAAAATAATCTGCACAACAAATCCCCATGACACAAGTTTACCTATGTAACAAACCTGCACATGTACCCCTGAACTTGAAATAAAAGTTAAAAATAAATAATAAAAATATCAGTCATTTAAAAAATAGAAGTTTAAAATTTTTCTGTTATAATTTTATATTAAAAACAAAGGCAATAAATACAAAATACAAAAAAATTGATTATGTCTTGAAGTCTAAGGTAGAACAGAGTGGTTAGAGCTGAAGGGCCTAAATTCAATCCTGTTTTATCCCTCCATTACCTCTTACAGAGACTTGCTCCCCACTGGTCTCTTTGTCACAGTTTTCTCCCCACTTCAAATCTATGCTACATACAGTTGACAAGGTACCTTACTTTAAAACAAACGTAAAATAAGCTGATCATTCTGCTCCTCTAGTTAAACAAAAATTCTCCAATAGCTCTCCATTACCCAAAGGAAAAGGTCCTATCTGCTTCATATCACACATAAGTTCTTTCAAAGTCTACCTTGTATCCATATCTCTGATCACTCTCTACCTCATATCTTAAATTTCCAGGCATACTTAGCTTTGCTAGGTCTTGGGAATGGAAAGTATGTATTAGGAGTTCATAAATGAACCATTTAAGAAAAGTGCTTGTTTACAAACAAATGAAATTAAAAATAGATATAGAACTTCAATATATGGGAAACATAAAAACAAACTTTCTTTATATGTACTCCTTTGAGGTACTGAGCCTATGTGGAAACTTTTATAGGGAGTAGTGTTCCTACACCTGGCTGTGCATCAGAACCACCTGTTACCCAAGCACATACCCTTTGAGGTTCTAATACGGTAGGTTTTTAAAAGCTCTACCAGTGACTCTGATACAGACTCAGAGTTCAGCTTCACTCCACCAGTGGATAGACCACATATCCTTCAGAAAAAAAAATTCTCTCTTTTTTTTTTTTTTGAGATAGAGTCTCACTCTGCCACCTAGGCTAGAATGCAGTGGCACCATCTTGGCTCACTGCAGTGTCTGCCTCCCGGGTTCAAACAATTCTCATCCCTCCCCCCCAAGTAGCTGGGATTACAAGCCTGTGTCACCACACTCAGCTAATTTTGGTAGTTTTAGTAGAGATAGGGTTTCACCAGGTTGGTTCGCCACAACCTCTGCTTCCTGGGTTCAAGCGATTCTCCTGCCTCAGCCTCCTGAGTAGCTGGGATTACAGGTGTGTGCCACCACACCTGGCTAATTTTTTGTATTTCTACTATACTCACTTTAATCCAAGCCACCAACTTCTTTTAAAATGTACATTTTATTTTTACTCATATATCATGAGGCCAACAGATCAGTAAACTATTGCTATTGAAAAGATATACTGCTATACGTACAGCTCCCAAGAGGAGGAGGTGTGCTGTGTCACAGAGGGCTCCACAGGGACAGTTAGGAGGGTTAGTTAGGAAGCAGAGAAAGTGAGGGGAGGGAAAGTAGGCAAGAATCTTTATGTGGTTTCTGTGGAAGAGAACAGTTGAGACAGGGCAAAACAGGTTTAGGATTGGCTACTTTGAGTATTTCAAGTGGGTTCTGGGGCACAGGATTTTCTCTGGTTGTCTGGTACCTAACCCTGGGGCAATCTGGGAAGGGGAAAAGTTGACCCTAGAGTGTGACCATGGAGGTGGTGGGGTGTTTGGGGTCTAGATAGGTTGATGTGCATATGAAAGACATCCTCACATGGGAGTTAGTTTGCTGTCTCTAGGAATTAGCTAACCCTGAGAAGGGCAGTCACTTCAGTTTTAGCAAGGTCCCAGATATCAAAGCATTACGGATACAGAAAATAAAAAGATATGCTTAATACAATCTCCTGCATGGACTAACACCACTTTTTAATTGGTCTCCCTATATTCACATTTGCTTCCCTACAATCTAGCTTTCATTCAGCAGCCACAGAAACTTTAAAAGTATAAATTACATCATGTTATTCCTCTACTTAGAATTCTTCACTGATTTTTTTTCTTGTATATCAAACAAAGCCCATTCTCTTTACCTTTGTTTTGAGGCCCTTCATGGTCAGGCTTCTGCCTACATATGCAATGCCATTATGTTCTACTCATATGTGGAATCTTCCTCAGAAACAGTGTTCAAATTGCATCTTATCTAGAAACAACAGGTAAGAGTGTAGCATGCTCTGACAGAAGCCAGGGGGTGCTCAGGGACACGCTGAACAGGCCAGGAGGAAATGCTCTATTCTGCCGTAAAAGTTGTCTCTTCCCTTTGCTCAGCAAACCTAACTCATCAATCAGGACTCAGCTTAGGTATGAACTCCCTGGGAAAGCTTTCCCTGAATCCCCAAACATGAGGTATCAGGTATCTCCTCTAATCCACGCAGTTCCCCATATCTATCCCATCACAGTTCTTACCACACTGTGTATTAAAACAGCCTACCCATTCAACTGTCTCTTCCAGCTAAGTGAAAGTCTCTCTAAACCCTGAGACTCATTCTTTGTTATATCTCTTCTGAGAACACATCAGGGCTAGACTTAGGAGTAGGTGGTACTCAATACATATTAGTTGAATGAGTAAAAAGGGGATAAGTGTGTGCTCTGAGTCGTAAAAATGTATTTCTCTTTGTTTAGATACGAAAAGTTCCTTCTCCGGCATATAAGCACCAGGAGGGTAGGGGCTATGTCAATCGTGGTTCCCTCGTATCCATATTACCTGGCACATAGCATTGCTAACCAGCTGTTGCCTCATGCCTTGAGAGTGTTTCACTTTGAACTGTTGGAATCTTTTTACAGGCATTGCTTTCTTCAACACTCGCCCTGGAGTAGGGTAAATGTGGGTTCTTATTGCATCTCAGTTACTAACTAGCAGTGTGATCTTGGGCAATTCACGTAAAAGCTCTAGGTGTCATTTTCTGTACCTGCAAAATTGTTTTTAAATACGCTTTAGCACTATAAGACTTTTCTTCAAATAAAAATTTCAAGAGTCCCCTATATTTAAAAAAAAAAAAAAGCAATAATGAGGTTCTGATTCTACTCCATTCTTCAGTAAAGGAAACAACCCTAAAAGTACCTCCTTAGAGCAGAGTATGATCGGAAAAACACTAAACTAGCTGACCCACAAAAGTGTAGTCTAGCACTAACATTCTACGATTTATCCACACATCTACAACCCTCTGATCTTTGACAAAGCTGTCAAAAACAAGCAATGGGGAAAGAATTCCCTATTTAATAAGTAGTGTTGAGAAAACTGGCTAGCCATATGCAGAAAGCTGAAACTGGATTCCTTCCTTACACCTTATACAATTAACTCCAGATGGATTAAAGATTTAAACATAAGACCTAACACCATAAAAACCCTAGAAGAAAACCTAGGCAATACCATTCAGGACAAAGGCACAGGCAAGGACTTCATGACTGAAACACCAAAAGCAATGACAACAAAAGCCAAAATAGACAAATGGGATCTAATTAAACTTAAGAGCTTCCATACAGCAAAAGAAACTATCATTAGAGTGAGCCAGCAACCAACAGAACAGGAAAAAAATTTTGTAATCTACCCATCTGACAAAAGGCTAATAATCAGAATCTACAAAGAACTTAAACAAATTTACAAGGAAAAAAAATCAAAAAGTGGGCAAAGGATATGGACACTTCTCAAAATAAGACATACAGCCAACAAACATATGAAAAAAGCTCATCATCACTGGTCATTAGAGAAATGCAAATCAAAACTACACTGAGATATGATCTCACACCAGGTAGAATGGCAAACATTAAAAAAACCAGGAGACAACAGATGCTGGAGAGGATATAGAAAAATAGGAACACTTTTACACTGTTGGTGTAAATTCATTCAACCATTGTGGAAGACAGTGTGGCGATTCCTCAAAGATCTACAACCAGAAATACCACTTGACCCAGCAATCCCATTACTGGATACATATCCAAAGGATTATAAATCATTCTATTATAAAGACATAAGCACACGTATGTTTACTGCAGCACTGCTTACAATAGCAAAGGCTTGGAATCAACCCAAATGCCCATCAATGATAGACTAGATAAAGAAAATGTGGCACACATACACCATGGAATACTATGCAGTTATAAAAAAGGATGAGTTCATGTCCATTGCAGGGACATGGATGAAGCTGGAAACCATCATTCTCAGCAAACTGACACAAGAACAGAAAACCAAACACCGCATGTTCTTGCTCATAAGTGCGTGCTGATCAATGAGAACACACAGACACAGGGAGGGCAACATCACACACCAGGGCCTGTCCAGGGGTGGGAGGGGGCTGGGGAGGGATAGCAGAGGGCTGGGGGACTGGGGAGGCATAACATTCGGAGAAATACCTAATGAAGACGACGGGGCGGATGAATTCTGCAAACAACCATGGCACATGTATACCTATATAACAAACCTGCATGATCTGCACATGTATCTCAGAACTTAAAGTATAATAAAAATAAATAAATATTTATTTATTAAATGTCTACTCTGTACCTGGTACTGAACTGGGCACTGAACATTCAGCAATAAACAAAGCAGACGGGCTCCCTTCGATGTTTATGCCAACATGCAGTATTCAGTCCATTATTAAATATTCACTTAAAATGAACAAAAAAAAAAGATTAAAACACCCCCTTTGGTCTTTTTATTAAGTGTAGAAAGCAAGACAATTTACCAAATTCCCAAATAGACTGAATGTATTAAGAAAATAGTTAAATTTCAGAACTGCACATCTCATTTTCCCTAACCAAAATTTCAGTGTATTATGTGGGAATTTTTCAATTCATACTGTTTTCTTCCAATCATTTTTATGCTAATTTCTTAATAACATGTTTACATTAATACTAGTAATTGGTAGCTAAAATCCAGGTTTGTCCCTGTTATTTCCTTTTTTTGTTTTTTAAGACGGAATCTTACTCTGTTACCCAGGCTGGAGAGCAGTGGCACGATCTCAGCTCACTGCAACTTCTGCCTCCCGGGTTCAAGTGATTCTTCTCCCTCAGTCTCCCAAGTAGCTGGAATTACAAGCACCCACCACCATGTCCAGCTAATTTTTGTATTTTTAGTAGAGATGGAGTTTTGCCACGTTGGCCAGGATGGCCTTGAACTCCTGACCTCAGATGATGCGCCCGCCTTGGCCTCCTAAAGTGCTAAGATTACAGGCGTGAGCCACCATGCACAGCCCTAATTTATTTTTTACTTGCCCTATCTTTTAGCATTTTAGGGTCTTTTAACCAACTAATTTTTTGATCCTTTGCAACTTCATACTTACAATATAAATTTGACAGCAAAATCTAAAAGGCAGAAACCATTTTTCACTAATATTTGCTTCACTATTTATTTTGTTCAACAAATATTTGAGAAGTACCTCAAATAAAGAATTCTAGAACTTTTATACCACTTTACAGCAGAATGTGCAAGGCATTCTGCTATAAAGTGGTTACAAAAGTTCTTGAATTCTATTCCCATTACCTTCCCATTGTATTATTTACTTTTCTTTCCCTTTCAAAGCTTAAGTGCATAACAAGAATAAGTACCTGATTTCCCTAGGGTTCCTTCAATCTGTAATGCTCTTCCTCATCCTCCTCATACGTACCATACCCACTCATTCATTCATCAAAACTCATAGTGCTAGGCACTGAACAGGTACTAATAAAAAAATATAGATGATTCCTTTTCTTAAGGAATGAAGAGAAGAATAGAGATAGTGATGACATTTCAGAAGGAAAATCTACCAGACTCAGTATCATCAGAAGTATCACAAAAAGGAATAAAAAATGACTCCCAGTCTTGTTAAAAGACTAAGTAGATGATGATGCCTTTGACACATAGGAATTTGAAAGGCTTGTCTGGAATGTTTACAACTGGTTTTAGAATGCTAAATGTGTAATTCCCTCTGGATATTCTAGTTGAGTTGCCCAAACAGAAATTATTAAATAGAAGTACTCATTAGTATCTGAGTAACCATTATGTGGCAGGATCCAAGGACAATGAGTAAAATACAATCCCCAAACTCAAAGAACTTAAGACTCAGATGATAGAGAATACAAGTAAGCAGGCACTTGAAAGAGAAACTCAGGTAAGAGACTGGAGGTGTAAGCACTAGCTGGAACATGAAGGACCCTGTACGCCACTCTCGGAGACTGGATTTAAGGTGAGCCACAGGTTTTAAACGGGGAATGCTTGATTAGATTTGCATTTTAGAAAGAACACTCTAGCTTCAATGAAGATGATGGGTTGGAGGAGGCAAAAAATGAAAGACGAAGTGAACAAATAAGAAACTGGTATAGAAATCTAAGCAAGAGTTGACAGGTTCCAAGATGTACAAAGATTAAGGGAAGAGATATGTAATAGTAATATTTGAGACCCTGACTTTCCTAGACAATATTCAAAGTACAACGCTAATCCCTGAACTATTTTTAACCATAATAACAAAATAATACTAGCATCAGGCAAGTATAAAGCATACCTGATAGGCCGAGCACTATGCTATCTCATCTCCTATTCTGTATCAAATGGTGGGAACCACAGCTGAGGAATGTACCTTTTTTTTCTATAATCACTTGAATTTCACATGCTATGGAAAATATGTAATGTAATTTAAATATACAGCATACTCTAAAGAAAAGCAAAATTGAACAGATTAAAGCAGCAAAGTTCCTCTAGGATTATTCAGTCACTTCATTAACCAAAAAGCTTATAATCTATAGATCCTATGTACTGTTAGGAGAGAAAGCTTTCCATAAATCTCTTAATTACAAGGCCTTGAACTGATGAGGGGTAACAATGTATCCAGACTACCCTATGTCACCAGCTCTAAGTCACACATGAGAAAATTCTGACAAATAAGATTGAAGCTGAAGGTTTCTGGGAAATCCCCTTCTCTGCTTCTTCCTTTCTTCCTCCTGCCTGGAATGCAGACATACAGCCCTGTTGTAGCCATGAGATAATAAGCATGAGGACAAACCATACGCTAAGGATGGGGAAGTACAAGAAAAGAAGTCTGAGACATGGCTGTTACTTTATTGCTGCAGACCTTTTGTTAAGGCAGAATAATAAATCCCTCTGTGGTTAAGTAACTTTAGGTTAAACACAGTCGTTATTTATACACTCTGCATTCCTCATAGAATAAAGCCCAGGCTACTTAACATTGCCTAAGACTCTTCTCACCATCAGCTCCATTTAACTATCCAACCTCATTTCATTCTATTCTCTGTCCCATACTTTCCACTCCAAAAATTCTAAATCTTGTCAGAAGAGCACACCCCAATGAGCTGTTTTTACCTTTCTACCTGTTAATTCCCTGGACTCTCCCTTATCATTCCATTTCTTTACCAAATTAATTCTTTGTCAGCATTCCAAATTTCCTGGCTCTACTGGCTGAGGAAGATGCCCTGACTTCTTCTCACATCACCCATGCAAGAGTCTGTACAATTAGTGTGCTATATTACAGCTATTTATGTATATATTTGTCTTCCCAACCTCACTACCAGCCTCTCAAAAAGAAAAAAGTATCTTAGTTCTTTTGGCATTCCTAGATCTTAGCACAGTACCCGGTCAACTGAAGATGTTCAGTGAATGTTTGTAGAGTGAATTAGATTTACATAAAACATAACTTCTTAATTAGTAAAAAAGTGATTATATAATACAGACTGTTAAATGATCCTTTTAACATCAAAAACTTCTTTTGACTCATAAATTTGTCCTAAAAATGCCCAGGCTGTAGTGCAGTGGTGGAAACATAGCCTTGAACTCCTGGCCTCAATCACCCCACCTCAGGTTCCTACGTAGCTAGGACTACAAGTCCAAGCTACCACACTTCCCTAATTTTTTCTTTTTCAGTAAAGAAAGGATCTCACTATGTTGCCCAGGTTGGCCTTGAACTCCTGGGCTCCTTTACCCTCAATGCTCTGGCCTCCCTAAGGGTTGAGATTACAGGCATGAGCCACCACATCCAGCCTCATTTCTGATTTTAAGCAGAAAAGCTGCAAAGAGCTGTAACTCCTAAAGACACTTGACAAAGCCATCCTCACCTTCCTTAAAAGATTAATCTCACTTCCAATGGGAAGTCAGAAATGAAAACTAAGCCTGGCTTGGTGGCTCATATCTATAATCCCTGCACTTTGGGAGGCTGAGGCAGGCAGATCACCTGAGGTCAGGAGTTGGAGACCAGCCTCACCAACATGGAGAAACCCCACCTCTATTAAAAATACAAAATTAGGCAGGTGTGGTGGCATATGTTTGTAATTCCAGCTACTCAAGAGGCTGAGGCAGGAGAATTGCTTGAACCTGGGAGGCGGAGGTTGCGGTAAACCAAGATTGCGCCACTGCCCTCCATCGCGCCACTGCCCTCCAGCCTGGGCAACAAGAGCAAAATTTCATCTCAAAAAAAAAAAAAGAAAAGAAAAGAAATGAAAACTAAACAGATGATCAAAGAATAAATTTTGTTATATGTTATTAGCAAAACTTATCAAAACAAGGGTAAACAAAGAAATAAAATCTCTTCATACCTGTCACATTGCTGCATTATGGAAATTTCTTTGATTATTTCCTGAAGATCTGATTCAACAGGTACTTGTTTAATTGCGACAACTTGACCAGATTCCTTGTGTATTGCTTTAAATACACTTCCATAAGACCTAAAAGAAAACAAAACATTATCTTTTTCCTATCAAATATCATAACTATAAGATTACAAGTCTACTATGAGTTTTCTGTGGATAGTCTTTTCTAGTTTAAAACACTATTTAAATGATTTTTAAAAATCAAAGGAAACAAGTAACAATTTTAAAAGTTAATGAATTATATCTTGGCTTTATTGCTTCAACTACAGACTTAAAAATCATCAAGTTAATATATAATGAGTGGCTATTTTTCTTATGAATGAAATAAATAAACTAACGTTTTGTCAACTCAAACAAATGCAGCATTAAGAAGACATAAATGGAAATTAAAAGAATGAAATGTCCATTAAAAATAGCCAAAGCCTCAAATTAGGAGAAAAGGCTGATCTCAAGCAAAATGACCCCCAGAATATCAAAAAATCATACCTCTGTTCAGAGTACTTAACAGTTAAAACCTCCAGCTGGGGACCACATTAACATCAAAGTTAGAGAAGCAAGCAATTTGCAGCCATCTGCTTGTACCTGATTTACAGATCCAAGGTCTCTTTAAAAAAAATGTTCTTTTCACTACCTTTTCTTCAAGGGAAAAACTACACACTCACAGGTAAATAAAATGAGGAACAGGGTCTGATAGTCACTTGCCCAAAACCTGTCTCCTGAAACTTAGCCACCTGAATATTCATGTGTTTTTAAAAGCAAAAACAAAGAAGGAAGAAGCCATTTATATCTTAGTATGAACTTTGAAATGAGCTTAAACACTACTATGTACTGAGTTCTTACTATAAACCAGGTCCTATGCTAGTTGCATTATGAAATTTAACCCTCACAATCATAAGGAAAAACACTATTATTGTCATTAAAAGATGAGAAATAGACCAGAAGGGCCAGAATTCAAACACATCCTGACCTGAAAAATCATGTTTTTCTCACCATATTTTTCTACAGAAGAGAAAGAAGAGCAAGCCAATGGAAGACATGGAATGTTTCCTAATATTAGGAATCTATGCAGATCCCTTTCAAATTTATAATCTTTTAAAATAAGTGAAAAAGAGACAAATAAGTGATAAAGTAGCTACTTCAATAAACTATATTTTATCCTCTCCTTTGTTTCTTTGGGCTCTCTGAAGTAACTTAATTTGGTTTGGTACCCAAAGTCAAATTGGGCTGGGAGCTAGGGAGTGTATGTGTGTGTATCTCTCCTTAAAAGCCATATGTGTGCATGTGCATTTCCTTCAAAAGCTAACATAGAATTCAGTGCTAGATCATCTCATGTCTAGTAGGCAACACCATCACTCCTTTCTAAGGACTCCTCAGCACTACGAAAGAGAAGCTGCAATCCCCATTCCCCAGAATCTGCTTCCCTCAATGGTTCCTCATAAAAATATGCCAGTGAGAAGAACATGCATATGTGAATACAAAAAGTTAAGGAGAAACTATTTTTCTCCAGATATAGTTGTAGCAGACGCACTGACAGATACAAAGTGCACAGAGGCTTCCTGCTGCGCTTCCGACAGCCACCACTGTTACAGACTGACGTACTTGGTGGGAGTTTCTCAAGACTGCAGGATTCCAGCAGATTTCCAGAGAGCTTTTGAGAAACACCCACTTCAGTGCTTCAGGCTGAGATCTTCAATGCTGACTTCGACCTTCAACCTTTAGCAACAGTTTTCATGAGCTTTGCATCCCTGGCCCCTCCACAATTCATTTGAGCTCCTAACTTTATTACTAAACTCTTTATATTAGATAGAGTAGCTATGAGTAGCTTCTCTTTTCCTGACTATATCCTGATAGCAATACAATTTTTGGTAGAAGTGGTTCCAAGGGAAAGAATCTTAAAGATGGGAATCTTGAATTCATTCTTTCTTAGATGTTGATATGGTCTGGCTCTGTGTCCCCACCCAAATCTCACCTTGTAGCTACCATAATTCCCATGTGTTGTGGTGAGAACTCAGTGAAAATGACTGAGTCTCATGCTGTTCTCATGATAGTGAATGGGTCTCACAAGATCTGATGGTTGTAAAAATGGGAGTTTCTCGGCACAAGCTCTCGCTTTGCCTGCTGCCATCCATGTAAGATGTGACCTGCTCTTCTTTGCCTTCTGCCATGTTTATGAGGCCACCCTAGCCATGTGGAACGGTAAGTTGATTAAACCTCTTTCTTTTGTAAATTGCCCAGTCTCAGGTATGTATTTATCAGCAGCATGAAAACAGACTAATACAGATGTGCAGACAGTAATGACTTCAATACAAGTAACAAATAGAATACTGTCGGTCTCTGGCATTTAGTGGCAAAACAGTTATTTAAATTATCACCCTTAGTTGCCTGGAGACTAATCCAAGCTTTGAAAGACCAAGTAGCAGTATCAATACAATGCTTGGTGAAAATAAAGTACAAGGACTATAGAATGGGCTGCTGCCTCTGCACTTGAAAAGTTACAGAACAAACATAACAAGCTAAAGGTTTAAATGTCCTGCCCAAGACTGAGAGAATCAGAAAACTTCTGAATTTCTTAATTTTTTACAGAAACAGAGTTGAGATTTCTGTAAAACAAACTCTAGCTAGAGTCTTACTGGAAGCTGAATTACATTGCAAGTTGAATTCACATCACCACCAGGTCTATTATGTTAAAATTGAGGCATATAACAGTGAAGACAGGTACCTAGAGAACTGGTATTAGGACATTTAGACAGAGTCTCATTAATCTGAGTACCTTGAACCCCCAAATCCTATCAAGCCTCCCTTGCTATCAAAAGCAACTCTGCCCTCCTGTCTGAGAAAATTAACCTTACAATGTCTGAAGACTCTATCTACCTTCTGAGGCAGTCACTTTTCAGGAGAATGGACTGGACCTCCAAACCACTCCACCACCACTTCTCATTGCTTCCAGACCCAAAGTTATACTCAACTCCCATAGACACCAGGGAGACAAGTATAAAATTTAACCCCAGCAGCTACCATTCACACTAAAAAAGTTGTAAGATTTTGCCAATTTTTATCAGAACCGTAAAGAATACATGTGAGAACAAATGCTAAGATTTCCAGAGAGAAAGAATTTATTGATATGGATGCAAAACTAGAAATTCCAGACTCAATGTGTTAGCTCAAACAATTGGGGGTGTCCCTAACAGTTGCTCACCCATTAACTGAAACCTGGACTCAAAAGTGGCCCACAGTAAGTGAAATGCTAAGTGAGCCTCAGTATACACTGAAGGAAGGAGATCAAAGGCTCAAGGAAATGGGATACTAGAAAGGATATATATTATATGTGCCATGCTTACACACTCCCTGTGTTTACAAAAAGGGTCCAGGGGATATCAGCATTGATGAAAGCTCTATTAATGCAGGAGAAAGATGACAAATTTGCCAACAGTGAAACTGGCTCCTTAAGTTTAATAGATAATGGGATCCCAAGACAAGAGAAGTGGCAACATCTATTCACCCTCAGGTGAGTCCCACCTTGTCTCACAAGGTGGGAACAGTTACCGTAATGAGTAACAAAGAAAGGCTGAATTACAGTTTTATTTTATTACACATGTAGGTCTTGATATTAAAGCCATACTATCTTCATTTAAAAAAAAAACTATAAGTGTCATTTAAACACTGTATAAAACATACTGGGCACCCTTCTGGAGGGGAGGAGGTAAAATATACACAACATAAAATTTACTATTTTAAACATTTTAAAGCATACCAGTGGCATTTAGTGCGTTCACAATGCTGTGTAACAATTATCTGTATTTAGTTCCAAAACATATAGAACCTGCTTTGTCTCTATAGATTTATCCATTCTAGATACTTCATATAAATGAAATCATACAATATGTGACCTTTTGTATCTGGCTTCCTTCACTTAGCATAATATTTTGTAGGTCCAACTACACTGTAACATGTATCAATACTTCACTCCTTTTTATAGCTAAAAGGTCACTGTACAGACATAGCACATTTTGTTTATTCATCTGGGATAGTAGATGGACATTTGAGTTGTTTCCACATTTTGGCTATTGTAAATAATATGCTATGAGTTGGTACCTTTATAATTAACAGATATTTAATCATTTCTCTATCACTGGCAAATCTTCCTTTTTATTCCAAATCTTCTATATTTTTGCTCTATTTTCTTTAGTCAATATTTTCTTTAAGAGCTTTAACTATTTTATTGATCTGTTCAAAAGCATATATATCATTTCTTTTTTTTTTTTCTTTGAGATGGAGTGTTGCTCTGTCACCTAGGCTGGAGTGCAATGGCATGATCTCAGCTCACTGAACCTCCACCTCCTGGATTCAAGCAATTCTCCTGTCTCAGTCTTCTGAGTAGCTGGGATCACAGGCACATGCCACAAAGCCCAGCTAATTTTGTATTTTTAGCAGAGACCGGGTTTCACTATATTGATCAGGCTGGTTTCAAACTCCTGACCTTAGGTGGTCCACCCACCCCAGCCTCCCAAAGTGCTGGGATTACAAGCATAAGCCACTGTGCCGGCCCATATTTATCATTTCTAATTTTTTCTATCTCATTAATTTCAGTTTTTTCTTTAATTCAATCTTCAGTTTCTTTTGGTATGTTTTATAATTTTTCTAACTTATTTAAATAAGCACTAAGTTTATTTTTTGCATTTCTTCTTTAGTAATGAAAGAATTTAAAACTTTTCTCTTAATTAGTTCTGCTGTATTCCATAGTTATTGGCACAATGTGTTCTCCTTTTTCTTGTTTTGTAGATAATTTATAATATCCTCTTCAATCATTGGATTACCTTAGATTATGTTTCCTAATTTCTAGTTGGTGTGGATTTTGTTATATTATAATTACTTATTTCTAATTTAGTGAGTATAACCAGTGATACGGTTTGCATATTTGTCCTCTCCAAACCTCATGTTGAAATGTAATCCCCAATGTTGGAGGTGGAACCTGTTAGGAGATGTCTGCGTCATAGGGGTAGTTCCCTCATGGCTTGGTGCTGTCATTGATAGTCAGTTCTCACAAGATGTGATTGTTTAAAACTGTGTGGCAGGCCAGGTGCAGTGGCTCATGCCTGCAATCCCAACACTTTGGGAGGCCAAGGTGGGCAGATCACCTGAGGTGAGGAGATCAAGACCAGCCTGGCCAACATTGTGGAACCTCGTCTCTACTAAAAATATGAAAATTAGCTGGGCGTGGCAGCAGGCGCCTGTAATCCCAGCTATTCAAGAGGTGAGGCAGAAGAATCACTTGAACCCAGGAGGCAGAGGTTGCTGTGAACTGGGATCACACCATTGCATTCCAGCCTAGGCAACAAGAACAAAACTCCATCTCAAAAAATAAAATAAAATAAAATAAAATCATTAAAAATAACAAAAATAAAAGTGTGTGCCAACTCCCCTGCCCTATCTTGTTCTTGCTCTTGCTCTCACCATGTGAGACATCCGTTCCCTCTTTGCCTTCTTCCATGACTATAACCTTCCTGAAGCCCTTCCAGAAGCAGATGCTGGCACCGTGCTTTTTGTAGTGTCTGCAGAACCATAAGCCAATTAAATTTTTCTTTATAAATTACCAGCCTCAGGTATTTTTTTAATAACAGCACAAGAACAGCTTAATACAATCAGAAAACGTGACACGTAAAAATCTCTATTTTTTAGAATTTGTAACTTTTAACAATGGTCCATGAACATCCACCAAAAAAGGTCTGCAAGACCATATATATGCATAGTTATACAGACATATAGGTATTTAATATATTTTTACTTTATATATATTTAAGTTTCTATAAAATCAAGTTTATTCACCATAACATTGAATCCCTCTATGTCCTTTCTCTTTTCTCTATTATATCTGTCCAATTCTAAAAGAGATACATTGAAATCTCTCATACAATTATACTTTTATTAGATTCCCCTGACATCACTAATAGGTAATCTGTCATAAATTTAGCTCCTATATTGTCTGACATGTTTTGTTATAAATTGTCTTTGATATCGCTACCTAATATATCTATTTAGTTGAAATCTTTTAAACTTTAATGTATTTAATATAAATATTGCTAATATTACTTTCTTTTTGTTTTTATTTATATGTTTATCTCTTACATAATATTTTTTATAAGAAATATGCTTACAGGTCATGCACAGTGGCCCACAGCTACAATTCTAACAATTTGGGAGGCAGAGGAAGGAGGATCACTTGAGGCTAGGAGTTGGAGACCAGCCTGGGTAACACAGCAAGATCCCATCTCTGTCAATAATAAATAGCATTATATTTCCATTATTTGTTTTACATGCACCTCCTATAAACAGGATATAGCTAGGTTTTGCATGTTCATTTACTCTAACAGTTTGTCTTTTAATGGGAGATTTAACATTTACTGAAAAATACACTTGAGTCTATTCCTTCCATCATATGTTTAGCTTATTATTTTACCTTTTTATTTTCTCTATTTTCTTTTCCTTGTTCTTGCTGATCTAAGCTACTTTTAATTCTGTTTTGTAACTTTTATTATTTTGGAAATTCTCCTATATTTTGCCATTCCATTAAATGTTCCCTATCTTTCTCTCCACTCAAACCGAGACATGTTTCTCTACTATTATTTTGAAACCATGTCAACTATTCTTCTGCCTATGCATACTGTTTTCCTCACTATTCTTGTCATATCAAATAGTTACCTTTTCCAAAATAAATGAGCCCCAGGGTCTAAAAGGATGGCCTTATGGTCACTTGCCTAACAAAGTCAAAACTTTAAAGCCTATTAATGAGAATGCCATAAGGGATGAACTAACAAGCCTCTTGAAATTCATTTCACAGCACATTTCTTGCTTTTCCTTTACACATACGGCCTACGTCTCTAAAAAAACACTATTACCAGATTTAGCACAAATTAGTCTTTAAAATTCAATATCACCTGCCAGATTTAATTACTATTAAATACTATTCAATTCATACAAATATACTCTAGTTGAAAGATTAATACCATATTTTTTAAATTGTTCTAAAAATATTTACATGCTTTCGTATTTTTTATACTTACCCTTCTCCAAGCTTCTCTAATACATCAAAAACTTCTTCAGGCTGCTTAGTCAAACTGTCTTCACTCAGCTTTTTTAGTTTACTGATTTAAAAAAGAAGACAGAAAATATTTTCTTTAAGACCTATTACAAAATTTTTAATTTTATTTTAATATATTCAGAAGATTCAAATGATATCAAAACATATACAGTAAACATTCTCCTTTCAAGCCCTGTTCCTCATGTGCCAGCAATACCTCCAAAAATAATCACTTTTATTAGTTTCTCGTGAAACCTTTACACAAATATGAACATGTAATCTTAATTCCTCTCCTTTGAATATATGAGAAGAATTTTATACACACCCTTCTTTATAAATATTGTTATGTTGTCTACTGTTTTCACTTGACAAAACTATGTTAGAGATCTTTACATACAAGTTAATCATCCCTAATCCGAAAATCTGAAATTCAAAATGCTTCAAGACCTGAAACTTTTTGAGCACCAACATGATACCTACAATGGAAAATTCCACACCTGACCTCATATAATGAGTCACAGTCAAACTGTAATCACATAACACAATTTAAGGAAAAAAGATCCTCCCCAGGCCCCTTCAGCTCTGACATATCTTTTCTATGCATGCACAGAGTCTCCCACCCAAACACATCCACAGAAGTAATAAAATGGCACAAGTACAGGCCAGATACACCAACAGCAGGTTCCTCACGATGTCCCACACAGAGCCAAGACTGTGCATTACTCGCTATAGGTTTTTTTGCTTATTCTCTGTTTTGTGGCATAAAGACAATGTTGAAAATCTGAGTAAGTGACAGAAAAAGAGGAAGCATTTATGCTTATCTCCAGCACAAAAAGTCAAGCTGCTGGAGAAACTGGACAGCAGTGTGGGTGAAATGTCTTATAAAAGACCATGGTGTTGGAATGACCACCATAAACAACCTGAAGAAACAGGATAAACTGTTCAAGTTCTATGCAGAAATGTCAATGAACAGAAGTTAATGAAAATTTTTTTTTAAACTGCAGAAAACCAAAATGAAGACTCAAATGTGTACAGAAAGAGTAAATCTGTCAGCATCATACAGAAAACATACTACTTAATGGCATGATGAGTGTGGAACAAGCAAAGATATATCATGATGAACTGAAAATTGAAGGGAATGTGAATATTCAACAGACTGATTGCAGAAATTTAAGACACAACATTAAATTCTTAAAGATTTGTGGTGATAAAGCAACTGCTGATCATGAAGAAGCAGAGAAATTCATTGATAAGTTTGCCAAGGCCATCACCAACAAAAACCTGACACCAGAACACGTCTATACTGCTGATGAAACATCACAGTTGTGGTGTTAGTGCCCCAGAAAGATGCTGACTACAGCCCCTACAGGATGAGAATGCCATGGACAGAGTAATTGTGCTGGGAGGTGCTAATGCAGAAGGCAAACTACATGTAAAGCTGCTCTGTGGGAAAGACTGGGTTCATTATTATACTAACAAAAAGGCATGGGTCATCAGGGACATCTTTTCTGATTGGTTTCACAAATATTTTGTACCAGTGGCTTGGGTTTGCTGCAGGGAACCTAGACTGGATGATGACTAAAAGATTCTGTTATTCCTTAACAAGTGTTCTGCTCATCCTCTAGCTGAAAAATCTCATTAAAAATAATGTCTATTCCATGTACTTTCCCCCAAATGTGACTTCATTATTTCAACCATGTGACCAGGGTATCCTCAGAACAATAAAGAGTAAATATAAAAACATATTCTTGAACAGCCTGCTTGCAGCAGTGAACAGAGGTATGAGCATGGAAGGTTTTCCCAAAAGCAGTTTAGCATTTAGAATGCTGTATATGCTATTGTCAATGACTGGAACACAGTATCTAAACACATAGTTGTGCATACCTGGCACAACCTCTAGCTTGCAACTATGTTCAGTAATGATGATGAACAAGGCAATGACTTTGAAGGTTTCTGTATGTCAGATAAAAAAAAAAAATGTTTGACTTCCTTACCCATACAAAAAAAAACATACCTTCAGAGTCTGTCAGTAAGTTGGAAGAAATGGATGTCAAATAAGTTTTTAACATTGATAATGAGTCTCCAGTTGTTCATTCATTGACCAATGGTAAAATAGCAGAAATGGGCTGGGCGTGGTGGCTCACACCTGTATTTCCAGCACTTTGGGAGGTGGAGGTAGGCAGATCACTTGAGCTCAGGAGTTCGAGACCAGCCTGGCCAAGATGGTGAAACCCTGTCTCTAGTAAAAATACAAAAATTAGCTGAGTGTGGTGGCGGGCGCCTATAGTCCCAGCTACTCGGGAGGCTGAGGCAGGAGAATCACTTGAACCCAGGAGGTGGAGGTTGTAGTGAGCCGAAATCATGCCACCACACTCCAGCCTGGGTGGCAGAGTTAGACCCGATCTCAAAAAAAGAAAAAAGAAATAGAAGAAATGGTTCCTTTCAATCAAAAATCAACATCACAGGTGAAAACTAAAAGCTTGCCATTGTTTGTTGCTGCTGTTGTTTAAAAGCTGATACAGGTATTCTGATAATGCTACTGTGCCGCTTAATTACCCTGAACATATTTTTTTCCACTGCATTAATGTTATGCCATATTTTTTACAGTTAAGTACTTATACATGAATAAGTGTAAGAAAATGATTGCTAATCAGTAGCATGTATTCAGAGACAGAAACGATGGTGATTCCAAACAACCCACAGACTGTCCACATGGGTGGCTGAGATAGTGACACCTTTCTGATGTTTGAATGTACGCAAACTTTGTTTCATACAGAAAATTACTTAAAATACTCTATAACATTACCTAGAGGCTATGTGTGTAAGGTATATACAAAACAAATTTCATGTTTGGCCTTGGGTACCAGACCCAAGATATTAGGTATCTCATTATGTATATGCAAATATTCCAAAATACAAAAAGGATCAGAAATCTGAAACACTTCTGGTCCCAAGCATTTCAGATAAGGGATTCTCAACCTGTACAAAGCATCATCATTCTTTTTTACAGCTAAATCCTGTTCAGTTGCAGAAATACAGCATATCTTACTTGCTCAGTCCTTTGCTTATGGACATCCACATTCTCTTTTGACACAATAAACAAGGTTGCAATAAGTAACCTTATATATAAGTCAATTAATACATGTGCTAATATATATGTAGAATTCCCAGAAATGAAACTGACATCAAGAGAATACAGATACATTCATACACACATAAATATAAAAATAGATATACTGACAAATAAGTATATATATAATCATGTAAAAATTAATATAATTTTAATAATGTAGTATAACTAACATAAGATCACTATTGTAATAACTATAAGGTAATTATTAAAATTGTTAGTTACATTATGGTATATTTTACCTACTATAATTGTATGTTATATAAATATATATACACATATTCTGATTTCAGCAAGTTGTCCTCCATAGAGTTTGTACCAATTTATTCTCCAACAAGTAATGTATTAGAGCCCTTCTTTCCCACAGTTCTACCAATAGGGTATTTAATCAAATTATTTGGATTTTAGCCAATCTGTGATGAAAACTTACTAGCTCAGTTTAGACTTAACTTGTATTACTATGAGAGAAGTTGAGCATCTTTTCATATGATTAAGAAACTAGCCGGGCGTGGTGGCTCACGCCTGTAATCCCAGCACTTTGGGAGGCCGAGGCGGGTGGATCACGAGGTCAAGGGATCGAGACCATCCTGGCCAACATGGTGAAACCCCATCTCTATTAAAAATACAAAAAATTAGCTGGGCATGGTGGCGCGTGCCTGTAATCCCAGCTACTCAGGAGGCTGAGGCAGGAGAATTGCCTGAACCCAGGAGGCGGAGGTTGCGGTGAAGATCGCGCCATTGCACTCCAGCCTGGGTAACAAGAGTGAAACTCCGTCTCAAAAAAAAAATAAAAAAATAAAAAAATAAAAAAAGAAACTAAATCACCTCCTTGTTCTTTGCTCATTTTTCCACTGGGTTTTCGGTCTTTTTCTTATCTGTATACAAAATAAACTAGCCCTTTTTATAAGATTATAAACATTTTCATTTGTATTTTGACTTCACTTATAAGTTTTTAATTCTGCAGTCTATTTGATTGTTCGTGATACAAAAAAAAAGTCAATATTTTGTTTTTGCAAATGAGTGGATGGTAATGCCATTTACTAAGATAGGAAACACAGGAAAAAGCAGTCTGAAGGGGAACAAGATGGGCTCAATTTTAGTCATCTAAAAGTAGATTTCCGGTAAGCAACTGGATTTACAAAACTCAGAAGAGATCTGAACTACAAATATAATTTTTGGTGTCATCAGCACATAGCTTACAACCTTCAGAAGAGACAAAACCATCAAGAAAATTTAAGAAATGAGGTCATGAAGCACAAGAAGGTACTATTTGGCTACATCAAAAGATACCAAAAGTTCAAGCAATTTCAAGTATACATTGCAGAACTTCCGCTTTTAGCCACCAGGGGTAACAGGGTGCAGAATTATCTGTCAGCTATAAATAGCTACACAACTCAACAAAATATAAGAAACTATTTTCAGACGGTGGCTATCAGGCATTCCAGAACTGGATATACTGAGGTCCCTGAGAGAAGGAGAAGAAACAAGATAGGCCCTGCCATCACCCAGACTTTAGATCTAGAGACTATGTCAGACTATAGCACAAGAAAAGAAGAACTCACAAAGAACCAAGCAATTTTGCTGAGTTGAAGAAAAAGAGATTAGAGTTTGGTGAAGAATCAAGGTAAATGGAAATCACATTACAGAGTACCTAGAGAAGGGATCTATGCAGAGAAAAGGTTCAGCAATCTATCTAGAGGGTTCCATGAAATGCCAACCTGTGAACGCTTACAAAACATTCTTGAAAACCCAGCAAAAAGTTTCCTGAAGGGGAAAAAAAATGACCAGGGAGCAATAAAAAGCAAAATTCCCAGAGGTATCACAATGCAGGGAATCTTTCCCAATGCCCAGAATTGAAAGAACACACTAAATATAAAGGTCATTCAGAAAAGAACCCAGAACAGTCTTATATTAGAAAGGAGATTATATTACCAAAAGATAAAGGATATTTCAGATTCTCCCTAGAGAAGATTAAAAACTAGCCTCAAAATCATAGCCAAACCACAAGACAACTTACTTAACTGCCTACCAGAATGAGTTCATAGCTTCTTAGACAAAATTCAATACTCACGAATGTAAAATTAACAATGTCAAAAAAAATCCATCAATAATTATTAGACATATGAGTAATCAGGAACTATAACTCATAAAGAGAAAAATTAGTCAATAAAACAGACCCAGAAACAACCGAGGTGGTGAAATTGATAAATAGCCTATAAAAAAGCTCTTATGAATATACTTTCACATACTCACAGATATTAAAGAAAATGGAAGATGGGGGAAAGATAAATGGAAATTTAAGAGATAAAAAAGAAAATACTTGCTTTCATTGCTGCAACAGAAGCCTTCAAGGCTCAAGGCTTCAGAAGAGGCTTGCCTCTAGTGTCCTCTGCTGTAGCAAAAAGGTCTGGCTGGACACCAATGAAACCAATGAAACCAATGAAATCAGCCATGCCAACTCCTGTCAACAGATCTAGAAGCTGATCAAAGATGGGCTGATTATCCATAAGCCTGTGACTGTCCATTCCTGGGCTCACTGCCAGAAAAACACCTTGGCCTGACAGAAGGGCAGGTACATGTACATAGGTAAGCAAAAAGGGTACAGCCAATGCTCAAATGCCAGAGAAGGTAAGCTGGATGAGAAGAATAGGAATTCTGTGCCAGCTGCTCAAAGATATTGTGAATATAAAAAGACTTATCACCGCATGTATCACAGCCTGTACCTGAAGGTGAAGGGGAGTGTATTCAAAAACAGGCAGATTCTCATGGAACACATCTACCTGCTGAAGGCACACGAGGCCCACAAGATGCTCCTGGCTGACCAGGCAGAAGGCTGCTGGTCTAAGATCAAGGAAGCATGCAATCACCATGAAGAGCACCTCCAGGCCAAGAAGAAAAGAGCATCAAGACTTTGTCCAAGGAGGAAGAGACGAGCTCACCTTTTCTTTTCTGTACATAGTCGTCTTGGTGATTACACAGATCAATCATTAAAATAAAACAAGTCTTTATCTGCTAAAAAATAAAATAAAATATCTGAAATAAGATTTTTGTTTAATAAGATTAAAAGCAGATTAGACAGTTGGCAACACAAAAGATGAATCATTTGAAAAGGAAAAAATGTTATTTAAATAAAGGAAGAAACAAAAAGCCTGAGTCCCATAGGAAAAAGAAATCAGATGGAAAGTAAAGTAAGGAAAGGAAGGAGGGAAATAAGGAGAAACATTTTCCAAATTTTATGTAAACCATAAACCCACACAGATGCATCAAACTGAACAAATTTGAAAAGATAAACAGACAGAGAGAGAGAGAGAGAGAGAGAGAGAGAGAGAGAGAGAGAGAGAGAGAAAATGCCAAGATATATTATGATCAAATTGCTGAACATCTGTGAGAAAGAATACTAAAAGTAGTCACAGGAAAGACATATAGGCATATCTCAGAGATATTGCATGTTCAGTTACAGACCACAACAATAAAGCAAATATCACAAAAAAGCAAATAACAAAAAGTTTGTTCTCCCAAGGCATATAAATGTTTACATTATACTGTAGTCTATTAAGTGCACAGTTGCATTATGTCTGAAAAAACAATGAACATATCTTAATTTAAAAATAATGTCTGAGGTGAAGGATATCCACTATACCCTGACGATTATTATGTATTATATGCCTGTATCAAAATATCTCATGCACCCAATATATACACCTACTATATACCCATAAAAATTAAAAATAAAGATTTTAAACATTTTATTGCTAAAAATGCTAATGATCATCTGAGCCTACAATGAGTCAAAATCTTTTTGTTGGTGGAGAGTCTTGCCTCTATATTAATAGCTGCTGCCTGATCAGGGTGGTGGTAGCAAAAGGTTGGAATAGCTCTGGAAATTTCTTAAAATAATAATGAAGTTTGCCACATCAACTAATTCCTCCTTCCCAAAAGATTCCTCTATAGCATGGGGTGCTGTTTGATGTATCTTACCCACAGCAGAACTTTTAAAATTGGAGTCAGTCCTCTCAAACTCTGCCACTACTTTCTCAGTTAAGATAATGGAATATCCTAAATCCTTTTTTATTTTCAAGATGGCAGATTAGAGGCTTTTAGTGGGCCTCATTCAGTTGGAAATAACAAGATAGTGCACACAAAGGACAACTCTGAGAGCTTTAATTCAAGACGGAAAACACAGGAATCCACTAGAATCATTACAGACACCCTAGATCCAAGGAAGACACACAAACACAAACAGCCGCTATGATGGCATCCAGTTGATAAAAGTGAGGGAAGCCCATGTATACAAGACAGTCAGAAAGCCTCCCTCTGTGACTCACTTTTCCACTGGGGATCTGAGCAACCTGGGTCAATAAACAGCATTTTGTTTCTTCCAAGCCCTGGATCTAACTTGGGGACAGGCTGGTTTGGAGATGCTGTGAGAGACAGACACTGGGAAAAGCTACAGGCATTTTCCCAGACCCAGGAAAGAGAGCAGGACACCATTTTAAAGGTGGGTGCATACAAGTCAACCATTCTTTGGAAACCCAGCAGCACGGCCACATAGGTATCTGGCTCTGGAGCAGGACAGGGGTCTCCACAGCCAGACTGTAGTTAGTGCCTCAGCAGAAGGTGCTGGGATTGTGCTCTCCTCCACTGCAGGTCTAGGAGGAGAGGAGAGCTGCTACAGCTGTAGTTTCTCCTGGACAACCAGACTTGGAGCCAGAACAAGCTTGGCAACCTGGAACTGGTCTGCATTGTCATGGCTGGTTGCCACAGCCTGTTCCCCTGAGAATATAGTGCAGCAGGGCCCTCTCTGCTCTACTTCCTGGCAAAAATCCAGGCATTTGGAGCACCTGTTTGCCTGGAGAAGCAGGCTTAACCACCTCACCCTTCATGGATATAGATCATGGCACAGCAGAAGCCTCTCTGCTCCACATGCAGGCAGATCTAGAGGTATTCAGAGCACCCCCTCACCTGCATCTGTAATCTGAGCTGCCTTACCCTTCCTGTGCATAGGTTGTGGTACATTAGGGCCCTCTCCACTCCACATGGAGACAGATATCCAGGTATCTAATGCACCTGTTCACATGGACTAGCAGATTGAGTTGCCCATTTTTCCTACACAGAGATTCTATGCAGGGGGGGCCGTGTCTGCTCCATGCCCAGGCAAATCTCCAGGCATTCAGAGCATCAGCAGCCTGACCTGCCTCACACTTCCTGTGCAGAGATCCTACTGTAGGGAGGCCCTCTCTGCTTCACATTCAGATCTCCAGACATTCAGGGCACCCCTTCACCTGGATCAACAGCCTGAACTGCTCTATCCTTCTGTACATAGATTATGGTACAGCAGGGCCCTTCCACTCCATTGCCCAAGAAGATCTCCAGATATTCAAAGTACCTATTTGCCCAAATTGGCATCTTGGGCCATGCCACTCTTCCTATGAAGAGATCCAGCTACAGGGAGGCCCTCCCTGCTTCATGCCCAGGTAGATCTCCACACATTCAGAGCACCTGCTTGCCCAGTTCAGCAGCCTACATCACCCCAACCCTCCTCTGCAGACAGTGGTGGGGTACAAGGGGGACCCTCTCTGCTTCATGCCCAGGCAGATGTCCAGTCATCAAAAGCATCTACTCTTCTGGATTAGGAGTTTAAGTTGCTTCCCACCCCTGTGCAGAGAACTTAGAGTCAAGGAGGTCTCTCAGCTCCATACCCAGGCACATCTCTGGGTGCTTGGTGACTACCCACTGGATTCTCCCTATGCACTGATACTTGTGCTTGCCACTGGAGGACCTGGAGGTGAACCTGCCCAGTCCAGCCCTGCACATCTTGCCCTCTGCCCCCTCAGACCACTGTACACTCCACAAATCAGCCCACTGCCTGAGGGAACAGAAAGCTGCTCCCAGTAAACAAGGATCAAATATATACCCAGTCACATTGGCAACATCTGGCTCTTACCCCTAAGTGCCTTCTACTGGCTTATAGGCCAAACTACACAGCCCAATGTAAAACCTGCCGACTGAAGTGCATAGGACTATAAAAACAAAGCCAAAAGACTCTACACAGCATTCTTTCCATTCACACCCCCTAAGGAGAAGGGGAAAAGAAAAGAAGAAAACACAACATTATAAGGAAAAACAGAAAAAATCCTACTGTTATGAAAATAATCACACAAATTAGCAGTGCCAGTGTCTCCAAATGGGAAGATATCAGTGCAAGAATTCTGGTACCATGAAAAATCTGAATTTGGTGCCACCACAAAAGGATCACACTAGCTCTGGTTTGGTTTGGTTCCCAACCAAAAAGGAAACTCAGAAATGACAGATAAAGAATTCAAAGCATGGGTTGCAAGGAAGCTCAAAGAGATCCAAGACAAGATTGGAAATCAATACTAAGAAACTTCAAAGGAAATCCAGGAAATAAAATAAGAGGTAAACATCTTTAAAAGAAATCAAGCAGAGCTTCTAGAATTAAGAAAGGGTCACTTAAGGAATGTCAAAATATAACTGAAAGCTTTATCAACAGACTGGACCAAGCAAAAGAAAGAATTTCAGGCCAGGCATGGTGACTCATGTCTATAATCCTAATGCTTTAGGAGGCTAAGGCAGGAAGACTGAGCCAAGGAGCTTGAGACCATCTTGGGAAACATACAGAGACTGTGTCTTTACAAAGAAATCTAAAAATTAGCTGAGCGCGGCGGCTTGCACCTGTAGTTCTAGCTACTTGGGAGGCTGGAGTGAAAGGATCGATCACATGAGACTGGAAATTCAAGGCTGCAATGAGCCGTGATCACATCACTGCAAAACAGACGAACAAAAGGAAAAAAGGAAGAAGGAGATGAGGACTGATCTTTTGAACTAACCCAATCACATAAAAATAGAAGAAAAAGAACTTTTAAAATTAAACAAAGTATTTAAGAAATACAGGATTATGTAAAGCAACCAAACCTATAAATTATTAGCAATCTAAGACCTGGAACTAAAAAATTCTGGAAGATAACATTAGAAAAATCCTTATACACATTGGCTTAGGCAAGGATTTCATGACTAAGAGCCCAAAAACAAATGCAGTAAAAACAAAAATAAATAGCTGGGACTTAATTAAAGAGCTTTTGTAAGACAAAAGGAATAATTAGCAGAGTAAACAGAAAACCCAGAGTGGGAGAAAATCTTCACAATCTATACATCTGACAAAGAACTAATATTCAGAATCTACAAACAACACAAACAAATTAGCAAGAAACAAAAACAATCCCATCAAAAAATGGGCTAAGGATATGAATAGACAATTCTCAAAACAATATATACAAATGGTCAACAAACATGAAAAAATGCTCAACATCACTAATGATCAAGAAATGCAAATCAAAACCGAAACGCAATACCACCTTACTTCTGCAGAATGGCCATAATCAAAAAATCAAAAAATAACAGATGTTAGCATGGATGAGGAGGGAACACTTCTACACTGCTGGTGGGAATATAACTAGTACAACCACTATGGAAAACAGTGTGGAGATTCCTTAAAAGAATTAAAAGTAGAGCTACTATTTGATCCAGCAATCTCACTCCTGGGTATCTACTCAGAAGAAAAAGAAGTCATTATATGAAAAAGATACTTGCACACACGTTTGTAGTAGCACACTTTGCAATTGCGAAAATGTGGAACCAACCCAAATGCCCATCAATCAACAACTGGATAAAGAAACTGTATATGTGTTTACTATATACATGTATGTATGTATATATATACACATGATGAAATATTAAGCCATAAAAAGGAATTAATTAATGGCATTTGCAGCAACCTGGAGGAAACTGGAGACTATTATTGTATGTGAAATAACTCAGAAATAGAAAAACAAACATGTTCTCACTGATATGTGGCAGCTAAGCTATGAGGATGTAAAGGCACAAGAATGCCACAATGGACTTTGGGGACTCAGGGGGAAAGGGTGGGAAGGGCGTAAGGGATAAAAGACCACAAATTGGGTACAGTGTATACTGCTTGGGTAATGGGTGCATCAAAATCTCACAAATCACCACTGAAGAACTTATTTATGTAACCAAACACCACCTGTTTCCCAATAAACTATGGAAATAAAAAAATTTTTTTAAATAAAAATAAGACCCTGCAGGAGGCTGAGGCAAGCCAACTGCTTGAGTCCAGAGTTCGAGATCAGCCTGGGCAACATGGAGAAACCCCAGGTCTACTAAAAATACAAAAAATTACCCAGGTGTGGTGGCACAAGCCTATAGTCCTAGCTACTCAGGAAGCTGAGGTGGGAGAATCCCCTGAACCCAGGAGGGAGGTCAGAGCCAAAATTGCACCACTACACTCCAGTTTGGGCAATCGGAGTGAGACCTTGTATCAAAACAAACAAACAAACAAACACTTCTAGACCTAGAAAAAGATTTAAACAACTATACCTAATAGTGGGAGACTTCAACAGCCCATTGACAGCATTAGCCTGATCATTGAGGCAGAAAACTCACATAGAAATTCTGGACTTAAATTCGGCACATGATGAATTGGACCTAATAGACATCTGCAGACCACTCCATCCATCAACCACTGAACATATACTCTTCTCATCTACACATGGAAGATACTACAAGATCAACCATATGCTCAGCTACACAACATATCTCAATGAATTCAAAAAAATCAAAATCATACCAACCACACTCTCAGACCACAGTGGAATAAAAATAAAAATCAATACCATGAAGATCTCTCAAAACCACACAATTACATGGAAATTAAACAACTTACTCACGAATGACTTTTGGGTAAACAATGAAATTAAGGCAGAAATCAAAAAATTCTTTGAAATAAATGAAAACAGAGTAACAAAATCTCTGGGAAGCAGCAAATAAGTATAAACAGGCAAGTTTACAGCACTAAACACCTACCTCAAAAAATCAGAAAGATCTCAAATCAATCTATCACTACATCTAGAGGAACTAGAAACAAAGAACAAACTAACTACAAAGATAGCAGAAGAAAAGAAATAAAAACAAAGAAGAACTAAATCAAATTAAGACCAAAAAAACCATACAAAGGATCAATGAAAAAAAGTTGGTTTTCTAAGAGGAAAAACAAGACTGACAGACTGCAACCTAGATTAACAAAAGAAAAAAGAGAGAAAAGATCCAAATAAGCACAATCAGAAATGACAAAGGTGACAAGCAACCAATAGCACAGAAATACAAAAGTTCCTTAGGGACAATTATGAACACTCCTATTTACACAAACTAGAAAACCTAGAGTAAATGGATAAATTCCTGGAAACCTACAATCTCCCAAGATTCAATCAGGAAGAAATAGAAACCCTGAACAAACATCAATGTTGAATTTTGAAACTGAATCAATAATAAAAAAACCTGTCAACCAAAAAAATCCCTGGACCACATAGATTACAGCTGAATTCTATCAGATGTACAAAGAAAGGCTGGTATCAATCCTTCTGAAACTCTTCCAGAAATTGAGGAGGAACTCCCTGCAATTCATTCTAAGGATGCATCACCCTGATACCAAAACCTGGCAAAGACACAAAGAAAAAAGAAAACTATACAACCAATATCCCTGATGAACATGGACACAAAAATCCTCAATAAAATACTAGTAAACCAAATCCAGCAGCACATCAAAAACTTAATTCACCATGGTCAAGTAAGTTTCACTCCTGGGATGCGAGGTCGGTTCAACATACACAAATCAATAAATGTGAGTCACCACATAAACAGAATGTAAAATAAAAATCATATGATCATCTGAATAGACATGGAGAAAGCCTTCAATAAAATCCAGCATCCCTTCATGATAAAAACTCTGAACAAACTACACATCAAAGGAACATACCTCAAAACAATAAGAGCCATCTATGACAACCCCACAGCCAACATCATACTAAATGGGCAAAACATGGAAGCATTCCCCTTGAGAACTGGAATAAGAAAAGGATGCCAATTCTTAGCACTCCTATTCAACACAATACTAAAAGTCCTACTCAGAACAATAAGGCAACAGAAAGAAATAAAAGGCATTCAAATAGAAAAAGGAGAAAGCAAACAATATCTCTTCAGGGACAATATAGTTCTATACCTAGAAAACCTTAAAGATGCCACCAAAGGCTTCTGAACTGATAAACTATTTCAGTAAAGTTTCAGGATACAAAATCAACGGACAAAAATCGGTAGCATTTCTATACACCAATAACGTTCCAGCTGACAGCCAAGTCAAAAACATAATCCCATTTACAATGCCCACAAAAAAATGAAATAAAATACCTAGGAATACATCTAACCAAGGAGGTGAAGGATCTCTACAAGCAGAACCACAAAACACTGCTGAAAGAAATCAGAGACGACCCAAACATACAGAAAAACATTTCACATTAATGAAGTGGAAAAATCAACATCATTAAAATGGCCGTACTGCCAAAAGCAATCTACAGATTCAACACTATTCCTACCAACATCATTTTTGACAAAAGTAGAAAAAACTATTCTAAAATTTATATGGAAACAAAAAAGGGCCTGAATAGCCAAGGCAATCCTAAGTCAAAGGAACAAAGTCAGAGATAGCATATTACCCAACTTCAAACTATACTATAAGGCTACTGTAACCAAAAAATCATAGTACTGGTACCAAAACAGACACATAGACCAATGGAACTGAATAGAGAATCCAGAAATAAAGCTGCACACCTACAGCCACCTGATCTTCAACAAAATTGACAAAAGCAATAGGGAAAGGACTCCTTAATTCAATAAACGGTGCTAGAGTAGCTGGCTAGCCATATGCAAAAGAATGAAACTGGACCCCTACCTTTCAAAATTAACTCAAGATGGATTAAAGATTTGAACAGAAGATCTCAAACTGTAGGAATCCCAGATGAAAACACAGGAAACACCATTCTGGACATCAGCCTTGGGAAAGAATTTATTACTAACTCCTCAAAAGCAACTGCAACCAAAAAACTGACAAGTGGGACCTAATTAAATTAAAGAGCTGCTTTTGCATAGCAAAAGAAACTATCAACAGAGTAAACAACCTACAGAATAAGAGAAAATATTTGCAAACTATGCAGCTGACAAAGGTCTAATATCTAGAATCTATAAGAAACTTAATTCAAAAAGTAAAAACCAAATAACCCCATTTAAAAAACAGGCAAAAGGTATGAACAAACTTTTATCAAAAGAAGACATACAAGTGGCCAAACATATGAAAAATGCTCAACATCACTAATCATCAGAGAAATGCAAATCAAAACCACAACAATATACCATTTGTACCAGTCAGAATTACAATTATCAAAAAGTCAGGCCAGGCATAGTGGTTCACACCTGTAACCCCAGCACTTTGGGAAGCCAAGACAGGTGACTCACTTGAGCCCAGAAGTTTGAGACCAGCCTGGGCAACATGGTGAAACCCCATCTCTACTAAAAATACAAAAAATTAGCCGGGTGTGGTGGTGTGTGCCTATAGTTCCAGCTGCTCCGGAAGCTGAGGCAGGAGAACCACCTGAGCCCAGAAGTCAAGGATGCAGTGAGCTGTGATCGTGCTACTGCACTCCAGCCTGGGCGATGAAAATGAGACCCTGTCTCAAAAAAAAAAAAAAAAAAGTGTCAAAAAAACAACAGACACTGGGACAAAGCTGCAGAGAAAAGAGAATGCTTACACACTGTTCATGGGAATGTAAATTAGTTCAGCCATGTGGAAAGTAGTTGAGATTTCTCAAAGAACTAAAAACAGAACTACCATCCAACCCAGCAATCCCACTACTGGGTATATATCCAAAAGAAAATAAATAATTCTACCAAAAAGACACATGCACTTATATGTTCATCATAGCACTATACACAATAGCAAAGACATGGAATCAACTTAGGTGCCCATCAACAATGGACTGGATAAAGAAAATGTGGTAAATATACACAATGGAACACCACATAGCCATAGAAAAGGATGAACTCAAGTCCTGTGAAGCAACATGGATGTATCTGGAGGCCATTATCCTAAGTGAATGAATGCAAGAACAGAAAACTAAATATCCTATGTTCTCACTTATAAGTGGGAGCTAAACAATGGTGCTTGTGGACATAAAGATAACAACTGGAGACTACTAGAAAAGTGTGGGGCAAGGGAGAGGACTGAAAAACTATTGGGTGCTATGCTCAGTACCTGAGTCACAGGATCAACCATACCCCAAACCTCAGCATTATACAATATAGGTAACAAACCTACACATGTACCTACTGAATCTAAAATAAAAGTTGAAATTATTTAAAAACAAAAATAAGGACGGGTGCAGTGGCTCACACCTGTAATTCCAGCACTTTTGGGAGGCCAAGGCAGGCAAATCACTTGAGGTCGGGAGTTTGACACCAGCCTGGCCAACACAGTGAAATCCCATCTCTACTAAAAGTATAAAAATTAGCCAGGTGTGGTGGTGGGCACCTATAATCTGAGCTACTCGGGAAGCTGAGCCACAAGAATCACTTGCACTCGGGAGGTGGAGGTTGCAGTGAGCCGAGATCACACCACTGCACTCCAGCCTAGGTAACAGAGCGAGACTCCATCCCAAAAATAAAATAAAAGTAAATAAATAAAAGTAAATAAAAATAAAATAAATCCTTTCTTGTCATTTCAACAATGTCCACAGTATCTTTATCAGAAGTAGATTCCATGTCAAGAAACTACTTTCTTCGTTCATTCATAAGAAGCAACTCCTCATCCATTCAAGTTTGATCATGAGATCAAACTGTCACATCCTCAGGCTCTACTTCTAATTCTCTTGGTATTTTCACCACATCTGGAGTTACTTTCTCCACTGAATCTAAGCCATTCATGAGAACTGAAATCAACTTCACCCAAACTCCTATCAATGTTGATATTTTGACCTCCTCTCATGAGTCATAAATGTTCTTAATGACATCAAGAATGGCAAATCCCTTCCAAAAAGTTTCCAATTTACTTTGCTCAGAACCATCAGAAGAATCATTATCTTTGGTAGTTATAGGCTTACAAAATGGATTTCATAAAGAAGAAGACTGAAAAGTTGAAATTACTCCTTGATTCAGGGGTTGCAGAATGGACGTTGTGTTAGCAGGCATGAAAACATTATTAATCTCCTCGTACATCTCCATCCGAGCTCTTGGGTGCACCCAGGTGTACTGCTGTCAATGAGCAGTAATATTTTCTTTTTTTTTCTTTTCTTTTGAGACAGAGGCTCACTCTGTCACCCAGGCTGGAGTGCAGTGGCATGATCTTGGCTCACTGTAGCCTCAATCTCCTGGGCTCAAGCTATCCTCCCACCTCAGCCTCCCAAGTAGCTAGGACTACAGGCATGTACCACCATGCATGGTTAATTTTTGTATTATTTTGTAGAGACAGGGTTTCACCACATTGCCCAGGCTGGTCGTGAATTCCTGAGCTCAAGTGATTCACTTGCCTCAGCCTCCCAAAGTGCTGGGATTACAGGCATGCACCACCGCACCTGGCCAGCAGTAATATTTTCAAAGAAATCTTTTTTCTGAGCATTAGGTCTCAACAGTGGGTATTCAGTAAAACATGCTATAAACAGATGTGCTGTCATCCAGGCTTTGTTATTCCACTAGAGCACAAAGTAGATTTGGCATCTTTCTTAAGAGCCCTAGGATTTCTGAACTGATAATGAGCAATGGCTTCAACTTAAAGTCACCATCCTCATTAGTCCCAAACAAGAAAGTCTGTACTTTGAAGCTGTGAAGCCAGTCATTGACATCTTTTCTCTAGCTATGACAGTCCTAGGTAGCATCATCTTCCACTAGAAAGCTGTTTCATCTACATTGAAAATCTGTTGTTTACAGCAGCTACACTCATCAATTATCTTAGCTAGATCTCCTGATAACTTACTGCAGCTTCTATATCAGCAGTTGCTGCAAAGGGGTGGTTTCCTGGCCCTACTGAAGGGCAGACAGCTTTTACTTCTACTTGCCCATCAGAAACAGTGATCTTTTGCCTGGGGACAGAATGAAAAATATTCCTATCCTTCCCCCATCAGCAGACGGCTTTTCCTTCCTTCTCTCCCTCAGGACAAGTATATCATGTGCAAGGATTGGAAGACAATATTTTTAAACTCAATCCTCCCCAACTTGAGCTTAGATCAAGGCAATCAGAATCAAATCCCAGAAGCCTTTCTGGTATGTCATTATGCATCATTTGGAAAGGTACACACCAAAATTGAGAGAAAGTGAGATAACTGACTGCAAAAGAACACAACACAACTTTTCGAGGTGGTAGAAATGTTCTAAATCTTGATTTTGGGTGGCAGTTACAGGATTATATACATTTTGTCAAAACTCATCAAACTGCACACTTAGAGAATATGAACTTTATTATGTAAAAATATTAATGATCCTATCTTTTAAAACTTCAGCCGGTTTTTCTAACAGAAATTGACAAGCTGGCAATCTTAGAGTTTGTGTATTTTCTTCAATGCTGCTCAGAACTCTTAACAGTAGTATTTGTCCAGAGTTAGCATTTTCCAGGCAGATGCCACAGAACAACAATGATATAAGGGAGTTAAAGATATCAGCAAAAGAATAGTTGATGAAATACACCAAGCAGAGAAAGAAATTTTAAAAAAGGGAGGGGAACTAATGAGTAGGGAATAGGAACAAAGTAGAAAGATTTTGCAAACCATTAAAGAGCATATTCCTACAGAAAGTGAAGCCATCTTTTTAAAACATTGACAATTGTGCCTTAGAAATCAAAGATACTTCACCTTGCTGAGCGAGCACAAGTAGCTCAAGATAAACCCATCCACATGATACAGTGATAGAAGCAGCACTATTAACAAATCTCATTGACATTAAACCAAAAAAGGAATCTAATGGCTACATGATTCTCCAGGAGTTAAAAGTTTGCTTCAAAGTAGCTCATAATCTGGCTCACTTTAAATAAATAAGTCAAAGATCCCCAAATGAATCCAGTAAACATGAGAATTTTGTATGAATCCACACATCTCATTTTCTCAATATGTGGAACAATTGGAATGTTACTAATTTAACTTAGGCAAAAAGACCATCTGTGAAGCATTTGTCAAGTAAAAACACATGATTTATTCTGGTAAACAATTCATGTTTTATGTCATTCTGTCTTTATTTCCTCTCTTTCTGGTGTTTTAAATGAAAACTGATCTTTTCAGTTATCAATTAATTTTAAATAATTTTTATATTATCTACTTTTAAAATCCTTACAGTTAAAAAAAATCTCATAATTAAAAGTCAATATAAAATACACATAAAACACAATTTTCTATTTTCCTGACTTGGCAAACACAACATAACGTACATAGTTTCATCTGTCTTTAACATATTGTGAATCTTAACACCTCAGAATCTCATCATAAAGGTAATGTTTTTAATCAAAGGCCCCCCAAAAATGTTACTCTTGACTGAGTGCCTTTAGAGCATACACTCTTCTAGTTGCTTGGGAACTTTGTGGAGAAAAAGTTACCCACAAAGTACCTCTCCTGGAACTTGAGAGGAAGGATTTGTTATGTGCTTAGGCAGACATATTCTAGAATTATCTTTTAAAAATAAGCAAGTATCTCCTTGTGACGCTCATGCGTAAAAAAATTTTTTTAAAGTTAAAAAATTAAAATAAAATAAGCAAGTAGCAAACGCAATCTGGTTTTCCTATTGCTATGTTTTGGATATGTCCCCTCCAGAATTCAGGTGCTGAATCTAAATAGTCAATGCCATGTATTAAAAGGTGGGGTACTTTCAGAAGTTGAAGTTATAGTGAGCTATGATCACACCACCACACTCCAACCTAGGCAACAGAGCAAGACCCTTTAAAAAAAAAGTCCGTCCTTTAAGAGGTAATTATTAGATCATGAGGGCTCCTCATCTCGGAAATGGGATTAAGGCCCTAATATTTTTTGTTTGTTTATTTATTTAGTGTTCTATTGATTGATTGATTGGTTGGTTGGTTGATTGTGTGTTCTGTCACCCAGCCTGGAGTACAGTGGCATTGATCTCAGCTCACTGCAACCTCCGCCTCCCAGGTTCAAGCAGTTCTCTGCCTCAGCCTCCCAAGTAGCTGGGACTACAGGCGCCTGCCACCACGTCGGGTTAATTTTTTATTTATTTATTTTTTTTAGTAGAGACGGAGTTTCATCATGCTGGCCAGGCTGGTCTTGAACTACCCTCATGATCCGCCCGCTTTGGCCTCCCAAAGTGCTGGGATTAAAAGGACGTGAGCCACCGTACCCAGCCTGAGGCCCTAATAAAAGAGATTTCACCCTTGTCCTTTTACAATGTAAAGACACATCATTCCTCTCTACCAGAGTATATCGCAACGAGGCACTATCTTGGAGGCACAGAGCAGCCGTTATTGGACAACCAAGCCTGCTGGTAGCTTAATCTTGGACTTCTCAGCCTCTAGAAATGTGAGAAAATAAATTTCTTTTTTTTTTTTTTTTTGAGACGGAGTTTCGCTCTTGTCTCCCAGGCTAGAGTGCAATGGCACAATCTCAGCTCACTACAACCTCCACCTCCCGGGTTCAAGCAATTATCCTGCCTCAGCCACCTGTAACTGGGATTACAGGTGCCCGCCACCACACTCGGCTAATTTTTGTATTTTAGTAGAGAAGGGATTTCACCATATTGGCCAGGCTGGTCTCAAACTCCTTACCTCAGGTGATCCCCCCGGTCTGGGCCTCCCAAAGTGCTGGGATGACCGGCATGAGCCACCGCGACTGGCCAAATTTCTCTTCTTTATAAATTACCCAGTCTATGATATTTTGTTATAGCAGCACAGACTTAAGACATCAATCATTTGCCTATCTCATTAAGTAGGGAAGAGTATAATCTCCTATTATACTGGCAATGGAAATATACTGAATAAAAAATAAAAAGCAATCTTTTTAAACATTAGGATAGGTCTTTTATTTTTATTTTTTTCAGTGACAGCCAAATTCTCTAGCACTTCAAAACAGTAAGCTTGTTTTATCTCACTTTTGTTGTTTCCTGTTCAATGTAAGAATTTCCAGCCGGGCAGAGTCGTTCATACCTGCAATTCCAGCACTTTCGGATGCCAAGGTGAAAGGACTGATTGAGGCCAGGAATTCAAAACTAGCCTGGGCAAAGGTTAGTTTGATCCTATAGCAAGATCCTATCTCTACAAAACATTTTAAAATTAGCCAGGCATAGTAATGGGTGCCTGCAGTCCTAGCTACTGTGGCGGCTGAGGCAGGAGAATCCCTTGAGCCCAGGAATTTGAGGTTACAAGTGAGCTATGACTGTGCCACTGCATTCCAGCCTGGACTACACAGCAAGACCCTGTCTCTTAAATAAATAAAAAAGAAAAAAAGAATTCTATCAATAATTTTTCCTAGCTCTCAATACAAAGTTTTCTAAATCTTGAAGGGAGGAGGAGATTCTGTATAGACTAGTATCCATTTTCTCCAAATTCTTCCTAATATTTTATAATTTCAAGAATAAGTTACATTTCAAATTATACCACAGATAATGCTAATATGGTAATAAATTCTTTAATATTCTTATCATTTAGAGATGCATGCTAAAAGTTAAGAATATATCTGAGATTGCTTCAAAATAATAAAGGGTACAGTATATGTAGGGGAATATATTATGTAAGATTAGCCAGGAATTAGTAATTGTTGAAACTGGGTGATGAATACATAGAGGTTCACTTTCTCTACTTTGCTAAACTATGTTTAAAGTTCTCCATAATAAGATTTTTAAAGCGTAAACAATAGGAATTAAATCTAATTAAAGTGTTCTTAGAAATAGAGAC
Organism: Aotus nancymaae; assembly: GCF_030222135.1. NCBI lineage: Eukaryota > Metazoa > Chordata > Mammalia > Primates > Aotidae > Aotus > Aotus nancymaae. Next base: position 47,774,168 of record NW_026988450.1, read on the forward strand.
AAAAAAGGGTATTCATTGTAAATTATTTAAAACAAAATTTAGAAGGAAATTAAATGTCTAAACATAAAATATTAATTAGTTATGGAAGATTCATTCCATAAGATACCAAGTAGCCACTAAGAATCATGTTGTAGAAAACTCACTGATATAAAAAGAGTTCATGATATATTTCTAAGAGAACAAAAGGCAGGTTACAAAATAATATGTACAGAATTGAACCGTTTTCATTTTTTAATTGTGGGCATCTGTGTGTGTGTGTGTGTGTGTGTGCACATGTGTGTACCTGTATCAAAATATGACAGACTTTGTTTCATTCACTGCTTTATCCTCAGCACAAAAAAAAAAAAAAAAAAAAAAAAAAAAACGGTATCTGGGACATAATAGGAACAACAAATGTTCCATGTAAAGGTTTTAGAATTCCAGACAACAGGGTTTCACTTGAGGTATGATTCTCCTCTATGCTTTTGTTTCATAAGGTTTCTCAAATAAACATTCATTTTTTTCTGTACTTGGGAGAAAACCTTTAAAATTGTATCTCACATAACAAAATTAAAATCGATTTGCGTGATTCAATAATTATTTCATGAAATGCATTCAATAAAATCATTTTACACACTGAAAAAAGAAAAGACCTCTTCTATACTTTAAATGAGTAAATTAGCCACAGCAATCAGAAACAGTAAAAACAATAACCTGTTAATCAGGCTTATCCTTGTGAGTGAACTCTGCAACTGCTTAGCAACAACATAGCCTTACTATCTTTAGGAAAGTAATACTTCTAAAATGAATCTTTAAATGGGTATAAAAATTATAAAATCAGTTTTAAAAAATTAGCCCACTATATTCATTCAATATACACTTACTGAATTTGTAGACAATAAGTTACCTGCTAGGGTAATCAAAAAAAAATTAAGTTATAGCCCTTGATAACCAAGAGGGTCCCAATCCAGTGGGAAACATAGATGAATAAAAACTAAATGAAACATAATAATAAAGGTAGCTGACATTTATTAGGCTGTTTTTTGGCATTGTGCTGACACTTAACAAGCATTTTTTTTTTTTGAGACAGTCTTACTCTGTTGCCCAGGCTGGAGTGCAGTGGCACAATCTCAAATCACTGCAACATCTGCCTCCAGGTTCAAGCAATCCTCCCACCTCAGCCCCGCAGGTAGCTGGGATTACAGGTGTGCGCCACCACGCCTGGCTAATTTTTGTATTTTTAGTAGAGATGAGGTTTCAACATGTTAGTCAGGCTGGTCTCAAACTCCTGACCTCAAGTGATCCTCCCACCTCAGCCTCCCAAAGTGCTGGGATTACGTGTGTGAGCCACCACACCTGGCCAAACAAGCATTTTCTTATTTAATCTCTATAATGGTAGTTACTATAATATTCTCAGTTTTTAGATAAGAAAATGTTAAGACTTAAATGACTTCCTCAGTTACTTAGATAATAAATGACAAAACAGAATCAAACCAAATACAACCTGTCCCAGATGATATGGTGTCTCTCATTGTTAGGATGCTAGTAAACACCAAAGTGGACTCTATCGTTTCCATCAGTTACTATCAAGTATAACACAACAGTCACCTTTAAGGTAGATATTCTTTTGTAAGTATTACCAGGAATTTCTTATCTTCAACTCAACCAGTTTATCTCTACTTTGAAACGCACTATTACAATCACCAAACTAGGAGCCTCTAGAGCATAGAATTCTGTCGTTTCTCTTCTCCCAGTGCTATACAATATATGTACTCAAGAGATATTAAACAGATGAACTTTTAGCTTGTTTTATGCTTCCTAAATTCCAAATCACTACACCATATTACATAATAGTTGGTCTAAGTCAATAGCAATTTCATTTATGTCATTAGGAAAATGTGGTATGAGAGAACCAGAGGAATAAAATTCTGAAGTGCTAAATTATGGTGGTTATGGTAATGGCAGAACACTGCTGACCATATAAGATAAATCAACATATTCTTCCTCCAGGGACTTCTTCCTAATCTTCTAAATGTCCTATAGGCCAAATTTCATATTACATACGCAAACTGGAAATCTGCAAAACTAGGAGGTAGTTTTGTTTCTTGCAAAAATCTGGTGATAAAGATCTGAGCTAAAAATAGTGAGAATGATAGGAAAGAATTTAAGAGATATTTCAAAAGAAAAATCATTTCTCACTACATGCAAGACAAAAATCATAACTAACTGTAGAACCTAAGACCTTCTCAGTCATCTCATTTCTGTTTCCTACAGCCTAGCCAGAGTGAACTACTCCTTAAAGGTCCTGAATACTCACATAACACTTTAAAACTCCCATAATAACTGTAATGTAAAAAGCAGATATTGTGCAGTCACTTGTATGTTACACAAGAAATAAACAGTATAACATAGGATGGGAAAGGCATTCAAATTTTGTGTTGGAAAATGAATGAAGATAATGCAGAAGACCTTCATACCTGATTTGAGAAGGGACTAGCAGCTATCTCTTTGTGATGAGATAATACAGGCCCTACCTCTATATCACCATTTTCTCTTACAACATGATCTTCCCCTTCTCTCTGCCTGTCAAAATTAACCACTTCCTTAAGGACACAATCAAAATTCTTACCTTAGAAGTTTACAGAAATAACCTCCTAGCCTCTACCACTGTCCCCACCCATCCACACAAGCATACACACATACACAAAGAACTAGTCCCACTGTCTACTATAGTCCCACAGCACTTGGCACCTGCCTCTATTATAGTACTTAGTACAGTGAGTCAATATTCCTTTCATTATCATGTACTATATGAAAATATCACTAGAGCTAGAATACAGATTCCACAAAGGTATGGATCATGTCTTATTAGCCTATTTCCATTAAACACCTAACACAGAATCTCACACACTACTGTTTAAATAACTTACATCTAATATAAAATTTGCTAACTCCTGGAGAGCTAACAGAACTTCAAAATGCCTGTAACTTAAACAGTGTCTTTAGGAGAAAAGAAAAATATCTTCCTATATAAACGCTTACGGCTAACCATGACCTACTTCAACTTAAATCAGTTCTGCTATCACAGCAATAAAAAATACACATATAAGGCTAGAAGTTGATGCAAAGGCCAAAAGCATCCCTACAAGGGCTGAAATGGCCAATGGGGATAGTCCAGATTTCATGGTTGCAAAATGACCCAATTAATCTTAGATTTCAGCAAAGTGTACATGATAACCCAACAAAGACAAAGGTCATGAGACTTCAAGTCATTATTCCAAATGACTCTAAGCTGTTAGTCCCTGTATTAATGGAGCCTGTTACACAACCCAGTATTAGAAAACACTGGAGCTCAGATGGAGCATGCCACCCCATGCACATTTCCCAAGTATCCCCACAATAAATTTCTATTACTGAGGATAATCTTATGTACTTCTCTACCTTGAATCTTAAAAGACCTAAGTAACAGAACAAATAATATAGGAAACCAAGCAGAAGAAAGAATTGCATACCAAATGTGAACTAGAAAAAGTGATGATGCCAATTAGTAAAGGTTAGGTGGAAGGTAAAGATTCAGTTCTGAACATAATGCCTTTAAGGAGACAGTAATCAAATATGTGGGATTTTTGTTTTTTGTCTTTTTGGAGACAGAGTCTCACTCTGTTGCCCAGGCTGGAGTGCAGTTGCATGATCTCGGCTCACTGCAACCTCTGCCTCCTGGGTTCAAACAATTCTTGTGCCTCAGCCTCCCGAGTAGCTGGGATTATAGGCACGCACCACCACGCCTGGCTAATTTTTTATGTGTTTTTAGTAGAGAGGGGGTTTTGCCATGTTGGCCAGGCTGGTCTCAAACTCCTGGCCTCAAGAGATCCGGCGGCCACGGGCTCCCAAAGTATTGGGATTACAGGCGTGAGCCACAATACACTGCCAGTAATCAAACGTTATTGTAGGAGACTGGAAATAGTGAATAAGACTGAGTGTTTATGAATTGCAAAGATCAGTTCATAATTGAATATAAAGCAGGCAGAGAAACAGAGGCAACAGGAGAATCAAAAAGCCAGAAAAAGAGAAAGCTTCAAGAAACAGATAGGAGGAATGTTAAGAACAGAGAAAAAGTTTCTGGTCTTGCCAAAACAATGACTGATTAATTTGCAACCTAAGAGCAGTTTCATTAATAAACAAGGTCTGAGCATGTTGGAATGCTGAAACAGAATATACTTGTAGAAACAGATTTTTGAACTGGCGGGGGGAAAGTGTGATTACAGGAATAAAGTCCTAAGAGCTATGACCAGGGAAATGTTCAAAGATCAGATGACAGGAAGAAGAGAAGAAATTGTCCTTCTGTGACAGAAGCAAAAATCATGTAGAACAATAATCAAATGAAATTAAGATGAAAGTACATAAGGTAGCACCTCTTCCTACCAGCCAGTGTATTTCAACCTTCTCTACAAAGTAAAGGAAAACATCTGTGTGAAATTACATGAAAACATGAGGGTAGAACAGGAAAGAAAGGGTAAAGTGAGAGGACTGGAGCTCTGAAGCTATTCAAGAATTATAGCTGTTTCTGAAAAGTCTGCAAACACCAAAACACAAGAAACAGCTCAGTCAGTCATAAAAGACAGAGTAGAAAAAAACAAAAGGCCTATATTTGGTCCTCTTTTTTCTCTTTGTTTCCAACCTTGGAACAACAGTTTGCAAGTTTGTGGACAGGTTCTAACTTCTGCTAAGGATGTCTCTTCACCTTTGAAGAGACTCAGGAAAAGCTCAGAAGAAAGGAGAGAGCTGTTTATGACTGGCTAAAGGCTTATTTTTTATTGTGACAAAATACATACAACATAAAATTTACTATTTTAACATGTATACAATTCAGTGGTATTAAGTACATTCACACTATTGTGCAACCATCACTGTTATCTATTTCCCAAACTTTTTCATCATCTATAATATAGTGATCTAATAAGAAATAAATATTCCTGGCACACTGCCCCTAAAACCCTTGGAATTTCCTGAATGATAAGGTGAAAGGATTGTTTTTGCTATTCATAGTAAGTCCCTTTCAAACATACTTGAGCTTATGCTAACGAGATGACTCTTGGTAGGCCCCTACAAAACTGCAGGGGAGCAGCGGGTAGGGAAGCTGGTCACCCAATAAACCAATCATGTGACTACATGATCAGAACTTTCAGCCCCACCTCCAGGGAGGAGAGAAGGACTGGAGATTGACCTAATCACCAATAGCCAATAATTAAATCGATTGTGCCTACTGGGTAAAGCCTCCATAAAAACCCTAAATGATGGGACTCAGAGAACTTCTTCTGGGTCAGTGAACACATACATCCACATGCTGAGAGGGTGATAACACCCCAACTCCATGGCGACATAAGCAGACTGGGGACCCTTCCAGACCTCACCCTATGTGCCTTTTCATCTGTATATCCTTTATAATGAACTGGTAATAGTAAGTAAAGTGTTTCCCTGCATTCTGTGAACCACTGTAGCCAATTATTAAACCTGATTTGTAGCCAAGTCAGAAGTACCAGAGGCCTGGGACCTGCAACTGAGATCTGAAGTGGTAGAAGTCTTATACAACTCAGTCCTTAACCTGTGGTGTCTGACACTAACTCCAGGGAGTTAGTATCAAAACTGAATTAAATGCTAGGACAGAGCACTAGGAGCCGTGGAGTGTCAGAAGTCTTATAAGTGTAGAAAAAGTTTTTTTATCATCTCCAGCAACTCTATATACCCATTAAATAACTTTCCATTCTCCACTCTCCCATAGTCCCTGGTAACCACCATTCTATCTGTTTCTATGACTTTGATTATTCTAGTGGAACTATACAAAATTGTCCTTTTTGTGTACTTTATTTCACTTAGTACGTTTTCAAGATTCATTCATGTTGTAACATGCATCAGAATTTTATTCCTTTTTAAGGTTGAATAATATTCCATTGTGTGCATATAACATGTTTTGTTTATCCACTCATCCGCTGATGGACCTTTGGGCTGTTGTAAATAATGCTGCTATGAATACAGGTGCACAAATATCTCCAGACTCTGCTTCAATTCTTTTGGGAATTGTATTCATCCGTACTGGCGCTGCTATAAAGAAATACCTGAGACTGAGTAATGCACAAAGAAGAGGTTTAATTGGCTCATGGTTCTGCAGGCTGTACAGGAAGCAGAGCAGCTTCTGCTCTGCTTCTGGGGAAGCCTTGGGAAGCTTCCAATCATGGTGGAAGGCAAAGAGGGACCAGCACTTCACATGGCTGGAGCAGGAAGAGAGAAAGAGATGAGGTGGTGCCACACACTTATAAACAACCAGATTTCATGAGAACTCTATCACAAGACCAGCACTGGGGGATGGTGCTAAACCATTCATGAGAAACTGCCCTCATGATCTAATCACCTCCCACCAGGTCCCACCTCCAACACTGGAGATTACAATTTGACATAAGATTTGGGCAAGGACACAGATCCAAAGCCTATCAGGTATATACCCAGAAGTGGAATTACAGAGTCACATGGTAATTCTATGTTTATAATTTTTTGAGGAATTGCTATAGTTTCTCACAGTGGGTACACTATTTCACTCTCCCACCAGCAATGCACAAGGGCTCCAATTGCTCCATATCCTCACCAACACCTGTAAGTTTCTGAGGTTGTTTTTTTTTAATAATAGCCATCCTAAAGACTATGAAGTGGCATCTCACTGTAGTTTTGATTTGCATTTCCCTGATTACTAGTGATGTCAAGTGTCTTTTCATGTGCTTATTGGCCAATTTATATTTATTCAAGTTCCTTGCCCACTTTTTATTTGGGTTGTTTTGGCTAAAAGCTTTTAAAGAGAGACAAAAAGGAAGGCTTTCTATACAATCAGATCTAGCTCTCTAGTCAAAAATAATTGGTGATATAGTTTGGATGTTTGTTCCCTCCAAACCTCATGTTGAAATGTGATTCCCAATGTTGAAGCCTAGTAGGAGGTGTTTGGGTCATGGGGGCAGATCCTACATGAATGGCTTGGTGTTGTTCCCTTGGTAGTAACTGAGTTCTCACTCTATTAGTTCACAAGAGAGCTGGCTGTTTAAAAAGCCTGGCACCTCCTCTTCTCTCTTGGTCCCTCTCTCCTCCCATGTGCCACACCTGCTCCCCCATACCTTCTGCAATAAGTAAAAGCTCCTGAAGTGTCAAGAGAAACTAAGCCGATGCTGGAGCCATGCCTGTACAACCTGCAGAACCATGAGCCAAGTTAACCTTTCTTTAAAAATTACCCAGTCTCGGGCATTCCTTAATACTAGCAACACAAAACAGACTAATACAATTGGTATCTGCCCTCTAGATCTCTTAAGAAACTAATCATGGAGAAGAGGCACTGGCAAGAGTGCTAACCCAGCAGAAGAGAAAAAACTTCCAATCCTGAGAACAGAGATTTCTTCTTCATAAAATGCCTTCTACATGATTTCAGCTCGGTAACTGTCAGTTTCTTTTTCTCTTCTGGCAGATTTCCCTATTACTAAAGCATAAGTTTTAATGACCACAATGCTGGTAGCTGCATCACTACTAATAGCATATATTTAATGAGTCAGAAGTGTTACTGTTATGTGCTCAGCATAATCCTTCATTTCATATGTGATATCTCATTTAAAATTAAGTCATACTAATGATGCAGACAATATTAGCATGGTTCCTATACAAGGATGATAGGCAAATTAATTAAGTGTTCCATTTAAGAAAAAAAACTCTTCTACCCTAACAGTTTCATCTTAAGTACTGTTTAAAAAAAAAGTTATACATATTTAAAACACATGAAAGGTTTTCATGCTTTAGTCCTTCAACATAACATTATTAAACAATGTCAGAAAGTCTCAAAGTTAGCCTTAAAGAACGAGCATTTTCTAAATTATACATTGAGGAATCTGGTCTTAAATCTACAAAATAAAATATCTTTTCTACATCAACCACAGGAAGTATATTTTTACCTCAAACTAGTAAAATTAAAGGTTTCTTTTTTTGAAATGAAGTCTTGGTCTGTCACCCAGGCTGGAGTGCAGTGGCACTGCAGCCTCCATCTCCCAGGTTCAAGCAATTCTCCTTTCTCAGCCTCCCAAGTAGTTGGGATTACAGGCGTGGGACACCATGCCCAGCTAATTTTTGTATTTTTAGTAGAGACGGGGTTTCACCATGTTGGCCAGGCTGGTCTCGAACTTCTGACCTCAAGTGATCCACCCACCTCTGCCTCACAAGATGCTGGTTACAGGCATGTGCCACCGTGCCTGGCCATTGGGTTTTTTTTTTTTTTCATCCTGCCCCTTTTGCCTTTTAAAAGCTCAATATTTTATAAATATTTAGCAGATGTTTAGCTCTGAAGTAATAAAATTGATTTTTTAAAAAAAAAATTCAACTAGAACCAGAAGTGAACATTGTCTTTTTATACTTAGAAAGTTATGTTTCTTCAAAAGATACTGACAATGTCAGGCACATTTTATAAACAGTTTGGAAACTGTCTTCAGAGACAAATGCTTTACAATCAATATTTCATTTAATCTTCACAAAACCCAAGGAGAGGTAGTATATAACTTCCCTTTTACGAGTATATTCAGACAGATAAGCTAAGTAACTTGCCCACCACTGCATTTCAGTAAATGGCAGAGCTGACATTAGAACCAACATCTATCGGACTCTAAAGCACCAGCTCTCTTAATTGCTTCACTTTGTATCATTGTTTTAAGAGCAAAATAGATGTAATCTGATGATCTCATAGTGTATTTACTTTTATAAAACAGTATTAAATTTACGGGCATTTAATTAATTATTGGCACCATAAAGAGCTGAAACCACCTAAGAAAATAAATCTCTACAATAGACAGAAGAGCTGTTTTAATTAAATGAAAGTCTTGTTTTTCAACTCTATCATACCATTTCCTCTTAAGTTGGGCTCTCTGCCCAAAAGTACTCTAAAATTTTAATTTTCTGGCAAGGAGTTTTAAAAGAAAAGAAGCTGAAATATTCTCTTCTTCCTTCACCCTTGGACTCTTAACTTTTATTATCGAAGAATTTTCTCCACTTACCATAAACTGGAAAGTGATATGATTCCTTTCTATTTCTTGTAACAAATCTACACAAAGTTAACAAACACTGCAACATACTCCCTCCTAAGACGTGTTACTACATTCACTTTCTTAACTACTAATTCTTCAAAAATCACAAATTCAGAAAATGCAGACAAATTTGAAAATGCTCTAACATATTCATGTCCTATTAAAATAAAAATTAAAAACAATTTTATAAGAAATATGGACACCTATAAGGCTGACACATTTTAATCCAGTTCATTATAAATATTCCAAAATACTTAACCATACAGATGCAACAGAATATTTTATTTCTTTTCTTTTTTTCTTTGAGACGGAGTCTTGCTCTGTCGTCCAGGCTGGAGTGTAGTGGCGCAATCTCTGCTCACTGCAACCTCTGCCTCCTGCATTCAAGCGATTCTCCTGCCTCAGCCTCCCAACTAGCTGGGACTACAGGCGCCCACCACCAAGGCCGGCTAATTTTTTTTTGCATTTTTAGTAGAGACAGGGTTTCTCCATGTTGGTCAGGCTGGTCTCAAACTCCCGACCTCAGGTGATCCGCCCACCTCAGACTCCCAAAGTGAGCCACAAGCCTGGCCTTTTTTTTTTTTTTTTTTTTTTTTTTTTGTCACCCAAACTGGAGTCCAAGCTGGAGTGCAGTGGTATAATTAAGCTCATTGCAGCGCAACCTCCCAAGTCGCTGGGACTAAAGGCATACGCCACCACACCCAGTTAATTTTTTGTTTGTTGTAGAGACAGGGTCTCACCAGGTCACCCAAGCTGGAGTGCAGTAGTACAATCACAGCATGCTGCAGCCACACCTCCCAGGCTTAGGTAATCCTTCTACCTCAACCTCCTATGTAGCTGGGACTACAAGCATGAACCACTACACCGGGCTAATTCTTTTATTTGTAGTTTAGTTTAGTTTAGTTTGAGACAGGGTCTCACTCTGTAGCCCAGGCTGGGATGTGGTGGCATGATCATGGCTCACTGGAGCCTCAATGTCCTGGGCTTAGGTGATGCTTCCACCTCAGCCTCCTGGCTGGGACCACAGGTGTGCAACACCATGCCCAGCTAATTTCTGTATTTTTTTGTAGAGACCAGGTTTTGCTATGTTGCCCAGGCTGGTCTCGAAGTCCTGGGCTCAAGCAATCTGCCTGCCTTGGCCTCCCAAGTGCTGGGATTAGTGCATGAGCCACTGCACTCAGCCTAAAATCTATTCTTATCAACAGTGATGTTATTTGTCTTGGATTATTTTATTTTCTAGCCTTTTCATTTAAAATGACATTAGGTCATCTGAAACATTTAGTGGTGAGAAAAAAGTGAGACTGGGTATTAGAATTATAATGGGTCAAAGAGGAACCAGAGCAAACAGGAAGGACATAAAGATAAAAGTCTGCTCTAAATAGTCTATATCACATAATTTGAATCTATATATGCCCAATTTCTGACTCAAACTTAGAAAATAAATGTGCAGTGGAGATACTATCCAGAGAAGGGAGCTCAAAACTACCAGTGCCATCACATTTTTTGACAGAATATCCCATAGTTTGAAAGAAAAAAAATCAGTTATCCTATCTATGAATAAAATGTTATTAAAAATAACAGGATATTAATTATTAGGATATTAGTGTCCAGGTTCAGATCTTAAAACATCATTTCTCATTAAGAGAAACCAGTGATTCTTGGAGAAATGGATGATTCCAGATCTGAGACAAGAAATATACAAGATAGGCCCCAAATATCACAGCAGACAACAAGGAAACGATCAAAACCCACTAGGGTTATGTTATCTCCTGAAGAGACTCCCACTAACCAAAGATGAAACAATTTGGGCTTCAATGACAGTAATTGCAATGGATTAAATCCATCAAATATGTTTAAATCCATCTTCTCATAGTGGCATTTAAAAGAAAAAAAAATGGTCACCTTTGGAGGAAGACAGGGAACTCATTCATTATCTTGAAAACTGGTAAATGAAAGAATCAAACATTTATCCTGTCTTTCCTTTATCAATGATACCACTGGGCAACTAAACAGAAGATGAGGGGAAGTTACTTTTTATAAAAACACTGCAGGCCAGGCGCGGTGGCTCACGCCTGTAATCCCAGTACTTTGGAAGGCCGAGGTGGGCGAATTGCCTGAGATCAGGAGTTCAAGACCAGCCTGGATAACACGGTGAAACCCCGTCTCCACTAAAATACAAAAACTTAGCCAGGTGTGGCCGCATGTGCTTGTAATCCCAGCTACTCGGGAGGCAGAGGCAGGAGAATTGCAAGAACAGCAAAGTTGCAGTGAGCCCAGATTGTGCCACTGGACCCCAGCCTGGGAGACAGAGCGAGACTCTGTCTCAAAAAAAAAAAAAAAAAAAAAAAAAATTCCAATTAGTAAATGAAAACAAAATAACACATTTACAATTTCACTATTTTACAATACCCACTAACCATCAACAGCTGCTAACATCACAAAAAAAGAAAGACAATTAGACATTAAGAGATTCCCATGGTCTTGCCAAACCCCACATACATATATATATATAAAAAACAACGCCTAAGGGATCGAACTTGAGTCTGCTCCATCTCTGGATCCAGGAAATACAGAGGACAAAGGAACATGTTGAGCTGACCTAGATTAAGCAATCAGCAAAATCCAGACTCCGGGAAACTTATTCAAACAATGTGGGTTCTTCAACAGGAAAAGGAAAAGGATGGAGGACTAACCTAAAGATTAAAAGTGACAATGCATATAAAAACTACTTTTTGGGCCGGGTGCTGTGGCTCATGCCTATAATTCCAACATTTTGGGAGGCCAAGGCAGGATCATTTAAGCCCAGGAGTTCAAGACTAGCCTAGGGAACATGGCAAGACCCCGTCTCTACAAAAAATACACAAATTAGCTGGGCATGGCGCCCAAAGCCTTAGTCCCAGCTCCTCAGGAGGCTGAGGCAGGAGGATCCCTTGAGCCCAGCGGGGTAAGGCTGTAGTGAGCTGAGACTGCACTATGGCACTTCAGCCTACGTGACAGAGCAAGATCCTGTCTCCAAAAAAAAAAAACCTACTACTTCTTTTTTCTCTGAGACAGTTTTGCTCTTGTTGCTCAGGCTGGAGTGCAATGTCGTGATCTCATCTCACTGCAAGCTCCATCTCCCCAGTTCAAGGGATTATCCTGCCTCAGCCTCCTGAGTAGCTGGGATTATAGGCGCCCATAATCACACCTGGATAATTTTTGTATTTTTAGTAGAGATGGGGTCTCACCATGTTGGTCAGGCTGGTCCTGACCTCAGGTGATCCGCCTACCTCGGCCTCCCAAAGTGCTGGGATTACAGGCATGAACCACCACGTCCAGCCAAAACCTACTACTTCTTAATTATCAAGACCAACCTAGAGCATCTAGCAATGCACACTTAGGTTATTACTGCACAAGTCAGGATAATGATTACTTACAGAGAAAAACCAATGGATGATTACAAAGGTGCCTGCCTTATAATAATTCACCAAACCATACATGTGTTTTGTACAAATATTTCAGTTTGCAATAAAAAGATTTTTTTAAAGAAGTAGGTTACCAGCACACCTGAACATTTCAACATCTAAAAAAGGCTAGATATGTTTTCTATTCTCTACTCTAAACAAGTGAAAACAATGGGTTAATAATAGAAATCAGGTGGGGTGCAGCAGCTCACACTTGTAATCCCAGCACTTTGGGAGGCCACGGCAGGTGGATCACGAGGTCAGGACTTCGAGATCAGCCTGGTCAATATGGTGAAACCCTGTCTCTACTAAAAATACAAAAATTAGGTGGGCATGGTGGCACGCACCTGTAGTCCCAGCTGCTCTAGAGGCTGAGGCAGGAGAATTGCTTGAACCTGGAAGATGGAGGTTACAGTAAGCTGAGATCGCACCACTGCACTCCAGCCTGGACAACAGTGTGAGACTCTGTCTCAAAAAAAAAAAAAAAAAAAACACACAGAAATCACCGCCCATCATTTCCTCCCTATCCATTTCCTCTTCACATCAGATTTTAGGTCAATCAGATTCCCTTTCTTGGGATTGCGAAATTCCAAGAAAGAGATTATAGATATCCAAACCTGTTTTTCTCCCAGTCTTTCCTCATTCCCCAAGTTGTTTCAACCCAAAACATAGGAGCCAGGATTGATCCTTTTTTTTTTGTTTTTTTACCTCATTCCCCATATTTAGTCTATCAGTAAGTCCTTCATTTGTAACTTCAAAATATCACAAATCTGTCTACTTCTCTCTGTCTTCACTGACACCACCATCTCAAACCACAAACTATTCAAATAGCTTCCTAACTTGTTTCTCTGCTTTTATTCTTAACCCTCTACAGCTACTCTACCCAAAGCAACCAAAAGGATCTTTTAAAAACATAAACTGCTTAAAATCCTGCTTAAAACCTTTCAAAGACAGCACATAGTGCTGACTTCAATCCAAATTCCTTTCCAGGGCCTGCATCATTGAATCCGTGCCCATCTCTCTGACCTCATCTCTAGCCACTGTCCTCTTCTCCAATCCAGCCACACTGGTCTCATTTCAATTCCTCCCACACACTAAGCTCTTTCCCACCTCCAGGCCTTCTCATAGCTTTCCCCTCTGCCTGGAATACTTTTCCCTAGCTACTCACATGGATAATTTCTCAATGTTAGGTCACAACTTAAATATCACCTTCTCAGAGAAGCCTCTGCCAACTGCCCTATTAAGCAAGTTCCACCATTTTTCTCTACAAACTACTTCTATGTTTTACAGCTCAAGCTCCAGCAAGAGTGTATGTTATATGAGGGCAAAGATCCCATTTGTTTCATTGACCAATGAGCATCTGGAATGTGGAAAACAGTCAATTAATAATTACTGAATGTATGAATAAATGAGAAAATGAATGAAGTCAAAGTCAAATGCCAATTTTGCCATGAGTAGTGATCAGTTTTCAGAAAAAAACAGAACAGAGCAACACAACAGAAAACAGGAGATTATGTGGCTTGCTTCCATAAAGAAAGAGTCAAGAAAATTACCTGTGAATTATAAATGTATATGTGTGTGTATCAAGATAGCTGAAACATCTGAAAAATTCACCTCTTTACTAAGATGTCTGGTATTATATAAATCTTTTTTTTTGAGACAGAGTCTTGCTCTCTCATCCAGGATGGAATGCAGTGGCACGATCTCAGCCCACTGCAACCTCTGCCTCCCAGGTTCAAGTGATTCTTCTGCCTCAGCCTCCTGTAGCTGGACTACAGGTGCACGCCACCATGCCCACCTAATTTTTGTATTTTTAGTAGAGGTGAGGTTTCACCATAGTGGCCAGGCTGGTCTTGAATTCCTGACCTCATGATCCGCCCGCCACAGCCTCCCAAAGTGCTGGGATTATAGGCATGAGCCACCGTGCCCAGCCTTGGTATTATATAAATCTATAAACTAATTCAGAACTCAAAATAATACTACCTATACTAATTATCATTAATGTCAACACTTCGTAATTCTCATTTTACTATGAGTCATTTTTCAAGATATACTCCCATGATGTGTACTTTCAGAAATTCAAGATAATCTTCATGTTGATATTCATAGTATGATATGCAAACAATGAACTTTTTTATTTTGAGACAGTCTTGCTCTGTTGCCCAGGATGGAATGCAACCACACGACCACGGCTCACTGCAGCCTCAATCTTCTGGGCTCATGCAATCCTCCCACCTCTACCTCCCATTTATGTTAAATGTGTAGGTCTGTACTAAGTCTCAGTAACAATGATTTTTTTTTTTTTTACTTTTGAAAACTGGTAATACATGATGGCCTGAAGTGTTAGTACCTCTAGTTCAACACAGACTTCTTTGAAACCAAAAAAACTGAAATTCTTCATAAATTTTAAGCACTTATTTTTTCCCTTACAATTCAAAAAGAAATGTTCAATTTAAACCTTTTATTATTAAAGCGTTACTGATATGTATTTCTGGAATTAATACTTAAATTACTTGAGAAAAGCACATTTCAACCTAGCTTGTGTTTCATGTATAGCTACCCTTTCCTTTACATTTCTAACACATTCTTTAGCACTAGTATACTCTACAGTATAGCATATTCAGCCCTTTAAATTATTCATCCCTATAAATTAATTATTTCCTGGAGTCAACTAAAGACTAAGTTTCTTTCTCTAGTTGATGTGCAACAAAAGTCTGTTTACCAGGAACTATTGCAAATTTTATGTCACATTCCCTCTCTCCAAAAAGGAAGAGCCAACTGACTGTTCCCAGCAGCAGGGCCTAAACCAATCCTAATGAAGTTAATCACACCCTAAACTAACCAAGAAAAGCCAAAGGGAAGACAGCAGATGCTTTAGGGACCAAGTTGTTAATTCAGAGACGCTCCTGTTTTCTTGGTTCTTTTCCCCTTGGACTAACTACTTTGAACATTTTGTCCACCTGCCTACCTCTAAAATTGGAAATTTTCTCTAGGGCCTGTCTCCTGAAGCTGCTGGGTTTTTTAAGAGTTCTTAGAGTTCATCTTCTCCAAGACAACTCCAGCTCTCTACTTAGTCAATCTCTCTGACAATATACACGCAAGATGTATGTGTGTATTATGATATACGTACAAGAATTTTACTTTGATGATATACACACAAGATGATATACACACAAGAATTTTATTTTCCAACATTCCAAGAATACATAAATTAGGAATACAGACATAATATGATGTCCACTCCTCTTCTCCCTGCAATATCTTTGTGATATTCCTACTACCTACTTAACTGGTGTGTTGCATTGTCTCACCCAATTCCATTCATGAGCACTGAGAGTTATCTGCTGTCTCTCTCCATTCCTAACTCCTGGCCTAAAATCAGGGCTACAAATGGCTACAAGATGATGTGGGCTCTTCATGCTGAAGAATTTATGAATACTTTCTAATTAACTCCTCTATAGCCTCATCGCTTTACCTTTGCTTTTTCATTCCATAATAATCTATCTTCTGATGGGTAATTCATCCAAACACTCATTTGCCCTTATGAAATGAGTGTTTTCTTGCTTTCTGTTTGTGTGAAGGCACCCTAATGTTTGACCTCAACCTTAAACTTTATTTCCCCCAAACTACCCTTTCACACATTAACAACAACAAAAAAAATTGCCACAGAATCCAACAATAGCTTAAACTGAAGAACTCTCCTCACCTGTCTTGAGAGTAAATATGCTTCAATAACTTACTCTCTTACTATCCTTCTAGTATTTTCATTGTTCAACACTAACCTGTCCTCCAACTATAACAAGATCAACAAATCACACATTTAAAATAACTACTAACACTATAACCTATCTGAGGAAAAAGCCTACCTAGTAAAGTATCTCTCTCCAGCAGGGATACCATGTGCTTTCTTTAAATATAACTATTTACCCTTCAAACACCAGCGTTCTCATGCTGCTCAGCTGTCTATCATAGAGACTCACCTCCCTTCTATGAAGGTTCCACCTGGTGAAAAGCCCATGTCTTCTGATCATTTCCCTTTCTACCTATCAAAGCTGGACTATTCTGTGGTCATTTTTCTCTCAGCTAGCAATTCCCCTACAAAAAAACCTGATAAATTCAATCTAACCAAAATGCTAATAATTAATAATCATTTAATAGAGGAGTCTCCAACCTCTGGACAGTGGACCAGTACTGGTCCGTGGCCTGTTAGGAACCAGACAGCACAGCAGGAGGTGAGCAGTGGGGCGAGCATTACTGCTCTTGCTCTGGGCTCTGCCCCCCATCAGATCAGTAGCAGCATTAGATTCTTAAAGGAGCACAAATCCTATTGCGCTGTGCATGCTCCTTATGGGAATCTAAGTAACGCCTGATGATCTGAGGTAGAAGTTTCATCCCGAAACCATTTCCCCCGTCAACCAAACCATCCGTGCAAAAATTGTTTCCCATGAGACTGGTCCCTGGTGCCAAAAAGGTTGGGGATCTATGATTTAATGGATTTCCCTGTCCAGAGGGAAATCCTTTTAGTAATGACTTTGGCCAGCTTGGACAACATGGCAAGACCTCGTCTCTACAAATTAAAAAAAAAAAAATTAGGTGTGGTGGTGGATGCCTGTGGTCCCAGCTACTCGGGAGGCTGAGGTGGGAGCATCACCTGAGCCCAGAGATGTCAAGGCTGCAGTGAGCCATGATTGTGCCACTGCACTCCAGCCATGTCAACAGAGTGAGACCCAATTTCAAAAGAAAAGAGTTAAAAAGAAAAAAAAGGACCTCTGAAGACCTCAGTGACAGGTAAGAAAATCTAAGGAATCTAAAAGCTACTCTGGTACCTCAAGTCAGTGACATAGGTGACCACATCTATTGCCCATGTTTAACACAAACCTCGTCAAGGAGATCAAATCAATGAGTGTGAGGGTGAGAGGTGCCTTAAAAGTCATCTAGGTCTCTGAGTCATGATTCTTGAACCTGGCCACACACTAGAATCTCCAACTACCAGAGGAGAAGCAGATATCCAAAGAAGCAAATTTCAAAGTCAGTGACAAAGCCAGGCCTAATACCCAGGCCTAACATTATGTGTTGATATGTGTACATACATACATACATATACACACATACGTATATATATGTATCATACTAAAAATATAAAGACACGAATGGGAAGAACAAACATCCAATGTACGGCAGTGATTACCCTTTGGGGGATGAGAAGGGAGTGTAACTGAGAAGAAATACACATGGTAGCTTCAAATGTATTGGTAATATTTTTATCAATATTTCTTAAACTGGGTGGTAATACCTAAGTATTTATCAAATTAGCCCTGTTACTTTTTTTTCTTTTGGTTTTGTTTTTATTTTTGTTTATTTGGGACACGGTCTCACTTTGTCGTCCAGGCTGGGGTACAGTGGCACAATCAGCTCGCTGAAACCTCCCACTGCCGGGCTTCAGCAATCCTCCCACTTCAGCCACACAAAGTGCTGAGATTACAAGGCGTGCACCACTCATCATCTTTTGGATGTCTAAAATTTTGTAATAAAAAAAAAGATGGTATATAATCAAATGGATATCATGTTAGGAATTTAGTGAAATATCTCAGACTATAAAGTACTCAGAAAAGATACTATACTTTATGAGGCAGGCTTTAAAGGAAGACTAAAACATAGATTATTCTTTAGGCAAAAAGTAACGCAAACTTTTCTAAAAGAAAAGTGTGAACAAAGGCAAAGCTGGGAGTACCCACAGCCTATAACCTAAATAAAGAACAGTGGGTGCCAAGCGCGGTGGCTCACACCTGTAATCCCAGCATTCTGGGTGGCCGAGGCAGGTGGATCACCTGAGGTGAGAAGTTGGAGACCAACCCAGCCAACATGGTGAAACCCTGTCTCTACTAAAACACAAAAATGAGCTGGGCAGGGCGCCTGCCTGTAATCTCAGCTACTCAAGAGACTGAGGTACAAGAATCACTTGAACCCGGGAGGCAGGGGTTGCAGTAGGCCAAGACTGAGCCACTCTGTCTCAAAACAAAACAAAATTGTAGGGCCACAGCTCCACAGGGTTGTGGTGTGTCCCCTATTGCTGTGCTGAGTGCCGGATCCAAGAAATAAAGAGATAGGACACAGAAGGACTGGAAAAGAGCAGCTGGGCTCAGGGGCTAGCTAGCCACCTATCAGCAGAGACAGGCGAGGCCCGGAACGTCCAGAAGTGTCTGCATTTATTAGGTACAAGTCAGGGGGAAGGGTCGTGAGGTCATCTATAGGCTTAATGATAGGGCATATATAATCACGTGAGTAGCAAGCAAGGGGGCCACCCCATTAGGTCACCTAGTTAGAGAAGTGGGCCATCCACAGTAGGGGACTGTGCCATGTGCAGTAGTAGAGGGTCATGTACAAAAAAGGAGGTCCACCCCCATTAGGTCACCGGGGCAAGGAGGTGAGCTGTATGCAACAGGTGCCGTGCACAACACTTCTTATCTGGGGGCTGGAGACTTCAAAGGATTCCTATAGAAGGATGCTGTAAACCAATGCAGTGGGAGCTGACAGAGTGTGCTCTTCTCTAAGATAATTTATAGGAGGATGATGTGAGCCAGCCTAGTAGCAAGAAAAAGCTGACAGGGTGTACAGCCACCATGGCATCATTACACCAGAGGGGTTCTTCTTCCTCGGTTGTTCACGGGATCTCAGGCCTGAGGCCTACTTCCACAAGAACTGGATGCAAGGTACTGCCACTCCTTTTCAGGAGGAATAACTCTTGCTCCAAGCCAGCCATGCAGTGGGTATTGAGTGCTGCCGTCTAGGCCCTGCCCTACCATGTAGCGTATGTCCTTTCAGTCAGGGGCGCTACCACCTGGGTCATTGGTTCTTGTCCTGGCCTGGGTGTTTTTCCCATGTACTTGCTTCTGCTCTGTGACTGCTCTAGGCATTCCTCCTACTACAAACTACTATGTGATTATATAGAAAGATTATATAAATCAGCACTAAATGTGTCGGTACAGCTCTGATTACAATCCATTATATAGAAAGGTTATATAAAACTAAGTAAGGTTATATATATATAAGCTAGATATAAGATTATATGGAACTAAGTATGATCATATATATAAGCTAGATATAAGTAAACAGTAAGTTATACTTCAAGCACTAATTGTGCCTGGGCTCTGCACAGCTCTTCTTCCTCGGTGCCCATGTTGGGGGTTACCCACAAAAATATTTTTGAAAACCGCTGGACCAAAGTGTCCAGCTAGAAGGTACTGCTGCAATTCAAAAGTGAGGGTCATAAAACCATGGAATGGGTTTTATGGGGTAGTACTCTTGGGAAAGAAAAGAGAAAAAATTAATCCACCAACTTTTTAATAGAAAATCTGATAGGCTTTGGTGACAAACTAGATGGGATAATGAAAGAATAAGACCGCGCTGGGTGCGGAAGCTCACACCTGTAACCCCAGCACTTTTGGAGGCCAAGGCAGGCGGATCACAAGGTCAAGAGACCGAGACCATCCTGGCCAACATGGTGAAACCCCCTCTTAACTAAAAATACAAAAATTAGCTGGGTGTGGTGGCACACGCCTGTGGTCCTAGCTACTCAAGAGGCTGAGGCAGGAGAATTTCTTGAACCCAGGAGGCGGAGGTTACAGTAAGCTGAGATCACGCCACTGAACTCCAGCCTGGCAACAGAGCAAGACTCTATCTCAAAAAAAAAAAAAAGAAAGAAAGAAAAAATGAAAGAAAGAGTAAGACCTACCTGAAAAAATTAAAAAATTAAAAATGCCAACTGAGCAGCAGCTTCTTCTAGTCATACTTGAACATCAACAACATCAATAAGGCCATGTAAAAGTCAGCACTAAGGAAGTGTTATTCAAGGTAGAAGAGCAAAATGGCACTTTTACAGGGATTAAGAACAGAATAAGCAACAGAGACCAGGAAATTACAGAAAAAGATAACCACACCATGATCACGAAGGTGGTTTTCCCAGGGCGAGGCTTATCCATTGCACTCCGGATGTGCTGACCCCTGTGATTTCCCCAAATGTGGGAAACTTGACTGTATAATTTGTGGTAGTGAGGGACTGCGTTCACGCTTTCCCCCTTTTTTACAAAAAAAAAAAAAAGAAAAAAGATAACCACTACATCATGGAATGATAAGAAACAGTTTTAAAAAGAGGCATCACTGTATACAATGAGGGACTGCACAGCCTTTGTAGCCCATCACATGCAGAATTCTGGCCCCTTCTCCACTTCACCACATTATTTAACCACTTTGAGCCTCACTTAATAAGGAAAACATAAAATATGACCAATATATTTGAACACATAGTGGCTTCAAATATATTGGTCATATTTTATTTCTTTTTTTTTTTTTTTTTTTGAGACAGAGTTTGGTGCTTGTGCCCAGGCTGGAGTGCAATGGCATCATCTCAGCTCACTGCAATCCCCGCCTCCCGGGTTCAAGCGATTCTCCTGCCTTAGACTCCCGAGTAGCTAGGGTTACAGACATGTGCCACCATGCCCAGCTAATTTTGTATTTTTAGTAGAGACAGGGTTTCTCCATGTTGGTCAGGCTGGTCTCAAGCTCCCAACCTCAGATGATCCACCCACTTTGGCCTCCCAAAGTGCTGGGATTACAGGTGTGAGCCACCGCACCTGGCCCATATTTTATTTCTTAAACTCAGTTGTGATACATAAATGTTTATTAAATCAGACCCCATTATCTTTCATTGTTTTTGTTTTGTTTGTTATTTTGAGACAGGGTCTTGCTCTGTCCCAGGTGCTTTACATATCACCTCATTTAATCCCCACAATACATTTTACAGATGAAGAAATTGAACTTAGAGGTAGCATAATAAGCAGCAGAGCCAGGATTACTATTTCTTAGGATTTAAACAATGTATACGTAAATTTCCTGGCAAACAGGATGACCTCAAAATGAGTAGCTATATTTCATTATTAAGAGATAATGATCAATAAGGGCAAAACTGCCAGTAATTCCTGTTACAGCCTTCCATGTGGCAAACTCTCTCAACATCCTCATCTATAAACTACGATTAATGCCTATAACCCAACCTACTCCATAGGGTTGCTATGAAGATTACATATTATGAATATGAAAACACTACGAAAAAATGTTGAGGCATTCAGATATAAGGGATTGATGTCACACTCCTTTTGCCTTCAAAATACTAAAAATAAGTCTGTTAAATGTAAAACCACCACTTTGAAAAGTATAAATCACCAGGAATTACCACCTACACCTGCCCCTGACTCCTCCAGGTTCTCTAACGTCTCTCTACAAGGGCAGGGATTCCCTTACACCTTTTAATGAAATTCTGATAACTTACAGTACAGCTAATCAATAGAGAGTTTCACTTCAATTAAGAGTTGTTTAGACTGGCCTACTGTGTTCTCTCAGAGGTGCTCCTTCCAGTTCTTCCAGAAAAGAAAAAAGTGCCCAATTTTCTTTTATTGTATTAAAAGGGTGCCCAGTGAGTAGAATGCAGGTAACTTACAAAATGCTAATTGCTCAAGATATTTGACGGTAGGTCGCTTTTGGAAACCCGTTCACAAATCCCGCCTTTTAACCTCAGCAGATGGCTTCCAGGCCTCAAGGCTCACATGTCTAGTCACACAATTCACAGTAGCTCCCAAAGTTCCTACCTTTTCAATTATCCCATGTTCTTGAACACGACACGTTTCATCTAAGGACCTCTAGCTGTCAAAGCATATGAACTTTTTAATCTTCACAACAGCACTGAGGGATTACTATCCTTATTTTATAAGTTAAAAATGAAAGACTGAGGTTAAATGTGTTAGCAACATCAAACAATTCGTTAAGTCATTCCTGGGGAGAGAGGAATGAATATTACGAACTTCTGTCAATGGACAACCTAGATTTGGCTTCGTAAGAGCATTGCAAATATTAGTTCAAACACATACACTCTTGTATGCATAATTTCCAACATATGTATCAAAGATTAAATATAAACTATTAATAACAGTAAATACCATAACAAAGCAGCACTATTTTTACACGCAAAACTATATTGGGGGGAGGGGGTCTAATTTAAACCTCCCACTGTCTTGCATCCATAAATACTTCTGAACTTGATGGGGTAGGGGGAGGAACACCTGTCACAGCCGCATATCCACAATGTTTTACAGACTATGTAGCTATTAATATTTAATTCCTTAGCCATAAGCAAACCACCTTCTCAAAAAAACAAAAAAGGCAGCATTAAGAAGTACTTGACAAGAAAGTCTACGTGGTTGTAAGAAGACCAATAATTTCCCGGTTTTAGGTCTCCCAGACTTCGTGAACTTGCCACGAGGGATCACCCGACCCGCCCCGGGAGGTCAGGCCGCGGGGACCCCGGCGCTGCCCACCAGACTTTCCACGCGCCAGGCCGCGGGGGAGGCTCCGGCTCCCGCTCCCCTCAGGCCCCGCGTTGCCCCGTGGACAGACGCGGAGGGGCACTCAGACCCGCCTCCCGACCTCGGCACGCCCGGCTCGGGCCAGGCGGGCGGGGAGAGGGTCGCAGCAGGGCCTGGCCTAGCCACCCCCGCCCCGCGGCCGCTGGCGCAGCTTCCCTCCTTCTTTCCGCTCCCCGATTCGTTACCTCTTAGGCGCCGGCGGCTGCTCCATGACGGCCGAGGGCAGAGAGAGGGACCCGGTGGACCGCGAAGGCCGAAAGAAGGAAAGGAGCCCGGCCGGCCGAGCCCAGGGAACCACAGAGGGAAACTCTGGGAACTCGGACCAACTTTCCCGTAACTCCGCAGCGGATCTCCCTCCCGCTCCAGAGCACCGCTCCTCCCGCCCCGCCCCCGGCCGCCCGGCCGCCTGGCCTCCCGCCTCCGGCAGCTGCCCAGACACGGTGGGCGGAGCCGGGAGCCGCGACTTGGGGCGGAGCCTGCCGCGGTCTGGGGTGGCGGGCAGGGCCGGAGCAGCGGCTGGTGGGCGGGGCCAGGGACGAAGGCGGAGCTGGCCCCAGAGCCCGTTGACCGGGAAAAGGAGGAGGTTCTGCTAGAGCGAGGGGGCGAGGCCGGAGCCGCTCTAGGCTAGAGAAGGGCAAGTCCCTCCGAGCTAGCCCACGGCCCCGCCCCTCGCTTGCCGTCGCTAGGGTTTGCCCTGATCAGATTTGACTCATTTCTTTGGCTTTCCCAAGGGTACATCCAAACATTGTGTGAATCCGTTTGAAGCATTACTTTCTAACTGCCCACGCTTCCCTCTCTAGTTCTGTTTCTTAATTATCGGTTATGTTTTCCCCCAACCATTTGACATGTGTAGGCCACAGTACTAGGGATACTTCCGGAAATTCTTGTTCCATTTTTATTGTGGACAAGCTCCTCGCTAAGTTTCACAATAATTACATCTAATTACAGAGAAAATAATTAGTGCAGTGAGAGCTCTCGGTGCACCAAACTCAGTTCACTGGATTCTTGCAGCTGTCCAATTGGGTAACGTGGCAAGCCTGTCACAGATTATGGTGCCAAGAAGAATAGCCCAGAAAAGCATATTTCCTTCCCTTTTTGGTCCTGTCCCACAACCTGATCCCCGTAGCCCTCATCCCACTGTAATTTGACCACTGCATGCATCCATATTGTGAGTATACTTTTAACTTTAAATTTCATATATAGATACCTTTCACATAACAACATATAGCTGCTACATGAATTTGCTTGTTTTTGTCAGAAATTGTCAAGATAGGCCCAGCGCGGTGGCTCATGCCTGTAATCCCAGCACTTTGGGAAGCCTAGTCGGGTGGACCACTTGAGCTCAGGAATTCAAGGCCAGCTTGGCCAACATGGTGAAACCCTGTCTCTATTAAAAATAAAAAAAATTAGCGGGGTGTGGTGATGCACCTGTACTCCCAGCTATTTGGGAGGCTGAGGCAAGAGAATCGCTTGAACCTGGAGGCAGAGGTTGCAATGAGCTGAGATGGCACCCCTGCACTCCGGCCTGGGTGACAGAGCAGATTCTGTCGAGAAAGGAAAGAAAGGAAGGAAAGGAAGAAAGGAAGAAAAAGAAAGAAAGAGAGGAAGGAAGGAAGGAGAAAGAGAGAGAAAGAAAGAGAAGTAAAGGAGGGAAGGAAGGAAGGGACGGAAGGAATTGTCAAGATGTAGAGTCATATAGAGTTTTCTTGGAGGTTAGAACAATAAATAAGAAGAGAATGTTAAAGGAAACAAATTTGAAGAGAATGTTGAATAATGCGAATATTTGCCAAAATTAAGCTTGTCTATTAGCAGCTAACACAAATTTAGTTTAGTCCTCTTTTTGCATTGTTTCGCTATGTAATAAACTTACACTATTTTCAAACCATTATATTCCAGTTATTTTATGACCATTTTTGAAACTCAAATTTTGAGAACAAGGAAAAGGTTTTGTTTTTGTTTTGAGACAGGATCTCACTGTCACCCAGGCTGGAATGCAGTGGTGTGATCATGCGTCACTGCAGCCTCAGCCCTCCTGGGCTCAAGCAATCTTCCCACCTTTGCCTCCCAAACTGGCACTACCATGCCTGGCTATAAAATTTTATACTTGTTTGCATTTATTAAAGATCCACAGTCTGACTGTTCAGAAGTAACAGGACAATAACAATTTAAAAACCTAAATATTTAAAATGTTAAAGCAGAAGGTTTGAAATTACCCCCCACTCTCATCTTCACTTCTTCACTTCCATGCCATACTCCCCCTTTTTTTTTTAGATGGAGTTTTGTTGTTCTTGTTGCCTAGGCTGGAGCGCAATGGCATAATCTCGGCTCACTGCAACCTCCGCCTCTCTGGTTCAAGCAATTCTCCCACCTCAGCCTCCCTAGCAGCTGGGATTACAGGTGCCCACCACCATGCCCAGCTAATTTTTTGTATTTTTAGTAGAGATGGGAGTTTCACTATGTTGGCCAGCCTGGTCTCAAACTCCTGACCTCAGGCTATCCACCTGCCTCAGCCTCCCAAAGCTGGTATTACAGGCATGAGCCACTGCGCCCACTCACTCCCATTTTTGTGTTTCATAAGAGAAACCTTTTAAGAAAGGCTGGGTGAAGTGGCTCAGACCTTCAACTCTAACACTGGAAATCCGAGGCAGACAGATAGCTTGAGCCCAGGAGTTCGAGACCAGCCTGATAAACATGGTGAAACCCCATCTCTAAAATAAAAATAGCTGGGCATGGTGGCATGCACCTGTAGTCCTACCTGCTAGAAAGGCCAAGGTAGGAGGATTGCCTGAGCCCAGGAGGCCAAGATTTCAGTGAGCCATGATCAAGCCACTGCACTCCAGCCGGAGCAATAGAGTAAGACCCTGTTTCAAAAAAGAAAGAAAAAAAAGGATAAATAAATAAATAAAATGATCTCTGAATTGTTTTACCAACCATAATTTCCAAGGAGACTTCCCCAGTCAAACCACCAGTGCCATCACCCACTTCCTGTCACATTTAAGTTGGTAAGAGATGCCTGTCTTATATATGTCCATAGCACCCTGTGTTGGCTTTTGTATGAAACTTATCACACTGTATTGAAGTTCTGTTTATTAGACTGTCATCCCAACTCAACTATGAGTTGATTGAAAGTTGAGCCATATCTTTATTCTCGATAGCTTGCATAGCAAGTGCCTGATACATAGTAAGGGCACTGGGTTGGATAGCTTCCTTTTAGTCCTGCAGAATCATTCTCCATTCTTTACCATCTGCTCTCAGCTCTGAGAGCAGAAGCCCCTTGGCTTTTAGTTGGGTCTGATGATAGGCCCAGCAAGAGATCATTTGAGGGAGAAAGGAGGGTGAGACTATTTAATGCCCTGGTTCCCTTGCTGTGATGTCACCTAGGGCTAGCTGTGTTCCAGAGAATCGTGGCTCTTTGCAAGGCAAACTACTCTACCCAATTATCCCTTCTTCCCCTTGACCCTTTGGGTCTAGGTGTCATGGCTGCTCTGCTATTCCCTGGGATTCTTCTCTATGTCCTATGTTTCCCTAACCTCAATCCTCAGTTGATGCTTTGTAAATTAAACTCTCTTCAACTGACCCTAATTTGATTGTACCTTCTAAAGGGCTTACGATCCTGACTGATATGCCCATAAAGAATTGTGAAAGGAGGAGGGATAATAGTAGAAAATAAATTTCTAAGGTCTTTCTTCAACTTGAAAAGGGAAAAGGCTAATAAATATCATATGACTCCTCCATTTTCTCATTAAACCCTTTAAACTACCTTGTGAAGTAGTTATTTCCATTTTATAGGTGAGAAAACTGAGGTTCAAAAGTATGAAAGGAGTTACCGTAGGACAAACAGAATGTCTGTATTCTAATCCAGGCCTTTGTGACTCCAAAGCTGGGCCTTATTCCACTGTAAATCAGTCAACAAATATTTCTTGAGCACCTAAATATGCCAGGCACTGTTCTAGGTGCTAGAGATTCATCAGTGAAGAAAAGAGACAAATAGACAAAAATCCCTGCCTTCAGTGGCTGGGGTTTACATCCTGGATGAGAAAACATAATAAGATTAAAAAGTACCTAATAGAGCATGTTAGATATTGAAAACTGATAAGGAAAAAAAGTGAAATGGAGAAAGGGAATATAAAGCGAAGGGGAAGAGGCCAGATGCAGAGGCTCAAGCCTGTAATCCCAGCACTTTGGGAGGCCGAGGTGAGCGGATCACTTGAGGTCAGGAGTTTGAGACCAGCTTGGCCAACATAGTGAAACCCCATCTCTACTAAAAAAATACAAAAATTATCCGGGTATGGTGGTGATCGCCTATAATCCCAACTACTCAGGAGTTTGAGGCAGGAGAACTGTGTGAACCCAGGAGACAGAGGTTGTAGTGAGCAAAGATCACGCCACTGAACCCCAGCCTGGGCAACAGAGCAAATCGCTGCCTCAAAAAAAAAAAAAAAAAAAGGCCAGGCGCCGTGGCTCATGCCTACAATCCCAGCACTTTGGGAGTTCAAGACCAGCCTGACCAACATGGAGAAGCCCGTCTCTATTAAAAATACAAAAAATTAGCCAGGCATGCTGGTGCATGCCTGTAATTACAGCTACTTGGGAGGCTGAGGCAGGAGAATCACTTGAACCCAGGAGGCGGAGGTTGCAGTGAGCCGACATCGCGCCATTGCACTCCAGCCTGGGCAACAAGTGCAAAACTTCGTCTCAGAAAAAATAAATAAAAATAAAGTGAAGGGAAGGGATGGAATTCAGGTAGGATGGCAAAGGAAGGCCTCAATGAGAGAGTAAGGAAGTGGAGGCCAGGGCCATGCAGCTAGCATGAATGTGAGGCCAAGGGAACAATAAGTGCTAAGGCCCAGAGGCAGGAGTGTGCCTGGTGTGTTGTGTGTTACTGAATAAAAGGAATTTTTTTTTCTCCTGAATTAGAAGAAGAAAAAAGTGCCTCAAGCTTCTGTTTTACTTTGTCTGTGGAAAGCCAACTTGAAGATTCCAAAAAGAAAGCACAGAAGTCATCATTCAAACTGCAAATTAGGGGCAGCAGCATTCATGAACAATGAACGCTGCAGGAACATTTCAGATACAGATAAGGGTCACCCAGCTTCACTTAACTGTGAAATTAAGGTAATCTGTTTCTGCTTCCAACAGCTCCATTTGGAATCCAGATTAAATATACACTTTAATTATACTAGCAAACAACTGATTACAATTCTCAGTTGAGTGCTTTAAGAGAAATGGGAGAGAAATCTGCAACCTGAGATCCAGTTCCTTTGAATAACGAAAAGCACATTCTTTGTAACTGAATACATACACCACCATGTTTAAAATATTAAGATAGAAAAATATTAAGGTAAAAAAAATTTTCCTTGTACTAGTTGTAGCTATTCATTGAAACTACAACTTTGTATCTCTCTTAGGCTGGAGTACAGTGGCACAATCAAAACCCACTACAATCTTGAACTCCTAGGCTCAAGGAATCCTCCTGCCTTAGTCCCCCAAGTAGCCAGGACTACAGGCATCCACCACCATGCCCAACTAAGTTTATTTTTGAGTTTTGTAGAGACAGGGGTCTCACTGTGTTACCCAGACTGGTCTTGAACTCCTGGTCTCAAGCAATCCTCCCACCTTACCCTCCCAAAGTGCTAGGATTATAGGCATGAGCCACCATGCCCAGCCTCATTTTTATATTTGTTGGAAAAATAATATTAATTAACAAATGTTAATCTTTTCTGCTATAATAAGAAAGAGTTTGGAAGAGAGAGAAATCTCTTATCAAATATATTGCGTAGGTTTTTATCTGCAAGAAAATTTGGAAATGTTTTTCTTCAAGAGGTAACTTTACAAAACATTTTCTCTACAAAACATTTTCTCTTGATCTGCTTCTGTTTTCTAACTCAGTTTTATAGTTAGAAACTAGCATGTTGCATTTGAATTTAACTTCTGTCCTCCTTTACCATAACAATTTTTTTTTTTTTGGCTCTGTTGCCAGGCTGGAGTGCAGTGGCATGTTCTCGGCTCACTACAACCTCTACCTTCTGGGTTCAAGCGATTCTCCTGCCTCAGCCTCCCCAGTAGCTGGGACTACAGGTGCGTGCCACCATGCCCAGCTAATTTTTGTATTTTTAGTAGAGACAGGGGTTTCATCATGTTGGCCAGGATGGTCTCAAACTCCTAACCTCAGGTGATCTGCCCACCTTGGCCTCCCAAAGCACTGGGCTTACAGGCATGAGCCATATTAACAATCTTAAACTATTAATTAACTTGTTCCTCTGACCATGCTGTGAGCCTCTTGGGAATAAGGACAGTATCTTCTTCTATTTGTCATCTCAGGAATCTAGCATAACTATTAACTACAAGTAACAACTCAAAATGATTTTTAAAACAAGAAGCCTAGAAGGAGGTGTTTCTGGGTTTGAATAATTCTTCAATTTACTTCCATTTCTTGTTGTCAACTTAAGAATCACAGGTTCATAGATTTGAAGTGGAGCGCTTTATTTCTCGTAAAAGGTTGCAGCCTGCAGGCTGGCCATCCTGCAATCTGGGAAGCATAGCCTCTGTCAGAAACTGGAAGTAGGCACTTTAAAGAGGAAGAATGAGACAGGAATTAGGCTGAACAGATTGGCTAAGTATACATATTCAACAGGTTATAGAAGGAGCTATGAATATTCACAAAGGAGAGGCATTCACATGCACAGTAAGCAAATATGCATGTTACATATGTCCCATGTTCACTTTGGGGTGGAGACAACATTTCAATGCATTAAAATTAAGCTGTATACTTCAAAATGTGAAACAGAAGACATGTCCTCTGTAAATCAGCCAGAACTAGTCCATGGTGGTCACTTAGCAGAAAGGAATGCTGGTCAGTTGTACTGTCAAAACCACAAAAAAAAGAGTCCAGCAAGTCTTTCAAAAGGGCTAGTTCCTGTTTAACTCTTAGGAAGGAAAGTCTAATGGCAATTAGCAAGGGAAGAGGTATAATGAGATATGTCTGACCTCCTATCCTGTCATGGCTGGGAACTTAGTTTTTAAGGTTTCTCTGTGGTCCCCTTGGCCAACCAGGATCCATTCAGTTGACTGCAGAGCCTAGGATTTCATTTTTATTTCTCACTGCTCTGCTGTGCACAGCAGACCTAGTTGTCTCCTCAAAGTATCTCCTACCCTTCCCAGGGCCAAGATGACCACCAGTGTTCCAGACCTTCCATGGAGACATGACAATGCCCAGCACCAGAAGAGAATTATTTATTTCTGAATACAATTTTCATAAGATGGTAGGAAACGTCTATTCTAGAAGCCCCTCTGCAGACTTCCCTACATGTCCTATTGGCTAGAAATGTGTCACAGACGTGTTGATGAAAAATGCCAAACTGTGTAAAATATTTGAAGAGATTTATTCTGAGCCAAATGTAGTAAGGACAATGACCTCAGGAGGTCTTGAGAACATGTGCCTAAGGTGGATGGGTTACAGCTTGATTTTACACACTTTAGAGAGAGAGAAACTACAGGCAAAAACAGAAATCAATTTACATAAGGTTTATATTGGTTTGGCCTGGAAAAACAGGGCATCTCAAAGTTGGGAGGGGGAGAGTTCCAGGTCATAGGAGAATCCAAAGATTTCCTGATTGACAGTTGGTTGAAAGAGTTCAGCTTTGTCTAAAGAGTTCAAGTCAGCAGAAAGAAAGTCTTGTGGTTAAGATAAGGGGGCTTATGGGAGCCAATGTTCTTGTTACATAGATGGAGCCTCCAGGTAGCTGACTTCAAAGAGAATAGATGGTAAATGCCTCTTAGCAGACCTGAAAAGGTGTCAGACTCAGTTAAATCTCTCCTGGATCAGGAAAACATATGGAAAGGGAAGAGGATTCTCTAGAGAAAGTAAATTTTTCCCACAAGCGACAGCTTTGCAGGGCCATTCTGAAATATGTCAAAGAAATATATTTGGGGGTAAAAACACTTTGATTTCCTTTAGGGTCTGTTATTTGTCATGTGATGTGACCAGAGGCAGTTTGGAGTTGGTATCTCATTGCTACAAAGAGTCTGTTCTATCAGTCTGAGGATCACTATTTAACGTTAACACTGGTGAGTTGTGTCTAAACTCTTACTTCCGTCATAACCTGAACGAGTTTTTCAGGTTTCTTTGGAATCCCTTGGCCAAAAGCAGGTTGAATTAGTCAGTTGGGGGGCTTAGATTTTGGTTTTGTTATCTCTGACAAAGAAAAGGGGATAACCAAAACCTGTTAAGACTATTTGTGATTCACCCCATGGAGGTGGGCTTAGAGCTGAGGCTAGGACCAGATTTCCCTGAAGCTTATGGCAAAAAGAAGCATGCAGAGAAGAACTGAGAAAAGAAAAACCTTTATCTGAGGGATGTGAGTCTTTAAAAATTATCAGGCCCAGTGAGACAGCAATCACATTCTACTCCCCCGCAACCACCTGGTGAGCTATGTATCCATCTCTCTTTTTTTTTTTTTCAATTGAGAGCAGGTACTCTTTATTAACTGACCAGCTTAGAAAAATAATCATGGGAGACACCTTAGTTCATTCTTCTAACAAGCCTGTTGATCTGATCCTCCCTGTTGCCAGCATCTCCACCTTCTACAAAATGGGTGGTCTTTTTCTTCATTCCACCTCGTGGAGAAGATAATTTAAAGGGCCACAGGAAGTTATTTGCTTCTTTGAAGCATTTTCCAACAGTATAGATCTCATGAATCAGATCCTCCATGCAGATGATGCCATATTTTCCAAGAGATCGAGCAATCAGAGAGTTATCTGTCAAAGCAATTCGCTTCTTTTTGATTTTGCCATAACCACGTTTGTAGATTAGTTCATTTACTGACTTCAGATTTGGGTACCCCCATGCAATATATGGCTCTACAATCCTCAGCATGCTAATTGAAGCCTTGTTGAGCTTCACAAAGGTTCCATTGAAGATTTGACAAAGGCAGAGAAGCTGCAACACCTTTCAGACCTTTGGGCTCACACTATTGATACCTCTGATCCTGATGACAAATGCCAATTTGGGTTCTGCAGTTAACATAGAAGTTGCCAGCTTTCCTTGCCATCCTTGCCATTCGAATTTCAGTTCTGTACATCTGCCTATATTCCTTGTGATAATGCTTCGCTTTTTCATAGATAAGCTTCCTCCTTGCCTTTCGAAGCATCTTTTGGGCAAACTTCTTTCTCAGGCACTTGAACTTCAGCTCTGCGAAATTCCTTCGCTTTTTCTTAAGGGTTTCTGGCACAGCAGGAAGCTTCTTCTTCTTTTCTTCTACACCCTTCATAGTTCCAGCCGGAAAAAGAGGACATCTGTATCCATCTCTTAAAACTGCTTGCTACTGGCACAAGTCGCTACAAGTGTACCTAATAATGTAGCATCAGACACCATAACCCACACTTTACAGTTGAACAATGTATTGCAGATCAATAGCTTATGTTATTTTAATATACATTCTTGGCAATGGACCTGCCTCTTCTTTCCCTTTAAAATTACACTTATAACTGCTGCTAACTGGAGTGCCTATTCATGGCAACTTGAATCTGTGCTCCCAGGTGGCCATCTTCCAGCTTGACCCAAATAAACTCTCTACTTATATTAATTTTGTCTGAGCTTCCTCCTTTCCATCAACAGAACAAAGTTGGAATCCTATTATTAAGAAAAAATGGGGAAATTGTAATTAGACAACAGCCTACAATATCTGCTACACCTAAGTACCCAGAACATTATAATCAATGGAGAAATGTTTGTTGGATGAATGAATGGATTTCCACACAAAGAAAACATAAAGAGGCTAGGAGGTCCAAGATTGAGAGCCTGGCAGATTCAGTGTCTGGTGAGGGCCCACTCCCTGATTCATAGACAGCCATTTCCAGCCTTGTGTCTTCACGTGGTAGAAAAGGTAAACAACTTCCTCAGACCTCTTTTGTAAGGATATGAATTCCATTCATGAGGTTAGCCCTCATGACTTAATCACCTCCAAAGTCCCCAACTCCAAATGCCATCACCTTCATGGTTAGGATATAAGGAATTTAAGGAGACACAGTAATTCATAAAGTAAATATTGTGTCAACCTTAAATGATGAGATTCAGAAAATATAATTAAGTATAGAGTTTATTCCAACCCAAAGCTTTCCAGTGGGCTTCTGATGAACAGCAGTTACAAGTTGGGGATAAGGAAAAAAGAAGAGGCAATTCCTAAATTGTTACCAGAAATTTACATTGAAATAACATAAGCTATTTTTTTTTTGACATGGAGTTTAATTCTTGTTGCCCAGGCTGGAGTGCAATGGCGTGATCTCGGCTCACTGCAAACTCTGCCTCCCAGGTTCAAACGATTCTCCTGCCTCAGCCTCCTCAGTAGCTGGGATTAAAGCCATGCGCCACCATGGCTGGCTAACTTTTTTTGTATTTTTAGTAGAGACAGGGTTTCACCATGCTGACTAGGCTGGTCTCGAACTCCTGACCTCAGGTGATCCACTGCCTCACCCACTCAATAGCTTATGTTATTTCTTGGATATTCATTTTTCTTTGAATCACAAAGTCCAGGAACAAAGTCTCCATCTCAAAAGAGATAGTGAAGATAGTGGGTGAGGCAGCTAGTCAGGAACAAAATGCTTTTACACAGTTGCCCCCGGCCATGGGTTGGAAGAGGTATAACTGAAGTTCCATACTTTTGATTCTCTGGGCCTGATATATTTTGCACACCTCACATAGCTTATACTACTCTGAGCTCTTTTTCTTCTCTTGTAAGAGAAAGTGAGTATGCCAAATCTGTGATTTTGTTTCTTCTCAACTCTAGATTCATCCTCATTGCCTACTCTGTTAAAATAGAGCTAGACCCTTTAAGTAATTTTTCTTTACCAGATGGCATGATGTTAAACTTTGTCGGTAGACAGCACTGGAGAGACATTGCAAAAGAAAAAGGTTTCCTTCCTGGTTGGCATGTGCTCCCTCTTCAGGCTCCTGCACCCAGGGCTGCTTCTCTGGGTCCTACGAAATGGGTGACTTCAACATTGTCCAGCTTCTGCAACACGTGCACCTTCTTCAGCACTTGGTTCCTGTAGCGCAGAGCAGCAACAGCACCCAGTGGCCAACAGTTTCCTTTCCACCACACCCCACCCCTCTCCCAGGCAGTTTTGCTACAGAGTGCCCCCAGTGAGACACTTCACCATGAACAGCTTTCCCAGAAACCTAAGAGAAAGATTTCTGGAAAGTTTCAGAGGGAAGACTTCCAGCAAGTTCTGCCAGCATGGCACCACAGTAACTTCTCTGCCATTCAGTGAGACACAGCTGTGCCCTCTCCATAAGGTATGGATCTCAGTCATGGGGGGCCTCTTCCTTGGGTGCTCTAGCTCAGCCCCAGTGGGGAGTAGCTGTTATTCCTGTTGTCTTGGTCAATTCAGGCTGCTAAAACAAAATGCCATAAACTGTGGCTTATAAACAAGAGAAATTTGTCAGGCACGATGACTCACATCTGAAATCCCAGCACTTTGGAAGGCTGAGGCAGGCGGATCACCTGAGGTCAGGAGTTCAAGATCAGCCTGGCCAACATGATGAAACCCGGTCTCTACCAAAGATACAAAAATTAGCTGGGCACAGTGGTGGGTGCCTGTAATTCCAGCTACTGTGTAGGCTGAGTCAGGAGAATCACTTGAACCCAGGAAGTGGAGGTTGCAGTAAGCCAAGATCGTGCCACCACACTCCAGCCTGGGCAACAGAGCAAGACTCCATCTCAAAAAAAAAAAAAAAAAACAAGAGAAATTTATTTCTCACAGTTCTGGAGGCAAAGAGGTCCAAGATCAAAGGCCTGGCAGATTCAGTGTCTGGTGAGGGCCCACTTCCTGATTCACAGACAGCCATTTTCCCCCATGTCTTCACATAGTAGAAGAGGTAAACATCTTCCTCAGACCTCTTTTGTAAGAGTGCTAATTCCATTCATGAGGGGAAACTTCATGACTTAATCACTTCCAAACTCCCCACCTCCAAATGCCATCACCTTCAGGGCTAAGATTTCAACATACAAATTTTGGAGGAAAACAGACATTCAAACAATAGCACCTATATTCTTTAGAGGTGTCTTTGCTTCTTACTAGCCAATCCCTTGGTACTCCAGTCCTCAGTTATAGTTAATAATTCTTTATATTAAATTTTCCCTGTTCAAATAACTGTGGTCTCTATCTCTTGTGGTTTCTGTATCAGATTGGACCTTGACTGATACAGAGAGTAACAGCAAAGAATCCCAGGCCCCACTATAAACTCAGAAAAATGATTTAGATAAGATCAGATTGATTTCACTTTCAGTTCAACACACAATTATCTACACCACCAGGTCTCAAACTTTTTTGTCTCAGTACTATTTTACACTCTTAAAAACTATGGAGAACCTTAAAGAGCTTTTGTTTATGTGGATTATATCTATCAATATTAGAAAATTGAAACTGAGAAATTTTTAAAACAAGATACACAAGCATACATTTCATTAGGCATCAGATCAATGACATCACTACACATCCATGTAGCATCCGGCAAACTCCATCATACACTCATGAAAGAGTGAGACTGAAAACGGCAAATATTATCTAAACATTATTTTAAATAGTTTTGATCTTGTGGACCCCAAAGGGTGTCAGGTACCCCTAGAGATACCTGGATCACACTTCAAGAACCATTTATCTACACTAACTTTATATAAACATAATAACTAAGACCTATGAAGGAAAAAATATAAAAAATATGGTCCTTGCACTCTCAGAACTGCTTAGTTGAAAACATAGAATATATATTCAAGAAAGTAAAAAAAAAAAGTCAATTCTGTAGGTAATAAACTATCAGTAAGTTCTGTCATTCAGAAAAGTACTAAATGACACTTTTGACAGTTGAGGCTGATAACAGCTGGATGACACTTTTGACAGTTCAGGCTGATGATGACAGTTCAGGCTGATAACAGACTGGAGCTCAGCAAAACAAAATGACTTCCATTTTATAAAATTCACTCTCCTTATACATCAGTTGTAAGGAGAAAAAACATTTCCTTTATGTACAAACCTAAGTTCCAGAACAAGCTGAAGATCTGTCAAAACACAGCAATGATTGGTTAAGACACTAAACACAGGCACAGAGCTAATGAAGAGAAAGGAATCAACACTAAGAATTTGATAGACTTCATGAGATGAAGCCCTTTCATGATGAGTCTTTAGTTATATTAATATAAGGAAACTTGTCCAGGTGCGGTGACTCACACCTATAATCCTAGAGCTTTGGGAGGCCCAGAAAGGAGGATCCCTTGAGGCCAGGAGTTCAAGACTAGCCTGGGCAACATAGTGTGGACCCCCATCTCTACCAAAAAATGTAAGAGTCAACTGGGCATACTGGCACACATCTGTAGTCCTAACCACTTGGGAAGCTGATGTAGAAGGATCACTTGAGCCCAGGAGTTTGAGGCTTCAGTGAGCTATGATTGTACCACTGCACTCCAGCCTGGGTGACAGAGCAAGACCCTGTCTCTAAAAATAGATCAATTAGTCTGAAAGTGGTGGCTCATACCTATAATTCCAGCACTTTGGGAGGCCAAGGTGGGTGGATCACTTGAGGTCAAGAGTTTGAGACCAGCCTGGTCTACATGGTGAAACCATGTCTCTACTAAAAATACAAAAAAAAAAAAAAAAACGGCAGGTGTGGTAGGGCACACCTGCATTCCCAGCTACTCTAGAGGCTGAGGCAGAAGAATCGCTTGGACCCTAGAGGCAGAGTTTGCAGTGGGCCAAGATAATGCCATTGCCCTCCAGCCTAGGCGACAGAATGAGACTCTGTCAAAAATTAATTAATTAATTAATTAATTTGAAAATATATAAGAAACCTAAACTCTATAAACCAATATGCTTCATACTTCAATCATTTTTCTTTATGTATTTTTGGTCTTTCAATTTCTTTTTATTCCTGCTTGTGGCCTCTATGAATAATTTCTATTGCGTCTTGACTGAACTAAGTAGAAAGAAGACTTGCTTACTTCTAGGCAAGGAAAGTTAGGGAAGTAAGAATACCCCTAGATAAGTGTGTAGTGGTGGCATCAGTTAATGCTGTTGGAAAACAGGGCAATGAGGCCTAGGGCAGGAGGGAAAAAGGAGGGGAGGTAGATGCTTAGACCGAGAGAAGCTGGAGTAACAGTGAGCCACTTGAAGGCCAGTCTGAGCATGTGATACATTCAAAGCAAGCTCAAATTCAATTGCAAAAAGTTCGGAAAGATGAAAATTTTTACTAACAATCTCACGGAAATGCCGGGGGAGGAATTACATACATATTAACACAGCAAAATTTCCTCAAAATTCTCTTTACCAGTCTTTTTCCCTAGAGTTTTCCTGAAAAGCTGCCCAAATAACTTCTCCCTTGCTCATCAAACTCTCGAGGTTCTTCCCATTTCTCATACCCGCTGCTCTCTCCCTCCCCGACAGCTTGGCCCCCACCCTATCACCGAGGCAGGTTACCCTCCTTGGCTATTACTTCAAGCCCTTTCCTGACACACAAGAGAATAATTTGACCTTCTTCTTCTTTGCTTTTGTTGTTTGTTTGTTTGTTTAGTGGGGGATTGAGACAAGTTCTCACTCTGTCACCCAGGCTGGAGTCCAGTTGCATGATCTAGGCTCACTGCAGCCTCAAATTCCCAGGCTCAAGTAATGCTTTTGTCTCAGCCTCCAGAGTAGCTGGGACTACAGGTGTGCACCAGTAGGCCTGGCTAATTTTTAAAATTTTTCATAGCGATGGAGGGGTCCCACTATGTTGCCTAGGCTGGTCTTGAACTCCTGGGCTAAAGCAATCCTCCTGCTTCAGCCTCCCAAGTGGTAGAATTACAGGCATTAGCCACCGTGCCCAGCCTAACCTCTTTCTTAATGCAACATTTTATAGAGAGATAAGAAATGAAGGATCCTTCCTTCAGTGGGTGGGAGAAGCAGGAGGGAGAAAGACTGAATATTCAAACTTGAGTATTTTCGTTCCTTTCAAACATTCTTTTTATTAACATTTACTTACTAAGTTGCCAGACACAGATAACGAAGTGTGGTCCCTAACCGGACACTGTGAAGTAGCCCCATTACAACCTTCCTTTTGCTCTTTCTTTGGAATTCCTTTCCAAAGGGAGTGATTCCCTTAAAACAGTTATTATTATTATTATTTTTGCTTATTGAAATGATTATTTTACAAAAATTATCCGCGGAATATTTTTACATGGTTAATTTCCCTCAGGCATTTAAACTATTACTTCAATCTCAGTCTTCACTGAGAAAGAGAGTAAGATGACTGTGGCTTCTAAAATTTCCTTTGAAACAAAGTTAAAGGTATTAGGAAAGTTATCTCAGAGGCACCTTGCTAATAAATCATCATCCAAGGGTTTTGAATAGCTCGAAAGTAAAAAAAAAAAAAAAAAAAAAAAAAAAAGATTTTTCTGCCATATAATCAGTTGTTATAAAATACCCTCAACAAAGAACTGCTGAATTATCTCATTATAGTTAGCCACAAATAAGGGGGGAAAGAGTAAGAGAAGCTTCTGAACACCACAGATGTATGCTTAATAAACTGAAATTATTTTGAAAAAAAATAAAGAGTAAGAGCATTAAAAGTATAGGCTGGGTCCAGTGGCTGACACTGTAAATCCAGCACTTTGGGAGGCTGAGGCGGGAGGATCACCTGAGCCGAGGGGTTCCAGACCAGCCTGGGGCTGGGCATGGTGGCTCATGCCTGTAATCCCAGCACTTTGGGAGGCTGAGGCAGATGGATCATTGAGGCCAGGAGTTTGAGAGCAGCATGGTCAACATGGTGAAACTCCATCTCTGCTAAAAATACAAAAAATTAGCTAGGCATGGTGGCGCATATCTGTAATCCAGCTACTCACAAGGCTGAGGCGTGAGAATCACTTGAACCCAGGAGGCAGAGGTTGCAGTGAGCCAAGAATGCATCATTTCACTGCACTACAGCCTGGGCAACAGAGACTCTGTCTCAAAAAAAAAAAAAAAAAAAGACCAGCCTGGGCAACATAGTGAAACCTTGTCTCTACAAAAATTACCTGGGTGTGGTGGCGCCCATCTGCCGTCTCAGCTACTCAGGAGACTGAGGCAGGAGGATCTCTTGAGCCTGGGAGGTGGAGATGCCGTGAGTGTGATCACACCACTGCACTCCAGCCTGAAGCAACAGACTGAGAACCTGTCTCAAAAAAAAAATGTATATATGTGTGTGTGTACATGTTATATAATATATACATTTAATGCATAATAATGTGGGTATATACACACACATTATATATATATATATACACACACACAACTTATTAATTTCTATCTGTATTAGTTGCCTATTGCTGCATATCAAGTTATCCCCAAATGGAACCATTTAACACATATTTATTTATTTATTTATTTATTTATTTATTTTTGAGACAAAGTCTAGCTCTGTCACCCAGGCTAGAGTGCAGTGGCACGAACTTGGCTCACTACAACCTTTGCCTTCTCTGGGTTCAAGTGATTCTCCTGTCTCAGCCTCCTGAGTAGCTGGGATTACAGGCGCCCGCCATGACCACCGCCCAGCTAATTTTTGTGTTTTTAGTAGAGACGGAGTTTCACTGTGTTGGCCAGGCTGGTCTCAAATTCCTGACCTCGTGTTCCACGCACGTTGACCTCCCAAAGCGCTAGGTTTATAAGCATGAGCCACAGTGCCCAGCCAACACACATTTATTATCTCCCAGTTTCTATAAGTCAGGAATCCAGGTGCAACTTAGCAGGGCCCTTCAGTTCAGGGCCTCTCAAAAGGCGGCAGTTGAGGCACCGGACCCGCGTCTCTCACAAGGCTTTAGTCAAGGTGGTGGGCAGGACCACAGTCACCTCAAGATTTAACTGGGACAGGATCCTCTTCCAAGCTCATTCGGGGGTTGTTGGCAAGACTCAGTTCCTCATGGGTGCTGAGCTCAAGACTTCGTTCCTTACTACTAGTTGGCCTCTGAGAGGCCCCTAAGGTTCCAGCATGTGGCCGTCTCTAGAGGGCAGCACCCAGCTTAGAGGCTGTCTTCATCCAAGTGAACAAGTGAGAGAAGACAAGAGAACAAGCAATATGGAAGCCAGTCTTTTGCAACCTAATCACGGAAATGGCATCCTATTATTTTCTGTGTTCTGTAAGTTAGAAGTAAATAACTACGTTCAGCCCACATTCAAAGGGAGAGGATTACACAGAGCTTGAGTGCCAAGAGGGAACTTTTGGGAGGGATGGATATGTTCATTGTCTTGATTGTGGTGATGGTTTCACAAGGGTGTATATAAATCAAAACTTATCTAACAATTGACATACAATAAACTGCACTTGAAATATGTGCCGTTTATTGTATGTCAATCATATCTCAATAAAGCTGTTTCAAAAATAAAGCATTATTTGCGTACAAAACTGAGGTTTTTGAAAGCAGGAATTATTTTGATAATTTTGCTATTTCACCTTAAGAACTCAAAAAAAAAGAAAAAAAATTACAGGGTCTAGCATGGTGGCTCATGCCCATAACCCCATGGCTTTGGGAGACTGAAGTAAGAGGATTGTTTGAGCCCAGGAGTTGGAGATTACAATGAGCTCCACTGCACCCCAGTCTGAGCAACAAAGAGAGATCTAGTCTCAAAAAAAAAAAAAAAAGTTAAAAAAGAATAAAAAGTTTGGACTTGATATTTATATGGAAAATGGAAAAAGATAAAAATAATAATAGTAATAAAAAATACAAGGTTGTCTATTGCAAACTATAAGAAAAATAGGACTTCAACAATTAGGAACAGCAAGGTATCTTTCTAATGTAGTGGCTCTGACTTTAGCGTGCATTAAAATCACTTCAAAAATCTTTATTTCTAAGTTTTCAGGAAATGTTGCTGCTGCTGGTCCAGAGACCGTACTTTGAGAATCGCTGTTCTAGTTCACCAGCAATAATCAGTTAGAAATTGAGAAAGAAAAAGATAGCATTCACAAAAATCACAAACTCCATAAAATATGTAGAAATAATCCAAATAAAAAACATACAAAACCTATATGAATAAAAAAATTAGTAAAGGGCATACAAGAGCTCTGAATAAAAGATATACCATGTTCCTAAATGAGAAGATTCAATATTTAAATTTTCAAATTCTCCTTGACTTAATCTATAAATTTAGTTAACTCCAATGTCTTAAAGTCTCAAAAGGACTTTTTACAGAATTTAACAGGTTAATTCTCATGTGCAAATGGAAAAAAAATACACAAAAAGAGTCAATAAGTTTTTGAAAAAATGAGCAATGAAGAGAGGTTTGTCCTAGCAGTTGGCAAAACATGGGATAAAACTGTGGAAACTGGCCAGCCTCACACCTGCACTTTGGGAGGCCAAGGTGGGCGGATCGTTTTAACTCAAGAGTTTGAAAGCAGCCTGGGCAACATGGGGAAATCAAGTCTCTACAAAAAATTAGCTGGACGTGGTGGCACACACCTATAGTCCCAGATACTCAAGACACTGAGGTGGCAGGATTACTTGAACCTGGGAGGTTCAGGCTGCAGTGAGCCTTGATGACACCATGGCACTCTAGTCTGAACAATAGAGTGAGACCCTACCTCAAAAACAAAAAACAAAACAATGGAAATTAAAACAGTGTGGTATTGGTTGAACGCAGTGGATCATGCCTGTAATTACAGCACTTGGTAGGCTCAGGCAGGTGAATTGCTTGAGCTCAGAAGTTTGAAACCAGCCTGGGCAACATGGTGAAACCCCCCATCTCTATCAAAAATACACAAATATTAGCTGGGAGTGGTGGCACACGTCTGTGGTCCCAGCTACTCAGGAGGCTAAGGTGGGAGGATTGCTTGAGCCTGGGAGGTGAAGGATGAAGTGAGCCAAGATCATGCTATCATGCGCTACAGCCCAGGTAATGGAGTGAGACTCCCTCTCAAAAAAAAAAGTGTGGGCCGGATGTGGTGGCTCAAGCCTGTAATCCCAGCACTTTGGGAGGCCGAGGCGGGTGGATCACGAGGTCAAGAGATCGAGACCATCCTGGTCAACATGGTGAAACCCCGTCTCTACTAAAAATACAAAAAATTAGCTGGGCATGGTGGCGCGTGCCTGTAGTCCCAGCTACTCAGGAGGCTGAGGCAGGAGAATTGCCTGAACCCAGGAGGCGGAGGTTGCAGTGAGCCGAGATCGTGCCATTGCACTCCAGCCTGGGTAACAAGAGCAAAACTCCCTCTCAAAAAAAAAAAAAAAAAGTGTGGTATTAACTTAGATATAGATAAATTTATATCTATAATAAATAATAAGCCCAGAACAGAACCATTTCTATCTGGAAATGTTGTTTATGATAAAGTGACATTTACATCACAGAGAACAGATTACTCAATAAATTGAAATGACTGGACTTTCAGGAACTCCTGGAGCTACATTGAAATCTACCTCAGCAAAGTTGCTGCTACCACTGCTGCTGCACCACTACTGACTTAAAGACGAGGCTGTCTTTAAGCCATGGTCAAGAAAGCTGTGAGAGTAGGAAGTTGCTGCTGTCACTGCTGATCACACAGAGCTAGGAACTGACTAGACTTAGGGCTTCTGACAGCTGCTGCAAAAGCACCAAAATGCCTCTGCCACTGTGCTGCCGGCATAGCCACCTCATAGGACCCATAACCCTCTTCCAAATATCATTCATATGCATCTATTTGGTGGATGCTACATCCCATGCAGAAATCCTCTCTGCAAAGGCATGTGGATAATGTAGACTTCCATCTTCCAACCCCTGATGTACACAAAGTCACGTTAGTATGGTTTTGGAGCAGTATTAAGTAAACTAATGTACAATGTCTGCCATACTCATTAGAATAAAAGAAATATGTTGACTCATGTCCCTGGGAAGGCCAAGGAATAGAGGTGGCTCTAGACACAAATGGAAGCAAAAGTTCAAACCGTGTCACCAGCATTCTTTCTCTCTTCCTGTTTTTCAGTTCTAATTTTATTCATTTAACTAACATTTATTAAGCACCTACTATGCTCCAGACACTGTTCTAAGTGCTGAGATGCCACAGTGAACAAAACATGCATAAGTCTTTCCCCTCTTTGGTCCTTATTTTCCTCTGGATTAGCTTTGTTTTCTGGCAGATTATTTGAAAATGGTGGCAAAACTAGTTCCCAGAAGCTGCAAGCTTATAGGTTACTTAGTGCTTGAACTATCACAAGGAGAAAGGGCTTTCCTTCCCCAAAGCCATATAAATTCCTCACAATAAAAAGATTCTAGGCTGGGCATGGTGGCTCACACATGTAATCCCAGCACTTTGGGAGGCTGTGGTGGGCGGATCACAAGGTCAGTAGTTCAGGACCAGCCTGGACAACATGGTGAAACCCCATCTTAAAAAAAAAAAGTAAATAAAAAAAATTCTAATTGGTTTTATTATATGATGCAGCCAAGACCAATCAGGGTATTGAGGAGGGGCATGTACCCTATGTCCACCAGATGTGTAGAGACTGTTCCCAAACACAAAATGTGCTGAAACCACAAAGACAGAGTTGATATCCATTCCATTCCTATTCAGGATCCTACACACACGTGCACACGTGCACACACACACACACACACACACACTTCCATATACTTTTAAAAGATCCCCCCAATGACAATGTAAAATTTTCTTCCACAAATAAAAACACACTCTTTTTCTCCTCAAAAGAAGAAATCCCAAAACTCATCTAGTCACCATATTGTGCTCTAAAGTCCCAGAATTTTAGGTCTAGATATGACTCTTCACCATTTAATAACCAATGGATAAATTAAAAATATAGGCTGGGCTCAGTGGTGAGTACCTGTAGTCCCAGCTACTCAGGAGGCTGAGGTGTGAGAATTGCTTGAGGCCAGGAGTTTGAGGTTGCAGCATGCTATGACTATGTCTGTGAATAGCCACTGTGCTCCAACCTGAATATTCAGTTTTGCAACATACGAGGTAAATCAGGAAACCACAACAAAACCTCTTATTTGAAAACTGAGAGCCAGTTTCCAGTGGCCACCACTTTATAGCATACACCTGTGCTGCTTAAAGAAAAAGTAAGAAGTCTGCCCTGGCAGTAGGGTGAATCTTGCACTGTCAACTCCATGAGCTAGTGACCAAAGCCAAAGATCTGGCCGGTCCTGATTTTTGAACCTGAACTCACAGCCCAGTGGCTTTTTCTCTTGGCCACAGAGCTTGATGCTTTGCTCATACTCCTTGCTCTTGGTTTAACTG
Source organism: Aotus nancymaae (assembly GCF_030222135.1). Classification (NCBI taxonomy): domain Eukaryota; kingdom Metazoa; phylum Chordata; class Mammalia; order Primates; family Aotidae; genus Aotus; species Aotus nancymaae. The sequence goes on from NW_026988450.1 coordinate 47,818,314, forward strand.
TTTTGCTCCTGGCTGTGACCCAACACCCCAAGATCCAGTAGTCTTTCTCAGACCACATCCCAGTGGTTGTCTTTAACAGCCAAATTACTCTCACCTTTGTAGTGCTGAGAAGTGACAGCAGGAGGTGTCTGTAGGAGGCCTGGGGGTCAAGCTTCTATAACCAGTCTTTTTTCCTTTTTTCAAAAAAATGATTTTTTTGGTTTTTACTTTTAAAAATAACTTCCTAATTATGTGCTTACTTAACCCCAGCCAATTTTATCTTCTGTAGTTCCCAACTCCCTGCCTTACCTCTCACTAACTTTAGCTCCAGGTTCAAGTAGGGAATAGTGTTCTTAGACTTCTCCAAATGCACATGATTAGCTGCCTCTTAATTATCCTACCGGTATCTCAGGTATTTTGCTGTTTACAGACAGAAAGGGCCTCTCCACGAAGCGATATGCCATTCCCTTTCAGCATAGGGAATAGCATTAGGCTAAAGCCATCTTGTTTAAAAAAACAAAAACAAAAACAAAAAACAGTTTTATTGAGACATCATTTCCATGCCATGCAATTCACTCATTTAAAGTTCAATGACTTTTTAATATCTTCACATAGTTGTGCATCCATCACCATAATCCATTTTAGCACATTTTTATCACTCCAAAGAAACCTAGCTCTAACCTCTGAATTCCCTCATCCCTCCCAGTCCCTGGCAACTACTAATCTACTTTTTTTCTTTTTTTCTTTTTTAGACAGAGTTTCACTCTTGTTGCCCAGGCTGGAGTGCAATGGTGCTATCTCGGCTCACTGCAACCTCCACTTCCTGGGTTCAAGCAATTCTCCTGCCTCAGCCTCCTGAGTAGCAGGGATTACAGGCATATGCCATCACACGGGGTTTCTCCATGTTGGTCAGGCTGGTCTCGAACTCCCGACCTCAGGTGATCTGCCCACCTTGGCCTCCCAAAGTGCTGGGATTACAGGTGTGAGCCACCGTCCCCGGCCTGATCTACTTTCTGTCTCTTTAGATTTACCTATTCTCAACATTTTATATCAATGGAATCACATAAAATGTGGTGCTTCGTGACTGGCCTCTTTCATTTAGCATAATGTTGTCAAGGTTGGGCCATGTGGTAGCACATATCAGAACTTCTCCTTTTATTTCTGGATAATATTTCTTTATGTGGATGTACCACATTTTCCTTATCCATTCATTAGTTGGTGGACATTTGGTTGTTTCTTACTCTTGGCTATTACGATAATATTGCTATAAACATTCATGTACAAGTTTTGATGTGGACATGTGTTTGTATTTCTTTGGGAATACCTAGGAGTGGAATTGCTGGGCCATATGCCAACAATATGTTTAACAGCTCGATGAAGGCCGTAAGTTTATCAAAATTATTAAAAGCATCAAAAAATCATCAACTTATTCCAAGATCTGGACATTTTCTACAGGTCACCAAAACACTAGCCATAGAAGACTTGATCAGATTTCCCAAATATAACATGTGTGGTTACCCTATAATACAATGTGAAGTTCTTAGATGGGGACAGAAGAATCCTCATTCCCACTTACATACCTCAACTCACCCAGTTCTTCATGTCAGGGCCTGAAACCTGCTGTACTCCACTTCTAGTTACCAATATTTATCTTATGATTGCAGGTAAACCAAAGAGTTAGGTCTCACATAACTGGGAAGTTTGGGAGACCTGACTTCAGATATAGTTGGATGCAAGGGTTCAAACTGAACAGAGACAGATGTCAGCTTTCTACTTTTCAGCAATCCTTTTTCTGCTTTGGTTTAATTCTCAGGTGGGCTTGCTCTGCTTGACAACAAAAGTGCCCTTAGAAGCTCATAATTTCAGATACTGAAAGAGATCCATATCAGTCTCTTCATAAATTGTTAACTGGCCCTCCTTGGAGGTGGGGGTGGGGATTATTTCTACTCCTGGTTCAATTTCCAAGTCCAAAGGAATAGCATGGTCAGCCTGGGTCACAGGCCCATTCCTATGGCAGGAATCAGGGGGTCAAATGATTGCTATCCACCATAGGTATGGGATGAGAGGTTACTGAAAGGAAAATATGCCTGCAAAACAGAAAAGAAACAACTGTTCAATACTTTTGCTTCTATTATTCAATCTCATCATTTTCATTTTTATCTCTTTATCACTTTTATATGTTTCCTTTGAAATGTTTCTCAAATTTGCCCTATACATCATTTATTCAGTTTTCTGCAAGGTAGAGTCCATAATTCACCTTCTGCACTTTGGTTTCTATGTAGATTTTTAAAAATGATTTATATATTTATGTTTATTTATTTAATTATTATTTTTTTTAGAGATGGAGTCTCTCTATGTTACCTAGGCTGTAGTGTAGTGGCTATTCACAGGCATAATCATAGCTCACGACAGTTTTGAACTCCTGGGCTCAAGCAATCCTCCCCCTCAGCTTCCTAAGTAGCTGGGACTATAGTCAACATGTCACTACACTTGGCTTTGATGTATGTATTTAAATGTTTATTATGAATCTACTCTGCTCTGGGTATTGGGCTAGGACAAGGACCCTGTCTTCAGAGAGATTACTGTCTAAAGGAGGAGGAAGCCAAGCAGCAGAAAATTACAATAAAATGATAAGATTAAGGTAAGCTCAGGGGCTTACATGTGCACAGCACAGGCATCCAATCCAGCTTGGGGGCATTCAAAGGTTTCCTAAAGGAGGTGACATCTTTCAAAAATGAGTATTGATTACACAGGGAATGGAGGCCAAAGAAGAAAGGGAATTTCAGGTCATGGAGCAGTAAGTACCAAGGCATGAATATCTGAAAGGGCCTGTCAAAAAAGAGGAACACCAGTGATTTCAATATGACTGCAACATGCAGTGTGTCGTGGGCAGCAAGAATGAGGCTGGTGAGGAGCACAGGGGCCAGGTCATCAACCACACTGCAGCTGTGTGCCTGGGGGTTCAGAGTTTAACCTGGGGCAGTGGAAGGGTTTAAACAGGAGAGTGTCATGATCAGAGCTGCACTTTAGAAAGGCAACTCTAGGGGCCTTCAGAATCAAGAAGATTTTTCAAGAGGTTATTGCAGCCACAATGGTGAGACAGTGAGGGCCTCAATTATGAAAGTGTGGCAGGTGTGTGACCTTCACATGCCCAGCTCCTTCTTGTGATTAAGTCAGAAGTTCAGGCTGGCATCTCCTTGGAGATTTTCTCTGCTCTCCTAGAAAGTGATCTTCATATGGCTAAAGCCTCCTCACCTTTGAGCGCAGATGTCACATCTCAAAGAGGCCTTCAACATTCTAAGGGAGCAACACCCCCAACCATCAGCCTGACTCAAGTATAATTTCCATGAGGACAGGACTCATCTATCTTACTGTTCTCTGTACTCCAGAGTCCACACAGAGTAGGAGCTTAAGAGCATGTGTTTAGTGGATGAATGTCAAATGAACTAAAGCCATCTCATCTTCAGGCAATATGTGGAAGTTCCTCAAGCCTACACGAGTATAGAGAAAGGCTCTTGTGGCAAGGTCTTGGTTGAAAAGACAGAGGTTACAGAGTCAGAGGGACCTTCAGATATGACCATTCTCTGAGCCTCTTGTCTTCTGTGTTACTACAGCTCTACTGGCCTAAAGTGTGTTGTTAGTTCTTTAATGTAATTAACAATTAGCTCTAAGGAGTATGAAATTACATTTTTGTTAGAAACTGTCTTCCCTAACTACATGGAAAAATTCATTTTTGGAATGGATTAAAGCAACATGAGATTAAAGAAAAAGAAGAGGAGAAGACAAAGAAGGATGAGGAAAGGAGGGTGAGGAGGAATAGAAAAAGAAAGAGGAGCTGAGCATGGTCACTCATGCCTGTGATCCCAACATTGTGGGAGGTCAAGGTGGGAGAATCGCTTGAGGCCAGGAGTTTGAGACCAGCCTGGTCCACATGTCGGGTTTTTTTTTTAAACAGAGTCTCGTTCTGTCGCCAGGCTGGAGTGCAATGGCACGATCTTGGCTCACTGCAACCTCTGCCTCCTGGGTTCAGCCGATTCTCCTGCCTCAGCCTCCTAAGTAGCTGGGATTACAAGTGTGCATCACCATACCCAGCTAATTTTTAGTTGAGATGGGGTTTCACCTGTGGGAGGCCGAGGCCGGTGGATCAGGAGGTCAGGAAATCAAGACCATCCTGGCCAACATGGTGAAACCCAGTCTCTACTAAAAATTTTTTTCAAACAGTCAGGTATGGTAATGCAAACCTGTAGTCCTACCTACTCGAGAGGCTGAGGTGTGAGGATCTCTTAAGCCCAGAGGTTCGAGGGTGTAACGAACTACGATTGTGTCACTGTACTCCAACCTGGGCAACAGAGTGAGATCTGCTCTTAAATAATAAATAAATAAATGAAAAAGAAAAAAGAAGAAGGCAGAGCCAAGAGACGGAAAGACAAGAGAATGATGTATATCATTCAGCTACATCTCTTAGACTTTGCAATTCTATGAACCAACAAGTTGCCTTTCAAGCTAAACTAATTTATATTGGCTTTGGGCACTTTCAAGTAAAAATGCCCTGACCCACTTAATAACAAATCAAATAATCAATCTATCCCTACACTTATCTATTAATATGTTCTTCAAGGACATAGTTCACAATTCACTCTTTGAATTCTTTTCCTTTATCTTTTCTACTCTCGTCTTTTCCTTGAGATTTTTAAAAAAGCTGGAGGGTGGAAAAAACTTTGCAGGGGCAATTCTCACAGTTTATTTTTGTGTTTCTCTCAAATCTCCTTACATGTTTATGTAAGATACTACTGTGGGTCTCATGTTATCCACAGAATCTTAAAAGGGATTATTAGCATAGCTGTGTGGCTTTCGCCCTTTAAAATAAACCCCATCTTACTTGGAATTTGTATTCCTCAAGGGACCATTTTTTCCAGATACACATCATACTAAATATTTTAATCAAATGTGTGATCAAAAATATTTTCCATTTTACTTCTTTTATTTATTTAATGGATTCATGTTACCCATTCTTTTTGGAAGAGAATTAATTTGGAATAAAAGCTCAGCTTTTATATTCCAAAATATGAAAAAAATAATTTCTTGTTTCTGGGACATATAAAATGTCAATCTAATTGTGCATTGTTTGGTATAGTCATGTGTAGTTCTAAGGAATATGAAATTATGTATACTAATATTAAATTAATTTTTCCTAGGGTATCTCTCTCATACTTAAATGAGTTTGGTATAGGGTATGACGAGCAGGTATAGATCCTTTTAGGATTCTCACATTCTTTCTTTCTTTTTTTTTTTTTCTTTTTTCTTTTTGAGATGGAGTCTCACTCTGTCACCCAGGCTGGAGTGCAGTAGTGTGATCTCGGCTCACGGCAACCTCTGCCTCCCAGGTTCAAGCAATTCTCCTGCCTCAGCCTCCCGAGTAGCTGGGACTACAGGCACGCACCACCACGCTCAGTTAATTTTTGTATTTTTAGTAAAGATGGGTTTTCACCATGTTGGCCAGGATGGTCTCAATCTCTTGACCCTGTGATCCACCTGCCTCAGCCTCCTAAAGTGCTGGGATTACAGGCGTGCGCACCACACCTGGCCGGACTCTCACATTATTTCAATTATCACTCTTTCATTACATAATATTGTCAGACAGTCCCACATATCTCTATCTTTGAATCCCATGGCACCAAGCTCAGGGAGTGGTTCCTACCTTCAACACAGTTCAGAAAAGGTCCTGGGTTGGCCGGGCGTGGTGGCTTACGTCTGTAATCCCAACACTTTGGGAGGCCGAGGTGGGCGAATCACAAGGTCAGGAGTTTGAGACCAGCCTGGCCAACATGGTGAAACCCTGTCTCTACTAAAAATACAAAAATTAGCCGGGTGCAGTGGCAGGGGCCTGTAATCCCAGATACTCGGGAGGCTGAGGCAGGAGAATCCCTTGAAACCGGAAGGCAGAGTTTGCAGCGAGCTGAGATCGTGCCATTGCACTCCAGCCTGGGGCACAAAAAAGAAAAAGATAAGGTCGCGGGTTGAGGCAGAAGTTGGTTCGGTACCAGGGAGTGAGCCCTATTCTTACTGCTGGTCTCTGGTCTGTCTGGCTAAGCCTTGGCCTGTGTTTTCTTCCACTGCTGTTTTCCCTCCCCTGCTTTCACACCTCCTGGTTCTTACTGTCCCTCTGGGTCTAGTCTTTCACTGGCTCTATTTTATGGCTGGTCCTGACTTCTCTGCTACTGCACATTCTGGCTTCTACTGCTCCATGGGTTGCTGACCTCTGACTGCTTTTTAACCCTTCCAAGTCTTGCATCTAGCCACTCATTTATGCTCCACAATCCTAGTGCTGATGCATCACATCTGCCAACACTTAGAGATAATGGAAGTGGGGAAGCTCAGACAGAATCAGAAACCAAAAAAAAGACACCAACTACTGAAACTGACTCAAGAAGAAATGGAAAGTCTGAAAAGAACTATGTAAGAAGATTGATTTAGTAATTAGTAACAAATAATTAATTTGTAATTTTTGTAATGCCCATAAAGAAAGACCCAGGCCCAGATATCATCCCCACTGAATTCTAGCAAACATTCCGTGAGGATACCAACTTTTCACAAACTCTTCCAAAAAGAAAAGAGGTAGGAACACTTCCTTCCCAAATCATTCTGTGAGATCAATATTACCTAGATATCAAAATCACACCTATATATCACAAGAAAAGAATAGACTAATGTCTCTTATGAACATGAATGTAACTAGGCAAGAAAAAGAAATAAAAGGCATTGCATTTGGAAAGGAAGAAGTAAACTGCTTTTATTTATTTATTTTTTAGATGGAGTCTTGTTCTGTCACTCAGGCTGGAGTGCAATGATGTGATCTCGGCTTGCTGCAACCTCCACCTTCCAGGTTCAAGTTCTCCTGCCTCAGCCTCCTGAGTAGCTGGGATTACAGGTGCCCATCACAAAGTCCAGCTGATTTTTATATTTTTAGTAGAGATGGGGTTTTACCATGTTGGCCAGGCTGATCTCAAACTCCTGACCTCAAGTGATCCACCCACCTTGGCCTCCCAAAGTGCTAGAATTACAGCCATGAGCCACTGTGCCTGGCTTAAAACTATTTTTAAAGATGACATAATCTTGTATATAGAAAATCCTTAGAAATCCACAAAAAATTATAGTTAAATGAATTCAGCAATGCTACAGGATACAAGCATTAATATACAAAATTATTAATTAATATGCAAAAATTAATTGTATTTTTATACCTTTGCAATGATCATTTAAAATTAAGAAAATTCATTTACAGTAAATTTAACAAAAGAAGCACAACGTACTCTGAAAACTAAAAACATTCTGTAAAGAAATTAAAGAATATCTAAATAAATGGAAAAATGTCCCATGTTCAAGGATCAAAATACTTAACATTGTTAACATGTTATTAATACTCTCCAAGGCTGGGCATGGTGACTCACACTTATAATCCCAGGACTTTGGAAGGCCGAGGTGGGCAGATCACTTTGCGGTCAGGAGTTTGAGACCAGCCTGGCAAATATCGAGAAACACCATCTCTACTAAAAATACAAAAATTAGCCAGGTGTGGTGGCATGCACCTGTAATCTCAGCTACTAGGGAGGCTGAGGCATGAGATTCACTTGAAACTGGGGGGCAGAGGTTGCAGTGAACTGAGATCATGCCACTGCATTCCAGACTGGGCGACAGATTGAGACGCTGTCTCAAAACCATCACCACAACAAAATGTTAATATTCTCCAAACTGATCTATAGATTCAATGCAATTCCAGTATCATCTCAAATGACAGCTTTGTACAAATCTACAAGCTGATTCTTAAATTCATATAGAATTGCAAGGGACCCAGAGTAGCCAAAACAATTTTGAAAAAGAAGAATAAAGTAGGAAAATTCAAATGTCTCAATTTCAAAACTTACTACAAAGCAACGGTAATCAAGACAATGTGGTACTGGTACAAGGACAGACATATAGAGCAGTCGGAGAGTCTAGAAATAAATTTATATAACTATGGTCAATCAACTGATTTTTGACAAAAGAACCAAGATCATTCAATGGGGAAGGAATAGTTTTTTCAATAAATGATGAGACACTGGATAACCACATGCAAAAAAATGAAGTTGGATACTTACCTCACACTATTTTTAAAAATTAACTCAAAATTGCTTAGTGACATCATAGAAGAGCAAAAACTATAAACTATTAGAGAAAAATATAGGGGTATATCTTCATGACCTTAGATTCAGCCATAGTTTCTCAGATATGATACCAAAAGCAAGAGCAACGCAAGAAAAAAGTAAATATATTAGACATGGTCAACATTAAGAGCTTTTGTGCTGAGGGGTTTGTATCTAGACTATATAAAGAAGTCTTTCAGGCTGGGCGCAGTGGCTCACACCTGTAATCTCAGCACTTTGGGAAGTTGAGGCAGGAGGATTATTAGAGATCAGGAGTCTGAAACCAACCTGGTCAAAATGATGAAATCCCATCTCTACTGAAAATACAAAAATTAGCTGAGAGGCTGAGGCAGGAGAATCCCTTGAACCTGGGAGGCGGAGGTGGCTGAGAGCTGAGATCATATCATTGCACTCCAGCCTGGGTGACAGAGTGAGTGAGACTCCATCTCAAAAAAAAAAAAAAAGAACTCTTTCAACTCAATAATAAAAAGCCAAATAACACAATTTTAAAATGAGCAAATGTCTGAATAGATGTTTACCAAGAAAGAGATACAAATAAATGGCCAATAAGCACATGAAAAAATGGTTGACATTATTAGTCACTAAGGAGATGCAAATTGAAGCCACAGTGAGATAGCATTTCACACAGTAGGCTGGCTAGAATAAAAAAGTCAAATAGCAATTAAGTGTTTGAAGATGTTTGAAAGTTAGAACTCTCATACACTACTAGTGGGAATGTAAAATGGCACAACCACTTTGGAAAACAGTCTGGGTGCGCCTCAAACTATTAAACATAAGATTACCATAAATAACCCAGCGATTTCACTCTTAGGTATATGCCCAAGAGAGATGAAAACATTTGTCCACACAGACACTTGTATTCAAATGTTTATAGCAGCATTATTATAAGAGCCTAAAGGTGGAAACAACCCAAATGTCCACCAACCAGTGAACAGATAAATGAAATGTGGCGCATCTATGTAATGGAATATTACTGGGCCATGAAATAGAACAAAGTACTGATAGACTACTGTAACATAGATGAACCTTGAAAACATTATAGTAAGGGAAAGGAACCAGTCACAAAAGACTACATCTCATAGGATTCCATGTATAGAAAAGTCCAGAACAGAGAAATCTATAAAGTAAAAACCTGGATTAATACTTGCTTAGGGCAGGGGAGGACAGTGGGTAGAGAGTGAGGGAGCAGGTAGCTAAAGTTTAGGGGGTTTCTTCTTGAGATGATGAAAATATTCTAAAATTGACTATGGTAATGGTTGCACATATTTGTGAATGTACTGAAGGCCACCGAATCACACACTTAAAACGGTGAATTGTATAGTATGAGAATTATATCGCAATAAAGCTTTAGAAACAAACAAACAGGACCAGGCACAGTGGCTCATGCCTGTAATCCCAGCACTTTGGGAGGCCATGGTGGGCAGATCACCTGAGGTCAGGAGTTCGAGACTAGCCTGGCCAACGTGGTGAAACCCCGCCTCTATAAAAAAAAAAAAAAAAAAAAAAAAAAAAAACAAATAATAACCAAATCCACCCAAGGATTGTATTTGAAGACTTTTCAGAACATTGAAAACTTTGAACATCTAGTGCAGATTCCTCCTGAAGGTTTAGCTTCATGGATCTGTTTATTTTGCAATTAACAAAGGTTAAAGGCACATTCTCTAGTCTCTTGAAAACTGTTACTTGGGAGCTTAGAATTTCTAGTTATGATTCTAAGCACAAGAACAGCACCTGTCATGTCTTTCAAAGGAGAATGTGTTTGCCTTATTAACAAATCAAGAGTACTAAGTTTCTATTAAAAGAGCAGAATAAAAAAAAAGATTAAATGGCTTCTTTGCTCATTGTTTAGAGAAGTATGGTAGTGAATAATAGGTCAAACTTCTTTAAGAGTTACTAGCATTTCAAGTTCTTTAAAAACATACATTAAAGTCCATTTAAATCTTCTAAGAGTGACATCAATGACCACAAAATAGAAGCTGATTGAGTATTTCAAGTTAAAATTAATTACTAGACCAACTACCAGCCATAAGCAATTAAACTAAATACAGAGTCATTGAGATAGGGATAAGAGGAAAAGAAAAATATAAATCCTGATGAAAGAGCTGTAACAATATCTGGATAGGAGGATAGTAACAGAATCAGTTAGATGCAGAACTGGAGAAAGGAGAAAAGGAAAAGAAAAGCCTGTGTGAAATATTTAACTGGGTGTTGAAAAATATAATTTTGATAGGCTCATTTTTAAAAACTAATTTCTCACATGTTTACCAATGGCTGGATGTGCAAATGGACAACAATTTTTATCATGCAATAAAATGAGTTTTAAAAATATAAGGTAGGGACAGGCAGGGTGGCTCACGCCTGTAATCACAGCCCTAGGGACGCCAAGGTGGACAGATCACGTGAAATCAGGAGTTCAAGACCAGCCTGGCCAACATGACGAAACCCTGTATCTACTAAAAATACAAAAATTAGCCTGGTGTGATGGTGTGCATCTATAGTATATATATACACTACTAAATATATATGGTAGACCTGGTAATATTTATTTATTTATTTATTTATTTATCGAGACAGAGTCTCACTCTGTTGCCCAGCTAGAATGCAATGGCACCATCTTGGCTCACTGAAACCTCTGCCTCCTGGGTTCAAGCAATTCTCCTGCCTCAGCCTCCTGAGTAGCTGGGACTACAGGCACACGCCACCACGCCTGGTTAATTGTTGTATGTTTAGTACAAACAGGGTTTTACCATGTTCAAGACCAGCCAAACTCCTGATGTCATGATCCATCCGCCTCAGCCTCCCAACGTGCTGGGAGGTGCGAGCCACTGCGCCAGTCCCAAGCTACTATGCCAGGCCCAGTAATTTTTTAAAAAAAACACTCTCTTGTACCTGTGTCTTATGTTTAGCAAAAAGAAAAAAAAGAAAATTGAGTTTCTAGACTTAATCATTATTTTCTCTGTCTGAAAGGCTAGTGGGAGTGGTCAAGCCTCTAAAAGGGAGATCTTTGCAGATTGGCAGCAATGTGAATGAAGAAAGGATTACTGAATATTTGTCAGTTAGAGGAAAGCCAACTCAGTGTCTATAAGAATAAATCGTTCTTTACTATTCTTTCAGAAGGAAAACAAATTTACGGAGAAAGAGGGGAAAACATGAATTTATTTGATTTGGGGAAAATCTTTGAAAAATTTTCACACCAGTCGCTATTCCTTAATTGAATTAGCTTAGGGTTTTACTATGAGAAAAGAATTAACATCAAGGTAGTAGGGCAGAGACATCATTAAATGGAGAAGTGTAAATTGTGGTATTTCCTGAGGAAGCAATTATGGGTCAGTCTGATTTAATGGTTTATTATGTTTTGGAAAAGACAGTAAAATCTCTACATTTGAAAATGATACTAAGTTTTTATAGGGAATGAGATGTCAAAATGACAAGGATAAACTATGCAAAGCAAAAACAGAATAATTTTGGCCTATATATAAGTTAACAAGCACATTAGTGGGAAAATCATCCAAGCTCTAGTTATACATGGATTTCATTGCTGAGTCACCATGGGGCACAGGACTCTAGGCGTCACTAAGGCTGCTTTTTAAAGATATCCCAATGTGCTGCTGACAATCAAAAAATCAGCACAAGATTACTGGAAACAAGATGACTGACACTGTTGATTTTCCTATCCATGAACAACATGGCTGTCATGACTCCTCTCAGCACATTTGGCTTGGAGACCCAGAAGCATGAATGGAAGTAGCTGGCCATGGAGGGCATGCTTTTCTACCCTGTGCAATCGTATCACACAGCATGGTCACGCTTATGCATAAGGACAGAATGTGGGTTGGCCACATCACTGGTAAGAAACCAGATAGCATTTCTTCGGCTCTGATAGGCACCAGAAAATGGAGGAACGTTTATTGAGAAGTTATGATGTGAAAGGCACTCTGCTGGGTTTAGGAAGGATATGCAGATAAATTAGACAGAGTGCTTGCCTACTTGGGCTCCAAGTCTACTCAGAGAACTAGAACTATTGTAATATGGAGGAGGTGATAATTCTTTTTTTTTTTTTTTTAAAGACGGGGTTTCATCACGTTGGTCTGGCTGGTCTTGAACTCCCGACCTCAGGTGATCCGCCCACCTTGGCCTCCAAAGTGCTTGGATTACAGGCGTGAGCCACCGCACCCGGCTAGGAGTTGATAATTATGCTGTCTGAGAGGTATGGCTGTGGGTGGGAAACAGATTCTGTTATTTATTTATGCATCAGTTAATTCAACTAATATTTGTTGAATACCATTATTTGTTCATGTATTAATCAATATTTATTTACTGCCATGTGTCAGACACTTTTCTAGGTGCTGGGATATAGCAGTAAACAAGACAAGGTCCCTATTCTCATGAAGTTAGGACAGATTTTTAAAGAGATCAAAATAGATGTGATAACATTAAATAGGTAAGTGCTGTGAAGAAAACAACACAAACGGATGTGATGGAGTGGCTGGAGATTGATGGCTCCTTTATATGGGGTCAGAAGTATCCCAGTGAGGTGGCCTCTGATACCTGTTGATGAGAAGAAGCCTGCTGTGGGAAAATGCCCAGGGAGAGCTTTCCAGACAGAGGGAACAGCAAGTGGGAAGGCCCTGAGGTGGGAAGGAGCTCGGTGTGCTTGAAAAGCAGATCAGTTATTGCTCAGCAAGCCTGGAGAAGCCAGAGAGACAAGGCTTGAGGAAGACCTGGTTCTTCCTTTTGTGGATCCCTCAACCCTCAGAGCCCAACAGAAGAAAGAGAACATGTCAGCAAGTATATGATAGCATGCAAATTGCACAGATTTACAAGGGAGATCAATTTTCTTTTAAATGTGAAACAGGAGTGAAAGATCATAGGTTATGAATTATATTTTCAGAAAGAGCTAGGAGCATAATGCTGAGGAAGAGGGACTATGGACACTATGGACCAGGGTACCATAAAAACAAAAAAATCTGGACACAGGGTGGGTGTGGTGGCTCACACCTGTAATTCCAACACTTTGGGAGGCCAAGGTGGGCAGATCACTTGAGTCCAGGAGTTCGAGATCAACTTGAGCAAGATGGTGAAACCCCATCCCTACAAAAAAAAAAAAAAAATTAGCCAGGTGTAGTGATACATGCCTGTAGTCCTGGCTACTGAGGAGGCTGAGATGAGAGGACTGCTTGAACCCAGGAGGCAGAGGTTGCATTGAGCTGAGATCACGCCACTGGACTCCAGCCTGGGGGACAGAGCAACACTCTATCCCAAAAGAAAAAGAAAAAATCTGGACACCAGGCTAAGTTAACTGTACTGTGGGAGTAGAAGCAGCTGCAAGAGCGGCAAAGAGCGTACCGTCCAGGACTGGGATATGGGCTGCAAGGCTAAGCTCCTTACACCTGAAAGGTCAATCAAATCCACCTCCTCTTCCACCAGAAACCTCTCAGGACTCACTCTAGGGAGGAGAAACACTTTACATGTCATGCCTTGCAGTGTATCATTAGGGCTTCATTTCTTTGGATATTTAGTCTTCAAGAGGTCTCTGTTACGAGAATGGCAGCACCTTGGTATGAACTTTATCTATAATTATAGTCCTTCCATGTTTATAACAAGGCAAGAGATAGTAATGAGGCACTTGCAGCTTCTGAATCAGAACAGAGTAAAGAGATGGTTTTAAGGAGGCAGCAGAGACAGCCTTGTGAACCAGGTGCACTGTTCATGGACTTGCCTCATTGTGGATCCTAGAGAAAATTTATTATTTGAAGTCTCAGTTTCCTCACCTGAAAGAATGTCAGCCTGAGAGATTTGTTATAGAGATTTAATTGGATAATTTAAAGGAAAGTACCTGCCAGATTCAGTAAATGCTAAGTGATCTTTTTTCTCAGTCAAGCCTGTGGCCCCAACTCACCCAAATCTTGGAGGCCCACTCTGGGTGGGGAATAGGGAGTCCACAGATCCTAGGAGAAAGGGCAGAAAGAAGGTGAGGTGAGTAGGAGAAGCTAGTACTACTTACAAGGCAATGAATTGAGGAAAGATGTGTGAAAAATGAAATTGAGCTTCATGCCAAAAAGGATTCTGAGAAGAGAAACTCTGGAAATTCTGGAGTAATGTATTTTCACCCTTCTTAATGCAGGAAGCTAACACAGACACTGGTTTCAAGGGTGTTAAAATATAATAGGGCTAAAATCATTTATTGCCAGGATTTTGATAACAAAATCCAAACATAAGAACTATCAACCCCACTTGCCAGAACTTAAACCAAGTTAATCTCAAATCAATGCACAGTATATCCAACAAGGGAAAACATTTTTTACACTGTCTTTAGCTTTGTAAATTCATAGGCCCCTTTAATACCTTGTTAGTCTAGGTTCACATCAATTGTTTCTTGCCAGGAAAATGGGTTTTTCATTTGGAGATGGCTCAATGCCAGACTGAACAGGGCTTTTTAGAGACATTGGAACTCTCAAATGTCACCAGTCACAGTCAATGCAATTTCAAGCGCATGTGATTTTAGTTAATGTAATCATTTAAAGAATGAAAAAGGCAGAAAGGAGGACGCTGGTATCAGAGGGATGCAAAATCTATTGAAATGGCATCTACTGAAGTAGGAGTCAGGCGACGTAAATGAGGCCCTTAGTTCTATCAATAAACCAAGGTAGGACTTAATTGGATGAAGTGACACATGTCTAATGTTTTTCATTCTTAATGTACACACAACAGGTTGAAACCAGCCTAGCAGAGATTCAGACACTCACTCGGTGGATTGGCCAATTTAGTCTGAGGCAAGGAGGCACTCCCAAACATACCAGACTCCTTGGAAATATGTTAAGTGGTACTGATGATGGCCAGGGCTGCCAAGGATGTCAAATGTATTTAAAAGTGAGTGGAGCCCAAGCCTGCTGCCCTCTGGGTGAAGACGTGGTTGATTTCAGGAGGATATGATTCTTTTTTTGTGGTATGAGCAGGAGGCCCCCAGCCAAGGATCTTACCTGACACAGACAACATCAACATAATATGAAGGACGCTAGAGTTGCAGCTCTTGCCTTTGTGAAAATAGTGAGAATTGTGTTATCATTGAGATGAGCAGCATTTGCCTTTTTATTCTCTTTGTTTAATTTCCTTTTAGGAAGGGCAGTACAACATTGAGCTGAAGGCAGATTATCAGTTAGATTCCCTGGGTTTCAACACTGGCTCTCCCACTGGCTAAATGAGTGACATTAGGCAAGTCGCTTAACCGCCATGTGCCTCAGTCTCCCCATATATATAACAGAGATAACAGTAACATCCACCTCAAAGATTTACTTTGAGAAATTCATAAATACACACACGCACACACACACCACAAACTGTTTACAGCACACCTAGCATGTGGTAATAAGTAAAGTTATTGGTTGTTATATTTCTGTGTGGGTGATTGAAAAAATAATACATATTTACTATAAAACAACCAGTATACAAAAAATTTTTAAATGAAAACAATGCATTACCATTCATATTCTCACTATCCATAGGCAATGGAAACATTTTGGGAAAGAAATACAAGGTAGAAACAACCATTTGCCTATGCAATATTTATTCTTTCCTTCTTCCTTGTTAACTACATCCTGATTTTGTTGTGGGTAGCAAACTGTATTTCTCAGCCTTCCTTGCAAATAAGATCAGGCATGTGACTAATTTATGACCAATGAGATGCAAACGGAAGTTGTTGGGTGGGGCTTCTAGGAACAGCTGGATTTTACTCCAGTTTGTCATCAATCTTCCTCCTTCCTGCTGTCTAAAACATGGGAGTGATGGCTGAAGTTCCAGCAACCATCTTGTAAACCTGAGTACAAAAAGCACACCATGGGAATGGTGGAATATAAAACTAGAAAGAGACTGAGTCTCTACTAAGAACATTATAGAACAGCTGTACCTGCCAGGAATTGCTGTCTTCTGGATCTTTCATTTGGTGAGAGAAAACCTCTCCTCGTCGAAGCCACTAGCGATTGAAAATTTCTGTTTTCATATAGCTAAACTAGATTCCCGAGTACTTCCATTGTCTCTACCTTGTATTAAATACTCTGTTTCCTGAATCTCATGGTTTCTTTTTTCTTGGTTGATTCCCCTATGTTGGTGGAGCGTGTCCCAGGTAAATTCATGAGAAAGGTACGTAACTGGCAAACTTTCTGAGATTTAAGAGTTTAGGTAAAATACTTGTTTATCTGCTACATCAAAGGTCAGAATAACAGTAGCTTAAATAAGATAGAAGTTTATATCTGTCACATAACACTCTGTAAGAACCCAAGGCTAATATGGTAAACTCTGGTGTATTCAATTAGCACTTTCATCCTCAACCAGTAGTTTTTTGTGGTTCATATTGGCTGCTTCCACTCCTTCTATTACAGCTACATTTTAGTCAGAAAGAAATAAGAGGTAGAAAAAACAAGCTCCTTTCTCTTTAGGATATGGCCCAGAAGTTGCATATATCACTTCAGCTTTCATCACACTTTATAGAACCTAGTCACATGGTCACACCTAGATGCCAGGAAGGATTAGAAATACAGTCTTTTGCAGGGCAACCAATAGAAGCCATACATAATTTATTACTATAAAAGAAGAGGCCAGGTGTGGTGGCTCACACCTGTAATCCCAGTGCTTTAGAAGGCCAAAGTGGGAGGATTACATGAGTCCAGGAGTTCAAGACCAGACAGGGCAACATAGCAAAACACTGTCTCTACAGAAAGTTTTCTAACAATTGGGTGGGTGTAGTGGACCCAGTTTGAAACCAGGTTAATTTTGCCAGAGCTTGTGTTCCTTCCTCTATACCTCTCAACCTCCCAACATAAGCAATCCAAAATGGCCTTTCTGTGCCATATAGTTTACTAATTTTTTTTTTTTTAAGACAGGGTTTCACTCTGTTGCCCAGGCTGGAGTGCAATGACATGATCATAGCTCATTGCAGCCTCAACCTCCTGGGCTTAAGCAATCCTCTTGCCTCAGCCTCCCAAGTAGCTAGAACTACAGGTGTGCACCACCACACCCAGCCAATCTTTAAAAATGTTTTTAGAGATGGTGTTTCACTGTGTTGCCCAGGCTGGTCTTTGTCCTCCCGCCTTGGTCCCCGCAAACACTAGGATTATAGACATGAGCCACTGTGTCTAGCCTAGTTTGCTATTTTTAAAGCACAGGTCATTTCTCAGGTGTACTCCCTAATAAAGTTATACCACGTGCCTTTAAAATAGCAGTAGGCCAATGCCATTGGCTACAGAGTACCATTATGGACATCAAAGTCCATTCTGAAATCCATCAAAGTCTATATTACCTTGCAACACAGTGGAGTATCAAAGCCCCATTACTGCCCTACAGTGATCACTGTGTGAAATAGCCCACTAGGTTTTCTGCAAGGTCTGTCGCCTGCCCACAGCGCAACACGCAGGGCTGCCACAGACTATTTCTTCCTCCTGGCCACACAGTCCCCTAGTCTGGAGTGGGCAGAGGATCTGCAAGCAACACTTCCAGGGTGCAGGACCGTGTGCCCTCTTGCTGTGTGTTGCTGCCTGCACACTGTGGCTGCTGCTTTCTGCTCTATCTATACCCTATAGTTTTTAGACCACGGTGCTCAGATCTCTTAGGCATGTTGCTGACGGAGCAGAAATTCCAAATTTTGTGAAGTTCTCAAAGCACTCACTGTTGAGAAAGTATCTGTGTCTAGTTTTTGAATTCTGCCTATTTAGAGTCTGCAAACTGAGTGTTCATTTTGCAGAGTCAGTAGTGGCCTTACATCATCAACAATAAACATTCACTGGAAGCCTGTTATGTCTAGGGCTGTGGGCAGCTACCTACATGGTGTAATTGGATCTCCTCTAGAATCGGGCTCTCACCCTGTGACTGTTTAATGCAGTCTAGGAGGTTATGAACCCCTCAACCCAGGTGAACAGAGACATTAATTGACCCATGACTAACCAGCTTTTGACAAGGTGCTTTGCTGTGGCAAGATGTGGGGCTGCTAAATTTCACTGAAACAGGTAGTTCAAGGCACAAGTGCTCTGGGGTGGTGAGGCATTGCAGTAGGAAGAATATGAGATGGGTAGGAACACTGGAAAGAGTTTATTGAATATGTACTACGTGTCAGGCGTTCTGTATACATTAGCTGGTGTAAGTCAGACTCCCCAGGAAACAGACTCTGAAATGGAGAGTTGAATGTAGAGGTTCACTGGGAAGTGATCTCAGCACCAATTCCTGAGAGGACTGAAGGAAATGGGATTGGGTAGAGGAAAAAATGAAGGAATAGTTAGAGGTTTCAACCAATCCTGCTCCAGGAAGTTGCTAGAACTGGGTTGGCCCTTCATAGGTGTCCTAAGTTGAAGTAAGGGAGTGGACCTTCATGCTCTTCCTACACACAATTGATAAGTCAGTAGATGCCAGATGCCCCTGGGAAGGGGCACAATTTTGGACTGAATACCTTCAGCTGAAGACAATTTCTGGCCGAGGCTCAGTTGTGAACTGTTAACAGGTAATTCTCTTGGCAGGAGGGGAGCCAGAGAAGAGTGCCTTGATCCTGAAAGGGTGATCTGGACCACACACCGCAACATCCACCACATTATATCATTTAATCCACAGGACAATCCTATGAAGTTGTCATTATAATTATCATTTCAAAATGGGGAAACTGGCCTGGCGCAGTGGCTCACGCCTGTAATCCCAACACTTTGGGAGGCCTATTCGAGTAGATTGCTTGAGCCCAGGAGTTGGAGACCAGTCTGGGCAACATGGTGAAACCCTGCCTATACAAAAAATCAAAAATCAGTTGGGTGTGGTGGCACATGCCGGTAGTCCCAGGTACGGGAGGGTGGGGTGAGAGGATCAGTTGAGCCTGGGAGGCGGAGGTTGCAGTGAGCAGAGATCGCGCCACTGCACTCCAGCCTGAGCAATAGGAGTGAAACCATGTCTTGAAAAAATAATTTTTTAATGGGGAAACTGAGGCTCAGGAAGTTTATCTAACTTGTCTAGGCTCACATAGCTGGGTTAGATTGACTAAAACATCCATATGTTTTCTGCTATGCCACGCTGCCTCAGAAAGGAAAAAGCAAAGGGGTGAGGGCATGGAAAAACGCTGGAGACAGCCTCACCCACTGCACAATTTTGTCAGAAATGGGTCAGAAGATGCAGATTACAAAGTGGTTATGAGCACAGTCTCTGGAGCTACTCTAACCGGTTTGTAGCTCAGCTTCATTGCTTCCCAACCTTGGGCAAGAATTTAACCTCTCCATGCACCAGTTTTCTCATTTCTGAAATGGAAATAATAATAGTTTATGTCTCATAGGGTTATTACAGAGCTTAAATGAAAGAATAAATGCAGCACATGCCAGAGCCTAGGACTGAGCCAGGCCTATAATAAGCCCCTGGTAAAGGTTAGCTACTATTATAATATTCCCATTTACGGTAACTCTTTTGACAGTGCAGGAATACTCTCTTAGGGGCTCTGCTGAGACTTGCCTACCATTTCAAAGAATGATGCCTGTCCCTGAGCACCACACATAGCCTCATCCACAGTGAAGGCTCTAGATGTTTCACCGATCTGAATAATTTTTAAAATCCAGCTTTTAGATAGTCAGGATGACTCCTGAAATATGAAAGGGAGCAAGTGCCAACCATACCTACACCTTCAATGTATAATCCTGGAGGCAGAATACATAAAACTGTAAAAAAAAAAAAAAAAAAAAAACACCTCTTTATTGTCTGCTAAACAAAATACCTTTTGTTGAAGTCAACTTTGTAGAAATCTTGGACAGTGCATGAGTGGAAGCTATTCAATTCTCAAAGAAGCCTCAGTTGAGTTTTGTAATCCAAATCCCACAGCCTAGGGAGAAAGATCATTAACCTTATTGCTGCAATTTCACCACCACTTCCTCTGGATAGCAAAGCTCAGGGAGCATATTTGCATGTTTCTTAGGTGTGTGGCCCATTTGTTACTGTATATCCCCCAGCCCCGCTGGAGCCACTCAGTGAGTTCTGCCATAGCTCAGTTCTGCCTACCATGTAGCCATGTGATAAAAAGACCTGGAAATTTAAACCAATCACTCCTTTAAAAAATAATTTTTAAGAAGAAAATAATTTAACCAAGTATAGTGGGTTAAATGGTGGCTTCCAAAAAGATATGTCCACTTGGAACCTGTGAACATGACCTTATTTAGAAAAGGGGATCTAGGGCAGTGGTTTGTGCCTGTAAATCCCAGCACTTTGGGAGGACAGGGCTGTGGATGGCTTGAGCTCAGGAGTCTGAGACCAGCCTGGGCAACATAGTAAGACTTCGTCTCTACTAAAAATTTAAAAAAAAAAAAAAAAAAGATAGCTGTGGTGGCACATGCTTGTGGTCCCAGCTACTCAAGAGGCTGAGGTGGGAGGATGGCCTAAGCCTGGGAGGTCAAGGCTGTAGTGAGCTGTGATCATTCCACTGCACCTGAGTTTGTGTGACAGAGTGAGACCTTGATGAAAGAAAGCAAGAGAGAAAGAAAGAAAGAGAGAGAGGAAGGAAGGAAGGAAGGAAGGAAGGAAGGAAGGAAGGAAGGAGGGAAGGAGGGAAAAATAGAAAAGAAAAGGAGTTTTTGCTGATATCATTAAGAATCTCATGCTGGGTCTGGTGGCTGTCACCTGTAATCCCAGCACTTTAGGAGGCCTAGGTGGGCTGATCACTCGAGTCCAGGAGTTGGAGACCAGCCTAGCCAATGTGGTGAAAACCAATCTCTACCCAAAATGCAAAAATTAGCTGGACGTGGTGGCTCATACTTGTAATCTCAGCTACTCAGGAGGCTGAGGCTGAGGCATTAGTATCTCTTGAGCCCGGGAGGTAGAGGTTACAGTGAGTGGAAATCATGCCACTGCACTCCAGCCTGGGTGACAAAGTGAGACCCTGTCTCAAAAAATAAGTAAATAAAATAAAAAAGAATCTCTAGATGTAATTATCCTGAATAATATGGGCAGGCCTTAAATTCAGTGATAGGTGTCCTTATAGAGAATGGCAGAAGGAGATTTGAGAAACACAGAAAATAAGGCCATATGAAGACAGAGGTAGAGATTAGAGTTATGCAGCCACAGCTAAGGGATGCCACCAAAGCTGGGAGAGGCAAGGGAGGATTTTCCCCTAGAGTCTTCAGAGTGAGCACTGTCCTGCCAGCTCCTTTATGTCAGACTTTTGGTCTCCAAAACTATGAAAGAATAAACTCCTGTTGTTTTAAGCCACCAACCTTGTGATAATTTGTTACAGCAGCCACAGGAAACTAATACGGCAAGACTGGCTAACTCAAATAGACAGTCTTGCTTCATTGCTTCCTATATAACCCATATGTGTGTGTGTGTGTATATATATCCATACACACATATGGGTTACATAGGAACCCATCTGTGCTATCCATCAAGATGTGTATATATATGTATATACATATATATATTTTTTTTGAGACAAAGTCTCCCTCTGTCACCCAGGCTGGAGTGTAGTGGTATGATCATAGTTCACTGCAGTCTTTCTTGAACTCCTGGTCTCAAGCAATCCTCTCACCTCAGCCTCCCCAATAGCTTGGACTACAGTGGCACACCCATCACATCCTGCTATTTTTCTTTTTTTTGCAGAGATGGGGCCTCACTATGTTGCCCAGGCTGTTCTCAAATTCCTGGCCTCAAGCAATCCCCTCACCCTAGCCTCCCAAAGAGCTGGGATTACAGGCATGAGCCACCACACCTGGACCTTATTTATGATTTTTAAATATATTCAGTAAATTAAAAATGCAAGCTGTAAACAACATTATCCAATTTTTATTTTGAAATGATACATGACAACTATCCGTTACCCAGTGATTGTGTGCACTACATATTTTTCTGAATAAATAATTGGAAGCCTTTAAACTCATATAGCATCAATGGATAGGTCCCAGATCCTATTCCTTTGTCCAGATTTGAGGAAGGCACTTCTGAGATTGAGCCAATCTTCCTCAATAATGAAGTAGAAATATTCAGTTCTTTTCCCATCAATAGACTCAGATTGAAGATCAAAAACGGAAGTATCTATAGAAGCCAGGCAGAAATATTCTTTAATGATGTTGATACCATAGAGAGGCATCCTGGGTACTGTGGCAAACTGGAAAGAGCATTCTTGCTTGAGTGGAGCTCCAACTCATCTCCAACTGCCTGTTGTCACAAAGAAGTTAGGCTGAATGTTATCAAATCTTCTGATTTTTAAAGAGATACTGGAAATTTTGGTTTTTATATGAAAACTCCTGTTTTTTAAATGCAAGCATCTAATTCAAATTATCTTAAAACATTTTTCAGTCCAAATAAAATCCAGAAGCTCAGTCCTTCGTTTCCATTTGTGCTTTAGACCTTTATAAATAAACACCATTTCATTCTTCCCAGAGGTCAAAAGACATCAAGGTTTCAGAACACAGTGCCTAGGCTTCTTTGTTGGAAGAGATCTGGAAAAATTCCTCTCATTCTTTGCTGATGAGCCTACAGCCTTGAACACAAGATACAGTTAACTCTGTAATCAAGTTATTCTGCCACGTGAAATTTTTCACAAACTGTCCTGCTAAGTAAACAGTGTGCCAGGTATATGGTGTATCTCAGTGCATGGTACGTCATCACCATGATGATGAGTATGAGTTTTTAATGATGAGTATGAGTTGGATAGTCCAACAGTAGGGATAGGGGTAGGATAATGTGGTACCCAAAAAATAGTAGAAGAGGCTTTATTTCTCAGGCCATCACAGTACCAGATGCTTATTGACCAAACCTGCAGGGTCTGTTCAAAGGTGAAGGACCCTATTCTCTCCATTACACTCAGTATCAAGCAGAGTCATAGAAAACTTCCATTGTGACACCAAAGGCAATGGTTCTTGGTGTTCAGTCTGTCCCCCAACACCACTGCTCCCCATCCCCATCAAATGTCCAGTCCTGTCTGGGGTACAACCTGGGAGCAGCTGGTCCACTTAGCCCCCTTCGGCTTTTGAGATCCCTCTGCTTCTTGGATAATCCAGCACCTCTAGGAACCTAGGGCTTGAGAGGTTGGGTAAGGAAAAGTCTTTTAATTCCACTAGAGAACAAAAGCAGGCTCACTTGACTGCTTGGAAGAGTGGGGTCAAAGACCAAGAGGGAAAAATTCTACTTATTGTTTTCATGTTTTCTTACTATAAGAAACCTAAGAGAAATTAATCTCTCAATGGATCCAGCTACCACATTATTGTATTCAGGAGAAATGTCCCTAAATTCCAGAATTTGGAGTCTGCCCTAGAGTCAGAAATCAATGATCTCTGGCTGCTATTTGAGAAGCTAACAAGCCAAGTAGTGCCCAGGAATGATAAAACAAAGGCATAGGCAAGAGAGGCAGAGAGGCATTTGTGTTGGGAAGGTCCACAGGAACACTCTACTACACTGTGGCTCCCCAAAGCTTTGTTCTCCTGCCCAGGTCTAGAGGAAAGTCTCTTAAGGCCAGGATATTATAGATGACTTCTAGGACTGGAACAATGACTTGCTCCTAGTAGGGCTCAATAAACTTGTTGCTTTATTGTCTCTAAGAAGCAGTGCAAAAGTGAGAAAGCCTCAGTCTCTCTGTTTCAGCTTCTCCAAAATGTGACTAACAGCAGCACCCCTGTCTATTGCTGAGAACTGCTGTGCAGATCAAAAGAGAAAAATATGTGTATATTTAAATGTAGGCAATGTGCTTGTAAATTTGCATTTTGAAAAGCTAGAAATGCCCTTGAGTGAACTGCCAACTCCTTGCAGAAAAGATAAAGGAACTTTTGTTCTGCCTAGAACAACAAGATCCTGGCTATTCCATTAAAACTCTAACATAGCCTTGCAGTGTTATCTAAGAATTTGTTACACACTTTGTAAGCTTTGTTAGCTAGAACAATTAGATAGATAACTGTGATTCTGAATTATAACATCTGTTCCAAAAAGTTTTAGAAACAATATGCATTACCATATAACTAAAGATTCAAAGTAAACAGGTCTTTTAAGGTTTATCTAGGCTATGTAATGGCAATACAAATGGGCGTTTTGATAACAAAGCAGTATTAGGTCAGTACTTGCAACTCCTTGTGAGTCTGGAATTTAAAATAATAGGCAGTTTGACAGCCTCCAGATTGTCTCTGTTCTAGCTCAGGAGACTGTACAGTCTACTTTTCAAACTCCAAAGCTTAAGGTGTTGGAACAAATGCCTTCAACTGATTATTTAGACTTTTCACTCTTAGGCTCACTTAAAAAAATTTAGCAGTAGCATGTTAATAAATTCAGTCATTCCATGTTTTGTGGGGGAAAAAACTTGAAAAAATATTGAAATAATTATTATATAGTACTTTAAAAATGTTTTCCAGACACTTTTAAGACAATAATAAAATAAAAGAATTATAGAGATTGAGGAAACCTAAAAGAAATAGTTGCTGGTCTAATTTTATAAATAAAGAAACTGGCCCCAGAGGTCTGGGTGAACTGACCTGCTCAAACTGGTATTAGTAAATCACAACCAAATTTGTTGCAAAAACAAAAAGACTTTTTGGAGTGCAGTGGCGTGATCTCAGCTTACTGCAACCTCTGCCTCCCTGGCTCAAGTGAGTCTTGTGTCTTAGCCTCCTGAGTAGCTGGGATTACAGGTGTGAGCCACTATGCCCAGCTAATCATTGTATGGGTTTCACCATTTGACCAGGCTGGTCTCGAACCCCTGGGCTCAAGTGATCTACCCACCTCAGCCTCCCAAAGTGCTGGGATTACAGGGGTAAACTACCAAGCCTGGCCAAAAGTCTATTGATAGAGAATTCTTTTAGAAAGAGGGCTATTACAAATTGGTGTTTTTTTGTTTACTGTTTTTGAGATGGAGTCTTGCTCTGTCACCCAGGTTGGAGTGCAATGGCACGATCTCGGCTCACTGCAACCTCCGCCTCCTGGGTTCAAGGGATTCTCCTGCCTCAGCCTCTCAAGTAGCTAGGATTGCAGGTGTGAGCCACAGCACCTGGCCATAAATTGGTGTATTTGTGTAAGCACACTCAGATACCAAAATCCACAGATACTCAAGTCCCTAATATGAAATGGCATAGCATTTTCATATAACCTATGCACATCCTCCTGTAATCCCAGCTACTTGGGTGGCTGAAGCAGGAGAACTGCTTGAACCTAAAAGACGGAGGGTGCAGCAAGCCGAAATTGCACCACTGCCCTCTGGCCTGGGTGACAGAGCGAGACTGCATCTCAAAAAAATAAATAAAACAAAATAAATATAAAATAAGCAGCAAGTAATAAGTCATTAGCAAAAAAGAAGTGAGAAATGTGCTTTAAAATGGTATATAACATAACCACATTTATTTAAGAATGTATTCCAATATCAAATGGCAAATTTCAACAATGCACAAACTGCAATTACTTTTGCACCAAACGGATACCTCATAAAAATGTGATAGAATGTGTGACTAAATTTTTAGGTTATTTGTAAAGTTAGAGGTATCATAAAAGGTATAATCTTCTTCTGAAAATTTTATTTTAACTGAACTCTGGTGTTCATTTTCTGGGAAAGGATAAGAATCAAGAATAAAAATCAAACTCCATTAAGAAAATAAAAAGACAAGCCACAGACTGGGAGAAAATATTTGCATATCTGATAAAGGATAGGCAAGACCTGAAAAGATCTCACTTCACCAAAGAAGATATACAGATTGAAGTAAGTATATGAAAAGAAGTTCAATATCATATGTCATTAGGGAATTATAAATTAAAACAAAAATTAGTAACTACTACACACCTATTTGAATAGCTAAAATGGAAAACACTGACAACACAAAATGCTGATGAGCATGTGGAGCAACAAAACCTTCAATTCACTGCAAATGATACAGCCAGGGTGAAAGTTCAGTCTGGCAGTTTTTGGTAAAACTAAACACTCTTAATCATGCAGCAATAGTTTTGCTCCTTGGTATCACCCAAACTTATGTCTACCCCAAAACCTGCATATGAATGTTTAGTTAATAAATAAATAACATATTTATGCCAATAACATATAGCATATTATTATTTAGTTAATAATAAACATAGCAGCTTCATTCATAATTGCTAAAACTTGAACACGAAGACAATTTCCTTCAACAGGTTAATGGGCAGACAAGTCGTAGTACATCCATACAATGGATATCATTCAGCACTAACATGTAATGAGTTATCAAGCCATGAAAAGACACAGAGGATCCTTAAGTGCATATTACTAAGTGAAAGAAGCCAATCGCAAAAGGCTACATACTATATGATTCCAACTACATGACATTCTGGAAAAGGCAAAACTATGGAGACAGTAAAACGTCGGTTATTCCTGGAGTTGTGGGGAAGAGATGGAAGAACAGGTGGACCACAGGAGCATTTCAGAGCAGTAAAACTCTTCTGTCTGATACTGTTATAGTGGGTATATGTCATCATACGTTTGTAAAAACCCATAGAATGCAACACACAAATAATTAACCCTAATGTAAACTGTGGACTTTAGTTAATAATAATGAATCAAAATTGGCTCATCAATTATAACAAATGTACCATACTAATGCAAGATATTAATAATCAGGGAAACTTCAGGGGCCGAGGGAAAGGCAAGGAGATATGTGGGAACTCTCTGTACTTTTCAGTCATTTTTTTCTTTAAACCTAAAATTGCTCTTAAAGTCTGTTAATTTAAAAAATATCAAACCCTATAATTTTGTCTAAATACATGATCAAAATTTCCCTATGAATTAATGAAAGAAAAGTGTATGCATCGCAAAAAAAAATAATTCCAGAAGCTAGCATTTTATTTCTTGTTTATCAGAAGAAAAAAATATGCAAAATTTAATAAATGAAAATGAGAATTAGGCCAAGGAGGGAGAAGGCCAGAAGCTTGAGGCCAGGAGGTTGAGGCCACAGTGAGCTAGTGTCATGCTACTGCACTCCAGCCTGGGTGGCAGAGCAAGACCCTGTCTCTAAAAAAAATTTTTTTCTATTCAAAACAGATTTTTAAAGATGAGAACTGACCATATTTGAAATAAATATTTCATGATACGATTTTATAATTAATTTTAACTATATTTATGTAATAATATATAGCAAATCCAAAATAAATAAAAAATTTATCCATGGCTTATTCCTGAAAAATTAGGTACTCATGAAAAACATTTAAAATAATCAGAATCATTCACCTGTACTGCTTTGGCTGTTTATAGTTGCTTCCCTTTCCTTTATAATTTTTTTTTTTTTAATTTTTGTGGGTACATAGTAGGTGTATATGATTATGGGTTCCTTTCTAATCGATTTTAGGAATAAGTAATTGGAGAGGTAAAAAAATAATCAATATTTAAATATATTGGCATTCACTCTTTCATACCAATATCTTTTTTTTTTTTTTTGCGGTGGAGTCTTGCTCTGTTGCCCAGGCTGGAGTGCAATGGTGCAGTCTCGGCTCACTGCCACCTCTGTCTCCCAGGTTCAAGCCATTCTCCTGTCCTCAGCATCAAGTAGCTGGGATTATAGGTGCGTGCCACCATGTTCAGCTAGTTTTTGTATTTTCAGTAGAGATGGGGTTTCACCATGTTGGTCAGGCTGGTCTCAAACTCCTGACCTCAGGTGATCCACCCACCTCGGCCTCCCAAAGTGCCGGGATTACAGGCATAAGCCACCACACCCAGCCCAATATCCTCTTCTTTTCCTCACCAGGTAATGCATTCTTTAACAGCTGCCTTATTTAGAGGACCCACTAGGAAAGGGCTGCTCAGATTAAAGACGAAAGATGTTAAACAACAATTATCATTACTCCTACCATCACACTCAACCACATATCTCAAAGCCAAAATGCCTATTTCTAATGCTGGTTTTACTCTTAGAAATAAGGTTTTCTAAATAAGGGTTTCTAAGCCCTATGTGGGAACCACATCATTGTAGGAGCCTTCTCTTTGGTGTCCTGGGAATTCTCATACCCAAGGCCATCATGATTTGGGATGGTGATGGGTCTATCTTTCTTTGCAAAGTGAGAAAAGGGCTATGATAAGCACAAGCACATTATCAGCAAGAGTTGTTTTGTTTTGTTTTGTTTTGTTTTGATTTGTTTGAGAAAGTACTAAAAGAAAGTTGAATACCTGACATGGAATCTTTCAAAACTATCCAGGCACCCTTACGCAAAACTAATTTATCCCCCATTTTCCCTCTACTGTTCTCCTTCCATAGCTAAGGGTGAGAGGGGAGTCCAGAATCTGCATTTTTAAAAAGCGCCCTCCAGGCAATGCTGATGATTAACCATCCAGTTTGGAAACCACCCAACAATGTACATTCACTGGGGCTTGATGAGGTCATTCTCCACCATTCATCACATCCCTTATGGATTAGGCTGGTCTGCCAGAAAGTACAGCATATTACAAAATTTCATCGAAACTATCTAAATCACTCTCTTAGGCTAAGATATTTGGAAATCCAAACACTCTTTCTCTATTACTTAAGTCATTTGGTTCCAAGTAACACATCAATTTAAGATAAATAAAAAGAGGAGTTTATTTTAAGGACAATAAACATCTAAAGAAATCCAATACCAAAACTGCTGCCTGGTCTCAGGAGGGACTGCAACCAGGCATTTCTTTACCTGTCTTGCTTCTGTTTTCTTCTCCCTGTGCTCTAATCTTTTTTCTTGAAGACAGAGGGGCTGCTCCATTCCTAAAGCAGATGGTAATGCCACTGTCCATGAGTCGTAACATTTCCTCCACTGATGAGTCTAGCTCAGAGAGATCTCTCCATCCTTTTTCCAAATTCCTGAAGAAGGGACATTGAATGGCCTATTTAGAATAAAAAATTCACTACTTAATTCCATCCACTGAAGCCAGAGGGGCAGAGTCACATATAAATAGGGTTTCTGGGGGGTGACCTTAGCATGTTGGGAACAGGGAGGGAAGAGCAAAGGAAGCAATGAAGGGAGTCATTCTAAGAAGAGCAGGAGTTCCCCAAGGAACTACTACATCCTGTAAGCTCCAGACAGCCAATGTGGACACAGTAAGGACATCTTCCAAGATAGCACTTATTAACTACTGTAAGGAATGAGGTCACTGAGCCCTTACCACCAAGAGTATTTTGCTGTGACTTGTAGTTTTCAATAATGCCATTGATAAGTTTTGTGCCCATAGGATTTTCATTACTATATATGTGATCTATTTTTTCCCCTCTCTGAAAGCCTTCAAGATATTTCTTTAACTGTGGTGCTCTAAAACTTCACAATGATATTCTAAGATGTGAGTCTATTTTTATTTATTGCCCTGGGCACTTACGTGGGGAGCCCCCTTTTTAATCTTCATTTTAATTTTTTTAAATAAAAATTCCCATTTAGAAGTAATCTCAGACTTTGTACAAAGTTGTAAATATGGTATAAAGAATTCCCAGATTCCCCAAATGTAACTTGGTACATAAACATAATTTATCAAAACTAAGGAATTAAGAATACAATAGCTTATCCTACAGATCTTATTTAAATTTTGTCAACTGTCCCATTAATTTTCTTTTTCTGGTTCAGGATTGCAATGGACTGAATGCTTATGTCCCCTCAAAATTAATTAGTTGAAATCTGAACACCCAAGATGATAGCATTAGGAGGTAGGGCTTTTGGGAAATAATCAGGTCATTAAACAATCTCATAGCATCTCTCCAGTATAGAATGTGCTCCGGTTGTAACTTCACATTTCTCCTTGTGATTATTTGATTAATTTGTCTCCCCCATTAGAATACAAGCTTCATGAGGGTAGTAACCATGTCGGGTTGCTTTGGTCACCATTATATTCCTGGTACCTAAAATAGTGTCTAGCACATATTATGTGTTCAATGAATATTTATTTATTAAACAAACGAATAAATAAATTCCTTTAAAACATTTTATGATGCGGGAACCATTGTTAAGAGAATTGTTTTTGCCTAAAAACTGAAAGAACACTGCAATACCATCTTCCAAGTTCCCCCTGTGGTTGGGCCTGGCTTTGTAAAAAAGATTAAATAAATCTCAAACAAATGAACTACCCTATTAACAATGAAGAATGTGTTAGCCAAATCACCTATAACTCATTGTAAATGGCCACATTATTATGGAGAATGGCCTTAGGGACTTGAACAAACTTCTCATAACATACCAGAGCCTGGTCTTACCAGGAGTATAAAATCACTGGGTAATTAACTGAGCCAAGACCAGGCCTGCTTCCCTGCCCCAGCACAGATGTGCACTGATTTCAAGAGAGCATAGTTTATGTTTCATGGTGAGTAAAGGAGGCTTCAGACCAAGGACTTGCCAATCACTAACAATGCTGAAGCCAAACTTTTCCCTTTCTTTGAAAAGTGCAAAAATGGTGTCAAATTCAACATTTGTGTCATTTCTTAGAATTTTATGATTTGGGTTTTTATTTATTAGAAAAGCATTGCATTTATTTGTAACAGCCAAACATTGGAAACACTTCAACTGTCCTTCAGTTGGGCAAATGGTTAGACTGTGGAACAGCTATATCATGGAATATGACTCAGCAGTAAAAAGGAACAAGTTATTGATACCCACAACACCTCCAATGGATGTCAAGGGAATTATGCTAAGTGGGAAAAAGCCAATATCAAATACATATTGTGTGATTCCACTTACATGACATTCTCAAAATGACCAAATTATAGAGACAGAGAACAGCTTTGTGATTTCCAGAGGCTGGGAGTAAGAAGGGGGAAAGGCATGACTATAAGGTAGCAGCATAATGAATCTTTATGGTAGAACAGTTCTGTATCTTGATTGTGGTGGTGGTTACACATGCCTACACTAGATAAAATTGTGCAGAATTATGCACACATACACACACACAACTACATCTGAAATTGGTGAAATCAATAAGATCTGTGAATTGTACCAATGTCAGCTTCCTAATTCTGATCCTGTACTGGAGTTGGGTAAGATTTTGGCATTGGTGAAATCTGGGTGAAGTATACATGAAACCTCCCTCCACGTGACAGGTTGAGCAACCCTAATCTGAAAACCTGAAATCTGAAATGCTCAAAATTTGAAACTTATTAAAACAAATGTTCAATGCAATGTATTTATAAGAGCAAAACAATTTAAGCAATATAAATGCTCATCAGTAAGGGATGGTTTAGGCCAATTATTCACATGCAGCATTAGGATAATATGGAATGAAATGAGGGCATACACATGCTAAACTGTTACAAGTGGTTACCCTGGGAGTAAAGAAATACACATTAACTTTTTCTTTAGATATTTCAACATTGTTATACTACTTTTGTAATTTAAAAACTTTAAAAAATATTGTGCCCAGAAAAAGAGAGGAACAGTCATTTCTCATTATCCATAAGAGATTGGTTCCAGGACTCCCTAAAATCCACAAATACTTAAGTCCCTTATACATAATGGTGGAGTATTTGCATATAACCTACACACATCCTCCTGAATACTAAAGATCATCTTTTGGGCCAGGCGCGGTGGCTCATGCCTATAATCCCAGCATTTTGGGAGACCGAGGTGGGTGGATTACCTGAGGTCAGGAGTTTGAGACCGCCCTGGCAAACACAGAGAAACCCTGTCTGTACTAAAAATACAAAAATTAGCCGGGCATAATGATGTGCACCTGTAATCCCAGCTACTCAGGAGGCTGAAGCAGGAGAATGGCTTGAACTGGGAGGCGGAGGTTGCAGTGAACCGAGATTGCACCACTGCACTCCAGCCTGGGCAACAGAGCAAGTCTTCATCTCAAAATCAAAAATCATCTTTGGGTTACTGATAATACCTAATACAATGCAAATGCCATGTAATAGTTGTTACAGTGTATTGCTTAGGGAATAATGACCAAAATAAGATCTGTCCATGTTCAATACAGAGACAACCATCCATTTTCCCCCAAGTCAAAATCTGAAATTTTTTGAGAGCTAAAATGGTGCTCAAAGAAAATACTCATTCAGTCATTTCGGAGTTCAGATTTTTTGATTAGGGATGCTCAACTGGTAAGTATAATGAAATATTCCAAAATCTGAAAAAATCCGAAATCCAAAACACTTCTGGTCCCAAGCATTTTGGATAAGGAATACTCAACCTGTATGTTTGCAACTTTCTGTGAATCTAGAATGGCTTCAAAATAAAAACTTCTTTTAAGGAGTGTAAGTTATTTCTAGTAAAACAACATTCAGCATATATGTTTGCCTTCATTTACTTCTGAAATCTCACTAAATGGAGTAAACAAATGAAAAAGTGATGAAAATGAAAGTGTACACATACACACACCCCAGTATGAGACCATAGAGACTGAGATGACTGTAAAAATATAGAAACTGGAAAATAGATGTACATGAGAGAACAATTTATAGTAGGCTTCTGTGAAACTGTGGTATTAGAGATGACTCCAGAGCAAGGAGCAGACAGCAGGGATGACTCCATTCTGGACAAGGCCACTAAGAAGACGTGTTATGTAGGCCTGCACAAAGTACCACAAAGCCAAGCAGCTATGGAGAACATATGGCTCAAGGCATTCTCTGGCCTTTCTGTCTTTGAAGCAGGTGCTTAGCAATGTGACTAGATGCCAGGCAGTTGGAGACCTGAGTGAGTATTCACACGCTAGGGGAGAAGCAGAGGGATGGCTGGATGTGGGGCTAGAGGTGGATCTAAAGTCTGAACTATTGGGGGCCAGGCGCAGTGGCTCATGCCTGTAATCCCAGCACTTGGGAGGCCGAGGTGAGTGAATCACTTGAGGTCAGGAGCTCGAGATCAGCCTGGCCAACATGGTGAAACCCCATCTCTACTAAAAATACAAAAATTAGCCAGGCATAGTGGTGCGTGCCTGTAACCCCAGTTACTTGGGAGGCTGAGGCAGGAGAATCGCTTGAACCCGGGAGGTGGAGGATGCAGTGAGCTGAGATCACACCACTGCCCTCCAGCCTGGACGACAGAGTGAGACTCTATCTCAAAAATAAATAAATAAATAAATAAATAAATAAATAATGTCCGTGCTATTGGAAAAAATCAAATAGCACAAGGGCTGAGGAAGAGTGGTACCAGAGCCTCAGATATCTGAGCCTTGCTCTGTGGATTAGAAGGGAGTAGACAATCCTGATTCATAGGGCCAAGGTTGGCGGGACACCCCCAGTCTAAATCAATGATTTTCAAACTTTGTAAAGCAGTGGAACATTTTCTCCAAAGTAATTCTTAAATAAAAGTGTAATGACCAAAACAAAGTGGGGTTGCTCTGGTAGCAACTTCATCCTTGATTTCCAGGCCTCCTGAGGGTCCCACACCTGGATGCTAAAGCAAAAAAGAATTCAAAAATGCAGTAATAATTTTCTCAATTGAGAAGTTAGGTTTGAATCCCAATTTTCAAGTATGCAAATTAACTAGAATGTCTCCAGTCTCGGTTAGATAGACCCTGAAAAGGGAACTTTCGGACTAGCACCTCGGTCACTGTTTTCAGTCTGTTCTTTTAGCAGGCCCCATGGCCCCTGTAATTTAGCTGGTTAAGATTTTCCTCTGGCCAATGGCTAAACTTGAGCCAGGTGGACTTAAACACATGAATCAATTCAGTTTACTCTCTAAAAATGAAAGAGAAAAGTCTGCCAGCATCTTCTGCTCATCCCCACAAAGTTCCCAAGAGCAGAATTCAGCCCGCCTCCCCTCCCACGACAAACACAGGGGAGAGGCCAGCCCAATATAACTTAAAACAGAGCGACCCTGCAGCCCTCTCAGACAAATTACATCAAAACAAGTCAAAGCAAATGCAACTGTCCTTACCAGTTTTGTAAAGGAATTGCCTGGGAACCATTCCTTTTCAGACCTAATTAAAAAGTCAGTTTTGAATTACAGAACAAGATGGTATGAGAGCCAGTGTTCAACAGGCAGAACAAACAAACACGCAAAGATAAAATGCATGGGCTTTTACAGAGAGCTGCTGCCAGCTCCAGCAGAAATGGCTCTCTTTCAGCCAAGTCTGGGGTGCCCTGGAAAACTTCATACCTCTCCAGAGAGACAGTTCCCAGAAACCTCCCTCCCCTTTACAAAGCACTCCTATAATAAATAAATAAACTACATTTCCCAAAGTTCTCTTTGCTCAGGCCTGGGGCTACATTTTAAACCATTCTGTAATTGTCCCCCACCAAAAAAGCAGAAATGTTTAAATGTGACAACCTTTTGACATACAGAGTTGACTCAGCTCATTTCAAATTTCATCTTATCTCCAGTGTCCTTGGGCATGTTTTAAAAGATAAAAATACCAACTGTGACCAAGATCAGCAAGACATAACAGAACAAGAGTCCAGTGCTATTTACCCTCATTGAATGTATTATACTTCATTTAGACCAGTGGTCTCAAATATTAGCATGAGTCAGAATCACCTGAATTCAAGGCTTATTAAAATACAAATTGCTGAACCACACCTCCACAATCTCAGATTCGGCAGATCTGAAGGGGGTCTGAAGAATATGCATTTCTAACAGCTTCCACCGGTTCTGGATTACATTTTAAGAACTGCTGATGGAAATTTCCTACATGGTCAATTACAAATCTACTGGGAAAGCAGGCACACGTTTACTGATTTCTGCAATCTTTGAACTAGCAGTATCTTTAAGGAGAAGACCCCAGCCATCTCTAGCAGTGTGGGGAAGAGTAAAAGGCAAACTAGTTCTGGGTGATCCAAAAACTGGCACTGCCTGGTGCAGCATTTTCATTTTCCCACTGAGGAAATTTAGGCTTAGAGGGAATCAATTTGTGCAGTCTCCCAATGAGTCCATGGTGGTACTGGGACAAAGTACCCCGTTGTCCTGACTCCCACTCCAGTGCTCTGGCCCTTGCTGGAGTAAAATGGGACACATGGGCTTGGCAAGGAACAAGGAAGCCAAAGTGATTCCGATGCATCCCAGTTTCTCCTCAGCTTTCTACCTTTTCATTTTCTCCACATTGGTAAAGGTATAATCCCTAACGCAAGAATTCCCACTCTCCCTTTTGTTCATGTCTTTGTAGCCTAAGACAGGCAGTCAAAATGGGCCAGCTAATAGCCACAACAGCTTTTAATGACAATATCTGGAGGATACATTAATGAATGTAGACCCATGTATTTACTTTTCTATGTACCTTGTCTATGTGACAGCAAGCAGTGATAGAATCTCAGGAAACACCAACCAGACCCAGGCATCAATCTGCTACTCTGTTATTAGAAGGAAATTAGCCTTTAAGAAAAATTGTCTAGGTTTACCAATCACTCCCATCAGCCACCAGGGGTCACGTAAATAGAAGTTTTCACTGGACCTTTCTAATTCACAAACCTACCTTCTTCCACCACAGGCCTTGGTAGGGCACATAATTCAGCAACAAGAATCCCTTGAAGAAGAAAAGAAAACACCTATAAAACTGTATCTTTTTCTAATTCCAGAGATGTGAAACCCTTTAGGAGTTTTGGCCAGGGTTCAAGACAATCCATTATCTGAAAGCACAGATGTACAGATAAACCATTATTTTGTTAAAAATACATCTTCTAAAACACCAGTCAGCTTGGTGTTGTGTTTGTCCTTGAATTGAAGAATGATACCATTTTATCATCTTAGCCTTGAGCATGGTTATCAATGCCAGTAACTAAGAGGCCTAATTTGAAGGATGACCATGCTGTTCGCCTTCAGATGCCTTCTATTCAGTTAATAGGGACTGAATATTTGAAAGCAAATGGTTTATCCACTGTTGCGCAAGTGAAAAATCTGGCCTCCTAACAGTTGTTAAACGTGCCAGCTAGGAGCCTCTGAAGGTCAGTCCGCCAGGGCTGGGGCAGCGACCACAGCCACGCTGCGCCTTTTGCAGCTCAGCACCGCATGGTGCAGCTGTTGTATTGGCCAAAGAAAGTGCTGGCAGCCCCGGGAGAAACAGAGACTTAATTCACTTGCAGGAACTTTCCTGAAAGAGTCTTTTAAAAAGCATTTAAGGCAGACCAGGTGCACTTATTTTCTTTTTAAATCTGATTGCTTTGTCAAGTATTCTCATTTATGGCTCTAACTCTCCTTACGTGCAACATTAACCATCCTTGGTTACATTATAAATTATAATGAGAACTTTTATAAAACATATTTAATGATAATTCACGATTTTTAGGTAGATTCCTTTAGATGTATAACATCGAAATATCTATGGCATAGCACTCTCAATGTATACATAGCAGGGATTGCAATTTAGGTTGCCTGGAGTTTTGTTAAAAGTTTTGTTAAGTTGTGCCGGCTTTATCTTTAAATAAAGCTGTGTGTGCATGTGTGTGCGTGTGTATATGTGTGTATGTCTGTGTGTGTGTGTGAGAGAGAGAGAGATACACAGTGCTCAGATATAAATAGTAGTAAAAGAAAGCTGATTCAATTCAGTATGTCACACAGTTAAGACTTCCAGCTGTCAAGTGCTTCCACTATAAACAGGAGGCGGGAAGAATGGGATCTAGAGGGACACAAGATTGCATAAAAGTGAAACTTCATGATGTGAGGGCGGGGGGTTGGACTCAAGTCATCATCATTTAGATGAAAACTGCCAATACCCTGAATAATTCTAGAAAATACTCTGTGGTCCTTCACTAGACTCTGAAAGTACTCAGGCCACAAACACTCCCAGTCCTCACAAAAGAACTCCCTATGCCAGTAAGTAAAAATGATTGCCAGAGCCATCCCCAAAGGTAAATGTTTGGGATAGACAGCTGTTTGCATAATGTAATTTTAAGTGTGACAAGCACACACTCCACCCCAAAAAATATCTATGCTATAGACCCAGGTCACGGATGCCAGCAATTCTACCATTATGGAGTATTTCCATCCCAGTCAGAGACTCAGGAATCGTCCTTGACTCCTCTCTCTCCCTCTCTGACCCCATTCAATCCATCACGAATGCCTTCTTCCTATCTCTTGACTCTGTCCCTTTATCTTCATTCCCTCTGACAGTACATAGTTCAGGTCACCGTCGACTCCTGCCAGGATAACTGTGGTTACCTCCTGACCTGTCTCTGCCTCCAATTTGTTCTCCACACTGCAACTGCAACAAATGTGGTCTTTCTAAGATGCAGATCTGATTATGACAATCCCCAGATTAAAACCATTAGCTGGGTCCTCAAGGCCCTCAGCATGAAGTCCAGATTCCTTAACAGTGTTTACAAGCCCTTATGCTCTGGCCATTGCTGACCACTGCAGGCTCTCCTATGCTCCTGCCTCCCCGTCAGTGCACTCACCTTTTCTTAGTCCCTTATTCTTGCTTCCAAGCCTTCGTACACATTGCCCCCTTGGCTTGGAATACTCTCTCCCCTTTCCTACCCCTGTTCCCAAAGACTGCATGGCCCTTAATTTGTCCCTATTTTAGCACTTTCTTACTATGTAAGTTTTACCCATCTGACTCTCTAATTTTTTCTGAATTAGGACTATGTATTTTGCAAATGCCAGAACTGCTACTTATTCACTACTTTATTTCCAGGACCTAGCAAGTGCTTGTCTCATGATAGTCACTCAATAAATATTTGTTGACTAGATGAACAAGTGAATTCTAGTAAATGCCTTATCTTTTATTAACAATGTTGGTAATGCACACTTGAGTGTGATTTTTCTTGCTATAGCTCTCTAAGAATATATTTGAGAGGGTTAATGAAATAAAGGCAGATTAAGCCAATGCCAAGGGTGCTGAGTGGAGAGAGGGAGAGAACTTGGGTCCTTGATGATGCCACTTGGCTGCTAATTGTGTTGATCCTGGAACCTCGTCTACCTCTGATCTTTCCGGTATGTGAAACAATAAATGTCCTTATTGTTTAAGCCAATTTGAGGTCAAGACTTCTCCTACTTGCAGCAGAAATTATCCAAATGGTTACATCTGATTTTTGTTTATTTGTTTAGAAAACAAATATTTATTGAATATTACTATGTCCCAGGCATCAGATAAACAAGATAGGCATAATTCTCTACCCTCATAAAATTTATAGCCTAGATGATAAATTAATTTGATAGAGTTTAAATTTCTGAGATGAGCATGATTTCATTTTAAATTATTTATATCCTTGGATGGGGACTACTTCTCCCTCCGTAGCTCTGCCCCTGAAATAGTTCTTTATTAATCATCTCTGCCCTGGTACAACTGCCTTCATCTTAAAACAGAGCTTTGCCTCCTTACACTTGAAAATTGCCAACAGTGCCCTAACACCCCTCTCAGATCCAGTCTACAAACTAGTGCCCTATTAATCTTCCTAAAGCATCAAATTCATGAGAGAAAAACCTTCAGAGACCCTCTATTGCTTAAAGCAGTGATTTTTCAAGCTTGTTTTATGAAAGCAACAAACTGTTTCTTCAGAAGCAAAAAAACGTTCTTATACAAAGTCACAGTGTATGAAATAGACAAACTAGTGCTGTGCTGTAGAAGTGAGGGACACCTAGAATCTTGTCCCCTCCCCAACCACACCGCTACCTCACATCCCAACACACCCCCTGCCTGAGTAGTGGTAGAGTTCAACTGGTGCCTTCATTTCACATAGTTTCACAAGCAGTAGCCTTGCCATAGAGTAAAATAAAAAGCTTCCACTTGCCATTCTATTACCTACCTCTATTATCTGCCCACATTATTGATTTGATCAAGTCCAGCCTCACCAATATCCTTCAAATATACACACTCAAGTCTTTGCCTAAGCTATTTTCTTGCATCAGAAATGTGTGGGCTGGGCCCAGTGGCTCACACCTGTAATCCCAGCACTTTGGGAGACAGAGGCTGGTGGATAACTTGAGGTCAGGAGTTTGAGACCAGCCTGGGCAACATGGTGAAACACCATCTCTACAAAAAAATACAAAAATTAGCTGGGTGTGGTGGCTCATGCCTGTAATCCCAGCTACTCAGGAGGCTGAGGTGGGAGGATCGCTTGAGTCCAGTAGGTGGAGACTGCAGTGACCTCTGATAGTGTCACTGCTCTTCAGCCTGGGAGTCAGAGACCCTATCTCAGAAAAAGAAAAAAAGAAAAGAGAAGAAACAAAAAAAAAGAAACATTGTGTGTCCACCTCTGTGTCTATGCAAAATGGATCCACCTACACTAGAAACCTGAAAACAACATGGAACACACATTCCAAGCATCCACAGGGCAGGCATGACCAATTGATCCCAATTCATTAATCTGGCTTTCCTCTGAGTTTGATAGCTCCACAGTTCATTTCCATGCATCACATCAGTCAACCACTATTAATCCTATTATTTAGTATTCTAAATAAATGTCTTTTTATCCTCTGCAGTAAATACAGTCCTCATTCCATCATTTTATTGACTCACATTGGCACTTAATTGTAAAATAGTTTGATGTGTGTGATTCCTCAGTTCGATTATAAATGACTGGAAGCTGAGGCCTACATTTTCTCTTCTTTCCCCTGGATTCCTGGCTCAGTTCTAGCCATTTAGCAGGTTATTAAATAAATGCATACACAATGAATAAATGTTAAGACAAATATTAATTTGTATCTTCTAAAGCATGCTGATACGATCACCACACCATAAAACACGAGACAGCCCTATAGCTTGAAGAACTACTAGGAATCAAGAAATCAAAGCTCTTCTCCCCCAGGGGCACTACTAATTAGCCATGTGGTCTTCTGCCTTCTGGACCTTGGTTTTCCTCATCTGTAAGAAGGGACATGATTATATTATTTCTGAGGGTCATTATTAGGGATGTTCTTCAGGTTTGCTGAGAGAAGAAGGAGCTGTACTTTGAGTTCCTGGACTTCCCAGCCATGGCCTTATGCTGGACCTCATGGAGAACTGGCACAACAGCTCCGGCCATGGAGCGTGACTACCCTTCTCTGTGTGAAAGCATTGTCAGTTTATCCCCATCCAAGAGACTCTGCCGGTCAGGCAGAGTTTCACAACAGAATCTGTTGAGGCTTTTAACCTCCTTTGTACCCAGCTTCCACATTAGTGTCTTTGGCTTGGACACCAATCCCTGGTCTAATCAGCTGGGACCAAAACAACAGGGTCAGTTTCACTCAGGGAATAGTTGAACCACTTTATGTAGGGAATAACTGATTTGGGTCATAATTCTCAGAAAAGGGGGCTGCAGGTGTGGTATAACCTACAGCTCCATAAACTCTTTTCTCTCCCTTTCTAAAACGTTTTATGTGATTTAACCAAATACCGACAATCATCATAAAAAGCATTAAATGTGCAGCATAAATGAAAGATTACATTATTCACTTAGTAGTAACTTAATCTTTCTGCACAGTAGAAATGCACACAGGAAGAAGACCTAGAGAAGAGGCTAACTACACAAATGGCTGAAAACCAACTCCCCTAAAGACTTTATGGGATCCAAAGATCTTAAACATAATGTAGTGTTCCTCCAGAATTTAAAAAGAAAGAAATACTCTTAAGAGGACACAGAGAGTAAAAGTGTTTTATAACCTTCTGACATGCAGCTAATTCAAACACAGCCTGCCTGGTACGTGCTCAGCCATAGCCAGTAACAAGATCTCCAGCCTGTGGACCAGTCCCGAGTCCCCTCTCCTAAGATGCAGACACAAGTGTGCTTTTCAGAATGGGTTGGAGTGTGCTAGCCCACACATCTCGCTTAAGCAGATAAATCAGGGGCTGACCCTTGAGTTCAAGGCTTTTGGCAACGGATACTTTTTTATAAATAGAAGTAAACAAAATATGGCATTATGTTTTCAACTATCATTTCAAAAGCAGATTTGAGAATGTCAGGATCATAACTGTTACACCTGGAAGATAGCATAGAGGATGCCATAGGATCACCCAGGCAGCACCTCATGGGGAAAGGAGCCTAGACTTTGCTCTCATACAGCCCTAGGATTGAATTCCTATTTTGCCTTGCCCCAGTTTGCAAAAAAAGTTTTTGCAAAGTGTTTAATATTAATAATAGTTACCATTCATCCAGCACAGTCAGCCCTCCCTATCCATGAGTTCCACATATCTGGATTCAACCAACCTCAGATCGAAAATATCTGAGAAAAAATTGTATCTATACTGAACATGTACAGGCTTTTTTCTTGTTGTTATATCCTAAACAATATATTACATTAATAACAATGATTTATACAGCATTTATACTGTATTGGGTATTATAAGTAATCAAGAGATGATTTAAAGTATGAGAAGATATGCACAGGTTAAATGAAAATATTACACCATTTTATATCAGGGACTTGAGCATCTCTGGATTTTAGTATCCATGGGGAGTCCTGGAACCAATTCCCCTTGGATGCTGGGGGATAACTGTACTTTATTCTGTGCCAAGGGCATGATATGCATAATCATATTTACTCTTCACAAGAACCCTGAGAGGTAGAAATTATTGAGTCTCTGAGATAGTAACCTTTCCATAGCCAGTTAACATGCAGGAGAGAAGCCAAGATTCAAAGCCAGGTCTGAAGCTCTATTGCCTTTCGTATTCATCCTCTCTGAGAGTTCATTTCCTCATTTATAGAATAGCTGTAATAATACCTCCCTTGGAAAACTGTAGGGAGATTTACATTTTGTTTTTTTGTAAACTTGACTGGAACATAGTAGCTGCTTAATAACTGTTGGCTAGTAATATAAATTTACACATGAAATACTGAAGTCACAAAGAGACCTGCTGGCCAAAAACTGGTTTCCTTGATTTCCAATCTGCTTTTTATTTATTTATGAGACAGAGTCTTCCTCTGTCGCCCAGGCTGGAGTGCAGTGGCACAATCTCAGCTCACTGTAACCTCCACCTCTCAGGTTCAAGTGATCCTTCTGCCTCAGCCTCCCGAGTAGCTAGGATCACAGGTACCCGCCGCCACACCCAGCTAATTTTTGTTTTTTTAGTAGAGACAGGGTTTCACCATGTTGGCCAGGCTGGTCTCAAACTCCTGACTTCAAGTGATTCACTCACCTTGGCCTCCCAAAGTACTGGGATTACAGGCATGAGCCACCATGCCTGGCCTCCAGTCTGCTTTTTAAAAACATTTTTAAAGAAGTCTAATTTAGCATTACCACAAGCACAAAATGTAGAAGGAGAATATGCAATCACCTCAAATTCCATCTCGTTGGGGAGTTTTCCCTCCCTAGCTCTAGTGAGGTATAAGTGACAAAAGTTATATATATTTACAGTATGTAATATGATATTTTGATATATGTATACATTACACATAGTTTTTTGTATATTTTCTCCTGTTGTTTTCCCATGTGTTTTTTTAAAAATTGTTACAGTTTTATATTCTTTTTTTTTTTTTTTTTCTGAAACAGGGTCTTGCTCTATCGCCCGGGCTGGAACTGCAACCTCCCCCTACTGGGTTCAAGTGATTCTCCTGCCTCAGCCTTCAGAGTAGCTGGGATTACAGGTGCATACCATGACACCCAGCTAATTTTTGTATTTTTAGTAGAGAGAAAGTTTCAGCATGTTGGCCAGGCTAGTCTTGAACTCCTGGCCTCAAATGATCTGCCTGCCTTGGCTCCTAAACTGCTGGGATTACAGGTGTGAGCCACTGCACCCAGCCTTTAGTTTTATATTCTATTTTTTCACTTAGCGTTGTCATAAATAGGAATATCATAAATAATATGAAGACTATGCTACATCCTATTTATACCTATCATCTTTTTTTTTGAGACAAAGTTTTGCTCTGTCGCCCAGGCTAGAATGCAGTGGTACAATCTCAGCTCACTACAACCTTCTTCTCCTGAGTTCAAGCAATTCTCCTGCCTCAACCTCCCAAGTAGCTGGGATTACAGGCACCTGCCACCATGCCAGGCTAATTTTTTTTTTTTTTTTTTTTTGAGACGGAGTTTCACTCTTGTTACCCAGGCTGGAGTGCAATGGCACGATCTCTGCTCACTGCAACCTCCGCCTCCTGGGTTCAGGCAATTCTCCTGCCTCAGCCTCCCGAGTAGCTGGGACTACAGGCGTGTGCCACCATGCCCAGCTAATTTTTGTATTTTTAGTAGAGACGGGGTTTCACCATGTTGACCAGGATGGTCTCGATCTCTTGACCTCGTGATCCACCCACATCAGCCTCCCAAAGTGCTGGGATTATAGGCATGAGCCACCATGCCCAGCCTATACTCACCATCTTTAATCACAAAATAAGTGAACTATTCTAGAATATTTTTTTCTTCTTCTTCAGATGAGTTTGGATTCTGTGAGAGAAATCTAGAATAGAATCCTCAGCTTTACCACTTATCACCATGTGACTTTAGGAAAGTTCCTAACTCTCTAAGCCTCTGTTTACTTATTTGTAAAATGGGGCTAATGATTACTACATCAGAGGATTATTGTGAGGACTAAGTGAGGTAACACTGGTAAAGCCCTTATGCTTTTACTGGTCACAATTAGCTTTTATTAGCTATAGCTATTCTTAACTAGAGGCTTCTCTTTTCCCATCCAAACAGGATTACATCACATTTTCTGTTAATCAATGACTTTAGAGAAATATGCTTAGAGATTACATTGGTTTAAGAGAGGGAGAGGTGAAAGGGGGAGAAAAATAGAAGAAATCCTGGGAGCTGGAAGGCTCTACTAGACACTCCGACTGCATGCCGTGCCTGCCTTAGCCCTTTTCTTGCAACTCTCCCAACTGCAGGAGCAGCAGGGGTTCCCAGGCTGAAATTCCATTCCCAGGTAGCTCACAGAGCAGATCTGGTCACTGCTGGGATGTGTGGGCTGTGCCCACCTGCTCCCCCAGGCAGCCTCATTCCACACTGGCTCCCTCGGGATGACCGAAGCTGCTGTGGCCTGGGATAGAGGCAGCTGGGGAGGTCAGGGCAGCTTTCTGTGTTCTGTGAGAGCTTCTCAGTTGTCTGAAATCCTCAGCCTTCAAAGTAGAGCTGATCCCTACATAGAAATGTGAAACTGGTGTGAGTCAAATAAATCATTAATAGGCGAGCTGGGAAAGAATGGGCAGTAAAGAAGACAAAGGGTCCATCCCAACCCTTCTCAAAACGCCTGACTTCACATGTGCCCTCTACTTCCTTACTCCACTGCCTGCAACACACAAGA
This sequence comes from Aotus nancymaae, assembly GCF_030222135.1. Classification (NCBI taxonomy): domain Eukaryota; kingdom Metazoa; phylum Chordata; class Mammalia; order Primates; family Aotidae; genus Aotus; species Aotus nancymaae. The sequence continues at coordinate 47,862,451 of NW_026988450.1, forward strand.
TGCTTTTTGCTGCCCCAGGAAGGCTTCAGAAGCATTCCACAGAAGTGAGCACTCCCTGGTTCTGGAAACACTCTATTCTCTTGGCTTCCACGATGCCATCCTCTCTCCCACGCTTTCTTCTCCTTTTCTAGATGTTCCATCTCTCTCTCCTTTGTCTGCCATTTCTCCTCTACTTGACCTCTAAACGTCAGAGTTCCTTAGGGAATGGCTCTAAGTTCTGTCCTCTTTATGAACCTTCCCTCTCCCTAGATGACCTCATCCATTTCCAAGATTTGAAATATCACCTAATCCTAAATTTTTATCTTCAGCTCAGACTTTTCTGAGCTCTGGACCTATTTGTCCAATACCACGTATACACACATCTCCACTTGAATGTCTCTAAGATCTTTTGTAACTTAACATGTCCAAAACTCTTGATCTTAACACCCCAGTACATATTCTCCCAAATTGTCCCTTCATTCAGTGTTACTCTCTTAGTAAATCTCAGTGCTTCCCATCTGCTCAGTAGTTCAAGCATACCTGAGACCTGGAAGTCATCTTTGATTCATCTTCTTCCCTCACCATCCCCATCCAATTGATCACAAATCTCTCTCAATTTCTCCTCTACAATTTTTCTTTCATCTTCCCACTGTTACCATCCTAGCCCTAGCCTTCTCTTCTGATAGCCAGCTAGCTAATCACCCTGAGTCCTCCATATGAAAACCAGGAATCATTTAAAAACATAGTAAATGGGGTCATGTCACTATCCTACACAAAAACACGTCAATGGCTTCCCATTGCACTTATTAATAGTCAATGTGTCAGGCACTTTGCAGAGATTATCATGCATTACACACATGCCTTATCTTAGTCTTCACAGCCTTGTGATTACCATCCTATTTTACAGATAAGGAAACTGAGGCTTGGAGAAATTAAGTAATTTGCCCAAACTGACAACTAGAACAGTGTAGAGTTAAGATTCGAACTCAGTCAATCTGACTCCAAAACCTAAGTCTCTCAGTCACTGCTATCCCACCTTTCACTTAAGATGAAATCCAAATTCCCTAACATAACCTAAAAGACTCTGGCCTCCACCCTCTCTCTAGCACCATTCCCTTCTGCATCTCCATTGTTCAGTGTGTTCTAGCCATGCGGATCTTCTTTCAGTGACTCTAATACCCTAAGGGGTCATTAAAATGATGTTTACTGCAATTTCATTATAGCACAGGGAAATGGCTAGGATATGACATTGAATGCACTGAATGAAAATGCATAATTGCTTATATTATATTTGCCTGAATAGGAGGCAACTTTGACTATTATGCAGGCCCAAGTTATCCTGATTAAAATATTAAAACAATTGGGTTTTTTATGGGCAGGTAATGGAAAATTGGAATAAACTTTTAGCAATGGGGATGATTTTTTTTCTGATAAATCCCAGAAGAAAATGCTATTTTTAGTAGTCAAATTGCAGAAGAAAATGCTATTTTTTAGGAATATGTTAAACTGAAAAAGCTTATATTTCCACTTAAATTTAGGCAGTTCTTTTTTTTTTTTCAAGTGGGGTCTTGCTCTGTCACTCAAGCTGGATGTGGTGGCACAATCGCAGCCCAACTGCTGGGTTTAAGTGATCCTCTACCTCAGCCTTCCAAAACACTGCATTACAGATGTGAGCCACTGTGCCTGGCCTTAGGCAATTATTTTTGACAGAAGGTATGAAAACTAATACTGCATTATAAAGTCCTCATCAAATATCTTATACTTAAGCAAAGACCTTAAATCATAGTTTGTAGATTTGTTGCAGCTTTCATTCAAAATACTTTTTTATCACCTGTCACACAGGAAAACCCTAATATCTTTCTGCTAGCCTAAAGAAATAAGAAAAGAGTTCTCAAGTAACAAGGTAACAAAAAGAAAAAATAAGAAACACAACAGGACAGTGATTGTACTTTTAAATATTCGGGAGTTTGGAGCCCTAGATATTCTATATGGAGACCACTATGCTCATGCTTGTCTTTATTTTTCTTATATGTTAAAAACATTTATTTGTCAAAAAATTATTTTTAAAAATGGGAGGAGTGGAGTAAAACAAGGCTAAACTTCAGCTAACGCTGTACCACAATCACAGTTCAGACATAAAAAACCAAAACAACAACAACACTTGGTCCTAGCAATTTCAGAAGATTAACTTCAATGTTAGAGTCCAGAGCTAACAGAGCAGAGTAAAAGGGTGCTTGCCACTGTATAGTCATTTTGAAGGGAAAGGAGATGCTGCAGGTGGGCAGGGAAAAGGATTCAACTCCTAGGGAAACAAGATAAGAGGGGTTCCACTGCACAGGAAAAAGAGAGTATCTGCATAATCCTTACCTAAAGCTGCTCAGAGGCTGAGAATATAAGCAACAGAGTAAAAGGCTACAGAGACTAGTATCAGGATGAAAGAAAAGTCAACTTAGAAGAATAAAGTTAAGAAAGAAAACAGTTGGTCACAAATTCCTTTTGTGTACTGAAACATGAAGCAATGGAAACATCCTGGCAAAGGGAACCCTGGGGAGCAAGTTCTCATATGTGACCGCAGCCCGAGGGTTCAGTCTGCAATTATCTGACCTCCAGTTTTTAAAAGGCTGAGTACCAGGCTCGGTCCACATACTGCTCCCATTCATACTGGGCCATGTCATACAGAGAATTCCGTGTAGCTGCTGAAGCCTGAGATAACTCACTTTCTGACCCATAACCGTAGCCCTCTCCAACTATGGGGAGCATGGCAGTAGCATGATGCAGCGGACTCCTGTCCTTTCTACAATAGGAGGAAGTGGTGGCCGCAGAAGCAGCCATAGCAGCTGAAGTGGCAGCAGTGTCAGAGTTTGGCAATAGGTGTCTATCGTAGGGATCGACAGAAGTAGAGTTGAGGTGGCCGGTCACAGTTGTGCTTTGGACTTGAGGCAGATGGGACATGGCCTGCTCTGCCTAGTCGTATGCAGAAGCTGCTGCCACTGCTGCTACTACCTCTTAAGAGCAGATCCAGTATCGCTTATAGTAGTCGAATGCTCCATATGTATCACTGTAATACCTGGATTCCCAGTAGCCCATGGTGGAAGGCGTGCAAACTGCTCCATACTGTTCATTATACTGCTCAGTAAAGTCTGCCACACGATCTACTGGGCACTCTTTGGACCAGTGCCCTTCTTTCTTACACTAATAGCAGCCACTCTGGTCTCCCATCCCAGGGGCAGTCCGGAGCCAGCTTGTGGACAACTGCATATGCATTATTATGCCTTGAAACACTGTGTTGTCAAGGCCCCCGATGGTCTCCACTGCATCTGCTGACCGCTCCATGTGTACAAAGGCATAATGTTTCACGATGTCACATTCGATGACTGGGTCATACTCCTCAAACTTGGCTCGAAGCTCTTGGTTGGTACAAGTGGGACTGATGTTACCCACGTGTAACTTGGTTGAAGCTTTGCTCTTCTTGTTGCTGGCTTCCACATTGATGTTCACTGCATGAAGTTTGTAATGGTGCAGATTGCCTATGGCATCCTCAGCTTCCATCTTGTCTGTACAAAGCCGTAGTTCGTAATGATATCATACTCCAGCACCTTGCCATAATGCTTGAAAAGAGAGCGGATCTCCTGCTCTGTGGCCTCCCAGGGCAGGTTTTGGATGAATAGCTTCACCATTCCGGCAAGGCCTCCAGGCGGCGGCAGCGGAGGCAGCTCCTGCATCAGAGAGAACCCTACAAAGTAGTTTGTCGTGATAAAAGAGAAACTTCAGCCAAATTAAATTTAAAAGAGTTTCAGCAATTAACGATTCACAAATCCAGAGCCAGAGTAGGCTCACACACAGCCACTTGGTGGAAGGAGCCAGACACTCCAGCACAGCCATATGATGAAAGGAGATTTAGGGACAGAAAAAGGAAAGTGTGCAGAAAACAGAAGTGAGGTACAGAAACAGCCAGATTGGTTACAGCTCAGCGTTTGCCTTATTTGAACACCATTGAACAGTTGGCTACATGCGATTGGTCAAAACTCAGCGATTGACACGTGTAGGCTACGGTCTGTTTACACCTCCACTTGTTATAGTTCATGATGTACAGAGAAACCTTTTGGTCAAAATTAAAATATGTAAGGAGGCAGCTTTAGGCTAAACTTGATTTAACAGTCTTAATAAGATCCTGGTCCAAAGGTTAACGTTTCCATAGAAGCTACAGTTTTCAGTTTCAAGAATAGGTAAAAAGAGGGCAGCACCATGATCCATAAAATCTAGAGTGAGGCTGAGTTGGGGCTGTTTCTTGGTGACATTGTGATGGTTGAGCTAGTCTACAACAAATCTCTGAGAGCAGCACTTGGAAGGTTGGCTGACTTCACGGCATGGAAGGAGCGTGGCTGAGCTCCTGCGTGTGTTCAGGTAGGACATGCTTGCTCCGTAGTAGTTCTCATGGTCTGTGGACACCAGTGCTTCCAGATCCACTGCCTTCCAGGAATGCGACCACAACAGAGGAAGGCAGTCAGAAACTTGGAGACTGAGGCTGCACTCATCAGACAGCCAAGTCGTTTTGGCCACTGATGCAAAGATGAAATATTTAACTATCTTCTTACAATATAGAACAGTAATCTAGTTTAAAATGCATATACAAAATTGCATGTATTAAAAAATGTTATTTTTAAAAATTGCTTTTTCCCACTCACATTTCATGAAAACATTTTATTCAAGCTTTTTATAGACATGTTTCATGTCAGTGTCTTCCATCACCTCTAAAGAGATGTTCTCTACCAATTTTCCTGACCACCTCATCTTCATTTCCATTCAAACTATTTGCAACATAGTACTTTTTTCTTAAAAACAAAAAATATATTACAGGCTGGGTATGGTGGCTCACACCTACAATCCCAGCATTTTGGGAGGCTAAGGAGGGGGAATCCCTTGAGGCCAGGAGTTTGAGACCAGGCTGAAAAACATAGGGATAACCCCATCTCTACCAAAAAAAAAAAATTAGCCAGGCATGGTGGCATGTACCTGTAGTCCCAGCTACTCTAGAGGCTGAGGTGAGATGATTGCTTGAACCCAGGATTTGGCCATGATTGTGCCACTGCACTCCAGCCCAGGTGACAAAGCAAGATCCTATCTCAAAAGCAAACTAACAAACAAAATTTATTACAGAAAACTTCAAACACAAGTAGAAGTATATAGAAATCTCAACAACTATCAACTCATGGCCACTGCTTTGTTCATAGTCCTCCATGCCCTGCTTCCTGAATTGTTTTTAAGCATCCCAGACATCTTATCATTTCACCCAAAAATATTTCAGTATGTATCCCTAAGAGAAAGCTCTTTTTATAAAATATAACTGCAATAGCAGTATCATACCTAAAAATTAATAATTTCTTCACATCTAAACATTTAGTAAGTGTCCAGATTTCCCCAATTGTGCCATAAAGTTGTTTATGTCAGGATCCAGACTAGGTTGATACCTTGCATTTAATTGATACACTTTTAAATTATCTTTTAATCTATGAGTGTCCTCCTTCCTCTGGCTCTTTTTCCCTTGCATACAATTCATTTGTTGATCAGCCCTTTAGAGTTTCCCACATCTGGAATTTTGCTAAGTACATTCCTGTGATGTCTCATAAATGTTCCTCTGCTCCCCTTTAACTCCTGGGAACTAGTAGGTAGCTCTAGAGACTTTATCACATTCACATTCTGTCTGTTTTTTGGCAAGAATATTTCTTAGCACTTTCATCAAGAGGCTAATTGGTTGGTTGTTTTTCTTTTTGTGTTATTATAACCATTAATTATCACTACCTAGATTCACCATTTCAGAAAGGGCACAAAACGGTGATACTCTGATTCTATCATTTCTTCTTAATTTGTTAGCTAGAATACTTGCACTAGGAAAAGTGTTTCCTCATCAACTTTTGATTACCCTAAGGTGCAATCCTCAGGAAAGGCAAGATAAATGTGTGATTCCTTCTCTTTATAAGTTTTCAGAATAATGAGTTGGCTTTCTAACATCCATCAAGAGTGACCTAACGTCTGTGAATTACTTGGTTTTCTTTTTGTGGGGCATAGTGGGTCATGCTTGTAATCCCAACACTTTGGGAGGCCAAGGTGGGAGGATCACTTGAGCCTGGGAGTTTGAGGCTGCAGTGAGCTATGCTTACACCATTGCATTCCAGCCTGGGCAACAGACCAAGACCTTTTGTCCAAACAAAAACAAGGCTGGACGGGGTGGCTCACATCTGCAATCCCAGCACTTTGTGAGGTTGAAGTGGGCGGATCACTTGAGTCAAGAGTTTGAGACCAGTCTGGTCAACATGGTGAAACTCTGTCTCTACTAAAAATACAAAAATTAGCTGGGCATAGTGGCGTGCACCTGTAATCACAGCTATTCTATGACTGAGGCAGGAGAATTGCTTGAACTCAGGAGACAGATGCTGCAGTGAGCCAAGATCATGCCACTACACTCTAGCCTGGGCAACAGAGTAAGATTCTGTCTCAAACAAAAACAGAAACTTAGCTTTGTTTTATCTTATTTGTGATATGCTACTTTTTATTTTATATAGGCTTCTGGCCCTGGAATTTTTATTATAAGATACAACCAACCAGTTATAAACTATTAGGATAGTTGACCTTTTTTTCAGTGGATAATTGTATTTTACCAACAGATGTTGAATTTTTGAGATAGAATTCACATAGCATGCAACTTCCAAATTTAAAGTGTATGATCCAATTTTTTTGTATATTCAGATATATGTAAGCATCACCACAATCAGTTTTAAAACATTTTCATCACTTTGAAAATAAATCTCCATACCCTTTAACTACTACCTCCTTATCTACCCATCCCCTTCCCCAGGCCTAAGTAACCAATGGGCCTGGGGGGCCCATCTACTTTCTGTTCTATAGAGTTCCCTGTTCTGGATTTCATACAAATGGAATCATATACTATGTGGTCCTTTGTGACTAGCTTCTTTCACTTGGCATGACATTTTCAAGGGTTATCCATGTTGTAGCATGTATCAATGCTTCATTTCTTTCTACAGCCAAATAATATTCCACCGTATAAATATACAACATCTTGTTTATCCATTCATCAGTTGATGAACATTTGGGTTGTTTCCAGCTTTGGGTTATTATGAATAAAGTTGCTATAAACATTCGTGTACGTGTTTCTACATGAACATATGTTTTCATTTTGCTTAGGTATATACCTGGAGTAGAATATGGTAATACTATATTTAATCACTTGAGGAACTGCCAGATTTTTTTCAAAGCAGCTGCACCATTTTGCATTTCCACTAGCAGTGTATGAGAATTCTGATTTCTCCACATCCTCACCACCATTTGTGGTTATCTGACTTTTTGTTTCCAGACAACCTAGTAATTATGAAGTAGTATCTTACTGTACTTTTGATTTTTACTTCTATGATAATGCTAAGCATCTTTTCATGTGTTTATGGTTTCTTGTATAGCTTTTTTGGAGAAATGTCTATTCATATCCTTTGCCCATTTTTAATTGAATTATTTGTCTTTTTTATCGAGTTGTAGGATAGATAATTTTTCTAATTTGCCACATAGATATGTATTAATATAACCACTTATACTTTTTTAAATAATTTTTAAAAAAAACTTACTTTATAAATATAACCAGCACTTAAAATTGTGTAGTAGTAACCTCAGGAATGAATTATTGACTCCATATTAAGTTTTTCAGTAACTTTTAAATATTCCAGCAGATGACCTCAATAAATGTGAAGAACTAGCATTGGTTGAAGTTTTTTTCAAACTAATATGTCTTCCCTAAACAATATGTTGTTATTCAAAACAAAATAATTGAGAAGGAGCCTTCTACAGTATGATCAACTTTGTAAAGACTTGAACATATGGTGACTGTTTTCTGAGGAACATTTTTAGGAAAATCCTGTCTTTTACTGGATATATGTGGTATATTACATAATTTACAACTGTGTTTTAAAATAAAGCCCATGTAGCCCGCATTATTGGATGACATTAGTCCCTGTGCATTACTGCTGGGTTGTAGGAGATTGCAGTGTTAAATGACATCACACAGGAAGTGTTTAACACAGTCTACGACCTGCCTGTGAGAATATCCTTCTTCAACTTAGACTCCAGAGGAAATGAGTCTTTTCACTGAAAGGTGTTAAACATGTCCCTCCCATGGTTACAGTGCTCAAGAGAAAACTGACCAGGCAGAGAGATTACAGCCCCAAGGAGAGCCTAGGGGAATAGCCCACTGGAGGGAGCTTAGTGGTCAACCATTGCACTTAGCAAGGGAAACAGAGCTGACACATCACAGCGCTTCTGGTGAGGTCCATACATAACAAGGCAGCAGGTAGCTAGCAATTTTGTGGACTGCTGGAAGAAACAGATGCTGGAAAAAGGTTACCACTAGTTCTTTATGAGGAAGAACTAGGGTCTGGAGTCAGATGTCACTGTTCATTTTTTGTAGTTTGTTGCATATAATCTTGTAAGCAAACTCTAGTTCTTTTCACAATGGGCGGGTTGGTCATTCTCAACAATTTATTGTCTTCCTAAAGTTCTACATTTAAAAAGCTTTTTAGGTATAGATATATTAGGTAGACCACAATTAATTATTAAGTCAAGATTCTGCTTTTGCAGTGATTAATAATCTAACAGCAGCCTCCCTTACAAAATTGCTAATGCAGCCACAAGGATGTGTTACTCATAAAAAAAATTCTTTTTATTTATTTATTTATTTTGAGAGAGAAGGTCTTGCTCTGTTGCCCAGGCTGTAGTGCAGTGGCACGATCTCGGCTCACTGCAACCTTTGCCCCCAGGTTCAAAAGATTCTTGTGCCTCAGCCTCCCAAGTAGCACAGGCACATGCCACTATGCCTGGCTAATTTTTGTATTTTTAGTAGAGACAGGGTTTCGCCATGTTGGCCAGGCTGGTCTAGAACTCCTGGCCTCAAGTAATCTGCCTGCCTCAGCCTCCCAAAGTGCTGGAATTACAAGCATGAGCCACCATGCCCAGCTCAGAAAATATTTTTAATGAAAATATACCAAAACAGTGGCTTCAGTATATTTCAAATGGGGGTCTTATAATAAGAGTATTTATCACACTTTTTTCTATTTTTCTAATTGTACATAATGGGCATTTCAAAAAAATTAAAACTAATAAAAAGTAAAAAATCATTCCTAAATGATTCAGATTTGTTACAGTTCCTATAGTAGTGCTTTCCACCCTTGAAATATTGACCAAAATAGATTACTCCCAGTTCAAAACATTAGGTTATAGAAAAACATTAAGAATTTGCCTACACGACATGATATGCATTGAGGTTTTATAAAACTAAGCCCTTTTCCCCCCATCTGAGTTTAAGACCAACTGAGAGATAGACACCAGAGGCAGACAGTTGAAGATCAAAAACTTTATCTTGGCCAGGTGCTGTGGCTCATACCTGTAATCCCAGAACTTTGGGAGGCCAAGGCAGGTGGATAATGTGAGGTCAGGAGTTCAAGACCAGCCTGGCCAACATAGCAAAACCTTGTCTCTACTAAAAATACAAAACTTAGCCCCACATGGTGGCACACGCCTATAATCCCAGCTACTTGGGAGGCTGAGGCAGGAGAATTGCTTGATCCCAGGAGGCGGAGGTTGCAGTGGGCTGAGATGGTGCCACTGCACTCCAGCCTGAGCGACAGACAAAGTGAGACTCTGTCTCAAAAAGCAAAACAAAACAAAACAACAACAACAAAAAACTTTATCTTGATCACTGGTAAAGCTAGATTGGAGATCATGGTTTTAGATCTGTGACTTATATTTTGCCCCAAATTAAACTTATCTGCCTGGTCACAGGAAGAGTTGGAAAGCTACAGGCTTTCTTCACAGGGATGGAATGTGCCCCACTAACAACACTATGCATAGAACAGACCAAAGAACATACTCTCTGCAGGCAGCCGAGCTAACAGGAAAGTGGAGCCCATGAGGCTGAGCCACGCATGACCAGTTCTTATGCCCAAACACCAGAGGTCGGGGGAGCGGTAAAGAGAGTCCAGGAGGGCTAGGCATGATAGCTCACACCTGAAATCTCACCACTTTGGGAGACCGAGGCGGGCGGATCATGAAGTCAGGAGTTCAAGACCAGCCTGGCCAAGATGGTGAAACCCCGTCTCTACTAAAAATACAAAAACTACCCAGGTGTGATGGTGGGCGCCTATAATCCCAGTTATTCAGGAGGCTGAGGCAGGAGGATCACTTGAACCTGAGAGGCAGAGGTTGCAGTGAGCTGAGACTGCGCCACTGCACACCAGCCTGGTGACAGGGCGAGACTCTGTCTCAAAAAAAATAATAATAATAAATATACACACACACACACACACACACACACACACATATATATATATATATATAGAGAGAGAGAGAGAGAGAGAGAGAGAGAGAGAAGGAATGCTACTTTAAGAAAAGAAGTCCCTGTAATCCCAGCACTTTGGGAGGCCGAGGCGGGTGGATCACGAGGTCAGGAGATCGAGACCATCCTGGTCAACATGGTGAAACCCCGTCTCTACTAATACAAAAAATTAGCTGGGCACGGTGGCGCGTGCCTGTAATCCCAGCTACTCAGGAGGCTGAGGCAGGAGAATTGCCTGAACCCAGGAGGCGGAGATTGCGGTGAGCCGAGATCGCGCCATTGCGCTCCAGCCTGGGTATCAAGAGCGAAACTCCGCCTCAAAAAAAAAAAAAAAAAAAAAAAAAAAAGAAAAGAAGTCTTCCATACAGAATTATGAGACCAAGGGCCATGTGATCCTAAGGAATAGTTTTGACTGGTTGTGAGTTTTGTTTTGTTTTGTTTTGTTTTGTTTTGAGACAGAGTCTCACTCCATCCCCTAAGTTGGAGTGCAGTAGCATGGTCTCAGCTGACTGCAGCTTCCACCTCCCAGGTTCAAGCAATTCTTGTGCCTCAGCCTCCCAAATAGCTGAGATTACAGGCATGAGCTACCACACCCAGCCTGTTTTGACTATTTTTGAAACTAAATTGATAAAAAAAAATTTGGAGATCACATAAATGGCAAAAAAAAAAAAAAATCATTAAGCAGAGAAGACTGTTGTATTTTGAAAAACAAATAAGAGCCTTCTTTTTAAAATGTGCAATAATATTTTCACTTGATGTATGCTTCTTTCAAATTCCATAAATAAAAAAATAACTTGCAAATTAAAACAAAAATTAGAAATCCATTTTCATGTCTAACAGAATTCTCTCTCCTTCTCTAAACACTACTTAACCAGAAACAAAGAAATAAAATCTCTAAAAGAGGGTAGAGAAGCTGTTGTTTGTTTTTTAAACGTTAATCCAGTGTGTAAAGCTGGTAAGGAAAGCCCATCCTCTTAGCTGGAGTTGCATAATCTTCAAAGAAGAGTCCCTGGAGAGTCATAACCAGAAATGTTGATTCAACACACATACTTGCTGTGCAAGACTCCTGGCCTTCATCCAGACTCCTTGGGACAAGGTGTCCACATGTGCCTGAATGCCGCCAAGGAGATGCCAGGTAAGAAGATTTTCACATAGGTATTTCAGTGCACAAACCTCTTGCATCACATTTGCCCACTCAGGCATTAAACTAACTCCCTTTCCACACTACAATGTGACTGAACCTGAAGAAAATAATCTTCCACACCAGGCACAAATGAATATTTCTACTTAGGAGCAATCAGAAGTCCAGGAGTGAGAACAGAGTTCTCCAAGACAATTGCCTCTGGCAGCCACAGGCTGAGATACTGGGGGTCTCTCTTCACTGAGAGACTTTGAGACCCTTAAGCCTCTTTCAGCCTCTATTTCCTTATCTCAAAAATACAGAGGCTGGATTTATCTGGTGGGAACTGCTTTGAGATTCTATGATTCTTCAGTTTCTTTCTATCCAAACATTCTTATGGTAATCCAATAAATTAAGGTGAAATTTATTTCAGTGATCAGTTAAAGCCAATTAAAAAAAAAAAAACTAACCCCAGACTTTATCACTATGCAATATGTCCATGTAACAAATCTACACTTGTACTCCCTAAGTCTGTAAAAATAAAAAATATATTCTTTTAAATTAAAAAAAAAAAAAAAAAAAAAACCTAGCCAGGCGCGGTGGCTCACACCTGTAACATCAACACTTAGGTAGACTGAGGCAGGCAGATCCCTAGAGCTCAGGAGTTTGATACCAGCCTAGGCAACATGGCGATACCTCATCTCTACAAAAAATACAAAAATTAGCCAGGTGTGGTGGCACGTGCTTGTATAGTCCCTGTATAGTCCCAGCTACTCCAGAGGCTAAGGTGGGAGGACCGCTTGAGCCTAGGAGGTTGAGGCTGCAATGAGTCGTGATTGTGCCATTGCCCTCCAGCTTGGGCAACAGAGCAAGACCCTGTCTAAAACAAACAAACAAAAAAAAACCCACGAAAAACCTGTAAGCTGGGCTTGTGTGCAAGTGCATGCCTACACACACACACACACACACACACACTCACACACACACACTCCACTCTTAAAATAAAGGGCTTGAAATTATTTCAGTTGTTTGTTCACACAGGCCCAAATTGCTCAACACTGGGTTTCATATTGCCGCTATTGACATGTTAATTGTACCGGATTGTTTTCCATCCTCTCAACTGTCCTTGTCTCTCTTTAAGCAGAATGGATTTCTAAACATGGGTCCTCAAAACAGGATAGTGGAGCCAGCCCCATGTGCTTGGGGGCATGTAAGAGCTAAACATGCTGGTACCCTGAATATGCGCCTGAAAGATGGATATGACACAAGGACAATAAACAGTGGTTGACTGAAGGAAAAATTCCTGAAAAATTGAAGACAAATACATCTTTCACTAAACAGAATCAAATTTTATGTGTTGTAGGACAAGTCTATTTAGGACTACATTTAAAAAATGTAAATGTTAAAAGAACCCTGGATTTAGGTCCAAATTCATTTCTGCCACTTACTGTGCAACTTGGGCAAGATCCGTAAGCACTCTCTGAGTTTTGGTTTCTCCTCTAAAAGTGCAGATTAGACACCCACCTCAAAGGAAAGGGTGGCTGTGATGGTTAATACTGAGTGTCAACTGGATTGGATTGAAGGATACAAAGTATTGATCCCGGGTGTGTCTGTGAGGGTGTTGCCAAAGGAGATAAACATTTGAGTCAGTGGACTGGGAAAGGCAGATCCACCCTTAATCTGGGTGGGCACCATCTAATCAGCTGCCAGCAAGGCTAGAATATAAAAAAAGAGATGGGCCTAATTCCTCGGTCTACATCTTTCTCCCATGCTGGATACTTCCTGCCCGCGAACGTTAGACTCCAAGTTCTTCAGTTTTAGAACTCGGACTGGATCTCCTTGCTCCCCAGCTTGCAGACAGCCTATTGTGGGACCTTGTGGTCATGTGAGTTAATACTTAATAAACTCTTGTGTGCGTATATATATATATATATATATATATATATAGAGAGAGAGAGAGAGAGAGAGACAGAGAGACAGAGAGAGAGAGTTCTGTCCTCTAGAGAACCCTAATACAGTGGTTTTAAAAATTGAATAAGAAACTGTAAAGGTGCCTAGTATAGTACAGTCAAAAGTTTTTATTTGGATATTAAAATAATTATGTTATCATTTGAGAAATCTTTTTGAAATGCAAATAATAATTAATGCTGATTGATTGATGTGTGTGTGTCTGTGTGTCTATCTATGTGTGATTTTTTAAATCAAGTCTTATAAAAATTTTCCCCAGATAGCATGTATTCATCATTCTGTTACACAGGGTGCCCACCACTCAGAGAAAATATCCATCCTCCGCCTCTCCACACACATCGAGTTCTTATCCAAGAGCAGTTCCTCCCTTCCTTTTTGCAGCAACATGGTTATCTCATATTTCCTTTTCTAGTGACTGATATCATTTTACCCATTTATTTTAGGATAGCTTTTTCAGAAACATAATGTCTTACATAAATCTATGATCTAACAGCCATCTAATTGACCAGGGCTCTGAGCAAATGGCGGATGTACCAGCATAGCCTTTTCAAAGAAAGGCAGAAGAAAATTCCTCCTGTTTCAAAGACCTACAAAGCGGTAGGAGATTCACCAATTTCTGCTGGAAAAGCTACAAGGAGCCTTTATTCACTGTCTCAAATGCATTTTTTTTTTCCTGCTGTGCCATAAGCCTGCAAAAGCTAAAGAAAGCAAGTGTCCTCAAAAGAAAGGGAGTGTTAAAACCCCCTGTTTTAAAAAATACAGAAACTTGCCAGGCACGGTGGCTCACGCCTTAATCCCAGCACTTTGGGAGGCCAAGGTGGGTGCATCACTTGAGGTCAGGAGTTTGAGACCAGCTTGGCCAACACAGTGAAACCCCATCTCTACTAAAAATACAAAAATTAGCCAGGCATGGTGGTGGACACCTGTAATCCCAGCTACTCAAGAGGCTGAAACAGAAGAATTACTTGAACCCAGGAGGCAGAGGTTGCAGTGAGCTGAGATCGTGCCACTGCACTCCAGCCTGGGTAAATTCAGCTTCCAGCGTAGTGCTGGACATGCAGTGAAGGATGAAGAAAGCTTAGGAAGGAAAACGGAACAAGCACTTATCTACAGTCTTCACAACTGAGACTTAGTTTCTCTTCCTGCAATATAAATATAATTGCCCTCCTTGTCTCCACTGGTTATTGAAAGGACCACATGACCATGAGTGGCAGCAATTCATTACCTAAAGTTATTATTATTATTGTTATCCATCATGCATTCAACAAATACTGAGATCACTGTTCTCGGCTCTGGGGATATAGCATTAAATCATCAGACTGAGATGCCTGCCCCTCGTGCAGCTTCCTAAGTAATTGTAAGACATTTTTAGTTTGGGATTAGTTCTTAGTAGGAAATAAAGAGAGCAATGTAATTTTTTAAAAATAAAAATAAACAGAGTGGAGGTGGGAGTAGTTCTACTTTAGTCAGTCCTTTCTGATGGGGATTTGGGAGCTGAGTCCTGAGCAATGGGAAAGAGCCAGTCATGAACAATTTGGAGGAGGAGCGTTCTGTTCTGAGAAGGTCATCTGCAATTCTTCATGCAGGTCCTGTGTTGGGCGTGATGTTGATGTGTCAGTGGACTAGAAAGACAGCCCGTGATCTTGGAGCACAGTGAGCAAGGGAGAGGGACAGAGGATGAAGTAAAAAAACAGATGGAAATCAGTGCATCTAGGTCATGGTAAGGATTATTCCAGAAATCTTGCTGAAATGCACATGCTCCTGTTTAATTGCCTTGACACACAATAGGCATTTAATAAATATTTAGATTCATTGATTTCCTATAGACATGATGTCTTAGATAAATCTGTGATCTAAGAGCCATCTAATTGACCAGGGCTCTAAGCAAATGGTGGATGTACCAGCATAGCCTTTTTAAAGAGGACAGGAAAGCAGGTTGCATTCCAGGGAGCAGAATCCAGAGGGGGGCTTCTCATCTCTAATGGATTGAATGTTGGTGATCCCAAAAAAATCGTATCTTTAAATTCTGACCCCCAATTTGATGATGGTATTTGGAGGTTAGCTTTTGGTCATGAGGGTGCACCCCTTAGGAATGAGATTAGTACACTTTTAAAAGAAACCCCAGAGAGCTCATTTGCCCTGTTTGTCATGTGAGGACATGGCAAGGACCAGGAAGATGGCCCTCATCAGACACTGGATCCGCCAGCCTCTTAATCTCAAAAGCCCAGCCTCCAGAACCATGAGAAAATAAATATCTGTTGTTCATAAGCTATCCAATCTATGGTATTCTGTTATAGCAATCCAAACAAGCTAAGACATCATCCGTCTTGGAAGAAACCTCTCCTATTCCACTGTAAATTGCAGATCCC
Source organism: Aotus nancymaae (assembly GCF_030222135.1). Lineage (NCBI taxonomy): Eukaryota > Metazoa > Chordata > Mammalia > Primates > Aotidae > Aotus > Aotus nancymaae. The sequence continues at coordinate 47,878,277 of NW_026988450.1, forward strand.
ACCAACACCCTGCCAAACACTAAGAACTGAGCTTAAGGTTAGTGTCATGTCTTCTGGGTCCCAAGACTTCAAAACCATCTCTGGGGAGTGTGGGAGGGAAAAAACCAACAGCTCAAGACCATTCTGCACTCCTTTCTAGCAATGTAACCTTGAGCAAGTGAATTACCTAGTAACAATAAAGTTAAATGTTTATGTAGTACTTTCTATGGGGCAGACATTGTTCTAAAGACCTTACATGTATTATCTCATTTAATCTTCAAGAGGGGATAATAATAGTGCCTACCTCATAGGCTGGGATGTGAGTTGCAAATCAATATACAATCAACGTTTGTTCCCTCCCCCTTTTGCTGTGAAGACTAAAATGTCCGCCTTCAAAAGCAATAGAAGAGATAATGTATATGAAGTGCTTGCTCCATAGTGGGTGCCCAACATACTGTAGCTATAATAATAGTGATGTTATCATGTCTCCCTTAGTGAAGCCAAGCCCTAGTTTGACCCCTGGAGGGTCAAAGCCCTGCTGAGTGACTTGCAAAAGCCAGGCATTTGGGGTATATTTTGCTGCTGACTTGTCCTAGAGACTGATTAAGAGCCTGGAGCATAACAGATGCTTAACAAATATTCTTCCTCTCTGCTGAGATCCAGAGCTACATGAAAAGGTATCTGTCCTATCTCAGAGAAGACAACTTGGTATTACCTGTAGAAAAGAAGGTCAGGTGTGGTGGCTCATCCCTGTAATCTCAGCACTTTGGGAGGCCCAGGCAAGAGGACTGCTTGAGCCTGGGAGTTTGAGATCAGCCTGAGCAACACAGCAAGACCCCGACTCTACAAAAAATAAAAAAATTAGTCTTTTTAATGAAAAAAATTTTTTAAATAAGAAAATTAGGTGGTGGCATGAACCTGTGGTCTCAGCTACTCAGAAGGTTGAGGCAGGAGGATCACTTGAGCCTAGGAGGTCAAGGCTGCAGTGAGTCATGATCATACCACTATATTCTAGCCTAGGCAACAGAGCAAGACCCTGTCTCAAAAAGACAACCTAAACCTTTGTTTAAGGTGGAACTCTCCAATGTTCAAATTCATGCCTCAGCAGAGAAGCTGACAGTCAGAACATGAGGAGGGTTCCTGGCACCTCTGTCAGCCACGTCAGGACTGGCTTGAGAGTAAGAGGCAATAGCAGTGTCACGGCCAAGCAGAAGAAAGGGTTAGGGGAACTGGTTAGGGGAACTGGCTCAGGGAGGTGGCCTCAAAACAGTGAGAATAAGTCCCGGTAATGAGGCAAGGAAGTAGAGAGCATTTATAAGCCAAGATTTCACAAGCAAGAGCTGCCTGTGTATCAGTTTATGAACCCTATATTCTCCCATACATATGGTACCATATCCAACAGGCCCCAGGGGATAAGAGTTGAAGGACCCCTCATATGCCTCCCTTACCACAACCTGCCACAGGATCTCACCTTGGAAGAAGGACCTTTTGAAGCTAGTTTCTATCTCCAAAGACCTCTGTGAAATGCCAAGGTCTGACTTGAGAGAGGTAACACATCTATCCATTAGCACCTACCCGTAGATGGGTGTGTCGTCTTAGTAGATAAGCCAGCTCTCGTGTTAGGAAACTAAGAATAGAGTTCAAAGATAGGACACAGATCAGAAAATGGTTGTCAGTTCTAAAACGGGCCAACAACTAACAATAAATCTGAGGTTTAAAAAAAAATCAGAACAATGGTTGCCTGGGGGGGGGTTGACTTGCAAGGTACATGAAGGAACTCTCAGGGGAGGGGGAAATTCTATGTTGTGATAGGGAGTAAGTTACATGGGTGATGTCTCCATTTGTCAAACTTGGACAGCTAAGAGCCCAAGAGCTGAATATTTCAATGTATGTAAATTTTACCTTAAATAACTCTAAGAAAAATAATAATGCAATGGGAGATTGGAGGTGTAGATAATATAGAGATGGCAGAATGTGATGGGTACATGAGAGTTCATTATACTATTAGATTACTGTGTATATGTTTAGAATTTTCCCTTAAAAATATTAAGAAAAGCCTTTGTCAGACGGAGCAGCGGAAGGTAGGACTAGGGACCAGGAAGGAGGTTTGTGGGATGCGGGCCCACACAGTCAAAGGGCTGCACAGAGAATATATGAAAATGTCGGGGGGAGGGAGGAAGGAGCTTTTTGTCCCCTGCACATTTTTTGTCAAGTTTCATCCCACATGTTACATATTCTTTTGTCTTATGAATCTGATATTTTCCCATTTCATTTTCTAACTTCATAAAAGAAAGCTAATACTTTCATGTGTTTGCACAGGCCACTGTATTAATAGTTACAAGCTTCCTAAGAGGAGGGGAACTAGAAGGTTACAACGCGGTTTATATGTGTCCCAGGCCAGCCCTGCTCATACCAAATGAGAGAACTTCAGAGGAGAGGGACCCACAAACCCAAACTAAAATTGCTTAAGAAACTTCCACATGTAGATGGTTGTATTCCCAGAAATGATTCTCATCACACACAAAAATTGGGGGCTGGGGTAGGTTAGTGAATAGCCTTCATGTGTAGATAGATTTCTCCACCAGGGGATAGAGTTGACAGAACGAGGCCTGCAAACTCATGGAAATTAGCAGTAATGAGACATAAACAGTCAAACCTCAAAATAACATCTCTGGCCTTTAAAATCAACACAGCTCTCCTGTCAGCCTGCACCTGGCCCGTCCGGCTGTGTCTGGGAGCCAGTGGGGTTTTAGGCCCCTTTTAACAGCTGCCAAGAGCACATTACTCATGGCCGGGATGTTGGCCTTTTATGTTGCCACAAGTGGCCCAGCCGTTGTTTGGACCTGGCGGAGTCCATTGTAGATTTTTCTCAGAGCTGGGGCTTTGTTCTTTGATTTTTCCAGAAGCTCCAGTTTGTCCAAATGATACCCGTGTGCAGTGAGCAAGCCCCGCATGCTCCTGTGCTGGCCTGCAGCCATGCTCACTGCCTGGCAGCATCCTGCAGCCCCTGCAGGGTGAGAGGCTGAAGTTAGAACAGCAGAGGGTTACAGCCTCACCCTGAGAAACTGTTTAACCTGCCTTGTCAGGATCCAGGTTCTTAACACAGTGCAAAGAGCTGGGAGGTGAGAGATTAACACAAAAACTGCTTATTACAGGCATAACTGTGAAACTGCAAAAACCAAACAAACAAAAAAAAAAGCCTATTTATAATACCTGTGTTTGAAATACACCCTTGAAATAAGTTGGTTAGTTGGTTGGATGAGTGGTTGGATGGGGTATCAAGTTAAAAGAGTCCTTAGATCTGTTTAGTTGATAAGATCTTTTCCAGGCCAGGCTTGATGGCTCATGCCTGTAATCTCAGCACTTTGGGAGGCCATGGCAGGCAGATCACAAGGTCAGGAGTTCAAGACCAGCCTGGCCAACATGGTGAAACCCCATCTCTACTAAAAATACAAAAATTAGTGGGGCGTGGTGGTGGGCGTCTGTAGTCCAGGCTACTTGGGAGGCTGAAGTTGGAGAATCGCTTTAACTGGGGTGGCAGAGGTTGCACTGATCCAAGACCTCACCACTACACTCCAGCCTGAGTAACAGAGTGAGACTCCATTTCAAAAAAGAAAAAAATCTTTTCTGGATTTCTAAGCTGCAGATCAGCCTGGTGCAATTGGATTTGGGGTAAAATCCTGGTGGAGGTCATCAGTATCTGGTAATGATATGCTCACCATATTTTAGTGTAATTATTTGTCTACTGTCTTTTTCTCCTTCTAGACTTTAAGTTCTTCAAGGGGAGGAGTTGTGTCTATCTTATTCACTGCTCTATCTTCAGGGTCTGGCCCAGAGAAAGCCTTCAAAAAAAACTCCACTGCATGCATGAATATGTTGAATCTTGAGAGCTTGTCTGGAGGTTCTAGCAGGGGAGCACAGCTACTCTATACCCTTGGCCGAAGACTGGTCCTCCTCTATCAGAGATGGTTGTCCACTTTGACTGAGCGCACAGCTTCGGGAGGGACACACATGCAGCAGTGAGGGAGGAAGGGGACACTCGCCTAGCCAGATCAGCCAAATCAACCCTGGCGATCAATGAGGTGACAGATGTCACAGCCAGATCACTTTCACACGTGAATATGTTGAATCTTAATGTTCAGGTTGTTACAGCCTATGATGGCCTGGAGGCATTTCATACTATACTAGGTCCCTTGTGGCAAACTTTGTTAGCTGGATATCCACAGCCATTTCTTTTTCTTTCTTTTCTTTATTTTGAAACAGAGTCTCACTCTATTGCCCAGGTTGGAGTGCAGGAGCATGATCTTGGCTCACTACAACCCCTGCCTCCCAAGTTCAAGTAATTCTCTTGCCTTGGCCTCTCAAGCAGCTGGGACTACAGGTGTGCACCACCAAGCCTGGTTAATTTTTTGTATTTTTAGTAGAGAGGGAGTTTTGCCATCTTGGCCAGGCTGGTCTCGAACACCTAGCCTCAAGTGGTCCACCTGCCTCAGCCTCCCAAAGTGCTGGGATTACAAGCATAAGCCACCATGCCTGGCCTATCCACAGCCATTTCTAATCTCCTTTCTCCTTCCCACGACAGAGGTTGGAAAGTGCCCTTGCAGCTAGGGGTAGCCAGTTCTGGCCAATAAGCCGTAAGAGGGAAACTGCTGGTGTATTTCTGGGAGAGATATTTTGTTTTCTGATTAAAAAAAAAAAAAACTCAGATAAAATCACTTTCTGGCATTGCCCTTTCTTCCTTCTTTTTGTTATGAATGTGGACAGTAAAGCTAGACACCGTGACAGTCATCTTACAACCAGTAGTGACAAGCATGAAGAGGAAAATGCAACACCTAAGGATTGTGGAGGAGAAACAAAAATAATCTGGGTTTTTGGGTTTCATGAAGTCACTGAACCATCTTTAGAACCACCTACCTCCAGCCTTCTTATTAAGTGAGATAACGGGAATATCTGTAATGTTTGAGTCACAATTAGTCTCATTCTATTCTCTATTACCTGCATTCAAATATTTCATAACTGGGACTTTTCTTACTTCCACATTAGATACATGAATAGCGATGGTGTTTTATTCAACTTGTTATTCCTAGTACATAGTAAGAGCTCAAATATTATTAAGTTAATGAACAAACAAAACAGGAAACAAATAAAAAGGGATTCAGAAGTTTATTTATTGTTCTACTATTATATACATGACACTGCTAATTGTGGAGTGAGGGCTGTTCTTAGACTTTATTATTTGCTTGAATATTTAGAACTATAGTATTTATAAGGCATTGGTTACAAACTATTGTAATTCTTGGTTCTTGTCCTTTGATTTATACAAATTATGATTTGTCAAAGTGCATGCTGTTTGTTTATTTTCTTAATGCACACATATTCATTCTTGAAGCTTAAAGAAAAGTAACTTCCCCTATTTCCTCTATTATGTTTATTAGTAAAACCCTTTCTATGAAATATGGAAACTATTTTTCTTCTTTGAAATTAGTTAAAATTGATTCCACTGAGGATTGTCAAACCCTGGCTGTTTGCTGACATCATTTCATATAGAGCACTAGGGAATATACCATCTATGGGGTTTCAAAATGTTTGATGTTTGAAACTTTTAAATTAAAAAGAAATGTGGAGCCTTGATCAAATGGAAAGATTTTAAATATATCTAATGCAAATTGTAATGAAGCGAAATGTATACTCGCTTACAGTCAATGACCCATGTTATAAGAAGCTCTGAAATAACAAAATGAACAGTAATAATGCAAATATTATGTTAATAAGTCTGGGGATTGAGTTTGTGGGAATTATAATGAAGTTTCTCTTTTCCTTCCATGCCGTTCTTCATCAGAGCTCCAGTGAAACAAGAGTAATACAATTTCCATCAACAGGTGGCAACACTTGTATTGTTTGCTTTTTAGAGTAGGCCTTGATTGCATTTCAGAACAAACGCATTAATAGTTGGCAAAGATGAATATGATATTTTTTAAAGCACCCAAATCCAGAAATAACATCCTCATGCAAACATAAAATGAAAACTGTGACAGAAGAAATCATGAAAACAACAAACCTAAACCCTAGCACTGCTTGTGAACATGGCCTGAGAAACCCCAGGGGTATTTCCTTAAGCACAGATAGATGGAGTCACCCTAGGCTAGAACAGCCCAGAAGCCCACAGTAGAAGAGTGAATGGTCACACAACCAGAGATACAAATAAGATGGAATACTCCTTAGCCATTAAAAGTGTTGAAGTCTGGGGTACCCCCCAAGTCATGGAAATGTGCATATGGAATAAAGTGAAGTGAAAAAGCAGAACCTAAAACTGTGTGTACATACAGATTTCAGTTTTGCAAAAACATGTGCATGTGTGTGTATGTGTGTGTGGTGTTGACAATGATGGGAGAGAATTTGGAATCATGTCAATGGTTTTGTGTTGAGCCAGCCAGTCCTTTTTATTTTTTTTCTCCCTGTGGAATTTGTTTAGATTCAAGATATTGAAGAAAAGAAAAGAAAAACCATAGCACTAAAACCAGCCATTATATCCTGAAATAGTTGTCAGGTCTTCTTGAGCTCATGGAGGTTTGGAGGCTCAAGAGAGTCCATTTGAAGAAAGCAGGGAAGCATGAAGACAAAGATTCAGTTTTTCCCCTTGAAAACTTTGCTGTTCTCCATCCTTGGCAGGCCTCTGCCTTCTTGTTTCTTCAGATTGCAGTTTAGACAGCAAGGAGAACCTTGTCTGTTTAATAAGTTTGTGAACAAAGGCTGATTGCTTCTCTTGTCAATAAATAAACATTATCTGCTTCTGTTTCTCTGCTAAATTGAGTTTTTGCTTATCCTAACTGGTTATATAAAGGCTTTATGTACACAGGAAAAAGAAATGACAAGGTTGTATAAGCAGGCAGCCTCGAGTAGAGTTGTGAAGTCAGTACAGTTTATTTCTATGGGATCCTTGCTGCTGCTTTATGCGTACTTTCCCTCTTTCAAAGGCCCAGATGGCTCCTGAAGCCACTGTTTTCATCTTGCATCAACCTCGTAAGGAACCAATGGATTTCTTCTCAGGATTCTTTAAATCAAAACAATAGAGGCACTAGCCCAAGGAATGATCACTACAGATTGAATTTTGGGCATGGAAGTGGGTTTACGTTTGGGAATGACAATCGTTCATACCACATAGGCAGCAGTCCTTGTAAAAAGCCAGAACTGAGGAACAAACCTGAGGCGCAGTTTAATTTACTGGCTCGTGATCAAACAACTAAAAGGAGGTAAATTCAGTATTAGAAGCTAGGTCTGTGGAAAGCAGAAGGTGCAATGAAAGGCTGTGAGTGTTCAGAGGAATGAGGATGAACCTCTTTTTCTCTTCCCATAGGGGAGTGGAGCCTGGACACTGTGCCCATAAAATGCCTCAGGACTGTTGCTGGTGTAAGGCATAGTATGGTACCAACAAGAAGGAAGAGGACAATTTCCTCTGATTTTGAAACGATGAGGGACAAAGGAGAAAAGGATTGTAGAGGAGAAATGAAAATAAACTACTCACACCAATGATTCAAAGCTAGGTTTCCTCTGAAATGTGGTCCTGTAATGAGAATGACGTTAACGTCCAAAACTTTCTCTAGAGTAGCCACAAGAAAGTTAGATTGACCGGACAGAGTGAGGCTTTGGGGCCCATCTGCTCCCAAAGTCACTCATCAGACTTAATGCTACTTCTCTCTACGCACAGGGCTGCCATTGCTCTCCTGAAAACCCATAAGAAATTTTTTATCCTTTCGTTGGTTCAATAACTCTGATTCTCCTGCCTGGCTTATTGATAGTGGTTGCTTACCTTTCAAGTAAAGACTACAAAATAAGGGATCCAGACTTGTGGCATCACAAGGCAGGAAAAGACAATTACTGGAAATCTAAAGAGAGATCCGTGACTATTCTGCAACAAGTTCCTTAGCTCTCCCAAGATCGGGGAGCAGATTGGGAGCAGAACTGGAGAGAAACTGTTTTCTGTGCTGTATTTCTCACTCACTTGTTTACCTGAGGGACTCAGGTTTTGAGGTAATAGGGATGCCAAATCTTTAGCACTTTATGGTATAGAAGGCACCCCCAGAGGTTTCAATGTCAAGAATAAAAACTCATTCAAACCCCTCTAATTTTAAAGATTTTTTCAGCCCCCTTTTCCATCTGACATTTGTATTGTTGTTGGCCCAAACACCACTTTTTGATTGCCCTTGCTGCTTGCTGTGAATGCAATCTCTGAAGCACTCTGTTTAATCTTTGAATCAGCTCGGGAAGATGGAATTACCATCCCTGGAAAACTGCAGTTTAGTTTCAAGGAACCCGCTGCAGCTGCAACAATAAGATGGAAATGTGGTTTGGAGGAGGCAAGGATTAAAGGTATGGGATTAAGAAAGTCTTGTTTGCCCTAGTGAGTTGAATGATCACATAAATCACAGGCTAAACTTGGCTCCGCTCAGCTCATATTAAAGTATGTAGCATCAGAGCCTCCCCATAATCAGGATTTGTCATCTTGAGTATCAGGATGGAAGATGCAGATGCCAAAGAGGGGCCAGGGGGAGAAGAGAGGATGAGAAGGAAGTGAATAATTTTGGAGACAGTGACTACTATTTTGATAGGAACCAGAATGTCTGCACTATTTCAAGAACCACATATAAGGACAAGAGCTGTTGGAAATTTGCCTTCCAACTTCAAAATGTGCCTGACCATTAGAACGCTGATAAGGTTTGGGGGAGAGCAGCTGGAATTCTGCAGGCTGCTTGGGTTTCCTTTCTTGATATTTATTCCTAGATCACATTTGCAGCTGCTTTTATCTGCTCTTTAGAAGTTCTTGTATTTGGGGAATCATTCATTGTGAAATAAAAACCTATTCGTTGACCTGGAAAGGTAATTTATTAGTCAGCTACAGAACAGTTGTCTATTAATGTAAACATATGGAATATGGAACTTTCCATTCTACCCAAGATGCCACTTATGGAGACTCAAGTTTATCATACCCCATGATGCCCCCATATTAGTGCCCTGGGCTAAGACACTGAAAATAATACTGTCTTCAAGAGAAAGTAAAACGATACACACACACACACACACACACACACACACACACACACACACATCTATAATGCAGTAATATGGATGGGGAAATGGGAAGAGGTTTTTGTATAAGAACCAAAGTCCTAAAAGAATAACCAGCAAAGAAAAGACAACATGCAAATACAGTTGTAAAATTAAGGCCATTGAGAAATAAGGCATAGCCAGATCCTCTCAAAATGGGGCCAAAGCACATTGGGATTTGGGGCAACAAAAGAGGAAGTTTAGGCAGGGTAGTGGTGAAACCATAAGGAAACTGACTCCAGGATAGCTACGGCATGGTATGTTAGGACACAGCAAGCTTAGGCACTATGGTACCAGCTGGTCCAAAATCAGTAGGCAAGGCAACATACTGAGAGGTTCCAGGCAGCAGTGGTGGGTGGTTGTGTGGGCATCAGTCAGAACTGCAGGGACATGGGGCCAGAATGCAGACTAGGCTGTGTAGGGCCACAGCCAAGCAAAGTGAAGTTCATAGTGTGTCCCAGCTCTATGCAGAGCCAGGAGTTCTAGGCAGGGTAACCAAGTGGGTATCAAGCTGGAATCAAGACATCTGGATGGGTGCAGTTCTGACAGAATGAGGGTGATACTTCCACTTTAGGGCTGCATTAGGCCTGTTGCTTAATCTCTGAATATGAGATCATGCTGGCAATCCAAATTTATTTCAAATCACACTGGAGGGCAGGGCTGAGACTATCTGTCTTGGTCAGAATTGGACCATGTGTTGGCCCTATAGTGTTAATTGTCTGCCCAACTGTTCTTCCTTTGGGAATAATGTCTCTGTAATTCAGTGTGGTTTGGGCATTGCGCCCCCAGTACACAAGGGTGGGAATGTGTCTCAGGTCTGACCAATCAGATTCCTTTATTCACCAACCCACAGTGATTTATCCAGAGATCAGCATATGGCACAAGCTGAGCTAATTCTCCTGTGGAAGTTCTCCTCCTCCTACTGGCATTTATTGAGTGCTTACCATGTGCTGGGAACTGTTTAAATGCTTCAGATGCACTATCTCATTTAATTATCATATAACTTGATAAGGTAATGCTATTATTATTACTCCTATACAGATAAAGAAACTGAAGCAAAGATAGAATAACTTGTCTAAGATCATACAACTAGGTGGTGGAGATAGACTGTGTACCTAGGTAGTCTTATCCCAGAACTTATGCTAGTAACATGCAAGGAAAGACATACTTTCCTGCTCTAGGGTTATAAACTATAAGGATAACATAAGCTGGAACTATATAAGTGGCCACCTTCCCAGGCCACAGAGTGGGAGCTGTCTGCAGTAGAGGAGAATCAGTTCATATGTATGAAAAGAAGGAAAGAGACCCTCATGACATGGTTTGAGTACCTGGATCTAGGTGTGCCTGAAGCTATTCAACTCATGGACTTCTTAGTTACATGGACCACTAAACTCCCTTTATTGCTTAAACTAGCTAGAGGGGTTTTTGTCACTTGCAAACAGGAGTCCTGACTAATACAGGCTTGTCTGTAGGGTACTTCAGTATGCAGCAGGGAGCCTGAGAAGATGAGAACAGAAGAAATGAGTCAGAATGTGTTAAACCCAGGTTGGCATCCTACGACATGCATGCCATTATGGTGGCATTTCACAGCTCCAGTTGTCTTTACCTTACTATTATGCCCCGCTTCAGTTGATGGTCTATAAACCAACTGTTCCTGCACAGACACAGTCCACTGGCCCCCAGAGAGCAACGCAGGGCTATCACCTCACCAGGAGAAAATGTTTGCTCTGCCTTATCAATGCCTGGATTTATATAGCACACTGCAAATAACCTGTAGAATGCTGGTTGAACACAAAAAGGCCACATCCAAGAAACTGAAAAAAGAATACGATTGCAAAGTCTGTGCTTTGAAATATACCTACATATCTCCTTTAAAATTAAGGTTGGGGAATTTGGTGATTGGATGGTTAGTTAGTCCCTCAAGAATAGCTAGACATATTCAATTGTTATTCTGTCTTTGACTAAAGTGTCCTTTCTAGGTTCCTGCACTGCAGAGCAGTGGGCCTTTGTGTGGCTTGGCCTTGAGGTTAATGCAAGCGAAGCTCTTAGAGCTGTATCTGGCATGTAATGAGTGCTCATTGACCAAGCACCATTCTTTCCTTCTCTTCTTGGTTTTCCAAAGATTCTACTAAAAAAATTATAATAAGTTGCTGATTCTCCCAAAAGGAAGCACAGATTCTTTACTTTGAAATAATTCCTCCAAAACTGGCTTTTTGGACCAGAAAGCAATTTCTAAATCTGATAACAGGTTCTGTGGTGAAAATGAATGGGGAGGGCTTTAACAACTGTATGGACTACTGAAAGAAGCTCCAAACAATATTCCCACACATGGACAAGGGTTGAGCTGGAAAAGATTTTTAATTCAAAGGTCAAAACTTAAGAAACAGGCCAGGTGTGGTGGCTCATGGTTGTAATCCTAGCAATTTGGGATACCAAGGCAGGTGGATCACCTCAAGTCAGGAGTTGGAGACCAGCCTGACCAACATGCTGAAACCCTGTCTCTACTAAAAATACAAAAATTAGCCAGCCTTGGTGGCGGAAGCCTGTAATCCCAGCTACTTGGGAGGCTGAGGCAGGAGAATTGCTTAAACCCAGGAGGCAGAGGTTGCAGTGAGCCGAGACCATGCCATTGCACTCTAGCCTGGGCAATAAGAGCAAAACTCCATCTCAAAAAAAAAAAAAAACACCTTGAGAAACTAAGGCAAATGAATGCCAAAAGTTACACAGCTGATGAGTCTGTGATTCAAAGATCAGGTTGGGAGGCCGGATATGCTGTCTCACGCCTGTAATCCAGCACTTTGGGAGGGCGAGGAGGAGGAGGATTGCTTGAGCTCAGGAGTTCCAGACCAGCCTCGGGAAAGTGGCGAAACCCCATCTCTGAAAAAAATTAGCTGAGTGTGATGGCGCACAGCTGTAGTCCTGGCACACAGCTGTAGTCCCAGTTACTCAGGAGGTTAAGATGGGAGGATCGATTGAGACCAGGAGGCGGAGGTTGCTGTGAGCCAAGATCACACTACTGTACTCCAGCCTGGGTGACAGAGCCAGAACCTGTCATAAATAAATAAATAAAGGAATAAAAATCAGGTTAGTACAATTAAATTGTGCTAGCCTCTTGGTCTCCCTTGACAATGAAAATAATTATATCCCTATTTTTCAGTGTGTTATAATCTGATTTTTAAAATCTGAATTAATTATCATGATTTTCTCTGTCTTCTTATAAACTTGCTTGAAAAGCAGAAAGTGCTTGATCAACAAGAACCTTCAGAACTTTGTAGCTAAAGGAACTTTAGAAATCGAATAGGTGTAAAGAAGACTGGATTAAACACATGTCTTAACCATAGGCCTTCTCAGAGCCTTGGTTGTACTAACCTACACTTTGATTCTCCAATATATAACCTTTCTCAAACTTACTTGACAGTGGAAACTTTTTTCCTCAGAATTATTAAGATCTTGAGGTATCCTGAACACTATGTAGGAAATGGTGTAGTAAATCTCTAGAGTCCTCGCCTGGGCTCACAATTTGTTCTGTAAATCTTAATTATGTTCCTGTAAGCTGAGGCCTAGAGTGACAAATCCTTCATCTCAACTCCCTCACTACCCTGGGGAGGAGGGGAAGGCAGTTGTGGGGGTAATGGGGGGCCTACTGGGAACTCCAGGTTCCTGTTCTCTCTCAGGCCCTCAGCATGTATGGAGGGAGAAGCCAGAAACTGCAGCTGCCGCCCCAGGCCCCCAAACTCCATTCCCTGCACTGTAGCTTTGAATTCCTCCCGTGTGTAATTATAAAGTATGTGTTCAGTTATTTACTTTCCCTGTTCCATGCAGAGTGTGTTACTGAATAATACAGATCACAAGTAAATCCAGCTTTTCTGCTGCAAGGTCTGAATTAAAAAGATTATAACCTCTCTATCATTCCAGTTTTAAAAGAAACCACTACTTATGCAGCTTAAAAAAAAAAAATAGAAACAATGATTCTCTGTCCTCTCAGAAATGCAAGCAAAATTGTAGAATTAAGACATTTACATGGATTTTGTTGTTTCTAACAGTCTTAAATTGCCTCATTTAGAAAGGTTAAAAAGTAAAATGCCCATGTTTCTTGGATTTCCAGCAACTGAGTCTGGCAGCCAGTTCACTGTTGTCTTTTAGAATTTGAAGCAAGAAAAATTACAACCAAAGTGGTGTCAATTTGCTCTATTTATCTTGGGAATTAACTTCAAAGCTTAATTGTCAAAGACAGTGACCTCTATACCCGTGAAAATCTCCAGGGAATTACAAAAGCAGACTACTTGAGTGGAATGTGAATGTCATTCTGAGAACAGGCCTGCACAGCGCCTGAAGGAAAATGCTTAGCCCACGAAGGATGGAGCTGACCCTACAAGCTTCTGTGCTTCATTTCTCAACACTCAGATCAAGTTCCTAACCCATGGCTTCTGTCTGACCCATGTTTCTGCCACTGAGCTGGTTCCAGAATTGCCTGTGGATGTGCCCTGCCACAAAGAGACGAGGTATCCTTGAAATCAGCTGAGCTCATGTCCAACCATTGACCCCACTCTGCTCCTAAAGACCTCTAAGGAGATGGTGCAGTGGCCAGGCGATGAGCTGAAGTAGTGCTGCTTGCATAGGAAGGCCCCCGGGCAGCATTTTGTCTGGAAACCTTCCCTTAATCTGGCAGAATTTGAAACAAATGTTTGGCTAAAACCATATACTATCAAATTAATAGAACAATTGTAGGATAGAGAACAATAAGTTAGAAAACAAAAATGCAAGCATACAGCTCATAAAGTCTACTTTATGGAAATAAGTACAATGCTGAAAAAGTACACATTGTACTCTGTGGAATAACTACTCCTACGCCCACCCGGCCTGCTCCAGCCTGATCTCTCATGCACATACTTAACAAAGGGAAGAGGAGAAGAAAATTGTTTGAGCAAATGATGTCCAAGTCTCTGCTGTGGTCAGTGGTAAACCCAGATACCCAGCAGATAACATCACGGTTGTAATGAGGTAACAGTGAACAGCCAAGAGAGGCACTGGCTTTTGGTAACAGCCATTTTTGTTAAGTACAAAAAACTTTGCTGACTGGCCCCACCCTAAATCATTGCCTTGTAAGAGAGGAGCCCCGTCAGAACAAAAACAGTCATGCTGAACTAGATGACACTCTTTGGAATACACAACCATCTCCTTTCCTGGATATGTCAGTGTAAGGTAACAGCTGGGAACTGTGGTTAAATGTACTTTCTTTTACACTAAAAAATAGAACTCCTTAATTGATTTCAACTTGACTAATGAATGGGCCCTCTCACTCCAGGAATGTTGTTCCTTTTGACCAAAGCACAATTTTGGGAGGGATTTTAATGAAATGTTGAGGTAAGTAGAGACTTACAGTTAGCGAACCAGATAATTCAAAGAAATTCTGGTAGTCAGATATCAAAGCCAGGTCAACAAAAATGCCTGGATTTCCAATTGATCTAAACAGGCCTCCAGGATAGTTCGCTCCTGATAGTAATAATAATTAAAAGTGGCAAATGGAAGAGATAATTTGGAAATCATGCAGAGCTTATCGTCTCAGATTGGGAGCAAGTGAGAAGGCAATGAAAGGGAGAAAAAAATAAGAGAGAAAATATTATCAGTAGGAAAACACTCTTTATGATTTGGCATCTGAGAAAAACAAGGTAGCTGGGAATAGTGCTTGCTGTTTTCTAAGATTTATCTATTCTTATTTATTCCTAAGTAACATTTTGGATCAGTAGTTCTCAAACAGACAATTTAAGGACCCATGAAGGCTAGTCACTGAAGGAGGTCTTTAAATATCAATAGCTGGATTCCCAGATCTAGCTCTAGAGCAAGTCAAGTATATGACCAGGGAAACAGTACTCCCCAGGTTTATTAGATAGATTGACACTGGATTTTCAAACATTTGAATAGGAAGAGATAAGCAATAGGAAGTCATTGCAGGTGTTTAATGAATCAGAGGAAAGCGATTTAAAAGGATTTTAAGGAAATTATCTGGCAGTAGAGGAACAGTGGCCTGGAACAGCTCTTTCCAAATTTAGTGTATAGGCAAACCACCAAGGGAACTGTCTTGTTAAAATTCAGATTCTTATTTAGGAGGTCTGCTGCATTTCTAACCAGCCCCAGGTGAGGCCAGTGCTCCTGGTCCTCCAGCCATACTTTGAATAGTTAGACCCTGGGAGGACAGCTGGGGCTGGATAGAATTCTGGTACTCAGAGGCTCTTGATACAGCTGAATATCTTGATATGGCTGAATGCTCTGCTGGGATCAAGTCGTCGCTTTTTCCCAGAGCCAAACTCCAGCTTCAATCTAAACTGTTACCTGGTCATAAGAGAAAGAGTCTTTGCCTGAAATCAGGAGCCGCAGGTCTGTGCTGTGAAAGTTAGGTAGTTTGAGAAAATTACTTTCCCCTTGAGCCTCTGTGGCCACATAGGTAAAATGAGAGACCTGGATTATATCGTCTCTAAACTACATTCTATGATCCTAAATCCTCTAACTCCAACACATAGAATAGGGTCAGACCAAGTTAGGTAGCCTTTTCTAACACTGCAAGTTGTTAGGTATTGTATTCTAAAGAGTCAGCATGAGTATTTTACATCCTTTGGTATGTTTGTTGTAAAACATACATGTCCTTCCTATATATCAGTTGTGTACATTACTATTTAGACATGTAATAACACCCTAAAGAAGGGAAATACATTTGTATGTGGGCGGCTGATAAAAGAAAATGCTATTGTATACAGACTGAAAAACATTATACTTTATTTTTAAAATATTGTGAGGACTGGTATAAACAAGTCATAGCTTACAGATGTGTGTAAATATGCACAAATTGTGCACATTTACTATTTGGAGGGGGGAAAATGAATTTTAAAAATTGTTTGGACTGTATGTTCTTTCTCTTTTTAGCAGAGTGGGGAGTCAAAAGAATTGAATTACAGGGTAGAATATAAAGTATCCCCTTTAAGGAAATAAATGTGTAATAGGAACTATCTAGCCAGTTCTCTCAGGCATGGGAAGCCCCTGGGGCTCATGTAAATTGTGTATAAGTATGTCCTCAGTGTCACTCCAGATGTTTCTGCAGGAAAAGAATCCCTCTCCCTATATATTGGCATCAATACCCTGCATGTAACCTCCATACTCAAACTTGCCCCAAGCCAAGCAGCATCCTGAAGAGTGACTCCAGGTGAGGCTGGGGAGCCCTAGGCCCTTCCTGCCATGCTCTCTCTATACCTGGAAGATCATGTTACTAAATACACTTCTAGGCTTGGAAGGGAGAATAGAGCCTGTAAGTATTAACACAGCACAAGGCTCACAAGCAAAGTTAACCCACCAAGCAGAGAGGTCAGGCCAGGACAATTTTAAATGGTAATTAAGTCTCTCCACACTTATCTTTTAGAGATTGTCCCTGGGCTCTGGCTGAGCAGGGCCTTCCCTGCTGTGTGTGGGGTCTGCTTGCAGTTTTGGCTCTGCCCCTCTGGGGAATCTGAGCTGCTCATTTTTTTCTGCAGTCTCTGACTATTAGGTTATATTAATAAAAAGGCCATTCCTGGCTTTAGCAGTTGCCAACAACAGAGCCAGGAAGAATACAGGGCTTCAATACAGGGACTTTTCCACTAGTATGTACTGTTTTATCTCATTTCCTATTCCATATTCCAAGGAAAAAATGAAGTGCTGCTGCAGAAGACTCAGTCACTAGGCCTACCTGACACCTAGTAAGTCCGTATCTGACAAAGGGAATACTGCCTTTTGTCAGTATTCCTTGTGGTACAAGTGGCCTTTCCCAACAATCCCCAGCCAGGCTCCTGAAACCTCTTTTTTCCAAGTCCAACCCACCTTCTTTGTTCACACCTCCCCACTTTAAGCAGAAAGTTGCATATCAGCAGCCACAACTGTGAGTGAACAAAAAGGAGCAAGTAGTAGTAATATGCTCAGGGGTTCCAAAGTAGAATCCTGCCAATGCATATAGTGCTTAAAACTCATAAAAGCAGCAAAGGGGTCAGTGAGAACTATCTAGAATCAATGACAGTGATTATGGTGCCAACACATACAAGATTACATATATAGGCCAGGTGCGGTGGCTCACACCTGTAATCTCAGCACTTTGGGAGGCCAAGGTGGGTGGATCACCTGAGGTCAGGAGTTCGAGACCAGCCTGGTCAACATGGTAAAACCCCATCTCTGCTAAAAATACGAAAATCAGCCAGGTGTAGTAGCACATGCCTGCAATCCCAGCTGCTCAGAAGGCTGAGGCAGGAGAATCGGCTTGAACCCAGGAGGCAGGGGCTTCAGTGAGCTGAGATTGCAACACTGTACTCCAGCCTGGGCAGCAGAGTGAGACTCCATGTCAAAAAAAAAAAAAAAAAAAAAAAAAAGATGACATATATAAAGTACAAAGCACAAGGCCTAGACATCCTATGGCTGAGACTATTGGTTGTCTCCCTATATCCATTCTCCTTTTCTTTAGTAGTAGAAGTCTGAATTTAAGCTGGGCACATAGCTACCCAGAATAAAGACTACATTTTTCCAGCCTCCCTTGCAGCTAGATATGCCTGGTGACTAGGTTCTGGTTTCTATGGAGTCTCCTTAGAAGTGGGGCTTACCCTTCTTCATGCTGTCCTTGCTGTGGGCCAGAATGCAGCTATCTTGGACCATAAAGTAAGAGTCATGTCTTGAAGTTGGTGAAACCACATGATAGAAGAAGCCTAAGTACCTGAATATTGAGAAGCTATCCACCATATTGATGCTGGCCTATCTATATTTGTGTGGGAAAAGTCAACTTCTCTGTTGTTTAAACCCACGTTATTTTCGATTTTCTGATACACACAGCTCAATTGTATTCTAATACAATTTCCTTCCTTAAAGCATGCCCAAATTAATTGCATCATTATTCCATTAGAGAATAGCATCCAAAATAATAACTTAGAAGCCTAAAACAACCTATTAATTATACATTCCCTTCATGTATTCTATAGTTGCAATAAAAACAAGATTATAATAAAATATAATGCATGGTACTGTATTCCTACTTTTCAGTAAAAAATGAAAATGTAGACATTCTCTCTTGACAAAAGTCTTATTGTCAAAGCAGATGAGTAACGTTTTCTCTAACATTTGTTGCAACAGCTTAATTGGTATACTCTTGATAACCAGATAATAGGTATTGAGTCAAATTTCATCCCCTTGGTCTCCTCTCCAACTTCTTACATGGATTGGAGGAATAGTTTTGTGCACATAAGGTCAGTTCATGTTAATGGTTAAGAAAAAAGTCATAACTACTAAGAGCATTAATGTGCATCCATGTTATTTAACCCCCAGAATATTCTTAATTTGCAGATTCAGAAACTGAGGGTTCAACAAGCAACATGACTTGCCCAACATAATAGAGCTATTAACTGGGGATGTTGGATCCAGGTTTTCTGATGCATACTATATCACAGTTGCCTATTTGTGTGTACGTCTTCCCACTAGACCATAGCTCCAAACTCGTTATTGCATTCCCAGTACTTATCACGAGACCTACCATACCAAACATCCTCAATAAATGCATGTTAAATGAATTAACAAGTCTAAAAAAGCATTCTGCTATTGTCCCTTTGCTCTGCAAAGGTTCTACAAGCCCATTCCCTTAATATATTCCAGGTCACTCCCAGGCCATATGGCTTGTCAAGAGAATGTGGTTAAGGATGAGACAGAGGTGGAGCAGGACTAGTGAACACACCCATATGACACACTTGTTCTCCAAACTCTCCTGGGCCTGGGCGGGCCCACCACGTAGGGCATTTGGATGTGTGCCTCATGGCTTGGGAGACAACTTGCACTTTGTATACTTTTCCAGGAAAAGAAAAAGGCAACTGTGGTCTAACACGTTAGAAACGCTGCTGCCTAGTGTTCTGACATCATAGCATCCACCCAATTTGATTCCTGGTGGCAAGCCCACTTGCCAAGCATGGGCCAGGGATGGTATAGGGAGAAAGGACATGGGAAGAGGGGTTTGGTGACTGAAAAATGAAGTATGTGGCTTAGACACACAGTGTGAGCAGACACTGTGATATAGTACGTGGGGAGAGTGGAGTGGGGGCTTCTCATACTGGTATGTCTCCAGATCCATTGAAGTGGTCTGTGTTTTGGGCTCAGAGGCAAAGATAACAGAGCTCATCACTTCTTGCAGGCCTGGATTCTTTGAAACTTTGACCTGAGCTGGTCCTGCTCCAAATTCTCCCAAAAAACTACGAGGATGGGGCCAATCTAGCCATCTGCACTTCCCTTACTCCTCCTCCAGCAAGGGTGCCAGAAGAAGAATGATTTGTTTTTTCTCTGTGGTTCCTTACAGTCAGGAAGTGAGAATCAGCTTGAGTGAGCTATGGTCACCAATCACAAGGAATCTACAGTGGAATTATCACCTGGCATGAAGTGAAATAACACTATTATAAAATGTTGTCTTCCAGTTGGAAAGCCAGAAGTTAAGCCTGTGCTGGCATACACTTTCTAATAAATGGGCTGGCTTAAACACTGATTTTCTCTCCTTGACTTATAAAAATGGCTACAAATCTAAGAGAGAATTCAATAAATGTTTTAAAGATTGCCATTAAGTACAAATACTTTAACGATTTCACAAAACCAAGGGAATCCAACCTTAAAATTCCGCCTTCCTTGTCCTCACTCCCACCCCCAAGTCAGGATCAAAGTTCAAATTTTCAAACAATAACACAATCGCCTCATACCTGGGACATAGTAGACACTCAAAAATATTTATTGAAAAGGAACTGTATGTGCCTCAAGAGTTGGTACCTCACAGGATTTTTAGAGTTGGCTTGACTTGGATTAGATTCAGGAATAGTGTATTAATCCTTCAGGGGAATATTTATAGGCAAACAGCTACAAGGATATACTACATTTTCCTTTGTTAAAACTTGTATCTACATTCAAATATAGGCCTTGGTGTTTCCTAAGGGCTGGCTGCTTCAAATGTTACTGTATCAAACCATCTGCACTGGGAAGCAAAATTCTGTTAAGAAATAGGATCACTGGGCCAGGCGCAGTGATTCACACCTGTAATCCCAGCACTTTGTGAGGCCGAGGCTGGTGAATCACAAGGTCAGGAGTTCGAGACCAGCCTGGCCAACATGGTGAAACCCCATCTCTACTAAAAATACAAAAATTAGCTGGGCACGGTGGTGGGTGCCTGTAGTCTCTGCTACTTGGGAGGCTGAGGCAGAATTGCTTGAACCTGGGAGGTGGAGGTTGCAGTGAGCCAAGATTGTGCCACTGCACTCCAGCCCAGGTGACAGAGTGAGACTGTCTCAAAAAAAACAAAAAAAGAAAGGAAGAAAGAAAGAAAAAAAGAGAGAAAGAGAGAAAGAAGAAAGAACTATGATCACTGGTAGTAAAGAGATGACCACATTCCTGACCACTATTCATTTAATATTTTGAGCATGCCCATAAGAAAAGATCATTTCAAAATAGCAACTCTTTGTCAAAGCGGAGATGATGGATACTTTTGTACAATTTATGACTATGGTCAGCATGAAAATTCATTTTTGTTTGTATGTGTTTTCAGTGGCTTCCATGCACTGACTCACTAAAATGAAAGCTTAAAAAAAAAAAAAAAAAAAAACACCAAAAAACTTGAAAATAGATGATGACAAGAGGCTTCTAGTTAGACAGGATTTTGGGGAGGCAAAGTGCCTTCTACTGTTCACTGCCCAAAACTAGAAAATCCCAGAGGGAAGCAAATGGTCCGGTGGAGGTGGTTCTTTGGCTGGCTGAGGACAGAAGTTCAAGTGAAGGTCCTAGAGAGAAAATGCAAAGTGAACAATCATAAGGGAAGTTGACTTGGGATAAGAAGACTAGAAAGTGCCAGTGTCATTAAGATTTTTAGTTGGAGGAAAAGGGAGACTCTTTTGTGCTTCCTAGAAAAAGGCAAAGGGACTTGATTCTATCTTAAGGTGACAAATCAGGACTTCAATGCTGGATGCACCTGAAAGTGGAGAGCTAGGCAGTTTGGGGCAGCAGGAAGCAGGGTGGGAGCTAGTGTGCACCAAGTGGATGAGGGGAATATGTGAGTCAGTTCCAGCTGTCCTCAGACCATCCTGCCCAGCATCAGGGTAATCCAGGGGCACAGAGACTCTGAGTCCTGGCCCACCCCACAGTCTCTCGGATTGTGACACTCGCTCATCCCTAGTGCCACACACTCTGACTTAATGCAGAGAGGGTTGGAGAGGTGTAGGTAATGTGTGTCAAGATGTGTGTGGAAGTTTGTGCAGTAGACACACAGAATCTCTAAAATGTGATGATGACATTGGCATGGACAAGGAAGGCAGGCAAGTGCTCCAAATGGTTAGAAACTGTAAAATGAGGTGTGACATTTCCTGAAATACTAGTCAGATCTAGTTTTAGATAAAAATACTAATTAACAACAAATATCAGCCCTCACTTTCTCTCCATTGCTCCCCCCACCATCTTATGCAGATTCCTTGTGGGGAGGGGTCGAGCCTTGTTCCCCTAGGTATCCTCAGCACGTTTCCAAGTACTTGGAGGTGCCTTTATAAAGTCTGATGAATGAGAAGTAAGTGAGTGAATGAATTAATGAATAAGCTGCCTAAAGCAGATGCGTTTATGCGTGCACTCTCTCTAGTGGAGGAAGAAGGAAGATAGGGATGGAGCAGGAGAGAGAGAGCATGCACGGGAAAGATAAATGGCACCCGCCCGCGATGAACCCCAAAGTCAATTTGATCTAGGTCAGTGGTTCTCAAACTTTGTCATGCATCAGAAACACCCGGAGGGCTTGCTCAAACACAGATTGCCCGGCCCCACTCCTAGCTTCTGACTTAGTGAGGATAAAGAGTTTGCATTTCTAACAAGTTCCAGATGATGCGGATGCTGTTGGACCACACTTTGAGAACCGCTGCTCTAGAGGATAACTCGGACCTATCCCAGCGTTCCAAGGAAACGAAATCTGCAGCGGGAATAGGAACGTCCAAGGCAATCTTCGGCCGGCCTTTTATTTTTTATTTATTTATTTTTTTGAGACAGTGTTTCGCTCTTGTTACCCAGGCTGTAGTGCAGTGGTGCGATCTCAGCTCACCGCAACCTCCGCCTCATGGGTTCAAGCAATTCTCCTGCCTCAGTCTCTCGAGTAGCTGGGACTACAGGTGTGCGCTACCATGCCCAGCTAATTTATTTTTGTATTTTTAGTAGAGACGGGGTTTCACCATGTTGACCAGGATGGTCTCGATCTCTTGACCTCGTAATCCACCCGCCTCGGCCTCCCAAAGTGCTGGGATTATAGGCGTGAGCCACCGCGCCCGGCCCGCCTTTTAAAAACAAGTCCGAAGATGGGAGGGTAGAGCTGTTCAGCTCCAGGCAACTCGCTGCCGCGTAGGAACGTAGGTCATTAGAAATCAAGAGGGCCGGGCTCAGTGGCTCACGCCTGTAATCCCAGCACTTTGGGAGGCCGAGGCGGGTGGATCACGAGGTCAAGAGATCGAGACCATCCTGGTCAACATGGTGAAACCCCGTCTCTACTAAAAATACAAAAATTAGCTGGGCATGGTGGCGCGTGCCTGTAATCCCAGCTACTCAGGAGGCTGAGGCAGGAGAATTGCCTGAACCCAGGAGGCGGAAGTTGCGGTGAGCCGAGATCGCGCCATTGCACTCCAGCCTGGGTAACAAGAGCGAAACTCCGTCTCAAAAAAAAAAAAAAGAAAGAAAGAAAGAAATCAAGATTTCCGTTTGAATTTTCCCAATGTTTAAGCGTTGGCAAGTGCGTTGAAAAACACACACAACATGAAAGCCTAACAAAAATAGAGACTTGCAGACCATGCCCTAGTCTTTTTCGAGGATGTTCTTTTTTGTCATCTGTCTTCTAACCAGGTTGAGCACGACAGCCGGTCCAGTCTAGCCCTGGATAGTTGGGGCCTTCACAGAGGGGCCCGGTGCGCAGAGCCCCCCTCCCCGGAGGCGCCTGGGGCCTGCCCTCCACTGCGATGTGGTCTGTAAACCTGGTCTTCCTTGTCACAGACACTGACGCCCTCGGTTCGAAAAGCACCATGAATTCGAAACAGCCTTGGACGCGGGATCATGAGTGTGGGCCTGGCTCTCTCAGACGAGGCAAACTACAGGAGATCCCCTTCCCTGGAGTCACTGGAAGGCGAAAGCACGCCCTGTGCCCGCGCGCGCGAGGAGCCCGCGACTACCCCCTCGGCGTGCGGTGCGGGCCTGGAGACCTCGGAGCCCGAGCCGTAACCAGCACGTGCGGGAGCCGGTCTGCCCCTCCGCCGCCTCCTGCTCCGGGACCATCCTCACGCTCCAGGGTTGCAGAGGCATATCGCGACTAGCGAGGGGCTGACGGGTGGCTTGGGTGGCCTTGCGCCGGCTCTGGGCTCAGCCGCTGCGGCAGCCGAGGGCCTTACCTGTGAAATCCAAACCCCGGCTGGACCGGGGCTCAAGGAACTGTCCGCCCCCAGGCTAGCC
The DNA here is from genome assembly GCF_030222135.1 of Aotus nancymaae. Lineage (NCBI taxonomy): Eukaryota > Metazoa > Chordata > Mammalia > Primates > Aotidae > Aotus > Aotus nancymaae. Next base: position 47,901,842 of record NW_026988450.1, read on the forward strand.
CCACCCCGGCCACGGCCACGCAACTTGCCCTGCGACCCGGTGCTCGGCCTCCCCACAGAGCTCCCCTTCCTGGTGACTCAGTGCCTCGCAGGCTGGTGGCTGGAAGAGCACCCGCCGCGGCCTCTCGCGGAATGAAGCAGAGCGAGGGGCGCAGGCTAGGAGAGCGCCCTTGTGCCCCAAACCCTCTCCGCAAGGGAAGAGTCCACAGGCAAGGCCTGGCCACGGGTGCCTGCGGCTGGCTGGCCTGGCCCGACTCAGGGTGGCGGGGCGCCTGGAGCAAGGAACGACCCTCAGCTCTCGCAGACGCGGGAAGGCCCCCGCGTGATCCGTGGGAGTGGGGCAGCCTGTCCACACGCAGTCCCCTGGGAAACCCCTCTGCATCTCCCTCGGGGACAAGATTCCTGGCTTTGGAATCTGCGCTGCCCTGCACCGGACAGCCTGCTAACTCCCTGTGCTGAGGTCAGAACGGGTGTCTTTCACCTCCTCTGGGGATGTCAGGGCAGCCCGCAGTGGAGTCGTGGGTCTGAAAAATTCGTATCAGAAACCCACCAGGAGAAAAGTCTCTGGGGGCGGGGTGCACCTTGTGGGGCTCCCACAATGGCCCCGACGGTCGGGGTGGAGTGGCTTATTGGCCCTGATAATAGGCCCAGGCCCTCTTCCCAGGACCCCTGCTTTTGGGTACAGGGAGCCGCTGGGCCGGCGGGGCGGCTGGTGGCCAAGCCCTCACGCCGTGGAGCCCGCCGGGGTGGCCGCCCCCTCAGCCCGCGCCACGCAGAGCTCGGAGCGTGCCTCCAGGGGGCGCTGCGGCCCTTCCCGCCGGCTGCTCACTACAGCCCGCGGCTGCGCTTTCCCAACTCAGCCCTGCCGAGAGCGCCCGCGCTGATGCGCTGTTTTAAAAGATAGAACTCTTAGCCTTTTGCCCCTGCCTCCGCACCCTCAACTCGGCCTAGAACACGCAATTCTCTGGGCTCCCCCGGCGTCCTTGCTACTCCGGGGCCAGGGTGCAGGCACCCTGAGCAGAGCTGAGCTCCCAATTCCTCCAGGTTGTGGCGAAAAACGGCAAACAGTGCGGGGAGTTCAAATGCAAAAGGTCCCAGCCCCGCACAGGCTGAGGAGAAGGGAAGCGATTCCCCAGAGGTAGTGGCTGGGATACCTGGAAAAATATAAGGTTTCCATAATGTGTTCTTTAAAGATTAAAAGTTTCTACGATCCGAAACTGAGTGGGAGAGGCTGAGAGTCAGCTCCAGGGAAGTCTGTGTCTGACACCTGCTCGCTGCTTAGCTGGCAGAGCCTCCTGGGTGGGCCGGGGGCGGGGGGCAGGGGCCTGCGCCGCGCGCCCGCTCCTCCTCCACCTCCTCCGCGTTTCCTCTCTCTGGCCTTCATCACGGCCTCCCCGGGCGTAAACTTGCAACGGTTGGGGTTCAGGCAGTCACTGCTCGCGCGCCCCTCGTCGGTTAGCCGTTTCCCTGGGAGCGTCCTTGGTGTCGAAAGCCCAGAGCCGCGAGGACAGCAGAAGACCGGGTCAGCGGAAATTTCAGAGCGAGCCAGCAGCTCAGGTCCCCGGCGCCGCGGCGGGAGTGGAACGGCTCCGTGGAGACACAGCCCCCAGGGCGCAGCTGGACCACTGCAGACTCCGGGACTTCCCTGTTCGCACACCCGAACCCCACTACTCGCCCGTGGGCCCGGTGGCCTATCTTCTGCGCCGGGGACTGCTGGGGGCGGGCGGGGAACCTGGCGGGTGACCTGCTCTTGGGTGGGCCCCGCAGTGCCTGAGCCCTAGGCGCGGGCCGGGACGAGGGGCTGGCTGGGTCTGAGCCTGGAGAAACGCAAGGGCCCTCCCGGGGTGGGCGCGGAGGTGGCCTAGGAGGGCCCGCGGACGGTGCTGCGCCGCTCTAAGACTCCCGGTCGCTCGCCACGCCCGACGCGCACCTGCCCTTCGAGGCGGCAGGGCCAGCAGGCGGCCACGGCTAGGCCACGCGGCATCCCCTAAAGCTGGAGCTCACCGACTCTTCCTTACCTTTTAAGAGACCGCAGTCGTGCGCAGACAGCCGGCGTGGCCCAGACTCCATTTTGGAACTTCGCAGGCTGGGGGACGAAGTAAACACATTTGTGGAAAAACCCCGGGGTTAGGAGGTTTGCGGAAAGAGGGCGCAGCTCGCGGGTGGTTGGAAATTCTGTCTATCCCTCGGGAAAACCAAACGGTTCCGCACCCAACGTACACACACTTAAGGGCGGGAAAGGTGTGAAGCCCGCTGCTGGGGAGCTGCCTCCTCTTTGAGGAAAAGGAAATGTGAAGAGCAGAAACGCTCTTCATGTCACCACCCCGTGAGTGGGAGACTTGGGGAGTGTGAAAGAAGAGAAAGCTCCCTCCAAATCTCCCAAATTGAGAAAAGCTGCGGGAGGATTGAAGCAGTTGGAGTGAGGGAACCGCAGGCATCCCGCAGCTGAGGCTCAGGACTGAGCTCTAAAATGAAAGCACCCCTATGGGACCCACCAGGGAAAATATTAAAAAAAAAAAAAAATCTAAATGCTTAGGCATTCTGCTGCTTCCATTCTGTGTGTCAAATCTACTTTGAAGCAATTAAGTACTGTAGGATATTAAACACTCGAATCTCCGTTTCAAGCTCACTTTTTAATCTTTGCGAACTTAAAATGGGAAAGACAGAAAAAAAGATCTGCGACCTCTGTTATGCTTTCCCAAAGGAACGAAAAATTCTCTCCACCTCGGCATAAATAAAATAGAAAGATTTTTATCTTAATAAAATATATCTGGGAGCTTCTGCCTGATTCCCCAATTACTGCTTAGTCTTTTGACTGTTTTTAGCCTCTGCTTATATTTGTCTGCTTCCCCTCACGATTGAGATTTTTTAAATTGTCCTTTGGGGAGTCTCATTCCAAACCATTTTTCGACGGAACACTTTTGAATTGTACAGCCTCTTGGTTGAAGATCTACGTCCTCAAAGTGCGGGCTTGCCGTGGGGGTAACGCAAATCCCCTCTGGCGACTCGTGTGGGACGAAGGGCGTTTTTGCTTAGTTTTGATCACACAGATTTCATCTGAAAAGAAGCTGCTTAAAATGGATGTGTATCATTTCCTTCCTGTCATTCGGTCACCCCCATTCCAGAGTGGTTGAAGTGCCTTCTGCAGTTTCACTCACACAAGACCAAACCTTTGGAAGAACTTGAAAAATGTATCACTGCACTTTGAATTCGATTGACTTTCCTGGCGACTGAAAAGTGAACTCAATTTTTGATGAGAATGAAGATGTGAATGTTTTGAAAAATTAGAATCGCATTTTTCTAAATTTTAAAAATGATTGTTCTTCACCCATTCCAGATGGATTCTTTATTGTTTGCCAATGGGTTACAGATGCCCACTCCTTTAACCAAGTTGGTTCACTGCGTATGAAATGAACATTTGCTGATTAAAGCTTAAATATTTGGAAGAAATTTCTCCTGGGGCATTCCACACGTCTTTGCAATAATTACTAAATTAGTCAATTGTCACCTCTATAAACAAACTTCGTTTAGAAAACAGCAGGCGAAAGCAGACTACACATGTAGTCATAATTGACCAAAAGTATGTACAAAGCTGTTTAAAATTGGGGAAAGAGTGATTTGTGCTGGAGAATACAGTCTAGAACTGATTGATTTTACTCTACGAAGAAGGTAGTTGTATTGAATATGTTAAGATGTGCAAATTAAGCCGGCGAGCGCACCAAATAAAACTACTAAATGTCCTTTGATTTTCTCTGCAGGGTCTTTGAGAGACAGAGAAGCAGTAGTTGAGTTTCTAATAGTATGAGGAAAAGTGGCGATGAGAAGGAAGGGGGTGGGCTTTGTGTTTTGTGTGAATTTTGAACTGAGTCACCTACAACTGCGTCTCTATAACAGGGAAACCTCAAGCAAACCTGTGCCTTTAAGACTCAGTTGCTATCCAAACACAAGTAAACAGAGTGGACCATTAGCAGACGCCGGGCGCGAAGGCGGAGCCAGGGCGCTTAGGGCCCCGCGCGGCGGCGGGACGCCTGCCCGAAGGGGAGGCGGGGCCGCTACTAAAACCCACGACTCCCAGCCCGGGGCAGCCTGGGGAGGGACGCGGGCGGGGACGGAGCTCGGCGCGCTTGCTGCTGGAGGGTGATGGCCCTGCAAGGCTGCGGGCTCCAACCTCATCCGAAGTCGGCAGCGAGAGGCTCGCCGAGGCGCGGGGTTCTGGGCGAGCGCTGAGTGCCCGCTCCAAGCACCCCGGGTCTTTACATAGTCGGCTTTCACAGTCTCTGACAAAGACTTGGATCCGCTCTCGCTTTTGCTGCTCGCGGTCCTCCAGATCATGTCCGCGATTCCCGCCACTCCGCGCGGGAAAAGAAGTTTGCCAGACGTGGACTCAGTGATCTTTCCAAGCTGTGCGCCTCGCTGCCTGGACCAGGTCTGAGCCGGGCTACCCAAGCAGACCTTTCTCCCTGAGGTGAGTGTCCGCTCTGGGAAGGGGCTGTAGCCGCCCTTTGGAAGGAAGGGTTTGGGGGTGCAAGAGGCGTTCAGATTCTCGGTCTAGTGTGCCCCAAGTTCATATGTGAAAATAGATAATAGGGATGCAATCCCAGGGCACTGTATTTCTCTCTTCCTTGGTCCCTGGCACGCGACTCCCAGCTAACACCCAATCACACACACTTCTACGTACTGTTTCTTAGTTTTGTTTTGGAATATTTAAGCAGTCAGCAAGACTTCTTATAAAAGCTGGTAGACGTACACTGAGATCAAACCCCACAACCCCATGGTGTTTCTGGCTCTGCCCTAGCAAGCCCGGGTCGACCTGTCCTGGGGCAGCCGCGGCAGCGCAGCGTGGACGGGCCCGGACACACAGTGCCTGCCCAGCCAGCGACGCTGAAGGCGCGTTTCCAGAGTGAAATAGTTCAGTCCTCGGTAATTCGTCAACCTTTTGCTGGCTTTTAAATTTTCCTTCCACCTTCCAGTCCTGACAGACGGGGGTCAAAAGCAAACTCCTCAGGGACTTAAACGCTCGGATTCCCTAGAAACGGCAAGTGAGAAAGGAGTTGCAGTTGTTCGAAGAAAGAGCGAGGAAAAGGTGTTTGTCGAGGGAGCCCTGGATCTGTCTTCCTACCTGTTAGCAAAGAACAAAAGGGGGCTGGCATTTCCCGAAGCTAAAGGGCGCAGACGGCCACTTTCTCTGCTAAACAAACCAGTCCTGAGCACAGAACAAGAAAATTACACAGGGGGAGCAAGGGGAGCAGAGAGAAACAGAACCCAGATTATGCGGAAGGCATCTTAATTTAATTAACTCCTTGGGAAGGCAGAGGAGCTTTGAAGGGGCAGGAACTTCGCAGCCATTTCTCTATTCACCTGATACAGTCTGGCCTTAAACAATTTTTTTCTTTTTAATGATCTCCTTAGATTTACTTAGTCTATATCTCTCTGATTTATGTAAAATTCTGTTGTGGTTTGGGCTGAAATTCAGCGAGCCTATCCAACCATCAATCATTGCTTTCAGATACAAATGCACAGGTTTTAGCAGATGAACCCTGACTGTATATTCTTTTCAGATAATTCAATGTAATAATACCATTACCAAAGAGCAAAACTCCTTATCAAGTTACTTCTTACCTTTTTTTCCCAATGTTTTGAAAGCTTCACTGAACTAAGTGTGTACACATCTCCCTTGTTGACAGCCAGTCAACTAAATTTTACAAAGTTTCTCCACATGCCTGGAAATTCCTGTAAAGAAGACTGATGAAAGAAAAGTAGCCTCAGCTCCACCAAAATATTTATGTCTCTTCATTGGTTTCAGTTATTTCCTTGCAAAATTAAAAGTAACCACTGGTCTGAAACGGGATGGTGGAGAAATGACAGCAATGATCGCTGTTATTTCCTAAAAGGGAGTGTGAGAACTACAAGGCTCAGCTCTAGACAAAACGAAAGTACTTTAGGGGTCTCTGCATTCGCTTAAAATACTTCTTTTGACATACATTTCCAGCAACTCAGTGGGAGTGTGGAAATTTAAACTTCCGAATTATTCGTGGCAAGAGCCACTGGTGGATATTTAAGGTGGTTCTGTTTAAAAAAGGGTTTTAAAGGGACCAATGGTCTGCCCTTCCCCTGTGAAGAAACTATCTGCCCTGCAAATTAAAACGCCCTATGAAATAGCACTTTTTTTTCCCAACATGAACCTGAATTATACTAGTCATTAATTTCTGTGTTATAAACCATTCAGTAAAAAGGGAAAGAAGATGGCACTGAACTTTGTGGCAGTGTAACCTTTATGGCAGAGTTCACTGTGCATTTGGAATATAAGTCACAGGTCACAACAGTACTTTAGCTGACACCACTCCCCCCAACCTCTCCCCACCCTTCCTAACACATCATCCTGTGGTGGGAGTTGTGCTTTGCCTCCTGTATTTATTTCTAAGAAATCTAGTCTGGGAATACACCCAAATAATAATTTCGGTTTCCTCTCTATGGGAGAGAGGCTACTTTTCAACACTAAGGGAAAAATAGTATTTTGAATCTCTGGAAAATCCTCATTATGCAAAGAGAAGGAAATAAAGGTGTAATTTATTATTTTTAATTAAAAAGGAAATAATCAGATAGATTACCAGGAATGTTAGTAGAATCCTTTTTTCCTGCCTTCCTAAGAGAGGACTCGAGAGTTGCCGCGGAGCAAAACTGAATCGTGATTTGTGGTGGGAAAGCTGATTACTAATGGGGGTTTGCAGTTGTGGTTGAATGATCTGAGACCCTCTGACTGTTACACACCTCTCATTAACTCCTAGCTTGAACTCCCAGACCGCATACCACCCAGCCGAAGCGATTCGTTAATAAATCTCTGTCTCCAAGCCTTTCCAAACAGAGGAAGGTGTGGGCCCCGCGGAGGCAGCCAGATCGTGCCTTGCCAGAGCACTCTGTCATTAGTGTAGCGCCCTAAATCGGCTCACAGATGGAACCTCGGGCATTACTTCACAAGGCGCTGCAGAGAACAACTTAGGCGCCAGAAGGGTTTAGGTGGGAAGGGAAGGCTGGAATCTTCAGCCTTCCCGCTGGGTTCAAACGCCAGGCCTGGCGGTTGTTGGCGCAGAGTGGCCGGGTTGCCCCTCTCCGGGACAAGTGCTTAGCTCTGACTCCTACACCTGGGGGGCTGCCCTCAGATGGAAGGCCCTGGTCCCAAGAGCTGGCAGAATCCCTTTCTAAAAAGGGGCTGGCAGTGGGAGAAGGTGGGCCCACCGTGAAGGCAGGCGAGGTGCTCCCGGAGAACATGGGTCTGAAATCGGACCTGTGTTGCCATTGGGAGCACGGGGATAGGGGAGCGCCCTGCTTAGGCCCAGGCTGCAGACCCCAGACAGGGCGTCCTGGTGGCGGGAGCGCAGCCGCACTCACCTCCAGGTCGACAGACAAGGTTCCTGCAGGCCGGCAGGACCACCCTGTGCCTCGCCTACTCAGGGCTCCCCTGCAGCGTCTTTCTTCACCCTCTGCAGAGCGTCCTCTCTCCTCTCCCCTCTCTCCTCTCTCTCTCCTCTCTCCGTCCTCTCTCGTCTCTCCTCAGTACCAGATTGAGAAGCAGTTCAGGAGCAGCCTGGGAAAAGGGGTTTCGGCCTCAGGGACGTTCTCTGCCCCCACCCCACCCCTTGAGAGCCTAAACCATCTGGAAGGGATCTTGGTGGGGGGCTGGGAGGAGAGCCCCTGGATAGGACGAGGGGGCGATTCTAGGCCGAATCCAGCCCATGAGGTGTCACTTTTCTTTCCTATGGCCCGTCACCGCTGATAAATGGGACTGAGGGCAAAGGAAGGGAAAAGAAAACCTCTGAGGTCAGTGTGGGGCGAGACGGGCCCCTCCCAGGGTCCTCCGGCCCAGGAGGATGAAGCACGCTGGCTGCGCTCTCGCACGCCAGGTGCCTTCCGGGTAGACGCGGGAAAGGCGGCTGCAGGGCGCTGCAGCAGCAGCGCAGCGCGTGGGATCCACGATCCACCCGTCAACCTATCGTTCCCGGGAGCTCAGAGCGGCAGCGGCGACAGAGGCTCGCCCCGGCCTGCCAGCATTGGCGTTGCAGTTGTCTGAGCTTCGCCTGACGGGCTTGGGAGGGTGGGCTGGGCTGAGTGCTGCCCCAATGTCCGCCTTTCGTTTTCCTGGTACCGAGGAGTCTTCCGCTCCGTGCCTCCCTAGAGTCCGAATCTGACCTTCCTTCCTCTGGGCGCCCAGAAGTGTTGCCGGGTGCCCGCTCACCCGCAGAGCACTTCTTGCCCCGGCCCAGGACTGATCTGCATGTGGATTTGAGCAGGTGCTACACGGTCCCCTCACTGCTTCTTTCGGGGGTCTTGGAGTCGGGTGGGAAGGGAGACAGGTGTGGTAACCTGCGCGGGTGCCAAAGGGCAGAAGGAGCAGCTTTGAATTATACTCAGGATCTCTTCCTGTATCCCCTGTCGTTTTTAGAGATTTCTCTACGTGCTGTTGTCTCACTGGGTTTTTGCCGGAGCCCCAAGCCCTCCTGCCTCTGAGTCCTGGAAGAAAGGAGTGGTCCCCTCAGCTCCCCAGCATCCCGGAAAATGGGGAGTAAGGCCCTGCCAGCGCCTATCCCGCTCCACCCGTCGCTGCAGCTCACCAATTACTCCTTCCTGCAGGCCGTGAACACCTTCCCGGCTGCGGTGGACCACCTGCAGGGCCTGTACGGTCTCAGCGCGGTTCAGACCATGCACATGAACCATTGGACGCTCGGGTATCCCAATGTGCACGAGATCACCCGCTCCACCATCACGGAGATGGCGGCAGCGCAGGGGCTTGTAGATGCGCGCTTCCCCTTCCCGGCCCTGCCTTTTACCACCCACCTATTTCACCCCAAGCAGGGGGCCATTGCCCACGTCCTCCCAGCCCTGCACAAGGACCGGCCCCGTTTTGACTTTGCCAACTTGGCAGTGGCTGCCACGCAAGAAGATCCTCCTAAGATGGGAGACCTGACCAAGCTGAGTCCGGGGCTGGGTAGCCCCATCTCAGGCCTCAGTAAATTGACTCCGGACAGAAAGCCCTCTCGAGGGAGGTTGCCCTCCAAAACGAAAAAAGAGTTTATCTGCAAGTTTTGCGGCAGACACTTTACCAAATCCTACAATTTGCTCATCCATGAGAGGACCCACACAGACGAGAGGCCGTACACGTGTGACATCTGCCACAAGGCGTTCCGGAGGCAAGATCACCTGCGGGATCACAGGTGAGGCGGGCAAGGAGGATGGCAGGGAGAGAGAAAGCGAATTTGTCCTGGACACACTGAGTCCTGATAGACATTCCAAGTATTATAATCCCCTGTGATCTAGAATACGCCCTCAAACACGCTTCCCAGCCCGGTTCAGCTAACTCCCAACATCTACCCTTTTCCTCAACACCCTGCGCCTGCTGTGTTCTTGTTTGAGATGAGAGAGGGCCTTTCCTCAGTCTTGGGGAGGAACATTCCGGTGGGGCCTTAGTCTTGGGAGGGTTATCCTCTCTCCTCCTGGTGCTGTGGGGAGTGGTGCAGGAAGAACCGAGGGACCCTGGGGTATCGGTTCAGGCTGCCGTCCGGCCACCTTTGTGGGGTTTCCTCCCTCCCGTCACCCCCCCCCACCCCGCCTCAAGCACCCCCCCACCCAGGTGCGCCCTAGAGCCTGCCACAGGAACCCTTCTTTTAAGCTGTATTTGTGGGTTGTGGGGGATCTTGAGGTCACCGAATTTACAAACAGCTCCCACATCCCTTCCACGACCTTAAACTCTGCATTAATACAAGGCAATTGAAGACAAACAATAATGTAAGTGTTGTTATTGGGTAAAACTTCTCAGGAATGGGGGAGATCTTTTTAGGGGATCTCTTCTGGACTCTACCTGCTGTTCTTCGGAGATGAAACTTCCCTACCCACCCTCCAAGGCTGTTAAGGGATTCACTAAAATTAGCACCTCTAAACTCAGCCTTGCGATTTGGCCAGTTTAAATCCCAGAGAAAACCATGGAGGCCAAGAAAGGCTCATTCGGAGGGATTTCGAACTCCAGAATATGCCAGAGAGGGTGATCAAGTGTAGATAAAGCCCTGCGGGCTGGTGAATATTTTGAAGAGAATCTGTTAGTTGAGGTTAACCATAAACAGAATTACATAGGGGAAAAAAAATCTTAAAACGTAAATGAAAATCTTGTTTCTTTTGTTCTTCCATGACTTCTTTTTTGAGTAATTGTTAAAAGTAACTCTTCACCATCGGGGTAAAGTTATTTCAATGAAACCTTATATTAATTTGCAGGTATATCCATTCCAAAGAAAAACCCTTCAAATGTCAGGAGTGTGGGAAAGGATTTTGTCAGTCCAGAACTCTAGCAGTTCACAAAACTTTACACATGCAGGTAAGCTTGCCTTCTTGTTTTAAAACAGTGGCTGGTTCATTTTATCATTATTGCTTTACAAAAGGTGTTCAATGACAGAATCTTTCTCTCAAAAGGCTCTATTTAGATTGGTTCTCTAGGTGGGGTAAAGCAGCCCTCTTAATTTTTTAATACATAAAATTAATCTTAACATAAAGCATTTTTAAATTTTTCTTAAAGAACAGGCCACTTTGATTATCATAAATCCTAATTTTAGAATTTTTTTTTCATCCAATCTGCCCTGTATTTAAAGCTTTCGTGGTTAGGAGGAAATAAAGGTAATTTTGATAATGGAGGCATGGTGAAATCCCATACTCTCTCTTTCCCAGGGACCTCATAATTTGTAGCTTTCAGGACATTGAGGAATAGTTTAGTTTTCCAGCAAAGAGGAGCCTTATTACCCAGGAGAATGTAATTCCTTAAGAGAGGATTAGAGTTTTTCCTTCCCGCTTTTCCTGCCTATGACACGGTGATGAAATGTGAAGAGCTGGAAATCACAAAGCCCACCGAGGTGGCTGCGGGTCTGCCTCCGAAGTTATCAGTGTAATCGGCCTCTGTTTATGCCTGCACGTGTGTTTTCATGATTGGAGGATTAGGAGCACAGATTTGTTCCTGCAAGTCCCCTCTATTGTTGTCATTCGAGTGTTATGTTAACGCTTGTGATACCGATAAGACAGAAGCTATTGAAAAGAGTGCAGTGGTGGTGTGAAGGATTAATCCTTTGCTTGCTTCACATCTGAACAGGAATCTCCACACAAATGTCCCACATGTGGAAGAACCTTTAATCAGAGAAGTAATCTGAAAACTCACCTTCTCACCCATACAGACATCAAGCCCTACAGCTGCGAGCAGTGCGGCAAAGTGTTCAGGCGAAACTGTGATCTGCGGAGGCACAGCCTGACTCACACCCCGCGGCAGGACTTCTAGAGAAGCCCAGGATCTGTCCCGTGCCGCCGCTGCTCCCCTCCCCAGACACCTCTCCACATCTCCTACCCGTGGGGTCACACCCCTAGCCCTTCACTGACCCCAGCTCTTCCCTTGCTGCAGCCGCACCTGCAGCTCCAGGGAGTTAACTCTTCTTCTGGGGGACTGAGAACTGTAGAAAGCCACACACTACATCCCTTCACAAAGAGTATATGCTAGTTTCTTGTAGATATTCACAGCTCATTTTAGAGCTCTGTACATAATGTTGTGAGCCTTTGTTTTGTTGTTTTGTTTGTTTTTGTATCTTGTCGGATGCACCTAGATATGGAAAATGGAAGCCAAATTTTATCTTTAAAGACTGTATTTTCAAAATAAAACCTTTTCTTGTTTGTTTCAACACTCCTACAAAGGTGTCTTGCTATTTCAATTCTGTTTTTCCTCTAGATTCTGGAAGAGTGGGCTGCCTCTATAGAATTCAATACTAAAAGGCATTGTTTATCCCTAGGTTTAAAAAATAGGATTTCTCAGAATTCTTATTCTGCAACTTCAGCCCTTCCCTTTTTGTATGGTGGCATTTTGGAATTAGAGAATTGGGCTGTTTCTTTGTTTTTCGAAGATATTAAAACATTGATGCCCCTGAGGTTTTATCCCCTTTTGTTTATTTTGATTCCTTGTATATTATTCCTTCAGATAAATGCAATATCTTAATATAACATGCAACTTTCAAGGTTGTCCCACTTGAAAGCACAGAATGGGAAGAAGCAGGAAGCATAGAAGAGGTGAGAGCTTCTTGCCACTTCATTTTTGAAAAGTCCTTGGCCTATTGTTACAGTTTATGATGGGCAAATTCTCTTACCATTAGACTTTGAACACTATGATTTATCACTATAGACAGAGACTTTATCCTGCCTTTAGGAGAGAAGTCTAAAATCCTACAGAAGTGTACAGGAAGATACAACCTTCAAGAAGATAGGAGAGAAGAGGAGAAAAGAGAAACCACTTAGCTATGTTCACAAAATATTTCTTTCCAAGGGTGGGGATCCTTTCTTCTAGAAGGTTAGGATTTCTCTGCAAAGCAAACTGAGGTTACCAGCAAAGTTTCAGTCACTGGATAGTCTTTGTCCCTGGGAAAATGCCAGAAGTGCTGGTTACTCCATGTATAGAGCTCATGGCAAATATGTAATCACCTTCTGAGGCATTTCAACCTTTCCTAAATGGTTCCCGGGAAATATGACTCTAGTACAGTGACAAGCCTGAAGTATAGTGTAGGATTTAGTTGGAGGGCTTTGGAAGGAGATAAAGAGTAGTACTATGCAGAGACTGGAAGGAAAGTGATTTAGCTTAAAGGGAGAATAACAGAGGAACCTGTGGCCCAGTAGGCTCTCACAAACTGTTTCTTATGGAACAACAGAGTAAACAAGGCATTATCAATATTTTAAAAAATTTGTGTATTTGTGTAGAGATGGCATGTTTCACTTTCAGGGTGATTCCAAGCAACATGTCCTATATTTGTACTTTAGAATCTTCCAGAAAAATAGAGACTTGAGGAGTAGACTAAAAATTGCTCAACAGTACTTTGTTCAACACAACTTACTAAGAGGTTTCAAACAGTGTTCCTGACTAATTGCTTGCTCTGTTTTCAGGGGAGCTGGCTAGAAGCCATATTTGTCTCTCATCAGAGATTAATTCTCTGCAACAAAATGTCCACTCACCAGCCTATGTGCCTAATGCTCACACAAATGCATTCCCCAGCATGGGATGAGCTCAAAGTCTTCCTGAGGAGTAGGGGCAGGGATGGAGTATGGAGTGCATGTGTTTGTGTTATTTAGAGGAATGAAACAGCTGTTTGCTTTCTTTTGTTTGTACAGAATTAACTCAGTGACCTCCCTGCCCCTCCTCTCTCAAGATCCTGCCTGCCTTGGTACAGAAGATTTGAATAGTTTAGGGCAGAGTTAACACTGACTGTCCCTAGAGCCCCCCTAATCCTGCAGGCTTTTTCTAAATAGTCAATCTCACAGCCCCACCCACCCCTACTGACTACAAGTGTCACAGTTCCATCACACAGGGTTCAGTCCAATTATCAAAGAATGACCTTTGCTCGCTATCAAGCTGCAGGCATATCCTTGAAGTCCCTATTACAGGAATACATAGATAGGTGTAACCAGAAAACTTTCTCTCCATTTGTTTTAGCTGAAGAAATGGGAATCAGAAGGGAAAGAAGAAGAAGAGAGGAGGAAGTGGAGAAAGCAGTTCCCCATCTGATACACGTACTATTTTAAAAGTTTAGGTTACTTTATTTATAATTAATTAATTTACTCATTAATTTAATAAATGTTTATTTTATGTTTTTCATGTGTCAAGCCCTGTGCTAGGTTCCACTGATTTTCATGATCAGTTTCTGCCTTTCTATATCTAGTGACACATTTTTGGAATCTTGGCTACTTAGATAATTTAAAAACCTGTAATAGGGCTAATTTAGCAGCTCCCCTCAATCTGGACTCTTAAATCCAGCATTCATCTAGGCTCAGAAAGGATCTAGCTTCTGTCAGGGTAGACTCTTTCTACACACTCTTCATGATCTTAGGTGAACTTTTATTTTTTTATTTTTATTTTTATTTTTAAGATGGAGTCTCATTGCTCAGGCTGGAGTGCAGTGGCGCAATCTTGGTTCACTGGAACCTCCACCCCCTCGGTTCTAAATGATTCTCCTGCCTCTCAGCCTCCCAAGTAGCTGGGACTAAAGGTGCCTGCCACCATGCCCGGCTAATTTTTGTATTTTTTGTGGAGATGGAGTTTCACCACATTGGCCAGGCTGGCCTCAAATGCCTGACCTCAAGTGATCCACCTGCCTTGGCCTCCCAAAATGCTGGGATTACAGTGGTGAGCCACAGAACCTGGCCAGGTGAACCTTTAAATGGTGAGTTCCTCTCAAAATTCTAGGTTTTGTTTTCTTCTTCTTTAGACTGTCCAAGGGTACAGAAAATGAACAAATTTATGAGATATCATAGGGAAAATATCCTGTATCTTAGGAAATTGATGTGCTGGTTTTTTTGTTTCAGAGAAGAGTCATTATTTGAGTTTTAGATTAGCCTGTGTTTTTCTTACACTCTACCATAGTCAACTCATGAATCAATGCTCCTAGCAAGAGACCAGGAGTTGGAAATATCACGTGTCATAACCACAGCACTGAAGAGCTTCATGAACAAGTTAGGTATTTACTCTTGAGCTGTGACTGTAATCTCATTGTGTAGTCTACTCAGTAAGGCTTTAAAAATAATTTCTACAAATGAATTACATTGTAATCGATTGTTATTATAAAATTATGAATGTGTGTTAGGTGCTCTTACTGATGCTAACCTTGAAATGTAGGTCATTGTAGTACTAGTGCTTTATAATTGTAGCAATTAAAATTGCTATTTTACACAGGCACACCCTTTTTTACGTGAGGAAGCATTTTTAAAATTTGACTGTAGAAGAACTAAATACTTAAAAAGTCAACAAATCAAAAATCTAAAATTATAAATAGGCCCAACTACCACTAGTGATAAAACCACAGGTGGTTACTGGGAGTTTCATCTGTTCATCTGTTGATGTTAGCACAGGCATTTGGACCTCTTCACTTGAATAATGTTCAATCAGATACTTTTACCCCAACTTTGATTCTGGAGGGGCAGCCTACCCTTGAAAGGCACTTGGGAAACAGTTCTTGAAGATCGTCAACATGATGAAATAGATGCATTTGCACTAAACACTGTGTAGAATCAACAGCAAATTTTGATACAAGAAAAGTATTTGCATAATGGGTTGCCTTTCTTATCAAAGTAATTTTAATATTATTATCATAAGAAAAGATTTAAACAATTGAGGAACCCATATTATGCACTGCAAACAGGAATGACTTTTGTATTTTTAGGGGTTTATTCGTGTTTGCCTTTATTAGTATGTTATATTGAGACTGTGTTTCTCAACTTTTCCTTCTATAGTGCAACTTGTCACTGATAACCACCTCTGCTGACAGCAATGAGCAATAAAGGGCGTGGAGATTCAGAATGATTCAGCTTTGATGACCTGAGATATTTCAAGTTCATTCCTGTTTCTTTTTTTTATTGCTTGTTGTTTTTCCCCCCCAACACAAGCTACCTTATTATGTATGCTATGTAACTTTTTTCTCTTGAAACTATCCCAGGCAAAAACTGATAGTGAAAAACTGTAAATGACCTTATAGCCCATAAGAGGAAAATTTTTAAGTAAATTATCATGCTATATCTGTTAGAATGTTTTCTACTGCATGGAACAGAAAACCCACCTAAAAGGGGCTTAAGTAATAGGGAATTTATTTTCTTACATGACAAGAAGTCTCAAAGTAGGGTCCAGGGATGCATAATTAATTGGAGTGTCACGATCAACTAGGGTCCAATTCTTCCTACTTTTCTGTTCTTCCATCTTTAGTGTGTATGCTGGGCTTCCTTTATGGCCACAAAATGGCTGGCAGCACCAAGCACTAGCTCTGCTGCCTCCTCCTTACACACATTCTGTAGGCAGAAAAAGGGATTATGTCTTCCTTCTATCACTTTTAAGGAACTAAGAATCTGTTTCACAAATCTAACATATAGATTTTCCCTTGTATCTTATTGGTCAGAAGTATATCACTTGCCCCTTCCTCAGCCAATCACTGATAAGGGGAATAGAATTGTACCATTATTGGCTTAAACTAAATAAAAAGTCACCTTTTTTGAGTGGAAATGGAGTCAACCTTCGAGCCTGAAGCCCTTGACCACCTGAACAATCCTGAGTTCTCTTAGCAGGAAAGAAAGGAGAACTGGCTATTGTTAATATTAGGCAGGTGTTTAAAATGAAGTTTCCATTAAATACCTTGTGTTAGGATATGTTGATGTTAGACAAGGGATGCTTAAAGGCATAAACAGTATTATCTCAACTATATAAAACAAACAACATCTTTCAAAAACTAAGCAGAAATAAAGACTAGCAGAAAATATACTAAAATGTTAACAGCAGCTTCATGAGTGACAAACTAACGGTACATTTTTCTTCTCCTTTTTAAATTTTTCAACTCTTCCACAATGAGCACATTTTACTTTTATAAAGGAAAAGGGTAATAATATTTTTAAATGTCTAAAATAAAGCCTTAATTTGCAATTTTTCATCTTGATTTACTATCTGTGACTAATCTTTGCTTGTCTCCTTTCATACACACTCATATAACCCCCATGCCACTTCTAAACCATTCTTCTAATTTAGTTACATCTTTACTTCCTAATTTACCTTTCTTGATTTCCATTCAGAGCTCCTTTTCCTATCTTTTCTTTTCTCTAGGTTTCTTTATCCTGGTTCCAGATTTTCACCCTCTTAAGAGCTTCGATAATTCTCAAGGTGTGAATGTTAGAATTACCCAAGGTACTTATTTCTGTGCCTTCCCTAAGTGGATGAGTTGGAATTTCTGGTGATAAAGACTAAGTACTCTATTTTAAACAAACTCTTCAGGTAGTTCTTATGTGTTATTAGAGACAGAACTTCTGCGTTAGCCTTTGACACCCTCATTCCCTTTATCTTATCCATCAGCCATTTACTATGTGCCTACCATAATAAACATAAAACAGATCTCAACCTTCTTTTCTTTACTTATTTACTCACTGTCCTTGAAGTTGTCAAATTCTCCTCTGCTTTGATGCTTACTGCCCTTCTGTGGTCTTTCCCATGTACTTTTCTTTTCTATTGTTGCTGTCACAAATTTCAATTTTTTCTTTTAATATTAACAGACATGTTTAGCTTTGATATTTTATTTATTTGTTCTTTGTTCTCTTGATCTGCTCCCTAATTTAAAGAAGCAGCAGAAGAAAGAGACTATAATAATTGGTTGAAATGGGAAAATCACAGAGTAAAAATAATTTTCTTTCAATTTACTAATGAAAATAGTGTCACCAAATGACTGACTTCAGCTTTTGTATAATGAGCATTCATTTGCTGCAGTAATGCTTTATGTGTTGAGTGTGCTGGTTTTAGGATCAGAGCTAAACTAAATTGCTTTTAGATTATTTACATTATAATCACACTAAAATTAGAGTTGAAAGAGGCCATTTTTTTGATAGAAAGAGGCATAAACATGAAGTCAGAGATGAATTTAATTTTGTTTAAGCTCTGAAATTGTTTATGGACAAAACAGTTAATTTCTCTGAGACTCAGTTTCTCATCTGTAAAATGAGAATTTGCACTACACAATTTACAAGGTTCTCTCTAGCTTGTAAGATATATGGTTTTAATTGAGAAAACAAGTGCATTCCTAGAAAAGTACTGATGATTTCACCAAAGTCAGAAAATATCAAGAAATCAGATCTCTTCTGTCCCATAAAAATTTTTATTAACTCAATAAAAATAAATCTAATTTTTACTTGAAATGCATATCATTTGTTTCCTTAAAACTGTTGAAATTTTAAAGACCCTACAGAAGACTGTTAATTCAAAGTAATATTTTTACATTGAAAAACAAATTTTTTTTTTATTGGATGATAAAAACAATCATACTTATTTTAAAATATTTAAACAGTACATATCGGTGTATAAGGTAAGTTTCTTATCACCCGCTCCTACCCTAATTTAATTTGGACTATCACACACAAATAGGATCATACTGCAATACTATTTTTCAGCTTGCTTCCCTCCACCCCCACTTAACAATAAATGATGTATATATAAAATAATGTATGTATAAAACAATGTATATATTGGGTCTGTTTTACCCTATCAGTATAAACAGATCTGCTGCTAATGTAATGGAAATAAATGAAACAAAACTAAGGACTTTTAAACCTGAGGATTAATTCTTATGCATTAGAATTTAATATGGAGAAATAGGGAAATCATTGTGTTACTGAAATTATTTACAAAACGCCATCCTTAACTGACAACCTTTAGTACCCTATCTTCATAAAGGCAGCTTAGAGTGCCTGAAGGGTTTTGAGGGTTCTGCAAGGTGTGTCACATTATGGTTCACCTCAGTGCACATTGATATATCTCCCTGGCAAGAATTGAAAGATACAGTTCTTAAATCCCCTGCTGACCCATTATCCATGGATCATTGACAAGATAGAATGTAATAGCTCCTGTCTTTTTACCAAGGTAAACCTCCCAGTGAAACTGCATTGTTCATGCCCTACATCTTTTATCTAAATAAGAAAATAAATACAGGAAAAAGAAAATACATTAAGTAGATAATATACTCTCATGTTCTTTATTATATTTTAATATCTATTGAATGAGGAAACAAAAGCTGCTTAATTGCAGGGACTGAAACTAAGAAACTTTTCCCATAATTATCTTTCCAAATAGATCATCTTAAACACAAGGCTAAAGGAATTGCATAAGATCCAGCATTCGGAACGCCGAATTAAACTAATAGACATGTTGCCTATTTAAGGACAGCATTAAAACAGTAGTTCAGTTTGTGTTATGGGTCAGAATTCAACATTTCCCATTATCTTGATCTTAAAAGTCAGTGTTTCTGTAGTCTAAAAGTTATTTCATTTGTGAACTGGGTCATAAAGAGTCATAAGCTCTCAGAGGGATTTATTCACAGACCTCAGCAATGTTTACCATGTGGCACTGTTTTTGCAACATCACATATTGACAGTGCTGTGTTGTAAATTTCATAATGTGATGACAGGACATGGCCATATTTTTATGTGGTTCTGATCAAGATCCATCTGAAAGCTCCTTAGTTTATGTTAGTCTTCTCGACTTCTAAAAGAATTCTGCCCTATTTCTATCTGTTTAAACCTAGGAAAGGTTAGAAATAGAAAAATGATGCTTTTGTCAACTTGATTAACACTTCATTTCCTGCCCAGGGCAGAATAAGAAAATAAAATGAAAAAATAAATAAATAACGTCACCAACCACCTCAGTAAGAATATGGGCAATTAAATCAATATTTCACCTAGGCTAGTGAAATTAAAGATACATATCCCTTTAACCCAGTGATTCCACTAGAGAAAGTCAAACACATCTACAGAAAGATATATGGAAAAGAATATTCTCTGAAATATTGTCTTTAATAGAGAAAAACTAAAAAAAAAAGTTAATGTCCCCTAGCATGAGAATGGATAAACAAATCATGACTATTCACATAATGGAATATCATATAGTAGTTAAAATGACCAGTTTAGCAGTAAATGTATCAGCATGGATTAATCTCAAGCACATAATGTTACATGGGAAAAAAATAAGTTGCAGAATGGTAAGTACCTATCATTCATATGAAGTTTGAAGACATGTAGTTCATATAAGTATAGTGAAAGTATAAAATGTTCTTGGAAATTTTATACACTATGGATCAAAGTCTGCATAGTGGATACCTTTGGAGAGAAAGAGGAAAAAAATTAGAAACCCGTACACATTGATGGGGGACTTCAGTTGTTTTTATGATATTTTATTCCTTCAAGATATCTGAAAAAATATATACAAATAAGACTTGGAAAAGCTGAGTCATAAATATAGGGGTGTTTATTATATTAGTCTCTCTACTGTTCTATGTACTTGGAAATGTTCACAATAAACTGTTTTAATAAAAGAATCAGATATCAGAGCTGAAAGGGACTTTAGGAAATGTCAAATAATTGGACTTTTAATAAGTAGCTACTCTGTGATGTTAGGATTACTCTGGAGCATCTGAGACATGAGGTCTCTACACCCTTGGAGCTTACATTCTACCAGAAAGAGACCAAATTTTAAAATAAACAGAATATTAATATGGATCATACAGAGGATTTTATTTCATTTGAGGATGAAGAAATGGAGGTGCAAAAAGTCAAGTGATTTTCCCAAGGTACAAACCAATTCTAGAACCTTGCTTCCTCTCTGTCTTTCCATATACTTCTATTTTCCTCTGATCTCCCTCTAACTTCATGTTATTCTGATTATTGATGGTGCTAGACACAAGCACATTAATAGTGTCTCACTTGTTTTGCAGCCATCTCTTTGGCATAGGTGCAAATTTATCAAATACTAAACTTTAACTAAATAGCTTTAAAATTATTGAATGTTTTGAACATGACATTAAATTTACACAACCTTCTTCTGTTAGGTAGGTCGGCATTATCTTTGTTTCATGTGTGAAGAAAGAGATGAATGGGGGAGCAGTAGTGGGGTGAAGTAAATTGCCTAAGGCTCTGTAGGAAACAAGAGTGACAGGTTCTGGATCAGAATTCAGAGCTCTGACTTAATCTAATGCAAAATCTGTAGTACCTTTCTTTCTGATCGTCCCTTTCAGGTTAATGTGCCTCACTTCCACACATTCCTGTAAAGCTAACACTCTTGAAAATTGTAAGAAAAGGACGCTTACCACTAATATCTTGTCAGATGAATTGAGTATTTTTTACCTTCAAAGTTGCGAATTCATTGGTAAACAGGTTTAATGTAAACTTTTGTGTCCATCTAAGTGTGCAAACTCTTCTCTCCAGATGGTCTCAAAGAATGTTCAGGGAAATCATCTTCCAGATCGTAACTGTTCTATTCAGAGCTTTGAAGACAGATATCAGATGAGCTTTTATCCACTGTTGGAAAGAAAAGAGAGTAGAAGAACAAAATGATTATGGTAACCTAAGCTACGTAGATGGTGTTATGATGTTCATTTTGCTGACAAAACTCTAGCATTCGTAAAGTTTATTTTAAAGTAATTATCTTCATTTCTATTTAAATAATTGTTTTAATATTATGATAGCTGAAGGTGATTGTTTCAGCTTCTTCTTCTTTCTGAGTTTATTAAAAAAGAAATGGTCACTTGTAGAAATGAAGTTCTTATGGGGAAGAATTATTCTAAGCAGAATATAAATATCCAACATCAGAAGGTACTATGGTGTAACGCTATTGCTACCCAGGAGTCTGTCAGCAGACGGACTGTGTGCCACATACTTCCCTACCAAGTTGATTACAGGTTTATGTTGTAAGTACACTATATTGACTGGTACAGGATACAGATACTTATTATCCGGAATTACTTATTATCTTCATTTTCTAATGAATTTTTTCTTCCCTTGGCTGATGTGTGAAGCTAGGTTTCTAAGGACTTCTTCAGTGTTCTTATTAAGAACATCTGTAAAGAGCATCAGAATGAAGTGTTGAATTTCACCCATTTGGATTTCATTAAAGTGTCTATAGTTGTCAAGCATTTAGAAAGTCAAGACACTAAGAGTTTGGGGTTTGACCCAAAGGAAATTGGTCCTCATTTTAAGGCTAAACAGGAGGGATAACTGAGCCAAATTTTTTTAGGGAATAGGAGATTAAAAAAGAAATTACTCCTTTCAGATACATGCCCCTAAAGAATGAAAGCTTAAACAGTCATATTGTGTAATAGTTAAGTTTTCCATCTTGCCAAAACAAAGTGTGGGTTTATTGCAGAAGTTTTTAACCTAGAGTTCATGGACCTTTAGTGGGTCCATAGGCAGACTTCAGAGAGTCCATAAACTTTGTGAAACTGTAAGCAAAATTTCACTTGCATATATACGTGTATTTTTTTCCCCTAGGGAGTGGAAACTGTAGCTTTTGTCAGATTTTCAGGGACATCTGTGATTCAAAAAAGGTTAAGAAATGGTTTATTTTCTTACTTATTTAGGTACCTTAAAATTTTTCTAAGTATCTGTATAAGCAGAGTTTTATATTTCTCTTTTTATTAAAAACACACTATATATAAATGTATACGAATTTTAAAATGCAAGATATACTAATTTTTAAATGTTAACAAATGATCAGAATTTTTAAGTATCTGTGAAATCTCAATTATAACTAATTTACCATATACACAATCTGATCTAACCAGGTGTAATAAAAATAACCTGACTGGTTATTTAAAATAAACAACATAAAAAAAGTAGTTGAAAAGTGGAACTATCTTGTGTTGGTGGTACAAAGTAGTAAAAGAACAAAGCAGCTTGAAAGTTTTTTTAATTACATGTAACAATAGAAAGAAGTTTTCTTTTTGTCTGGTTAATTAATTATGCTCTACTTATAGTAAAGTGGCAAGAATTAATTTATATTATGACTCGAATCCACTGAGTAAAAACAGCAGTTTAATTTTATAAAAAACAATAAGTGAAATAAATTCTGCCATGAAAAAGTCACTGGATATTTTTAAGTTTTGTAACATTTTAAATGAATACCAAATAATCTGATCATCATTACACTAACTCTAGTTCCATTTAGACTTGGAACATTTGGTAAAATTTAAAATGTCATATTTTAAATTAAAATAGAATATGTTATTTCTTCTCTGCATATGATTTTTTAAAAGTGTTATTTTAACTGGATCCTCCTATAATTACATTTGGTTTTTAAAAGTAGATTATTTAGTATACATTGAACTAATATTTTTTCAATGTGGTTAACTAACATTTTTTTCAATGTGGTTTTCCTTGTGAATCACCCACTTAGCCTGGAATCAAAAGACAGAATGCAGAAATAGAACATGAATCTTTGACTAATAGGCTATCTGCCACTTGTCTTGGTTTTGTATCATAGGAGTATATACAGGTTATTTTTCCCCTTTAGCTAAACTTCAGGCATGTCTACTTTGTTTTATCTTTGCTCCTTTTCCAGCAAACCTTCCTTAGCCACCTTCTTGAATTACCTATCCTCTCAGACAGTTCTTTAGCTTATTATATGTGAACCTGGCTTCTTTCCAAATTAACTTGGCTGGTCTCTTAATTTTTCCCATCCTGTCTCAAAAGCCCTGATGTACCCTCTTGATATTTACCCAACTAAACTCAGTGTCCAGGCTCCACACTGTCCACCTTCTTCATATGCATACTGCATGTTGTTGACTTTTCTTTTCTTAGACAATTTTTCAGATTCCCTTAATTTCTCCTCAAACTTTGTCTTTCTCTTTTTGCCTCAAAATATTTTCATCTGTTCTTAAAAGCATACTTAAATGTAAATATTAGTGGAAAATAGACTGTTGGAGTTGTCAATTTTTGTTTAATAGTTAAGGCCTTGTTTTGTTCTTTAGCATCAAATTTCTCTCTTACTATTTAAATACAGTTAAAGTCGGGTGCAGTGGTTCACTCCTATAATCCCAACACTTTGGGAGGCTGATGTGGGTGGATCATTTGAGGTCTGGAGTTCGAGAGCAGCCTGGCCAACACGGTGAAACCCCGTCTATACTAAAAAAAATACAAAAATTAGCTGGGTGTCGTGGTGGGCACCTGTAATCCCAGCTATTCGGGAGGTTGAGGCAGGAGAATTGCATGAGCCAGGGAGGTGCAGGTTGCAGTGAGCCAAGATCGTGCTACTGCACTCCAGCCTGAGCACTCTGTCTCAAAAAAAAAGGTTAGAAATTAGTAAAGGTGCCAGGTGTGGTGACTCATGCCTGTAATCCCAGCACTTTGGGAGGTTGACGTGGGCGGATCACCTGAGGTCGGGAGTTCGAGACCAGACTGGCCAACATGGAGAAACCCCGTCTCTACTAAAAATACAAAATTAGCTGGGCATGGTGGCGGACGCCTGTAATCCCAGCTACTTGGGAGGCAGAAGCAAGAGAATCGCTTGAATCCAGGAGGCGGAGGTTGCAGTGAGCTGAGATCATGCCATTGCACTCAAGCCTGGGCAAAAAAAGCAAAACTCCATCTCAAAAAAAAAAAAAAAGGTATGTGCATTATATCTTAATAAAGCTATTAAGCTACTGCAAAAGGATAGAAAGCAGTGAAACAGAAAAAAAGAATAAACTACAGGAATTTACATAAGTGTTAGAAAGATATAAACTGCACCATAAAATCTAGATAGTTATAATTATTATACATAGTATTACATGCACTGCTTAACTCTATAAATTCTCTGAAGTCTTCCTATAAACTAACAATTTAATCTCCTCTGCTAACTCACTGATCCAGAACTATCTATCCAAATACAAATTATGTAAAAGCTTCTAGCACAATGGCAGCATATAATAGGTGTCAAATAAATGTTAAAAAACAAAAAACGTTAAAGTACAATTGATAGAGTCAAGTTATATATGTTAGCATAGGGTTCAAAGACTAAAAGAATTTAGCCTATCCCTAAAATAATCAGGAGACAATTTAAAGTTAAAAAAAATCTTGTTCTTTGATATTATAAGTAACATATGCTGTTATACAAGTAACACGATTGGAAAACATCAGATTATAAGTTCATTTTTAGGCCTTTCTTAGAGTACGATTATTAAAGAACAGTTGAAAATTGGTTTTGTGGAGTAAAATGATGATTCCCAATCAGCTTTCTACTTATGATAGGTATCTTACAATTTGGGTGACCAAGGAATATTTATTTCAATATAATTCTTCCTTTTGCAAACAGAGAACAACTTTTACATTTTCTGTTAAAAAATATAAAATAGTGAATACGTAGTTCAAGATGTTTTCATTGCTCAAAAGTTGTTTTGTTTTGTTTTTTTCTACCTTTGATCTCCTCCTTCCTGTCAGGTTTTCAGAACCAATGAAGAAAAAAATCATTACTTATCAAAGAATGTGAGGTACAGAGTTGATAAGTCACAGGTTTGCTAGTCAGAACAGCTAGCATATTTCCAAACTTGTAATCTTTATTATGTTTCAAGAATAGCAATGTCTTTGAATTGGAAGGAACTTTAGAAATGTCCTTGTTCATCCCTCATCCAGTATTATTAAAGGCAGGAGCACTTACTGTTTTGTGAAATTGTAGGTACCATTATTATTAGATAACTCTGAATGCTAGAAAAGTCTTAACATTTAATCAAAAATCCACCTCATTGCACCTTCCAATGATTGGTCCCAATCCTGCCCTGTACTTTCTCTAAGCTGTAAACTTGGAGGAAGGGGAGAATTCCTCTTTCATAAACAGATGAGATGTTTGAGCTGGACTTTGTAAAATGTTGAGAATTTTTAGAGAATGGTGTCACCACACCATCAGGTCCTCAGAAAAATACATTGCATATTCCTTCTTTATGCAGATTCTAGACTAGGAAGTTTTCATCTCTCTCATCCAAATATGCCAAGGAATTTAGCAAATTTTGTCTTTCTTGGACATCTGGCAATAATTACCAATAAATCAACGTTAGTACACCTTATGGGAGGAGAGAGAAGGAACTAGAAATTTCATGGTTTTATTTCCTCCTCTGGTGGTGGGGTAGGAAGGAGGATTAACTGGTTTGATCTGAAGCCTTACTGGGTATAAACCTCTTAAATCCCTGGCCCAGATTAACTGAATGATCCCAGTATTGAGCATACAGGTTGTCAAGAGTACTTGTATCACATTGATTTGCCTAATAACTAATCTGACTGCAACCTCCTCCTCCTCTAACTAGGAGGTTCCATTGTCCTTCTCTTGCAAATTCTAACATGTTATGTTCCCATCTTGATTCAAAAGGGTCTGAGTTGCATGATAATATCTCAAGCTGTCAAAGGCCACAGCTTCTTTATTAAAAAAAAAAAAAGGAATGATTGCAGATCCTGACTGGCCCTGGTTTGGCACCTCCTCATCTATTTATTCATCCAAATAATAACTTCAAAAAAAGTAAAAAAAAAAAAAAACAAGTCAACCTGGTAGCAAGACTGAGATAATGTATATCAGCTTTGATCACATGCTCTGAGGTTTGGGAAAATGAATTATTATAAACTGGGTGTCATCCTCAGCTCTTCCCTGGAAACACTTTTCTTCAATGTTGCTTTTGATCATATTTTAAAGATGTAATTAAGGATTCCTTTCCTCTAGTCATGTTTTCTTTCTTGAGCTAAAACCTTATGGAAACAATCCAATGGAATTATATAGCTATGGTTTGACTCACAGGAGCTCTTGGTAATGATTAAGGTTGCCTGGACAGAAGGATATGGGATAGGTGTTTGCCTGTTGGGTGTGTCAACAGAGGGGGTGTCCTTTTTTTTGTTTTGTTTTAATCTTTCTACAACCTGGTGTCCTATGAAGAACGCTTGGACATATCTGTAACTAGAAAATTTCTTTGATTGAATATATACATAATTTTCCAATGCTTATTCATTTGATAGTCATTCAACAAATAATTGAGTATCTCAGTGTGTTAGGCACTGTATTAATTTAGTATTAGAGATAAATAAAGAAAAACATCAATAAAGAAATAAATATGCTATGATCTGGGTATGTGTAGGCTTCTATGGATTTATGTAGAGTTCCCCTGTCAGTGAGGGTGGAAGAGAGAGGATAAGGAAGACTCATTGGAGAAGGTGAATGTGGTTTCAATGGTGAGAGAGCATTCAGGTGACTTTCTCCCATGGAAGTATGCTCTCCTGGTAATGATCATAGTAATGGCAAATAGCAGTTTTATTAAAAGCCTAATCTGGGCCAGGTGCGGTAGCTCACGCCTATAATCCCAGCACTTTGGGAGGCCGAGGCAGGTGGATCACGAGTTCAAGAGATCGAGACCATCCTGGTCAACATGGTGAAACCCCGTCTCTACTAAAAATACAAAAATTAGCTGGGCATGGTGGCACATGCCTGTAATCCCAGCTACTCAAGAGGCTGAGGCAGGAGAATTGCCTGAACCCAGGAGGCGGAGGTTGCAGTGAGCCGAGATCGCGCCATTGCACTCCAGCCTGGGTAACAAGAGCGAAACTCCGTCTCAAAAAAAAAAAAAAAAAAAAAAAGCCTAATCCATGACACAAAAGTATTTTTAGACACTCTGAGAAAAAGGAATTTTGTAGTCAAATACATCTGCAATGTCACAATGTATGCTAACAATTAATGTCTCTGAGAAGTCTGGCAGTAAAGAAACTTGATTAACACAGTATAACCCAGCATTTCCCATACTACCCTGACCATAACCATTCTTTCTTGTTGTTGGGGGACCTATCGCCATCCTGAAGGATGTCACTAAAATTCTTAACCTAAAGAGGATAATTCCCATGAAAAATGGATGGTATGGGTCAATGAAATAAAACCTAACCGCACGTTTTATCTTTTCCATGTTTCACAGGTGACTAAAAAAATGGTTAATGGCAATAGCTTTTATAATGGGCAAAATAGGCCATGACTTAGAGTCTCTAGCTTCCTGAAGCTATGTGCCTAACTCTCAAAAAATCTGCATAGGATCCTCACCTTAGAGGTGAACAGACTAAAGCCCTAAGGCAGAATATGTCTCTACATTCCTTGAAACAAGTGTGAAGAAACAAATAAAGAACTGCCATCATGAATTGTACTAAAGCCATGATCAAAAGTCTCTATACTTTGAAATACCTAATCATATTAGAGGATTAAAAACACATGAGTGAACACTAACCAATAATTTATTCATTTCCATATCTACCTATACCTTTTAATTTTGATAACATAAATACTGTTTCTTTTTTCCTCAATTATACCGACAAAATCTTTCTCCTACCTTCAGTCTGAGAGATTCTTTTCGTTGTTGCACTTGGACTATAGTCAGTTTCTAGCTTTAGATAAAGCTAGAAAAGTCACTACTTTTCGTAGTGACTTTTTGAGTAAAAGAAGACCTAAGGGTTGTGAAAGATTAAGAAGAGTTCAGACAAGAAGTCTTATCTTTTTTAGGAATAATGAAAAGTGTATAATCTTTATTTGAATGTTGGACTTCTTTTGTGTTCTAAGGCTCTACTATTGAGGCCATATAAAAAGCCACACTCTTAGAAGTAGACATGACCTTTTCTGAAGAAAGTGCACATTCTCTGTATCACTTCCCTGGAAGAGGCAGGTCCTCTGACAGGTAATAGAATCTTGGAAGATGGGTTTTGGTCTTGAGCAAAAACTTCTGACTTCCTCTGGAATCATGTTCTTGCTGGACTTTCAGGTCAATGGACTCTTTGAGAATGGCTTCTCCTAGGGGCTAGTTAAGAAGGCAGTACTCTTGAAGGGTTTCCTAAAAATGAAGTGATAAATGTTCAGATTATCTGGCTTTGTGTTTCTCTATGTTCATTCTTATCTGGCTATGCCCAAACCCTTAGTAAAGGCTTATTATTATACTTTGGCCTGGCTTAGGTCTCAGTGGTGCATTAAGCACCGTGAGAATTTGGAGTCCATGTTTGGGCCAAAGGGCTAAAGAATAGATGGTAGAACTGGAGTTAACATAGTGATATGTGGTTATGGTTATTATTAAGGATAATAATCATCAGTTATGTACTCTGTGCCCACCATTTTACTATGCTATCTCATCTAATCTTCACAAGAATTCTCAAACGTAGGTTTTATTAGTCTCATTTTGCAGATGAGGAAACTGAGACTCAGAGAAATTAAGTATTTGCATATATATTATAGCTATTGGGTGGTGGAATTTGAATCAAGGTTTCATCTGACTCCAGAGGCTGAACATTTTTAGTCAAGTTACATAACTTCTAAGACTTTAGGTTGTTTTTTTTTTTTTAATTATTATTTGAAAACATCTACCTTCTAGGGTTGCTGTAAAGATTCTGTGAAATAATATATATAAATATTCTGGGCCATTAACTAGAAGATAATAGGTATCCCCCAAATAGTGCTTATCCTTATGTTTTCCTTCTGCCTTTCTGGCCATTCCTTTTTAATATCCTTCAAGGGTTCCTTTTCCTCTGATGGTCTGTTAAACTGGTGTTCCCTAAGTTTGTTCTTCAAATGAACACTCTCCTTGAGTGACTTCATCCAAACCCAGGGCTTCAGCTACTGTTTTTATGCTAGTGACTTCTAAATCTGAATCTCCAGGCCAGATCACTGCTGACATCTCCACCTGGATGTCTCACAGACATATGAACTCAGCAAGTCCCAAACCACACATCTTTCTGTTTCACTCTTGGCCTGTCTCTTGGCAAGTGGCATTAGTGAATCTCTAGATACCTAAGCCAAGCCCTAGGAATCTTTGTCTACTCATTTTCAGTCATCCCTTACACTCAAGTAGTCATCAGGTTATCTCAAGTCTCCCTTCTTATTATCATTTGTATCAGTCCCTCCCTCTCTCCCTATCCTCCCTCAATTTCATTTCCACAGCCACAATCACTGCCTAAATTCAAACTCATCACTTCTATCAGGCATTATTGCAACTGTCTCCTAACTCATTTTCCTACAATCTACCCAGCCCTCCTATCTGTCCTCAATTTTACTGTCAAAATGATCTTTCTAAAAAGCAAATCCATATCATGCACTTCCCACTCAAAACTCTTTCAAGAGCTTTCCATAGCTTTCAGGATAAAGTTCAAATTCAGCACACTAAACCCTTACAGGATATAGCTGTTTCCTGCCTCTTTAGCTGTATTTCCCACTCTGTATTTTTTCATTTGCACCATTTGTTTCTGCTTTAAAGGATTACTTGAACTCCTCCAAAGGAAGCTATTTCTAGCCTTGGACTTTCAGGCATGTCCTTGGGTGCCTACCCATTCCCTTGCCCCCCAAATCCCCCTTAACTCTTTCCTTAAAGCTCAGCTCAAGGACATTCGTCTGGACAGTTTTCCTTAATGTTGACTCTGGTGTTTCTTTTTAATGCTCCCATGACATCTGTTCATTGCTCTATAAGAGCACTTTTCATACTACACATCTCTGTCACTAGTTTGTAAACTGGACCCCAAAGTTTATTTCATATTGTGTCCCCAATAACCTAATCTCTAGTGCCTAGCTCATAACCAATGCAGACTGCTGGTTAATGAAGGAGTGAATTCAGGAAGAGAGTTTTTAACCCTTGGCTATGTTGTGTGTGAACCTAAGAAGCTGGCCAGGCGCGGTGGCTCACGCCTATAATCCCAGCACTTTGGGAGGCCAAGGCAAGTGGCTCACTTGAGGTCAAGAGTTTGACATCAGCCTGGCCAACATGGTGAAACCCTGTCTCTACTAAAAAAATTTAAAAATAAATAAATAATTTGAAAAAATAAAAAAAAAATTATTCGGGCATGGTGGTGGACACCTGTAATTCCAGCTACCCGGGAGGCTGAGGCAGAAGAATCTCTTAAACTCGGGAGGCAGAGGTTGCAGTGAGCCAAGAATGCACCACTGCACTCCAGCCTGGGTGACAGAGAGATTCTCTGTCAAAAAAAAAGAGCAGCAGCAGCAGCTAAGTGAAAGGTAGGACTTTGAGTTAAGGTGGCACACTACTGGAGATTTCTTAAGCCTCATTCCTCCTACAGTCCTTTCTTCTCCACTTCACTGATGACCAGGTTCCACCACTCACCCTAGGAACATGAAGACACAGGTTTTAGACACATTCTACGGAACAAACAATTAAGATCCTGAGTATTCCATTTGCTAGACTAGGAAGATAATAGGATAGTCTGAATTGGGACCTATCAATGGAATACACATCCTGCCCTCTACAAACTTGGGATTCAATAATTCTGTGAAAACCTGAATCAGAGGCTGGGCTCTAAAGGGCTCTGTTTGGTTTCATTTTCACTGGAGAAACTGGATACGTTTTTATGACATTAGTTGATCTCTTCATTTTCTGTTTTTCCATTTTTTCCAGATCTTTCTGGATGTTTTCACCTTTTGAAGCTGTTTCCTACCTGCTTCCAAAAGTAATAGAGAGACAAAGGGTCTCTCTTCTAAACAGAGAAAAGCAAAGAAGGAAAAGCAAAAGAAGGAAAAGCAAAACCAACTTATTCAAACGTTACTCGAATTTTTAAAAAAGCTTCTTTGTGGGGAGAGTCTCTGAGTTGGAAAATACCTTAGGAATCAGAGCTTACCCAATAACTTTAGTTGGTAAATAATGAGATGAAGGGAAAGAGGTTAGTGACTTGCCCAAAATCACGTAAGCAGCTGAAAGCAAGAGTATTTTGGCCCTAAATTCTCCAAGTTCCAGTCTTCGCAATCTTTTCCTTTGGAGACGCTTGTACTTGTGTCCACAGCTAATACGTTCTATCTATGCAAGCCAAGGTAACTGGCAAACTTATGTTTATTATATCTAATATATATTATATATAATTTTTAAAAAACCATATGAGCTTAACACACTAATAAGAGGCCACACTGTCGAAGCTCAGGGCTCGGATTCGGCTCTCTATATTTTGCCTCTGGGAGAGTAAGAAAGGTTGCCGAGGGACTTCAGGCTCTAGAACACCAGGACCTTCGGGCCGCACAGAACCACTGCTCCTCCAGGGCCTGGAGGGAAAGCCAGGGCCGCGCCTGCAGGGGAGAGCAGAGGGCCTGAGCAACCCAGAGGCGCGCCCTTCTTCAGTGCCTTCCAGGAACTGGTTAGGAGTAACCTGCGGAGAGCCGCACCGGCCTCACTTTGCGGCGCCAGCTCAAAGCTTAGGGGCCACAGCGTTGGGGCTCGGGCGGGGCTCTGGGCACGTGGCCGGCGGGCCTGGGTGTTGCCGGCATCCCGCAGCCCCGGCCTGGGCGGTTAGCCAGACAGACCGAGCCCGCTGCCTGCCCGCCCTGCTCGCGCCGGGGCATTTTACGAGCCTCAACCGCTGTCCAGAGGTGCTCACAGCCCCGCGTGCAGCCTGTAAGAGGCACCGCGGCCCAGTCTCTGAATCTCTTGAAGAAAGAACAGACTTGTCTAAGAACCAATGTAGAAATCTCTCCTGTTTCACCGACGGTCAACGAGGACCTTCGACTTGACCAGCGGAGGAAAACGTCTTCGCGTGGAGATCGATTTCCTTTCGACAGTTTCTTCTGTATTTGTGCAGCGTCCTTTGCGTAGTAGAAACTGTTTTGCACTGTGAGTAAAAAAGATGAAGTTAGCCTTATGTCGGGGGCGGCGAGGCAGCTTATTTCCCCATAAACTAAGAAACAATTACGTTAAAAGACAGTGAGGGGCCAGGCGCGGTCCGCCTGTAATCTCAGCATTTTGGGAGACCAAGGCGGGCGAATCACTTAAGGTCAGGAGTTTGAGACCAGCCTGGCCAACATGGTGAAACCCCTGTCTCTACTAAAAATACAAAAAAAAATTAGCAGGGCTTAGTGGCGGGCACCTGTAGTCCCAGCTACTAGGGAGGCTGAGGTGGGAGGATCGCCTGAGCCCGGGAGGCAGAGGTTGCAGTAAGCCGAGATCACGTCACTGCACTCCAGCCTGGGCGAGCAACAGACTCTGTCTCGAAAGAAAAAAGAAAAAAGGTGAGCGCTCAAACCAGAGTAGCCTGCTTGGGGGCAAGCAAACGAGGAGAAGTGAGATTAAGTGGAGAAAGCGCGAAAGGGGAGGGTTAGAGATCGGAGAGGCGAGCGGATAGAAGGTGCGAAGGAAGCGGAGGGCGAGGAAATATGGAGCGGCGCGGGGGAAGGGAGGGAAAAGCTGCAAGGCGAACTGGGCGGGGTGCGGTGCGGCGGGGTTAGGACGAAAAGCGGGAGAAGACGCGGATGAGGGAAGGGCTGCGGTCGGCGGGGATGCAGAAGGCGGGAGAGGCCTAGGCCTAGTTCGTGTCCACGAGGCCTCTCCACGTGGCCGGCTTCCTTTAGAGACGTCTCACAAACCCTCAGCCTCTCCCCGGCGCCGTGCGCACCGGTTCTTTGCAGCCCCTAGACCCCGGGCGCGCGCATGCTGCTCCCTAGCCCTCTGTAATCCCGGCTACTTGGGAGGCTGAGGCAGGAGAATCGCTTGAATCTGGAAGGAAGCTTCTGTGGCTACAGATGGCGCAGGCCCCAGGTCGCAGAGAAGCCCATCCAACTCTGCGGACTGGCACTGGGAAGGAGGGCCCGGGAGCTGCCTCTCCCGGCGGTGAACTCTCCTTTGAGCCACGTCTGTGTTTTCTCGTGCTTCAGCACACTGGGGGATTAAATGGCAGTGTGACCGCCAGTGTCCCCGGGGAGGTTGCGGAAACGTAGAGGCAATGAGACCCGAGCAGGAATATGGACTTCTCGTGGCAGTCTGCACGGAAGCAGCTGGGACGTCCCAAGCTCGGCCCTCCCTGCAGGCCCAGAGCCGGGACATGGAGGGAAGGCGCTGCGCGCGCGGCAAGGCCAGGGGCGCGGGCTGGGCTCGGTCCGAGTGCTCGGACTGCGGAGCGACCTCGGCGTCGGTGGATTGGGCAGGAGCGGCCCTGGGCGACGGGCCTGACGTCGGTGGGCGCAGTTGAGGTCACTGCAAGGCCGCTGGATCCCGGATCCGCGCCTGAGACGGAGCAGGGGCTAAGGGCCCCGCTTCCTCTCCGGGTGGGGGTCGGGTCATTGGGCGGGGAGGCCGCTCTGGTTTTCCCGCCTTCAGCGAGCAGCCCAGGGGGTCTGCGGGAGGAGGGGAGGGTTCCAGGAGTCCGCCCTTCCCTGCGCCTTCAGGACCGGCAGGAGGCACTGCGCAGACGAATTAAAAGAGAAAAAGCTTGTTGATGAGGCGTTTCCGCATCCTGTCTTTGGACGCTACTCTTAGTTGAGTGACCGGATTCAGACCTTAGGGGCGTTAGTGACTCCTCCACCGCATCCCTCCCCTTTTAAAAGAGAAAGAGAGAGAGTGTGTGTGTATGTGTGTGTGTGTAAAATTTTAAATTTTAAATTTGCTGACATAGGCACTTAAAGGTGTAAGACAGATATTCTAATCCTTGACTATCTGCGAAAGGCTCGCCTATTGTTGCCGTTTGTTAAAGATCCTAAGGTTTTGTAAACACTCATAAGACAGATTCATTTAGAAAGTTTGCTTCTAATTCTTTTGTTGAAATAAAGATTCATACAAGAGGACTATTTCTGCTTATTTCTGAGAGAAGATCACATATCAGTGACAGGAACAAGGTAAAGTACCCGTACTTCCAATATGTAACTGCAATTCCAGTGTATTTACTATAATACATTATAGTATTCTTACAGTACTTACCATATTCTCATTGTGTAACTGTTATTTGTGTACATGTTTTGTCTTCTAGACTGTAAGCTTCTTGTGGGCAGAGACGCTTTGTCTAACATGGTACAAGGCATTGAGTGAATAAAACCAAAACTGCCTTTCCAATATGAATTCACTATCCAATATGAATTCATATAACTTGCTTATATATTGTATAATAAAACGTATAAGTAAATATAAATTTGCCCTTGAAAAATAACTTATACGCTTAATATTGGTCATAATCATTTTCATTAGGGGAAATCTATAATTTTTTGCTTCATGATATAAAATTCAGCATTTGGCTTTATATTTACTGCAACTGTTAACAGTAACCTTATAAAGAGCAAAAGTTATAGGGCTTTTCAGTATAACCTTTTATGACTAACAATTCATTCACCAAATTACAAATACTTCTCCAGACTATAAAGAGCAGAAATATATGCTATAACAAGACTGTTGCATGTATTTTTCAGAGATCAAAGACTGATTAATATTTTGTATTATTACATGTATTTTTAACTCTATAAATAAATTATCAGTTTAATGGCAAGATTTTTAAAAATCGGGTCAGCAGCAGTTTTTAAACCCCTAAAAATCATTTGAGGCAAAAGGAGTTGTTTTTTCAGCTTTATTTATTCTGCTTCTAAAGTTGGTAATGATTTGGTCTTAGTGGAAAATTCTTACTTTTCACACCAGTCATTTTATATATACCATACTCAAAGAAGTGTACCAGGACCATATATATATATATTTGTTGACTGAAATTTATTCTATATCCTGCAGAATGAGCACTACCTATGGGCTCTTTGGAATAATATTCAATAGTAAGTTTGTTAGGACATTTGATTTGTAATTTTTTTTTTTTTTTTTTTTGAGACAGGGTCTTTCTCTGTCTCCCAGGCTAGACTGCAGTGGCATAATCACCGCTCACTGCAACCTCAACCTTCTGGGTTCAAGTGGTTTTCCCACCTCAGCCTCCTGAGTAGCTAGCACCACAGGTGTGTGTTGCCACGCCTGGCTAATTACAAAATTTTTTTGTAGAGACAGGATCTTACTATGTTGCCAGGCTGGTCTTGAATTCCTGGGTTCCAGTGATCCTCCCACCTCGGCCTGCCAAAGTGCTGGGATTACAGGGGTGAGCCACTGTGTCCAGTCTTGATTCTTACATTTGATTCAATTAACTGTAATTGAATTGTAACTCTGCTGTGCAACTGGAGTAACCAGCAACCAGTAATATCTTAATTTCAAATTGCGTAGAAGACTTGGTGTCCCTGAACCAAATGAATGGATTTGGAGCTAGAGAATGCAGAAACAAGTTATGATACAGTTTTGAAGTGAGAGTTGTGTGGGGAAGAGATGATGTTTTTAGTCTTAAGATTTAATATATAAAAGTACAAAATGTGTGTCTTTAAAAACCAATACTGTGATAGATTTATAGATAAAATAGCTCTGCTTTCTTTGAAAAAGCCTATGCAACTTGAAATTTAAAGTCATAATCCTGGAACGTCTTTTTTGGTTTGTTCAACTAAATCAAAGCAACTTTTAAAAGTTTATTTCCTCAGACTTTGAAATGCAATATATTTTGGCCAGGTGACTTGAAATAGAAAACAGATAAAGATGACTTACTGGTTAGTGAAACACCAGTCTGAAACAGACAGCTTACTTTTCTTCCCCCTCATTTCCCCTGGACCAGCTGTTTATGTTTAACCTTCATTTACTACTTCAAGAGTCATATTTACACTTCTCCAGCAACACTTTATCCATATGTTCCTTGGCCTTATACATTATATAAGGCTGTTTTAGGGCAACTTCCTAATCATCTCATTTAAGAAAATGTCACACTCGCCCCAAATAACCTTATAGAAGATGTCAGATGATATCCCTGCTAAAATAACCCCATAGAAGATGTCATCTGATATTACTTATAGGCTTCCTTTCATTTTTACCAGTAATAGTCTTTGCCAGGTTTTTCTTCCTATTTGGACAGCTAGGATGTTTCCTTTTCTTTTTTTCAATTGATAGAAAAAAAAAACTCTTTTAAAAATACTTCATAATTCATTCTAATCAGATAATGAATTTAGCTTTTGTCTTAGTCCATTTTCTGTTTTTATAACATAATACCATAGGCTGAATAATTTATAAAGAAAATAAATTTATTTATTATAACTCTGGAGGCTAGGAAGTCCAAGGCCGAGGGGCCCACATCTGGTGAGGGCTTTTGTGCTGCATCATCCCATGATGGAAGGTGGAAAGGCAAGAGAGTGTGAGAGTGCAAAAGAGAACTGCTCCCCAAAGCCTTCCTTTTAAAAGGCATAAAATCCACTCATGAGGGCAGAGCCCTTGTGGCTTAATCACTTCTTAAAGGCCCCACCACCCAATGATGTTATACTGGCAATTAAATTTCAACATGAGTTTTAGAGGGGATAAACATTCAAATTATAGCATTCACCCTTAGCCCCTCAAAACTCATAGTCCCTTCTCACAGGCAAAATACATTCATTCTATCCCAATGCCCCGAAAAGTCTTAACTTGTTGCAGCGTCAACTCAGAAGTCCAAGTTCTCATGTAAATCACATATGAATGAAAGTCAAGCCATGATTCATCCTGAGGTACATTCTCTTCATGTATGAAATAATGAAACCTATGAAATCAAAACAGGTTATCTAATTCCAAATGCAAGGTGGAACAGGCAGAGTATAGGCATTCCCATTCCAAAATGGAAGAATAGCAAGAAGAAAGGGATAACTGGTCTCAAGTAAGTCCAAAACCCAATAGGGAAAACAACATTGAATCTTAAACTGGAGAATAATCTCCTTTGACTCTGTCCTGTGTCCTGGATACACTAGGGTGGGGGTTGGGCCCTGAAAACCTTAGGTAACATTATCCTGATGGCTTTGCTGGGCTCCAATACCCAGCAGCTCTTACAGACTCGAGTCTCTTGCCTCTAGCTTTCCTAGGCTAGAGGTGGACCTACAGTTCTGAGGTCTTGAGCGCTGCTACAGTCGCATGGCTCCTGTAAGCATTGCACTAGTGGGTATTCTGTAGCAGCTCTGGCTCTGCTACAGGTTTCTGCCTGAGCTCCCAGGCTGTCTGCTATATCCTTTGAAGTTTTGGTGGAGGTAGCCATGTCCCCACAGCTCTTGCATTCTGCCAGCCTGCAGACTTAATATCCCATGAATGCTGCCAAGGCTTACCACTTGCACCTTCTGGAGTGGTGGCTAGAGCCACACTGGGCCTGCTTGAGCCAGAACTGGGGTGGCCAAGGAGCACTGTGCTGGATTGTGGGGAGCAGAGTCCCTAGATGCCCTGGGGCAGTGAGCCCTGGGCCTGTGAGCCCTGGGCCCATCCTTCAGGCCATTCTGATCTCCTAGAGATTTAGGCCTGTGATGGGAGGAGCAGCCTTGAGGATCTTTGAAGTGACTTTGGGGATTTTCTTGATGGATAGCACCTAGTTTTCTTCTATCCATACTAATCTCTTTAGCACAGTCTTTGGCCACACTTTTATTATTCTCTCCCAAACATACTTTTTAATTTTAATTTAATTTTATTTCATTTTATTATATCTTTTTGAGACAGAGTCTTGCTCTGTCACCCAGGCTGGAGTGCAGTTGTATGATCTTGGCTCATTGCAGCCTCTGCCTCCCAGGTTTGAGCAATTCTCGAGCCTCAGCCTCCTGAATAGCTGGGATTACAGGTGCATGCCTCACACCCAGGTAATTTTTTTGTTTTTAGTAGAGATGGGGTTTCACCATATTGGCCAGGCTGCTCTCAAACTCCTGAGAGTGATCCACCTGTCTCAGCCTCCCAAAATGTTGGGTTTACAGGCATGAGCTACTGTGCCTGTAAAAACACACTTTTTTATTCTTAACATGGCCAAGATGTGAATTTTCTAAATCTTTCACTCAGTTTCTCTTTTAATTACAAATTCCATCTTTATGTCATTTCTTTCCTCTCACATCTTACTCTATGTGGTTAAAAGTAGCCATGCAGAAGACTGACTGCTTTGCAGCTTAGATATTTCTTTTACTAGATATCCTAGTTCATTGTTCTTAAATAAGGCCTTCCACAAAGCTCTTGAGAATGGACACAATTCAACCAAGTTCTTTGCAACTGTATAACAAGGATGGGCTTTACTTGAGTTTCCAATACCTTGTTCTTCATTTCCATCTGGGACCTCATCAGAATAACATTTACTGTCCATGCTTCTACCAGCATCCTGATCATGACTGCTTGAGTAATCTCTAAGCGTTTCAGACTTTCCCTATAGCTCTTCTTTTCCTCTGAGTCCTTACCAGAATTACCCTTAATGCTTCATTCATTATAATCTAGCCATTTTCCACCGCTTTCCTTTAAATTCTTCCAACCTTTACCTGTTACTCAGTCCCAAAGCCACTTTCACATTTTCCGGTATTTGTTTTAGTAACAGCTTCACTTCTTGGTGCCGGTTTTCTGTCTTAATCTGTTTTGTGTTGCTGCAACAGTATGCTACAGGCTGGATAATTTATAAAGAAAAGAGATTTATTTCTCATAGCTCTGGAGGCTGGAAAGTCCAAGGTCAAGGGGCCCACATCTGGTGAGAGTCTTCATGTCATGCCAGCCCATGATGGAAGCGGAAGGGCAAGAGAGTGTGAGAGAGCAAAGGAGACCTCCTTCTGAAAGCCTTAAAAGAAAAAAGTATTAAACTCCTCCAATGAGGGCAGAACCCTTATGGCGTAATCACCTCTTAATGGCCCCACCAACCAATAACTTTACAATGGCAATTAAATTTCAACAGTTTTGGAGGGGATAAACATTCAAATCACAGCAGCTTCCTAAGGAGGATCATAATGAAAAGATAATTTTTATTTGTTATAATTAATGGTATTAAATAAAACAAACGATTATTATTATTTGATTCATAAATCCATAGTAGAATGTTACTGCTTTAAGCCTATGTAGAGAATACTATAGGAAACAACAGAATAGACTTTACTTTTTGTCTGATAACTTGTTTATTACTGCTCCTTCTTTACGTTCCGGAAACTTAAAGAATTGACAAGTAAGGCTTAGGCAGTGTTTTTATGGACAAATCATGTGATTAGATTGACTTACTTGGCTACTTAAAGGTAGTTATACGTATTTATTGGGAAAAAAGTCAGGTCATTGAATTTTCAAATTGCTTTGTCTAGGTTGATTACTGGTAGTTACTGGTTAATTCAGTGAAGCTGGAGTTGATATTACTTTATTTAAAATCCATTACAGCACCAGAGTGGTGGCAAGTGCCTATAATCCCAGCTCCTAGGGAGTCTGAGGTGGGAGAATTGTTTGAGTCCAGGAGTTCGAGTCCTGGGCAACTTGGTAAGATCTTCACTCTAAATAATTTTTTAAAAATAAATAAATAAATAAATAAAACCTATTATAAGATACTGATTATCTAATTGACCTTTAGTCATTCAGTATCACCAGGTTCAAGGTTTTCATTTGTAAAATAGGCATAATCGGGAGAGAGATCCAAGATGGCTGATGATTAGCAGCTCGGGCACGTACCTCCCAGTGAAAGCGCAAAGAACGAGAGGACGCCACACTTTCAGACGAATATTAGTTGCTCACGGACCAGGAGATTCCCAGTGGAAGAGCTCCACGGGTCGCCAGGGCGACTCTTGTGGCCGGCGTGGCGGTTTTGCTGGTGCCTTAGCACGCCAGTTCTTGGTGCAGAGTCCGGAGATTCCCGGGCAGAAAAGCACCATCAATCTTAACACCGCTGTTTTGGCCGGCTCAGTGGATTGCTCAGATTTTGGCGCAGGGAATCAACAAGTTGGACGTCAGAGACCCAGTTAGAAAGTCGGTAATTATAAAGACGACAGACAGACAAATATATAATGAAGGGAAGAAACCAGCGTAAAAAGGTAGAGAATACTCAAAATCAGAATGCCTCTCCCTCTACAGGGGATTGCAATTCCTCATCAGTAACGGAACAAGGCTTAATAGATTACACGTGTGTTCCAATAACAGAAGCAGGTTTCAAAACGTGGGTGATAAGAAACTTCTGTGAATTAAAAGAACTTGTTCTAACCCAATGCAAAGAAACTAAGAACCTTGAAAAAAGGTTTGACGAAATGTTAACGAGAATGGACAATTTAGAGAAGAATATAAGTGAATTGATGGAGCTGAAAAACACAACACGAGAACTTCGCGAAGCATGCACAAGTTTAAACAGTCGAATTGATCAAGCAGAAGGAAAGATATCAGAAGTCGAGGACCAGCTCAGTGAAATGAAACGAGAAGACAAGAATGGAGAAAAAAGGATGAAAAGGAATGAGCAAAGTCTCCAGGAAATATGGGACTATGTGAAAAGACCTAATTTACGTTTGATAGGTGTACCTGAATGTGACGAAGAGAATGAATCCAAGTTGGAAAATACTCTTCAGGATATCATTCAGGAAAATTTTCCCAACCTGGCAAGGCAGGGTAATATTCAACTCCAGGTAATACAGAGAACACCACAAAGATATTCTTCAAGAAGACCAACCCCAAGGCACATAATCGCCAGATTTATTAGAGTTGAAATGAAGGAGAAAATACTAAGGGCAGCCAGAGAGAAAGGTCAGGTTACCCATAAAGGGAAACCTATCAGACTTACAGCAGATCTCTCAGCAGAAACCCTACAAGCCAGAAAAGAGTGGGGACCAATATTTAACATCCTTAAAGAAAAGAACTTTCAACCCAGAATTTCCTATCCAGCCAAACTAAGCTTTATGAGTGAAGGAAAAATTAAATCTTTTGCGAACAAACAAGTACTTAGAGAGTTCACCACCACCAGGCCTGCTCTACAAGAGCTTCTGAAAGAAGCACTATACATATAAAGGAACAACCAATATCAGCCTTTCCAAAAATATATCAAAAAGCAAAGAACTTTAACACAATAAAAAATTTACATCAACTAATGGGCAAAACAGCCAGCTAGCATCAAACGCCGGTATTAAACTTATATATATTTTAATTGGATAAAAAGCCAAAACCCATCAGTATGCTACATCCAGGCCCATCTTACATGCAACAATACACAAAGACTCAGAGAGAAGGAGGAAGATTTACCAATCAAACAGAGAGTAAAAATAAACCAATAAACAAAAAGCAGGAGATGCAATTCTCGCCTCTGATAAAGTAGACTTTAAAGCAACAAAGATCAAAAGAGGCGAGGAATGACATTACATAATGGCAAAAGGATCAATGCAACAAGAAGAGCTAACGATTCTATAGATCAACGAGATAGAAAATTAACAAGGATATTCAGAACTTGAACTCAGACCCGGAACAAGTAAACTTAATAAACATTTATAGAACTCTCCACTTCAAATACACAAAACATACATTACCACCTCACACCTATTCCAAAGGTGACTATATAATTGGAAGTAAATCACTCCTCAGTAATCTCATAGCATTTCATAGGTTTAAATTAAATATTGGTTGGCTGTTTGTTTGTTATCTTCTTCCCTTATTCCTTCCTGACTACATCATTAAGTATAATTATCAGTATAAAAGAGGTTTTCAATACCCATTACTAAATTGCATTCTAGCCTGGGCAAGAAAGCAATACTCCCATTCTCTCTCCCTCTTTCTTTTCCTTCTCCCTCCTCCCCATTCTGTCTCTCTCTTTCTCTTCCTTTTTCCTTCTTCCTATTTTCCTCTCTTTCTCTTTAAAAAAAAAAAAATAGGCATAATCATATTTATCACTTTTGAGGAATATTTAACATTTTGATAGAAGAGATGCCAGATAAGTTCTATTATAAAAATATATTTAATATATTACAGCCAATTATTAGATCACTTGTATCTTTAAAATTGCTTAGTGATTTACAAATGTTGAATGTTCTGAATGAATGTGTCTCATTCCTCTCTGCTTTGTTCTTGGCTCAAAAAGATACTAAAATTTTACCAGAATCTACCACTTCTTTCAACGTAGACTCAACCAACCAAAAAACCCAAGTTGAACTGAAATTTCATTTTGTCAAAAACAATTTCCTCTTTGCACAGAGTTAGATTGTCTCATCTAGGTTAGTTCTGTAGTGCTAATTCTTCATGGTCTTACGGACCTTCATTTTTAAGCCTGTAGAGTCATCCCTCTGAGTGTTCCTTTCTGGAACCAATGGGAATGAAACTCTGCCTGAAACTATCTGAAGCAAAAGTTATAGGAATTTTCAATGTAACCTTTTATGACTAATAGAATTCTCTTACCAAATTACACACTACTTCCTTTTCAGACTATAAATCATTATGCCAACTTTGACAGTTGTGAGATATTGACAGCTTCTGACTGTTAAACTAAATCACACTTTTCACATATAACTTACTACTCTTAATTCTGACATCCTTATTGCCTGAGTTACTGATTTTGGCACTTAATCAGAGACTACCATTTTAACATTTGTTTTATGCTTTGTTCCTCTTGAGACTGAAATGCCCCTGAGGTCATGTTCTATGTATTATACATTTTTTTTTTTTTAAGTCTCACAACTCCTGAGTGTAGTTTTGGCACGGCCTGTGGTACTCACTCAGTGAAGAATTCTTCAAACATCAACTTTTTTTTTTTTTTTAGTATTCTGTAAGACAAATATATGAAGAATTGAAATACGTGGTCTCTGCCTCTGTGATAGATGCAGTTTAGCTAGGAGACAAGCAGTCATTCATACTAAGATCCACATCATTTATTAGATCCAGAATTCCTTTATATGTAATTCTGAAATCCAAAAATCCCTGAAAATAGATTTACTTATTTATTTTTGATAAAGTATTTGGCAGTAAAATCTAACCCGAGATTAAGTTATTTGGCAGAGAAACCTGAACTGGTGTGACTCTATAGTCTTCATTTATTCCACTTAAGAAGAATATTCATATGTTTCACTGCAGAAATATTAATGTTTTTGATTATAATGATATGTTTTACATAATATATGTGTTATATTACCTTTGAAATGTGAAAATTCCCAAATTCCAAAACACATCAGACCTCATGACTTTTGGGAATCTGCATAATATACAAAAGTTAGATGATAAAATATTTAAATATCAAATAATAAAGTAATAGTAGAAATCTTTAAAATCAGTATTTGGAAAATTGCTAGTACTTAGGTGATGGTGTCTCTGTGGGGTGTCCCTGCAAATAGGCAGGTACTCAGTCCTAGATCCCAGGGGCCAGAGGCAGGTGAAATGGGAGTATTTTCTGATGTGTCCAGGCATAAGAAGAACCAGAATATCTGTACAAACTGAGTTATTTAGGGAGCACTAAGAGTCAAAACAGGGAAACTGAGTTTAGTCATCAAGGGGTTAAGAGATGGCCCAAAAAAGGAACAAAAGAGACACTGGAAAAGAGAGGAATTAAGGGTAAGGTGAGAGCCCCAGACAGTTGCCACAAATGAGGATCATAGTGGCAACCTGTGGATATCAGTGGACAGCTGTGATGTGCAGCATAGGGTTTGAATGAACTAGTATAGACAATTAGTGCTAGGATCTTAGATCTTTAAAGATTATTTACCCCTGATCCCCTCCCTGTTTTACAAATGAGTAACATGAGGTTCAATAATTA
Source organism: Aotus nancymaae (assembly GCF_030222135.1). Lineage (NCBI taxonomy): Eukaryota > Metazoa > Chordata > Mammalia > Primates > Aotidae > Aotus > Aotus nancymaae. The sequence goes on from NW_026988450.1 coordinate 47,945,404, forward strand.
TTTTTCTAACATCTAGTTAGTGGTTAAGCCACACACAAACCCAGGTTTCATGTTGCTTATCTGGTGCTTTTTCTACTACTGTAGAGAGAAAATATTGCAGTTTGGAGTGGTCAGGAATTACTTTTCAGAGAAGAATGAGATTTGAATTGATGACTGTAGTAATTTGCAAAAACTTAATTCTGCATAAATCTTTAAATGTATTTTTGTGTATATTTTCCTATTTGTAAGTACTTCAATGAATACCACTGGGAATCCTAAGACCTGGGTTCTAGTTCTAGCCCTGCACAGATTATCTAAACAGCCTTGTGCAAATCACTGAACCTCTCTGAGATTCAGTTTTCATCTTTAAAGAAGGTAGGGTCAGGTGACCTTTAAACTCTCTTATTCTGTCATTTAGATCTGTTTCTGTATTTGCTAAGACAAAACAATTTCCATTAACAATCATTCATTTAAATTGTTTAAGGATGACAAAGGCATAGGTAATATATTCAGATATCTCTACATAGAGAGATATATTCCTTAGAAAATCTAAATCCGTATCTGGAATATAGACTCAGATGTTTTGTAAAATGAAAATACAAAATAAATTAATATCAACAATGCATTCAACATTAATCAGTTAACATTCACTGTGTGTACGCAAAGTACTGAATAAGGTATGTTATTTTGCTTTCAAGTTGTTTAGGATTTAATTACGAGTTTACTTAATAGTCAAAAAATCTAAGTAAACACAACAAGCTCTATGGAACTCAGATTATGTTCAGCTGGAATGAATCAGCCTTTAAAAGTGCAGTATGACTGGCTCTTCAACCTTTTGTTGGAACTGTTTAAATTACTTAGCATTTCATAATGTAAATATTTTGATACCATGCACTCCTTGATTAATATGAAGTGGTTTGCCATCATTGAAAAAAACTTGTAAGCCTTACAAATTAATGCAAGAGTATAATGTTTCTAATTTATTATCATCAAGGATATTATAACTATATCCCCAATCTCTTTTGTCAGAGTCTCAAGCATGTTAGAGGAGTATCATATTCATTTAACTTTATGTTGTATTAACTAATGGTAAAAATATTTGGTTGGAACTGCATAGCATTGTGATTGACTGGTGAACATTTTAATAAAGGAGATCTAAATAAAGATAACATTTTTTAAAAGAAAGATATTTGCTGGTGCTTGACTACCTGTTCCATAAGACGTTTATTCAGTCTTGACAGCTAATTTAGATTAAAAAATTTGAAGTTACCAGTTTGTGATAATCTTTACAGAATGAACCTTTTTGTGAAAATTTGTTGTTGGTACTTTCCTAAACAAGGGTTTTTTTTTTTTTTTTTTTTTTCAAAATTTTGCCTGCAACCCACAGTATGAAAGAAATTTTGCATTGTGATACAGTACACATACAGGCAACTGAAACAAAACTTCTATGAAGCAATACTTACCTTACTGTGTGTGATACACAAAATTTTTTAAATGCTGTTCTGATTTATTTTATTCTTTTAAAATGGTTATGTCAGAAACCCACTAAATTGATTTAAAACTCCCTGTAGGGAGTTCTGACATAATCTGCAGTTTGAAAATCTTTAGCTAAACTTTTTTGAAGTTTACTTACTATGTATTATTTACCTTTTATTCTCCAGTGCTCAGCACATAGATGGTATTCCAACAATGTTTGTTGAGTTTTAATTGTACTTGATCTAGTTTCAGAAATGTTACTGGGTTGGGTGTTGTGGATTATGCCTATAATTGTAGCACTTTCATTGGACAAGGTGGGAGGATCACTCGAGGCCAGGAATTTGAGACCAGCCTGGGCAACATAGCAAGACCCTGTCTTTACCAAAATTAGCCAGGTTTGGTGTTGTGTGCCTGTAGTCCCAGCTATGCGGGAGGCTGAAGCAGGAGGATGGCTTGAGCCCAGGAAGTTGAGCTGCAGTGAGCTAAGATCATGCCACTATACTCTAGCCTGGGTGGCAGAATGAGACCCTATCTTAAAAAAAAAAAAAAGTAAGGAAAAAAAGCTATCTATACAGGCTGTGTGAAGCTTTTGAAAGAGATTAGAAGAAAATTATTAGTAATTAAAAGGTGAACATGAAACATTTTATGAAGTAACAATGTGTTAGTTCTGTGTAAGAAGTTATAGAATTAAGTGCTAAATTGTATCTTTTTCAGAGGCCACTGTTTCAAAGTCAGAATGAATATTGGCTTTACAGAATGAATTTATTCCTGTAATAATTTTATCTTGGAATCTATTATCTCAGAACCATATAATGTCTTTCACCTAACTGCTTTTATATGTACATAAGTGTGTGTGTGTGTATGTGTGTGTGGAGTTGCATTTTTATTTTTATTTTTTTCTAAGAAATAGCTTGTAAGCTTTGTTTAACTTATTTTTTATTACCATTTTTTAACTAGTACTCCAAGCCAGATACTATTTGTCTATAAATCATATTTTTTTCTTTGATTTTTAGCAGTACAAAGGTTTCCCCCCGCATAGTAATATTTGCTAGATATAGCTTAAGTATGGTAATGAATTTAAACTTTTTCATCTATACCTATTGATAGTTTGTTTGTGGAGATTTTGATAAATATTTGGAACCTTATAAATTTAACTCAAATAAAATTTGTTCTATTGGAACAAAAATTTCTGCAAAGATTGCCTGTTATTCTCCAGCTGTTGACCTTTTTCTTTTTAGCAGTAATTTGTATAAAAGGGTTTCTGTTTAGCCAAAGAATTAGGTTAATTCAAAAACATTTTCTGGGATTTGATTAATTAAATAAATAAACAAAAGATACATAATTTATTAGCAGCAGAATTTATCTGGGTTAAATTACCTCAGGTAACTTTCACAATTGTTACTTTACACTTAATGATATACTACTTTATAATTATTCTCAAAATTAACGTTTTCTTCTCAACCAGATACTAAGTTCTTCAATGGACTCATTTTTTCCTTTCTTCCTTTCTGTTTCTGTTTTTTCCCCCATTTTTTTCTATTTCTTTCTGTATCCACAAATACTTCTGTGCTCTATATAATACTGAAACTCATTGAATGCTTGCTTATTAACCTTAAACTATTTCCTCGAAAATTTAGGCTCACTAAGGCTCTCTAATTTTAATATTATCTAGTGTACAATTAATTGGGGTTTGAAGTTAGGAAACAAACTCTCATTCTGTTTCTTTTCTTTAACTCAGTGATTTTAATCTCTGTGTCCATTTTCTTGCCTGTAATTTACATAGGGCTAATATTTGCTTTTGCTTTTGTCTATTTCGTAGCATAATGTGAAGATAATATAAGATAATTATAAGAATGTTATTTTAAAATTTAAAAGTATTCGACATGGATAAATAGTGAGGCCATTCATGCATGGTTATGGTGATTAAATGAGATGATGTATATATAAAATGCCCAGCACAGTGCTTGACACAGAGTGAACACTTAATAATGGTGGTTGCTGTTAATATTATTTAACTTGAATATGAATTTATAAATTTCAGACATTTTATATTTCACATTTTTAGCTTAATAGTCTAAAAATATTTATTTTTTATAAATCTATTTTTTATGATTTTTATTTTCTGTGGCTGTCTTAAGTAGAAAGCCCTTTCTCTCCAAATCTGGTCTATTGTTTTGCTTCTTATACCTATTTTTCATTTTATAAATTTTTGCATATAAAATTGCTAAAACTCATAATTGGATAATTAAAATAAAAAAAATTCACAGTAATTATTTGACAATTATTTTTGTGGTATTGAAAAGTTTGTGTTCCCTATTTTGAATTCTGATAATTTGGATTATTCAATATCTAGTCATGTAATAAGAGGACATTTAGTTATCTGAGTGATAGCAGCTTCTTTGAATTATACAGTTTTCTCTGATTATATTTTATCCTGTATCAAATAAAATTATATTGCATTAAAAAAAAAAGCAACAGATACTTCACCCATAATGGGAAATTTCAGCCAGCTGAAGATAAAAAAGGATAAAAACAATTTAAATTGAACAATTTAAGACCTATATATAGGTAATTATATTTTACTTATTGCTAGGGCTTTTTTCATATTGTTGTTTTCAAACTATTGTATTTTTGTTTTTCTACTAAACAGTGATTCCATTATAGTGATTTGAGACTTCTTACTTTAAACATTGATAATTCATGCCCTTGCAATTTAAAATTATATAATGGAATGGAAGTTATTGTTCAAGTAGTTTAATTCTTCCTAACGAAGAAAAAAAGTGTTCATGTGTATGTGTTTGTATGATTTAATTAAGTTACTATTCTTTTTTTCCTTCCAGGAACCTTTCCCAAAATGTTAGAAGGACAGAAAAACATTTGCAACTTTTGTTTCACATGGTGAACGAGTCAGGAACTGTTTATGTGCAATAATCCAACATCGGCTTAAGTTTTTTGGCTACCTTTTCACATGAGCAAGAAAAGGTTTTGCTTCCAATTCCTGCACATTATTATTTTTTTTAATTGTTTAGTTGGATTTCCCATTCAACACCACTTTACTTTCATTCTTTTGGTCATTTATCTGTTCATTTTGAAAGGCTAAGTAATTAAAACAGGTTTGAAAACGTGTGTGTGTGTGTGTGTGTGTGTGTGTGTGTGTGAGATGCTTTGTTGGAGCATCTACAAAAGCAATGAAAATGCTTGTCCAAATCCTCAAGATGCAGATGTTGTTATGAATGTTTTGAAGGCAGGAAACCATAAAATCCTATTTTAAGAAATTCTTAAAATTTGCTTTTTAAGTCAAATAAGTTTCCCCCCTACTCTTTAAAGTACCTCACTGGCAGAATTTTTATGGCAGCCATTTACAAAAAACAAAACAAAACAAAACAAGCCTTCCCATAGATTGATGTTTGAATACCACAGCTCTTGGAGACAGAGATCTAGGACTTAATTTTGAGTTGGCTTATATTTTAGCCTACCCTAATTGCTGACTTCTTAAAATTGTGTTAATTTTTTATCTGTTTTTTTGTTTCCTTGGTATAATTACATCATCTTCTTAACCAAGAGAATGTCTTTCTCCTCCTCAGCTCTGTATCATTAATGAAGATCTTCAACTGTGTTTCCAAATTTGGTACAGGTTAGTACTTGACTTTTGGTTTGCTCAGATTCATAATCCAGATTTTGCTGACTATATTATCAGTCCTTTATTTATTTTTTGTTTCATAAGTTTTTTCCTAAAATCACTGTATGCTTTTTTTCCTGATTCTGTTCTCTAGTTACTTTATCTTTCATACAGTTTCTAATAAAAATCAACCAATAAACCATATAAAAACCTGAAATCCCTTCCTTCCCTCCTGAAAATCTTGACTCTTCATATTTAGTTTCCTTTTAATTTTATTTCTTGATTATTACCTTCAAAAATTACTTGGAGTCTGGTAGTTTCTGCCTTTAGAAATTTTGCTTATCAATTCTTGTCTTCAAAAAACCTTTGGTATAGAGGTGATATATCCAAAATGAGATGAAGACTTGAAATCCAGTAAATCAGAATTCCCTTGGCATCCAAACCAGGTAATACAGATAAAAATAAAATTCATTTTGGGACAACAGCTACTTGGTTGGTATTATCTTAGATTGTCTACCAAGATAGTCCTCTTCTAGTTTTTCGGTATGTGTATGAATAATTGATTCCAGTTTTCCCTTCTCTGAAGAGGCTTTGCAGCATAAATTAATGTTTGCCTCCTTCATGTTGGAGAAAGGAATTCCAAGCCCTTTGTTGAAGAGGCTGTGGACATTCTGAACTGGACATCCTAGGAATGGTGTCTGACAAAGGGTTAAGTGGAGAAGGTTGGGCTATAGTAGATTTGTTGTTACAGTTCTTTGATCTTTGAATTCCTTCAATAATTTTGTTTTCCTAAGGACAGAACACAGCAACTGACTTTCTTCCATTTTATTGTGGATCTCCTTAGACTACTCTTACTTCTTCACATATTTTCACTGGATCCATGTCCCCTGTAATTTTCCTTAGAGGTTGGAATTCCCAGGCTTCTGCCCTTTATTCTCTTTTCACCCTGCCTGCTCTCAGTCTTCCCACCCTCATTTCCATTCTTACTATATAGTTCTCTTCTATTTTTAAATCCTTAGGCATCAACATTAGGTACCTCTGCTCCCAATATTCCCTCTAAGTCAAGACATATATTTAATTGCCTATGAACATATCCACCTAGATGGCACAAAACACTGCATTTTTAGCAAAACTGAAACTAAACCAATTTTCTTCCATACCTACTCTTTCTCCTGTATTTTCCATTTCAGTTATGTGGAACCTAGCCAAGAAGCCCAAAATGTTGAAGTCACCTTAACTCTTCTCTTTAAATCCTACTAAGTTGTGCTGTCATTATTCCTAACACTTCTCAAAACTGCCTCTTCCCTATCAGTGTGATTTCCAGAGTCTAACAAAGTGATTCATCTAAAACACAAACGAGAACAAATCACTCCTCCTTAAAAAAAAAACCACTTAATAACTCCCCATCATCTATAGAAAAAAAATAAATCAATGATCTAGTTCCTGCTAATCTAACACTTATTTTGGCAATATGGGAGTACATGTAATTTCTTGAACTCATTATGCTATCTTCACACCTCTGTGCCTTGGCTTATGTTCTTTCTTACCTAAAATTTTATCCCTTTCTCACTCCTTTTTTTACCTGGATAACTGTTGTTCATCAAGATTCTACTTGGATATGATTACTTTTAGGAAATCTTACTGGTTGGTCATGTGACCCTGTTTCTTCTGATTTTCCACTGTAGGCTTTGCTTAACTGTCATGGCACTTAACTGTTTATGGCTAGCAGTCACTAAAGAATGAGCTTTTTGAGGGCAAGGGCCAAATTGTAGTTGGCTTTTTGACAGAAAGTATTGTAAAAAAAAATACGTGTTGAGGCCGGGTGTGGTGGCTCATGCCTATAATCCCAGCACTTTGAGAGGCCCAGGTGGAAGGATCTCTTGAGCCCAGGAGTTCAAAACAAGCCTGTGAAACATAATGAGACCCTGTGTGCACAGGTGGGTGCGACGGCAAGTGCCTCTGGTCCCACCTACTCAGGAGGCTGAGGTTGGAGGATCGCTTAAGCTGGGAGGTAGAGGCTGCAGTGAGCCTTGATCACACCACTGCACTCCAGACTGGGCAAAAGCATAAGACCTTGTCTCAGAAACAAACAACAAAATCCCTGTTGAATTGAACGTCTGTCAGGTCTACATAAAAAAAGTTGTATGTGCTGTGAAGAGTGCTGATAAAAGGGAAAACCAAACAGAAAAGCACATTATAGGTTTCTTATGGTTTTATTGATAAAAGGGAACTGATCCAGTAACCTACACTTTTAACATTATCCTATTTTGAATCCATTTATGTTGAAGGAGTGAGCCACAGCATTACAACCTGAAAATTCTGGATCAAGGGAATTCTCCCTCCCTCCCTCCCTCCCTCCCTCCCATCCTTCGTTTCGCTCTTTCACCCAGGCTGGAGTGAAGTGGCCCAATCTTGGCTGTTGGTATAGAGGTGATAAATATCCAAAATGAGATGAAGACTTGAAATTATCCAATAAATCAGAACTCCCTTGGCATCCAAGCCGGGTAATACAGATAAAAATTAAATTCATTTTGGGACTATAGCTACTTGGTTGGTATAGAGGTGTGCAACCTCCACCCCTGGGGTTCAAGTGATTCTCCTGCCTCACCCTCCTGAGTAGCTGGGATTACAGGTGCCCACCACCATAGCCAGCGTTTTTTTTTTTTTTTTTTTTTTTTTTTTTGCATTTTTAGTAGAGACAGGGTTTTGCCATGTTGGCCAGGCTGGTCTTGAACTCCTGACCTCAGGTGATCCACCGACCTTGGCTTCCCAGAGTGCTAGGATTACAGGTGTGAGCCACTGAGACTGGCCTGAAATTTTCTATTTCCTTTGTGGAACTGTCTGACTTGGACAGTTTTTGGCATGACTAATAAACTCTCAGATCATTTTAGAAATGATAAACTCTGTGCAGCAGGTGTGTTTCCTACTGTATGCTGACAACAGAAAGAAATATACAGCTAACTGATTCCAGCTCCAGAAGAACCTCAGTCTGTAGCCATTCTCCAAAAGCCTTTGGCAAGAGATATATTGGAATGATCTGACTGTCCGCATTCTTGGAAGGATGGCAACAGAACAAGTTACTTTTCATCCAGCCAGTTTTCTACAGTTCATGAAGCCTAATCTCTCAAAAAAATTTTAAAAGACAACAGAATTTTAAACACATTTAGTAAAACATATTTTGTTATCTGTATATATTCATGGGGTACAAGTGAAATTCTTCTACATTGGTATATTGCGTTGTGGGAAATCAGGGCATTCAGTGCATGCACCAGTGGAGCGATGCACATTGTACCCCCAAGCAATAAGGACGAATATTAATGCTAATCTCTACTTCCACCCATTCTCATGGAACTTGACTCATTCCCCATATATTTTTCGGAGAAGAACTTCCTTAGAATTTATGGGAAGTTAGCATTTTAAAACAGTGATGAGAGGCCTGGCATGGTGGCTCACACCCATTTCTATCTGTCATCTGAGCCTCAGGTGGGGCCGCCACCAAAATGCAGATTTTCGTGAAAACCCTTACTGGGAAGACCATCACCCTCGAGGTTGAACCCTCGGATACGATAGAAAATGTAAAGGCCAAGATCCAGGATAAGGAAGGAATTCCTCCTGATCAGCAAAGACTGATCTTTACTGGCAAGCAACTGGAAGATGGACGTACTTTGTCTGACTACAACATTCAGAAGGAGTCTACTCTTCATCTTGTGTTGAGACTTCGTGGTGGTGCTAAGAAAAGGAAGAAGAAGTCTTACACCACTCCCAAGAAGAATAAGCACAAGAGAAAGAAGGTTAAGCTGGCTGTCCTGAAATACTATAAGATGGATGAGAATGGCAAAATTAGTCGCCTTCGTCGAGAGTGCCCTTCTGATGAATGTGGTGCTGGAGTGTTTATGGCAAGCCGCTTTGACAGACATTATTGTGGCAAATGTTGTCTGACTTACTGCTTCAACAAACCAGAAGACAAGTAACTGAGTTAATAAACGACATGAACTAACAACAACAAAAAAAAAACCCAGTGCTTTGGGAGGCAGAGGTGGGTAGACAGCTTGAGCCAAGGAGTTTGAGGTAAGCCTAAGCAAGGTAGCGAGACCCTGTCTCAAACTTATTTTTTTTTTTTGGAGATAGAGTGTTTTATCGCCCAGGCTGGAGTGCAGTGGTAGATCTTGGCTCACGGCGGCCTTGCCTTACCAGGCTTATGCCTTCTTGGCTTAAGCCATCCTCCCAGCTCAGCCTCCTGAGTAGCTGTGACTACGGGTGCTCGGCACCACACACAGCTAATTTTAGTATTTTTGTAGAGATGGGGTTTTGCCACATTGTCCAGGCTGGTCTCAAATTCCCTAGCTCAAGCAATCTGGCCGACTCAGCCTCCCAAAGTGCTGGGATTACAGACGTTACAGATATTAGCCATTGCGTCTGGCCCTCAAAAAAAAAATTTTTTTTGGGGGGGATGGAGTTTCGCTCTGTCACCCAGGGGGGAGTACAGTGGCAAGATCTTGGCTCACTGCAGCTTCAACCTCCCAGATTCAAGCAATTCTTGTGGCTCAGTCTCCCCAGCAGCTGGGACTAATGGCATGCGCCACCATGCCCGACTAAGTTTTGTATATTTTAGTAGAGACGGGGTTTCGCCATGTTGGCCAGGGTGGTCTCGAGCTGCTAACTTCAAGTGATCTACCCACCTCCCAGAGTGCTGGGATTACAGGCGTGAGCACTATGCCTGGCCAAAAATTAAAAAAAAATTAACCGGGTGTGATGGTACATGCCTGTAGTCCCAGTTATTTGGAAGGCTGGGGTGGGAGGATGGCTTGATCCCAGTAGGTCGAAGCTGGAGTAAGCCATGATCCTGCTACTGCTCTCCAGCCTGGGTGACAAAGGGAGACCCTTCTTCAAATAAATAAAATAACACTGATAAGATTCATATACATTTTGAAGGGTACATATGCACTTGTCAATTTATTTATAAGAAGGGTGCAAGAAATGTTATACATATAGTTTATGTGAGTTGCAGTTTTGCTAAATTGTCCAATAAACACTATTTTTTTTCCAGATGCTTCATTAGGAGCATATTAAAACCACCTTGTCACTTTATTATAAAAGATAAATGATTACTTTTTAAGATATAGTTAAAATATATTTATGACTGGCAGATAATTATACTGATTATTATCTGATACTATATTTAATTCTATACAAGTGCTAGCCAATAAAACTTTCTGTGCTATCTGATAGGGTAGCTAATAGCTATATGTGGCTATTGAGCATTTTAATGTGGTTTTGTGACTGAGGAACCAAATTTATAATTTTATTCCATTTTAATTAATTACAGTTTAAATCTAAATAGCCACATATGGAAAGTGGTTGCCATGTTGGACAGTGCAGATCTAGGCTATATTATCAATAAAGTTTTTAAAAAAACTGTTAAATAAAGCATGTGGCATAAGAAAAATACTATTCATAATCAGGTTGTCCATAATCCATAATACTGATTATATGTTTTCCTATTAGGGAGATGCAAATTTTTGTATGAAAAATATCTTCATAGCCTGAAAAACTCAATGTATTTGATATTTTAAAAATAACTGAATATCTTAAAAGGGTATTCAATGTATTTAATATTTTAAAAATAACTGAATATCTTAAAGGATACTATCATTGTTCTTAAGGGATCTATAATGTAGGTACAGAAAAGATAATAAATGATGCTAGTTGTATATTAAGAATTTTAATATAAACCAACTGACACCTTTTTTAAGAGTCTTTAATTATCTTTGCTGAGAATCCCTAAGACCTGACCAACATTTTTGGAAAACTGAGAGCCAGAAAGTTTACATATTACATAATCAACACCTAAGAATTTCACCAGTATAAGAATGTAATCAAACAGTTTGTTCAATTAAAGTCTGTGCACTGGGGCTAAGGGTGGAGGGAATTACCAAAGGAAGGAAGTTAAAGGGTAAAGATAAAGGAAGAAGCGAGATAAATATAGCTAAGTTGATTTAGGAAAGCTGAAGTTATCTAGAATGTGTACACAGATTTTTAACTAGAGTCTGTTGTAATCCACAATTACTTGAGAGCTTTGGCAAGATGGGTATTAAAAAAGTGAAGAAGGGCTGGGCTCGGTAGCTCACACCTTTAATTCCTGCACTTTTGGAGGCTGAGGCTGGCATATCACTTGAGACCAGGAGTTCGAGACCAGCCTGGTCAACACGGCAAAACCCTGTCTCTACTAAAAATACAAAAATTAGCCAGGCATGGTGGCAGGTGCCTGTAATCCCAGCAACTCTGTAGGCTGAGGCACAAGACTCGCTTGAACCTGGGAGGCGGAGGTTGCAGTGAGTCGGGATTGCCCCACTGTACTCCAGCCTGGGAGACAGTGAGACTCTGTCTCAAAAAAAAAAAAAAAAAAAAAGAGAAAAAGAAAAAAGTGAAGAGAAGACAAAGAAAAATTGCCTGGACATTACTGTTGCTGAGTGGGAGGAGATGAGATTAATGGATAGATTGAAGAGCCTGGAATAAATCAGAAATTTGGTCTAGTCTAATCCTACTTAGTGCTTCTGTTAGATTGAAATGAAAATCACCTTTGTCTCCCATTCTTTATTTCAAATTATCCTTTATTCCCCCATTTTGTAGATGACTGACCTCAGCTAAAGTGTGTGAAATATTTGCTATGTGACACTTTAATGTTTCTTGCCGGGTGCCTAAAATATTTTTGCTATGTGAAAAGTCACTATCACCCCTATCTATAGCATCCTCCAAACAGAAAAAGAAGAGTAAAATAAGGAAACTACAGTGAACTTTCAACACCCACAGAGGTGATAATTCTACCAACCTGAAACTAAGTAAGCAGTTACAAACAGTAGAAATGCATTATTTCAGAGTAAAAAAATAATTCAAGTCTTTACTATTAATTTATATACAACCCATTTGACTTTCTGTTTCAGTCATATTGAACTTTTGGTGACGGGCTTGTACCTCTGTACAGGCAGGTTCTTTTTAGATTTTCAAGTAGAAAAGCCAAATAAAATGTCCCAAGACATTCCTTGGCACAGTTAGAAGCAAGAAGTGCCAAAAAGTTTCATGACAAAAAGACAACCTGTTTTCTCAAGGTTTCTAGTCCAAATAAGCTCTTAATTCCTAATATTATTCTCGGTTTGTGGAAGAGAAACCAAAGACTAGAGATGAAGTAACAGAACGCAGAGTGGCAAAAGGGTGTTGCTACCTGCTTCTTTGCTTTATAGAAGAGAAAGCGAGTACATGTACTAGCACAGATATAAAGCGTAAGCTCCAGGGTTCAAGGTCAGTCAAAATAATGAGTACTGAAGCTGATTTGCTCTGTTTCCAATTTTTAAAAACAGTTTAATGAAGAGAAAAGTTCTGCAACTTGCTTAAGGTCACATAGATAATTAGTACATGTCTTTTAAATCCGCATCTGCATGACTCTCAAACCTCTGTTCAGTTTGCCTTGTTTTATCCCTTTCTACGTATTCTTCAATTCTGTTTATGCTTCTGGCTTTTCTTCTTCTTCTCGTTTCTTTGACACCAATTTTTCTGTGAGTTTTCCTTCTTCCATATGCTTTCACAGCTTTTCCTCACTACCTCTCAGACACTTTTCCTTTTTCTTAAATAACAATTTTGTTTTTACTCTATTGAAAAAGATGAAGTGGCATCAAAGATTGCATGTTTAGATTGTCTTAAAATTGTTTATATATCCTGACCTCATAATTCCCTTAAAGAATTTATTCTAAATAATCAGAATATAGGCAAAATGTGTACACAAGGAAGAAAATCCAAGTATAGTATTAAAAAATTAGAATAATCTTAATGTCTAATGGTAGGGTTAAATAAATTCTTTGTGTGTGTGTGTGCATGCATACACAGATATATAGAATATAATGAACTATTATAGTTACTTGAGATAATGAATACTTAATGACAGAAAAATGTTCATTACATATTTAAAAATGCATTATGAAAAAAATTAATTATGAGCTCACTTATTATAGTTAGAACATTACTTGTTTCTTTAAATCCCATGTAATACCACATGATAGTAAGTAAAAAACAAAATAATGTCTTAAAAATAGTATATAAAAAAGTTAACAGTATGTTCCATGTAACGTAAATATAATGGAAAAATACATGTATAGGAGAAGACTGGACATGAATACACTAAAATGTTAGCAGTTGTTACCTCAGGATGATGGCATTGTGGTTAAATTTAATTTTTTGAATTTCTAATTTCTTTTCCAATGAACATTTATCAGGTTTAAAATAAAGAACACATAACAAATATTTTATGTATATCATTATTAAACTTTATTATTATTTTCCTTAGGAAAAAGGGTAGGTTGAAAAGTCAAGATTTTTTTTTCTCCTTTAGGCTGGGAAGACTATAATCAGAGGCTGCGAAGTAAAAGGGTTGTTTATGATTCACCATCAAACACATAAGTCTTTCATTATCATTTGGAATCACATCAATATCAGTTCCTTTTTGGCACAAGTTCTATACTAGATGAATGGTAAAAAAAAAAAAAAAAAAAAAAAAAGCCATACGTGTGTAAGTGCTGTAGTATTTGGAGTAGACAGACAAGATCCTCTCTAGTTGCAGTGGTCACAAAGGCTTATCAAGTAGAAAGGCTTTGATATGAACCTTTTTTTTTTTTAGTTTAAAACAATTTTATTTATTTTTTCAGAAACAGAGTTTTGCTCTGTCACCTAGGCTGGAGTGCAGTGGCGGGACCATAGCTCACTGTAGCCTCAGGCTCCTGGGGTGAAGTGATCTTCCTGCCTCAGCCTCCCAACTAGTTAGGACTACAGATATGTGCCACTGGGGTTATAGGCATTAGCTACTCTTCCCAGCCTTCATTTGGACTTTAATGGGTAAGGAAGACTTAGATTAGCATTGTGAAATTCTTTGGCCTTAGGACCCCTGTATTTCAATATTATTAAGAACCCCAAATAGCTTTTGTTTATATGGGTTATATCTATCTGTATTTACTATATTAGAAATTAAAACTGAGACAATTTAAACATATTTATTAATTTATTTTAACCTAAATTCCATGTTAACATAATATTTTTATGAAAGTAACTGTATTTCCCCAAACAAAAACAGGAAAGTGGTATTGTTTTACATTTTGCCTTTTAATAGGAGACAGGTGGATTCTTATATTTGCTTCTGTTATACTGAAGCTCGTGATACTGCATGTCATGTAGCCTCTGGAAAACTCTACTGTACACCTGTAACAGAATGAGAGAGTAAAAAGGCAAGCACCATCTTAGTATTATTGTGAGCATAGCACTGACATTGTGGGCGGGCCTCCGAGAAGCACTCTTAGAACCACTGATTAAAAGAAACTAAGGGCAAAATAGAGGGATGGCATAATTTCAGAGGTAGGAAGGCATAAGGCATGTTATAGAGAGAGCAAACAGACCAATCTGTAGTTGTGAAAGATTCATATGGGGGAGGTAGAGGAGATATGGCTAGAAATGTATGTTGGGGGATCATGTTCTATCAATTAAAAATACCAGCTTCCTTAATTACAACCATTTTCACTGACCTCTAATTTTGGCATCAGAAAGCTTCAGGGTAGGAATGATAGAAGAGAAATTCATACTTGGTTTCAGGCAAGTCTAAAGTTATGTGGCTGGCAGTATTCTAATTGATTTGTTGATTGCTTTATTCATTTAATGTATTTAGTGTTTACTACATTCAAAGAAGCAAGGTAAGAACTAGTGATTCAAAGGTGATAAAGACACAATCTCTACTTTATAGGAGCTCCCAACTAAGTGGAAGATTCAGATAGTAAAATAAGCAATACATTCATTAATCTGGATGAAGACAGAGGAGAGGGTTGCTAACCGTAATTGGGTGGTGTCATAAACTGCATTGTACAGGAAACCTTTAAGTCCTAAATACTAACAACCACTGATATATGACCATGGTGAGAAATATTTGACATATAAGGATGACAGATTCAGTACTAGAATTAATACAGTAGATCTGGTACTAGAGTTAATACAGTAGATCTGGTGAGATAGTCAGATAGTTCTACAGAAAAATTTCCTGAATATGTGTTCTCTTTTGAAAGTAAGAGTGTACAAATTCTCTTTCTTCTAAAGCCCTGCAGCATTTTTCTACTGCTAGGTGTGGGAGACACCATCAGTTATCTTAATGTCTCTATTTTCTTCAGTTGGATCACCCCTTTTTTAGTCTTTTTGTTCTCCTCTGTAACTCAATAACAACAGTGAAGGGGAGGAAGAAATTTAGATAATTGCAACAGCTTTAAACCAAGAACTGAGAACACCTTTACTAGCCCAACTAATTATGATTAAATAAGTAAATAGAGAACCTATCTCCCAGCACCACCTGCAGGGGATGAGGAAGTCTGCAGCAGGATTCAACACTTGCTTTTCTGCCAAAATATCTTAGGGCAACATTCCATTATTGAGAATTTACAAGTTAAGAGCCTAATTTTAGTGGCTGAGGAGAATACAAAGACCAATAAGGATAATCTACCCATACTCTGAGGAACATTATCAAAACTTGGGAATGTTTGTGACAATTAGAGTAGCTTGGAAAAAACTGATTAAATATAAGAGAATCAGACTTCTTTAAAGCAACTACTACATTGCCATTTTACAATCCCCACTGATAGAAACTAATAATAAAGGTGATTTCACAGTTTTAAAAGTAAAATAATAATGTCTAGTTTTGGAGAGCCAAGTCTGTTGAGTTTGTAACATGGTGAGAAAAGCCTGTGTTGCACACCCTCTTATGTGACCTGTTAAGCATGCTCTTTTCCTAATTTAAGGCTGGCCCCACACAGCTATCTTACGACTTTCTGCTAGTCATAAGAGGAATCAGATGGAAAAAGATACGTGGATTAGTATAAATTCATACACACCTATTTAATAAGTTATAAGAGCTTTTTCCAGTAAGAGCTTTCTCTTTACTTATCAAATCATGTCCTAGAAGCTAAAAGAATGAGGTTTTCAAAAGTTCCTAGACTTTTGAAATCTCACAAGTACAAAATATTGTTTTTGATTTCAGAATTTAACAAAGAAGCAGAATATACCAGATACACAAGAAGCAAAAGAAATGAGCATTTGTAACAACACCCTGAGGGCACAGAAAGTCTTCTCTTGGGTGAGTGATCAGGAATATGAATAAAGCTGTAGGATGGTTTTCAGTGTTTTTCTTTGTTTAGATTTGAAATCGTACTATGTACACAGGCAAATTTTCTGGAGGGAACAGTCAGCTAGCTATCATCCATCCTACAACCTCAGGAAAATGCTCACAGGTATTTGGGTAGTCACATTCAAGTGTTCTCAGTCTTTTTTCACTAGGGTTTTGAACTACCTATTGTATATTAAGGCTTGAGTTACCACTGCCAATTATACCACTTTCCAAAATCACACCACAATTTATAAAAACAAGGATATTGATTGGTAATTAGAATAATACACTGTCAGAGGTAAAGGGATAGAAAATGTAGTTCAGTTATTTCTCAAAGTATGGGTTCTATATCTACAAAATAATTTCTTGCTTATTATAAATTCAGACTACTAGGCTCCATGTCAAAACTAATCAATTTCAAGCCAAGGGTGGAATCCAAGAAACTGCATTTTTTTTCTTTTTCTTTTCTTTCTTCTTTTTTTTTTTTTTTTGGAGACAGAATCTCACCCTGTTGCCCAGGCTGGAGTGTAATGGCACAATCTTGGGTCACTGCAACCTCTGCCTCCTGGGTTCAAGCAATTCTCCTGCCTCAGCCTCCTGAGTAGCTAGGATTACAGGTGCGTGTGCTACCATGCCCAGCTAATTTTTTGTATCTTTAGTAGAGATGGTTTTCACCATGTTGGCCAGGCTGGTCTCGAACTCCTGACCTCATGATCCACCAGCCTTGGCCTCCCAAAGTGTTGGGATTACAGGCGTGAGCCACCGCGCCTGGCCAGAATCTGCATTTTTAACAAGCTCCTTAAAATGATGTGTGCATTAAGGTTTGGGAACCATTCTACTCCTTCATATGACAAGACATAATTTGAGAGAAGTCAAGTGATTTGGCTGAAGTGGACAGCCAGTCAGAGGCAGAAACTGGACTCATACTTAAATCTTGACTCCCAAGCTACAATTTTTTTTTGGTTATAAGTAGTTTGTATTTATTTGTAAATTTCCAATAAGGGAATTTGAGTTCTTTGTTCCTTGACATTCCCAAAAGGTTTAATACCAATAATTTACCATTAATGGGCTCCCAGCACTTGTTAAGCTGTTATCTTCAGATTTAGGGGATATCAACTATAGAAGCTTGTAGACAAAGGTGTTTTGTTAACTTGTTACCATCCCATTCCCCTTCACAATAAGGCATGCAAGTTCATTTATCAATAAGAACATATACTCATTTTTCTCAAATCACAAGAGACAACAATAAAAAAGTAAATGGAAAACCTTGCTACTAGTGTTAAACAAGAATATCCCACCCTCTATAACAACATACCATATGGTATTTCCCTACCTTGTTCAGTATTTAACCTAACAATTTATTGCTAGGTTTCTTGGCAGCAAGCTGTGCAAGTTGAAGTGGAATCTGATTGAGGTGAGTTAATTAATGTGGTGGCAGCTCGGAATGTTGTCCAGCTGCCAGTGAGAATTATGTTTGTTTGCCTTTGGCCCAAGTGTGAAATGGCTGGCTGTTGATTTCAGAAGTGTGAGTGTACATTTTTATATCTCACATGAATGAATACATTTTTTGTATCCTACACATTTGGGGAAATGCTAAAATTTATAGGGTCATGTTATTTACCACTTGTGTGGCAGAAAGAGAAAGGTGGAATTTTGCCCCAGAGGTTGACTTTGCATCTGTAGAAAAAGCAAAACCAGGTGGTATATAAATCCAAGATCAGGTAAATAAGCCATCTGAAATTAGCTCATCTGGCCTAATGTTTTAAAGAATAACTTTCAAAAGGAGGTAAACAAGATTTTTGAACCAGAAATGAATAACTCTTGTAATGAGGAAAGGAAGTAGGAAACATAGTTTTTAAATTTCCCTTGGAAGACATGGCTTTTGGATTTACTTTTGACTTACGTTTACAATTTTTATTTTCTTTCTACTATATACAACCTTCTATTGAATACATCAACTCACTGTGCAATCTTCCTTTCTATCAATAACTGATGACAGTGATTCCTGTGATGTGTTCTTGATAATTTTGACTGGCTGTTACTGATAGGAGCAGGGGGTTCTCCAATTCAAGCAGTCAATAACTGACACTAAACTAACAAAGTTCAAAGAACATTTGAAGTGTGTCAGATATTATTGTTCCCCTACTATTTTTTCTATGTAATATCCTTTTAAGTAAAAATGCCTTGAGAAAAGTTTACCTTAGTAGATTAAGGAAATGGATACTTAAAAATATAATGTATAAACATTTCTTTATTTCGACATTTTGAAAAAAAGTAATGGCCTAAAAGCAAAGGAAATAGCATGGAAGTGATGTAAGAGCAAATAGTATGAAAAGTTTGCAAACCTAACAGAACAAGTTACCAAAACCCCTTTTTGATGACAAACAGACTTCCTTAAATTTTGATGTTGCCATGAGAATATTAAGAAAACTTTAAAATAAAAGTGTTCATACTTTGGAAGACATTCAATGAAATTAGTTTGGTAAAAAAATCTAGTAAAAATAGTATTTTAGATGCAGAAGTATATAGAAAAAACACAAGTGAATTAGTGCAGAAATAGAACCATAGAACTTTAGAAATTAAAGAGAAAGTAAGGAAATTTTAATAAAGTATGAAATTTAATTAGTAATAATGGATTGATATTTGTTCATTGATCATTACTAATGTACCATACTCACGTATGATGTTAATAATAGGGGAAGTAGGCAGATTCTTAGGCTAAGTTTCTGCGTTTATAAAATTCATGTATGTATATATTAAGTACTGAATGAACGATATTATTCTTAAGGTATTATAACTTATAGTAATCATTTACTACATGACAACTTCTAGAGATTCATAGGATTGGGATATTTGTTATGCTAAGTCTTCTTGAACAAAAATGGCACTTTATTTAGAAGGAGCATCAGTGTATTAGTTATCTGTGTACGAATTAATTCAAGTCCGGGTGTGGTGGCTTACAACTGTAATCCCAGCACTTTGGGAGACCAAGGAGGGTGGATCACCTGAGCTCAACAGTTTGAGACCAGCCTGGCCAACATGGTGAAACTCCGTCTCTACTAAGAATACAAAAATTAGCTGGGCATTGTGGTGGGTGCCTGTAATCCCAGCTACTCAGGAGGCTGAGGCAGGAGAATCGATTGAACCCGGGAGGTGGAGGTTGCAGTAAGACGAGATCATGCCATTGCACTCCAGCCTGGGTGACAAGAGCGAAACTGTGTCTTGAAAAAAAAAAATTACCTCAAAATCTAGTAGATTAAAACATTAAATATTATCTCACAATTTCTGCTGTGGTTCAGGAATTTAGGAGCACCTTACCTATGGGGTTCTGGCTCAGGGTCTCTCATGAGGTTGCAGTCAAGATGTCATCCCAAACTATAGTCATTTTAAGGCTGACTGTCCTCAGAAAGCCCAAGTTCTTGGGCTTCCTATTGGCAGAAGGACTGAGTTTTTTGCCATGTGGACATTGCATAGTGCATCTTGAGTATCCTTATGACATGGCAGCTAGTTTCTCCCAGAGTGAATAATCCAAGTGAAAGAACAAGGAGGAAGCCACAAAGCCTTTTATGTCCTAATTTCGGAAGTCATACACGGTCACTTCTGCCACACTGTTATTTGTTAGAAGTCAATAAATATAATCCATACTCAAAGGGAGAGAATTAGGTTCCACCTTTTGAAGAGGGTACAATTAAAGAATTTGTGGACATATTTTAAAACCACTGCAACCAATAAGGAAATTCATGTAGAAAAAGACTCTAAAGATGTTTCTGATGTTGCTAATTAGTCAAGAAAAGTATTTAGCTCTTGTCACCATAATCAGGAAGGTGGACCTAGATTTCCTATAACATTTCATTACACCAAATTTATTTCCTGAGCTTTCTTCTTAAAATATGACTGCTATAACCAATGACTGTAAACTTGGTGGCTTAAACAACAGAAGTTTATTCTTTCACAATGCCGGAGGTCAGAAGTTCAAAGTCAAGGTGTCAGCAGGGCTATACTCTCTCTGGAGGCTCTAGAGGAGAATCTGTTTTTGCCTCTTCCAGTTTCTGGTGGTTCTTGGCATCCTTGACTGTTAGCGGTGTTATTCCAGTCTGTGTTGTCATGGTGGCATTGCTTCCTCCTGTCTGTGTTATCTTCCTTTGGCTTATTCTTGTAAGGACACTTGTCACTAGATTTAGAGCTCACCTGGAAAATCCAGGATAATGCACCTCTTAAAATTCTTTTTTTTTCTTTTTTGGATATGGAGTCTTGCTCTGTTGCCCAGGCTGGAGCGCAGTGGCACAGTTTGGCTCACTGCAACCCCCGCTTCCTGGGTTCAAGCTACCTCAACCTCCCGAGTAGCTGGGATTACAGGTGCATGCCACCTCACATAGCTAATTTTTGTATATTTAGTAGAGATGGGGTTTTGCCATGTTGACCAGGCTGGTCTTGAACTCCTGACCTCAGGTGATTTGCCCACCTCTACCTGCCAAAGTGCTGGGATTACAGGCATCAGCCACCGTGCTGGCCCTTAAAAAATTTTTTTTTAAGTTGTACTTTAAGTTCTGGATGATGGATGCAGCAAACCACCACACATGCCATGGTGGTTTGCTGCATCCATCACCCCGTCATCTACATTAGGTATTTCTCCTAATGCTATCCCTCCCCTACCCCCCACCCCCAAAATTCTTAACTATGTATTTTGCATTACAAGGTAATATTCAGTCTTTTACTATATATGGCAATAGTAATGGGTTCTGGGGATTAGGAAGTGGCCATGTTGTTTTGGTCACCATTTAGTCCACTATACCTAGTATCTCTATTAATTTGTGTGGCAAAAGTGGAGAACAGAAAGATCTCTAGTGGCCAGTTGTGGCCTCCCAGTGCTTTAGGAGGCCAAGGCTGGAGAATCAGTTAAGGCCAGGAGTTCAAGACCAGCCTGGGCAATATAGTGAGACCCCATTTCATACATACACACACACACACACACACACCCACACACACACACGCATACATACATATATTAGAAAAATATATATATTTAAAATTAGCCAGGCATGGTGAACTGCACCTGTAGTCCTAGTTACTCAGGAGGCTGAGGCAGGAGGATCACTTGAGCCCAGGAATTTGAGTTTACAGTGAGCTGTATGATTGCACTACCACACCCCAGTCTGGGCGGCAGAGTCAGACCCTGTCTTGGAAAAAAAAAATACATACTTAAGATAGCCCTAAAGTTTGACCACTACTTAAAAAATTTTTTTATTCCTTTTTTCTTTTTTTATACAGCATTTTGCTCTGTCTCTCAAGCTGGAGTGCAGCAGCATGATCTTGGCTCACTGCAACTTCTGCCTCCTTGGTTGAAGCGATTCTCCTGCCTCAGCCTCCCAAGTAGCTGGGACTGCAGGCACGTACTACCATGCCCCACTAGTTTTTTTGTATTTTCAGTAGAGACGGGGTTTCACCATGTTGGTCAGGCTGGTCTCAAACTCCTGCCCTCAGATGATCTGCCTGCCTCGGCCTCCCAGTGTTGGGATTACAGGCGTGAGCCACCATGCCTGGCCATATTTCTTTGAGACAGGGTCTCACTGTGTTACCTCAGCTCACTACAGCCATAACCTTCCAGGCTCAAGCAATCCTCCCACCTCAGCCTACCAAGCAGCTGGAACTACAAGCATGAAACACCATGCCCAGCTAATTTTTTGTTTATTTTTTTGTAGAAATCTGGTCTTACTGTGTTGCCCAGGCTGGTCTTGAACTCCTGGTTTCAAGTGATCCTCCTGCCTTGGCCTCCTGAAGTATTGGGAATGATTATGGGCATAGGCCACTGCACTGGGCCTCTTATTTTTATTTTACTTTATTTATTTTTTCAGAGACAGAGTCTTGCTCTGTCACCCTGGCTAGAAAGCAGTAGCACAATAGCACATTGCAGCCTTGACATTCTGACCTTAAGTGATTTGTGATTTTCTTGCCTCAGTCTCTTGAGTAGCTAGGACTACAGGTGCATACCACCACACTTGGCTAATTAAAAAAAAATACACACACATTTTATGTACATATATAAAATACATATATATATATGTGTGTGTGTATATATATATATTTAGAGATGGGGTCTCACTATGTTGCCCAGGCTGGTCTCCAACTCCTGGCCTCAAGTGATCCTCCTGCCCTGGCCTCCCAAGTGTTGAGATTACAGGTATGAGCCACTATACCCAGCAACTTTTGTTTCTTTAAACTTTGCTATAAAAAATTAAGATAATCAAATACCTGTAAATACCTTTTTGGAAAGAGTGAGAAGATTTTTCAAAGTGTGATGTAAAGTTGAGAAATACTGTTCAATTCTTTTTAATAATTAAGTATTTTGAAAATGTATATAAAACATGAATAACACCCAGTTACTCAACACTTATCAAATATTAACATTTTTTCTATTGGAAGAGAAATAAAACATTACAGATAAAGTTGATGTACCCAGTATTTCCTTCCCATTATATTTTCCCATGTCTTCCTCTTCAGAGGTAATAATACTATCCTGAATTTATTTACCTTTCTCATAAAAGTTTAAAAAGTTATTCCTATATATACATGTAGCTATCACAATATGTAGCATTTCTTGAACACCATATACATGTATATGTGTGTATAAATAGACATATATGTAGACATACACACACTATATGTTATACTGTTATTTCTTCAGATTTATTCATGTTGATAAATATGTAACAACTTGGTTTTTGTTTTTCAAATTGTAGGTTTCAAATCATCAGTAGCATACAAAATCAATTTAGCCAGTCATGAACTGCTTTAGAAAAAAATAGAACAGAAAATAAAATATATCATAAGTACTCAATTTAATGCCTATATACATATATGTATGTGATGTATATATGTATGCATATATGTATTAAGTCATGGTGTGAAATATATTTCTCACTGTAGGTAAAATATTTGAAAGTCATAACATTCATTTTCACAAGTATATAATATTCTATTGTATGAATATGACAGTTAACTTCTGTCCAACTGACATTTCAATTGTTTATACTGTTTTACTAATATAGGTTGAGCATCCTAATTCCCAAATCAAAAATGCTCCAAAATCTGAATTTTTGAGTGCCAGCATGACCCTCAAAGGAAATGGTCTTTGGAGGATTTTAGATTTTTGGATTAGTGTTGCTAAATTGGTAAGTATAATGCAAATATTCCAAAATCTGAAAATATTTGAAATCTGAAACACTTCTGGTCCCAAGCATTTTGGATAAAGGAGCCTCAACCTGTACAAACAATGCTGCAAGACCAGTATTAAACATATCTCCTTCTGCATACATACAAGTTTCTATAATATTTACAAATAGAATTGTTGGGTCATAGGGCATACATCTTCGACTCTGCTGGATGTTGCTTAATTCCTCTCTACTGTGTTGCTCTCAGTAACAGTGTACTAGGTTCCTATCATACAACTCATTGACATTATACGTTAAAAATACTGTCAATCTGATAGGTATGGAATAGATCGTTATTGTTTTAAATTGAATATCCCTGTTCAGTGAAGCTGAGCATGTTTTATTGTGATTTTTACACATTTGGGTTTCCTCTTCTATGAATTACTCAGTTTTCTATTGAATTTGTTCATTAATTTGTAGTTTATTATAAAATAAATTCTTTTCTTTGTTGAGTAATGAACATTTAATCATCTTCACCCAGCTTGTGGCTTGTATTTTGACATGTTATTTGATGAACAAGCTTTTTACATTTTAACGTATAAACTTATTAAGGTTTTCTTTGAAAGTTTGTTCTCTTTATATCTTTATGCCTTACTTAAGAAATCCTTCCTCTCTGAGGCATAACAGTTTTTCTCCTATAATTTCTCTAAAAATTAAAAAAATTCACATTGAATTCTTAATCCATTTGGAGTTTATTTTTGTGTTTGCTGTGGACAGCGGTATATTTACTCTACCATCACTTGCATAAGCTCTTTTCAAGGCTCTGGGAGAAGCCCAAGTAATGTTCACATGGGTTGTGTTTTTATAAAATTTTCAAAAATAATTTATTTTGGAATTTCCTTAGGAATCCCCAAATTATAAGTTTTTGGCCTCATAAAACTTGGACTTCTTTCCTACATCTGAGTTAGGATTCTAATTTTAATCTTTCTCCATATAGGGAGTAATTGTTCTAGTATCAATGATTGAAATATGCAAACTCTTTGCCATTGATTTGCAATCCTACTCTGTCATATATAAATATTTCATGTTTGAAGGGGTTTCTTTCTGGGCTCTTTATTCAGTTACATTGGCATGTTTGTCTATCCCTCCAATTTATTTTGATGTAGTAGAGATTTCTAGGACTCTTTCTGTCTTCCCAAAGGGTCTTAAACCAGGCCATTCCATTGGCGATTTATTTTAGTGAAAACTACAGTTTTCTGATTTTGCTTGAAAGGCTTAGGTCAGTGGAAAAAAATACATTGTTATCTGTAACTGGTAATTCCTCTCTTAAGCCTTGACTGATTTTCTCACATAGCTAAATGATTTTTTTCAGTGTCCCACAGCACTTTTTACATAATCCACTTAATCATATAATATTTTAATTAGTCATTTATATCTGTGATTCCAATGAAACGGAGCTCCTTCAATGTGGGCTGCCTAAGTAACTGGTATGGTATATAACACATAGTGGGCATTCAAAGAATGTCTGAGTTAATGAGTAAATTCAGAATATCAAACTAATATACATAAATAATTTGAGCCAATCATGATTATTATTTCTTGCCAATTGGACTTATGAACTATACTGTGCTCAATTTTCAAAATGAGGTAATGTCTACGTGATTGGATGTTTGTTCACACTTAACTCTGAGGGTATATTAAGAATCTTTACATGCTGCAACTCTTTAGGAAGCCAGTCAGAAGTGCGCTATACAGCTGCTTAATGTGTATGACTTTAAATCCAGAAAACTTTGTTGTTCTATTGATTGTAGTAATTAATGGTTTTTCTTTTTTCCTTCTCAAAAGGGGAGAAATAAAGTCAGAAGATTCAGATTGATTACAATTTTAACGTTTCTGAAATAACAAAGTTGAATTAAGATCAGCTTATGTTTATTATATGAATTATTTAAAATAATACTTCTTGCTGTGACAGATAAACCTCCATATCTCAGTAAGTTTAACAGTTTATTTCTCAATCACGGAAAATCCTAATGGATGTTAGTTATCAGCAGTTGTTTCTCTAGGCAATGATTTATAGACTCAATCTCCTAGTTTTTGTCCTTAACGTCTCCTTAGACCCTGGAGTCCTCTGCACATTTTTATCCTGCTTGGCAATGGAGAAAGACTAAAGCTGTCATGTGGGAGGCTTTTATGAGCCAGGCCTGTGCCTACATCACTTGTATCCACATTCAGGTGATTAGAACTCAGTTACTTGACAAAACCTGGCTATTAGCCAGAATAATAATCTAGCCATGTGTACAGAAAGAAAAGGTAAGCAGATTTTCCGAATAATTGTTAAAGCAAATCACTGACATAACCTATTAGGTACCACATAATATGCGAGGCATTAGGGATACAGGACCCTGTAGTTGAAGATCCCATATATATACCACACATAGTAGAAAACGAAATAAAAAAAGAGGCCTTTCTCCACCTTTTTCAATTTTTAAATCTTGCAGCTGGAAAATGTAAGCAGGGAGATCGAAATAAATAAAATAAATAAAAAACAGAAATGAAGAAACAGAATGGTTAATAACCTTCTAACATGGAAAACACTATCTGAGGTGGATTCACTGGTGAGTAATACCAAACATTTAAGGAAAAAATTATACCAATTCTGTATAATCTCTTCCAGATGATAGAAGCAAAGGAATACTTCCTAACTTATTCATGAGCCCAGCATTACTACAATACCAAAATCAGATAAAGACATTATAAGAAAACTAAACCAATATTTCTCATGAACACAGATGCAGAAATCTTCAAAAAAATATTAGCAAATTAAATCCAACAATGTATAAGAGGAAGTATAAACAATGACAAAGTGGGACTTATCCAAAGTATGCAAGGCTGGTTACACATTCAACTAATCAATTACTGTAATTAATCACATTAACAGGCTAAAGAAGAAAAATCATGTGTTCATATCAACAGATGCAGAAAAAGCATTTGACAAAATCTAATACCCATGTTATGATAATAACTTTCAGTGAGCTTTAGCTTGTTAAAGAACATCTACAAAAATCCTACAGCTAACAGTATACTTAATGGGGAGAAACTTGAAGGTTTCCTGTTAAGATCAAGAACAAGACCTGCCTCTACAGAACCAATCTGCCTCAAAGTCTTCTTGAGAACACTTAAACTATTTGTCGGGGGTAGAAAAATCTTACAATACGAAGACATAATAGTAGTAGATTTGGAAAAGGCTTGCCATTTGACATTTTAAAAAATGATCAATGAAACTATCAGTGAAAAGGAATTAAATTTATCTTGACTACTTATGGTAAAGGGCACAGTGGAGCACAGGTTGAAAACTATAAATTTTTTGATACTTAAACCAGAACACAGTTCCCAGATAATTTTCTCAAGTGAGGAATTTGGCTATTTTTTGTTGGTTCCAGGAGAAAAATGGCATATGAGAACAAAAAGTGTTTAGCATTCCATATGTTATTTGTTCAAACATATTAGTCACATTTCCACTCCTATATTTGGCCAATTTATCTTAATATAGTGTTTTTATTTAATAGATCACCATATTAGAAAACTAGGCCCTTGGCCAGGTGTGTTGGCTCACACCTGTAATTCCAGCATTTTGGGAGGCTGAAGGTGGGCGGGTCACCTGAAGTCAGGCGTTTGAGACCAGCCCGATCAACATGGAGAAATCCTGTCTCTACTAAAAGTACAAGATTAGCCAGGCATGGTGGTGCATGCCTGCAATCCCAGCTATCTGGGAGGCTGAGGCAGGACAATCACTTGAACCAGGGAGGTGGAGGTTGCGGTAAGCTGAAATTGTGCCATTGCACTCCAGCCTGGGCAACAAGAGTGAAACTCTGTCTCAAAAAAACCAAAAAAAAAACCCAAAAAAACAAGTAGGCCCTTTTTCTCTAGAAAAATGACAAGACCTGGAGGTAGTGTTGTAGACCACCAAGAGGTTCTACACAATTAGTAGAACCATTTTCTTTATGTCAAAACCTCTAAGTCATGGCTTTGACCTGTGTTTCAGATGAAGCAGACAACTAAAAAAGAAATAATTCATTTGTATAATTTGGTAAGTATTGATAATACTCAAATTATTTGAGTTATTAATGAAGGCATTTTTTGTGACAGAACAGCTGCTCTGAATTAGCAATTAGCTGCTGCCTTTTTTGGTGGAACTTATTTTCTTATTTTCAATAATAAATCTAAACACCTTAGCATCCTCAGGCCTCTTTTCTACTGCAGTTAATGAAGCTCATTCAAGAAATGGTAATTTTGAATTCCAGGAAAGAGCTTTAGGCATCGATGGGTATTTAATAACCTTTTAAGAAGCCTAGTTTGATTTTTTTTTTTTTTTATCGTTTGGACAGGGTCTCACTCTGTCGCCCAGGCTGGAGTGCAGTGGTGTGATCACTGCTCACTGCAGCTTCCACCTACTGGGCTCAAGTGATCCTCCCACCTCAGCCTCCCGAGTAGCAAGGACTACAGTCATGCCACCATGCCCAGCTAATTTTGTATTATTATTATTATTATTGTAGAGGCGGGTTTTGGAGGCCTTGGCCTCCCAACGTGCCAAGGCGTGAAGGCCTGGCCAGGAGTTTACTTTCAAAATCCAGTGGTAAGGTGCTTTCTTCAGAGGTAACCAAAAATAAGACAAGCTGGGCAAAACTTGGGCAGCATGTCTATGCGATTCCTCTAAGTCCAATGTATATTTTCAGAGTTAATGTTTGAGTTTCTTGACTTTGTTAGCTTGCAAGCTATTATACGGAAAGGTGATATTTTATAGACTCATTACAGCCTAATACAACCAACACCGACGCTTACAACTCTGGATTCATTACTTATTAGTTACTTTCACTTTCTCTAGAACTCTCAATTCCGCTTTCATTTTGGTTATTCCCGCAGCTTCCCTAAATCCCACGTCAGACGGCAATCCTATGGTTCCCTACAATCTTCTCTTTGACCATCCCTCCTCCGCCCCTCATCAGCCAACTAGGGAATACTTTGTCATTGCTTTGTGAAAGTAACAGAATGCGAGAGCTTGTCTACACGTGTGGCCAAAACGCATCCTACAACTGTATACGTCTGAAACCCTTCATTTCTCTTCCCACATCCGCCTTCCTTCCAGCAAATAAACCTCGGAACTAAGTTTAAATCTGTCACTTGCTCCTCCTACCAGCGGCCTATTGCTTCTGCCCTCCTCACTGAACCCAGTTCCTCTTCCCAGTCCTTTCATTTATCAAGAAAAACAACCCTCTCTATTTTTTCAGGGCTTTAAGTGCTAGGTCTGGTCTCTTTCTCCGCATCGAACCAGCAACCCTCTGTGCTTCCCCACCGAGGTCGGACCACCACCTGGGGAACTGCCGCGGCGCAGCGGACCCCAGGACCCGCAGCCACCTTTTCCCCGGAGCGCCACTTCCGGATCTCGGGTGTTTCCACTTTACGGTTCCCCTCACCCCCTCAGACACTTCCTAGAGATTTGTCTAGCAGGGTCGGAGCGGGGACCCTGGCTAGCCGAAGGCAAGAGTTCTCCTTCACGAAGACGCGCAGAGTAGCTTCTCCACCCTGAGAAATCCGGTCCGGCTGCCGTAGAGTGGCGGTGGTGGAGGGGCACTTTGTTTTGAGCACCAAGTGGGGCACACCCGGAAGTGGCGCGATACGGGAGCCGCGCTGCTGGCGGGGGCGGGTGCCGGGAACCTGGAGGTGGAGGGAAGGCCGCGGTACTCTGGCAACTGAGCGGAGGGTGGAGTGCAGAGGGAGTGGGAGCGGGAGGGGGCCTGGCTTTTTAGCTCTGGTTCTCTGGTGGCAGATCCGGCTGGGTTCCGGGAGGCGAGGGCCTCGCGGGGTGGCTGGGTTGGTGAGTCCGCTTCACTTCATTCTTCCAGTCTGGACACGCTATCTTCTGGTCACTATCTCTTCCTCACTTCGCCTGGCTAGGGGTGTTGTACTTGTGAGGAAGTCGCAGCTGGAGCTGGGGGTCCGCTTGAGTTTTCTCTGCTTCTAAGAGGAGGCGAACGGCCGCTTTGGTGGGAACTTACTGCTTTCTGCCGGTTAACTAACGCTTTTTCCTTCATTGTACCCCCAGCTTCTAACGTTTCTGTCTTTACTTCTTTCAGCTTCTGACTTCGACTCCTTACCTTAAAAGATGCTGGAGTCATATGTAACTCCAATTTTAATGAGCTATGTGAATCGTTACATCAAGAACTTAAAGCCGTCGGATCTACAGCTTTCACTGTGGGGTGGAGACGTGGTACTCAGCAAGCTCGAGTTAAAGTTGGATGTGCTGGAACAGGTAAGCTATGTAGCTGTCATTCTGACCTCAGGTGATCCGCCCGCCTCGGTCTCCCAAAGTACTGGGATTGTAGGCGTGAGCCACCGGGCCCGACCTACATAATTTTAAGAAGTAGTTTGTTCCAAGTGATGATATATTAGAATGGGATTACTCAAAGTTGCTTTGACAGGAAAACGATTTCGTTGTTTGTGTCAGAATTGTTCAGTCTATATACCAATTTTCAAGCATTACGAATATGCTAATTTACATTGTCAAAATTATGTGTGAGCCTGTAATGTCTCCACTCCATTACATTCTCATTATCCTTTTTGGGTAATGGAAGGGTTTGAAAGCCAACAGGAAGGGTGGCTGGCTGGTGGGGCTGAGGGAAAAAAAGACCAAAAAAAAAGAGCGGGTTCAGATCACATTTCCCACGGCATCCTCAGAGTGTTGAGTAGATACATTGAGAATGGCAGTAAAATTGGAAACTTCTTTATTAATCGTTTTAGTTCCTTTTAACATGAGATTGGTCTGATGCAAGAAACTGTAACTTCAGGGTTCACATATTCATTAATTCATTTAGTACATTTATTAGTAACATATGCCAAGAAATTCTGTTAGGCTTGAGCATCTGTGGAAACTCAGAAGAGTCAGAGACCAACAGGTTTTTAGGATAAGGGAAGGCTTAATTTGACTGTGATAGTTATTGATCATTTGTAGTTATAGTCCACAGCCTCTTTTATTACTCTTTTATTAAGTCAATGTAGACTTAACACTAAGAAATAATATTCCTGGCTGCTTCTTTTTCCTTATTCCAGGGTTGAGTGGATATTTTCAGTATTTTCATTTTAGTTTTTTTTTTTTAATGAGTACAAATCCCAAGTCTAACAGCTCAATTTTAAAATGTTTTACATCTGTGCAACTACTGTCCAATAAAACAAAAGAATGTTTCCAGCACCCCAAAAGGCTCACCTGTTTTAC